>NC_090933.1:132780254-134129421 GCF_040938575.1 Ambystoma mexicanum | reverse complement strand
CGGCACAGACTCTGACCACATCCTCTGAGCCAAACAGCAACACAGATGCTCATTTATGGCGGGCGAGCAATACTCCACTCAGTGACTATACTATATTATATTTTACTTGACTTAGATTTCCTTTGTTCATTATGCAATTGCAGGGGGTGGTATGGGGCAGGGTCTGGGTTTTGGGGGGCGGCGTAGGGGGGATTGTATGGCTTTATTCCTTCTTGGTCTTCCCTTAGGATTGTTCCTTATGCAATTTTAGTTTTTTGTTCTAGTCGCTCCAGACGTCTGGCCTGTCTTGGGACCGAGAATCACTATTTGTTACTATGTTTAGCATGCTGTTGTTTTGAAATTCAATACAAGGATTTAACAACAAAAAAAAATCTATGATGAAAAGGGAGACCAGGTGTCCTTTGGTTTGGAACCTTTGATCTCCAGAGAAGAGAGGGACTTTCCAGAGGCATGTTTTGGGGAATGTGAAGACATCGAGAGGCTGGCGTCAGATCTCCAAGAAGCTAGTGGTCTGAATACCTCCCCTGAGCTGGGCATCCTTCTAGCTCCCACCCCTGGTGAGCCTCAGGCATCCTTCCAGAGACTAAATGGCTAAGTGGCTGATGGCTGATATCTTCGGGCCAACTGCTCCATCCAGGCCAAAGATTCAGTTTGAATTATAATTTGTTTTTATGTAATAACAATTAGTTTTTTATATAGCATTTTAATCTAAAGCGCTTTACATAGGACATATGTACATACATTACTATTATTACCCAATCGAAATTGGTACTCATTTATCGACCTTGGAAGAGTGAGAAACATGAATGTGTCCCCCTGACTAGTTCCCGGGGATCTGTCATCTAGGTGGCCAGGACACGGCCATCGCTATTCGATCCAGTTCCTGTGGGTGGACCAGTGCAGGAGGAACACCTGGATGAGGGGTCCTCAGGGAGTGGAAGTGGGACACCGATGGGCGACACCCTGCTCTGTAACACCTTTTCCCCATCCAACCCCATAGGATATGCAGAAGTTCTATCCCCCCTCCCTGTTTTCCAACACAAACACGTTCCTACACCGTGACAGAAAACGGACTGACACCCAAGCCGTTTACCTGACATGTCCCAACACAAGGGTCAGGCAATTGACAATAACTATGCACACCTGACAGCCCTTTCCACGTGCAGAGCACGAAAGCACACTTCGAGCAAGGCAGACCGTACAACGAGACAGCTGTTCCAACACAGCAATTCAAGAGGAGGAGAAAGGCGGCACGAACCAAAACGACGTCCAGGACGGAAGTGCCCTTGTCCTTGTCGACCCAGACCTGCGTAGCCTCAGAGAAAGGAATTACAAGGCTGAGTACAACAGCCAGTGTGTGGCGTACCAGGTGGCAATGGTGCACGTAACCCTCCTACACAGATAACAAAGTCAGGGAGGAACGACTGCTGCCGTGGTACTGCCTTGACTCCAGGGACAAGAAAAAGCAAGCGGTTCATCACAACCGGTGCGTCGGGGGGAGAACCGATAGTAAAAGCACTGTGATTGAGTGAAGGTTGCAAGTGGCAACGTAATGTGAATCAAGGAACAAAAGCCTTGGTGTGTTACATAACTGTTTTGAAAACCCAGGGGGAGACCAGGTGCAGAGTGGTCCGGCACCATGTGGTTGCTCATTCGAAAGACTCTAACTGGTTCCCTTCTTGTTGAAACTTCCTATACTAGAAAGCCCTAGATGGGCTGATGCATGTGATCAAAGTAGTCATACAGGGGTCTAGTAAAACCCCTTGTACACTCGGAAATCTTTCACCCGTAACCAAGAGAAAAGCAAAGGGGAACAAATCCTGCGTTGTGTAAAGCAAGACAAACTGTGCCAGTGGCAAATTTGAACCCGATGCAGGGATGCCCGCTGAACGGGGTAAGGTACAATAACCCTGTTAACATTGTGATGACAAGAGTGAACCCGGCTGAGGGATGTCCGCATTAAAACACTGTTTAAAAAGACATTGAGACTTGTGAATACGACAAGTGAAAAAGTCTGTGAAAAGGCTGTATGAACCCAACAGAGGATGGCTAACATTGCAGAAGGAGCTGATCCCGGAAGAGGGGATGCCAGGGTGAAGAGTCATCACCCAATGTGCATACAGAAAGGAACTATTTCCTGTATGCCTGACATTGGATGACTGTTGTGTGCTTTTCTTCATTCCCAAGCTTCCCAAGCACTTTAGAATTCGGAAAGACTTCTGTTAACTGTTTTCTAAGCACTACAAGAGTCCAGGGGGGAGGAGGGTCACTAAATGTAGATAGTTAGGAGTTAAATATAAGGTCCAAATAATTATTTAACTGAATATCTTTGTAAAACTGTTAAATTGTAGTTGGCTTTTCGCAAAGTACAGTGAATGCAGCCTGTGCTAAAAATAGGCTAAAAATAGGCTACAGGGATTGCCTGGTGTCGGCTAAGGCTGGAAGAGAGCATGAGGTAACTCAGCAGCTGTTCCCTGTCCATCAAAAGCCAATGGAGACTAAAAGATTCACTGCATGGCATACAGAGTACTGTGGAAACAAGGTTTTTTAGGAGAATTACTGGACCAGATAAAATATTGAGTGAAGTGTTGAGAGTATGGCGGGAAGGTGTGCTTATAACTGTTCATAATATAGAAAATGATACTAAACAAAAGCTACAATGTGTTTTTGCAGAGTCTAGCATTATGTTAAGTAGCCTGTCCCAAACTGAACCCCGGCCATGCAAGAAGGGTAACTGCAGAATCCCTTGTAAGGCAAGAACAACAGTTTTGGATGAGCTATGCCAGTATCCAGTGACAAAGTTGAAGAGTATATAAAGGCGCCTGCTTGCCATCAGTCTGCAGGAGCCAGCCATGGAAGACAGAATGCTGGTCGGGGGCAGAGTCCTCTGGCCCCCCATCTGCATCTTTGTACAGATTAAAGTTTGTTAACCTTGCAAGATAATGATTTGTGGCCTTAATTCCCTAGATGGGTGCATTTACTCTGGTGTGAGCGTGATTAGTGGTACCTGAATTTAAGGGGTACCCCTGTAAGTTGGGCTACCTTTCAGTGGTGACGACCCAACATGATACTTAGTTTCTTGCCCACGTACATTGTGAAGCCCTAGGCCAGTCAGCCACGCCCAACTATAGTGACCGGTCCCATACATTTCTTTTTTTTAAAACACATGTTTTCTGAACAGTTTTAGTAAAAGCCATTTTAAAAAGAAATCCTCTCCACTCACTGAAGCAGGGTGTGGCTCCAGACAGACAGGCCAGCATGTGACGTAACTGAGGTAAAACTCAAGTGAAGCACGCCCACGTGAGTATACTCTTGCAAGTGATAACATGGGATTATGTATGTATAATATGGTGATGTAAATGATAGTAAAGTGATGTACAAGGTCAGTGCAATAGATGGAATAGGACTATTGGTGATGTATTAGGGAATAGGACTTTTGGTGATGTATTAGGGAATAGGACTTTTGGTGATGTATGATGGAATAGGATTTCAGGTGATGTGTTAAGGAGTAGAT
This sequence comes from Ambystoma mexicanum, assembly GCF_040938575.1. NCBI lineage: Eukaryota > Metazoa > Chordata > Amphibia > Caudata > Ambystomatidae > Ambystoma > Ambystoma mexicanum. Next base: position 134,125,907 of record NC_090933.1, on the reverse strand, counting down.
TGGATAGGAGGTGGGTTAGGTATTGAAATTGTCACATATTTTTGTTTTTCTACTTTTTATAATGGAAGAAGGGAACCTCAGCTTATAAGGACTGGGAAGTAAGGGATCCTCAGCCATACTAAGTAGTACTACGCATTATTCATTTATGACAATAAATGCAATGGGATCCTCAGCATATTAAAACATCCTGGGAAGGTAGCATTACAAAAATAGTGGCTCGGTATAAAGGAATGGGCCTGGATTTTAGTCAATTATTTTATATATTTTCTCTTGCTGTCTTTTGTGGTAAAAAAGGAAGGAATGTTAATGAGTCGCGGTGTGTACACATATGCGTGAAATCAAAGTGGAAAAAGTGTGCAATCAAAGTGCAGAAAGTATAAGGGGGTGGGGAAAAAAGTGGATTGATCTGTATTTTTGTGTAAAAAATTGAAGCATGGAATAGGGTCTAAAGTGAAGTATTAGGGACGCGTGCAACATTATGGAGGAAGAAACTCCAATAAAACACATGCATAGGGTTCTGCCACTGTACAAATGAACAATGGAGAGTAGAAACAAAGGAAGGGGGACGTCCTGCTCCAGGCCAGAGCAGGGCTCCCATAGCAAAAACATGCCAGAACATTTTTTCATCTTTGTAGCAGCAAAATATGAAGAGAACAAGTGCCAAAAAAAGAAAAAAAGAGAATCTAGATCTCTGGCAATTAGTTGAGGATATGGAAAATCCGGAAGGTGAAAAAGAGATCCAATGTAAGGGGATATACCCAGTAACTCCTAAACCTGCAGTACGGTATACAAACCCAGTCTATAATCTTTCAGTGGTAGAGAGAGTGTCAACAGGATTATCAGGATTAGCAACTGGGGGGGGCACTCGAGAGCTTTTGCACCTCCATATAACCCATCCACAAGCGCTAATATGCCCATAGCATTGGTGTACCCATCGGGTCCACAAGTAGACATAGACAACGAGTTAAGAGCATTGCGGGAAAGGTTAGTCAGGTTACAAGAACCTGAAGAAGTATCACCAGAAATAAGGGTAATGGTGCAGAAAACGGGATTGGAAGTCAGGAGATTTTTTGTTTAGGTTTAACCCTGGGGTAATAACAAAATGTTTGTGTTGAAAAAGATGATGGGCAAGAGGGTAGGACGGTCCTAGGACAAGCAGTAGAACAAGCAAGGAATAATGGAGGGGAAGATCAAGGTGGTAGAAATAGTGAAGAGGCAAGGCAAGAAGGTGATCAAGGAGAGGAGGTGGCAAGAAACCCGTCTCTGCCACAAGAGGTAGTGAGGAGGGTCAGGCCAAGAAATAGACCAGATTTAATGATGGTAGTACAAGATCAGAAAAAAGGGGGTAGAAGACAAAATAGATATGCAGATGCCTCTTATACAAAGATGTGTAGGGATAACGCAGTATGTGCCATGGCATCAAATGGACAAAAATAATTTGATGAAAGCACTCCCCCAGTTTATAGCCGGATCAAGTAAATGGATCTATGAATTTGAAAAACAGCAGGGGTAGCCTTAGCACTAGGAGATTTTAAGAGTCTACTGGTCACCATAGTTGGGCACCAGGCTGGGAACATATGGGCAAGGGATGGGGTATGTCTTGCTGATAATGAACATGATGGAGCAGCCTTTGATGAGGTAAGGCCATAGGTATGGGCTGCCCTACGATGTACCCAGATACCCCTGACTTACATTCTTTAATGCAGTGCATAATGGGTGATGATGAGGACCCAATTAGGTTTATTGTTAAGTTGCAAGAAATGTGGAGAGTTGAGACAGTACCATTTTTCTATTTTATTGCAAAGAGGGGATTACCAAAAGAGGTCCAGAAGGCACTAGATAACATTGTGGGAATTGAAGCCAAAGGGTGGGCAGAGATATTACGTCTAATAGTCCACAATTGTAAGAGAATCAAGGAGCGCGACAGGGAGACAGCCCAGAAGCAGCAAACGGACGAGGCAAAACTGGTGGAAAAGAAACTAAACTACGTTGGCGTTCCAAGCACCGGTGACGGCAGCGACTCAGGGGGAAATGACAGGAGACACTCAAAAAATTGGGAATGCCACAATTGCGGTACTCTGGGGTGAAGGAAGACGGGAACAATGAGAGTGGCGGGGACTGTACCCCAACCCACAGTAGCAGTATAGAGGAGCACCAAGGGGAATAGGAGGATTTCGAGGAGCAAGAGCAGGAGGCTTTGGGAGGATAGGGCCTCGGGAGGAGAATTGGAAACATCAGAGTGCTGGTATTGCGGGAAATGGGGTAATTTCACAAGGGAGTGCAGGAACAGGCCTGGGATGAGATTTAATTATGGGCCATCACCTCCAGGGCAGGGATTCCAAGGACCTCAAGGAAGGAGACAACATCAATTTGGCAAGGGGGTCAAAATCATTTCCCTTTTGGGACTGACTGGTAAGGGCAACATGGGCAACAACTGCAGCAGAGTGAGGGAACACAGTTTAACAGGATGGCAGGGGCAAAGGGTGCCCCATTCCAAGGAGTTGCAATGACGGGCGTCCCTTTTTCATTCCCCAGGACAAATACATATTCTGATTAGGACAGCCCACAGGAAGCACTCACATGTCCAATCCTATTGATAACCACACAACCTGAAGAGAAGCCCTTGGTGTAGGAGGAAATAGGAAACCGGAAATGTATATTTATGGTAGATTCAGGTGTAACCAAATCATGCATCATGGAGGGGAACTTTCCATTATCAGGTAAAACTCTTTACTGCAGGGATTCTCTGGTGCTATCGCTACAGTTCCATACACTGAGGAGCTGGATATAAAAGTGGGAGGGGAGGTTTTACGAGCCTGCTTGTTATATTCAGAGAGTTCCCCAGTGAACTTGTTGGGTAGGGATCTGCTCAGTAAACTAAATAGAATTATATCATTCACCGATCAAGGGGTAGTGTGTTCCACTCCAGGGATGTGTGTAACTCGAGCTTTGGTAATAATCAACGCAATAGCAAGGGAGTCAGAAGTCCATTGGGTTCCTGTGGTCATAGATATATTTATTTTTATGGTATTAAGTTATTAGTAAATGCAGTGCCTCAAATTGCGACAATATTTTGGCAAGTGCCTACAGATTTTATTTTCCAACCCATGGTGCCACCCGAGATGGTGGCAGGGACAATATTGTCATTAGATTTATAAGGACCCGTAGTATCAGACAAAAGAGCAGTCCTTTATGGAACAGACCATGTTGGGTGTGCGAGTGGTGCACAATATTATGTATAGGCCCGACTGTGTATTTAAAGAAAATTGACTGATGAGTTATTCGAGGACACTGAACAAAATGGGGAGATTACTTTGGGAATCTGCACCCCCTGTGATATCATGGTGTAGTATAGGGAAGTACAGTGCCCCCTGATGGCAGTGGTAACTCAGATGTTTTTATTTTTTTAGGAGGACATGCGATATGTGCCAGCACAATTATGGACTGTTAATCCACATGATGTTGGGTTACTTAGAGAGGTGACCCCAGTACAGATTACATTGAAGTCAGGTGCTTGGCACAATCATCCAGTATGTGGATGATCGGTTGGTATGTAGTGAAAATGAACATCAGTGCTGGAGGGATTCTGTTGCATTATTGCAATTGCTGTCTCACAGAGGGTGCAATGCAGATAAAAAGAAGCTACAATACTGCCAATAGGAGGGACTATACTTGAGACAACTCATTTTTTGTAAACGGGTAAAAATATCACCAGATAGGGTGGCGACAATATGTGCCGCCCCTAGGCCCAGTACTGTGAAGGAAATGTAGCAGATTTTTGGGCTTCTGTAAGTATTGCAGGGCATGGATCCTATACTACGCAGTCTACACAAGGCTACTGTTAGAAAGTCTCAGGGATTGACAGAGGACTTAGACAATTGGAGGACTTAAGCTATTTGCATGGCTGTAACGCTCACCTGAATCCCTCGGAGGCGCAGGTCTCCGAGTCTTCTAGGGTCACGCGCAGGCCTCGAATGCCACCCTGGAAAGGCCCTTTCCTCACGGAGATCTTGATCTGAAGGGTGAGGTGTCTGCAATTATGAGAGCAAGGGGTTAATATGGATATATAAGCCTGACTGGGTAAGCTGCCTCCCCTTCCTGGTACTCCCAAGTAGTTCGTAGGCTAAATGTGCTCACCTTATGTAGGTGAAAGCGGAGCTCTCCATCCTGCGTCTGTGCAGGGGCGCCGAAGCCAGTTACTTCACTGGTTAATTGTCCAGCCTCTTGGTTGCAGAGGATGAAGATTTGGAGCTAGGCCGTTGTTAGCATCACGAACGGCGGTTGCTTGAATATGGAGGTCCGGAGAGCGATGGAATGGCGAAGGTATTGCAGGCAAGTAAGTAGAAAATGTCAATTCGAAGTTAAAAGCACTTCTTAATGTCTCTGTTCCTTTTTCAGGTCGCAGAAGCAGCTGGGTAGAAAAATGGATGTCGAGGAATGCACCGAGGAGTGAGAAAGATGAGCGCTGCCCAAAACACGTGCGCATAGATGGAGTTTTGTATTTCTTAATGATGTCCTTTTGTTTTGCAGATGCGAGTAGCAGCGTCGGCGGAGGCGAGAAGAATGCAGCGCAGGTAAGGAAAGTTTCACGGAGGTTTACTAACCAATGTCTTTGCTTCCACAGGGTGCCGGAAAAAATGGAAAGCTACAGCCCATGGCTTGAGATGCACCGATGGACTGGGTAAGTGCTGCGCTGGTTTTTATCTCGTGCTAACCTGGTGTTCTTTTCCCTTTTCAGATGCTGCTGAAGACGAAGATGGTATTTCGGAAGGTAAGATTGCAGATTTCTCTTCCCCAGATGCAGAAGTTGAAGATTCTCTGGAGCTGACACGGTGAGCGTCCTGCTGCTATTGCAGAATAACGCGAAGCACGTTGCTCTGATCAGGCGTGGTTTAAATAGCTTACTGGAGTGCTTAGGTGTCTCCTTCCACAGCAGCCTCGCCCAGGTAAGAAGTCCCAGCTTCCAGAATAGTTCCAGTATCCAGTCCCAGGGAGTGGTGCTGGCCACACCAAGAGGTAAAGTAGTTCCAGCCATGGATGGATGAGGATTTCATCCTGCAGGTGAGTGAGCAGCATGGTCTGCAGCAGGTAGGTCCACCCAAGCACCATTCCTTACATCATGAGCCCGGCACGTCCTGTGCCGGGACTGAGTCCCCTTATGAGCCTGGCGCCACTGCCGCCAGGACAAGGTCCATAAGGCCCCTATGGGAGCCGATGGGTGCCTGGAAATGAAGTTGTGACCCAGCTTCCGAGGCAGTTGGGCTAAACCTGACTCCTTGGAGGCTGCGGTCATGACAGCACCCCCCCAAGTTTGTCTTTTCCGGAGGTTTTGGCTTGTTGGGAAAAGCCCGATGAAATTTTCGGACTAGACGAGGTGCATGTACATATTCTGAGGGTTCCCAAGATCTCTCCTGGGGTCCATATCCCTTCCAATCAATCAAGTAGTATAGTTTTGATTTGGAAATTTTGGAGTCCAAGATGTCTCGAATTTCAAATTTGGATTCTTTGTCAACTTGGATTGGCTCAGGAGGTTTAGTCAAACGGGTTCCAGGTTGCACAGGTTTCAGGAGAGAAACATGGAAGACAGGATGTATCTTCATTCGAGTAGGTAATTCTAGTTTGACAGCCACTGGGTTAACACGGCCGTGATCGAGTAGGGTCCTAAATATCTTGGGTTGAAGGTGCGTGGCCCTTTTAAAGATAAATGTTTAGTGGACAGCCAGACTTGATCTCCTTTTTGATATTGAGGAGCCTCTTTTCGATGTTGGTCTGATCCTTTTTTGTATGATTCTTTAGCTCGTTGAAGATGTGCTGTGGCTTCTTTAAATGCTTGAGTTATCGTCGAATGCAGATGGTCAACAGCAGGTGTTCCGAGAGCTTGAGGTGGGTCCAGATTTGAGGTTCGAGGATGACTTCCATACAGCAGGAAAAAAGGGGTTTTTCCCGTCCCAGAATGGATTGAATTATTGTAAGCGTATTCAGCAATCCAAAGGACATCCTTCCAAGTACCCTCGGATTGATGCAACATGCATCGCAGATATTGTTCTAAAGTTTGGTTAGTTCTCTGTCTGCCCGTCGGTTTGAGGGTGATGGCTGGTGGAAAGTCGTACATCAATTTGTGCTAAACGACAATAACTCCGCCAAAAATGGGAAATAAATTGGCTCCCTCGGTCAGAGATTAGTACTGAAGGGAAACCGTGCAACCGGACAATGTTTTCAAGAAATTCTCGGGCTAGAATGGAAGCTGTAGGTAAACCCTTCAGTGGGATAAAATGAGCCATTTTTGAAAAAAGGTCCACGATCACTAGAATTGTGTTGTATCCGGAGCAAGGGGGTAAATCCGTGATAAAATCCATCGAGAGCGTGTGCCAAGGGCCTGGTGGAATGTCTATTGGACGTAGTAATCCTGCTGGTTTTTCCTTCTGACTCTTGTTTTGTGCGCAGATACCACAAGAAGCCACAAACTCTTTAACATCTTTCCTCCAAGATGGCCACCAAAAATGCCTTTTAATTTTCTCTGAGGTTTTGGCAACTCCAGGATGTCCTTCCATTAGAGAATCATGGTAGCAGGTGATGACCTGTTTTTGTAAGTCAACGCAGGGTAAGAATAGTCTTCCTTGGAAATACAATAGGTTCTGATCTATTGTAACATCTTTTCCTTTCAATTGCCAATTCGATGAATCTTCGGGAGTTATGAGTTGATTGACCCTTGCTTTAATCTCTTCGAGGGATAGTGTGTTGATTGCTCCTAGTATCTTTTGTTCAGGAATTATTGGCACCGGCTCCGGATTAGCTGTAAGTTCGTCTACCCCTATCCGGGAAAGGGCGTCTGCTTTTCCGTTCCTAACGCCTGGTCGATATGTGATTACAAAATCGAATTCTGCAAAGAATAGAGCCCAGCGTAGTTGCCTCGAAGATTGAGCTTTAGCTGACTTCAGGTACTGGAGGTTACGGTGATCCGTGATTACAGTTACTGTGTGCCGGGCTCCCAAAAGATAATGCCGCCAGGCCTTAAAGGCGGACTTAATTGCCAAGAGTTCTTTGTCCGTAATTGTGTAGTTGATCTCAGGAGCCGAAAATTTGCGAGACCAAAAGGCTACAGGGTGTAACTGGTGAGTTTCGGGGTCTCTTTGTGACAGCACCGCCCCCATTGCAAGTCTGTCTCGACGATGTAGGGAAGTTCTGGACGGGGATGCCTTAAGACTGGAGCAGAGATAAATTTGGCTTTTAATTCTTGGAAGGCTTGTTCGGCTTCTGGAGTCCACTCGAATTTTTTATTCTTTTTCAGAAGAGCCGTGATAGGTTGGACTACCCGAGAGAATTCAGGAATGAACCTTCGGTAAAAATTAGCGAAGCCCAGCATGCTCTGTACACCTTTCACGGAAGTTGGGGAAGGCCATTTGGTGATAGCATTCACTTTTCTTGAGTCCATGTGAACTCCGTTGGGTGACAAGATGAACCCTAAAAATTCCACTTCCTTTGCGTGAAAGGTGCACTTCTCCAGTTTAGCAAACAAGCAGTGTTGGCGAAGTCTCTGTAAAACCGCTGTGACGTGTCTACGATGATCAGTTTCTGAGGCTGAGTATACCAGGATGTTGTCAATATAAACGACTACGCACACATCAATAAGTTCTCTGAGGACATCATTCATGAAAAACTGGAAAGCGGCCGGTGCGTTACATAGTCCGAAGGGCATTACTTGATACTCAAATAATCCATATTTAGTGCGAAAGGCCGTCTTCCATTCGTCGCCCTCCTTAATGCGTACCAAATGGTAAGCTCCTCTGAGGTCTAACTTTGTGTATATGCAGGCGCCTTTTACCTGGTCCAATAATTCAGGAATCAAGGGCAACGGGTATCGGTTTTTGACTGTAATCTGGTTCAGGGCGCGATAATCGATACAAGTTCTTAGGTCACCTTCCTTTTTCGGGACGAAGAACAAAGCTGAGGAAGCCGGGGATTTCGAGGGGTGGATGAATCCGTTAGCCAAGTACTGGTCCAAGTATTGCCTGAGATGGAGGTTTTCTGGTTCAGTGAGGGCATATATTCTACTGCACGGAGGGGTGGACCCAGGTATTAGGTCTATCTGGCAGTCGTATGACCGATGCGGAGGCAGGGTGTTGGCTTGATCTTTCTGAAAGACGTCGCTGAACTCTTGGTATTCCAGAGGTAATCGGGGGTCCTCGGAAGTGATGGCTGCTAGCTTGATTTCGGGCTGAGGATAACAGGTTGAAGCGCATTCTGGAAACCGAATTACCTTGGCTCGCCAGTCTATCTGAGGATTGTGCTTTTCCAACCAAGGCATTCCCAGAATCACCTGAAACTGCAGGGCCTTGATTACATCAAACACGATCTTCTCCCGATGTCCGTCTTGACATAACAACGTTACCTCCATGGTGGTATGAGAAACTGGTCCGGAAGCTATTTCAGTACCATCCACTGTAGTGATTACGTCCTTTACCATCTTGGGACGTAGGGGAAGATCCATCCTGATAGCCAAGTCTTGGTCCACATAATTACCGATTGCTCCGCTATCAATGTATACTTTGATAGCATGCATGCGATCTGGTCTATTGGGACTTATGAGGACCATAGGCATTACCAAATGCGAGGTCAAGGAACTGGTTTTAACGCTCGGCAAGCGGACCTCTACGCTTGTCGGGCGAGGTCGTTTCCCGATTCCAGTTTCTCAGCATTTTTATCAGAAACTCCTACGGTCTTCTTGACCGGTTTCACTGAGCAATCACGAAGGAAATGTCCAGAATTCCCACAGTATAGGCACAGCTGTAATTGCCTTCTTCTTTCCCGTTTCTGAGTTAATGGTCCTTTTACTACTCCTATTTGCATTGGTTCCACGGAGTCATTCCCTTTAGCGGAGCTCTGAGGTCTTGAAAGTACCCGGGTTTCAAATCTGGATCGATCGGTCTTCCTGTTCTGTAGCCGATGATCTAATTGGACTACTAGGTCGATATAATCTGAACAGTCTTGCAGCAGATTAACCACCTGTGCTAAAACGTCTTTAAGTTCCCCACGTAGACCTCTGTAGAAGAGCGTGATTCTCTTATCTTCAGGCCACCTGGTCTCAACCACTAGTCTATTAAAGGACGCTATGTAAGCCAGGAGATCCTGATTACCTTGTCTGAGTGACAGGAGTTCATTGTCCAAGGCCTGCCCCTGTGAATGTCTTGCGAACAACTTTTCCATACTGGTCTGAAAGTCTTGAAAGTTATAGAGGAGCGGGTCATCCTGTGTCACGAGAGGAATGGACCAATCTGCAGCACTACCGCTAAGATAGGAAAGTACAAACGCTACCTTGGCTTGGTCCGTTGGGAATGCGGCGGGTCTACACAGAAAGTGCAAGCGGCATTGATTGATGAATACTGCATATCGCTTCGGATCACCGGAAAAACGTTCGGGCGGGGCCAAAGGCACATTCCCTGGCAGATTAATTTGCACCGGATTACTTGAGGTTGTAGGAGTGCCGCCCCCTCCATAGGGAGGCAGTGGCGTCTGTCCCGCTTGAGCCTGTAGCAACTGTCTGGCCAGATCATCCGTCCGTTCCTTGGCAATGATCAACTCCCTTCGTAAAGCGTTTGTTTCTTGGTGAGATGCGTGTGCTTCTGCCCTTAGTTCCCCAAGCAATTGAGCCAGTTGATCTGTGTCCGAGATTTCCATTGCGCCTGGGTGGGAAAATTGCGGTAGGCTTCGCGTTCTGTAACGCTCACCTGAATCCCTCGGAGGCGCAGGTCTGGGCTGGGGGTTCTCGGAGTCTTCTAGGGTCACGCGCAGGCCTCGAATGCCACCCTGGAAAGGCCCTTTCCTCACGCAGATCTTGATCTGAAGGGTGAGGTGTCTGCAATTATGAGAGCAAGGGGTTAATATGGCTATATAAGCCTGACTGGGTAAGCTGCCTCCCCTTCCTGGTACTCCCAAGTAGTTCGTAGGCTAAATGTGCTCACCTTATGTAGGTGAAAGCGGAGCTCTCCATCCTGCGTCTGTGCAGGGGCGCCGAACCCAGTTACTTCACTGGTTAATTGTCCAGCCTCTTGGTTGCAGAGGATGAAGATTTGGAGCTAGGCCGTTGTTAGCATCACGAACGGCGGTTGCTTGAATATGGAGGTCCAGAGAGCGATGGAATGGCGAAGGTATTGCAGGCAAGTAAGTAGAAAATGTCAATTCGAAGTTAAAAGTACTTCTTAATGTCTCTGTTCCTTTTTCAAGTCGCAGAAGCAGCTGGGTAGAAAAATGGATGTCTAGGAATGCACCGAGGAGTGAGAAAGATGAGCGCTGCCCAAAACACGTGCGTATAGATGGAGTTTTGTATTTCTTAATGATGTCCTTTTGTTTTGCAGATGCGAGTAGCAGCGTCGGCGGAGGCGAGAAGAATGCAGCGCAGGTAAGGAAAGTTTCACGGAGGTTTACTAACCAATGTCTTTGCTTCCACAGGGTGCCGGAAAAAATGGAAAGCTGCAGCCCGTGGCTTGAGATGCACCTATGGACTGGGTAAGTGCTGCGCTGGTTTTTATCTCGTGCTAACCTGGTGTTCTTTTCCCTTTTCAGATGCTGCTGAAGACGAAGATGGTATTTCAGAAGGTAAGATTGCGGATTTCTCTTCCCCAGATGCAGAAGTTGAAGATTCTCTGGAGCTGACACGGTGAGCGTCCTGCTGCTATTGCAGAATAACGCGAAGCACGTTGCTCTGATCGGGCGTGGTTTAAATAGCTTACTGGAGTGCTTAGGTGTCTCCTTCCACAGCAGCCTCGCCCAGGTAAGAAGTCCCAGCTTCCAGAATAGTTCCAGTATCCAGTCCCAGGGAGTGGTGCTGGCCACACCGAGAGGTAAAGTAGTTCCAGCCATGGATGGATGAGGATTTCATCCTGCAGGTGAGTGAGCAGCATGGTCTGCAGCAGGTAGGTCCACCCAAGCACCATTCCTTACATCATGAGCCCGGCACGTCCTGTGCCGGGACTGAGTCCCCTTATGAGCCTGGCGCCACTGGCGCCAGGACAAGGTCCATAAGGCCCCTATGGGAGCCGATGGGTGCCTGGAAATGAAGTTGTGACCCAGCTTCCGAGGCAGTTGGGCTAAACCTGACTCCTTGGAGGCTGCGGTCGTGACAATGGCCCCTATTTTAGCAACTCCGGATTATATACAGGAGTTTTATTTATTTTCCCACTCTGATGAACGGCTCTTGCATTGACGGAATGAGACATATTATATGTTGATGGGTCATAAATAATTGACATGGGGACGGAACGGTGGCACACAGGGGGTGGTAATGGGGTACGGTAAAGGGGAGGGAGAAATAGTGGCCAACCCTGTAGAAAGCAAGACCATAGATCCATACACAGCATTACCCATATTACAACTGGACCATTATTATCTGGGGAACTGATCAGCCCCAAGTTTAAAGGTCCATATGAGGTGGTGTTCTGTACTCCTCTCGCCATCCGTATGAAGGAGTTAGATATTGGGTGCATGTCCGAAGAGCACCTGAGACAAGGCAAAGGCAAAGTTTAGTAAGGGCATAGCCAAAGAAGAGACAGTTTTGAGGATCCATGCCTGGGTGGTGTTCAGTGGCACAGGCCTGATTTTTCCTTTTTATTTCTTTTTTCATTTTTTCATTTTTACAATTTTTTGAAGGTCCAGACTCTGGTCGGCCCTGGTGGAAAAAGGGTCTCTTTCTCTTTCTCTGCCTCTCCCTCTATCTCTATCTCTCTCTCTCTTTCCTTCTCTCTCTCTCTCTCTCTCTCTCTCTCTCTCTCTCTTTCTTGATAATCTTTTTTCTCCTTTCAGGAATAAGCAAAGATGGCTGACCGACCTGTCTGTTATATAGGGAAAAAGTTCAAATACATTACATTTGTTTTAGAAATTATGTAGTGGCTCTTTTCAGTACTCTGTTCTTTTGTATGACACTGGTCGTGGTTGTTGGAGTGGATGAAGGTATGTCTGTTATATGGGGTGGTCATATAAAGGGGGGGATGGACAGTTGGAGGAAGAAAAAATGCTACAATTAATGTCTATAAAAAAGGAAATAAAAAATGGCTCACTTTTTGGCGGCCACCCCTACAAGTTTTCTTAGACGAATGAAACAGGAAGTATGAATGACGTATAACTTATATAAGGGGTTGGGCTTTGACACTATTTGTGATATCCAGCATTTAGAAACATTGAATAGCTGGTACTCTGATATGCGCATTACAGGAAGGAATATAATCAATGAACACTGTTACATGTGTGCACTTATCCCGCACACACCAGGGGCTCCTATGGTTTTGGTTCCACATCCAGTCCCAATTATAAAGGCACAATGCCCGGTACATTTGCACTATCGGGGATAAAGGGCACATTCCATGCACACAGCGTGCAGTTGAGGAGCATTGATCTATACCCAGCGTTATGTAATGGCAACACGAAATACCGCCAGTGTCTACAAGGACCATATTTCTCCTTGGGAGGTTACGCAAATGGCAATGACAAATGGCAGGGCACCAGAGTGACGTGCCAGGCAGATGGACTGATCGAGTACAGTGGAGAAACAATATCCCAAATAGAGACTATGTGTGCGCAAATATGGTCCCAACACATCACAAGGCTGACATGGATTGCAACAATGAAGAACCCAATGTAAGTACATAGAGCCATAGACTCAATGAAGGAACAGTTCCTGGTGGCGCAAACACAGTGTAACCACACTCTTGTGATACCTGTTATGACAAAAGGTACTGCAGCGATGATGGATGATTACTGCTGGGTTTGTGGCCAACAAGCCTACCTACACCGCCTACCATCTTGGTGGGGCAAGTGTTCACTGGCCACCCTGCACTCAGTGCTACTAGTAATCCTGGAAGAACACCTGAAGGGAGAAGACATGCCTGTTGAGGTGTCAACAGCGACTCTAGCACTTAAAGAAGCAGAAAGAAGCTTGCAGATCACACAAGAATTTGGTATGCTGCCAGAAAAGGGACAATTTCAATGGCGGGAAAGAAAGAAGATATCAAACTGTCTCAAAAGAACTGTTACGCACTGCTCAGAGGAATACCTGACGAGTATCTGCTTTTCAGCTCAGCAGAAAAGTTCTTTCGAGTGGATTGTGCCCTCCAACATATTCCTCATCTTAGATGTATTCCATTCAGCTTTAGCTGCTTCGGAATTTTTTTCTCGGCAGAGGGCACCATGCGTCAATGTCGAGTCGATGGTCCCTCAAAGCCCTCCGTCAAGGGTGACGTCATCGGGTGTATAAGTAGCACGTGTGGTGCCCGTTAGCCTCAGTTCTGTTTTTTTCTGCAGTATACCTTGCTTCGGAGATTCGGCGTGCCTCGAATTCTGTGAAGAAATAATAAATAACAAATATTTCCTCATCATCGATGCTGACCACGACCCCGAGTTCAAGGATGGTACTCGGTCAAGAGTGGCACAGGGCCCCCAGGTAGGGTTTGGGTGGCTGTGCTGATGTAAGGTGACAGATAAGTACACACACAGCAGGAAACTCATCAAGAAAGAAAAGTAGGCAACTGTAGTTGTGAACAGAAAGGGGCAGGAAATGCAAAGATACAAACAAAATGGATTCCCTCTTGGGGTGTATGCAGATATGGAAAAAGAGTGTTCCACGGACCTTAGGAAACTCCAGCCTTCTGCACGGATTACTATTACAGAGGCCCACTCTGTTTGCTCATGGCTGGGAACAACAGCTGTAGGTGTCTGTCAAACAGAAAATGCGACAAGGGAAGGGGCAGAGGTTGCCTGCCAGAAACCAACAGTCAAGCTCTGCACAAAGGATCAACATAAGATACAAGAGAGACAAGAACAGAAATAACCAGGGACAAGGAAGCCTAAGAGAAATCAAGCAGAAGGGAATGAAGGAAGAAACCGTACAATAGAAATGGATAAACTAAAGGGGAGGACAGAGGAGTCAAGGAAGAGAAGGACAGGGATCAAGAACAAGGGGTTGCAAACAAGGAAGAGAGCAAGGGAGCAGCAGCCAGGAAAGAGGGGGGCTGCAAACAAGGAAGCAGGGCTGCAGTACCGAATGGTACAAGGTACAGAAAAACTGTAGTGGATTGCAGAGGACTGTAGTAGGCTGCAAGGCAGAGAGTCCAGAGGAGCAGGACTGAGAGCTGTAGTAGGCAGCAGACAGAGAGCCCAGAGGACCAGGACTGAGAGCTGTAGTAGGCAGCAGACAGAGAGCCCAGATGAGTAGGGCAGCAAGGAGCGAGCTCAGAGGAGCAGGGCTGTGAGGCAGGGAGCCCAAAAGGCTAGGGCTGTAGGCAGCAGGGTGTAGCAGACTGCAAGGCAGGAAGCCCAGAGGAACAGGGCTGTGAGGCAGGGAGCCCAAAAGGCTAGGGCTGTAGGCAGCAGGGTGTAGCAGGCTGCAAGGCAGGAAGCCCAGAGGAGCAGGGCTGTGAAGCAGGGAGCCCAAAAGGCTAGGGCTGTAGGCAGCAGGGTGCAGCAGGCTGCAAGGCAGGGAGCCCGGAAAGAGCACTGGAACAAAATCAGGAAAATGCAGCAGCAGGAACAGCATACAAATTCGAGTCAAAAGGCAAAAAGGGGCTGGGAGGACTCTTGATGCAAGAGACTGAGCTCCTGCAGGCAGCTGCTTAAATACCGCCCTGCCCTGTACTAAGGCAGGCTAATTGGCAGCACCTGGAGCAGCACACCTGAATACAATCTGCCTCCTCCCTCTCTAGTCCTGAGATGGTGGAAGCAGCACAGATCCCTAGGGCTTCTGGGGATTGTGGTTCCAATGATGACGAATGGGAATGGCCAGGAATTGATAGCTGTAGCAAGGTGTATTGTGGTACATGTAGTTAGTTGAGTTAAATAAGAAGGCACCAAAGTCACGCAAATGGGAATTAAGTACCAAAGTGTGAATAGGGGTTGCTCCAAGAGTATTCTGAAGATAAATAAATAACAAATAGTCCATGATGGTTGCCAATGTGTGTGCCCAGGGTTTCAAAAAGTGCAAGTCGTGCTGTTCAAAAATGTCGATTACAGACCCGCACAAGTGTTTGTGGTGCCTCGATGAAGGCCATGACATGGAGGCCTGTATGAAGTATCAGGCGATGACGGGAAGGCCTTGCGAGAGAGGAGGAGAAAACTACAGGTAGGTCGTAAATCCGACCGTAAAGTCTCGAGCGTCGAGTCGAGGTCCCAGGAGGAGAAATCTCCTCGACGCGAAAGGCATCGGTCTAGATCCCGAAGCGATTCCCATCGCTCGTCATCTTCGACAAAAAAATTGAAGAAACGACGTCACAGGTCCCCCTCCACCTCGTCTTCGGACGAATCCCCAAAAAGGATGAAATGTCCTACTAAACATTCATCCGAAGAATGGGAAGCATTCAGGATCAAAATGATGGAGGTGTGCGAGAAAGCAAAGCCTTGGTCCGCGCCTTCCTCGGAAGCCGGCCGGGAGCGTCATTGCTCCGACACTTGCGCGCCCTCGAGCCTGGGTGATTGAAAGAGAAAGGATAGAGAACTTTCCAGGACGCCGAGCGAGAAAAGCCGCTCGAGTCGAGTCGACCGCTCGAGGTCACTGATGCCGTCCGAGACCGAACACACCTCGAAGGGCAAGTCTTCGAAGAGCGCCTCGACGCCCTCGAAGCCGGCACCATCGAAGACTGGTATTATGCCGACGCCATCGACGTTGACCCCGAAGCCCTCGACGCCGAAACCTCCAGTTCGGCAAGATCAACCAGAAAAAGGGAAAGAGAAGGCTACAAGACCTGTAATGCCTTCAGGACCCATTAGTACTCCTCTTCCACCTCTCCCAGAAAAGGTTTTCAAACCTCTTCCTAGGAAGGAGTTTTTCAAGTCCCTGACATCGCTTTTTGAGGAACAGGAAAAATCTGATGAGGAGAATGTACCTTTTGGGCTAGAATATGGCACTCCAAATATCCCAAAATGCCTGATTTCTGAAGAAAGCAGGATGAGGGATTTGGTTGAATCACTACACAATGCGAGTGGTATTGATACATCTCCTGAAAATGACTTTGGTAAACCAGAAACAGGAGAACATGCCAGTCCGTCATACCATCAGCTAATGACAAAGGTAATAGATTATTTAGGATGGGCCAGACCCCCAGCCCAATTTATCCAAGATGATCTAACAGACATATTGGATCATGGTCCTACTGAAGACCCAATACTACCTTTTCACTTAGCCTTGCAAAATAGGGTGGCCAAAAATTGTGAGACTCCAGATTCTATTCCACCAGTGAATAAATGCCTTACTTAAAAATACAGCCATGCTAGTAGCGACCCCGGCTATCTGTCTAAACATCCCACTCCCGAGAGTTTGGTCATACAGGCAGCCACAGCTACTAACAAACTGGCGTACCCGTCTATCCCCCCGGACAGGGACGATAAGCGTGTGGATGGCTGGGCAAGGAAGGTATTTTCAGCTGGGAGTATGGCGTTAAAATCGGCCAACTCCACATGTGCCTTGGCAAAGTTTTCGTACACTCTGTGGGAGTACATTGCGATGGTGGCGGAGCACATACGAGAAGGGGACGAAAGGGAAGGATTCCTAGCCATCGTTGGAGATGGAAAGGAGGCTATGCAGAAATCCCTTGAATCTGGATTGGGCACGGTAGATAGTTTGAGCAGGTCCATGGGCACCAGCACAGTAATGCGCAGATTTTCATGGTTACGGAAGTCTGGTTTTGCACCAGACGTGCAGAACCGTCTCCTTAACATGTCCTTTGACGGGTCTCAGCTTTTTGGCAGCAAGGCGGACGAGAGCCTTGAGAGGTTGCAGACTTCAAAAGCAGATGCCAACTCTTTGGGAGCTGCCATCAGGCAACCTCAGCCTTTTCGTGTACCAGGTCAATCTTGGAGGGGATCATCCTATCGTTACTACTCCTCATATGGAAAGGCGAGAGGAATGGACAGTCAGAGGGGCCAGAGAAGGGCCACTCGCGGTGGACGAGGAAAACGTTGAAAGCCAGCTCCAGCCTCTCTGCTATCAGCGGCTGCAGCAACCGCCTCAAAACCACTTTGAGGACTTGCATCACAAGACACCTGTAGGAGGCAGGCTGTCACAGCATCTGCAAGAATGTCAAGCCATTACTTCAGATGTTTGGGCTCTAGAAATAATAGCTCAAGGTTACTGCCTTCCTTCCTTCCCAATCCACCAAGGAGACGCCCTTTGAAGTTTTCAGACCCGCTCCTTCAGCAGGAAGTTTTATCCCTGCTGGAGAAAGGTGCTATAGAACCGGTACCTGCAGCGGAGAGGAACAAGGGATGGTACTCCCCGTATTTTTTTATCCCCAAAAAGGACGGAGGACTGAGACCCATCCTGGACTTAAGAAACTTGAACAAGTTCCTCAGGAAGGACAAGTTCAAGATGGTTACCCTTTCTCAGATCCTTCAGGCCCTTCAACTCCAGGATTGGTTGGTGTCATTGGACCTCCAGGATGCTTATTTTCATGTGGCGATTCATCTCAAGCACAGAAAATACCTGAGGTTCGTAGTTGGCGAATCACACTATCAGTTTCGAGTCCTGCCATTTGGATTAACCGCCGCCCCGAGGGGCTTCACCAAACTGATGGTAGTGGTGGCAGCGCACCTCAGGAGAGGGGGGATTCACGTATACCCCTACCTGGACGATTGGCTGATCAGAGCACGTTCTGCCGAACAGGCACTAGATCACCTGAAAGTCACCTGCCGCTTCCTCCATAGACTGGGCTTCTCCCTCAATTTCAAGAAGTCACAAATGACACATTCTCAACGGCTCCAATATATAGGAGCTGTATTAGACACATCCGTGGGAAAGAGCTCGCCTCCCAGGTCAACGGCTCAAGACATTCTTCAGATGGTTTCCAAATTCCAAGATGCCCAAAATCTTCAGGCCAACAATTTCTTAAGGTTACTTGGCCTCATGGAATCCTACATCTTTCTGGTGCCAGAGGCACATCTGAGGATGAGATCCCTTCAATGAGCTCTAAAGACTCAGTGGTCCCAGTTCTCAGGCCGAATGACGGATCTTCTCCAAATTCCGAACAAGGTTCGTCAAGATCTTCTATGGTGGACTTGTTCAGAGAATATCCTGAAGGGAGAACTTTTTTGGCAACCATGGCCGGAGACCACAGTAGTGACGGATGCCTCACTCAAGGGGTGGGGAGCTCATGCCATCGATCTGACAATCAGCGGTCGTTGGTCTCCATCCGAGTCCAAACTACACATCAAACTTCTGAAGCTGAGATCAATCAGACTAGCGCTGAAAGCTTTCCTGCCATCTGTTGGGGGAAAAAATGTCCTGATAATGACGGACAACACAGTGGCCATGCATTATCTAAACAAAAGAGGTGGTGTAGGGTCACTACCTCTGTGCAGAGAGGCAATGCAGCTCTGGTATTGGACAATCCAAGAAGGAATCTCTTTAACGGCAGTTCACCTAGCCGGGGAAGAGAATATGACGAAAGATGCTCTAAGCAGGCAGAGAACGATGTCCCACGAATGGGAACTGGCTCAGGAAGTCATTCAAGAGATCTTCGCCTGTTAGGGAGAATTCTCTTATAAGGCTAATTTCCCAAACCTAGTGAGTCCCCCAGCAGCTTTGCTGGATGTTTGGGGTTTGATTTTTTTCTCCTGCTAAGAGTGGGACTCTTTTCCTCCCACTCTTAGGCATGATTTGAGGTATGTCTTTGACTTTTTGTGTGCTTATGGGCTATGGGGTTTTCTACTCCATAGGGTATCATCTGTTTTTGTGTATGTGTTACACAGCACCCTCGGCGCAGTAACACAGGGGTGTCATAGTGACCCCCAAACATAGACTCCATACCCTGGGACTGACTGCGGTCTCCCAGGGCATGTAAAGTCACCATTGACTTTACTAGTCCAAAATTGTGAACAGAACCAGTACCAACCATCATATTGTGGAAGTACTGGAAGGGGTTAATTCAATTGCCCCTGGGTCTGTTTTCAAGGGGGCACTGTCCAGTCCCCCTTTGTCGAGTTTCTGGCTGGTGGTAGTGGTTACCACGCAAAATATTCCACTGGAATATTTTCTATGGGATTTTCCCATTGATTTTAAACGCACCACTTTTTGGTGCAATGTTAAAGATACCGCCGGTTTATTTATTTAATAGTAAATCACCGGTTGGGTCTTTTTGCCAGAACTCTTTTCTAAAATGGCGTTCGTGTCTGTCTATGTAACGCCAACCAAGGTCGGGCCCTTTGTTCCACTTTTTGGCAGGCTTCTCCACAGAAGCCCTCCAACTGGTGCCACTCTGTCTGGGTTCCACAGGATGTGTTGGTGGGGGAATTGGCACCCTGGACTGCGTTGCCTTAGCAACTCAAGTCGCACTCTGTTCTGATTGGGCCAGTGGTGAGCCGCCCGGCTCCCCACTTAACATGTTTGAGTGACAGCTAGGCTGTTGAATGGGGGTTTTTCTGCATAAAAGCAGGGCTTTTGGGACTGGAACTTCAGAAGTCACCACAGGACCTAAGAAATCCGAAGAGGGAAGAAGTTGAGTCATCTGCAACGACGACACCACCGGTGGAGCCCTGCTGCAACAACCTCACCACTTTACCGACGACAAGAGGAGATCTTCTGCTGGAAGAGTCTTCTCCCTCTGAGCTGGTGGGATCAACCAGTTCGCCATTTCGCCTTCCAGGATGTCTCTTGGTCGAATCGCCCGTGCCAAGC
This sequence comes from Ambystoma mexicanum, assembly GCF_040938575.1. Taxonomy (NCBI): domain Eukaryota; kingdom Metazoa; phylum Chordata; class Amphibia; order Caudata; family Ambystomatidae; genus Ambystoma; species Ambystoma mexicanum. The sequence goes on along the minus strand of NC_090933.1, from coordinate 134,106,259 downwards.
ACCCCGGCGGCCGGATAGCCAAGCTGCACCACTGTGACCGTGAATACCAAGAACGCACCTTTTAACCGACGAACTCTGCGGCTGGTTTCTTCCCTGGGCAGTGCAGCGACTCCAAGTTTCCTCCTCGACAAGATCCTCTCTTCCCCTGGTCGAAACCACAAACTGCACCCGCTGCCAGGAACAACTGCCACCGCTGGAGCTTCCTCAACTTTAAAGGTACTGTGTTCCACCCGGCCTCCCTTTCTTCGGTTTGCCCAAGGTGACCCTTAAATCCTTGGCTTTCCAACTGGGTTGGCCCCCAGACCTTCTAACTTTATCTTTTGAACCACCCCAACCTCTTTTGAACATTTCTACAAAGACTTGAATGCATTGCTAAACGGTGTGATCTTGGGCACATTTCGCCTTGCTCCATTCAAAGTGGGGCTGGCCTATGAACTTTAGCTCTACAGTATACCCTGCCTTCAGTAACTTGATTTGAGCTCTTAAAAGTGTTGGGAACTGTTTTATTTTTATGACCTGCCTTTTTCTCTCCCTTTAACCTAATTATTGGAGTGGTGTTTTGACTTAGACTTGTCTAGTAATTGCTAAGGGAGGTGTGAATACTTTTCTGATTGTGTTGGAACTTGCTTTTGATTAATAGTGCTAGTATATTTTCTAAAGTGTGTTGAATAAATAATTATATACTTTTGATACAAAGCTCTGGTCAGTGTTTGCCTGTTCTACGGTGTTTTTGGCCCTATTGTGTATCCTTTGTATACTGCCGAACTCTTCTTGAGGAGTCTGACTGCTCAGCCACAGCTACCAGGTAAATCTGGGTTGTGCAGACTGCTACCAATTGGGTTTACTGCTTACTCCTGTAGTCTTAATCTTTTTGCAGTGGTCCCCAAGGCAACTGCACAGGATTCTGCCTAACATCGCCCTTTGGGGAACCCCTCAAGTGAACCTATTTGCGACCGGAATCAACCGGAAGTGCGAAAGGGGACGCGTTCGTGGTGGAGTGGAATTTCCCACTATTGTATGCGTTACCTCCGATTCCTGTCATTCCTCAGGTCATCAGGAGACCGAGATGCTTCGGAAACCACATGATCCTAATTGCCCTGGATTGGGCCAGGAGAACGTGGTACCCGGACCTTCTAGACATGTCCATCTGTCCTCCAGTACGTCTTCCTCAGAGATAGAACCTTCTCTCTCAAATGGAGGGTCGGGTTCTCCATCCAGAGGTCAAAACGCTCAACCTTCACGCTTGGTATCTGAAAGGCTGAGATACAAGGATTGGAACCTTCCAGATGACGTTATGGAGGTGTTGCTTTCGGCAAGAAGGCCAGCAACAAAGTCTCTATACCGTTGCTGTTGGAAAAAGTTTTGCAACTGGTGCAGAGAAAAGAATGTCGATCCTTTTCTGTGTTCTATTCCGGAAGTACTATCCTTCCTCCTGACCCTAGCACATAGAGGTCTAAATGTTGGAACCATTAAAGGTTATCTTGCGGCGCTTTCCATCTTCAAGCGCTCGTAGGAAGAATGCTCCTATTTCAAAATTCCTCTGATAGTGCAATTCTTAAAAGGACTCACTAATGTGTTTCCTCCTTATCCATTTCAAGTGCCAATTTGGGATCGCAATCTGGTACTAAAATTCTTAATGTGTGCTCCTTTTGAGCCTTTGCACACTTGTCCATTAAGATTACTGACATGGAAAACTGCTTTCCTAGTTGCTTTAACATCTGCAAGAAGAGTAAGCAAATTGCAGGCACTGTCTTCTGGGCCACCCCATACTGTGTTCCATAAGGGCAGAGTTGTGTTGAAGGTTAAACCCTCATTTTTGCCAAAAGTGGTATCTGATTTTCATTTAAGTCAGAGAATTGTTTTATCTGCATTCTAACCTCCACCTCATCCTAGTAAGGAGGAAGAAAGGTTACACAGGTTGGATCCGAAAAGAGCTTTAAGCTTTTACATTTCTAGGCTTTCTAAGCTTAGAGTGGACAATCAACTGTTTGTTTCCCCACGAAAAAGATTGGGTCAGTCAGTGACAAAACAAACAATGTCACGCTGGATTGTGCTTTGTATTTCCGAATGCTACAGATTAGTACAAAAAGACCCACCAGACGGTTTAAGGGCTCATTCCACCAGAGGCATCGCTTCTTCGACGGCCCTACAAAGAGTTCTTCCTATGGTCCATTTGTGAAGCAGCAACTTGGTCCTGGCTGCATACATTTTCAAAATTCTGTAGCCTGGATGCTTCCCAGAATAAGGAGCTGGATTTTGGTAAAGCAGTACTATATTCAGCCATATAGGGGTATCAGAAAAATCTAACCCCTCCTCCAGAGAAAAATTGTCCATACTGCTTTGGGAGTCCATCTAAGATGCGGAATACGTTGGAGGACACAATCCACTCGAAGAACAAGTTACTTACCAACTGGTAACCTTCTTTCAATTGGATGTTCCTCCAACGTATTCCTCATTGCCCTCCCAACCTACCGCTCTGTAGATTTTTCCGGGTTATTGCCACTCTAACTCTCGCAAGGCAAATACCTGTCTGCCAGCACAGTCTACAACAATGAGAAATCAATAAAGAAGGTGTGAAAAACAGAACTAAGGCCAACGGGCGCCGCGTGTGCTACTTATACACCCAATGGCGTCACCCTCGACGGAGGCCTTTGAGGAACCATCAACTCGACGACAATGACGCACGGCGCCCTCTGCCGAGAAAAAACTTCCTAAGCAGCTAAAGCTGGATGGAATACATCTAAGATGAGGAATACGTTGGAGGAACATCCAATCGAAAGAACGTTTCCAGTTGGTAAGTAACTTGTTCTTTTCATCTTTTTTGACTCCTTTGGGTAAAAAGCAGCTGCTGCACTTTAAACCCCTGGAGGATGCTGAGAATTGGTCACTATCCCACATTATGAAGGCGGTGCACAATCTAGGTGTTCAAATGAAGAAAGAAGGTGGAGTTCAGAACACAGATTGGCTATCGTTTGCCTTTGATTGGCTCCTGTCATGGCTGGGGTTCAGTAGTAAAACTACTGGTGCCTGTGATCGTGTTCTTCTTGGTTCTCTTCTGCACATGCCAATTGGGTCTCCGATGATGTGTTCATATAGTCCCTAATAGTGCAACGATGATGGTATCAATTGGGGGATCTCAAACTCATGTGTCTGGGGTTGTAGATATGTCGGGTGGGGATGAGTTTGTTACTGTAGAAGTAAGGAAAGGGGGAAATGTTGGGAATGAGCTAGTGGTTTTCTTCATTCCCAAGCTTCCCAAGAACTAAGAAAGACTTCTGCACTACAAGAATCCAGGGGGGAGGAGGGTCACTAAATGAAGACAGTTAGGATTTAAATAATAGGTGCAAATAATTATTTAGCTCAATATATTTGTTAAATTGTAGTTAGCTTTTCTCAAAGCATGGTGAATGCAGCCTGTGCTAAAAATAGACTACAGGCATTGCCTGGTGTCGGCCTAGGCTGGCAGAGAGCACGAGGTAACTCGGCAGCTGTTCCCAGTCCATCAAAAGCCAATGGAGACTAAAAGATTCAATGCACGACATACAGAGTACCATGGAAACAAGGTTTCTTAAGAGAATTACTGTACCAGATAAAATATAAGAATATTGAGTGAAGTGTTGAGAGTATGGCGGGAAGGTGTGTTTATATATAACTGTTTATAATATAGTAAATGATGCTAAGCAGGAGCTACAATGTATTTTTGCATAGGCTAGCATTATGTTAAGTAGCCTGTCCCAACCGGAACCCCAGCCATGCAAGAAGGGTGACTGCAGAATCCCTTGTAAGGCAAGAACAACAGTTTTGGATGAGCTATGCCAGTATCGAGTGGCCAAGTTGAACAGTATATAAAGGCACCTGCTTGCCATCAGTCTGCAGGAACCAGCCACAGAAGACAGAATGCTGGTCGGGGGGCAGAGTCCTCTGCCCCCATCCTCATCTTTGTACAGATTCAAGTTTGTTATCCCTGCAAGATGAAGACTTGTGGCCTTAATTCACTAGGGGGGTGCATTTACTCTGGAGTGAATGTGATTAGGGGTATCTGTATTTAAGGAGTATCCCTGTAAGTTGGGCTACCTTTCATGACTCCCACTCTCCAAGTAAATCTGAAAGGCTTATTCGGATTAGTGCAAAATCTCAACACTTTAGATTTGTTGGCGTTATCACGAAATCATTGGACTCTGCATATTGACTTATTTCAGTAAAATACGCTCAAGTCCAACCTGCGTATGATTTAGAAGAATGATATCAGCGTATGTCAACCAAGCTGTCACGATGCCTGCCCCCGGAAAGCCAGACCAAGCCCAGCAACCCCGGAAGCAGGCATCATGCCCCTTGAAGCATGCCCAAAAACCCCAGTTAGGGGCTCTTTGGCTACAGTCCTGGCGCCTATGGCGCCAGACTCATAAGAATACAGTCAGTCCTGGCGCCATGGGCGCCAGGCTCATTACAGAAATCTTACCTGATGCAGACCATGCTGCACGAAGCCACAAGCCAAATGAGGCTTAAAGGGACTACTTTACCTCAGGGACTCCTTTCCTCTCGGGTGGGGCTGTGGAAGAATACTTACCTGGGACTTCTTCCAAGGCTATTTAAGCCACACCCGGACAGCCACACGTGCTTTGCGTTATTCTGCTTGCTGCAGCGTAACGCTCACCGTGTCTTCAGCAGCTCCAGTCTTCAGCCACGCCCGCTTCAGCCCTGGAACAAGAAAAGGAGAAGGAGAAGAGGTCAGAACAAAACCCTTACCTGATTCCTTGATCCAGCACATCGTCGATCTGGAAGAGAGAAGCCTTCTCAGGTGCGTTGCCACGCACCTCGCAGTGCCGCGCTGAACTCACCATCCGGGGCTGCATTCCTTTACTCCATCGCGAACCCAGCATCTCCAGGCCATTCTTCAACACCTGGGGGAGACAAGAACAAATAGGTGAGCAAGGGCAATACAAACCACCCCCAAAGACTTACCTGATTACCACAGGGGGGTACTCACCTCATCTCGGGTCGGCGCAGTCAATTCAGCATCACCGCCGCACCCCGGCCCCTAAGGGGAAAAAACAAGGACAATACAACCTAACCCCAAAGACTTACCTGATTTACCACAGGGGGGGAACTCACCTCATTTCGGGTCGGCGCAGTTAATTCTGCATCATCGCTGTACCCCGGCCCCAAAGGGGAGAACCACAATAGACTTACCAGGATCTTACCAATTGCCACTTGGAACTCTTCTAGTGGTTAAAATCTGCAACCTGCAAGGAATCTGGCAGAGTGAAGATCAGACTTTTGAACTCTTACGATCGATTGGACTTTAGAGTCAATACTGGAACTCGCCAATTCCTCGACGCCAGTGAAGTAACTGGTCGTCTACGCGCCCCTGCGCTCAACGCAGGATGGAGAGCTCACCTTTCCAAATCATCAGGTGAGATTAAGAGGGGACTTCAGGAGTGTTCTGTGGGCAGACAAGGGGAGTGGGAAGGCGGGTTAACGCTCAGATTACGGGAGGTTAATTCCCCTTCTCCATTGCAGAAAGATATTCGTACGAGTCCAACAAACGAAGTTAAGTGGGTCTGTCCAGTCTGTCATCTCGGCTCTACGTGTTACTCTGGTGGAAGCAACAGCGGGCCAGTCCAGATCGACGCCCCCGTGGGAAGCAGGTGAGCGTAACACAAAACATCTTCAAACTATTTAGCTTCACTGTAATAAATGAAGGAGCTAAAAATGAGCCAACATCTGATAAACATAGCTTAAAAAGACAGGCAGCCAGAACACATCCCTGTCTTAAGCCCCTAAAAGTCAGACTATTGTGCGAAAGATCACACTGTGCTGATCAATCCTAACTTGCAGTTAATTATCCAAATGTAAGTGTACCATAATAGAGAGCAATGGTTTAGGAATTCCCCAGTCCAATTTTTTAGGCTCTGTTTACCGTGTCTAACGCCAAGGAACAATCTATACAAGCCACATAAATAGGTGGAGCATTAAATGAGCACGCCTTATATTGGAGGGAATTTAATAAAATTAAGAATGGTGCCCATCCCTTTCCTAACCCTATATGGAATGTATCCAAAGGCCTTGGATTGGCGGTCAACTGTTCTAGTTCTCAAAGAAAAAGTGATGTAAAAATGTTTTGAATAGATTGTGCCCTCCAAAGTATTCCACATCTTTGACATGTAATGTCCACAGCTGCGCACTTCGGAAACCTTTTCGGCAGAGGACATCCTGCGTCAATGGTTTTGTGTCACTGTCCCTCAAAGACCTCCGTCGAGGGCGACGTCACAGGTTGTTATAAATAGGACGCAAGGTGCCCGTAGCCTCAATTCTGCTTTTTCCGCAAATGTGTTAACTTCGTGAGACTCGGCGTGCCTTGTGTGTTCATAATTATGATGTCTTTCTCTTTGACCCCTCCTATTAGCCGGTATGGCTTTAAGACCTGCCGGGACTGCAAATCGAAAATGTCGCTCACCGACCCCCACCGCATTTGTTTGTGGTGCCTGGGGGAGTCGCACGACACTGACGACTGCTTGAAATGCCAGTCGCTGACTGCCAAGGCCTTGCGGGAGCCGAAGGGGAAGCTCAAGGTAGTTGGGGGCTCTAAGCCTGTTAAATCCCAAACATCCAAGTCCATCGGGGGTTTCCACCGACGACTTGAGGGGCGACTCTTTGCGTCAGAAGGAATCCCAGAGATCTCGGTCCTGGAGTGGTTCGCGCCACTTGTCTTCCTCGTCCCGGCACTCTAGGAAGCGCCGTCACCAGTCGCCTTCCCCATCCTCCTCGGAGGATGGTGCCTCGAGAAAGGTTACGTGCCCAACGAAGTCCTCGACTCCGGAGGAATGGGCGGTGTTTCAACAATCCATGTTAGCGGTTTTTCAATCGCATGGCACGGGTCCGGTCGAGCCTTCTGACGAAGCCAACCAGGATCGGTCTCATACCGTGGCTCGCACGCCTTCGGGCTCAGGTTCACGACGCGACTCACAACGGTAGCCTTCGAGATCCCGTACGGACAAGGAATCGACAAGCCGCAAGACACTTGTCTCTTGGTCTCGGTCCTCGTCCCCAGCGAGACCGCAGCTACCTACGGAGGGCTCGATGCCGGCATCGACTCGGTCGGCGCCGTGTCCGTCCGACTCGGACAACGACGCTTTACCGTCGTACCAGCCCACGGCGCCGTCGGCCACTGTGTCGACATTGATGCTGAAGGCTTCAACGCTCTCAACGTCGAAGCTTTCGGCGCTGTCGGCGCTGTCGGCGCCTTCAGGAATTATTTCTCAAAATGTGCTTTTGGAGTACCCAGATCTCGTGGATCCTCCAAGGAAGGCTACTGGGAAGTCTCTGCGGCCGGTTTTTGGCCTCCAGGCCCTCTTCTGTCCCCAGGCCTGGGTTTCAGCCCCTATGGATGACATTTATGAAGAGGAGGAAAGGTCTGAGGTGGCGGAACCTGGTGACCTTGAGGATGCTCTACTTTTTTCTGGAGAAAGTCAGTTGGAGGAGTTGCGGCAGACCCTCCATGATGCCAGTGGGTTGGACACTTCTCCGGAAGTGACTTCGGTAAGCCTGAGCCTGGGGCTCATGCAGAGTCGTCGTACAGGAGGCTCATGGCGAGGGTCTCGGAGTATCTGGGCTGGTCCAGTCCTCCTGAAGACTTTGTGCAGGATGATCTGACAGACATTTTAGATCAAGGTTCATCCTCTGACCCTATTTTACCATTTCATCTTACCTTGCAGAAAAGGGTGGCAGCTGCTTGGCAGTCCCCGGAATCTCTTCCGGCTGTTAATAAGTCTTTGACCAAGAAATACTGCCCTTCCATTAGCGACCCCAGCTATTTTTCTACTCACCCCACTCCAGAGAGTTTGGTGGTTCAGGCCGCTACAGCTACCTTGAGGCAGGCGGCGTACCCTACCATCCCTCTGGATAGGGACGACAAGCGCTTCGACGGTTGGGCCCGGAAGGTATTTTCTGCTGGGAGCATGGCCTTGAAATCGGCCAACTCCACGTGTGCCTTGGCAAGGTTTTCACACACTCTGTGGAATTGTTTCTTTGGCGGCTGAGCATATTCCTGAGGGGTAAGAAAGGGAGGGGTTCCTTTCTCTCATGCAAGACGGCAAGGATGCCATGTGCGAATCCCTTCAGTCTGGTTTGGAGACGGCCGGCAGTGTTAGCCGATCAATGGCTGTGAGCTCCATTATATGCATATTTGCGTGGTTGCGGAAGTCGGGGTTTGCTCCGCATGTGCAGGCCTGTCTTCTGAACATGCCCTTTGATGGCACACATTTGTTCAGCAGCAACGCTGACAAGAGCCTTAAGAGGTTGCAGATCTCAAAAGCTGCAGCAAAATCTTTGAGCGCCGTGGTGCGTCAACCTCTGCCTTTTCGTACTGGGGGACAGCAGTGGAGGGGAGGTTCTTTTCATTGCTACTCCTCCTTTGGTAGTACGAGAGGGGCCGCCAGTTAAAGGGGCAAGCGGAAAAGTGCCTGTGGTGGTTGGGGAAATCGTGGTGCCAAAGCCGCTCAGGCAGCTGCCTCTTTGCCTTCAGGCACTGCTGCAGCCGCTTCCAAACAGTCATGAGGCCATGTCCCATGGTCCGCCAGTTGGGGACAGACTGTCTCAGCATCTCGAAGAGTGGTGGGCCATTACTTCAGATGCGTGGGTTCTGGATACCCGCCCACGGCTACTGCCTTCCCTTCCTTCAATGGCCTCACGACAGTCCACTGGGGAAACTCTCTTTGAAGCTTGCGGATCCGCTCCTTCCGCAAGAAATCTTGTCCCTGCTGGAGGAAGGCACAATAGAACTGGTGCCTGAAGCGGAGAGGAACAAGGGATGGTATTCCCCTTATTTTTTGATCCCGAAAAAAGGCGGGGGATTGAGACCCATCATGGACTTGCGCTGGTTGAACAAACTTCTCAGAAAGGACAAGTTCAAGATGGTCACTCTTTCTCAAGTCCTCCAGGCCCTTCAACTTCAGGATTGGTTGGTGTCTCTGGACCTCAAGATGCTTACTTTCATGTGCCGATACATCCGGTGCACAGAAAGCACCTGAGGTTTGTGGCTGGCGACTCGCGCTTTCAGTTTCGGGTCCTGCCGTTCGGATTGACCTCCACCCCGAGGGTCTTCACCAAGCTCATGGTGGTGGTGGCTGTGTACCTCAGGCGAGGGGGGATTCATGTCTACCCTACCTAGACGACTGGCTGAACCAGGCGCGCTCTCCCGAGCTTGCGTTGGATCATCTTGGTGTCACCTGCCGCACCCTCCTCAGGCTGGGCTTCTCCCTGAATTTCAAGAAGTCACACCTGACACCTTCCCAACAGCTCCAGTACATCGGGGCTGTGTTAGACACGTCCTTGGGGAAGTGTTTGCCTCCCAAGGTAACGGCTCATCACATTGTGTAGATGGAGGACAGGTTTCAACATGCCTAGAGTCTCCCGGCTTTCAAATTCTTAAGGTTGCTCGGCCTTATGGCATCCTGCATTTTTCTGGTGCCAGAGGCCCAGCTGCAGATGAGATCCCTGCAATGGGCTCTCAAGATGCAGTGGTCGCAGTTCTCCGGCAAGATGTCGGATCCCATTCAGATTCCACTCTCGGTCTCCCTGGATCTTCCCTAGTGGGCCAACGAGTGAAACCTGATGAGGGGGGGGGGGAACAGTTTTGGCAACCATGGCCGGAGGTGATGGTAGTGACGGACGCTTCCCTCACAGGATTGTGTGCTCATGCCAATGACTTGACCGTCCAGACTCCACATTAATTTGTTAGAGCTGAGGGCCATCAGGCTAGCCCTGGAGGCGTTTTGGCCCTCTGTATGGGGAAGAGTGTCCTGATCATGACGGACAACACAGTGGCCATGCATTACCTCAACAAAAAGGGGGGTAGGGTCACTTCCGTTGTGCAGAGAGGCAATGCAGCTCTGGTTTTGGGCCATCCAGTAGGAAATTTCGATCTCGGCAGTTCATCTGGCCGGAGACGAAAATGTGGCGGCGGATGCTCTGGACAGGCAGAGCACGGTCTCCCACGAGTGGGAGTTGGCTCAGGAAGTCCTTCAGGAGATCTTCGTCCTTTGGGGAACCCCGCAAGTGGATCTCTTTGCCACCAATGTCAACCGGAAGTGCGAGAGATTCTGCTCAAGGGAATTACCTCCTAGAGGATCCATAGGAGACGCGTTCGTGGTAGATTGGTCATTCCCACCTCTGTATGTGTTTCCTCCAGTCCCCGTCATTCCTCAAGTGTTGCGGAGGTTACGGAGGTTTGGTTCCCACATGATCCTCATTGCTCCGGATTGGGCCAGGAGAGTGTGGTACCCGGACCTTCTGAACATGTCCATCTGCCCTCCACAACGTCTTCCCCACCAAGAGGATCTGCACTCGCGCAAGGGGGGGGTCAGGTTCTCCGTCCAGAGATTAAGACTCTCAACCTTCACGCTTGGTATCTGAAAGGTTGAGGTAAAAGGATTGGGACCTCCCGAATGACGTGTTGGATGTGTTGCTTTCGGCCAGGCGGCCTGCAACTAAATCCCTGTATCGTTGGCGTAAGTTCTGCGACTGGTGCAGAGATCACAATGTTTATCCTTTTCAGTGCTCCATTCCTATGGTTTTGTCTTTATTACTTTCTTTGGCCCACAGGGGCATTCAAGTGTGTTCCATTAAAGGTTACCTGGCAGTGCTGTCTATCTTTAAGCGCTCGTCTGAAGAATGTTCTTACTTTAAGATTCCTTTGATTTCTCAGTTTCTTAAAGGACTGACTAATGTATTCCCGCCGTCCCCTTTCCAGGTGCCGGTTTGGGATTTGAATTTGGTTTTGAAATTTCTCATGGGTGCTCCTTTTGAACCTTTGCGCTCTTGTCCTTTGAGATTGCTGTCCTTCAAGACAAGAGTGAGTGAATTGCAGGCACTTTCATCTAAGCCACCCTTTACTGTGTTTCACAAGGATAGAGTTGTACTGCGAGTATGTCCTTCTTTTCTACCTAAGGTAGTATCTGAATTTCATTTGAGTCAAAAGGTGGTTCTTCCATCCTTCTACCTTCCTCCTCCGCATCCTGGTAAGGAAGAGGAGCAACTCCATCGGTTGGATCCTAGGAGAGCTCTGAGCTTTTACATGTCTAGGATGTCAAGGTTCAGAGTGGACGATCAACTCTTTGTAGGATATGCTGGACACCGATTGGGCAAGGCTGTTACTAAACAGACCTTGTCCAGGTGGATTATCCTAACCATTACAGAGTGTTACTGATTGGCGGGTAAGGACCCTCCTGAAGGGTTGAGAGCTCATTCCACTAGGGGCGTGGCTACTTCCACCGCCCTCCTGCGGGGTATCCCTATTAGGAACATTTGTAATGCTGCTATATCGGCTTCCATCCACACCTTTGTTAAACATTATTCCCTGGATACAATCCATGGTCAGGATATGACCTTTGGGAAGGCGGTTCTTTATTCCGCAATCTAATTGGGTACTTTGAATTCTTTTCCCTCCTCCATTTAGTAGTACTGTTTTGGGAGTCTGTCAAAGATGTGGAATGCGTTGGAGGACACAATCCATTCTAAGAACAAGTTACTTACCAACTGGTAACGTTGTTTCGACTAGATGTTCCTCCAACGTATTATACATCGCCCTCTCAGCCTGCCCTTCAGGAGAATTTCCTATGCGATTGCACCTTCTGTTTCCGAAAGGCTAAGTGCAGTCAAGCAGGCATGAGACTGCTGCCACACGTTTTGAGGGAAAAAACCTAACCCTGGGCTACGGGCACTGTACATCCTTTTTATAACATCCTGTGACGTCGCCCTCGACGGAGGCCTTCGAGGGTCAGTGACCCGACGCCATCGACGCAGGACACCCTCTGCCGAAAAAGTTTCCGAAGTGCACAGCTGTGGACATTACATGTCAAAGATGTGGAATACGTTGGAGGAACATCCAGTCGAAAGAACGTTACCAGTTGGTAAGTAACTTGTTCTACTTTATGCATCCAGAAGTGCCCTTTTTTATAAATCGAACTATCCAGCACTTCTAAGAATACTTCTAAGAATACGGCATATATTGTGTTTAAACAGCCCACATGTTAGTCGCTTTTCAAGATATAGTTTAACCCATTTGCGGCTCTTGAATTAGAAGCTTTCCTAATGAAATACAAGATGTCCTCTAATGTAAAGTCCAAATCCCAAATAGAACGATCTCTCCACCATCCAAATTTGTAGGTTGATGAAACAAAAAAAAGAAATATGCGGCGCGAAACCGGGTAGCACTGATTATTCCCAACATCAGCGTTCAATACATTTACTAATGTCCAGAAGTTTCGAGTACAGGTCTTTTGATTACAGCGAGCATCTTTTCTCGTTCACATTGGGATAGGAGAAATAGGAAACGTTGGTGCCAGTTTTTGTATTTCTGTCTTAATAGATGGATTTTGACATTCTTCTAATCTTCAATAGCTGTCAACTTCTGAACTTGGCCGACCTACGATCTCAGCTGTCTTTTCCTTAACTGAACCTCCTGCTTGTAAAGATTAGTTTTTTTAGTTGAGGTTGCAGATTAGAAATAAAAGCTGCAAAGGACTTTTGAGCAAAGACGTTTAACTTTTCTTCTAATGTCGATTTATGGAATAATTGCGCAGAATGTTTATTAAATGTTCTGATATTATGGATCCTCAGTGCAATCCGATTTCCCTGGGTGTCAATTGACAGATTTGTCACTTGGGAAAAAATTGCTGTAGTAATATCGGCATCAAGTTGTGCAACAAGGAAAGCATGATCACCAAATTGAGTATTTTGGCCAGAAAATGAATTGCAATCATCGAACAACTTCACAGAGAGGGATATATAATCGATACACAATTCGGAGAACAAATTCCTCCAAGTGTTTTATAGGGAATGTCGCCCATCACATTTCCATTCCCCATCTGGAGTGCCTATGATTGTATTAAGTCAACCCACTTTACCCCATTTATATATTTTGCATTTACGTATAAAGTGAGCTGTGAGTGATGCAAGTATTTGGATCAATTGCCGCTGTACAATCAGAGTTTAAATCTCCAGCCGTAATCACTTCTTGATTATCCAAGTTACTACAAAATGTATTTATGGTTGATTAATTGTGTCCAAAAATATTGGTAGAGGAGATTGGGCTGGGTTCCAATATATATTAACTACAATCAAAAATGTCTGCCTAGACCCATACTTTAGTTTAGCCTTTATAGTCAGGATCCCATATGTTGAATCAGTAAGGACCTTGTAATACAGAGACTCGTTTCATAGCAATGAGCAGGCCACCCTAAGGACGTTCGCCTTTTACCTATACAGCTGGTTGAAAAGCAACGTAATAACCATCCAAAACGATTGGGGAGCGAATCCAGTGCTCTTGAAGAATCAAGATGGTCTGATTTTTCAACGATTGTACTAGAGTGATTGTTTATGATGTGGTTGTGACCTTTGGAATTCCAAGACAATATAGTTAATTTCTCATGCACAACTTTATCCTAGAGGCCAGTACCCCATTCCCCCAGTCACGTATTATTATTGTTTAAGGATGAAGCTAACCCTGCCCAGTCCTCTGTTTTTAAAATTGACATTGTTGGATCATTTGCAAAAGATACTGAGCACTTTGTTGCAGGCCCACTAAAGCCCTGAATTTGAAGAGGGACCCCCCACCTCCCTGGGGTACCCCAAATGTTGCATGGGGAAGCTTTCATCAGTTGATTTTGCTTCTGCCACAGAGCAAAGTGTGTAACCCATTTGCCTAAGTAATTCAACCTCCTTTAAGAGCATCTTTGTTACGATCTTGGAGGAAATTCTGAAGGATACAATATCCATTCTTTCAGGATAAAAAAAAAACTGATTCAATGTCCTTTGTTGTTAAAAGACATAAGCAGGGGATTTTATGTAACAATTTAAGCACATATGAAAGATTTAGAATCATGTCTTCTGGCGAATCTAGCGAATCTAGCAATGTCGTCATTGATTCTCTGTGGGGAAGCCTCCCTTGGCCAGAGGAAGGCAGAAGGTACCCGACACTGACCCTGGGGGTGGTTATCTGTGGGAAGACCACGTAGGGGAAGACAAACTCCAGGGAGGCAACAGAATAATTAGATGTTAACAACCCTTAAGTGGTAACTCCTAGTAACACCCAAGGACTTACACCACAGTCATGTATGGCTTATTGTAAGGTGGACACATAATTCCCAGGCTTTCCCACCTAACAGCAGTATGCACCTCTGCCCTCCCCCTTTTCTAGTTATAAAACGAGGATGACCACACGCACCAAACCAATGTCGATTTCTAGTAGTTGGAAACTACTGAGTAAGACCGGGACAATTAAAATGCTCCCAGCTGAGCGACCAGAGAGAGAGGGAGAGAGACAGAGCTTGCCACTGCATCCAACTTGTTCTGATGCTTTGTGGGACACTAGTAGAGGGCGGAGTGAGGAACGCAGCTCAGAAGCTAACAGAGATGGTGTGCAGCGAAGAAAAGCCAGGAGATGTTTGCTGTGCCCCTGTCACAGGCAGCTGGAGCTGCCAGACACTGAGGGAAGCCAAGCGGCTCACTGAAGGCATTACCGGTCAACGGGCGAGAAGCAGAGAGGACGAAGAAGCACAGCGAACAACACCGTTAAGCCCAGGGAGAGCGCATTGCTAAATGGGGCACTTCAGGGCGAATACTACATGCCGCCCCCAACGCTTGGGAGCCCAAACTGTTTGCGTACTTGTAATGCACATATTTCCCACATTTGGGGGAGCCACTACCCTCTAACAGCATTATGGTAGGAGGGACATGGGACATTACATTTATGACGTTCACACTGAATGCCTTTGTCCATTTTTGACCGAGCACGTTTTACCACAGCTGTATGCAATTGGACCATCACTAGTGGTTTCTGAGGGAGTATACTTGACGAGGCAATGGTTTTTCCCTGAGAAATTTAAAGATGTTCAGGTAACTGTGTAGTTAGTGCCGAGTTCCTGGAAGAAGACTGTTAAATCAATCTCTGCCACGTCTTCAGCAAGGTGGAGGTTCTGCAAAAATGTCTTGAGAGCTTCTCTTGTTATGGTTTCCTTTCTTTTTATTCTTAGTTATTTTGTGTTTCATTTAGGCAGAGCTTTTTGTGTGGCTTCCTTTCCCACTGTTTTAGTAACTAAGACCTCCACAATATTTGAAGTGGAGGTAGAGGGTATTAGTAAGGTGTCCTGCTTACAGTTGGCCACCGTTGTGTCAGAGCTTGGAATAGATAACATTTATAGAACAATGGTCCTGTCAGGCGGTATTAACCTTAGATTAGCACATTACTGCCTGACTGTCCCCCATGACAAGCAGAGAGAAAAAGCTCAATTAGAACCAAATCGTAAGAAGCATTTGAAAAAATACACAATTTTATTTAATAAGTAAATAGATTAAAAAGCATATTAAATCTATTATGACCCATATTGCATATTGGGTCTTAGTATAAATACTATAAATACAAATCAACATGCTACATTTGTGATAGCTCATAATGCACTCTCAATCTGTCCAATATAATAGAAGGCATATAGGCTCAGAATAGACCTACAATTATAATAGCCCATAAGACCCACTCAATCTATCCTGTATGTAATTGAAAACATATAGGCTCAAGTTGCTACTAGAGCCTGAAGGTGGCCCTAACAAAGAGGTCTACGCTCCACGTAAACAGTTGGGAATACAGATCGTGAATTCGAGTGAAGGGGATCACGCGAGTTGGGAAGACTGGTGTTCACAAGTGTGTTTGTGGAAAGATAATTCAAGCTGTGCATATGTACCATTCAATTAAATATTGCATTGGTAAAAGTTGGACAGAAAAGCACAGTTGAGTGGAGTGGGAGTGCTAGATGACCGGTTAATTCAAACTATGCATATAAACCATTCAATCAAATATTGCATTAGTAAGAATTTGACAGAAAAACACAATTCAATAAAGTGGGAGTGCTGTATGTCAACTACGCTAGCCTAGGGACCAATAGATTTGTTATGATGTAAAGGATCTACCTAACAGAATTCATTACATAGCATTGATAGTTTCGACAGGAAAGTTCTTCTAACTGGACTCCAGTTGATGCCCGTCTTCATCAGGACAGTGCTATCCCTTGTGTGTTGAGCACCACGTCATACGAGTGGATTAAAAATACGACAAAACTTTAAGATCAATGTAGGGCAAACAGAAATTGTCAACCCTGTGAGAAAAAAAAACGAAGAAAAAGAAACAAATAGCTACATTAAAATTGGGTCCAAAAAGAAACTACACAGTTAAGCTTACTCCAGTCACAATAGTGTAGAGGAGCATAAATGTGGAAAGGGAGAATAGTCATAATTACCATATTCTCAACCAAAAACGGCTGAAAATGACGTCATATGATTGCTTCCAATAACATATCAGCCGCAAGCCATGCAGACCCCAAAGTAGTAGGTCTGGGAAGACACAAAACAAGGACATTTGTTTCAACTGGGAACCAGTTCCCTAATTGCCAATTGTGAAGTGAACTGGCCACAAGCACTCTAATGGCTTGCTCGTCTGGCCTAGGATGGCCATGAGTTAGGAATAATTGAGAACTCACCTATAATGGGTGCTCGAATTCACCCCCTTATGGATAATAATTGGCACTTATATAGCGCTACGAACCCTCAGGTATCTGAGCGCTGCTGATTATTACCCACGGTGTGCGGTGCTCATTTATCAACCTCGGAAGGATGAAAGGCTGAGTTTGGCCCTGCCGGGATTCGAACCTGCGTTAGCAGGATCTGCACGGTTGTAAAAGCGAGCGCTCTACTCGCTGTGCCACTTGACCGGATAACTCGCAGGGGACTGTCTTAAGTAAATGCATCCTCTTGATGGAGAGTTTTTTGTCCTCCGGAAATAAAACCCGATGGGTACCGTAATGCGTTGAATTTGCATGCCTGTATGCCAGAAGACAAACCAGAAACGCATTCAGGCAGTGCCAGTCATGAGCACATGAGCATCTGGTGCAAGAAAGGGTATTCGTCTTTCAAATTAAAAGTAATAATAAGAATTTAAAACTAAATTGGGTGGGGGTGGCCTTAGGGAGGGGGGTTGCAGGGACAGCATGGTATTGTGGTTGTTTAAGAAATGCAATAAAAATAGTTTTTAAAAAATAAATAAATTAAAATGGAAAAACGGCACCATGCTATGTTGCAGCGAGTGTATTATCTAATTAATTGATTTATGCTCGTTTCTAGAGATAAACATATTTCAAATTCACGCATTCTCTTGGTGCCAGTTCGTAAGATTATAATAAATTCTTTTACATTCTTCCCAAGGTGCACAAAAACAGTCACAATCCCGCCGGCAGGCCGATTGTTTCCCTGTGCGGCTCGATTTTGGAACCTCTGGGAAAGTATTTAGACTTTTTCTAAAATCTCTAGCGGCTGATACAACAGATGCGATTCTACATCTGGAGGGATTGCCATTTGATCCTGCAATCCATCTATTCATTACATGAGATGTAGAGTCTCTGTACTCGAATATTCCACAGTTGGAGCCTCTACCAATAATGAAGACTTTCCTAGACTCTAGAAGTGACCCCCAAATGGTCCCCAGCGAGTTCCTTATTGAATTTTTGGAAATAGCCTTGACAAAGAACTATTTCTGGTTCAAAGAATCATTCTTTCTGCAAACTAAGGGCACTGCCATGGGTTCAGCATTCGCCCCCAATTACGCCATCCTCTTTATGTGGGCATTTGAAAAGGCTTTCATCTTGAATGATTCCAATCCTTTTTACCAGTCCATAGGATTTTACAAAAGGTATATAGATGATATCATTATCATCTGGGACAAAACTAAGGGTGATCATGTTCAGTTTCTGACATGGATTAATACCCTCAATGGACATCTGTGGTTAACTATGTCCATTGATAACAACTCGATATTTTTTTGGGATCTTTTAGTTAAGGAAGGTGGGATGAAGTGGATCTACCTTATTAGTTGGTAGAATGATCACCTGGGTAGACTTAGATATTTTATCAGCTTTCATTGCAAAATATAGTTCTCTTTATTCATTTTTCATAAAAACATGTTAAAAAAAACATTTAAATATTTGATCCTTTGATCATCATTCACCACTTTCATCCGACATATACTTTGACAATAATGGGGAAAATTTAATTTGTTTTTCTTCAAGCATAACAATCAGTAGATTATGCTTTTAATACATGGGAAAAACACATTAGATTCCCTTTATGGTCAACCTATGTTTCGGCCCTAATCTGTGTACCAGACCCTGTCTTGGGTTGTCACTAGTTTGAGTGTTGGGCCATCTTCAGGACATGGGTTGTTTTTTCTGGAAGTTCAATTTCGTTCCCCAGTGGTAGGTTTAATTATCTACAAAAATATATAAAAACAGAAATTTTGCATAAAAAGAGGCTGTGCTACTCGACTTATTTTAAAGGTGATGACTCATATTATCTACTGAAAGAATCAACCACTTCACCAACCTGTTGTACCCGTGGTACTACTTGGGACTTCTGAGCTTGCGAACTGGTGAATTTGCATTAAACATCCAGTATCGTGTTCCCTAGAGATGGGGGGAAAGGAACTCATAAGTGTTCCAATATTTATTTCAGATTATGGATACATCCTTTTTTTGTTACAGAGGAAAAAAGACCGTAGTGCAACTTACTTAGATTCACGTGCAGGGCCGTGCCTTCTGTTGTTGGCAAATAATTAATTTGAAGACCCAATGTCAAAATCCACGGAGTTGGAGCGGCACTTCAAAGCGGGTTGTTATAATAATATCTATCAATGAAAAGCTGAAATAACATATTTCAGTTACACCTTTCATCATGGGGCCAAAGTGTGCCTTGTATTTAAGCTTCTGATTAAACCCCCAAGAAGAATGGATACTGGGCTCATGATTTATTAAATGCCTGTATGCCTTTTTTCCATCCATAGGTTGAGACCCTGTTGTGCGTATGGCCATTTGTATTAAATAATCTGTGCATTATAACTTTGAAAGGGACAGGTGAATGTAGCCACCACGCAATGTTTCCTTTATGGAAATTGAATCACTCTAAGTAAGGTCTGACAGTGCATCACAATGTGTTATATCGCTATGGTCGGGGTTCATACCAGTGTTTTTTAACACAGGCTGATTGATAAATGCAATTGGCGGAATGCTCTAGCGACATTTCAAAGTAATAATACCAAATTTAGAATCATTTCAGCACTATTTTGAGGCCTCACGTGCCCTTGTTAGGTGCCTTTTCTTCATATTTATTTTTCAACTGTGCTTGATACATCTGACATAGTTTATTTTATACTGCTGAATGCCTAGTTTTGAATTTGCTGCCGATACTTTAATACTTTTTGATCGTGGATATCCATCTATGCAGTTTGCTTATTTTTGCTGCATACTAACCTAATGGATTTTAGGATATTTTCCATAACTTTGTTTGACGGCTTAGCGCACTGGCAGTACAATTTATGATACGTCACCTTGCCCTATTTCTATTTCCATTGCTGGATACCCTTTGAATGGAACGAACGACATTCACCTTAATTTTGTTTGACTGTCTAGTGTATTTTGACGGTCTAGTGTATTAGTAGCATCACACGCAACACGTCATGCCGTTTCAGTTCCGTTTTCAATCAACTGAATAAAATGCATGTCTGAGACCGGGTGAGGCGAGGCTTAGAGTTCGAAACGCGTCCTCAGGAGAAGAAGGCTCTTTTGAACTTTGCGGTAGAGTGAAAGTATGTTTCAGAGTCTATACGCTTATTCGCGCCTGGACTAGTTGTATGGTAGTTGAGAAGCAGTCTATATAAGCGACTGCTGATGGTGTAATATCTATAATATGTTTAACAACTTCTAGTCGCGGCACTGAGGGAACACGCACATTTATTACCTTAAAATATGGCGCTAAAGCTTAATTTTTGCATTACCAGTTCTCTCACTACAGTACCACCTAATGTTATCCCACCTCTTTTCTGGACAAACTACAGCGAGGGGTAAATCTTGGCAGGGTTGCGCACCATAAAATACCACCTCAGAACACCATAGTCAAAAGTTAAGGCAAAACTGCTTCCTGACCACAAGGCCTTCCTCTTTCACAACAGTGGATATAAATTGGCACTCAGAAAAAGAAGCTGTACATCAATATTAACTTGGTTAACATAATGAGTGTGTAGATATTCACCTTAATCCATGATGTACTAAATATTTGTTAGAATTTGCTTCTTTGCAAGCAAACTAATGATCTCTAATAAGTGAAGAGGTCCACTCTGTTTGCGTATGTATGTATGTATGCAGATTTATAAAGCATGACAAAGACCAGAAGGCATCAAGGCGCTGGGCGGCGAACCGCCAGAGAGGGAGAAGCAAACACTCAGGATCAGAACAGACATGTTTTTAGCTGTCTACGAAAAATGTAAAGTGCCTGAATGCTCCTGACATGCAGAGGGAAGGTATTCCACACTGTTGGAGCCAACACCGAAAAGGATCAGCCTCCCGCCCAAGAGCGATGGAAATGGGGGACGAGTCAGCAGAAGCAGATCAGTCAAACGGAGGTCTCTCTTAGGTTTATAAAGAGACCGCTTCGAATGAAGGAACGTAGCACCTGTGGAGTGGATGGCACAATGGACAATACATAGGGTCTTAAACATTATCCGAGCCCTAACCGGGAGCCAATGAAGACGCCGAAGTAAGTCCTAAGAATTGGCTAATCTAAGGGCACAGAGAGCCAGCCTGGCTGCCGCATTTTGGAGGATCTGCTGTCGATGGAGCAGAACCTCTGGCTGACCCAGATAGATGCCATTGCAGTAGTCAATGGCACCCATAATGGTGACAGTAACAATTTTGCTCCTCGCCTTGTTGGGAAGAAATGTGAGCACCTTCTTCAGTACCCTAAGATTAACAAAGCGACTCCGGCACACCGCAGAGATCTGCGCCTCTCTGGAGCCAGATATCATGATCTTGATTCCAAGACTTTTAACAACAGTGGTAGGTTTGGGACATGGGCCAATAATCAGGAGTCCAACCAGTGGGTGAATGGCCGATCACTAATATCTCAGACTTCTCACCGTCCAACTTTAACCAGTTTTCGGACATCCAATGGCAAACGGCTGAGAGGCAATCTCTCAGGAGTATCTGAGAACTTTCCTTAGGGGACTTAAGGCGGAAAAAGGTTTGGGTATCGTACGCATGCATAAAGAAATGCACACCGAAGCTGGCAATAAGCCTAGCCAGGTTGGCCATTTATAGGTTGAAGAGCAAGAGGGACTCCGCAATGAACCACCATGAGGGGAGAGGTAAAGGGAGGGAACACCACTTGGGAACAATCAGATAAAAAAAGAGGAAAATCATTTCAACGGCGTTCCCGAAACACCAGCGTCCGAAAGACACTGTAGCAGTCTCAGATGGTTGGCGGTATCAAGGGCCGCGGAGAGATAAAGCAAGATAAGAGCACTCGTCTCTCCAGGGTCTAATGCCAATGCAATGTCGTCATGGAGAGCCACCATAACTGACTCTGTACCCATCCCATCCCAGGACGGAAGCCCGCCTGGAAAGGGTGAAGGATATTGTTGGCCTCAAAGTAGGTAGCGAGCTGAGGAGTTGCAATTAATTCCAACAATTTGGACATAGCGGGAAGGAGCGATATAGGACCATAGTTTTCTCCCGCCAGTGGTTCTAAATGGGGCTTCTTAAGCAGCTGAGAAACAACTGCATGCTAAAGGGAAGGGCCAATGAAGCCAGTAGTACATGAGTATTGGAGTACCTTAGTAAGTAGAGGTACCAAATTCAAAGATGGATCCTGCAAAATATGCAAAGGGATAGGATCCATAGGTGAGGCGGATTTAAGTTTAAGAAGCACATCTGCTACCATACTTTCCGTAATGGTATCAAAACTGAACATACTGGAACATTTGATAGCCGGGCAATTCAAGGAAGCAGCAGTATTAGGATAAATGATTCTCTCAGCACGTATTTTATCTCTAATAGTAGACTTTTTGTTTTGAAAAAAAGAAGCAATGAGGTCGCACTGAGATTGAGAGCTAGTGACCAAAGAGGGAGATTGAGCAAGAGTAGTAAGCTCCTTGGCAACCGCAAAGTGCTCCTTGGAGGAGCATGAAGCATTTAAGATGCAATCTGCATAGTGCTGGGTTTTAGCTCTTTTAAAAGCATCTTGATAATAATTCCTTGCTTCAGTGTAAGCCAGTTTAGATTTGGGGTACGGATAGTAAGCGTCATTTGCGCTCCATGCAACGACATTTCTGTTTGTGACCTCAGTTCTCAGTTCTGAAGAGTACCGGGGAGCTGAGGGAATACTGCGCGTTGGGGCGGAGCTGAAGTGGGGCTAGTGCATCTGCTGAGTGTTTAAGAGCTGTGAGCAAGGCATTGCAGATGTTCAAGCTGTTAGTTATGTTATGTTGGGTAGAGTCAATAACAGTAGGGACATGACACCATCGCTGATGCAATTTCATAAGAGAAGGAGGCTTGATTTTAGGGAGTTTGAGAGGCAAAGTAAAGGGAATCACAAAATGGTCAGACCATACCATGGACAGTGAGTCACAAATCTGGAGGCCATGAATATTAGAGAAAATTAGATCCAGTTGATTACCCCCAATTTGAGTAGGATTATAGTTACAAAGGGAGAAGCCGGAGTCTGTAAGAGTGGCAACAAGTATCTGCGCATGAGGGTCAGAGGGCTGCAATAAGTGAAGATTAAAATAACCCAAAAGCACTAGGCATGTGTATGTCATGGAAAGATCTGCAATAGTTTGCGCAAAGTCTGCCTCAAACTGATCAGAAACATAGCCCGGGGGGCGATACACCACAAGAAAGTATACAGTGTATTCTGAAGAGACCTGTAATTTAGTGAGAAGCAGTTTGCAGGGAGATACAAAAGGGACACACTGGCAGTTATAAGATTTCTCAACTATTAGCGCAATGCTACCTCCAGACTTAGGCAGAGGTCGATCATATTGCACCATATAGTAGTTTGCTGGCATTAGCTGCACAATATCAGGGCCAGAGTGGTCGTTAAACCAGGTTTGTCATGCACAACACATCGGGCACATGATTTTCTAAGATATAACTGAGGTCATCCCGATGTGCAACCACAGAGTTTAGCCTTCTGGGGGCATGAACAGAGGGAATAGTAGTAGAGTGTAGAAATCCTTTGGGCCATGACAAATGATCTGGTGCCAAGGCCATAAGTTCACTACGTGAGTAGAAGACATGGTCTTGGGTATAAACAAGGCCAACATGACCTGGAGCCCAGAGCCCGGCCTTAGCACGGACTGGCACATACAGGCTTGCCTTAAGCGAACCTTTGGCGTGCTGACGACATGCCCGCTGCACCCGTCCGCTGCACGGACAAAATAAACAGGACTAGCCAACTCACAGCGTCCCTATAGCATATTCAATTAGCACAAGGTAAAGAGTAAGCACTGTCAAGTAAAAACAATGTTCACACACATAAAAGTAAAAATAATGGGCTGCAGAACGGCTTTAAACTGGTAGTCCGACTGTGGACTTTCTCACCCCTATATGCCCTCCTTTCAAAAAACATCATGGCTGCAAAACAAAACTAACCAGTCACTGGATCATATATCAGACCAATTCTTGTTGAAGGGCAGTTTTCATAGCCTGGCACAATCTCAAGGTCTACACAGACTTGGAGTCTAAACACCTGAGCTCTATTCTTTTCGGTACATTAACTTGTGTGCCAATGCACTATTCCTTACTGTAAAATTGAGGACTCTGGAGTCCTCCATGGGTGTGTCACAAGGCTTATGTAACTAGATAGGAGGTGGATGATAAATCTAGAGAGCAAGGAACAGAGAGTTTTGAGGGATGGAAAATTACAATTCACTTTAGTGAAAACAGATGCGTTTACTTGGGACTCTGTGCCACGAGAGACTCCCCCTGCCTTGCCTGATGGTTCCTATTGCTGGTCTCCATTTCATGGGGTAAACCATGATTTCTACATTCAGCTCCTAAAACGGTTCGGATACCAGTAGCCATCCGGTTTTAGTTTGAGCTATTAGGTGGTGCTGAAAGCGTTATCTCTAAGCCAAAACTATTCTCTTTAAAATAACAGATTTAACATAAGAGATTCAAATATGGGCTTTGAATGAGTGTCTGTAATGCTTTTCCAATGTAGATGACATTTGCGTTATTGACTCCCTCCCATTCCCTGCCCCTAGCCATGCTAATCCCTATGGCTAACGCCATCCATTCCTGCTCATCTATGAAATATTTGAGCTCTTCCATGGAGGCAGCTATCTTGGATGACTGTCTCTAAGGAAGCTCTCTGGAAACGAGCCAAAACTAGAGGCCTTCTTTGAATGGGAAAGATAACATGCATCGTCCAAATAAAATTTGACATTGGTTAAAATAGCTAAAGTAATGTGCATTTTGGGATCTAGTTTTGATTTTTCTTTTGTAATAAAATGAGGGCTAGTTTGGTAAAATGCCACTATAGTGACTTGACATTTAGAATTTATTTTATTATTTAATTTTTACAGGCTCAGCACTTGCCTCCAGTGACTCCAAGAATAAGGCTGCTGCTCCCATACGTGAATTACTGAAGTGTTTCCAGTCAGTCTTGCAGTAGATAAAGCCAAACATTCTTACAGGTTCATTGCGCATTGTTGAAGGAGAATGCGATATCTAAAGTTCAATTATGTGAACAGGGGCATATCAAATGGCGGGAGCCAGCTGTGTGACAACGCAGACCTGTTGCCTCAGAGAATTCATCCTGTATCGGGCTTCAAAACATTTAACTGGAGCACAGCACTCTGTCACTAATAACAAACCCTAGGGCAAATTCCTTTCATATTAATGTACTTGAAGGTTGACCAGTGATTACTATAGCACACGTCATCATTTATAGCGTTAACATTCCGCTCCTGACAGAAACACACATTCGCAGTGTTCCCATTCAGCTGTGTAAGATATCAAATATGTTAACGAGCGTGCTTCGCTATGTTGAGTTAGAGAGTCAAACAAGCAATGTTCCCTAGCAAAGAAAGACAAATCCATAATCAGATGCAGCAGTGTGACAGCGTACACCTGTTACCTATGAGGAATCGTCCTGCATCGGGTTGCGAAAGCGGCTTGCTGAAGCGCAGCACATCCTTGATAGCAAACTGCTGAAATGTGTGTGGAAATTAAGAAAAAAATGAAGGCTCTTGTTGGCAAGCACAGGCAGAGTAAAGGGATGAGACACTGCACCGCCGCTAAATTATATTAAAGTAAAAGGTGTGACGAGAGCCCGAATTAAGCGGATATTGAGGTTTTTGGAGCATGCGCTTGGAAAAAGGAATTAGTAGCGGCTGCTTTCATTCACTGCAATGGTGCAAGTGGTAAATTCAGGCAACAGGGAATTAGAAGGGCTTCTTTTTTATTTATACATTTTTTACATTTGTAAAGCGCCCAAATCCTCAGGCACCAGGGCGCTGTTGCAAGACCAGTTACATGATACAATCTTAGTGAACTAAATAGTACACTTCACATTAAAGGATAGAACAGCCTGGATGGCAGATTAAGGACAGAGAAGGCCAGAGTGGGTGCTTATCAGTTAGGTGAAAAGTCATGTTTTAGAGCTTTGCAGAATTCCAGTAGGAGCTCTCAGCTCTTAGTTCTTTGGAGAGAGAGTTCCAGTGGTTGACTGCTGTCGTTGGGAAGCTCGCCCCTCCTCCTTTCGCTCTTTTGGTTTTAGGTAGGGTGAGGCGGTGGGCATAGGTGGACCTTACCTGGTCTATTGGATTTGGATCTCTCAATTTTCGGTGCAGTGTTGCTCAAACATTTGTGAGCCATCGATAGCGTTTAGAAAATTATCCTCTCTTTAATGGGGAGCCAATGCACTTTTCTTGTGGCGGCTGATATGTGCTCTCTCCTTGGGATGTTTAGGGCCACTCGAAGTGCATTGTTTTGGATTATTAAGAGTTTATTAATGATCTTTTTTGAAGTTCCTGCAAAGAAAACATTACAATAGTCCACTTGTGCTCCTGTCGTTGCTCTGGCGATGGTTAAGCAGCTCTGTGGGGTTAAGAATTGTCTTGTGGCGTTGATATGTTTGGGTGTGTAAGCTTCTGAGGAGGCGATCGCAATATCTTGTTTGGTCAGGGAGAGCGCAGAGTCTATGTAGACACCCAGTGTTTTTAATGCGGCTGATACTGGGATCTGGTGTCCGTCTATGGTGAAGATGATGTATTGGGGACCGAGTTTCTGCAGCATTGCAGGTGGGCCTGCCAGTAGAATCTCGGTCTAGTCATCGTTTAGTTATAGGTAGTTAGCTGCAATCCATGATTGTATCGTAGAATAGATTTTGGTAAGCAAGCGTGCGTTCTTCGTAGCAGCCTGACAAGGGGAGGAGGATGTGGGTGCCATCGACATAGTTGGTGCAGGATATGCCGATTTCATCCAGGATGTCAAAAAGAGTTTTTTTTAAAATATGTTGTAGAGGGAAGGGGAGACACAGGAACCTTGGGGGATGCTGCAAGGGATAGGGATGGGCGGGGGGTGCGCTGGCAGTATCTGCGAAGACTCTCATGGTTCTGTCTTCCAAGAAGGAGGCTATCCAAGATGAGGCGTCAGGGGAGATACTGGCTGAGGTGATGACATAGAATGGGGTGGTCTACAAGGTCGAACGCAGCCGTCAGGTCTAGCAGGAGAAAGATGGCTGGTTTGCCCTTGTCTCTGAAGGAATGAAGTTGCATTTTAAGGTCTACTAGTGCTGTTTCGGTGCCATGGCCGGGATGGAAGCCCGATTGCCGCATAGCTACGATGAGGTTAGATTCAAGATGGTCTTTGATCTGGTTGTATGCTGCTCTAAGATCTTCAGAAGGAAGGATCAACTAGGCCACCTCACCATGTGTAACCCATACCACATTTGCCCTAGGAAGGTCTTGAGTTTTTTTCTGGCTCCCCTGTAACCCTGGAACCGATGGAGACTCCTTTTTCTTTCTTAGCACTGTAACATTGTTCCACAATGCCAGTGTCAATGTAACCAACAACTGTTGTGTAGTGGGTTACCTGTAAACAAGAACCATAGAAAGACGTTCCTGCTGTCGTCCTGTAACCCAGTAGCTTTCTTTGTAACAGCGCCACGATGCCCCAGGACCGCTTTCCGCGCTTTATAAATGTGAAAAATAAATAAAATAAATAAAAGGTACTGTCGTTATGGGGCTGACCCAGGATTCCTTGAGGCTCATTAGAACAGCATTATTGGTGAAGGAAGCATTAATACATTTGGTGATGAATGGCACCAGGTGCTCTGAGCAGTCTTTGATAGTAGCTGCTGGGCAGATGTCACCCTTACAGTTGGAGGGTTTAAGGTTATTTAGGATGTTGGCTGTTTCTGCCTCAGATAATTGCCAGAATTTGAAGGCAGGTGCCGGTGTACTTTGGAGGCGAGCAGGGGGTTGTTTTTTCTGTTTCTGTTCAATTTATTTTCTGTAATAGGGGGATTTTTTCGCAGATAGCATTCTGAATGTTTGTGCACCACATTTCATCTTTGTCAATGGTTTAGGAGCTGTGGTGGCTGTCTCGTTCTCTGAGGATTTTTTTTTTTTATTTTTTTTTTAAAAACTTTATTTTTGAACTTTCCATATAACAACAAAGGAGAGAAAAGAGGGGAAAGCGGAGAGGGAGAAAGGAAAGTGAAAGAAAGAACAAGAGAAAGGAATAATATAACGTTACCCACTAACAAGCTCTCCCGCCATGGCTGCCCCACCACTCCCGCGTCAACAAAACAAGTATCAATGCGTTCATTGCTTAAAACTGACTCGAGTCAGGTCGAGGTTATACATTAGTTCTTCAGGCACAAAGCCCCATTTCACGCTCCTGTGGTTACGGAATCAGATGATACAGTACTATTTAGCAGATATGCGATGTATGGTCCCCAGATATCCGGGGGGCGAGCGTGCAAAGGAAGGGTTCTTATAAATTCACTCTCTACATCCTGACAGTATGTTATGTCTTTCTTCCAGTCTTCGATTTTGGGTAGTGGGCCGCGGCTCCACGCCATGGCGACTCGCCTTCGGGCCAGGACCAGCAGGAGTGTTGCTAGTTTACGGGATGCGGGTTGTAGGTGTCTAGTATGGCCGAGAAGAGCCGCCAATGGTAGCGGGGCCACCTGTTCCCCTATGATGTCTGCAATTATTTGTAAGACTGAGACCCAGAAGCGCTGAATTCCCGGGCAATCCCATGCTAGGTGAAAGAAATCTGCGTGTGGCGCCGTGCACCGGTCGCATTGGGTCGAGGCTTCTGGATGATGCTGGTGCTTCTTAACTGGAGTGTAGTATGTTTGGTGAACAAAGTTGAAGTGTATTAGTTTAAAGCGTGTATTTATTGCGACTTTTTGAGTTTGGCGCAGGATATAAGACCAGTCTTCTGCGCTTATTGATGACTGAACGGCAGATTCCCATTTTTGCTGTGTTTTAGGATTAGTTGTTCCTGTGTCTGCCACGAGGGATCTGTAAAGTAGCGAAACCAGCCTCCCCTCTCCCCGCGCCTGGATGGTGTTGTGTAACAGATCCCATGTGGGGGTTTGTTTTGGGAATGAAGGAAACAGTTTGTGCAGGGTGTGGCGTAGTCTAAAATAAAGGAATATATCCAGGGAGGTGTTCCCCCCCTGTCCTTGGCCATTTGTGGGGTGAGGAAGGTGCCTTCCGGGAAGAGGTCCCCGAAGGAGTGGACATTTATCTTATCGGCCCAGATTAGGAAAACTTTTTCATTCGTGAGTGGGATGCCCGGGATGTATCTGATGGGTAATAGGGGGGAATATCTTATGGTCACGCCGTATTTGACAGCCATCTTTTTCCAGATTGCATATGTGGAGAGGACTGTATTCAGCAAGTTATGTGGGACTGGGATTTGACTTATAATAATGGCACTGAGCAGGTCTGGTGAGGCTAGGGCGCGTTCCACCTGCACATGTGGGCGTACGAAATGGGACATATACCAGTAGCTCAAAAAATGAGCTTGGGCTGCCCAATAGTATTTTTCTATGTCTGGCAATGCTAGACCACCCTTTGACGTTGGAAGAACTAGGGTGTTATACGCGACGCGCGCAGGTTTACCTGCCCATAGAAGTTCCAGGACTGCAGTCTTGACTTTCAGGAGAAAGGCTTTGGGGAGTAGGAGCGGAATATTAGAGAACAGATACAGGAGCTTAGGGAGTATGACCATTTTCGTCAAGGAGGTTCTGCCCCACAATGTTAACGGAAGCGTCTTCCACCTGTGTATCCGTTCTTGGATGGCGTTCAGCACGGACACATAGTTATCTCTATATATGTCGTGGTGGTTGCGTGACATATATATCCCCAAGTAGCGCACCCTTGAGTTTTCCCATTTGAAGCCGTGATCGTCTACAAATTTGACTGTATTGGGGGTCAGGGGAAACACTACAGATTTGGAGTGGTTAATCGTAAGGCCCGACATTTGGCCAAACTTTATTACTTCACGCATTACTGGGTTGAGGTTTTCTTGGGGGTTGCCAATAAACAGTATCACGTCGTCGGCGTAGAGGGAGACAATCAGTTTGTGAGGACCTAGTTTAAGACCCCTATGAATTTGGCATTCCCGCAGTCGCGACGCCAAGGGTTCCATGATGAGGGCAAAGATCAGGGCAGAGAGTGGACATCCCTGTCTTGTTCCACGCTCCAGTGCTGTGCCCGAGGACCTAGTGTTGCCCAGAGTGATGTAAGACCGGGGGTTGTTGTACAACAGTGACACTAACTTAATGAAGAATTTGCCAAAGCCCATTTGTGTAAGCGTTGCCAGCATGAAAGGCCACTCCACAGAGTCAAACGCTTTCTCAGCGTCAAGAAGCACTGCTATTGCTTGTTGTGTCGGGTCCATGGCCTCGATAACACCGAACAGCCGTCTAATGCCAAAGGTAGTGCTGCGACCCGGAATGAATCCGGCTTGGTCTCCAATTACTAGAGCCGGCATAAGAGGGAGAAGCCGTGATGCGAGAATTTTTGAGAGAATTTTATTGTCTAGGTTGATCAAAGAGATTGGCCTATATGAAGCACATTCGTCTGCGGGTTTACCGGTTTTGTGCAGCACTATTATATTAGCTTCACGCATCGTAGGGGGGAGGCTGCCCCGCTCAACAGATTCCCCGTAGACTTGGAGCAGGAGAGGCGCCAGGATAGCCGCGTGTGCTTTATAGAACTCTCCAGTGAGCCCGTCTGGTCCCGGCGCTTTGGAGCTCGGGAGGGATTTTATTGCGTCCAATATTTCTGTTTCGGTTATTGGTGCGTTCAGTGGTTCTCGTAGGACTGCCTCCCCCCAGTACAACTCAGTGTCGTTGAGATACTCTTGTATCGAATTCAAGCTCGAGTTACCCCTGGAACTGTACAGGTTCTGGTAGAAGTCTCGGAATGTATTGGCAACGTCCTCTTCTGTGTATACCAGCTGCCCCACGTGCATCTTTAATGCATTCTACCCGGGTTGGGTTTTGTCTATTGAGAGCAGCCGGGCTAGTAGTGCGCCAGGTTTCTGACCCTCTCCGTATTGACGGATTTGGTGGGCGCGGCTGAGGAATTTTAGTTCCCTTTCGGCTGTTTCCCTGTACTTCAGGAGTTCTTTTTTCAATTCTGCTTGGAGTTGAGGGTTTGGTGCCGTGGAGGCTCTCAACTCTATCTCCTTTAGACGTCGTTCGCTGTCGGAGAGCTCTCTACGGATTAGCTTTAACATTCCGTTCTCTTTAGATAGGCATATTCCTCGAATGAAGCACTTCAGCGCTTCCCATATGGTGCTGGATGAGTTGACAGATCCTTGATTGATCTCTATGAAGGCTATCATTTCCTGACGTAATTCAGCTGCGAAGCCTGCATCCGAAAGTGAGCCTGGCTTGAATCTCCATCTTAATCCGGGAACTGTTGTGCCTACTAGGGAGGCCTCAAGCGTGACCATCGAGTGATCGGAGAGAGTGCGTGGTAGGATTTGACTCGTTCCCTATGAGAACGGGCAGTGGGTGGATGCCATGATATAATCAATCCGGGAGCGTGTGTTGTGGGCGGATGAGTAGAATGTGAAGTCTCTCGCGTTGCGGTTATGCTGTCTCCATGTGTCCGATAGATCGAACGCATGGCATATCTCTCGGACTTGCATACTGGCTTTGGACGGGTTCCCAGTTGTGTTGTGGGATTTATCAAGTTTGGGGTCAATTGGCGTATTCAGGTCGGCTCCCCATACAATAGTTGCTGTATTGAACTTTCCAAGTTGGGACATCACCCAGTTGAAATTGTCGGGGCCATCGGTGTTTGGAGCGTAGGAGTTCACAATCACTACTTCCCTCCCTGCGATTATCCCTCTCACCAGTAGGGCCCTTCCCTCAGAGTCTTTCTGTGATTCAATTAGGCTAAAGTTCGTCTTTCTATCAATCAGGATTGCAACCCCTCTGGCATAGGACGAGTACGACGAGAAATATCTATGGCACCCCCAGGATTTGGCCCACTGAAGTTCCGTCGCTGGCAGGAGATGGGTCTCTTGGAGTATGGCAATATTGATTTTGTGTCTACGTAGATACTGGAAAATGTTCCTATTCTTCGCTGGTTGGTTACCGCCACGGATGTTCCAGGTGGCTATTTTAAATGTTATTGCTGTCATCTAGGGAGTCAGGTAGGTTCCTTTTCAGTAGGATGTGAGGGTGAGACCGGAAGTCTTGATCCGAGTAGGAGTTTGAAGGGCTTGTCTTCCGAGTAGCTTGTGAGTCGCGGTGCTACTGCCTTGGGATGAGAGTGGGGGGAGGCCTGGGCGTGGTCGAGCAGAAAAAAGTAACTGAAGAACATCAACTTCCCTCCCTTGCGTGGGCAACCCCCAACACGCCCACGATGTGCCCACCCGTGACCATAAAGCTACAGCCATTGCTTTGCTTAGGGCACTGGTTGCCGAGCCGGAGGCCGCATGGCCCCAAAATCAATAAATATGGTGTTCTGTGGTGAGTAGTATATATCGTGAAGGTTTCGAAAATGGTTGCTCCGCTCTGCGGTGTCGAGAAAGGGGCTTATGTCGGGTTTCTCCTCCTCCGTTCATCCCGTTGTAGATTCGGGGCATTGGCTGCAGGTCTACATCCGGCCCTGTCCAGGTACTCGGCAGCCTCCTCAGGTGTGGTGAAGAAATGCGCCCTCCCGTCATGCTGGATGCGGAGTTTGGCGGGATACAGCATGGAGTAAAGGATGTGATTATCTTGCAGTCTTCGCTTAATTGACGTGAAGGAGCGCCTCTGTGCTTGTACTGCCGATGAGAAATCGGGAAAAATTTGGATAGGGTCGCCGTCAAATTGGAGTTTCCCCTTTTCTCTGGCTGCTTTGAGTATTGCATCTCGGTCTTTATAGTTGAGTATCCTAGCTATGATCGGGCGTGGGTTCGCTCCTGGAATAGGTCTGGTTGCAGGAATCCTATGCGCTCTCTCGACTATAAATAGCGAGGAGAGGACCTCCGATCCGAACAGTTCGGTACACATGCGTTCGATATGGTCTTCCATTTTGGTCTGGGTTTGTTGTTCCCGGACCCCGACAATTCTGATGTTGTTTCTCCGGGAGCGGCCCTCTAAGTCTTCATTCTTAGCGGAGACGGCTTTCAGTTGGGATTCTAGCGCGGAGACCCTGGTGGTTAGGGCCGCCGCACCATCATCGAGATCTGACACACGTTGCTCCACGTTGTCTAGTCTATCGGCATGTTGGTCGAGGCGGTGCTGGATACGATCTACTTTGGAAGACAGATTGTCCAGTTTGCTCCCCAGGTTGCCAATTCCGGCTTTCAGGTCCAGGAGAATTTCTTTAATATCGAGGCCGAGGGTCGGGTCCTCGGTGGGTTCCATGACTTTTACCGGGGATGCAGGTCTGCCGTTGGGATCTGTTTGCCTGGTGGAGGAGCTGGCCTCAAAGTTCAGTTTTTTCTGCGACTTGTCTGTTTTCCCCATTGTCTGCGCACGTCCACCTGCCCCCTCCTGGCTGTACGTGTTGCTCGCTCGCTAGTGTGATGGGCCAGAGGCCTTGTGCCGACGTTGGTGATGAAGAAGCGTAGTTGCAGAGTTTAGTGTGTATGGGCAGAGTGTGCCCGGACCATGGTGAGCTTGGAGGTCTCCTGCAGCTGTAATGGCCGGGAGCTGGAGCGTGGAGGAAGTGCTGCGGCGCCGCCAGATCGCAAAGGGTATACCGTTGGGTGTCCAGGCGTGGCCCCTGGGGAGTGTTTTAAGAACACTCTGGGATAGTGTACTGATGCCGCTCTCAGCTGTCCCACCAGTGGAGTTGGTGCTCAAGGCGTCTTTGTGGTAAGCGGCGTGAGCCTGTTCACACTGGTTGGTTCTGTTATATTGGTTCCGGGGGCTGGGGGCCGGGGAGTGGAAAGAATGGTGTCTGTTGTTGTGGCCCCTCTCCCAGTTTATCTTCGTGCCCCGATGGCCGGGGGGATCTTGCCTGGTCCACTCGCAGGAGAGAGCCGCCAGACGGAAGTGTCTGCCACCCAGGGGGGCACGTGTCGGCCGAGGCGCCGCAGGGGTACCGGCGGATCCACCCGCAGGCGATACGACTGGCGCCGGCACCCCCCACTCCACCGCCAGCTCGTGACACGCTGGGCCGGAAGGGTACCCGATTGCGCTGGATGGCGCGCGCCCGGCTGGGCTCCTACCTTCTTCTCCTGCCGGCCCACGAGCCGTCGCGGGGACGGAGACCACAGTGTCTCTATGCGCGCCAAGGGCGCGGACGTCAACCTGACTCCTCTCGGCGGCCCGCCGCCGAAAAGACTGGCGCCGCGGTGATCCGCACCACTGGGGCACCCCTCCTCTGCCCATCCCGGGAAGCCCGATCCGGCGGGCCGCAGTCAGTCGCCTGGAACTCCGCCGATTTTGGGAGCTTCGGGGCCCGGAGGGTTTCAAAATGTGCAGCACGGCGTCCGGAATCAGTGCAGCGTGCTCTGCGTTGAAGTTGGGAACCACAGCAGGATGGATGTTTCAGGATATTTTCAGGGCCATGCAGAGCTCC
Source organism: Ambystoma mexicanum (assembly GCF_040938575.1). Lineage (NCBI taxonomy): Eukaryota > Metazoa > Chordata > Amphibia > Caudata > Ambystomatidae > Ambystoma > Ambystoma mexicanum. Next base: position 134,072,328 of record NC_090933.1, on the reverse strand, counting down.
CTAGGAAGCCGCCATCTTGCTCGGCTCGCTAGCGCCCTCTCAAGTTCTCTGAGGATTTTGAACAATTCCTTAGAGTATGAGTTGGCATTATCAATTCTAGTGTTGTATAATTGGTCTTTTACAGCTGTGATAGTTTGCTTATATTTTTTTGGCGATTTTGTTAAAGGCCGTTTTTAGCGGCTTTGTTGGCTGTTTTTTGCAAAGCGCTTCTGCTTGTCTTTTCTTATTGCGCAAGATTTGAAGGTCTGCGGTGAACCATGGGTTGAGGTGGCAAGTGGGCTTCGTCTTTCTGGGGATGAGAGGGGCAACCAGATTGATAGCATTAGTGAAGGTGATGGCATATGGGTGAGCTAGGGCTTGGGGTTGGTTACCGATTAGTCTCGAGCTACGGGACAGAGTAGGTGGGAGTGTAGGTTTGCAGGCCGATGGGTTATTTAAAGGGTGGGAAGGAGAAGCTGATGATGTGGTGGTCCGACCATGGGCATGGGGTGTTGGAGGTGATGGTGACCTAGCTCTTCAGGTCGGCTATCCAGTCAAGGGTTCTGCCTTTGTCTTTGGTGGAAGAGGATACGCAATGTGTGAAGCCAAGTTCTGAAAGTGCATTTGCTGCAGTAGTGGCTGCTGCCTCAGAGGGGTCGTGTAGGCCTAAGTTGAAGTCACCTACGATTATGGCTCTTGTGGTGGATTTGATGTTGCTGGTGGTTATGTTCCTCGAAAGCGACTGCATGTCTTGGTTGCCAGTAGAAAATGTGTAGGGTGATGGAGTCCGTTGTAATGTGGTAAGTTTTAGTGAGAGATGTTCAGTGTTCCTCCATGGAGTTGCTACAGAGTATAACTTGAAGGGACTCACTATAGATAAGGGCGACGCCACCCCCTCTGGAGTCTGGCCTGTCTCACCTTATGATGGTGTAGCCCGGGGGACGGGCTATAGATAATGCAGGACCGGAAGCCTGTTGGTGCCATGTCTCTGTGATGGCTAGGCGGTCTAGTTTTTGGGCAGTGATGAGGTCATTTATATCTAGGGTGTGTGCTGGGAGTGACCTCGCATTAATGAGGGCGCCCTAGAATGGTTGGGATGTTTGAGGGGGTGATTCGAAGGTAGGAATGGTGGCAGCAGTTGTTTTTAGTTTCGCAGCCACTGGTCCTGATGTGGTAGTGGGGTGGGAGTTGTTTGGGACTGGGTTGGGATGGTGGCGAGAAGATAAAGTGGTTGATATTTGTATGTGAGTGGGTGAACTGGGTGCTGACTTAAGAATGGGGCCTGTGGTTGGTGTTTGGGAGAGGTGGTGCTCGGTGCTGCATCTAGCGATCACGTGAGCGTTTCTGAATAAGACAAAGGCTGGGAAGTGTATGGGTGTGCTCCTGGTGGTGTGAGCGCACAATCAGGTGTATTGTGTGGATTGGAGCATTTGTGTGAGTGTAGTAAAGGTGGGGTGGTAGAGGAGCTGTGGGTCAGCTCGTTGGGTGGTGCAGACCGTGTACATGAAACGGGGCTGGCGGTGTGTGGCTGATCGGCTGTTGCATGAGTAGCTGGAGCATGAGAATCAGTGGTAGGGGGCTGGCGTACCTGGTGATCTGTAGGCAGATTTGGGACTAGCGGTATAGGCGCGGCGTTGTAAGGCGGGGCAGTGGGACTTGTGCAGATGTGCGCAGGGCTCGTGCAAGACTCATGTGCGTGTCTAGGTAAGAGGAGACTAGCGGGCGGGCTCGTCTCTTCACGGGCAGACGCTGATAGTTCCTCAGAGGTGGAGAGGGACAGATGGTTGTTACGATGGGGGATTGGTGGGATTTCTACTTTGTCAGAACGCAGACTTGGATTCACATGGTGCTATGAGTGGGCAATCGTTGGTGAAACTATGTGGATTGGTGATAGTTTTCGGAAGAATCAGGAGTAACGAGCGGGATGGAGAAAAGGGGTTGGGCATGGCAAGGGAGTGTAGCGCGAACATGCGGCAGGCTGCAAAACATAGTGAGACGAGAAGTGTGTGCCGGCTGTACTTTTATGATGGGCATACCTTTGGTCTCTAAAATAAGGCGTGCGGCGCATTGTGCGATGGTAATGGGCAATGGCGGCAAGAAGCGGACAGCTCTTGCTGCCTTAGAAGCATGCCTTGGACTGATGCCGGCTCCTCCATCTGGGGCTCAGGATGCAGATTCGACCAATCGGGCCATCAATGGAGGTGTGTACCTCCTCCTGGGGGATGTTTCTTGTTGTTTCTGCGGTGGCCATTGTGGAAGGGGTGATTCATACCCACACCGAGGCGTTTCCCTGGGGGGCTGCAAGCTTTCTTGTGCTGGCTGGGGGCACAGCTGCAGACAGCTCCGGCTGGCTTCGAATTTGGGGTTTCAAGCCTATCCTGGGGTTGAGACGGCTGCCAGCACCCAATGTGTGGTTAGTTTTTATCTGCAATTCGTTCGATGAAGAGAGCCCAGTTTGTTTTTTTTTACTTTTCTGTTGTCCTCGTGGCCCTGTAAGACGCAAGAGCATTGCACGTGCGTACTGTCTGTCCATTGATTTGTATTGGGCATTAATGTTTACGTACGCTAGCAATATGCTATTTTTTCATGGTGTGTCCATGCATGAGCACATTACTATTCAGATAAATGATATACACATGCCAGCGGATGGACTACCCGTTATTGGTGGCTGGCGAGGCTGCACATGGATATTACAGCCACCCTTAAGGCTAACAGAATGCCATTATAACCAGCAAGGTGCTTGTGAGGTCGATCACACGTTTGAAATGTAAGAGCCAGTATTAACCAGACGTGTCTGGGATTTTTGCTCGTGTTAGAAGTACAGCGAGAAATGTAAAAACGCTGCAGTCAATCTTAGTTTGTGCAATAAGGACATGGAAGTTTTGTAGTAATTGCAGCATGCACTTTGGAAACGAAATTGGTAGCAGGTGTGTTCAACCACTCCAATGGTGCAAATGCAGGCAACAGGGAATTGGAACGGTTGGGGGTTCGAGCCTATCCTGGGGTTGAGACGCCTTTCCACACCAATATGTGTTCGTTTTTATGTGCAGTTAGTCGGATGACGCAAGTGCAATTTTTATGTTTTACTTTTGCTTTGGCCTTGTGGCGCTGTAAGGCGCAAGAACATTGCACGTGTGCACTGTCTGTCCGTTGATTTGTATTGGGCATTGATGGGTACTTAAATGGCCACATTTCGATTTATATTCCTAAATAGTATGATTATAAATACCCTAAAGTATGACTGCTACATAGGGCCTCATTATAACCTTGGCGGAATGGGTTAACGGGTGCCGCTAATGGAGACGTGCCCGTTAAACCCATTCCGCCTCATTACGAGGTTCCCTCGCGGGACCCGGTAAGGACGCCTGGTAAAACAAGGCGTCCTAACCGGGTCCCGCGAGGGGCCCAGGGAGCTAACAACGGGCCGGTCATAATCGGCCCGTTGTTAGCTCCCTGCACCCATTCCCATTGAGCCCTATTGGGGCTCAAATGGGAATAGGGAAGGTCCGGGCCCGGGTTCCCTGAAGGAGGAATTACCGGGCCCTCCAAACTTGGAATGGCCCGGTAATTCCCCATTCAGGGAACCCGGACCCGGTTTTGGAGGCAGCCATGCCGCCAAAGCCGTAATGAGGCCCATAGTCTGCCTATTGCGGCAGACTTGCCAAATAACACTCAAACCAATTTATGTGTGTGAAGATGGCAGCTGCAGGTATTTTATTTACACAGTGTTAATTTGCAGATGATCTGTAACCATCGTCACAGGTGTTGGATTCTGAGCTAGCTTCCTTGCGTGAATAAACCCTCATTCCTCATAGGGTGGGTATCTCCAATATACTTCTACGTAGCCGTAACTTTTCACTTTAGATTTGACATTTTGTTTGTTGCTGGACTTCGTTCTTGTACTCTTTTTACTTTTCATGATATTTTCATTGTTCTTTATACTTTAGTTCCCCGCCCAATGTTTGGGGGTGGGAAGGAGTTCCAGGCCCTCTGCTCCCCCATATGTTCAGTGGCCTCCCCGAGTTCTGTATCCCTGAGACATTTTTAATTTGGGCTATTAGGTGCCGCTTGTGACACTTACAAGCCAAAACTATTTATTTTATTTATTGTTCACTTGTTAGGGGCATATACAGCAAGTAAATACTGTTTCAAAGTGCCCACAGGGCAAAGGGAGAGAACAAGGGAGTGGAACGCATTAGTAAATACAAAAAACTAAAAAACAGAGGGGGGAAAAAGGGGGAAAGGACACACCTACTATGCTTTGTGAGTATTCAGAACGTGCAAGTAAGAGGTAAGGGGGAAGCACTGAAGCGTCCATGCTCGTGGGTGAGCTACAGATAAGTGCATGGTGAGGAGAGTGCTACAGGGCTTGGGGTCGCAATGGTTAAGTGTGAGCCTCCAAGGCGGAGGGAGTGCAAGGGCAAGTGCTGAGGGTAGACAGGAGATGGGACCATTGGGTGTGGGAGGTCAGGGTCCCCGAGGATGCATGATGGCCCAAGACACCAAACACAGCAGAGCTGTGCAAATTAGCAGAGGAGAGAAGGGAAGGAGGAGGTAAAGAGGAATGCCTTGAGATTCCTGAATTTAAGGAAGTCCTGCTCAAGGCACAGATAGAGGGGGGAGGCTGTTACATAGGAAGGAGCCAGCGGAGTAGAGCGATCAGCCTTCTACTCTGTTTAGCGAAATGCTTTACACACAGAGAGTTGGTGCCAGAGGAACATAGAAGTCTAGAGGGAGTGAATTTAGTGAGATAAAGTTGACGGTAGTGTGGTCCCCAGGCCCAGACAGCCTTGTGGATGATACAGAGGGATTTGAATTTCATTTGTGAAGCAACCGGGAGCCAGTGAAGTCTTTTTAGGGCAGGAGAGATGGGATACCTGGGCTTAAGACCAAGGATAAGTCTTGCTCCCCTATTCAGGATTAGCTGGAGGGGTCGCAGAGTGGAAGAAGGTAGATCCGGGAGGAAGCAATTGCAATAGTCAAGCCTAGAGAGAACCAGGGCTCGGGTAACATTGAGCCTCTGTGGGGAAAGTGAGAAAAGGAAGAATTCCTTTTAGAATAGCTGAAAGCAGGACTTCTTGGCAATGTCTTGAGTGTGATGGGGGGAAGGAAATAGAGGAGTCGAAGATAACTCCAAGGTTTCTGGCTTCAGAGGAAGGAACAGGCAGGGGTAGAGCCCATGGAGGAAGGCCATAGTGAGGGTAAGGCGGGAACAGGGTCCCATTGGAACGGACCTCTGTTTTACAGGCGTTGAGGCAGAGATCATTGGCGGTGCACCAGGACTGGGTGACAGATAGGCAGTCAGGGATGATGGAAGGTGCAAATGAGTCAGCAGGAAGTTTGAAAAACAGTTGTGTGTCATTAGCATAACACTAGAAGTTGGGATAGAAAGAGGAGAGGAGGCGGGCAAGCAGAGCAAGGTAGTTGTTATAGAGCCAAGGGGAGAGGATAGAGCCCTGGGGGACACCACAGGTGGAGAAGGAAGTAGGAGGAGAAGGAGCCCAGGATGACATGGGGCGTGCGATCAGTTAGGAAGGCCAGCTTATCCAGCAGTTTCCCCAGGAAAGGGTGACTGAAATGGGGCGGTAGTTGGCTGGACAGGTAAGGTCTGCTGAAGGTTTTTTCAGGAGGGGTCGCATAAGGGAGTGCTTGAGGGAGGAGAAGATCCAGTGGCAAAAGAATTATTACAGAAATCAGCGAGTGCGGGGGCTAGAGTGCCAATGTTGTCCTTGATGGTTCTGGATGAGCAAGGGGAAACCTGTTTAGAAGAGACCTTCATGGAGCGGACAACTCTGGAAACTTCTTCAGGTGTGACGGGGAAGAGGGAGGAAGGAGCATCATGAGGGGCTAAGGGGGGCAAAGACGAGTGAGAAGGGTTGGGAGGGGGTAGTAGCAAGGGTGTTGAGGATGTCCTGAGTTGTTGTGTAGAAATGAGTGGCCAGTGTATTGCAGAGAGCCTGGGACGAGGAGACTGCAGAAGGGTTGGCTAGTTCCCCCGCAGATCTTGAAAAGTTCAGCTGTGATGTTGGATGCACCGGAAATCCGTGCCTGTATGTGGGCTCTTTTCTTGGCACGGATGGAGAGTCTGTATTGCCTTTGTAGCAGGCGACAGGCCAGTTTGTCAGAGTATGCGCCAGAGGTTTGCCACTTACGTTCGGCCGCTCTGCACTTCCATTTCAGGGCTGCAAGTTCACATAGTCATACCAGGTGTTACACTTATAGGCAGGTTTTAGGCGGATCTTCGCGACTGGGGCAAGAATGTCAAGAGTATTGGTAATGGACAAATGGAGGTTGCTGAGAGAAGAGTCGGTGGTAGAGTCCAGAGGTAGGGGGGCGAGGTGGGATGAAGGTGGAGGTAAAGGCAAAAGCTCACACGTTTCATCGGGCGGATGTTCGTGTATGCAGTTGGCATGGCTTTCGGTGGTGCGGTCAGAGGGCCAAAGGGACCCAAATGGGAGTATATAATGGTCTGACCAAGAGAGAGGGGTGACAAGTGGGTAGGAGAGAGAGGTCAGAGTGAATGAGGGCATCTAGAGTGTGTCCAGGCAAGTGGGGTGGACCACTAGGGGAGAATGGAGAGGGATAGAGAGGTGTAGAGGTCAATGAAAAGAGTAGATGCTGTGACAGGGGAGTCCAACTGGATGTTGAAATCACCCAAAAGGAGGAGATTGGAGGTGGATGAAAGTAAGGTAGAACAGAAATCAGCCCATTTTTAGAGGAACAGGGTGGTAGTGCCTGGAGGACGGTAAATGTGGCAATGGTCAAGGTGGAGGAAGGCGAGATGACCAACTTGCACACCAGACTCTCAAAGGAAGAGTAGAGCTGGGTGGGTAAGATGGAGGAAGGAACCCACTCAGGACAGATTAAGGCAACCCCACTGCCAGCACAGTGAGGTTATGGGTTGGAAATGATTTTGTATCCATCAGGGAGGAGGGAGTGAAAAGCCGTAACTGAGCTGGCATTGAACCAAGTCTCGGTACGAGCGAGAATGTCAAGGTCAATGTCTTCAAGGAGGAAGCAGATGTCAGCAGAGTATTTGTTGGCTGAGCGGGCGTTAAGAGTTGCCAGGTGATGGCGGTCTTTGCCTTTTGAAAGTTTTCTGAGAAGGGGTACAGGAGAGTGGAACACTTGTAGGAAGGGGAGGGGTAGCGAGAGTCGTGGGAGGAGAGGCAGCAGAACATAGGAAGTTAATGAGAGATGGCAGGATCTGGTCAAAGAGAAGGAGGTTGGGTTGAGAACCCTGAACCAAGATAGCGCCTGTGTGGTAAACATTAACGAAGCAATGTGAAGATGAGAAGCTGGCCAAGAGGACTTCCCACTTGGAACCACCGTTAATGGGAGAGGATGGGGAAGGAGAGAGAGTAGATGAGGGGTCCATAGTTCTGGAGAGGGGACAGAGAAGAGGATACAAGTGAAAACCTTTCTGGAAGAAGCGCTGACATAAGTGTCTGCGATGGGAAGGCCAGGGTTTGCACCCGAGATGTTTTTTTTGTGGGCAGAAGGGCAGGCGATGGTGTAGCAGTTAGAGATGATGGCTGAGAAGGTGATATGATATGGCATTTATAACCCGCCTAAACACAAGTGTTTCGAGGCGCGACGAGGCAGGGGAAGGGGGTACAGAGGGAAGACAGACAACGTTCTTACTAGGCCAGGTGTCATTCAGATCGTGCAAGTGCATGGGAAGGGGAAAAGTGCGAGGGGGAAGGGAGACGGGAGAAGTGCAGTACATGGGAGAGGGGAAAGTGCAGTACAAGGGATAGTAGAATAAACAAGAAAAATAACGGTCGGATGGTGGCAAGTGCAAGGTAAGAGCAGACATAAGTGCTGGTGGGGGACTGTAGGGATACAGAATACAGTCCCCAGGTGCAGGGGTTGCCAGGGGGGCACTGCAGGTGTGCAAATGGTGGGGAATGGCCCAAAAGCCACAAAGGGTGACCAGGTATCCAGTGCAGTTTCAGTCAGGAATTCAGCAGGGAAGAGGGGGAGAGAAAGCAGAAGCAAAGAGGAAGGTTTTGAGGTGCTTCCGGAACCAGAGATGGTTCTCCTCAAGTTTCTGGGAGGCAGGAAGGCTGTTTCAGAGGGAGGCCCCTGCCGAGGAGAGAGATCTACCACCAACTCGTTGCTTGGAGAAGCGACAGACCCTGAGAGAGTTGGAGGTGGATGAGCGAAGAGCTCAAGAAGGAAGATATTTGGGAAGAGAGAGTTGAAGGTATTGCAGCCCCAGCCCCCAGAAGGCCTTGTGGACAATGCAGAGGGTTTTGAACTTAATCCTTGCAGCCACTGGGTGCCAGTGCAGAGATTTCAGTCCTGGAGAGATACGATCCCTGAGCTTGAGGCCAAGGACAAGTCTCGCAGTCCTGTTCTGGATAAGCTGCAGAGGGCGGAGAGTAGAGGCAGGAAGATTTAGATAGAGGCTGTTGCAATAGTCCAGCCTAGAGAGAACCAGGGCTCTGGAGACGGTGAGCTTCTGGGGGAAGGAGAGGAAACGAAGAATACCTCTGAGGAGGTGCAGCTGGTAGTGTGACTTCTTAGAGACATCGGAGATGTGAGGAGAGAAGGAGAGTGTGGAGTCGAAGATGACCTCAAGGTTTTTAGCCTTGCTGGTGGGAGCAGTAAGAGGGCCAAGAGAGGCCGGCCAGAGAGATGCAGGGAAGGAGGGAGTAGGTGTGCCAATGAGTAAAATCTCAGTCTTACTGGCATTAAGGCAGAGGTCATTGGCAGTACACCACTCCTGGATAGCAGACAGAGATGAGGGAGGGAGAGGAGGAGGCCGAGGGTAGCCTGAAAATGAGCCGAGTATCATCCACATAGCACTGAAAGTTGGGGCAGAGAGCAGCGATGCGGTGGGCAAGGAGTGCCAGGTATTGGTTGAAAAGCCAGGGAGAGAGGTTAGATCCCTGGGGGATACCACAGGTAGAGAAAAAGATATCGGAGAGGAAGGACCTGAGTTGGACCTGGGAGGGTCAGTCGGAGAGGAAAGAGGTCAGCCACGCCAGACCCTGACCAGTGATACCCAGGTTATCACGGAGACGGTTGAGCAGGATGGTATGGTTGACAGTGTCAAAGGCAGAAGAGAGATCAAGCAAGATGAGGACACACAGAGTGTTGGAGTTGAGGTTGGAGAGCATGCTTCACGGATGTTCAGGAGAGCAGTCTCTGTGCTTCTGGCAGCTCTGGAGCCAGACTGATGTTCATGAAGACAACCAACAGATTCGGTGTGGGGATTAAGCTGGGAGATGGTCAGTTTCTCCAGGAGCTTGCCCAGGAAGGTAGTGATGGAGATTGGGCGATAGTTAGCTGGGCAGTAGGGGTCGGCAGAGGGTTTCTTAAGAAGAGGGTGCACAAGGGAGTGCTTCAGGGGGGATGGGAAGACTCCAGTGGTGAAGGAGCGATTGCAGAAATCAGCCAGGGCAGGAGCCAGGGGGTCGAAATGGTCCTTGATAGTTTTGGAGGAATAGGGCTGAACCTGTTCAACGAGACTTTCATAGATCGGACTTGTCTAGAAACCTTGTCTGCAGAGAAAAGGTGAAAAGCAGAGAAGGAGGGAGGGGGGTGGCTGCAGAAGGGCCAGAGGAGGAGCAGGGAATGGAAGAGGGAGGCAATAGGAGGAGAGTGAAGATAGGATGTCCTGAGTTTTAGAAATGAAGTGAGAAGCCAGTGCCGTGCAGAGGGCCTGGGAAGGTACAGGAGAGGTAGAGACTGCGGCAGGATTGGCCAGTTCCTTACAGATTTTAAAGAGTTCAGCCAAGTTGTTAGATGCCGCAGAGATGCAGGCTTGGATATGAGCTCTCTTCTTGGTGAGGACGGAGAGCCGGTATTGCCTTTGCAGCAGGCAGCAGGCCAGTTTGTCAGAGGATGAACATGAAGCACGCCATTTCCTCTCGGCTACCGTGCACTTGCGTTTTAGGGTGACGAGATCTGAGTCATACCAGGAGTTACACTTGGCTTTGGGCTTCATGCGGATTCTCATGACAGGGGCAAGGATATCAAGTGTCAGATATAGAAGAGTGGAGCATGGAAAGGGCTGTGTCAGGGTGAGAGTCAGCCAAAGGGGGAGGAGGTGGTGAGAAAGTGGTGGCGAAAGCCTCAAATGGCACGCGCTTCATGGGTCGGATGACCGAGAAGGTGGGTGGCAGTGATGGAGGTGGCTTGGCCTGAGTGGAAGGGAGGGTGAGGTCAGAGGATAGGAGAAAGTGATTACTCCAGGAGAGTGGAGGGGAGAGGGGGACACAGAGGGGAAGGCCAGAGGAGATAAGAACATCCAGAGTGTGCCCTGCAGAGTGAGTCGGGCATGATGGGAGAATACTAAGTGAGAGAGAGACGCAGAGGTCACAAAAGAGTCCAGCGGGGGCACAGGAGGCATCCAGGTGGATGTTGAAGTCTCCAAGGAGGAGTTGAGAAATCGAGGCCAGGAGGGAGGAGGAGAGGTCCACCCACTCAGAGAGGTAGGAGAAGTTCTGATCTGGTGGGCGATAAATAGTAGCCACAGTAAGGGAATGGCTAGGAGAGAGAGATAGCCTGCAGACAAGGCATTCGAAAGTGGAGTAGGCCTGCATGGGAATGACAGAGGCAGAAATCCACTCTGGGAAGATCAGAGCTACACCCCCTCCAGAGCGGTTTGACCTGGGCGCTGAGAGGATCTTGTAGCCGTCAGGTAGGATTGTGTCAAAACTAGTGACAGAGCTGGCCGTGAACCATGTCTCGTGGAGGCTGAGGACATCAAGGTCAAGTTCTTCCAGAAGGCGGCTGATGTCAGAGGAGTGTTTTGACAGCAGTGTCCAGCCAAAGGATCTAAAACAAAAGGATCGAATGCCTTTTGTTCGACACCAAAAGGACCGAATAAAAAGGGTTGAATGCTGTTTTATTTATTTATATATATTTTTGGTTTGGTATGCAAAAAAAATGTTAAAAAGAAACTAGAGGGTTGGGGGGGAGGGGCCTAATTTTTTTTTTTAAATAGACCCTTTATTTTTGGTCCTTTTGGTTTCTAAAAAAAGGGCATTCGATCCTTTCACCTATAACCTTTGACAGCAGAGCGAGAGTTAAGAGTGGCAATATGGAGAAGGTTGCCATCCGTGAAGGACTTCCGGGGAGGGGTACAGATCAAAGGTACGCCCTTCAGAGGTGTAAAGGGAGCCCAAGAGGGGGCAGAGAAGGAGGCAGAAGGTAAGGTAGCCCCTGAGGAGGCAGAATGGGGAGGCGAAGTAGCCGAGGAAGGGGGAGAGGGGACAGCAGGAGAAGAAAGGAAATTGATGAGGCGTGGGAAGCGTCTATCAAAGAGGTGAAGGTTGGCTGAGGACCTTGGACCAAGACGGTCCCATTCGAGTAAACATTAAGGATGACCTTGGAAGAGTGGAAGGAGGCCAGGAGGGTGTCCCAAATGGTGCCACTATTAATGGGAGAAAGGAGAGAGCACAGAGACCATATGAGGGGTCCTTAGGTCTGGCGAAGGAACAACAAAGAGGATGTCGGTGCAAGTTTCCTTGGCGGAGGCACTGGTGTAGGTATCAGCGATAGGGAGGCCTGGGTTGGAGACCGGGATATCCTTTTTAAACTTCTTCCTACCAGATTTAGTGAGGCGAGCAGGATAGTCAATAGAGAAGCAGTTAGAAAAGACAGGGGAGACAGAGAGCACCATAGAGTAGGTGGGAGAGGGGAGAGGTGGAAGGGAGAGGGGGAGACACCAGAGAAGGACACTAGAGTAGGCAGACAAGACGGCGAGAGGCAAGCAAGGCAAGCAGATTGAGCAATAGGACAAGACGACGACACTCAGGATTATGGAGCTCACAGAATGCACTTTTTAAAAAAATTTAAAAAACCTAGTTTGAGAATCCTGACTGGAGGGAGAAAAGGCCTAGGTTTCACAATGCAGTTTTAAATACTGATACAGTGAATATTATAAAAACAAGGAAGAAAAAAAGAGCCGTAGGGCCGAAAGAGGATAGTAGAGGAATGAGGAGGATTGGCTGCACTGCACAGTTCTAGCTAAACTCACCAGGTGGCCTAGTAGAAAATGCAATTCTAAAGGCAAGCGGCTTAAGTAGGCCTTAAAATGCAAGCAAAAAAATGTGCACCGATGAAAGGGAACATCCAAATTCGATTTTCAAACATAGAGTACAGATGGGGAGCAATGGCATATGAGGAGGGACACTAGGCTTTGTTTGGTTATATGCCCACCTATTGACTGCCCATGGCCATGCTAATCCCTATGACCGTTCCCACCCAGTTCTAGCCCCTCCCCGCCCAAAACACCTCGTGGGAACTCTTTGAGCTCACTTAAATCAAACTTTAACTTCAAACTTTGCACTCAAGTGCCTACCAGTGTTTTTCAAAGCATTCTGAGGGTTAATTACTTAAATGGAGTTGTAAACCTACTACTGGTGTAATTAAAAATGTTTTTTACACATCAACATTTAGCCACTGGATTTATAAGCACATGCACTTTGAAAAACAAGCATTGGCAAATCCAACAGTTTTGTCTTGTGTATAAGTATTAGGCATTTGCCAGGCATTGCTATTAGATGCCCACGTACTCGCATCATATCCCTGCAGACTTTTGCAATATTAGTTTGAAATCACACAGTATACCTAGGCGATCCGACCTTCTCTTTCCCTCCCACAAAGAGAGGCAGGAGGCTTGTGCTATTTATTGTCTGCGTGCGTTTATTGTTATGCTGCACGTTAGGAGTGGTTGAGGCCCGGTGGCGGTCACTTTGTACATATTTTCTGGAACTTCTTGAGGGCCTGGACGCCCGCGGAGTCTGCGTGCTTAGACAGCTCTCCAGGTAGCAGCATGCGCACGACATTCTGAAGCTCTCGAGCGCCCAGTGTCTTGCGGTGACTATATTTTAACAAGCGGGCCCCGGCCTCGCCCATCCGCTGGGATAGATATCTCAGCACTGAGTCCATGTCCCGCACCGCCTCCTCTGACATGGCCTGTTGTGGGAGCACGTCGCATAGCACCCGCCGTATGTACAGGGAGAAAAGGCCGCGGCGTAGCCTCTTTCTTCTGCAGGCGCGGTGCGTAGGCTTCTGCCAGTGTCTTGTCTCCCGTCTTGCGAGGTTTTTTTCCTTCATCCGACTACACATATTCCTGCACTCCTGCGTCTTCTGCTGCTCGCGACAGTCCTCTTCTTTCTGCCTTCGCTCGCAAGAGTGTCGGTTGTCCTCCCCATGCTTCCGCCTACTTTCCTTACACTCCCTTTCCTCCTGTGCCCCTGCAGTGTCCTTGATTTCGCAGCAGTCCATCCTCTCCAACCGGCACTCCCCTTGGTGCGCAGTGGCCATGTCAGCACGCGCCCTTTGAGGCACAGCTTTCCACCATCGCGCTTTATTCACACGTGGAACGTACATAATGACTTCTGCTATTATGACACAATTGTCCGTCGGTGCGTACTATCCGACGTCCACCAGTACCCGGCCGACCACTCTAGTCTGGTGCAATTGGTGATGTTCCACGGTGATGTAGTTTCGTTTTAAAACGGAGCATAAATAGTGAACACCTTCATTTAGAAACTGTTCCCATGCAAACCATTTACAGGTCGCCCCCTTCCAGCCTCAGCATTATTATATACTAACAAGGCACATTCGAGTACGGCAGGAATGTGACTAGAATGCCAGTGCCAATAATGAGAGTTCAATTTGGTGCAATCTAGACAAAAAATGTTGACATATGAAACAGGTATTTGTTGCAGATGTGGTAGTTCCCACGCCAAAGAAATGCATTAACACCGACCGTGTAGTCTGTAGACACTTTTAAAACGAATGTCCATTGTAACTAGTTGTAATTCTATTGTGTCGCCCTCCCTTGTCATTGCTTTTAGTAGGTCTACATCTGTATAAACTTGGATGTATTGCTAACAATTGTTGAAAAAAAAAATGGAGCAATAGCTCTTCCGTTTTTGTAATCACAAAATACAAAGTTTAGTAACATCAAATAATCGTCTGATTTGAATGCGGCGCTGTGCTTCTCAGCACTACCACCAAACACAGTCGATCCAGTGACGCTCCATGCTGAGCCTAGAGAGCTAGCCTGCATTCGATATCTAGTCTCAGTAGACCTTTAAGCCATAATGCAAGCGCACCAGGTCTGAGCTCAAAAGATCATCTCTCGCCTGAGCGTAGCCTGCAAGGAGCCAATTTTACATCAAGCAGGTTTGCAATTGGTGCACCCTGTCGCATGCCATCACTCCTCTACGAGCCCCTAGCGTTAGCAGCTGATTTTTTCTTTTTTTAATTGGTGCGGTGTAAACCCTTTTATGAATATGTGGGCGTCAACGAGCCTAGCGAGGAAGCCCGAACCAATGAGGACAGGAGGAGGGGATGTTTCAGGAGAGTTAATCTCATCCCTGAAAACATTTGTAAAATTATTGAAAATTGTGAATTTTGGAAGGCGTGGCTTGGTCGTGGAACATGGCGGCCACACTCAGAAAGTGCTCTGTGGGGCCTGCTGTTCCAAAAGGCTTGGGTGGAGGCTAAACTGTGCCTTGTTGCAGGACAGGCTTAGCTGCAAGCCTGAGGTGATAACTGAAGGGCCGGAGAGTGGAGAAGCGGAGAAGCATCCTGAGGCCGCGGTCTCCAAATGGGGACAGAGACCCACACTGCATGGAGCCCTAATGGAGGCGGCGGCCTGCACTATTGGGTGGAACACTTTGACCATGCTGGGAGGCAGGGCACTTCGCCTGGCAGGGGCTAGCATAGGCCTTAGCCCTGGCTCCAGCATCCCAGGAGAGGGCCGAGAGGCATGGGAAGCTGTTCGTAGAGGCCGTGTGCTGGTAATTGGCGCGGGGAGAAGCAGCACATCCCAGGCCCAGGACGATTGGCCGACATGTGGAGAGACCAGATCAGGGTCACAGAGAGGGCGGTGAGTGGCGCACAGCTGAAAGCCCCAAATAGGCCATCCTGAATCAAGCAACGGTGCATGCACACTAACAGAAGCCACTATAATAACAGCGTGCTAAGGGGTGGCCTCGCCGGTGAAGCACGACAAGGCTCCATTGTCAAGGTCTGGTTCCCCTCTGTCCTCAGAGCGTGGGAGTCCTGACACGCCACACAGCTACAAAAATAGCAAGGGCACCAGCAAAGGAGGCAAAGCGATATCCTTACCATAATGGGCAGAACCTCTGAAAAAGGCGGGGCGGGGCATAAGAAATCAGAGCTAACATACAGGTACACTCGCCATTAATGCAGGATCCCATCATGGACTCACCAGCAACGAAGCATGATCTGCAGTTAATGCTCCTAGAGCTGAAAAACGAGATCCACTTGTGATAAATCTGATTATGTCATCACTTCTTTCCCCGAGATAGCCTTTCCTCATGTGGCCAGAGCACGGCAGCTGCTACCTGATCCTGACCCTGGGGGCAGCTTTTTGAGGGAGAATCACACGGGTGGAGGTGTCCCTCGGGGGTATTGGGAGGGGATTGGATGACATGAAATCACCAGATGAGGCACAATATTCCCCTTTCCCTTTTAGGGATAGTTCCTCCATCCCCCTAGTGGTGTACTGCTATCATCCCTTTCAAAATTTTACTGACAGTATCCTCAATAACAGAAAATCAGTTAAGGAACTAGAACTAATATGAGGAAGAGGCAAAGAGCAATGATGATTACTCTTAATGTGAACCAACACCAGCCGTCTAGTAGCTGGAAGAAGGCGATTGGCCCGACATTGTTTAAAATCATGCCGGGAAAAGGAGAATGTTGTTCGTCTTCTTACCCAGTTGTGGTAAGAACAGCCGAGGAGAGGGACCAGAACTACAGTGGCTGGCTGCGCAGGAGATTCTCTGCTTCCGGCACGGGTCGGAGCAACCTGAAGAAGCAGGCGGTCTTGCCAAGTCGTGGATGGCCAGAGAACATTGCATGGATAAACTTACAGGTCGAAGGACTGCCACTGAGACGCCAAGAAGAGGATAAGATGCCAAGGGGAGCCGGGGGCGTGGTGGAAGCCGGCGGGTGAACGAAGTGCTCTGCAGATCCGACAAGCCGCAGACTGACATGAAAGTCTCAAAGGATTCCAAAACCGCTGCTGAGAACGGAGGAGCCTGCTGAGAGGGACGGGGTCACTGGGGCACCTTAGAGGGTGTACCTTGTACAGAAACAAACACAGAATAGGAGCTGGGGGAGACCTGAGCAAGATAACAGGGCCCCTGGGACATTTGACTATAACCTAAAAAGTCCATGGAAAAGGGTTTGGAACTGTGAGAAACCTGAAGGTGTCACACAAGCTAGTCGTCGGCGATTGTCCTCCCGGTGGCCAGGACACGGCCATCGCTATTGGATACAGTTCCTAGGGGTGGACCAGTGCGAGAGGATCACCTGGAGGGGAGGTCCTCAGGGAGTAGAAGTGGGACACTGAAGGTTGAGACGCGGTATCCCCTTCCTTGTGACACCTTTTCCCCATCCTGCCTAGTAGGATACGTAGAAACTCTAACCCCCTTTTCCAACACAAACACTTTCTCACAGCGTGAACGACAACAGACTAATACCCAAGCCGTATACCTGACATGTCCCAACACAAGGGTCAGGCAGAGTCCGGCAATTGCCGACAGCTACACACACCTGACAACCCTTTCCCTTCACCATAGGGATAAAAGGCAGAGCACAAGAGCACACTCCGAGCAAGGCTGAACGCATGTGGAAGCATCCCTTCCAGGACGGCAGTTCAAATGGAGGAGAAAGGCGGCGAGGCGTGAAAGGATGTCAAGGATGGAGTTGCCCTTGTCCTTTTGAAACCAGAACCACAAAGCCTCAGATAAAAGAAGCATAAGACCGGGAATCGCAGGTGGTGTGATGGATGTCAACGGTACATGGCAACCTCGCGCACTTATTTTTGTATCAATTTAGTATGCTTTGGAGCCCGCAGGCATCAGGGCGCAACATATATAACACAAACAGGTACAACAGGCTTACAATTAAACCAACTGTAACATCTCGATGTTTCCTAAAAGTGAGCATGTTTTCTTCCATACGCAACTCAGGGGGAGGGGGGGGCTTGTTCCAAACCAACACAGTTTGTACTGAAAACGAGCAGCAATTGCCTCTAACTCGTTTACTTCTAGGCTGTATCAGTAACATAGAATCCCTAGACTGGGTAACTCTGGTACGTTTTTTGAGAATCAGACGTTCTTTTAGGTACTCTGCCGTTTGTCCATATAGACATCTATGAACAAGTGTACTCCTCTTGAAGCATATTCTGGTTTCAACTAGGAGCCAGTGCAGCTCAGTCCTGCGTACAGAAATCGGGTCCTTTCCTGCCACGCCTTTTGATAATCCACACAGCATCATTTTTAAGGATCTGCAACTTTTTTGATGCAACCTTTGCTTGCTCCAACCAATAACGCACTACAATAGTCGAGCCTAGGCATTATAACAGCTCAAACTAGCATAGTGCAGTACACCAAAGAGACAAACGGCTTCACCAATCTGAGCAGTCTCAGATAATATTGAGATTTGTTAATTACGCTATTAACATATGAGCTTCAGTACCGAGAGATGTTTCGAAAATCACTCCCAAGGTCTTCACCTTGGACACTTGCTGAATATAATGCCCATCTATGGTGAATCCCTCATACTGTCTCTAGGTTAGCATGTGCTTGTGTGGCTCCAAAGATAAGGAAGTCTGTTTGCCGTCATCCAGTTTTGGATAGACTTGTAGATTTGTTGACTGTTCACCGTGACTTTCTCATAATCTCCACTCGGCTCCATAATAAAATGATTGTCGTCGGCATAGTTCGTAAATCACGCACATAGATTATCCAAAAGATCACATAGTGGGGGGGTGACAGAATATGTTGAATAATGCTGGGGAAAGGCAAGGCCCCTTGCGGTAAACCACCATTAATCAGCTCAGGCTCAGAGCGCGTATTACCCCAAATTATTCTCGATATCCTATCCTTGAGAAAGGATCTAATCCAGTCTATTGCTCCACTAGAGCACCCTCCCTGGTCCGCAAGCCTACTGAGCAATTTCTCAGGATCCACAAGATCGAAGGCTGCTGATAGATCTAATAGCATCAACAGCCCCGATTTACTCTTGTCAATGATGTTAAGCATTTCGGCTTTTAGACCCAATAGAGCACTTTCTGTACCATGGGAGGGTCTGAAACCAGACTACCTAAAATGAAGGATCCTCTTACTTTCCACATATTCCTGGAGCTGCACAGTAGCTAATTTATCAATGTTTAGCAAGAAAGGCACATTTGTCATAGGTCTTAAATTACGGAAAACTTAATGATCTTGCCCTGGTTTTTTTTATCAAGCGGTGACTATCACCTTTTTTAGAAAATCTAGTACATGGTTGCAAATGTAGCATTGCCTGAAACGAACCAAAAAATTTGCCAGGGCACTGATAGCCAGGGTGGGGAGATGTGGGTGCCATCGTGGTACCGTCCTGGACTCCAGCGGCAATGGAATCGCCAATGAGATCAGCACAGCCAGTGAATCGGAAGAACCTGGTAGTCGACTGGACTGTGTTAAGAAGATAAATGGACAAGAGGTCTTTTGTGAGCAAACTTGGTATCAGAGAGAAAGTGGTGCGCCACGTGGGCGCTCAGTTGAAGAGCTCTGGCTTGTACCCCTCTCCTGAAAAAAGAGACTGTATTGAACATTGTGAGTAAAGAAGTTACAAGTACCAAGAGGCCATAGCGAAGGCCGATGTAAGGTGTTAAGGTGGTCATACAATGGTCAAGCCATATACCTTGTACAATCGAGAGTCCTTGACACAGTGCAGAAGTTTTGATATTGTGAAATGCGTTTCCGATCGTCTGAGGGGAACACTGTGCGAACTGTGATGGGGTGAAGCCTGCGCTTACCGTAGGCTGACAGTGAACGCAACGGAAGGACATCAAGAGAAAACATAGGGAAGTGAATCCCATTCTGTGAAGAAGCTAAGTGAACTACATTGTGACAAGTATGAACCCGACTGAGGGAGGCTGACGACTGAGAGACGGATTGGAGCCTGGCTGAGGGGGATCCAAGGGTGAAAGGTAATCAATCACCTGACATAAAGGTTAACAGAAGGAACTTTTATTTTGTTGTTTTGGCGTATCTGGCCCTCTGAAGCAAGAGACTTCGGATGAGAAGAGACTTGAGCACAGCAGGGCCTGATACTGAGAAAAGGAACTGTAAGCTCGTGCCAGAGAAGCCCAGGTGTGTGCTGTGCTTGAGAGTCCCGCCTTGTCCCCTGCTAAAAACGTGGGGAAGGGAGACCTCAGCCATAACATCCTGACTTATTATTTTGTGAACACTTCTTTCTTATCTTTTGAACATTATCACACTCTCTTTTGTAGCATAGCGGTAAGGATTGTCAATCGTTTTTTTGTATAGGCCCTTTTTATTTGACTAGACTCCACAAGGACTGTATTGTTATTTGATGGTTGTAACTTGCTCTCATTTTAGATTTAGGTTTAGATTAGGCGTTTACCTCACCCACGTTACAGTTTAATAAACACCCTTGAACTGTGATCACTTGTGTCTGTCTTACTTTGATGCCATGCCTTCCTTACAGGAATCCATAGTCCCATTATAAAATACAGGTGAGGAAAACAGTGTGGAAGTCCATGGAAAGGGGTCTGGGACCCGTGGCCACATTATAAAATTAAACCGTGTGGCAGAAAAGACTGAAATGCAATAAATGTTGAAAAATACCAGGCAAAGCGAAGTGAGTGAAGTGAATTACACAAGGAAAGGCCTGGAAGGAGAGTATACAAGGCAAAGCCAAGAGGCTGAAGGGAACTACAGTGAATGTGAAAAGGAACCAGGCAGGAGAGTATACCAGCTGTTTTGCGAGTCTGGGACCTGCACCCAAATTGGATCAAGGAACTATATGAAAGAACCTAGCAGGGGAGTATACCAGGTGGTGTTGTGCGAGACACAGAATCCCAATGAAGATTCATACCCTTAGGATTTTTGGATTACGTTGAATGTGAGAAGGACTTGTGGAAGGGAGACATTTCCCTTAGAATATGTTGCAACATCAAGAGTGGGGGGAGTTATCCTATTGAGCTACAAAGAACTTGGTTATTCTTTTGAACCTTTTTGTTTTGGTGAAAAGAAACCTGGGGAAGGGAGTGATTACCTGGAACTGTAAACATTATTAATTTGGTACTTTTGTTGGATTTACGCCTTTTTGTTGAACTTGAACATTTGTGCTCTTAGCAAGTCAGAGACATTTCCATTAGCACCTTAGAGTTACTTTAGAGTGTGAGCGCTAGGACAGGATTTCGGACAAAAGGCATTTTTGCTTTGGACATCTTGACACACGACAGGTCCTTAGTTTTTGGTTGAGGTAAGGAAATACCTCCTAGTCTAGGGGCAGTGAGGCAGTTTCCAAGCCTGTTTTCATGTAATAAAAGCTTGTGGCAAATGCCATGAGTCCTCTGTGTCAGCGGATCATTCTTGGTTCATCACGCACTCCAGTGTGGCGTAATTGGGGTAAAAAACTGGAAACCATGGACAAATGGGTTCCGAGTCTGGCAGGCAGGGTCAAAAAGATTGAAAACTCAACACGTGAACACTACTATGGCCTAGAAGAACTAACTCAGTTCATAATGCTTTATTCAACAGAAATGTCCTTAGCATACACACAGATATTGCAACACAACTTAATACGTGTGATACATAGCTAAAAGGTAAATAAAAAAGAACGTTTACAATCTTGTTCAAAAGTTTAATTCATCATATGGTATTGTAAATTGTTGTTAAAAAGCAAAAAAGCTAACCATTGCAAGAGTACATTAAAACATAAATGGGGAAAAATGAATAAAAAGAGATCTGTTTATCACCTTTGTTCATTCGCCCAATCAAGTAGTTCCTGTGAACCCATGCTGGATAGATAAACCTTGCCACAAAGTATACATCATTAGTTTTTTCAGTTGATTGACACAGCAGCAAGGTTTCTGGTACTCGATTCACACAAGCCTCCTTAAGTAAAGTTAGCAAGTAAAGTCTCCTCAGATCTTTGAGTGAGTCACAGAATAACAAAAAGTGCAAGATCGTTTCTGTACCAGATTCACATAGCGGGCATATTTCAGAGTTATAATCTTTCAAACCGCAGGTGAACTTGGCAACATTGAAGATGCCAGTCCTAAACTCCATGAAAAGTGTTCGTGCATATGCTGGAGACATGCGGTGAAGATATTCCTCTGGTCTGTGGTCGGTTTTCAAAGTCAGGTAGTTCAGACCTACATTTAAAGGTAAACAGGAGTTTATAAACTGTTCATACATAATCCACTGTGCTGCCAACTTCACCAAATTTTTACTGTTTTTAGTTCAACACAACGGGTTCGACCATAGGCGGCTCAGGTCCAAAACACTCAACTGTTATCTGACATGTTTAATCCACGGGAGGGAACATCCTCCTGCATGTAAGTACCAAGCATGTAAATAGAAGCCTCTCGATACTTGTCCAGCTCTGTAGTCACCCAAAGCCTAATCCAGTAAAATACTGGCTTCAGAACTATCTGACACACAATTGACTCCAATCCACACACCATTAACAACGGGCCTGTTGGGGAAACTCCCTCGGAGCATAAGGAGCAGTTTCAGAAATGTATTTTCCATAGATGGCAATTATATATATATATATCGGGAGATACAGCCCCTTTCATCATGACTCACAAATAATTTCCTCAGGCCACCACTGTTTTTTTCAAGGATAATCGATGATTTTTCATATTGAGCCAGTGTCGGTAAATCTTACTCCAAGGTAGTCATCCAATTTGACCTGTTCGAGTTTTATACCATTCACTACTAACGAGCAGTCGCAAAACGTGTATATCATGGGCCTGAATACCAATTTTTGGTCTTGGTTTTGTTTAGAGTCAAACCTAGTTGATGACATTTATTAATGAAGCAATCCAAACAATGCTTGATCCCTGTCTGTGATGCCACTAGCAACATAGCTTTGTCAGCAAAAAATTGTGCTTGAAATATATCGGCACCTAATCTCATTGAATCAAACATCTCCACATAACACTTTGCAACTAGTTCTAGGAAGACATCATTAATTTACATACAAAACAGGAGCGGGGCAAAGAAAGTTTTGCTGCACGCCCCTGTCAACCCTAAACTGAGCAGTTTAGTTTATTTATTTGTAACGCGCACCTAACCCTGAGGTAACTGGGTGCTCGAATTTATGACATAGTTACAGATGCATACATATAATACAGGAAGCAGTACTATCCTACCATAGGTTACAGGTATAGTAGGCTTGCAAATTAATACAGGTAAGTGCAAAGAATTGTCGCTGGCAGTTACAATTAGGTCAACAGTGTGACTTGGTGATATCGGAAGATAATCAAGGATAAGCCAGGTGCCTGTTAGTGTTTTTTATCAGAGAGCCAGTTCTTCACTTCGGCTCTGAAAGACCAGAAGGAGTGTTCAGCTCTGATTGTAAGAGGGAGAGCGTTCCAACATTTGGCGGCCAAATGTCAGTAGTATCTCCTGCAAGTCCCAACCTTGCTACAACTGTATTGTCGGTGTATAGCTGATGGATAACAGATAGCAGGGAACCAGGCACCCCCATGTTCACTAAAACCATCCAAAGCTGGTCTTATGGGACACAATCGAACACTGTCTGAAGATCTACAAAGGCTGCGTACACCCTCATTTTATTTATTACTGTACACTTTAGTAGGATGAGGGACAAACAAAAACATTGATCTATGGTGCTAGTCCCTTGCTGGAAACCAACCTGGAAATGAAAGATGACATATTGGGAAATTACCCAGTCCTGCAATTGTTTGAGGACTACCATAGCGATGATTTTCCCTGAAGCGTTGAGTAACGAAATTGGGCTATTGTTACCATGCTTATCTTTTCCACCCTTTTTGTAAATCAGCACAATTTCGGCTCTGCTTAGACTTGGGCACCTTATTCAGCCTATGGACTGCTATAAATATTCTCCATTAAGTGGTGCCCTTATGCTGGGGTCATCT
Organism: Ambystoma mexicanum; assembly: GCF_040938575.1. Lineage (NCBI taxonomy): Eukaryota > Metazoa > Chordata > Amphibia > Caudata > Ambystomatidae > Ambystoma > Ambystoma mexicanum. The sequence goes on along the minus strand of NC_090933.1, from coordinate 134,049,413 downwards.
TTCAACAAATCAGTGGGTACCCTGTCTGGGTCAGGGGCTTTCTGTCCCTTAGAGTTCACAATTGCATGGTTTACCTCTTATTACAGTCTAATATTCCACATGGCCCCAAACTGGGATCCGTCGGTATTGATGCACTTGATATCCTTAGCTACTTCACATAGAGCTCTAAAATGAATTAGCCAATTTTCTGGGAAATAGTACAATGTAAAATATTGGCACCTACTTCAATTTTAATCTGCCACTAGTGACTAAAAGGCCTTTGCATCCCCTCTACTGGCTGCTCCACAAATCCAAAAAAGAGGGGTGGCAATACTCATTGCTAGGGAGGTTCCATTCAACTCGGGGGTATTCAGCGCGATCTGGAGAGTCATTTCCTTTTCCTAAAGAGCATGTTGGGGGGGCAACCTGGTGACCCTGGCATCGATATATGCCCCCAATGAGGCTCAACACATGTTCCTCAGGACTCTGTCACAACTTGTTTGCCTTCACGGAAGGCCTCCTTCTCATAGGCAGAATATTTTAATGTGGTACCAGACCCGCAGCTAGACAAAACAAGAGCAGTGACCAAACCTATTCCCATAAAGCCACACTTCTTCCCAGAACAGAATGTAATGGACTCGTTGAGTTTACTGCACGCAGGGGAATCCGACTTTACATTCTTCTCACATGTACATTGAGGACACTTCCGAGTGCATCTCTTGCTTATGGCCTCGGCGTTGGTCCCATGTCGGGCCGAGGTTGAGATAGGGGTTCGGCACTTGCCACATCATTCGCTGGTCATAGGTGAACGACTAACCACTCAGTTCGACTCCACCCCAGACCACTGTGGCACTAGTGTGAGGCACTCCTGACAGACCCGACCGTGAGGGCGGACCAAATTGACCAATACTTCCAAACTAATATAACATCGGGCCTGGCATGTAATTCCATCTGGGATGCCTTCAAGGCGGTCATAAGAGGAATGCATATCTAGAGCTTCCAATTTTGTCAAAGCCAGAGAAGCGGTTAGGATCCGTGGAGTATTTTTATCCACGCCACTGCGCCACCCTTTGCCAATGGGGGAAGAAAATTGCCAAGATTGGAGGCAATAACCCCTGTGCGCACTAAGTTTGCAAAGTTGCGCAGAGTTCATAACCCATCAATGGGGCTGCACGCCCTGCCAAATACACTGGCAAAGTGGCGTAAAAGCAGGCATCACTGCTGTCATCTGTCACTGGAAACAAGCCCACAGAATGGCTAAAATCCGAAAATGCCCCTAAATACAGTTTCCTAATCAAGGGCAAACTTCAAAGTGCTGTTGTGGCGCTAAATTCAGTTATGTTCCCCAGTGAATTATTGAAAGGAGAGTGCGCTGGAATCATGGATCCTCAAGGCAGTCAGAGGAATCCAGGCATCATAGCCTGACAACCGCCTAAAGAAATTGGCTGTAAAACTTAGCTTAAATGTATTTAGTTGTCCTGAAAAGTTGCAAAATCCACTATTTCAAGTATGTTGGTGAAGGGCTAATGCTTTTAAAATGGTTAAATCCTTTATACTATGTACTTAGATTTTATATGTGAACTGAAAAGATTTTAATGTCCAAGAGCCCAGTCTGAAGTCAATCCACATGTGAATTCTGATCTGACAGGGCCTGGTCTGGGAAAACTGACATCTCCGTTTAACACTCCCTTGAGAACAGGAAGACTAATGGCTGTTAATGGGTCACGCATAATCCCAGCAAGCCACTCAAAGGGGTTGCATTAGATATTTGTCTGCTGACTGACCAAAGGACATGCTGAGAATTGGCCTCTGCAAGGAGGAGCAGGATGTGGGGGAGGTTTCTCAGTGAACTTCAAAGGACTGGCCATCTGCTCACTTTGGGACGCAAGAGAAAAAAAGAACCTGGACTGGATTTTGAATGGAAATTACTTGTTTTTGCCTCAGAACTTTGACATTTAACATGACAGCCAAAATAAGTAGACAAGTGAAAAATACAAACTTATAAATCTGAAATCATGCTAGACAGTTGAAGATGTGGTACGAGATTTTACTACATAAGGAACCAAAGATACACTATAACACAGATTGTAGCAAAACCATTAATGTTGCAAGCTTAACATTGTATGTACACGATCCACTGATCAGCGCCCAGGGGTGTATCGAATTTGAAATGATGAATCCGAAGTGTTCTGGGTAAAATTGATAAAAATCCATAAAATGACCAATAGAGCTCTCACAAAGATGGAAATTGGATGTAAATGTAGACAATCAAATGTGAAAAATATGTGTTTAATTTTATGAGGGTAAATAATGGTAGGAATGTACCTTTGTGCAAAAGTATGTTTTGGGTAAAAATCCAGGTGGGAGTTCCCAAATCCTGTCATAAGATGACAGCCCTGTTAAGCTGACAACCAAAACAAAGCGCACGCCTGTAGCCACTCACAGATAGGGGGGTGTGTTCTGAAGTTCTGCCCATGCCATAAAATTTGTAATCGATAAATATAGGAAGGGCACTACACATATGGACTCTACTCTACACTCTGCTTCCAGAAAACCCTGCTTTCAGAACCCATCCAGATGTCCGCGCAGCACCTTATTCCAGAACTCTTTATTTTGTAGCTGACTCCAGAATTCTTTGGGAGATCCAGACTTCTTTGCAGAATCCAGACTCTAGCATTGCAAAATTATTGCTAGCCTGACCCAATTGCAAAAATCCCAAACCGGAAGGGATTTAATTTTAATTCAGCTGGAGTGGCTACCATTAGGTTTGCCCGCTGAAAACCTGCATCCGGCTATCTACCGCGTCCAGTCACCAGAAGGGGCCCTTCTAAATCCATTCTGAAGTGCAGTCCAAACTTGACCTGAACTGCGCCGCTGACCCAAAACCCTCCAGAGGTGCCTGTTTGCTGGTGGACCTGCCCAATCCATGACCAGAACTGACGGTCCAATTTAATAACTTATTCTGTGAGTATTAATAGAAAGACAGGTGACCATAGTATATTTGCCTTGTTTTATCCTTATCTCAAACCCATCCCATCTCTAAATCAGAACCATCGTCTTGCTAGAACTATTTTTGCGCTGATTTCTTTTCTCATCTGAAGAAGTAGAGTATCCACACAACAGCAGGCGGGTTACGCTGATCACGTAAAAAATCCATCTGGCATTCTCTTTTTCATAGTCCTAATCTATTGTAATCCACCCATCTGTCTTTTCAAAGTGCATTTCTGTTTTCCATTCTCTCGCCTATTTTACAAAAAAAACCTTTACTAAAACCTCTATAACTCCCTCAGATTTTATGATCGAAACAAAATTTCAACTCCTTCTTGTACCTAACATCCTTAGCTATCCATAGAAAACTGCATTGCAAAACAGTGTGATTCTCCCGTTATAGCGAATAGCATGCAAGGAAAAGTTTGCAGCGAATTGCAATTCTGAAAGATTTTTACATGTGTGAATTAGCTTTAAACTGCTTCCAACTTGGACTTTGAGATTTCAAATGTTTTCTTTGGACTAAATCATTGTTTTTGACTGTGCAAAGCGGCTCCCATAGGAATTTATAATAATTTAAGTGTTTTTGACCACATTTAGTGTTTTTGCTCAGTCAATTCTAAAGACAATTTCAAAGCCATGCTGACAGCTGATAAGTCAATTCTGTTTTTCTCTTGTGTTTGAAGGGGGAGGGTGGGAGTGATATTCTGTTTGATTTGTGCTATTCCTGAATACCTGCTCTCTCCTCACATCTATTCATTGCCTATTGGGGGGTTGAGGGGTGTTGCAGGGGGAACCTCTAACCATAGTGCCATCTATACCCAACCAACACAAAAGTATTATTTTCTGTGCTGCTTTGCTTTTGTGCTCCTTATTTGATTCCTAGTGTATTAAAGATATTATTCAGTGTTCTGTCACCCCATTGGTGATTGTTGTTTACCTATTAAAATATATTGTGATTAAATTCTAAATGCATAAATAAATATTTACCTTTGCAAACTAGCCTGATTCCTGGTTCAGTGTGACTGAGGGGAGGGGGTCTCAGGAGAAGGGTGTGATACGAGTGGTATGTCGTTCAGAATATTGAACTTATAGATAAAAAATAAATAAATAAGGGCTTCAATTGTGCACTACACGCTGGGCTTGACTTGGGTGTATGCCGGATTGAAATCACTTACAGCTCCAGCTGGAGGACGAGATGAAGAAGTTTGAGAAAGCTCAGAAAACCATGAACTCCCTAAAAGGGCGGAGGAATCTTCACTAAGCGTGTGCCAAATTAGAAGCCCACCTCGCGGATCCTATGGTGCACGCAATTCTAGCAACCAAACAAAAATATTATACACAGGGCAATAAGGTCAATAGGTTAATCGCATTTAAGCTGAAAAACCTCAGGGCAAGGAATAGAATAACACCTCTCGAAGGATAGATGGAAACCTACAGCATGGGGAGGGAGAAAAATGTGACATAGTACATAAATGCTTCACAGACCTCAGGACATGGCCCACCTGGGGACAGGGAGGCACAAAGGGATTACATACAACATGCCCGCCTTCCCACATTATTAGGCCCCGACAGAGATGCGCTGGAGCAACTTATAACTAGGGAAGAAGTGGAGGTAGTGATATCAACCCTAGCAACCAACAAAACTCCAGGCCCAGATGGATTCCCTGCTCTGTACTATAAACAATTTAAAAACCAACTAGCGGGACCTCTGACACAGCTGTTTAATTCCCTTCTCACATCCTCAGCAGTGTCGTCGACCATGGCCATATCACTCACCATTCTGCTGATGAAGCTGGGGAAGCCAGAGGTGGAATGCGACTCCTATAAACCGATAGTCCTCCTTAATACAGACACGAACATTTTGGGGGAAAATGTTGGCTAGCAGAATAGCCAGGACCCTACCCGCACTTATTAACCCAGACCAATCCAGCTTCATAATAGATAGGTCCATGCAGGATAATATCTGTAGGGCCATAGAACTCATTAAATTGGGATTGAGAGAGGGAAAAGCAACTTCTTTGCTGTCGCTTGATGCCAGTAAGGCATTTGATGTTCTGGATTGGGGCTTTGTTGAGGAATCTCTACAGTATTTTTGGTTCGGACAAAATAATAACGCTTGGTTACATGCTCTAAGAGCAGCCCCGAACACGAAAATAAGGGTAAATAACCAAGTCTCCAAGCCAATAAACATGACGAAAGGGACATGTCTGAGTTACCCGTTGTCCCCCTCATGTTTGCCTCAGCTATGAAGCCACTGGCTTGCCACTTAAGGGCTGATCAGGGGTTTAAACTCATGGGAACCAGCAACACAAAATAGCTCTGTACGTGAACAATGTTCCCTTATCCGTACGAGACATTGAACACTCATTACCAGCGGCACTCTGTGAGCTCAATCCATTCCGCAAGGCGTCAGACTACAAGGTGAATTATCACAAGGTCTCAATATTTCGGAACCAGGTCCCACAATTCATAGGGTTGAGGAGAAACGCCCCTTTAGGTGGTCCAACACTGCGATTACATACTTAGGAGCCTCATTAACCCTGAGACACAGCGACCTGTTCAGATATAATATCCCTCCTCTCTTGAAAACATTGTCGAACAACCTTACCTGATGGCTTCCTCTGTAGATCTCATGGCTGGGGAGGATAGCATCTGTCAAAATGAATGTATTTCCCAGGCTTTTATATATATTCCATATTCTCCCGATCAAAATCACTAAGCATGCTCTCATAGGTATCCAGTAAAGCATCTTTCGCTTCTTCTGGGGAGAGAAACACCGTAGACTATCTCAGAATGTCCTGTGTTGTTTTACTGCCATGGGCAGATTGGGGGTCCCCAACCTGAGAAGATAACTTCTAGCAGCTCAAATAGCACACATCCACAAATGGGTAGCACACCTCACACAGTCGGGCTGGCCACACCTGGAACAATTGGCCACACATTTACCCCTGCAAACACTCCTAAGCATGAACAGGCATAATAGGCAAAAGAGGGGTGTGGGGGTCAACTTCTCCAATATACACTAAGCTATTGTGATGATGGACATAAACTGTGGGGGAGTAAACCCCAGCTTGGGACTCTGTTCACCACCACGGGGGAACCCATCATTTACACCTGGGCAGGATCAGAAAACCTTCCGCTGGTGGTTTAATGGAGGGATAGGGCAACTCCAAGAGTCCTATACACGGCCAACCATGCTCATTTGAAGAATTCAAAGCCAGATTTAACCTCATGGAGGCTGAGAGGCGGCACTACTGCCAGATTTGGGACTGGATCGCGCACCCAAACTACCGCGCTGTGGGTACTAGGGTGCCCACAGCCCTGGACCTCACATGGAGGTGGAAAATCTTTCATCTTTACGGGACTCTGGATAGAACTAATCTAGACAACAAACTCCCATATATGTTGGCATGGGAAAGGGACCTTCTGCGCGAGATGCCCTTAGAATCTTGGACGCATATTTGGGCGAGGGCACATATAAGCTCCAGATGCACTCGACGAAGACAATTCCTACAAAGCAATGATATTACACCCCACAACATTTGCACAAACGAGATAGCGGATATCCGCCCACTTCTTGGAGAGGCTGCAAATCTGCTGGTTCATTGGAACACGTGTGGTTCTGCCCACAATCACAGTACTACTGGAAAGGGATCCTGTCCAGGATATGCGGCATCACAGTGATTTCAATTACCTGAGATCCATTCGTCATACTGGGGGAAGTGTACCAGGAAGGCCTATATGGTATGGGGGGACATCTCATCTCTCATTATGTTCTTGTTTCAAGCAGCCCGACTCACGCTGGCACACACATGGAAATCCCATGATATGCCGGTTATTACCCTCTGGTGTCCCGAGGTTTGGGAAATAAGGCTGTCAGGGGGAGAAGGTGGGGGGAAACACCTCAATCTTGAACAACACCGTACCTAAACTCCCAGGGCAATGGCTTCCCTGGGCGAGATATAGCAATGTGTGAGGAATCTGAGGACGTCCTCACTTATTCCCCAAATATATCATCCCCCCAAGTGGCCAGAGAAAGGCCTTCGCTATCTGATCCTGACCATGGGGATGAATAAGCAAGGGAGGATCACTTCGGTGGAGGAGACTTGGAGGGTGGAGATGAGGTACCCTTAGATGAGACGTGGCATCCCCTTATTACCCTCAAAATGTCCCCTCAAGCTCCCAGATCCCTATTTTCCCTTGACATTTAATTATTCATTCATACACACACCACTTTAGTACTGGGACGAGGAAGAAGCAACAACAAGAGACAAAAGACTCTAGAGCCAACAATGTGCAGTCTAGTAGTCACAGAACCAATCATTTTAGCGGGATGTTTAAATACCCGCAATACAGGAAGGAGGAGGAAAATGGTGTTGGCTATGGCTGTGGATGCAAACAGACCACGTCTCCCAGGGAAGCAGTGCTGAGGGAAGAGTGTGGGCCAGTGTGGTGGAGCGAGGAGGCTCTCTGACAAGAGCCGCGGAAAGAAAGCAGCAGGCTGCGAGGACGCCAAGAGCAGAGGAGAAACTCTGGGGCGTTCATGTTTGCGGGCAAGCTGGACGAGGCTTACCAGAACTCTTATTGGAGACGTTGGGAGATGTGACGACCGTGGAAGCCAGAGGAAGCCGGAAGAAAGCTAAAGCAAAGCGGACTTCAGCATAGCAAGTGCTATGGTTCACCGCAAGAGAAATCAAAGGCTCCATAAAACTGGTGAGTCCCGTAAACTGGCAAAGGCACCAGGGCATATTGGAAGCGGCCTGTGTAAAGAAATAGCAGAAAGTAGAAAGCTGAAGCAAGGTAAGGATGCTGATGACATTTCCCTTATAACTAAGCACTTTTTAAATGCTGATCCGAATTAAAGTAGGCAGTTTCGATACTAATCTGAATGGAAGCAGTTTGGGTGGAAACCTAGCAATATCCATGAACTGTGAACTTTAAGAGAGCAAGCACTGACCAGAGCCATATGAACTATATCACAGAAGTATGTGTTTCAAGAGAAACTATTATTGGCAAGAGCGACTAAAATATGGGAAAGGATATCCTTTGCATAGGGGCCAGCAAGAAAAGGTAAAGCATCAAGAGGATGTGTGATGAGCCTGAACTACATCTCACTGTAAAGCTAAAACAGTGGCAACGTGCAGGTAAAGGAGAAACCAATTAGGTGCATCGGTTGCGTGACCTGTAATTGTTTTTTTCATTGATGGGTGTCCTCAACAACTGTGCCTAGACCGAGGACACCCATCGATGAAAAAACAATTGAAATACCTGCAGCAGAGCTTATGGGGGAATCTGAAAGAAACTTGTCTGAACTGCAACAGAGGATTTCAACTGTGTGAAATTGGAAGATTTGACGTCTTGGGGAAGGGAGACTCCTTTGGGCTTTGTAAACTATTCTGAAGACTTGGGGAAGGGAAACCCCTTGGTGTCTTGTGAACGATTTAGAAACCTGGGAGATGAGGCCGGGGGCGCTGCTGAGCAGAAAAAACAATTGTGGCTTGAGGGAACGCTCCATCCCCTGCAAAATCTTTAGTGCTTAATAATCCTTCCTGGTGCCACTTCAGGGGAGCCAGAAAGAGGGGACGTGCGGCGGAATGGGTGCTGCTACGTGTGATGGCTCCCTGGTACACGCCGTTCACCGACTGTGCTGCCGTACCCGCAATAGTGTCCATGGGAAACCGTGATTGCTGCCACTGTGGGCCTGTGGGCCGTGGCGGAGAGCGGCCTGTGAAGGGGAGGAGCTAAAAAGGCACAGACAGCTCATCTGCAGAGCACACTGAGTCGGAGGTTGATCTCCCTATTCTGGAGTCCGTGCTGGCCTACTTGGAGCCTGCAGAGGGGCCATCATTGCTGCGGCCCGGCTGAGGAACATGCAGAGTATGGGAGATGAGAAGCCCGGGGATCCCGCTCCGCCGTGGGAAGTGCTGGTGGGTGCGGGATGGGGCAGGGCCCCCGGGCAGCGATGAGTGCAGCAGTGGTGCTGGGGCCCTCTGAAGATTGTGGGACCTGCCAGCCCAGGACCATACTTGAGGAGGGAAGGCATGATGTTGCAGTGCTGAGGCAATTGGAGCTCACCCTGTATTGGAGGCCCTGGATCGTTGCATGACAGACTCCAGGTGATGTGTGGTGGTGAGACCGGGTTGGATCAGTTTATGGCCAGTGCTCTGACCCACTGGATCTGAGGACTGTTGAGTAATGCCTCTGAAGGTACATTATTGCTGGCATATGGGAGTGCAATCAGGATATAACATTAGGAAATCCTTGGTGTGGCACAAAAGATAGCTCCTTTGCAGTGCCTCCCTCCTGATCTCCTTTGACCGGAATGTAGGATTGGTGGAAAGCCTGGGCCAGTTGATTTTACGCAGTCCTGGGGGAGTGCCCTGTTTTGCCTAATTTGCATTTCTGGGACAGGAGACAAAGAGCTTCTGGTGTTCACAGTTGTGCTGCCTGAATTGTAAAAAGAGTGCGGCTGGGCGGTCTGGGATGAGCTGGTCATCACGGGTTTATCGTGGTGAAACTGCACTTGTGGCTGATGACCGGACAATACAGGGGTACGACTTAGGGGTCCCCACTATTGGGGCGCACAGACTGAAGAGTAGGGCGACCTCCCCCACACCCCTATGGACACCTACACAAACACCCCTGCAAGGGCCCCAGAGCAGATGAATTTGAGAGAGAGAGCAGCCCGATTGTATCGGATAATGTCTCCCAAGAGGACCAACTCATGACGGCAATGCAAAACGGTTTGATGTATGTGTACGTCAAACTGGACGACATTGTCACGAACATCAGCTCCCTCAGATCGAAATTGGAGACAGAAAGCAGTCGTATAACAGAGGCTGAGAACTGAATTGGCAAGGTGGAAGACAAGGTTAGGCAACATGATTGGGCTATCAACGGGATGAGGGCAGAACTGGTTGCGCTGCAAGGAAAATGCAGTGACCTCGAGTCACGCTCTTGGCGCAATAATATACGTATAGTTGGGCTCCCGGAGAAAGCAGAGAAAGGTCCCAAGGAACAATTTGTGGAGGAGTTGCTGAAAATCCCATTTACTACAGCGCAATTCTCTAGTGGAGCGGGCTCACCCCCCTCCTAAGCCAGGGGCTCTGCCGTGCACCATCATAGCTAAATTGCTTAGTTATAGCGACATAGACCCCATTTTGGAGACATCTAGGGAACTGGAAACGCTATGCCACGCGGCCAGCAAGATCCATATATCCGGACTTTGCAGCTGTACAAGTGCTGAGGAGATCCTATGACCTGGTGAAATGACTTCTGTGGGTCAGTCAGATTCTGTTTTATGCTAAATTGCAGATACAGCATGTGCAGATACAGCATGGAGGAAGAGCACACTTCTTTGAAACACCGCCAGATGCCATTGCCTATATTGAAACTTTGATTCCGTTACCGCCTCGGGAGCGCCGGAATAATGGAAGGCCCAAACGGGAGGCGGAGAATGCACCATATGACAATTGTAACTGAACACGACATTCTGGTGAATTGATATTGAAATGTGGTGAATCAATATATTGGACCAACAACACACAAAGAGACTAGGGGAGTTTTAATGACCCAAGAGTTTATCCCCTAAGAGAACACCATAGACTATTAAATACTACAAAACTCTCTAGTGTCTGTATTTTCTCCTTATAGGCTAGACATTAAACAAACAGTTAATTGAACAAATAAAGAACTGTCCAGTATTCTTATCCATAAAATGTAAAATTCTATTAAATTTTATTACATTTTTATTCAACACAATGTGCACATTTCAATAAAACACATAAAAATACATAACATCAATTCATATCACAATTATCATTTAAAATACATTACAAAATGTCACAAACTACATAAAAATACATATTATGCATAAAACTACTTTGACAAGTTGCTATAACCTCTACAGTGCAAAAAACCTCAACCAATGTTGTCTGGCAGGTAAAGTGAAAAAGGTATTTCGAGGGCATTGGGTCCTCCGACGTATTCCATATCTATGACAGTAATCACCACAGCTGTGCTGCTTCGGAAAATCTTTCAGCGTCCTGCGTCGATGACGTCAATACGCTGTCCTCGAGGGCTGACGTCAAAACGCTGTCCTCGAGGGCTGACGTCAATACGCTGTCCTCGAGGGCCTCTGTTGAGCCGACGTCACCGGATGTTATAAGTAGGACGCACGACGCCCGTAGCCTCAGTTCCATTTTTTCTGTGAACATGTTCGCTTCGGAGATCTCGGGGCACCTCGGTTCTTCTGAGTTTTGTTCTTTCGGTTCCTTGAACCTGTTCGTTTGTGAAGATCCATGATGTCTTCGTCGTCTTCTACCCCGCAGCCAGGTTTTAAGAAGTGTCGGGACTGCAGGTCCAAGATGTTGTTCACGGACTGCACGACTCCTGCCTCTGGTGCTTCTGTGAGGACCACGACACAGATGACTGTGTAGATTGACAGTTGCTTACATCGAAGGCCTTGCGGGAGCGTAAGAAGAAGCTTTCTATAGGTAACGTGGCGAAGCCCCGGAAGTCGAGATCCACTGGGCTTTCGACTGATGATTCGAGGGGTGACTCTCTGTATCATCGGCGTAAGACCGGGGGGGTCTCAGTCCAGGAGTAGGTTCCGCCATTCCTCTGCCTCTTCGAGGCACTCACAGATGCGCCGTCACCGGTCACCTTCCAGGTCCTCGCCAGAGGACTCCCCCCGTCGGCGGGTTGCTTGTCCCAACAAGCATTCCACTCCTGCCGAATGGGATGCACTTTGGCAGGAGATGACGGCGATTTTTCAGTCGCAGAGCTCCGTTCCGTCCGCGCCGTCGAAAGACGCCAGCCGTGACCGTGCTAGAGACACCACTCGCACGCCTTCGGGCTTGAGTGGTCGTCGCGATCACCGGGCGCCTTCGAGGTCCCAGTCGGAGAAGGATGGTCACTCTAGACATGCCCGTTCCAGGTCCCGGTCCTCGACGCCCTCGAGACCATCGGAGCCTGTGAGGTCTTCGAAGAAGACATCAACGTCTTCGGCGCCGAGGTCGTCGAGGGACTCTCTCGAGGCTCCGCCTCCGAGGAAGCCGTCAACGCCATTGGTGCCCAGGCTGTCGAAGGACACGCTCGCGGCTCCGCCCTCGAGGACTGTGTCGAAGCCGTCGGCGCCATGCTCTGTCGACGCCGATTCCATCGACGCCCGTGACTCCTTTCGAGGCCGTTTTGTCTGAGGTACCCTGTGGCACGGTAGAACACCCTAGAAAGGCTCTGGCCAAGGCTAAAAATGTCTTTGTCCCTTTTTCTGTGCCCTCATTCCAGCCTCTGGATTATATTTCTGAGGTGGATGAAGGATCTGAGGAAGGGATGGTTCCTGATGTGGTACCTGACGAGATTTTGTCTGGTCATAGCCAGATTGAAGACCTGTGTCAGTCGTTGCACGACGCCAGTGGTCTGGACACCTCTCCGGAGGTGGAGTTCTGTAGGCCTGAGCCTGGCACCCATGCCGAGTTCTCGTACCGGCGCCTTATGTCGAGGGTAACGGAATACTTGGGGTGGTCTGCGCCACCAGTGGATTTTCTGCAGGATGACCTAACGGATATCCTCGACCAAGGTCCACCAACTGACCCGGTACTGCCATTCTATATGGCCTTGCAAAGAAGGGTGGCAGTGGCTTGGACTGCTCCGGAGAGTCCCCCGGCAGTGAGCAAGTCTTTGCCGTGAAAATACCACCCAACCAGTAGCGACCCCTGTTACTTGACCACGCACCCCACTCCGGAGAGATTGGTGGTGCAGGCAGCTACGGCCCCAGCAAAGCAGGCTTCGTACCCTACCATCCCTCCTGATAGAGATGACAAGCGTTTTGATGGCTGGGCGAAGAAAGTGTTTTCTTCGGGAGGTATGGCTTTACAGGCAGCCAACTCCGTGTGTGCCTTGTCACGTTTCACGCACACTCTGTGGAACTGTATTTTGTTAGCGGCTGATCATATTCCCGAAGGGGAGGAACGGGATGGTTTTCTTGCTATTGTGCAGGATGGCAAGGATGCCATGTGTGAGTCTGTTCAGTCGGGTCTGGACATGGCAGATTGTGTCATCCGGTCCATGGTGGCGAGCACTGTAATACGCAGGTTTGCATGGTTGCGGAAGTCGGGGTTTGCTCCTGATGTGCAAGCCCGGCTCCTCAACATGCCCTTTGATGGTGAACATCTTTTTGGCAGCAAGGCTGACGAGAGCCTTGTGAGGTTGCAGACCTCCAAAGCTGCAGCAAAGTCGTTGAGCGCTGCAGTTCGCCAACCTCTGCCTTTTCGTCCTAGGGGATAGCAATGGAGGGGAGTTTCCTTTCGATATTACTCATCCTTTGGTAAATCGAGAGGAGCTGCAAGTCAAAGGGGCCACCGTAGGAGTACCAGAGGTGGAAAACGGGGTACTCGAGGTGCCAAGGCCGCTCGGGCAGTTGCCTCTTTGCCCTTAGGCACAGCCGCAGCCGCTTCAGCTCAGTCATGAGGCCATGTCCCATGGTTTGCCGGTTGGGGGAAGGCTGGCGCAGCATCTTGTAGAGTGGCGTGCCATTACTTCAGATGTGTGGGTTCTGGAGATCATAGCCCACAGCTACTGTCTTCCTTTCCGGCAGAGGCCTCAAGACAATCCACCAGGGAATCTCTCTTTGAAGAGTCCGGATCCGCTCCTTGCGCAGGAAATTCAACCCCTGCTGGAGAAAGGCGCCATAGAACTGGTGCCTGTAGCGGAAAGGAACAAGGGATGGTATTCCCCTTATTTTTTGATTTTGAAGAAAGACAGGGGATTGAGACCCATCATGGACTTGCGCGGTTTGAACAAGCTCCTCAGGAAGGACAAGTTCAAGATGGTTACTCTTTCTCAAGTCCTCCAGGCCCTTCAACTTCGGGACTGGTTGGTGTCTCTCGACCTCAAGGATGCTTACTTTCATGTGCCAATCCATCCCAAGCACAAGAAGTACCTAAGGTTCGCGGTTGGCGACTCGCACTTTCAGTTTCGGGTCCTGCTGTTCGGATTGTCTTCACCAAGCTCATGGCAACATATCTCAGGAAAGGGGGATTCACGTCTACCCATGCCTGGATGATTGGTTGATCAGGGCGCGCTCTCCCAAGCAAGTCCTGGATCATCTGTCCGTCACCTGCCACTCCCTTCACAAGCTGGGCTTCTCCCTCAACTTAAAGAAGTCCCACTTGACGCCAACTCAGCGGCCCAGTACATCGGAGCAGTGCTCGACACGTCCCTGGGGCAGTGTTTTCCTCCCCAGGTGAGGGCTCATCACATTCAGCAGATGGTGCACAAGTTTCAACATGCCCAGAGTCTCCCGGCATTCGAGTTCTTGAGGTTGCTCGACCTCATGGCATCCTGCATTCTTTTGGTGCCAGAGGCCAGGTTACGGATGAGATCTTTGCAATGGGCTCTCAAGATGCAGTGGTCACAGTCCTCCAGAAGGATGTCGGACCCCGTTCAGGTGCCGCCCTAGGTTGCCCAGGACCTTCTGTGGTGCGCCGTTGAAGGCAATCTGATGAGGGGGGCTCCATTTTGGCTACCCTGGCCGCAGGTGACGATCGTGACGGATGAATCCCTCACGGGATGGGGAGCTCATCCAACGAGTTGTCAGTCAGCGGTCGTTGGTCTCTGTCGGAGTCCAAACTACATATCAATCTGCTGGAGCTGAGGGCTGTCAGGCTAGCCCAGAAGGCTTTTCTGCCAACTGTGCGAGGAAAGAATGTCCTGATTCTGACGGACAACACAGTGTCCATGCACTACCTCAACCAAAAGAGGGTGGCAAGGACACTTCCTCTGTGCAGGGAGGCGATGCAGCTCTGGTTCTGGGCCATCCAGCAGGAAATTTCGATCTCGGCAGTTCATCTGGCCGGAGACGAAAACGAGACGGCGGACACTCTGAGCAGGCAGGGCGCAATCTCTCACGAGTGGGAGCTGGCTCAGGAGATTCTCCTGGAGATCTTCGCCCTTTGGGGGACCCCACAAGTTGACCTCTTCACCACCAGCGTCAACCGGAAGTGCGAAAGGTTCTGCTCGCAGGAATTTCCTCCAAGAGGAGCCTTAGGGGACGCGTTCATGGTGGAGTGGTCCTTCCCACTGCTGTACGCGTTTCCTCCAGTCCCCGTCATCCCGCAAGTGCTGGGGAGGTTACGGAGGTTCGGTTCCCGGATGATCCTCATTGCTCCGGCGTGGGCCCGGAGGACGTGGTACCCAGACCTTCTCGACTTGTCCATCTGCCCTCCACCTCGTCTTCCCTACCGAGACGATCTGCTCTCGCGGGAGGGGGGGTCAGGTTCTACATCCAGAGGTCAGGTCCCTCAACCTTCACGCTTGGTTTCTGAAAGGTTGAGGTATAAGGATTGGGACCTCCCTGAAGACGTGATGGAGGTGTTGCTTTCGGCCAGAAGGCCTGCAACAAAGTCCCTGCACCATTGCCATTGGAGAAAGTTCTGCAACTGGTGCAGGGTTAAGAATGTGGATCTTTTGCATGTGAAAGTCCCATGGTTCTGTCTTTTTTGCTTTCTTTGGCCCGCAGGGGCCTTCAAGTGGGTACCATTAAAGGTTACCTGTCGGCGCTGTCCATATTTAAGCGCTCGTCTGAGGAGTGTTCTTATTTAAAAATTCCTTTAATTTCTCAGTTTCTGAAAGGGCTCACTAATGTGTTCCCACCGTCACCTTTCCAGGTGCCCGGTTGGGATTTGAACCTTGTTCTAAAGTTTCTAATGGGTGCTCCATTTGAGCCTTTACATTTTTGTCCTTTGAGACTGTTAACCCTTAAAACTGTATTTTTAGTTGCGGTCACTTCCGCTCGCAGAGTGAGTGAGTTGCATGCGCTTTCAGTTAAGCCACCCTTCACTGTGTTTCATAAGGACAGGGTTGTCCTTAGAGTTCGGCCTTCCTTTCTTCCAAAAGTTTTGTCGGAATTTCATTTAAGCCAGAAGGTCATTCTTCCGGCATTTTACCCTCATCCGCATCCTGGTAAGGAAGAGGAGAGGCTCCATAGGTTGGATCCTATGAGAGCTTTAAGTTTCTACATTTCACGCATGTCCCGGTTCAGAGTGGATGATCAGCCATTTATAGGTTACGCTGGAAGGCGTTTGGGACAAGCTGTTACTAAGCAGACTTTGTCTAGATGGATTATCTGGTGAATGTTAACGCTTGGCGGGTAAGGACCCTCCGGTAGGCTTATGGGCCCATTCTACTAGGGGTATGGCTGCCTCTACTGCCCTCCAGAGGGGTGTTCCTATTCGTAACATCTGTGAAGCAGCCACTTGGGCTTCGGTACATACTTTTGTACGACACTACTCCCTATATTCTATCCATGGGTAGGATATGGCCTTTGGCAAGGCGGTCCTTTACTCTGCAATTTGATTGGGCATTCTAAATTTCTATATTCTAAATTATTTTTCCCTCCTCCATACGTTGGTACTGCTTTGGGAGTCTGTCATAGATATGGAATACGTCGGAGGACCCAATCCCCTCGAAGAACAAGTTACTCTCTTACCTGGTAACGTTCTTTCGAATTGCGCTGTAGTAAATGGGGTTTTCATATCGCTCCCTCACTCCCTGCCTGCCCCCCAACAGAATTTCTTATGCGATTGCAGCTTACGTTTCCGCAAGGCTTTCTGTGGTCATACTGGCAGAAGATTGGTGCCACACGTTCTGGGGAAAAAACTACAACTGAGGCTACGGGCGTCGTGCATCCTACTTATAACATCCAGTGACGTTGGCTCGATGGAGGCCCTCGAGGACAGCATATCGACATCATCGACGCAGGACGCAGACGCCAAAAGATTTTCCGAAGCAGCACAGCTGTGGTGATTACTGTCATATATATGGAATACGTCGTCGGACCATCCCATCGAAAGAACATTACCAGGTAAGAGAGTAACTTGTTCTTCTAATCTCTTTATCTCCCCATATCTGAGAACAATTAAACGAATCCCTATATGCCATCAGGGTTCTAACACAACTTAATAGTAAATTCAATCCACTGTTAAACAATACAGTGTCCTTTCAGTCCAACATGTTTCGTTCTGTATTTAATTATACATATTGCATCAGAACTTCTTCAGGGGACCAACAGCATTTGGTTAATTAGCACTCAATTTTGAAGTAGCGAAAACCAGCACCACTATTGCAGTTTATACGTCCGGACCCGGTATTTTCAAAATTAATACTTTATTAACCGGTACCTCTTGGGTGTCTTCACAAATAGACCACAACCTTGTCAACTTATCACAAGGGTTTCAAAGCGTTATAACATCCAATCTTGTAGATGCCCGCCTGGTCCACTGGTACGGCATTCTGTTTGTCAAAATCTCTTCTCACCCATGTATCCTGCTCAACGTCGAAAAAAGTGCCCTTGCATTCTCGGCAGTGACTCACTCATCAGCAGTAGAAATCCCTCTGTTGCCACGAACTTCCCGTCATCAGACACCTCCTTCCATACAGCAGTTGCATAATGGCAATGTATGGCACAATATAATGGCAATGTATGGCACAATATAATGGCACACAGGACCTTTGCGTTGTTACTGTCGGGGCACAAAAACACGCCAAGGACACCTCCTTCCATACAGCAGCTGCATAATGGCAATATGTGACACAATATAATGGCAATATATGGCACAATATATTCTGCGGCAACTTTGTCGTTTCTCTAAAGCATGCGCTTTTTCACTGCATGCATTCTTTTACGACACCCCCTGGTACACTGTATGGGTACATAATCATTTTCGATACGATGCGTTATTTGTTACCGTTCTGCTTTTTCTGGCTTTTCTATCCATTGATGGTAATTGTGTCTATCGGTTCACTTGATAGGCACTATGAATAGCTGGTTTTGAGACACATATGCAGCGGCTATTACCGCACCTGCGAATTTCCCTCCACCTGTGTGATCGTGTATGCAATTGTTCAATTATACACAACGTCTTTGTTGGCACTGTTGTGGCAAGTAAGTGCCCTTGGTCCCTATTCCATCATTCTATTACTGTCGGATTTTGACTGTTACCGACTTCTGTTACTGACATGACATGGAGTAGTAGTTATTGTATTTATGTTTGACTCGACATACATCTAACACCTCCATTCTTTTGTCTGTTTTTGTGCTCTTTTGCTGTAGGGTGTATCGCCAGGAGTATTACTTGGTTATGCAGTGTTTGGTTCAACATTTCGTGACCTACTCAGTGTCTTACACATTGGGAGTCGGTCCACAGCAGAGTTAGTGTTACCTTGATTGAATTCCCGCTCTCATGCTACTATAATAAATAATTCAGGTATTACCCCATATTGTCTGTTATTCCATTTCTAGCCTCTACCATCTTGTTGCTACCCCTTTCTCCAACATTTGCGGCCGTTGGCGGGTGGTTGTGTCCTATTACTAGACCATTATTAGCCATCCATGTGCTGATTGTTTTAGATTTTAATGTTCAGAATGAGACTGGGGTGATTGCCTTCATCTCATGCAACGTGTCACTATTATATCTTGAGTGATTCCTTGTGATTGTCAATCGGATTTTATACCGATATTTACTCCTAGACCATCTATGGGATGTTTCTTTTTCACTCTCTTACATTTACATTGGGCTATAACATTGATTTAGGTCGTACGCCTGGCTGGTCCATTCATTTTTTACTTGTGACCGTTTTTAGGCGAATTCTTCTCCATTAGGTCACTTGACCTTGTATTTACGCCCATTGATAGAGCGTCACACAGATATATTCTGAACCCATTGAATTTATTTGGTATGAGATCAGCAATGCCTGTTCTCTTGTTTAGGTGTCAGGTCAAGACTGGTATACAGTGTTCTGCAACAATCCAGTAACATTTATCACCAAAGACTTCAGGCCTTTGTTTTCCCTGATGAATTTCCACATAATTAATTCAATCATGAAGATGGAAAGAAACATGTCGGATCTTTTCTTGTTTTGATCTAATTGTTAATTAATCTGACGTGCTAAGGTCTCCAATCTCGGGACACTTTATTTTCTAGTAATACAGTGTTTGTTATTGACTAGAATTTGTGAATGGTGCTATAACATTTTGTGGAAGTTGTTTGCTTTTGTTTATGTACATTTTGTGTATTTTCGTGATCACCATTGTTTTTGAGGTATGCATTTTAGGTATGTATGAATGTAGTATGGATGGAGTTACCGGTGATGTGAGTGGGTCTGGTTGTGTTGCACATTATATTGAGTGATTGGTATTTGACAATCATTTATTAGTATTTTTCTGAATTGTATTTTACCATTTCTTATTTTTGATATATTATGAGATTTTATAACCCTTATGATATATTTTATTAAATCAATACATCTATTTTCTATTATGTTTAGGATGTGAACTGAATTTTTTCACCTCATGTTGTGTGATGCATTTATCCGGGTATATCATTAATCGGTTGTGTTAAAAACTATTCAGTCTTGCCCTTTACCTAAACAAGACTTCATATCCCGGCCTCTTAGTTGCTCTCTATATGTACGTGTTCCTTCCAAGCACGGCCGTGGATTCATGTTTTGTTTGGAGTCCCCCTTTGGGTTTTTTTTGCACAATATAATGGCACACAGGACCTTTGCTTTTTTACTGCCGGGGCACAAAAACACCCCAAGGACGACACCTTCCATACAGCAGCTGCATAATGGCAATATATGACACAATATAATGGCACACAGGACCTTTGCATTGTTACTGTCGGGGCACAGAAACACCCCAATGACATTGTTGCTGCTCACAGTACACCCTAGGAGGGTTACATTTGAGTTTTAGGGATGCATCATCAAGTTGGGTGTGATGGTGAGGGTGGGGTACTGGGGTAAAAGGGTGACAGTTGGGTTGGCTCGGATGGTTAGCTCCAGGGATGCGGAAGGGGAGGTGAGGGTTGGAGGTGATGTTGGGGTGTTTGGTTATAAAAGTGGGCAGACATACATACTATTTTGTTGAGAGGCTGAATCAGGACAATGAATGGGGATTGATATCGAGTGTTCAGATTATTAACTTTGATAGGAAATGGGTGAACCCCTTCAGTTGATTACTTAGAATGCCTGTGGTCTTAATAACCCCATTAAAGCCAAGTAAGTACAGGCATATTTAGACGGTCATCACACCAAGATCGTAATTACAAGAAACACACGCGATTGAGACTCTGCATAGGAGGTTTGCGCCTTAGTGGGGACAACAGTGCTTTTATACAGATTATTCATCGCAGGCAGGAGGGTGCTTACCCTGGTGCATCGATCCCTAGCTTTCCAGGTTGATAAGTGTGTTGACCCAGCAGGATGGTATGTGATTGTTTTGGGGGAGGATCATGGCTGCAAAACTTGGGTTGGTCAACACATAGGGCTGAAATATTGATGATCTGGATTTTTAAGACTACCCAAGGCCCCCTCACAGGTGCAGCACAGATGATTATACAGCTCATGTCCCAATTGGTGTTAGTAGATGTATGGTGGACCAAGCACCAAGGTGTAGCGAAATACACTTACTATTCAACGGTACATTACTCTGTCTAGAATAGACCTATGGTTAATATCCTCAAAGGGGATGCTGCAGATTCACGACTGTATTGTGCATCGGAGGACTCTTATCTGATCATTAGCCTGTAGAGTTGACCCTGTTGCTGGACGCACCACCTAGCCGGAGACGGTTATGGAGAAGACCTCCAAGGCTGCTGCTAGATACTGGTGTTGTGGAAGTCTTGCATGATGAGATAGATTAGTGTTTTGGGAAGAATGAAGGATCGGTGGCTCAGTATGCCACTATTTCAGAAGCATTCAAGGTGTGGGTGCGTGGAGAACACACGTAGGGAAATGCAGGAGGTTGATGTGCAGCCAAGGCAACTAGAAAATTAGTATGTGACGACCTGTGACAGGGCACTTTTGGGGGTGTGATTAATGGGAATATGCTGAAAATTCGGGACTTGCCTGATGGGGAAGTGTGGTGCATGGTGCAGCCCATTCAGGCACGCAGATATGGGGAAGCGGATAAACCCGGGCGGTTCCTAGCAGTGGTGGTTAGAGGCGAGAGAGATGTGCAGCCCATCAGATGGATTGTGGGACAGAATGGGGAGGTCTTGACCACTGACAAAGGGACAAACAGCAAATTCCGCCATTATTAAAAGGTTCTGTATAGTAATGTAGACCTCTGTATGGACGAGGAGCTGGACAGGTATGTAGGGGATATGGATCTTCCATACCTGACTGGGGAGGCTCGTCTGTGCCTAGACGAAAAGGTCACAGTGGAAGAGTGTGTTGTAGTATTTACATTGTTGGCATCAGGGAAGGCCCCTGGGTCGGACAGCTTGTGAATTGAATTGTGCAAGGGATTTCTCCAGCATTGGATCTTTCATAGATTGACATGCTTGAATTATTCCCCCGTCGTCAGACTGGGAATACTCTGTAAATTAAATAACAAAAAATAATATATTAAAACCTTCCCTTGGGAACGAGAGTTACACACATAGCACCCATGGGGCCCTTGTGTACCCACCACAAGGTGTGAGCTGGCCTCCTTCCAAAGGCACTCTTCTAAAGGCACAAGCCTGTCTGTGCCACTCCACTTTGCTTCTTTGCTCATCGTGGAAGGGCTGGAGCCCATCCCTCCTCGTCAGCATCCGGTGCTTGGCTTCTGGAGAAGCGCAACACACTGCCACCTGGGACCTCGAAGAATCACTGTCCCTGAGAAGCATCCTGACCGAGCCCACCCAAGGTACTTGCCAGCTGGGTGCTGTGTGCATTAGATGTAGAAATAGCCTTCTCCACGACAGATGTACGCGCTCCATTATGTGGAGCTTTGAATTATATTTGGCCGTGTTTCCCCGCATGCAGTCTCTGAAAATGGCTACCACAACATTGTTTATCAGCTGCTAAGCAAAACCTCGTCTTCGACCGCCTGATTGGCTGCTGCCGTGCATTTGTTTGCACAGCCCCCACCGGAAGGCCTGAGTCGGCCTCCTTCCAAAGGCACTCTTCTAAAGGCACAGGGATGTCTGTGCCACTCCACTTTGCTTCTTCACTCATCGTCGGAGGGCTGGGGCCCATCCCTCCTAGTCGGCATCCGGCTCTTGGCTTCTGGAGAAGCGCAGCACACAGCCATTTGGGACCTAGAATAATCACTGGATTGCACTCTTCTAAAGGCACAGGCCTGTCTGCGCCTGTCCGGGCCGGCCGCAGGGCACCTCACTATGCTCCTCTTACAATCATCTGGCCCCACCGCAACCACCGTCTTTGCTGGGTAAGCAAAACCTGTATGACTGCCGCCCTGTTAACGCCGTGATTGACTCAAAAATCCACGACTGACCCTTTTTGATCACTCAATTACAAATAACTATACTGTCTATACTGATGCTCACTTTTTGCTTTGGTAGCTTGCACAGTCGTACAATCTTATCCCTGAGCATCTGTAGCCTGCTTAATGCACCGCTTGATTCCCCCTTGAATATTTTGGCTTAACCTGTTTGAATTGCTGCATTATGACCTCCCATGCTTAGCTAGTCTGCTTCACCTTTGGCAAATAGTGGCCCTTAAGCACCTCGTTAATCTCCATGCTCACTCAGCACGTATAACAGTACGGCCCACCTTGTGAACTGCAGCCTGTTCGTTCATAGTCTGACAATTTCTCACCTGATTTCACTTGCATGGCTAGCCTAATTTACAGTGTGTGACTCTTATGCTTAGTTAACGTGTATTGCATGGCATTGCATGTATTATGCTCAGCTAATTTGTATTGCACTACGTGTTTTCTGACCTTTACTGTCCTACGCTACATAATATTATGGCGTACCTCGTGTCACCCGTAGCCGTAGCCTGACAACTGCTTCCTCTGACCTTGCAAGCATTGACAGCCTAATTTACTGCATGTAACTATTATGCTTAAACTAAAGTGTACTGCTTTTCGCTGCTCTCACACAATCAGCTAGCCCACAGAAACAGCATCTTTGGTAAACAGGGGCATCAAGTTAACTTAATCGCTGCTCTTACTGTGTTATCAGACCAGCTAACTGCCTCATCCTACTACATTTGCTCCAGCTCACACTCTACCTAGCTGATTTACACAACCAACTCGCATTACACTATGCTACTGCTACACATACTCCACTACATACCATTACTACTCTGCAACACGCTACAACCCTCCACAGCCATGATCAACACCAGCAACCCCTCATCACAACACATTAGTGTCCCTCTCAATCAGCCTAAAACAATGTACACCTCACTGTCTATGAGCAGCAGGCTCTCACCATCTAATAGCATTCCTCCCACAGCCTTACTGCCCTCCGGCATACACCTTGTCTCCAAAACCACACCCACTACTGTAATCGCACCACACAACCCCTACCTCAACGCACCATCCTTTGGCTCAAACAATTTGCCACGAAACCCACACCAAATATACCGTGCACGCAGAAAGATAGGAATGATAGATTCATACCAGCCTCAGCAGTACCTAAAACCATCAACAGACCTATATCCGGCCAACCTTTACATTCAGCAGAATTACTGTCCGTGAAGTTACCGATCTCAGCCACCCAAACACTGACCATGCATCTTATTTACAGGGCACCTGGGCCGATATCCACCTTCGAAGAAGACATCACTATCCTTCTCTCCGCCAAAACCAAGCTTAACTCTGAAATCCTCCTACTGGGTGACCTCAATCTCGGCTTCCAAGACGCTAAGGATGCCAAAGCACTAGACATCGCCAAGGCGATAACGGAACTTAGCTTCCGTCATCGCTTCTCCAAACCGACCCACATCAAAGCTAGGACTCTTGATTGGTTGGCAGACCTCAACTGCAACATTAACATCCTATCCAACACCCATTGTGCCTGGTCAGATCACCATCTGATCTCATTCACTATCAAGAATGACGACCAGCGCACCAATCGGAACCTCTCTCCTCCAATATGCACGAGGAACAATAGGGACATCACCATGGAGAAACTGCTCCCACTAATACTACCCATTACTAACAACTCCACTGAACTGCACTCAGACCCCACTGTGCTAGTGGACATCTATAACCATACACTCCTCAAAGCTATCAATACTATTGCCCCAATCAAACTACATAAGCCGAAACGCCATGCACACCTTAACTCTTGGTTTGCGCTGCATCTTGGTGCTCTACGCAAGCAAAAGAGAAATGCAGAGGGCCTCTGGAAGAGCCTCTCCACAGCAACTAATAAAGACAGCCTTCTGATAACCTCCCTCAACTACAAAGAGGCGATCCTACAAGCTAAAAAAGACACATACAACAACCGGATCCTAAAGCCAAATCGAGTACCAAAGAACTCTTTAATATACGAAAAGAATTAGAATCCCCGTCAGCCCCGCCCAACACCTGCATTAAAGTCATCACATGTTGCTCCAACATTCAAAAAGCACTCCGAGATAAAATCCCTATGCTCCAAGCAAAAATTGAATAAAAAAAAAAGCCTTTCCCTCGTCACTCCTCAAACCATACCGCCAACCTCACCTCAGAATACCTGCAAGCCTTTCAACTTCTCCCCACTATCCATCAAAGAGATAGAAAACATAATACATAAAGTGAAACCTTCTGAATGCCAGTGCGACACCTGCCCGGCCACTATCATCAAGGAAGCTACTAAAGAGCTGGCTCCATTTATCACATCCTTAATCAACGCCTCATTCAACACAAGTATAGTTCCTAACAACCTTAAAGACGCCTGGGTTCTTCCATTACTGGAGAAACCTTCACTTGATCCTAGTAGTCCCCACCAATTATAGACCCATCACCACTGTCCCCTTGTTATTGATAAATCTGGATAGAGCAGTTTACCTGGAAATTCAGGAGCGCCTAGAATGTAACAACCTCCTCGGCTTAAGGCAGTCAGGCTTCAGACCAAGGCACAGGATGGAGACGGCCCTGATTGATCTGAAGACTCAAATAGAAGTAATAAAAGACAACAGCAAACTAGCCCTCTTTTTATTGCTTGATTTGTCGGCAGCATTTGACTTGGTAAATCACCAAGTCCTGTGTAACCATTTTACCTCTGCAGGACACTTTTCAAATAAAGCCACTATGTGGATACAATAATTTCTTGAGAACAGATCTATGAGGGTCTTCTCTCAGTCTGCATCTGCTGAACCTGAACCAGTCATGTGCGGAGTCCCCTAAGGCTCATGTGTGTTGCCAACTCTTTATAATGTGTTCACAAAGCCCCTCTTCAATGGCCTTGATTATTTGGGTGTCATCTACACAAACTATGCAGATGACAACCAAATACTCATCCCCCTTACCGATGACCACAAAGCAGACTCCAAAGCACTCAATGACATATACGTCATCATCCAGGCATGGATGGCGCAACATGGGCTCTGTCTAAACGACGATAAGACTGAGCTCCTCCTCCTTGGATCACAACACAGTCTTAACAAATTAGAAGCCAAGTTCGATTCCTTCACCATAGATGGCATCCCCATCATGGTCTTAAAGGATGTAAAAAGGCGTGGAATGAGACTCCACATCCTCACCTTAGACGGATAAACCAATGCCATAACCTCCTCTACAGCCTACACGTGCAAACTAATTACTGCTTGCAGACCCTTCTTAACTAAGCCCAATTGTACCACCATAAGCCTGAGCTCTAGTCTTGTCTAAACTAGACTATTGCAATGCGCTTTGTCTAGGGACGAGCCAATGCAATACTAACAAGATGCAAGTACTACAAAACAACGCCATCAGGGCAGCAATGAATATCCCTATAGCCGAACATATCTCAGAAACATGACACAGCCTAAATTGGCTATCGGTCAACCAAAGAATCACCTTTAAATCACTATCACTCACGCAAAAATTGCCATGCGAACCTTGCTCCAAGCTACCTGTCCAATCTATTCTCACACAACATTTATGGCCCTCCCACCAGAGCTGCTGAAGCACATTGCCTCAAGATCCCGAGGTTTAAGCTCCAGAAGGCGAGGGGTAGTAGCTTCCCTGTGATTGCCGCAAAACTTTGGAACACATTACCCATAGCTTTCAGAGCCGAACCATCTTGCCACTCCTTCAGAAGCAAAGCCAAAAACGGGCTCCTAGCACAAGCACAATAGCTCTTTCATCCATGACGCTGCTATCACACTACTTGTTACTATTGGAACCTATTGGCAACTATGTAAATATGTTAACGTTAATGTAAAATATGCTGACTGCTCTCTGTAAATTCTCTGTGACTCTGTAAGTAATGTATGTATGTCACCTAAATGTGCAACATTAAGAAATGCGCCCAGATGCCTCTGGGCTTGGTGCGCTTTACAAATAAACAAAATACAAATACTTGTGGAGCCCCTCCACCTCCTTTTGGTCCTTTTAGGCCCCAACCAATGAGGTCGCAGGGTTTAGGCTCCACCCCAGTCAGCCATCTTCAGATTTTTCACATTGTCTTTCAGTACAGGGGAATCCTCTTCAGCTCTCTGAGCTTTTTCACATTTTTCCAACCCAATGAAGCTTTTCTGCTTCCTTCTTACTAGGGCTTCTTAGCTTTACTCTCAGAAGCCTGTATTTGTTCTGTCTACACCCAAAAACGTTGTGTGTTTGGGTCACTCACTTCTCCTCATGGCTGAACAAGGCCAGACTGTCAATGAGGAGACTTCTCTCTTCAGGGCCTGTTCCAAGTGTGGCAAGAAGGTCCTCTTTATCAGGACCCACAGAAACTCTGCTTTTACTGCCTCTACCCTCATAACATTCAGTCATGCAGTATATGCCAAACGTTCACCAAGAAACCCCTGGAGGACAAGCACAGAAGACTAGTTTTACACCTGGAGAGCAGACAAATGTCCTCAGATGAGGAATCCTGCAAGACTGTGCCATCAACCTCCTCCAGGCACACTGAGAAGCAAGTGCCTAAAAGGAGAGATTCTTCAGTGGACGGAGCACGCTCCCCACCAGCTAAGGACAAGAAGAGGAGTGGAAAGTCCTCTAATGAACCTTACAGAACCCAGGAGGGTATGGTGATGGGAGATCCACAAAAAGGTAAAGAATCATCTTTTTTTTCTCACTCGTCAGCAAAGTGGTCGTCCATGGAGACGCCGTCCACAACTAAGCTAACCTCACTGTCTTCTTGAACGGCACTGTCGTTGATCGTTAAGCCGTTGTCTACAACCAAAGCGGCTTCCTCGTTCACAAAGTCATCACTGTCGTCAAAGGACTCGTCGACAAAGCATTCGTCCACAAAGGAATCGTCGAGCAAGCACTCGTCGATGAAGAAGACATCCTCGTCTATGAAACATTTGTCAACGGCTAAATTGTCCATGGAGAGCCCGTTAACAAAGCACTCGTCTACAGGAAGGTCGCTGAGGGAAAGCCCATCGACGGTATGCTCGTCGATGCCCAAGCAATCATCCACCAATCAACCACCGTCGTCAACGGAAGAGCCCTCAGCAGGTTAAGGACATGGGTTAACACCACCATCTATGCAAATGACTCCTGCGAAGGTCATCCAGGAGCTTTTTCCTCAACCAGAGGAGTCCTTAAGCGTCCATTCGCAATTGGAAGGACTAGAAGGCGCTGTCTCTCTCTCTCGCCAATCACTGAAATGAATGAGCTCCCAGATAACATCTTAAAGGAGGGATTCTCATAGGTGGAGGGACCTTTACTAGTTCAGCCCAAGGAGGACAGCTCTCATTTGCAACCTACAATGGAGGATGCTGCAGACCCTTTCGACCCAGGGCTCTTACAATCAATGCGCAGGATTATGGAAGAGTTCACCAGAAGACAAAGGGTGAGGCAATCCACCCAATTGGTCTCAGCAGGCAGACAACCGCAAAGAACATCACATTTGCACCGTCATCGGAGCAGGTCCCCTAGAGATTGCACGCCTCACCACGACCTCGTCAGTCCACTCCAAGGGACAGCCACCAAGGGTGCGAACGGCATCGTGAGGCGCCCAGAGCAGGAAACACTCCATCGCCCCTGAGATTTTCGCCACAAAGAGGTCTTCTAAGACCTTTGAGGGCGCTGCAGCGACAGGGGCCCAACAAAAGGCAAAGCACTGCGAGTCTGCGGGCACCGGGAGCGCCAATGGTTCTGGCTCCCTTGCTGCCAGACAGGCCCGATGTCACCAACGCCATCAACCACGAGCCAACGCTCTGGCTTGGTGAAGAAGTCTGAGAACCCGGGTAAGCTTCGATCCCGACGGCAGCTGAGGGGGAGCGAGGCAGCGACCCTCCCTCCAAGGTGAAGGCCTCAGGCGCGCGCCCAAAGTCGCGAAGGCCCTGATTCACCCGGCTAAGGACTCAATCAAAGGAGTCGTGGCGGCCCTGGTGAAGCCTGTGGAGGCTACCCAAGTGGAGACGTCTTCCGGGCCTAGAGTTTCCCTGCCACCCCAGAGGGAATCCTCTTTTCAGTCTATCGATAAGACCCCCATGAAACCCTGGGTGCAGAAAGAGGGGGGTGGGCACGGTAGCCATAACGGACACTGATATCACCTCTGAAGATGAGCTGGTTGGCGTCGCAAAGATCCTGGACAAGAAGTTCGAGGAAGTCTGGTCCTACGGGAGGGATCCCGATGAGGGGGACGTAGAAAGCGACGGTGGAGCTGACGAGGAGCCGCAGATCATGGAGGAGACGGAGGACCCTACTCCCCAGCCGTTTCAACCGGTGCCAATGCCACAGGACAACTCAGGAGCAATCTTGATGGCTATCCAGGCCCTGTGTACGGAGATAAGGACAAGGTTGCCCTTAACCCCAGCGGACGATCCTGCGGTGCCTGGGAAGCCCACCGAACAAGCAGAGGCGAATCCACCCCCCCTCCTTTCCAGCCCTCCCCTCCTGACCCTCCACCGAGGGACGAGACGGGAACAGAGACGGCGACAATAGGGACGGAGGATGGTGGTGACGATGGGACGGATCTCCCATCACCTCCTGCCCGGGCCTCCCCCGCCCCCGACGAAATTGGCTCTTTCCACGCCATGATCGCCAGGGCTTCAGAGCTCTTCCAACTTTGTCCCGAAGAACAGAAGGAAGGTTTCCTCTACCAGCGACGGGAGTCCAAAAGGAAGACCGTCCTCTCTGTACCGTTATTAGACGACATCTGGGACAAAGGACTGTCGCTGCTCAAGAACCCATCCACGGTACCTGCTAAGAGGGACCGGTATGAGAAGAATTACCGGGTCCCAGATTCTGCCCCGATATGCCTCAGTGCACAGTGTCCCCGGATTCGGTGGTCTCTGCAGCGGCCAAGAAGAAATCGGCTGGGGCGATGGGATCAACTTCCACTTCCCCACCTGACAGCGAGGGGAAGAAGTTGGACGACATGGGGCGACGGGTCATCTCGTCGGTGGCGACGACCATCAAAGCGGGCAACGCCCTTACGATCGTGACGCGCTACGACAGGGAGCTGTGGTTTAAGATCGCTCTCCTCCTGGATTTCCTCCCAGACGACAAGAGGGCGGAAGCCCTTGAAATCCTGCAGGAAGGCGAGGTGGCGTAGGACCACGCCATCACGGTGGCCACGGACATCGCCGATACCGGCTTTCGCTAGATGGACAACAGCGTTTGCCTTCGCCGGCGCGGTTGGCTTAAGGCCACCGATTTCGGTCAGGACGTGCACACCAGGGTACTGGACATGCCCTTCGATGGGAACAACCTGTTCGGCGAGGCACTGGACAAGTCACTGCAGGCCACCAAGGCAGACACCCGGGCCTTGGGTTCTCTCCATCAGCGACGGCCGCCCTTTCGGACCTCTGGAGGCAAGTCTCAAGTTGCCTCCAAAGGATTTGGTGGCTGGAGGACGTCGTCGTCGCCAAGCAGGCCAAGGCGTCAAGGCCTCGGCGAAGCAGGATTGAACCGGCCGCGGCTTCAGGCCCCCACTGAAGCACCCCCATGGGAGGCTGGCTGGCAAAATTCGTCAGCGTGTGGGAGTCCATCTCCACCGATCGTTGGGTGCTGGACGTGCTGGCCCATGGGCACACTCTGGAATTCCAAAGAAAGTGTCCCCGTCTACCACCTGTGTCCAGTAAGGAAAACCACATTCCACAGCTACTTCTGGAGGTACGAGCACTGCTGAAAAAGGGCGCAATAGAACTTGTCCCGAAGAGGCTCTGGGGCTCCGGAGGGTACTCGCGGTACTTCCTCGTCTGAAAGAAGAGCGGCGGTTGGCGACCCATCCTGGACCTCCGTCGTCTAAACAAGTACATCAAATCCCAGAAATTCCGGATGGTCACCCTCCAGCATGTGCTGGGACAGCTGGAGGAAGGCGACTTTCTATCGTCGCTGGACTTGGAGGATGCCTACTTCCACATCCCCATTCTCAAAGGACATCGAAAGTTCCTACGATTCGTGGTCCAAGGTCGACAATATTAGTTCAAGGCCCTTCCCTTCGGACTGAAGTCAGCACCCAGGGTCTTCACCAAGTGCCTGGCAGAAGTGGTGGCGCGGCTGCACCTGCAGGGGATCCACGTCTGCACCTACCTGGCCGATTGGCTCATCCGAGCAAAGTCAAGGGAACTCGCCGTCGATCACACAATGAAGACTGTCCAACTGCTCGCGGATCTGGGATTCTCGATCAACTTTGCGAAATCCCACTTGGTACTGTCGCAAGACACCCTGTTCCTGGGAGCCAGACTCGACACAGTGGCGCCATTGGCTTCGCCGTCAGAGGAAAGGACGAAAGCCATCCTGGGCAAGGTTGTTGACCATGAACTTTTCCTGGGTGCGACGCACATTGGATGCAAGCGGCGGGCAGCTTCGAAGACAGGATCTCACTCAACAAGACTTTCTGCCAAGCGATCCGGTGGTGGGGCACCCGCGTGCATCTAGAGGCGGGCATGGACTTCCAGAACCCGGCACATCAGGAAACAGTGACGACGGCCGCCTCCCTGGAAGGATGGGGAGCGCACACCAGAGATCTCCACGCAAGAGGCCTTTGGCTCCCGGAGGAGAGGTCACTACACATCAACGTCCTGGAGCTCCGAGCCGTGTTCTGGGCCCTCAGGTCGTTCCTTCCGTCCCTCAAAGGCAAGGTGGTGAGGGTCTTCACCGACAACACCACCACAATGTTCTACATCAGGAAGCAGGGGGTACCTGATACCCAGCCCTATCCAAGGAAGCGCAGGATCTGTGGCACTGGGCCGTTGCCCAAGGAATGTTCCTGGTGCCCTTCCATCTGGCAGGATTAAAGAACAACATCGCTGACTCACTCAGCAGGGAGCTGCGCTCGTGCCACGAGTGGAAACTCCAGCAGGATCAAGTGGATCTCCTATTCCGATGATGGGGCAAGCCCCAGATTGACCTATTTGCGACGGCGCTGAACAGCAACTGCCGGAGGTTCACCAGCAGGTTTCCCAAGCCGGGAAGCATGGGCGATGCCTTCTCATTCCCCTGGGACGGCCTGTCCCTGTATGCGTTCCCCCCCCGTTGCCATTGCGACTCATCAGTCAACTCAGACGGTTCCGGTGCAGGATGATCCTCATCGCACCGGCGTGGCCGAGGCAGATCTGGTTCCTGGACCTTCTGGACATGTCAGCGTCCCCTCCCACCCCGGTCAAACTCCCGATGGACTTGGACAGGGCGTCCTCGAGTCTCAAGTGCTATGGACACAAATGGAAGAGGTTCTCTGTCTGGTGTCGGGCACAGAAGATTAACCCTCTGCGGATTACGGTCCCTCAAGTGCTGCCGTACTTGCTATCACTGGCCAAGGCGGGGCTGGCACATGCCTCCATCAAGATCCATCTGGCGGCTATCTCCCGCTACACCAGAACTCCGGGGCGGTCATCTCTGTGGTCTCATCGCCTGGTGAAGGAGTTCATGAAAGGACTGTTCCGATCGTTCCCGCGGGTAAAGGCACCAGCCCCGGCGTGGGAGCTCAGCATGGTGCTGACCAGGCTCATGGGGCCGCCATTCGAGCCTCTGCATTCGGCACCGTTGAAGTTCCTGTCATGGAAGACAGCGTTTCTTGTGGCCCTCACCTCTGCACGACGAGTGGGAGAGATCCAGGCCCTCTTTTTTTTTTTTTTTTTTAAACTTCTTTTTATTCATTTAGCGTGGCAGCAAAAAAGACAGGCGAACATCGCCAGACTGGTACAATACAGGAACAATAAGTATACAGTGCAGGTAAAACAGGGGTTACAACACAGATGTGTACAGCCATTGGGCACTTTCATAACATAAACAACACGAAGTCCGGGAGCTATGGTGGAGGCGTGAGCCCTGGGCGGTGGGGAGAGGTGGCTAGGGGAGATGTGGCTGGTGTCACGTTCAGATCTGACATATAAGATCGGAACCTGAGCCAGATATTCCTGGGCCTAGAGTGAGTGGGTTGTAGGAGAGACCAAGTTTCCTCCGAGTCCGAGCCCCACGTGACTGCTCTTAGCCATTGGGCGTGCGTGGGAGGCCAGGGGCGAAGCCAGAACAGCAGGATGGAGCGAACAGCAAGAAGCATGCAGAGGCCCGCTAGTTTTCTGGAGTTCCGGGGGAGGTCCGGGAGGTCGTGAAAGAGGCAAACCACCGGGGAGGGATTGATGGGGTAATCGAGTATGGCTGACACCGTCGAACAGACCGCTTCCCAAAACTGTGAAAGGCGAGGGCAGGACCAAACCATATGAATGTAATCAGCCGCATCGTGGCCGCACCTTAGGGCAGCTAGAGGGGTGATCATTGGACATGTGGTGCAATCTGATCGGGGTATAGTGGAACATATGTAGAATTTTAAACTGTATCAATTTGAAGCGGGAGTTGAAGGACACCCTGTGTATACGATCACATAAGTGCGCCCAACGCTCATTAGACATTTCAACACCCAGGTCCACCTCCCACGCCCGCCTCAGCTTAGTGGATCCAGGCCCTCTCTTGTAAACCGCCATACCTGACATTCCACGAGACAAGGGTAGTGCTGAGGACACCCCCCTCCTTCATGCCCAGGGTGCCGTCAGACTTCCATCTCAACGAACCCTTGGTGTTACCTGTTTTCTTCCTGTCGCCTTCGTCGACGGCTGAGAGGACTTTGCACTCGCTGGATGTGGCGAGAGCGCTGAAATTCTACGTGGACTGCATGAAGAGTCTTCGGAAGACATCACAGCTGTTTGTAAACTTTGGACCTGTGAACCAAGGGAAGGCCCTCTCGAAGGCTTCCATTTCCAGATGGCTCTCCGGCTGCATCATGCGCTGTCACCGGTTGGCAAACGGACCATTGCCCGGCCGTCCGAGAGCCCTTTCAACCAGAGCAATCGCTGCTACCAAGGCGTTCTTGTCTGGTGTGCCCCTGCTGGACATCTGCAGGGCTGCTACAATAAGGTCGACGCACACCTTCACGAGATTCTACTGCGTGGACCGGGATTCCAGGGGGGAGTCCAGAGTCGACCAGGCAGTGCTGCGCAACCTGTTCGCTTGAAGGTGAGCCTGGTGAGGAGGTAAGAGATGCTTAATGTTGAGTTGTTGAAATGCTTAACATTGAGCCTTGCCACCTCCCGTTGTTGTGCATGTGTGTACTGCTATGTATTCTTGTATTCATGAGCATGTGAATCCATGCCAGACCCCATGCTGGAGAAGGAGCAAGTTACTTACCTGTAACTGTTGTTCTCCAGCATGGGTCTGGCATGGATTCACATGCGAACCCTCCCTCCTACCCCTGTGTGGCTCTTCTCTTGGTCCTACTGCCACTTTACGTGCTACCAAATCTGAAGATGGCTACCAGAGGACGGGCTTAGGTAGAGGGCAGTCATTTGCTGGGGACAGTAGGACCCAGAGACCAGTGATTGGTTACTAGTAGAAAGACAGTTCAGAAACAAAACTGAAACTGATTTTTTCTTTACTGAGGATTCCCAGCCTGACAAAGGGGAATATTCATGAGCATGTGAATCCACGCCAGACCCATGCTGGCGAACAACAGTTACAGGTAAGTGACTTGTTCCTTCTATTCAAGCATGTGAATCTATGAATGATCCAATGCTGGAGAAGTCTTAGTTCCTTACCTGTAACTATAATTCTCCAGCATTGGTATCTTTCATAGATTCACATGCGCCCACCCTCATACCCTGGGGAGAGGCTGCTCTTCCACCAGTCAGTCATTGGTCTAATACTTGCGGTTCAAAATCTGAAGATGGCTGACTTAGGTGGAGCCTAAACCCTGCCACCTCATTGGTTGGGGCCTAAAAGGACCAAAAGGAGGTGGAGGGACTCCACAATTGAAAGGCTACACAAGCCCTATAGGACCCTATCGGTGTAACTCTCCTTTTCTTTCCCAAGGGAAAGTTTTCATATATCATTTTTGTTATTTCATTTACTGAGGATTCCCAGTATGAGGACAGGGAATGTTCAAGCATGTGAATCTATGAAAGATACCAATGCAAATACAGTTACAGATAAGTAACTAAGACTTAGGCAGACCCCGGCGCCTAGGCTACTTAAATTGTGGGAGGAATCGCTGGAACTTAGGATGCTTCCACCATCACTTTCAAAGCCATTATTACAGTATTGGTGAAGCCGGGTGGCCCTCACAAGAATTAGGCTTGTACAGGCCGCTGTCACTAATAAATGCAGACGCTAAAGTGTTTGCGAAAATATTAGCCACGCGGCTGCTTCCATACATGCGATTATTGGTGCATCTGGACCAATCAGGCTTTGTTCCCAGCAGGTCCATGCCATTAAATCTTAGGCGGCTCATCTGCATTATATCGCAATTTAGCCCACCGGCTCAGGCGGCTGCTGCGTCTTTAAACGCAGAGAAAGCATTTGATTCTATCTCATGGAAATTCCTTTTTGCAGTGCTACGCCACTTTAAGTTCAGAGCCTATTTCATACGGTGTGTGAGGCTAATGTATGCTGTGCCGACAGCTAAGGTTTGCACACATGGGACTCTGTTGCACACTTTTCATTTAGGTCAGGGGCCGAGACATGGATGTCCCCTGTCCCTTCTATTGTTTACCCTCACGATAGAGCCTCTGGCATGGCTGATGAGGAAGCGCCACGGACAGAAAGGGTATTGGTATACAGGGGGCCCCACACATTGTATCACTTTATGCGGATGACACCCTGTTATATATCCGATATCCGGAACATCACCTAAGACCCACGATGGAGGATGTGCATAATTTCAGGCGTTTTTCTGTCTATCGTATTAACAGGGCCAAATCTTAGTTATTCCCGCTCACGGATGTAACATTGTCTCCGGATGATTTCATGGGGTTTCGCTGGGCTCTGCAGTATTTTAAGTATATGGGGGTCCTGGTATCTCACATGCAGTGCTCGCTATACAGAGATAATCATGAAGCATATTTGAACTCTCTTGGTGTTAAGCTGCAGCTCTGGGCCAAACTCCCCATTTCCTTGTATGCTAGATTATCGTTATTAGAAAAGATAGTGTTTCCAAAGCTGCTATATTATTTCAATACCATCCCAATATGGCCTGGGCGCGCTTTCATTTACAGGCTATGTTCATTGGCGGCTGATTTTGTGTCGGGGGTAGGGGTGGCCCAAATGAGTTGGGAAAAACTGATTGAACTCTATGAACGTGGTGGGTTAGCCGCACCAGACTTTGAGCTGTATTATGTAGTTGCTCAGACCCAATATGCGGGGTATTGTCATGCTCTGGGCCCTGTGCACAGTGCCTTGCAGTGCTACAGCATGGCGCCAACGGAATTGAAGGCTGTTATCCTTAGCGACTGACACACGGACTCCTGTACTTTCGACCTGGTGCGTACAACCGTCAATACTTTCGACCCGGTGCGTACAACCGTCAATGCATGGTCCAGATTGTTTAAAAGGCTGCGAATTAACTCTCGACACAGTGGTGGGGTTCCCTTGTGGAACAGCCCCAGGCTCCCCCCCACTTATGACTCTAATATGCAAGTGTCCTGGGACGCCAATATGCAGAAGGTCTGGAGGGATCTATACCCTGGGGAAGATTTGTAATATTGGAGGAGTTTGTCGAGAATTTGGGAAATACTCCCATTAAGACTTTACAATACCTCTGGATGCGGGCAGCTGTCAGACACAGATCGTCGTCAGGGTTCCATAGAGGCAGTGGTGTAGAGTGGAGGTACTGGAGGGCTGATCTCTAAATTGTATAGGTTGGTTCAAGCCGACCAGTCTTTTAGGAATACTGCAAGCTGTAAGTGGGAATGAAATCTGGGGTGGAGATAAGACATTCAATGGCAAAAATATTGTCTCCTAACGAGAGAAGTCTTGCTTAAGGCGCGATTTCGACTTATATCATTTAAAGTGCTTAATCATTTGTACTATACGCAGACACAGCTTGCCAAGTTCCCATCAGAACTGAGAGATGACAGTTTAAAATGCGGGCGGGAGGGGGCGGACTCATTCCATATGTTCTGGGATTGCCCAAAGGTGGGACAGGTCTGGCAGGAGGTGGCAGTTGTGTTACATGATATGGTGGACATGCTTGCGGTGCTCTGGACGCCCACGTATCTTCTTGGTGACATTGGAAAGGTATCCAGACATGTGCGTAGGCTGTTTGATATTGGATGTGTCATAGCGAAGAAATTTATATTGAGATATTGGAGATCTAAATTGGCTCCCACATGCAATTAATGGATAAAAGAATGAACCTATGTTAATGAGAGGGAGGAGCGGTATATGGTATTGGTGGTGATGGCAAGCTGGCCGAAAGACTTTTTGGGGTCCCTTCCGAAACTACCTCACGTATCAGTGAGAGTGCTGAGGGACATTAAAGGGGTGGCTGAAGGGACGAACGGTGGCCGGTGGGGTACTACTCGGCTGATATTTTGAATTGACTCACAGACTGAGGGCACGTAACATTACCAATGTAATTTAATTGCACTGATTCAGGAACATAATAAGAATACTGTTAAGTGTGAAATGTGTGCCCGTTTTGTTAAATAAAGGTTTAAAAAAGAACGAAAAAGAAACATTGGAGCATAAAAACCCCTTTTTGAGTTACTTTTTGAACTGTCTTGAAGCGAGACCCTTTCGAACCCAGAGCAGGAAGAAGATTGGAACAGTTATTTGAGTACTTATGATTTTGAAGCTGACATCCCTACACAAAGTTTACAAATAGACGTGAGGGCAAGTATAGGTTTTGTTACTGGATGATATGACAAACCTTGTTTTGTGATGGCGACGGCGCTGGCGGTTGGTTCTTAACCAAAAGTTGTAGCCCTTAGTTACTTGCTTTGTTGGATATTTGAAATAATGGAGGTGGGACTCCTGACTTGTTGTCATCAAAAGGGTTTAATGTAGTAACACATATAATTCACAGTTCTAGCAAGACATGCTAGGTGAAGGTGAAACAAGAGCCAACGCGCGTTTAAACCGTAGTCTTTATCAAGGCAGAAAATTGGTAGTTGATCCTGTGTAGGATTGTAGCGCCTGGAGAGAACCTCCCAGTAATTGTGAGTGGTGGGCCGGTTAGCCCAGCGCCCACAATTACGCCCTCAACTACCATTTTTCTGCCTTGATAAAGACTACGGTCGATACACACATTGGCTCTTGTTTCACCTTCACCTAGCATGCCTTGCTAGGCCTGTGAATTATGTGTTACTACATTAAACCTTTTTGATAACAAGTCAGGAGTCCCTTCTCCATTAGTTCAAATATCCAACAACGCAGGTAACTCAGGGCTACAACCTTTGGTTAAGAACCAACCACCAGCGCCATCACAAAACCAGGTTTGTCATATCATCCAGTAACTAACCCTCTGGGAACGTTGGAGTTTTGGTTCCCCGACAAACCATGTGCCAGGACGCAGGTTCAATTATAGCTAACAACTAACCTTTGCCGTTAGCACAGGGGACCTTTCAACTCCAACCAACTGATCCCAAGTATAGGTTTTGACACAGACGAACATTTACTTTGGACATCCTGACATAGACTATCCTTAGGTTTGTTTAGGTAGGGAAATCCCACTTAGTGTAGGGCAAGTTAGGCCTTTTTCCAACCCTCTTTTTGATTTAATAAAAGTATAAAGAGAAAACGTGAATTTAGTTGTCTGTCTACTTCATGATGCCTTCACAAATAGCACACTAGATATACCCCCAGCGCACAGACCTTGAAATATCTTTCAGCATTCTAACTAACACACAAAAGTAGGGTATGGGCCAAGGCGTTACCTTGCAAAAGGGGAGAGGAAACTAAAGGGGTGGTGGTGGTGGTATTCCGGTTAGAATACAGAGGGTTTAATACAAGGGTGAAATTGGGGGCACGACGGTGGGCCTGCATCACCGACATAGCAGGTTATTGTCTCTTGACCTTGTTAGCAATGCAATCTGTACTTGATCTGATTTCCCGATTGTGAGCGAAGCTGCCTGGCACATCATTTTTGTTTATTCATATGATGTGGCATTATCGGTCATTCATCTTCGTTTTTGTTTTTTTCCCACAAATTGGAGCCAGGTAGTTTGTGCTCTATATGTAGTCTGTCATAAATTATTCAATAAAAGATTTGCAAACCATGGTTCGAATGGATTGTGTATTCCTCATCTTTGATATCTACAATATCCAGCTGCTTCGGAATTCTTTTATTTTTTTGGCAGAGGGTGCTGTGCATTGATGTAGTCGACTAGATATCCCTAGAGGGCCTCCGTCTCGAGGATGATGTTATCGAAGGCGTATATAGCACACGCATCGCCCGTTGGGTTCAGTTCCGTTTTTCCGAGTAAGCTTACGCTTCGAGAACTGCGGCGCGCTTCAGTATTTCCTTGAGAAAGTCTGAATATGTCTTCGTCTTCGACACAGACTACTCTGAAGACCGGGTTTAAAAAGTGTCTAGACTGCAATGCCAAGTTGTCGCTGACCGATCCGCATCAAGTAAGCTTGTGGTGTCTCGGTGTGGGGCACAAGAACTCGGCCTGTTCAAAGTGTCATTCGATGACCAGATAAGCTCTGAAGGAGCATAAACGTAAATTGGCGGTAGGTAGATTCCCTAAGACCCCATCGACTAAACCGTCGAAGAAACATTCTGACGAAGCGAGAGGCGACTC
Organism: Ambystoma mexicanum; assembly: GCF_040938575.1. NCBI lineage: Eukaryota > Metazoa > Chordata > Amphibia > Caudata > Ambystomatidae > Ambystoma > Ambystoma mexicanum. The sequence goes on along the minus strand of NC_090933.1, from coordinate 134,010,542 downwards.
TCCTCGAAGAAAGAAGGCAAAAAAGGTCCAGGTCGAGGAGTGGCTCCCACCACTCGTTCAGGAAGTCGAGGAAGAGGCACCATAAATCGCCTACTTCGACGTTCTCGTCAGACTCCTCTCCTGAGAGTTATATACTGTCCCACTAAGGCCTCAACTCCTGCCGAATGTGAAGCATTTAGGCAAGAAATGCTTTAACCGTACCTTCTAAAGCCGGTAAGGAAAGGGCTCGAGCCAAATCCTGGGCGCCCTCGAGCCTAGAACAAAGGCCAGATCCTCATCGAGAGCCGTTGATGCCAGCTGCGCCATCGAAGTTGAAAACGTCTTCGTCGAAGACATCGGTGAGTCCTCTGGCTTCAGCCTCGAAATTTTCAAAGCCTTCGACACCTTTATCTGACAAAACATTCACTCCTTTACCAATAAAGGATTTCTTTAAATGTCGGACCTCTATTTATGAGGACAATTAGCCATCTGATAATGATGCGCCCTTTGGTTTGCAGTATGCTCAGAGTAGTCCAGACTGAAAGATCTATATGAACATTTGCAGACAGCCAGTGGAGTGGACACTTCACCAGAATTAGAATTTGGAAAGCCTGAGTCAGATGAACATGCTGATGCCCCTTATAGGCAGTTGATGACCAGGGTTGTGGATTACCTGGGATCAAACAAGATGACCTTGCAGACATCCTAGATAAAGGTCATCAAAAGGATCCCATCTTACATTTTCACATTGCTCTTCAAAAAAGAATAAGTGCCAATTGGGAAGCACTGGAGTCCAGTCCAGCATTAAATAAGAACTTGCAAAGAAAATACTGCCCTTCAAGTAGTGACCCCAGCTACTAATCAAAACACCCTACCCCAGATAGTCGGGTGGTGCAGGCGGCAACCGCTTCATTGAAACCGGCAGCTTATCTGACAATCCCACCAGATAAGGATGATAAAAGGGTAGATGTCTGGTCAAGATAGGTATTTTCTGCTGGGAGCATGGCTCTTAAATCAGCCAACACCACATGTGCCTTAATAAAAGTTTTTTTTTTTACTGTGCAGTTAGTCACTTAAAAGGACTTTTTACACACTGTACATCTCACAATTAAATTCACAATCATTTGTATAGAAAAGCATATATAAATCAAAAAAATAAAAACTAGGAATAAAACAGAAATACATAAATGAAAAAAATTCCATACTTACATTTCTTATATTTTTTCTGATTACAAAGAAATTCTTCTGAAATTCAATTCATTTAAAAGTTTTAACAGTGCAATAGACAACAAAATCTCTTTTCCAGCTGAGACCCTGTGCCAAAAGTCCTGCATTGAAATCCGGTTTATATTATGAACAAAGAAAAATATTTTTCTCGAAGTGCCAGTGTTGCTGTACATGATGTTAACAGGTGTTTCATGTCTTGCAGGAGCCCTTCACCACACAAAGTACATTAACCGGCACAGTGTTCTAGTTTTTCCCAGATTGGTAGGGTTTCATTAGTTTTAATCTGAATTAAACAGAAACGCAATAGCTCCGCACGCCAGGTGGGATTGGTGATTCTTCTAATATATGAAAGCACATATTTACTTGATTTTTCACATAGAGAAAAGTATTTAGCGTTCTTCAAATTACTAAATGAGGCTCTAGTTTGTACCCAGTCTGGGCGCATAAGAGCATGCTTCACCTTATCAGGATTTTCTATTAGGGTCCTACTAATGCACTCACAATTTCTTACGACCTGTTCGGCATCATTTTGAATATTCAACATATAGACATTTTGCTGCGTGAAAAGATATTCATGGATATTCTCATACATAGAATGCTCCTTAGGGATATTAACAGTCTGTAGAGGGCGAGTACCTCACAGTCAAAATAAGACTGTAGGGACTGCAGGCATAACTCATACCTCAACCTTGAGATGGATATCGACAGAGGCAGAGATGATGCCTTTTTCCATAAGCTACCTTCGAGCCGGTCCCAGTTGACATTGCGGCACTATTCCATGCCATATAAAGTGGCCGGCTCAATTTTGCCTTTATACTATTTTATTAAAGGCATAAGCGAAAACCTACAGAACACATTTAGGAGTTTTTGATTTTACACATATATTGATCTGTTTTGCTTTTGAGTTCCACTGCTAAGTCTTGCACTGACTGGATCTCAAGTTAAATCCTAGATATTTTACTTTTTTTCAATTGGGATTACTTGATTTTCTATTGTCCAGTGTGGTTTTGGTGTTCTCTTAGTTAATTTACCGAACATTATTGCACACAACCTGGTAGGATTAATTAATCAGGTGTTGTAGTCCTACACAAGTGTTGTCAATGAGGGCAACATCATCGGCATAGTCCAAAAACTGAAGTTTGCATTTGCCTAAAGTGGGGGAAACAAAGGTGTAATTTTGCAAAAAAGAGGGTAAGTCGGCAAGGTATAAATTGAAAAGAAGGGCAGCTAGTAAGCAACCTTACCTTACTCCTTTAGCTGTTGATCTAGTGGGATATAGGTCACCCGATAGATTTAGTCTAACCTGGATTGATGTATGTTTTTTTTTACGGCAATAATAATTTGCAGCAGGCCCTAAGGAATATTCCATTCTTTTAGTTTTTGCCAAGTTTTCATACACTCTATGGGACTGCATTTCGAGGATGGCTGAGCATATTCCGGAAGGGGAGGAAAGAGACGGTTTCTTGACTGTTATTGAGGATGGCAAGGAAGCCATGTGCGAGTCTCTTCAGTCGGGTCTGGATTCTGCTGACAGTATCAGCAGAGCCATGGCAGCAAACACCGTAATTCGCAGATTTGCGTGGTTAAGGAACTCTAGATTTGCACCAGAGGTGCAATCCAGACTCCTTACCATGCCTTTTGACGGTTCTCATCTTTTTGGCAGCAAAGCTGACGAAAGCCTTGAGAAGCTACAGACCTCGAAGGCAGCAGCCAAATCTTTGGGTGCCCCTATTAGGCAGCCTTAGCCTTTTCACCACAATGGACCGTCTTGGAGGGGTACATTATTTCGCTACTACTCCTCAGTTGGAAGAGTGAGAGGACTGGCTGGTCAAAGAGGCCAAAGAGGATTTCATTGTGGTGGACGAGGGAGAGTTGCAAAGTCCGCTCAAGCAGCAGCATCTTTACCAACAGCCACTGCTTCAGCCGCCTCAAAACCTCTTTGAGGGCTTGAGTCATGATACCCTTGTGGGAGGCAGACTGTCTCAGCATCTGAAAGAATGGTGAGATATTACTTCGGATGCTTGGGATTTAGAAACCATAGCCCAACGTTACTTCCTCCCCTTCATTCAGAGACCTCAAAACCATCCACCGGGAGCCATTCTTTGAAAGTTCCAGATCCGTTCCTTGTGCAGGAAATTCTGACCCTGCTAGAAAAAGGTGCAATCAAACCTGTAGCGGAGAGGCACAAAGGATTGTATTTTCTATATTTCCTAATTCCCAAGAAGGACCAAGGACTGAGACCCATATTGGACTTGAGATACTTGAACAAGTTCTTCAGGAAGGACAAGTTCAAGATGGTCACACTTTCTCAGATCCTTCAGGCCCTACAACTCCAGGATTGGATTGTGTCATTGGACCTTCAGGATGTTTATTTTCATGTGCCAATCCATCTCAAGCACAGAAAGTACCTGAGGTTCGCCGTTGGCGGTTCTCATGATCAGTTTTGAGTTCGGCCATTCGGGCTGACTTCCGCCCAAGGGTTTTCACCAAACTGATGGCAGTGGTGGCAGCAAGTCTCAGGAGAGGGGGGACTCGCGTCTACCCCTGCTGATCAGGGTGCGTTCTCCCGAACAAGTCCTGCATCATCTCAACGTCACCTGCCACTCTTCACAGACTGGGCTTCTCCCTCAACTGCAAGAAGTCCCACTTGATACCATCTCATAAGCTCAAAGTTCATCTGGGCTGCACTGGATACATCCTTGGGTAAGAGCTCGCTACCCGAAGTGAGGGCTCAAGACATTCTGCAGATGGTCTCCAAGTTTCAGAGTGCCCAGCGTCTCTCGGCCTTTGACTTTTTGAGGTTGCACAGCCTTATGGCACCCTGCCAGAGGCTCGCCTGAGAATATCCCTTCAATGGGCTCTCAGGACACAATGGTCTCAATTCTCGGGCAACATGTCAGACTTACTTCAGGTTCCAAGCAAAGTCGCAAAGGATCTCCTGTGGTGGGTTTACGAGGACAACATTCGGAAGGTAGCACCATTTTGGCAACCATAGCCAGAGATAACCGTAGTGACGGACGCCACACTCACGGGTGGGGAGCCCAAGCCAATCTGACAATCAACGGTTGTTGGTCTCCATCGCATTCATAACTACACATAAATCTTTTGGAGCCAAGAGCATTCAGATTGGTGCTGAAGGCTTTTCTGCCCTCTGTAAGGGGAAGATATTTCCTGATAATGACGGACTACACAGTGGCCATGTACTACTTCCACAAGAGAGGTGGTGTAGGGTCACTACCACTGTGCACAGGGGCAATGCAGCTCTGGTTCTGGCCAATACAGGAAGGAATCTCTCGATCAGCAGTTCACCTAGTCGGAGAGAAGAACACGGCGGGAGACGCTCTGAGCAGGCAGAGCACAGTTTCACATGAGTGGGAACTAGCTCAGTAAGTCCTTCGAGAGATCTTCACCCTTTGGGGAACCCCTCAAGTGGATCTGTTTGTGATCAGTGTCAACCGGAGGTGCAAGCTGTTCTGCTCCATGGAATTTCCCCCGAGAGGAGCTCTAGGGCACGCATTTGTGGTGGACTGGGAGTTTGCACTCCTGTACGTGTTTCCGCCAGTCCCTGTCATTCCTCACGTGATCAGGAGATTGAGAAAGTTCAGGAAATACATGATCCTAATTGCCCCGGATTTGGCCAGGAGGACATGGTTCTCGGACCTTCTGGACATGTCCATCTGCCCTCCAATACGTCTTCCACAAAGAGAGGAGGGTTGGGGGTTCTCCAGGCAGAGGTCAAGACACTCAGCCTTCATGCATGGTTTCTGAGGGGCTGAGGTATAAAGATTGGGACCTCCCGGATGACGTAATGGAGATGTTGCTTTCGGCCAGAAGCCCAGCAACAAACTCTTTGTACCGTTGCTGTGCAGGGACAGAATGTGGACACTTTGATATGCAAAGCACCAGAGGTGTTCTTCTTTCTGCTGCACTTAGCCAATCTGGGGCTCCAGGTTGGGACCATTAAAGGCTGTTTGGCGTCGCTTTCCATCTTCAAACGTTCGTCTGAGGAAATTTCATATTTGCTGATAAACTTTCTGAAGGGACTCACTAATGTATTCACTCCATCTCCCTTTCAGGTTCCCGTTTGGGCCCTTAATCTGGGTTAAACATTTCTTATGTGTGCACCATTTGAATCACTCCATTCTTGTCCATTAAGGTTACTAACGTTCAAGACCATCTTGTTGGTAGCACTAACTTCAGCTTGTAGAGTGAGTGAATTGCAGGCACTACCCTCTAAACCACCATTTGCAGTATTCCACAAAAACAAGTTTGTCCTGAGGGGGGTTAAGCCTTCATTTCTACCCAAGGTTTTTTCAGACTTTCATTTAGGATAAAAGATTGTGTTACCCACTTTCTATCCTCCACCTCATCCTGGCAAGGATGAGGAGAGGTTGCACAGGCTTGATCCACGTAGGGCTTTGAGCTTCTACATTTCAAGGTTCTCAAAACCTCATCTGGATGGCCAACTATTCATAGGTTATACGGGTCAAAGACTGGGCAGGCTGTAACAAAGCAGACCTTATCCAGATGCATCATTCTAGCTATTTCAGAATGCTACAGGCTCGCCGGCAAGAATCCCCCAGATGAATTGAGGGCCCATTCCACTAGGGGCATGGCTACTTGTTCTGATTTACAAAGAGGTATTCCTATTAAAAACATTTGTGAGGCAGCTATGTGGCCTACAATACACACTTTCACTTAGCATTACTGCCTTGATTCTACCCTAAGTCAGGATGGAAGCTTTGTAAAAGCTGTCCTCCATTCTGTTCATGGAAACCATTGATAGCAAAATTCTTACTCCCTCCTCCAAGACGAACACTGCTTTGGGAGTCCATCAAAGATGAGGAATACCTGGGAGGACACAATCCATTTGAAGAACAAGTTACTTACCCCTGTTAACGTTCTTCTTTCGACTGGATGTTCCTCCCACGTATTCCTCATCGCTTTCCCAGCCTACACTTCAGTAGAATTTCCCATAATAATTTATTTTTTTGTAATTTTTTTAAAATTAAAATGTTTTAGTTTATTACAAACTTTTCACTTATAAGTATTGCAGTTTTCTTCATTGAACAGAAACTGAAAATAAGAACAAAAAGATAAAGAAAGGCAAAAGAAGAAAAGGAAAAGGAAGGAGAATCGTGTTCTCGGTCTGTGAAACCAAATGAATCAAATAGTAGTCCATGAATCCTCCTTTTGGTTCTCTAGTGATCTATTGTCCAGTCCCAACACGTTCTGTAGGAATTGGACAACTGTAAAGATTAGATTATTTTCTCGTGCGTTCATTAGTAGTGACCATAGAATATCCTTATCCATATGTTGGATGGAAATGTTAGTATTTGCCAAAAATTAGCCTTTTTTCATCAGTTCTGGACATACCATTAGTAGATGGTGTATTGTTTTTGGGACTTTGCTGTTTTTGCAGAATCAGCAATGTTGTTCTGTCTTTGGAATTTGCCAGGCCATAGCTAATTGTTCTCTAGTTGCTAGAGTATTAAGCCGAATTTTCATATACATGTACCATACAATCGGGAAACTTTTCCATGTACTTTGGTATCTCATTAATCGATCGTATATCAGATTGGCATTGGAGATTTCTGCAGTACAAGGTTTTGGTGTGCGTCTTTTCGTGAGTATTTCAACTGATATGTCTTCGATCTCTAGCTGTCGTAAGTAGGTATTCTTTCCATAGTTGAAGGACTGCGTTATTCATGGCCGTAGGATTACATCTCAAAATTTCGATTGCTGGTATGTTCTCTTCAGTCAGAAGTTTTCTTTTCTTAGTTGCTTCCATGTAACTATTGATGATAATGATTGTGTAGCAATGTCGTGCCGAATTCTCGTCATTGGATACGAGTCAGGTAGGCTTGGAATCTTTCTCCAGAACATTGCCTCCAATCTTGTCCAGTTTTTGGGTTGTATATAGATCATTGCGTCACTTCCATAGGTGATTGCCGAAATCACTTTCTGATTGTAGAATGACATGATAGGCTTGATGAGAATTTGCCAAACTTCCGGTGGAGGACACATCCTTGCCTAGCTAGGCTTTGCGTTTTTCCTTCTAGGGTAATGAACCATTGTTTTTCTATTTTCGATTGATTTGTCGTAATGCCAAGATATTTAACGGCTGACACTTCCTCTAGGCAGATTTCATCAATTGACAAGTTCAATGGCCTCTGCTTCCTGAAGAGATGTTTTACCAGGGCCATTACTTTGGTTTTAGCAATATTAATGCATAAATCGTTTGCCTTCATATAGACCCCCATATGATGCAGGCTCTGTTGTAGCCCTGAAGTTGTTTTGTCCAGTACGATATCATCATCGGCATAAATCAGTGCTGAAACTGCGATGGAATTCAGTTTCGGGGGGGTTTAAGGCCGGATTGCTTAGGTGTTCTTCAGAATCTGCTGTGTACAAGTTGTAGAGGGTAGCTGCCAAGGGGCATCCCTGCTTTAGACCCTCTGTTGTGGTTATGGGAGGAGTAGTTAGACCATCCTTCGATAGCCTTGCCGCGATAGACGTGTTAGAGTAGAGCAACTTGATCGGTTCTAAGATATTGGTCGGGCAGTTCCATGCTGTTAGCTTCTTCCACAACTTTGATTGAATCGAGTCAAACGCCATATGAAGGTCTATAAATGCTGTATAGACCGTTGTTCCAACATTGGGCGTGAAGCCCATTTGGCGTATTGCAAATCGTTTGGTTTTCGTGCCCCACTCCTTCAGTTTTTTAAGTAGTATCGTAGCAAAAATGTTACCCAATGGTAAGTAATGCAGTAGGTCTGAAATTCAACATGTTATCTTGTGGTCCTTGTTTGAATATTGGGATTATAGTGGCTGTTTGCCACGATGGAGGAATTTGGTTGAGTTTGTTTATCGTCTTTCATAGTTGCATTATAAAAGTGATCCAGAGGTCAGCGTTCTGTTTTAAGCTTGAATTTGAAAGACCGTCGGGTCCTGGGGCTCAAGAGGTATCCAGTTTACAGAATATCTCTGATAAATCCTGCTTGTCGCAGTAAATCTCCCATTTCTTGGTAGGAGTCTATTCTGTACCGATCAGAACTGTAGAGCGATCACTATACAGGTCAGTTAAGTGCTGGATCCATCTCTTTTTGGTGACGTTTGCCATCCGTGCTAGTTGTTTACTGTCATTGTTGTTTAAGAGATTCCATAGAGCTCTTGGATTATGGCTCTTATATGTCTTCATAATGGCTTCTGCGTCATCTTGGGCTAGTGTTACACAATAGGATTTCCTCCAGTTCGCGTAAACTTGTTTTAGTTTTTCCTCTGCACGCTGTGTGACATTCCATTCACAGTTTTTATTTTGCGTATGGCCTTGCCCAACTTTTTTTTCCGTGCAAGCTCAACATTCTAGGAGTGTTTATGTAACTTAATACAACTAGTCTTGTTCGGTTTTTGGAAGGGGATCAGAAAACCTTCATAGTTGGGTTTATCTGCATCTGTCGTCGTTGGTAGTTGGATACGCTTCGTCACATCACATGTTTGTGCATAGGTCATGCATAGTCTGAGATTTTCACCAATGACTTCTATCTGTGGGCATGGGCCAAACTTGCTGGATTCGCCCAGGCCGTGTCCTTTAACAGTTAGCTGATGGTGATCACTTCTTGTTGTCAACTCGCTCGTTATTTTCGTAATTGTTTCTATTATCTCTACTGATATATATAGTCTATTATAGCCGTTGAGTTGCCTCACACCACGTCGGTAGAATTACATTCGAGTGATCTTTAGGCTGGTCAACTTCTCAAAGGTTTCGCATGCTGATTTCTTTCTGCCACCTCTTAGCGCGGATAGATAGGTCTGCATGCTCCATTTGTTCTCCAAGCTTTGTGAATAAGTGGATATTTAAATTGCCACAGATAATCAATTCCGCCTGTTGGTACTCTGCAATTATTTCATCAATAGTTAGGAATACCCCGTCTAGAAACATGTTGGTGTTCAGATTTGCGGGGTTCCAGTATACATTCATAATGGATATCAGTCGGTCAGTTTTCTTCACACTGTTGGTATGTTGATTTTGCTGGATTTGGACTATGGTGTTTTGCGTCCATGGGTAATGTTTTTATTGCTTTACGTAGACCATAGTGGTGAGGTTGTGTTCAAGGTCAGCAGTCCCGCCGGAGGTCTTCCATGTGTTCCTTTTATAGCAGGGTTCACAAAAGTAGTGAAACCATCACAGCTTGGTGTTTCCATCAGCCAAGTTTCTTGTAGGCAGATGATGTTAATTGATTCTAGTTCCAGTAGTGGCTGATTGAATAGGTGGCTGTTCCCCCTTGTGTTCCAAGTACATAAGGGCCAGTACATTTCTTTTTTCATTGGTGGGTATGACAAGGATGATGCATCTAGGGTAGTGTTGGACGAGACTTTATCATATTCGCGGTGAAACGGGTAATTTTCAACATCTTGGGAGATTTTACTTTCTGCTAATACTGGTGGTAATTCATACTGCTCAGGTGTTGCATAGGTTGATTCATGTCAGACATTCTTCCGTTGCCCACCTCTGCAGTTCTCAGTTAATGCGAAATTAGCTTCTTTCCTTCTCCAGGTCGACGCCTTCACTTTCTCTTGTGGTTAAATTTGGTTACAGCTGGATCCCAAAATCAGTAGGACTTTTTTTTTTTGCGAGAATATTTTTTCCATCGCACATCTGTCCCATAATTCCAGTAGTGATCTGTCTAATCGAGAATGGTCTTCAAATGTTACAAGCTTAATATCTCTGGAAGTGATTGAATTCAACTGGGATATTGCTTGTAATAATAAAAGGGTGTTAGTTCTGTTCAGTATAAGCCGCTCATTCTTACAAGTTAGGTTTTCTATTTGCAGGCTATAGTGGCTTCGATCAGGTATGGGGTTTTCAAAGTCAGGGAGGGAAATGTGTTCTTCAGATTGTGATCCCTCCTCTGTATCATCTCTTTGTGGCTGCGTTTCTTTTCAGTGGTCGTTTGATGTACGGTGTCTTTGATTCTGGATTGTCGAACTCTCATTCTCAGATGCCGACTTGCTCTGGTTTCCAAGTGGGTTCTTTGTATGATATTCCATGAATGATGTAGTTTCATCTGTCAAGGAGTCGTCTGAGATATCTTCACACTTAAGTTCAAAGCTCTGTTGTGTGCGAGCTGTATGTTCATCTACGATTATTAAACTGGAATCATTCATTGAGATGTTGTTGCGCTGTCCAGCATCATCATGTTGTTCAGTGTGTGGCGCCTCTAAGTTCTCCTCTGTGTTCTCATCAATGAGGTTGGGATTTATGGTCGTCTGGCTTGCATCATTCTTTTTCGTTGGTATGCTACTTATCTCTTTGGTTCTGCCTTGCGGATAGTAGTCAGGAACTGGTTTGGTTGAGTGCACCACTGTTTTTTTTATTGTGCGTAAGAAGGTTTGTGAACGCGTTTGTTTAGTTGTTATGGGTTTGGTTTTCTTTTGTGGTTTACCATTTTGAGTCTTCACAAGTTTTAGTTGATGCAAATATTTGGAAGATCTCATTACCCGCTTGAACTGCAGGTTTTGTCGTATGCGATACAATTGTGGGTTGCGTTATAGAAAAATTGCCAATACCACCAGTTGAAGATTGCATCTCTTTTGAAGCTGCAGGAATAGTCAGTGTAGTTGTGATCTCTGCAGTACTTCCAGGGCTAACTTCTGGGTGTTTCTGTTGGTGCTGTCTCACTTGCATCCAAGCCATCACTCGTCAATCTGTTTTTCTCCTCTCGGTCTCCTCTTGAGATTTCAAATAGTCTCTGTTGCCATGTCAATGATTGGTCAGCTTCAGAGTCCAGTCTTTTTTCTATTAAGTTTATGAAGTTCCCCATATATACCTGCTTTGAATGGATTAGAGCTAGGAGCGTCGCTTGATCGTGAACAGTATCTTTAATGTGTTTATGTAATTTGAGGAAGGGAATCATGGATTGTGATACAACTGCTATCAGCATGTTTTGTAAATCCATCATTGTTGTCGTAATTCTTGGTTGATTTGCTTCATCATAGTCTAGGTTCTCAAGCTGCGGGGTTTGGGTATCATGTTTTGTCTTTACCTTTATTGCATTCAGTTTCTGGTTTTTGTGTTGAACAGGTGGTGTATAGCAGGACTCTTCAAAGTCATATGAAAAATGATTGGGTATGTTTTCCTTATCAGAATTTAGCTTGATTTACTGACGTTTGTTTGTTGGCTCTTGTTCATACTTGTCAAGGTATGCTTCTCCAATGGCGTGGAAGTCGTTTCCTGTAAGTTCCTTTCTTGATTCATAGTCGTAGTTAATAGATTGTGGTTTACCAACGGGGTGGAGGTCGATTCAGGGTGTCTTGACATTGAGATGTTGCTGAATATTTCCTTTAGTTTTTCGACGCTGTTCATTATAGATTTGATCTCAGTAATATCAAGTGATAGCCTGGCAGCTGTGGGGTTCCTTCTAGATAAATGATGTTAGCATGATGTTTGCTCTGCACTGTAAGAGCGTGGGTATTGAGCCATTTTAACTTCGCTGGTTTCGCCTGTTCCTTCTTTGAGATGGTCGTTAGCGAGGTTCGCACTGGTTGATTCTGGTAGATAGTTGCAGTCCGTTCTTGCTTGGGGCTTTCTAGTAGATGTTGCTTTACTTCAGTTTCTTGTGGCTTTGAACAGTTTGGCTCCAAGCCAGGGATGACTGAATTCTCGCTATCTGAGGGTGTGAGGTCTAACGTAGCATGTGTCTCCCTTATTGGTGTCATTGCGGTTACCGCTTGCAGTTCAAGTTGTTGATCTGTGAATGGTCCTGCGCATATCTCTCAGGGAGGAGCTATACACGGGTAAGGTTGTCCCTTCTCTAGGGTTAGTGGTTGCTGCTCCTCGTCTGTCATCCCATGTCCTCCAGTATCTTCACATATATTCTTTGTGTTGCTTTACTTGTTGCAGGAAGCACTCGCCAGGTGCAAGTCAGGTTCACATGTCTCAAGGTGGTCAGCACTCGTTGGTCGCGGGAGTTGGCTGAGAGTGGCCACCTCAGTCACTGGGTTATTTGATGTTCCTTGTTCCCAGTGCGCGGTGGCAGGCTCTGGGAGTTGTTCCAGCTGTCGATTGGTCGTAGATTTGTTGTGCACCTGTAGCAAAAGAGGTGCATCGTGGTGCACGTAGCAGTCATTCTCCTCTGCTTTCGTTGTTTCAAGCAGTGCTCTTTTTTTATGTATGGTTTGTTCCAGAGTTAGCTGTTTAAGCTCAGTTGCGGTAGTGGCAGGCTAAGACATTCCCAACTTGCTGCGTAGTCCTGTTTTAGGACCCGCAACGGTCTTTGGGGATTTGGGCGTCATGTTGCCAGGCAGTTTCTGGTATTTCCATGCTAGGCACTTTCCGGCGAACAGGAAGCAGGGGCCTGCTGTCGCCAGAAGGCGGGGTCGCTGGCGAGCAGAGTCGAGGGGCTAGTACCAACAGTCTCCTGCAAGCCGCGTCTCAGTTAGTGAGTCCTGCTAATAGGGGGTGGGAGACTAGTGCTGGCGATTAAGAACAAAGGGTAGGTTCCCTGCTGTCTCTCGTGCCAAGCGGATTCCGCAGTGAGGTGCGTTTGACGTGTTGTGGACGTTGTAGCTGGCTGGTGATATACTGGCGATCAAGATCAAAGGGTGAAATCCCTGCAGTCGCTTGCGTGCCAAGTGTATTCCGCACTATAAACTCTCCCAGTTCTAGTGCTTACCGTCGTGGGAAAGAGTCAATTGGGCATTTATGCATGCAATATTCAGGAAGATAGAAGAGAGGTCACACAAGCAGAATGCTGCTCACCTTAGATTCAGCTTTGGTTCAATAGTAAGAATCCGTCTCAGCAGTCATTCCGGAAGGGATGTTTACAGCTGGGTGTTGTCTCCTGCAATTCGTAGCACCTCAGAAGTACTATGACAAGCAGTGATTGTCAGGGCGATCGTTGTTCTGGCCGTAAAAGTTAGCACCGCGCCTCAAACACCTTCCAGGTTCACAGAATGCCCAATGTCCAAAGCCAGGCCGCAGAGCTCAAAGACTCAGCAGCCGGCTCCACGGCCCACTTTGCAGAATGAAGGGATTATGTACTGATGCAGGCTGGGTAGATTATGGTAATAGAAAGAGGATTGGAAGCACAATCACAGTGATTGCAGGTTCAGTGAGTAGAAACGCAGCAGTTGCAGACCCAAAGAGACTGCGTCTGACTCCACAGAATGAAGGGATTATGTACTGATGCAGGCTGGGTAGATGATGGTAATAGAAAGAGGACTGGAAGCACAATCACGGTGATGGCAGGTTCAGTGAGTAGAAACGCAGCAGTTGCAGACCCAAAGAGACTGCGTCCGACTCCCATACTATTACAGCTTTCACTCCTTCAGATCCTAGTACGGTCAAACCGTGTTGATGCGGGTAGGTCTACTTGAGAATGACATGAAAAAACAGAACTGAGTCCAACAGGTGCTGCGCATGCTATATATGCCTTCGATGACATCAAGCCCTAGAGGGACATTGAGTCGACTGAATCGACAAACCAAGCCCTCTGCTGAAAAAAAAGAAATTCTGGAGCAGATGAAGCTGGATATTGGAGATATCAATGATAAGGAATACGTGGGAGGAACATCCAGTCGAAAAAAAACAGCGGTAAGTAACTTGTTAGTCTTTATTCCTCATAGCGCCTAAAAAGAGTGAGATTGTAGTTGGACCAAGCTCTTTTGCAATTCGTCCTGTACCCGGAAAATCTTTTGCCAAATTGTGGAGGCCCAGTTTTCTTAGACAGAATTTATTTTCAAGAAAAAAGTTTTTCGGGGGACTTAGTGCCAATGAGAATAGTTATATTTTATTGTCTGTCCTTAGATTGATCCTCAAGTTATAATAAATATGTCTCTTATATGTCATTAATTCATGTTAAATCTTCTTTGGATACTTGATTCTCATTAGTAGTTCTTATGATTTTAAATTTATCATAGTCTTTTATGGGTCCTTTTAATTAATGAACATCTTATTGTATCCTCTAAATCCCCCATTTCTTGTCCTCTTATTATTGTCCTCTTTCTTGTCCTCTTATTTTGGGACTTTTGATTTTATGAACCTTTCATTGGATCTTTTAAATTCTCAATTTTCTTATCCTCTACACATGCACATGCTTTGACACTAAATGTGGCTTTTCATGAGGATGTAATTTCCTGTTATGCCAAAGAGAAAATCAGAAATGCTTTTTCTAATTAAAACACAAAGTTGTATGATTTACTATTGACACCAGTTATTTGGAACATATTTATGCATATTATGTTGGCCAGGCAACTGTGAGGGGTCAGAAATGCGAGAAAGAGACACAGGTAGAATTTCTCACAAGAAGCCATGTTATTAAATAAAAAGGGGCGAGACAAGCGCCTATCTTTCATAACCTAACAACATTGTCCCTGCCTAACAAACTTAGGCGTAAAGAAAAAGGACCTAGTGCCCAAAAAGCATCTGACCCTCGCACTAATACATACAAAAAAATGATACAAGGTTTGTTTGGCTGTCTTAAAGTCCACACAATAACATACCAATTCAAACTCAAATGCTTTAAGCTGAACTCCTTGCGACCAGGGTTATATTCCCCTTTGTGAGAAACCTGAAGGTGTCTCACTTGCTAGTCCCCAGGGATCTGTCATCCAGGTGGCCAGGACACGCCCATCAATATTGGATCCAGTTCCTGGGGGTGGAATATTGAGGGAGGATCACCTGGATGAGGGGTCCTCGGGGAGTGGAAGTGGGACACCGACGGGTGAGACGCGGTATCCCCTTCCTTATGACACCCTTTCCCCATTTTCTCAAGTAGGATATTTAGAAAATCTAACCCCCACTCCCTTTTCCAACACAAACACTTTCTTACACCGTGAACGACAATGGTCTAAGACCCGAGCCGTTTACCTGACATGTCCCAACACAAGGGTCAGGCAGAGTCAGACAAGTAATGACAAATACACACACCTGACCGCCCTTTCCCTTTCCCATCGGGATAAAAGGCGGAGCACTCTCTGAGAAAGGCCAAATGCACAAGGAAACCACTATTCCAGGATGGCAGTTCAAATGGAGGAGAAGGCGGCGAGACCTGAAAGGATATTAAGGAGGGCGTTACCCATGCCCTTTTCAACCCTGACCCGCAAAGCCTCTGATAAAGGATCCATAAGACTGGGACTCACAGCTGGTAAATGGTGTGACGGATGTCAGCGGTACATGGAACCCGCCCGCACTGATAGCCAGGGCGGCGAGATGTCGTTGCCATTGTGGTACCATCCTTGACTCCAGGGTTAAGAGAAACGCCAACGACTTAAGAACAACCGGTGAGTCAGAAGAACCTGACAGGAGACCGAACTGTGTTAGACTCAAGGTTGCAGTGGCAACATTAAGAAGATTAAAAGACTGAAGTGTTTTGTTGTGAACGAACCTGGTACCAGAGATAGCGGTCCGGCGCCATATGGGCCGCCATTCGAAGGACTCTACCTGGTACCCCTCGCCTGAACAAAGAGAATGTGAATGTGAAAAAGTATTAACACTACAACTACCAAGATGCCATAGGGAAGGCTGGCGGGAAGTGTCATGGTGGTCAGACAAAGGGCAAGCCAAACCCCTTGTACAATCGAAAGTCCTTGAAACGGTAAGGAGTTTTTTTTTGTTGGACAATCGTGAACCCGATTGAGGAAGTTGTGATTCAGCCGTTTGTGTCAATCCTGGCGAAACACCATGCGAACTGTAATTTTGCGAAACTGCACTTGCCATAGGCCTAACAGAGTGACACGCTGAGACGTGATTGCCCTTCGGAATTCTCTGTTTATAGTTGGCAAGTGAAAAGTCTGAGCCTGACAGAGGGAGCCTGACGATTGAGAGAAGGATCAGAGTCCGGCTGAGGGGGATCCAAGGGTGAAGGGTAATCACCTCACGTGAAGATTACCAAAAGGAACTTTTGTTTTGTTGTTTTTTGCATATCAGACCCGCTCAAGCAAGAGCCTTTGTATGAAAAGAGAATTTAGCACATAAGGCCCTGATATAAAGAAAAGGAACTGTAAGTTTGTACCATAGGAGCCAAGGAGTGTGCTCTGCTCAAGAGTCACTCCTTGTCCTGTGCTAAAAACATGGGGGAGGGAGACCACCGGCCATAACATCCTGACTTATCATTTTGTGAACACTTCTTTCTATTCTTGTGAATATTCTCCCACACTATTTTGTAGCATAGGGGTAAGGATTGGCAATAGTTTTTTTAGTATAGGTCCTTTTTATTTGACTAGACTCCACTAGGAATGTATTATTGTCATTTGATGGTCGTAGTTTGCTCCCATCTTAGATTTAGGTTTAGATTAGATGTTTATTTCACCCATCTTACAGTTTAGTAAACACCCTTGAACAGTGATAACTTGTCTGTCTTGCTTTGATACCATGCCTTCCTTACACTTCCCCTGGATCAATTAGGAATACCATGAGCAAGGTTCCGGTTCAAGAATGTTCTGTGCAATAACAAAGTTCCATTCAACGTAGCATTCAGTCTTTTCCACTCAATGTATCCTTTCACTTGGCAAAGTGAATGTCTTTCTTCCAAATATGTGTTCATAAATCAAAGCAACCGTCAATTTTCCACAATCTCCAGCGTGGCAAAACAAAAGTTTATAAATCAGGGCAAATGTTCTTTTCTGAAATATCAAGCAATTGTTAACACATCATACTTCTGAATTGCAAGAGTTCACAGTGTGATGGAATTAACAATTCTTTTTCCAATACACCTCTTTACCACAACCACATTACTTTAAAACATCTTCTTTCCTGGTATACTCGCATGTGAGAACTAATTCCTATTGGTCTCTTTCCTGGTTTACTCACCTGCCAGGATAAAATTTTTACTACTGCAATTGTACTTTGTAGTAATGCTTGTTTCAAAACTCTCCACACCAGGAACATAAATGAGGTTTGCCCCAACACCTGCTTCTCTTTATGGTCTCTTGACTCTTAACAAAGTGGGTACATCTCTTCCCAAATTGATATTCCTTAGAGGATAATTGTTCTCTTGTTTGCCTTTTGGCTGTAGGCAATGGAGGATAGCTCAGGGGCAATGGGCTGGTCTTGGAAGCAAGACCGCGCAGAGCAACAGAGGTTTGAATCCTGGATCCGCGCTTAGAAACCAATCTCTGGTACGGTATTAGGTGCGTTATAAAAAACAAATTCAATTAAATGCAGGTTACAGTTCTCTTCCCCCTTGATTTCCCATGCAAGAAGGATTTTGCTCCTGCAGCCTTTGTTTTCTTGTTATGCAGCCTCTTGGCTTTGGCAACACGGGTTGTAATTATCCCCTAATTGGTATCCCTTGTTAGCAGAGTTGCGCCCAGTTTGCATCAGTTCATTTGCTCAGTATTCAAAATTATAACTTTCACCTAAATGGTCTCCTTCGTAGCACCCCGGGGTCAACTGCTTCAGGCCAACGCACTGTTATGCCTTGGCGTCTCCTGACTCACTGATGTTGCTGTGGACCCCGTCGGGCCTTCTCTGCTTCTGCCAGCTACGGTTTGACTGCTGCTGTCCATGCAGCACTTGAGCTACATGTGATCTCTGCTGCGACTTCAGTACTGGAGCAGTTCACGGCATGTCAGGCATGTCAGGAGCTCATCTCCCACACAGCGTGGCTTGCTTCAGAACTGCCTTCTGCTATGCATTCTCTGCATGGCCACGATGCCCCAGCATGTTCCGCACAGCGTCATGCTGCCACCACAACCACACCATCAGCTTCTCCCTCTTCTTCTTTGTTCTTCTGCACCTGAAACCCATTTATATACTTATTTTAAGATCCTGCTCAGGTGCTTACAACTAGACCGCTCATGATACTTGATCAACTCTGGATTCCTGAGTGTCTAGGAGAGTCCTTACTCGTTCAAAATGACTGGGAAGCGTGGCGGTGCATAATATACATCAGTACTGGTTGGCAGCACAAATATTAGTTGTACTCGATTTCTCAGATACCCAGCTGCCTAAGTGGTGGGTGGAGTATGAGCAGGCGTGTCTGGGCGTTCCCTTGGCTTCGGTTCAAATGCCGGCTTCCTAGGCACCCTCTGCTATCTTCCACTCTACTCTAACCACTTTAACCTACTGGGACAAGACGAATCGTGAATACCTACTCACCAACTATCCTTCACCGCTTAGTCCGCCTTTCATAATCCTCTGTTTACTTCTGGTATGACTGGTAGAGATTTTTCTCGCTGGCAGTAAGGTGGGTGACGGGACCTCTGTCAATTGTATGATGGAGGGATTCCCTTCACTTTCGAACAATGTAAGACAAGCTTTACATTGCCAGTCTGAGAGGTTCCATTACGTGCAGCTCAATATTGGGTATCCCACTTGAGACTAGGGGAGGAGGAGGCAAGGACCAAACACCCTTTGATAAATTGATGTCTCCTAGCCTTTCATGCCATAAGGTCTCCAACATATATAAATTATTGGTTACGGGAACGGGTGAGGAGACAGAAAAGTACACGAAAACTGGGAGAAGGATTTAGGTTGCGCGATTCCGCACACATCATGGGAGGATATATGGAGGAGGGCCTCTAGGACATCCACGTGTACCACTATATTGGAAAATACTTAAAAGCTTCTCTACCGTTGCTACCTTACGCTAGACCGCTTACATACTATGCATCCGCTTGTCTCCCCTCATTGGCGTAGGGAGTGTGTGTGGAGGTCGGATCCATGGCCCATGTTTTGTAGCACTGCCCAGTTTTTAAGACCTACTGGGCAGCGGTTGTCATCTTAATCCACCAGGTCGTGGGTATTCAACTCCCTTTGCATCCCATTCTGCTTTTGTTCTGTGACATGGACGACCAAGAGGCCTTTACAATTGGGGTCCCCCACTCAGTATTGGCTACCCACATGCTTACTGCAGCCAAATTACCACTTATTAATATTGGAGAAAGGAGACTCCTTCCTTTAGCATGCGGTGGGCCACAATTTGGTATATCTGTGCCATGGAGAAGATTACTTCCAACTTCTCTGACTCGTTCACTAAGTAGCAGCACATATGGGGCCCCTTTGTAACCTTTGCAACTTCAAACAATTATAGCCCACAAGTCCCCCCACCAAAGGAAATTGTTTTCGTTATTGTAAATAAGGGACATTACTGTTGGGAATATCGAACTCTATCCTGAGGCAGGTCCTGTACAAATGTGCCTTACATAGCTTCAAAAGATTTTGCCATTTTCCCGTTGATGTTTAAACCGCTTTTTTTTTTCTTTTTGCCTCATTAATTGTACATGCACCGGTAAAGATGTGTGTCGCTACCTCACTGCAACATCTCGTCCTCATTGTGATTTGTTTAATTTGGTATATTGTCAATTCTGTTTTTATTTTTTTCTTCACTTGTTAAATTGAAAAATTCAATGAATAAACGATTTTTTTTTAAAACTCTGGAGTCCCTCTTCCCCATCCCAGTACTACAAGCATTATGGGACTTTTAGTCCATAATTGTTTTATTGGTTGTATGATCAGTTAACTTAAGCTGATTGTTAAGAGTGTTCAGATTTATGGGCAGTTGTTAAAGCAGTTGGTGGTTTACCCTTAGGTTTTAGACCTTGATATAAAGCAGAATAATAGCATTGAGAACTAGTGAGATTAAATTCCTGAACCCTCAATGTACCACTTTTATGTTGGTTAAGAGTTTTCATGTTCTGTACTTTGGGTAGCTCTGGGAGAGGGAACCTTACATTAACAGCATGCCATTAGATATTTAGGTATTAGGGGAATCTCATCCTCACAAGAGGATGAATACTGTGTCTCTCCTAACGGAGTCACCACTTCCCCCCTGACAGTTGTCTCCTCCCATGTGATCCTCAAGTTACCATCCCCAGGTTTAGGATCAGGTAGTGGCTGCCTTCCCCATGCCACATGGGAGGAGACTTTAGGCTGGGTTAAGTGATGACTCCACAGGATTCATCACACAACATTGTTGCGACTGTCCTTATCGCTGTCTTTGATGACTCCAGATGGCATCTGTATCATTTGCAGTGTATCGTAATGGTTTCATTTTCTGTATAGATGAAGATGACATTAAGTTAAATATTATTTCACAGTACTGGGCTAGAGAGTCCTTTAATGTGGGCTAAACGGACTGAGATGCAGATAACTAGTAATGCCGGAAATGTAGGATATCAACCTGTGTTTAGGGTAACTGTATTCTGGGATCTTACCTCCTGTATGTTTGCAGGATTGCTCTGGATTTGATAGTCCAGTGTGTTTCTTTCAAGCTGCGAGATTTTGGTGTTCCAAAATGGAGTATGTTTATATTGATGTTCGTGACATCACACAACATATTTGTGCCAAGACATCATGATATAATACGATGGTGTGTCAGCCATGATGTTCTCTTTTGAATTTCCAGTGTGTTATTTTATGATACCTACTTGTTGCAAGTTTATAAAAATGCATCTACATCTTTGGATTGCAAAATATATTATAGAGTTGATTGTATTCAGTTTGACATTACCCAATTAGTCTGGTTACCTTTGAAATTAGGATTTGTGATCCTGTGTACATTCATTTAAATATTTTGAGTTCCTTTCGATTGTTGAGTGAAGTTCATCCAATTATGATTGGTTGTTTCCAATCTTAGGATATATATATTAATACATTATTAGGTTTTGACCATGTTGATAATTAGAGAATGAAGCACTTCATTTAAAGCTTAGTCGATCATAGATATTGACAGTATGTCATTGAGGTTTACATTTTATTAACATTTCTTATGTCTAAAAGCGCTACATCTTTGTAGAATTGATCATAGTGGTGATTATTTGTATTGAAGTTGAAATTAGGTGTGTATTCCTCTTCTGTATATAGTGCACTTGTGTTAGCGGATCACATGCAGAAATACTAAGTGTCAAAAGAAATTATAGTAATCCCAAATGAATATGAAAAACAGCTGGAATGTATGATAAAGAAATGTAAAGAAAAGAGGATACGCAGACCATACACTTTTACAAGAAAGTGCCAAAGCCAGTGAAATATCCAGAACATCATTACTAAAATCTAAGGACACCAAATCGAGAATGTCTAAGTTGAAAGAGAAAAAAAAATCATATTTTTTACATCATACAGTACAGACCAATACAAAGTAAAGAACAGTTTGAAGCAACACTGGCAAATGCTATTATTAGACAAGGATATTTCCAAATATTTTTTACTCAAAGCCTTCAATGACATATAAGAACGCAAGAACAAGCAAAAACAAAATGAGTTCAAGCTTTATGAAACCAATAGAAACACGATGTACAATGTAAGATCAAAAATTTTGGAAATTATCTCTACCAGCAGGAAACTTCAAATGTGGACATTTAAGGTCTGTACTTTAATGATGGACAAACAAAACACTATCTAATAACCTAACAACAAAATGCACACATGTATCAACTGTAACACAAAATGTGTTATATGGCATCAAATGCCTCTGTGAGAAATGTCACATAGGAAGTACTATCCATAAACTGAAAGTATGTATTCTGGAGTATCTAAGAGCCAACAAAAATTGAGATTTTAAATATCTAATGATAATACCTTGGCAACATGGAAATCATTATGAAAATGCAGAAAAACTCAAATGCATCGGGAAATACAATATATACTTCTCAATGAGAGGTGGAAATAGAGAACAACTTCTTAGACAACAGGAAGCTAGGTGGATACATTTAATGGACACCGGCTACACTAGCCTAAATACAGAAAATGAATTTTTCATTTTCTTACAAACCTACAAGATCATCTACAAGTGCACTATATCCAGGAGACAATTACACACCTTATTTTCACTTCAATACAACTAATCACTCTGATCAACTCTGCTAATATTTGATCGCTGTTAGGCATAACACATTTTAATAAAATGTAAACCTCAAGACATGCTGTGAATACCTATAATCGTCCAAACTATATATTAAGTGCCTCATTCTCTAAATATCAAAATGTTCAAAACATAATAATTTATTATATATACCCTAAAATGGGAAACAACCAATCATAATTGGATGAACTTCACTCGACAATCAAATGTTACTCAAAATATTTAAATTAATTTACACAGGAGCGCACACACTAACTAGAATAATAGGGTATTGTCAAACTGAATGCAACTTTATGATATCATTTACAATTCAAAGATGTAGATGCATTTTTATAAACTTGCAACAAGTAGATATAAAATAACACTCTTTAGCTTTCTGGAAATGTGAAAGAGAACATCATGGCTGACACGCGAGTGTGATGAGGTCATGACGCATAAATACGTTCGAAATTGCTGGGAGCAATTTAACTCCTGCTACATCCTTAGGAGAGCCTGGATAGCTTCAAACTATTAGTTACTAGGAGCTACGTTTGACTCCCAGGCCAACTGGCTCCATACAAACATAAATATTTGTATTTATTTAATTGGTGGTTTATAACGCACCTAATACCTTACGTGAGTTCAGTTTCTAAGCGTGGATCCGGGATTCTAACCTCTGTTGCTCTGCGTGGTCCTTCTTCCAAGACCAGTGCTTTGCCCCTGTGCTATCCTCTGTTCACTGTGATATTAACTTTGTTTGTTGGGTAATATGAATAAAGGCTAATAAATGATATATCCGAGGGACATTTAAAGTGGAATGGAACATACATCATTGACAGACATTTTAAGATTAGTGGTGCTATGTGTACTAGCTCCTAGTTGTACCAAAGAAGATCTTGCCTACCACGCAATGTCCAATACCCATGAGCTGCTTTTTGCTCCTGCTTGTCGACTCTCAATTTCGACCCCTGCTTGATGACGTCACGAATGTCAATATAAATATACACCATTTTGGAATGCCAAAATCTAGCAGACAGAAAGAAACATGCTGGACAATCTCATCATGAGCAATCCTGCATACCTATAGGAAGTAAGATCCCAGTTACGCTAAACACAGGTTGATAGCCTACATTTTCAGCATTACTAGTGATCGGCATGTAAGTCAGTTTAACTCACATTAAAGGACTCTTTAGCCCATTACAGTGAAATAATATAATTTAACTTAATGTAATCTTGGTCTATATAGAATAGAAAATGTGCACCCGGGAAAGGGTGCTCTGCCAATCCGGTGGCTGGACGAGCGGGCGAGAATAGTGTGTAGTGGCCACTCTTTCTAGCCACCCAAGGCCCTTTCATGGGTGGCGCCATCATGATTGTGAGTAGGCAACAGCAAGCCCTTCCGTGTTGCCTCCTCGTGTACCCACGGTCCCCCAGTAACATTAGAACCCTTTACCCCCTGCAGTCCCCACCACTTACCTGATGGATTGGAGCCTTGTGCTCTTGTCCCGGCGCTCCTCCCGCCTCTGGCCACCATGAAAATGGAAAAGGGACTAATCCCCTTTTCCTATGGCGCTGGCCATCTTTGTAAACATGTGCGAATAGCTATCAAACCTGAGCTGTAGAGGGGAAATGGCTGGTAATGACCCGCAGCCCTAGCCGAAGCTCTTGCTTCGCTCGGAAATGCCTAGGCTCGGGCTGGTGGGCCATGTACGCCCGCCGGCTTGGACCGAATTGCTACATGAAACCATACAATACACTGCACAAGATGCAAATGCCATTTTGAAATAATCAAAGGTTAGTCACAACAATGTTGTTTGGTAAACATAATATGTATAACTCTGTTAAAAAATAACTTATGTCAATGTATCATATCAATATTTTTTTTAATTGGAAAAAGTGTTTAAAGTTTTTCTCTTTGACATAAGTTAATTACATCCGTCTGAAGAGCCACATTTAGCGGCGAAACACATGAACGTGTAGAGGGTAAGAAAACGTAGGATATAGAGGATCCAATAAAAGGTTCATAAAATCAAAAGGCTGAAAATAAGAGGACAATAAATCAACGATTTAATAAGAGGATCTAACAAAAGCTTCATTCATTATAATGAGTCAAATAAGAAATGTATGATGAATTCAAATCATAAGTACCACCAATAAGAATCAAGTATCCAAAGAAGATTTAATAAGAATTCATGCAATGAGAGAAATATTTACGAAAGTTTGAGGATCAATCTAAAGGCTGAAAATCACACATAACTGATGAGCATGGAATGCCATCCACTAGAGGGAGGGCAAGTGGTGATATGGCAATTGGTGCAAGGTTGGACCATGAATTATGTCATTTTGGAGACATAAATTACCCATCTCATGTCGTCGCAGCCATACTGAGAATTAAAGCTAAAACAGCACCTCCAATACTTGTAATCAATGTTTATGATCCTACGGGGGGTTGCTTTACATAATTTATACATATGGACATCAAGGTCATGATAATTAAATGGCATGATAAATCACCTCAGGGGTTGAAAATGATTGCTGGTGATTTTACTACAGTCAGCCTCAGTAGTGCTATGTATAATGGAAGAGCATCTAGCTGGCCCTGGCCTAGTTTTTGAAAACCCTGGACCTTGCTACTATGCACTTTGAGGATTTTATTAAGGGTCAAAATATTTTTACTTGGTCAAATGGAGTGCATAGGTCACATATTGATCATGTCTTATGTTCCCAGGTAATGACCTTAAATGTACCCCTATTAATACAGAGTTTAATTCCCTAAGTGATCATGCACAATTCAGTTGGGTAATGTACCAGGAAACAAATGTTTGACCAAATTGCCAAGGTAACCGCCTATTGTGATCAGAGATGAACTTTAAAGACATAAATGAGCATCTAAACCACCCCGATTTTGATATTGCTGCGTCTTTGAAAGATTCAAACTGGGCACTAGACACTGTGCCCAAAAATAAAATTATGCATAGTTTAATTTTAAAGAAAGACCTATAGTAATGAAGGGAGAAAGGGGTTCCCATTTGATCCATTAATTGCCAAACAAAAGTGCTCCCATCGAAAAATGTATAGTAAAATAAAGAGAGATAAAAATATTAGTCTTGGGGATAAAGCGGAAATGATTAAGAGTGCAAATACAAGGTACATACATTGGTCAAAATGGCATAAAAGCTCGATGAATAAGACAAGTTGGGTTCTTCTATTTAGTTGGCTCTCAGCTAATAATTCCCAAAAGTTCTGGTCTCATTTTAATGCATATAAAATGAGCGTGTTACCTATTGAAATTAATTCTATTCCAGAGGATACCTGGGGTAAACATATTGAGGACATTTATTATGATAATAAGATGTGTGAAGAAAACTGTTCTTATTCATCCTCGGATTTTGACTAGTCGAACTGGGATATTGATGTGAATAGTTTAACCACTGTCATATCTAATTTGAAGAGCTCTCGTGCTCCATGTCACGATGGAATACCGAATGTGGTACTCAAAGCTGATTCACACCTCTGGGCAAAAATACTAAATGGCTTGTTCGAACAAATATTGAGCTCTGGTACATTGCCGGCTAGTTGGTGCAGATCGGTTCTCGTACCTATTTTTTTTAAAAGGCCATAGGTTAAATCCGAATCATTATCGGCTCCTGGTGATGAATGATTGCAGCCAAAAAATCTTTGCAACTGTTATAGTGAAAAAATTACAAACTGGTTAAATGGAAATAATCTATTGAATCCTCTTCAGGCGGGATTCCGGAAAGGGTATAACTCTATAACTAACATATCTATACTCCAGTACCTCATTGCACAAGCAAATGACAAACTTAGGCTAAAACTTTATTACTGTTATATTGATTTTAGTAAGGCTTTTGATTTAGTCTAACATATACTCCTCTGGCAAAAGCTGAATGCTATTGCTACTACATTGTACTTTATACAACAACTGTACACCCAGACTTCTATTATGGTCCGCTTAAATACCTCAGGGTTATATACTAAATATTGTCATACAAATATGGGCCTTAAACAAGGGTGTGGATTGGCCCCCTTAATCAACAATTTATGTATTGCAGACATGAATCAGGATCTTAAGAAAATACATAATTTCCCACCTAAAATTGATGGCATCCCCCTTCCTTTGCTTGCCTAAGCTGCTGACATTATCTTATTTAACCAAACTGAGATCGGACTGCAGCGGTACCTGAGAGCAATGGCGACCTATGCCGAAATAAATGAGATGGCGATTAATATAAGGAAAACCAAAAACATGTGTTTGTGAAAAAAAAGCTACTAGGAAGAGGACAGGGGTATGGCAATTAAAGGATTAGTCATTGGAAAATGTTTGAGTACGTCTATTTGGGAATTCCGATTACTATAAAGCCTCCTATGTCATGATATGGTGAATACATATTAAATAAAATCTTGAATAAATGGCTTACTGCAAGACAGTATATCATCCATATTGGGGGGTGTAATGTACAAGGTCTATTAGAAATATATCGCACAGCTCTCCTTCCCGGTATCCTATATGCAATGGTGGTTTTGCCTGTAGGTCAGGTGAGTCGGTTAAATCACATTGAGGCGAAAATATTACATACTGTCATTAATATGCCACAAGGAGTACCAGTGGAGGCGATCAGACTGGAGTTTGGGCAGAGTTTGCTTCATTCTCTATGGCAAGTAAAGAGCGTTCTTCCCTTTGCAAAAATAATGTAATGTAACTTTAACTCCAATAGCTTGTTAAAATGATTGGGTTCTAAGTTGAAAGACAAGGAGACAAACCGATTTTTACTTGAATTGAAAGCTAGTGCTGCCTCATTCCTAGAGGGTTTAGGGTTTGATGACGATATACTGGAGGCAGATCCCAATTACAAAATTAAAAAAGAAGGCCAGAGTATGGGATAGGTCTTGTAATATGGAGGTATGACATACAAAGAAAAGTTATTTGGAATACTCTCACCAGTTTTACTGTCTCTAAACCGTGTGATCAGGGTATCAGCTCTCAAAATTGGTTGTTACTAGAATTTACAAGATTGAGTAAGATAGACAAATTTTGCCAATAATGTGTTGCAGATAACACATATATTCCATGATGTGCATAGCTGACATGTGTTTCGACCTTGTGGCCGTTTTCAAGGCCCTTTCCCAAAGTTGCAGTATTCAATCCGTAGTGTATTTCTGAGGATTTCTGAGAGAGCAGGTTGAAATACCATATAGTGATAAGCACTATGAAGCCGATGCTTGTCACATCTATTCCCACCTCACTCTCTCAACTTGGCTGGCTTCCCTTCCTCGCACAACTAAAATATAAATTCCTGTGTCTGGTTTTCAAATCCCACCATGACCTGGCCCCCCCATCTCTCTTCCCTCCTCTCATTTTACCCTCCCTCCCGCTCTCTCCGCTCGGCTGACCTCTTCTTACTCACTGTACCCCCTAAACATGTGCCTCCTCACGCTCCCATTCCGTTCAGCTCTTGCCCCCCTACATTGGAACTCCTTACCTCTTTCTATCCGCTCCACCCCTTCATACTTATCCTTCTGCACCTCCTTGAAAGCCCTTCTTCTCCACTCCCCCCCTGACTTTCCTTCTCTACCTTCTCTACTCCCCAGCACCCCTGTTCCCCTTCATCTCGCACCCACTGATCTCAAATCAGATATTTGAAACCTTCCTTACCTACCTCCTCTCCCTTCGCTCTTCCCCTCCACCTAAGTGAATTGTTCTACATATTGTCTCACTGGTTTGTTTAGTGATAGTAAATATGCTTCTTTCATTATTGTACCTTGTTGTTATATTGTAAAGCGCTTTGGATTAAAGCGCTATATAAACCTAATAAACATAAACATAACCATCTGAGATAAAGGGGATGTGTCTCAATCAGCTTGCCGCTCACATGTACTAAATTACTTCTTCAATTACGGACTTGTCTTAGAGTTTCAATGTCGCCACAAATTGTATCTGTCTATCATGGGGTCAATCCCTGCACATTGAAACCTTAAGACAAGTCCTGATCGTAATTGAATAAGTAATTTAGTACATGTCAGCGGCGAGCTGGTTTAGAAACATCCCCTTTATTTCAGATGTGACAAGCATCGGCTTCAAAGTGCTTATCATGCCAGTATTCTGCTAGTGTAAAGAAAACTTGTAGTCTCATTGTGCTCCTACATATCCATGTTGGCTTTACAATACTTATGTTTTCATTGCCCTTAATGATACTATAAGAAAACATGCCCATTCGAAGGGATTGTGTCCTCCGACGTATTCCTTATCTTAGATATCTCTTTCCAGCTTTGCTGGCCTCGGAAATGTTTTCTCTCTAGAGAGCGCTGCGCGTCGACGTCTGCCGAGTCGATGTCCCTCGACAGCCGCTGTATCAACGTCATCCTGCCTATAAAGGCCGCGCGCAGCGTCCGTTGCTCAGTTCCGTTTTTCCACACTTACTCAGTGCCTCAGAATATCGTTGCTCAGTTTCGTAGATATATTATTCCATTTTCCTCGAGATATTCGATCCATACTCGATGGCTTCCTCGTCTGAACCGACGACCCCTCGGTCCGGCTTTAAGAAATGCCGAGACTGTGGAAAAAAGATGTCGCTAACGGACCCTCACAGGGCCTGTCTGTGGTGTTTGGGAGCTGAACACCATTGTTCGGAGTGTGAGCACTGTATGTCCATGACAGCTAAAGCCCTGAAGGAGCGTAGGGGGAAGCTGGAAAAAGGTAAGACTTCTAAAGCTTCTTCTTCCTCGACGAAGTCGAGACATTCGTCTCCTCGTCACCATTCGCGCTCCAGGTCTCGAAGCGGGTCCCATCACTCTTCGAGATCAAAGCACTCGAAAAGGAGACGCCGAAGATCCCCTTCTTCGTCCTCCTCTTCCTCTGTTTCACCTAAGAGAATCCCTTGCCCCACGAAGCATAGTTCCTGGGCTGAATGGGAGGAATTCCGAAAAATTATGATGAGCGTCTTCGAGAAAGCGGCCCCGACCCCCTCGAAGACTGCCGAGAGCGATGCTCTGGTCGAAAGACCCGAAGGTCCAAAACGCCGCGAGTCGCAGCACCCGGCGAAGGAAGCTTCTCGAGCGCGTCACGAACCCTCGAGTAAAGCAAAGACCTCGAATCCTTCTTCGAAGGTTCCGTCGACGAAGGTTCCGTCGATGCCGAGGTCTGACGGAAGCCTTTGACGTCGGCGTCAACGACATCGACGTTTTCGAGGCCGATTACGACAAGTTTGGCACTCTCTGCCTTGGAGATGGGTTTCACACCCTTTGTGAGCTCAGACCAATTGAGAACAATGTCTTCAATTATGGAAGAGGGAGAACTGTCTGATCAAGAAGAGCCATTTGAGTTGCAGGGATCTGCAACCCCAGTTCAAGAGGAGTTATCCTCAGAGGAACACAGATTAAAGGAACTCCATGATTCCTTACATGAGGCAAGTGGTTTAGACACTTCCCCAGAGGTGGAGTTCGCTAGGCCAGACCCGGGGGAGCATGCTGAAACCCCTTATAGAGCCTTAATGGCCAGGATTACAGAATTTATGGGGTGGTCAACACCTTCACCGGCTTTCCAACAGGATGACCTCACGGATATTCTTGATAAAGGTCCACAGGAGGATCCTGTAGTACCTTTTCATAAAGCTCTTCAAAGAAAAATAATGACGAACTGGGAAACCCCAGATGTCGACCCGGCAGTAAATCAAAAACTGTCTGCTAAATACAGGGTATCTTCTGCAGACGCTGAGTTTTTGTCCAAACACCCATCCCCAGAAAGTCTGGTGGTACAGGCAGCATCTTCTACTGACATAAAGACTGCTTACCCTACCGTCCCACAGGACAGGGACGATCAGAAATACGATGCTATGGCTAAGAGTCTTTTCGGCATATAGCATGGCGTTAAAATCTATTAATGCTACTTGCACCCTTGCTAGATTTAGCCATAGACTTTGGGAGTGTGCTTCTACAGCGGCTGACTGCATCCCGGAGGGAGAAGAAAGGGAGGTGTTCCTAAATATCACAAGGAACGGTAAAGACGTTATGTGAGAATCCCTCCAGACGGGCATTGACTCGGCTGACAGTATCAGCAGCGCAATGGCGGCAAGTACAACAACCAGGAGATTTGCTTGGTTGAGAAAGTCTGGTTTTGCCCCAGATGTGCAAGCCAGGCTCTTGAACATGCCATTTGATGGCTCTTCTTTGTTTGGGAAAAAGGCGGATGACAGTTTAGAAAAACTGCAAACATCAAAGGCAGCAGCAAAATCCCTAGGCGCTGCAATCCGTCAGACACCTTTTCGTCCCACAGGAACCTCTGCGAGAGGCAAGTCTTTTCACTTCTACTCCGCATTCGGAAGAGGTAGAGGACGACCGGCTCAAAGGGGACAAAGAAGAACTACCCGAGGTGGACGGGATAGATATTCAAAAGCCGCAGCAACAGCAGGTGCCTCTTTACCAGCGGCATCTGCATCAGCCGCCCCTAAACCACTCTGAGGACTTCCCTCACAAGACACCTGTAGGAGGCAGGTTAATTCAACATCTGGCGGAATGGCAGGCTATCACGTCAGATGCTTGGGCATTGGAGACAGTTGCACAAGGTTACTGCCTGCCTCTCCTAAGCATACCTCAGAGTCATCCACCGGGGATCAGCTCTCAAAAAGCTCCAGATCCGCTCCTCTTGCAGGAAATTTTAGACCTGCTAGAGAAAGGTGCCATAGAACCGGTACCTGTAGCGGAGAGGGACAAGGGCTGGTACGCCCCTTAATTTCTCATACCAAAGAAAGACGGAGGACTGAGACCCATCTTGGACTTGCGGGAATTGAACAAATTCCTCACGAAAGACAAATTCAAGATGGTAACTCTCTCTCAGATCCTTCAGGCCCTTCAGTTCCAGGACTGGTTGGTATCTCTGGACCTTCAGGACGCTTATTTCCATGTGCCAATCCATCTCAAACACAGGAAATACCTGAGGTTCGCAATTGGCAACTCTCATTATCAATTTCGAGTTCTGCCATTTGGGCTGACCTCCGCCCCGAGGGTCTTCAAGTTAATGTCGGTAGTGGCTGCAAGTCTAAGGAGGGAAGGGATTCACGTCTACCCCTACCTGGACGATTGGTTGATCAGAGCTGTATCTTCGGAAAAAGCTCAGATCCAGCTAGATTATGTTTTCCACTCCCTTCACAGACTGGGCTTCTCCCTCAATTTAAAGAAGTCACAAATTATACCATCGCAGAGACTCCAGTTCATCGGAGCGATCCTGGACACTTCCCTGGGAAAAGCCTTGCCACCAGAGGTGAGAGCTCAAGATATTCTACAGATGGTCACCAAGTTTCAAAATGCCCAACGTCTCCCAGCCTTCGACTTTTTGAGGTTGCTAGGCCTCATGGCATCCTGCATTTTCCTTGTGCCAGAGGCTCGCCTGAGAATGAGATCTCTCCAGTGGGCACTGAGAACTCAGTGGTCACAATTCTCAGGGAGAATGACAGATCTTCTTCAGGTTCCCGACAGGGTGGCTCGAGACCTTCAGTGGTGGGCCTGTCAGGAGAACATTCTGAAAGGAGAGCAGTTTTGGCAACCTTGGCCGGAGATAACAGTAGTCACGGATGCCTCACTTACGGGGTGGGGAGCCCACGCCAATGACTTGACGATCAGCGGTCATTGGTCTCCATCGGAGTCCAGACTACATATCAACCTGTTAGAGCTGAGGGCCATCAGACTTGCGCTGAAGGCTTTTCTGCCATCTGTACAAGGAAAGAATGTCCTGATAATGATGGACAACACAGTGGCCATGCATTACCTCAACAAAAGAGGAGGCGTAGGATCACTACCCCTGTGCAGAGAGGCGATGCAGCTCTGGTTTTGGGCAATCCAAGAAGGAATCTCTCTATCGGCAGTTCACCTAGCCGGAGAGAAGAACTTGACAGCGGACGCTCTGAGCAGGCAGAGCACAGTCTCCCACAAGTGGGAACTAGCTCAGGAAGTCCTTCAAGAGATCTTCGCCCTTTGGGGAACCCCTCAGGTGGATCTGTTCGCCACCAGTGTCAACAGAAAGTGCGATCTGTTCTGTTCAATGGAATTTCCCCCGAGAGGAGCTCTGGGAGACACGTTCATAGTGGACTGGGAGTTTCCACTCCTGTACGCGTTTCCACCAGTCCCTGTCATTCCTCAAATGATCAGGAGGTTGAGAAGATTCCGGAAAACCATGATCCTAATTGCCCCGGATTGGGCCAGGAGAACGTGATACCCGGACCTTCTAGACTTGTCCATCTGCCCTCCAATTCGACTTCCACTCAGAGAGAATCTGCTCTCACAGAAGGGAGGTCGGGTTCTCCATCCAGACATCAAAACCCTCAACCTTCACGCTTGGCTTCTGAAAGGCTGAGGTACAAGGATTGGGACCTCCCTGATGACGTTATGGAGGTGTTGCTTTCGGCAACAAGGCCAGCAACAAAATCTTTATACCACTGCCGTTGGAACAGATTTTGCAGCTGGTGTAGGGAAAAGAATACCGATCCCTTTTCATGTGGTACACCAATGGTTTTGTCCTTCCTACTTTATTTAGCGAATTCAGGCATTCAAGTTGGCACCATCAAGGGCTATCTCGCAGCGCTATCCATATTTAAGCGCACTGCGGAAGAACCATCCTATTTCAAGTTACCCTTGGTAATACAGTTTCTAAAGGGGTTAACTAACGTTTATCCCCCAAGACCATTCCAGCTTCCCCTATGGGATTTAAATTTAGTCCTAACTTTCCTGATGGGCACACCTTTCGAACCACTCCACTCTTGTTCATTAAGGTTTCTTACCCTTAAGACTGTTTTATTAGTAGCACTTACATCTGCTAGAAGGGTGAGCGAGTTACAAGCTCTTTCTTGTAAACCCCCTCATACAATCTTTCACAAAGACAAAGTTGTTCTGCAAGTGAAGCCTAATTTCCTCCCAAAGGTGGTTTCTGAATTTCATATCACACAGAAGATTACCCTTCCATCTTTCTATCCTCCTCCCCATCCGGGGAAAGAGGAAGAGAAGTTACACAGGCTAGACCCAAGAAGGGCTTTAAGTTTTTACATTAGTAGACTGGCTAGGATAAGACAAGCAGACCAGCTGTTTGTAGGTCACAAGCTGGGGCTACCGATAACTAAGCAGACCCTTTCCAGATGGATTATTTTAGCCATTTTGGAATGTTATAAACTAGCAGGAAAAGAGCCCCCTCAAAATCTTACGGCTCATTCGACCAGAGGTATCGCAGCTTCATCGACCCTCAAAAGAGGAGTGCAGGTTCGAGACATATGTGCGGCTGCCACATGGTCGTCCGTCCATACCTTTACACGGTTTTACAACTTGGATTCCTCCTCCAGTCAGGAAACTAGGTTTGGAAGGGCAGTATTGCACTCTACTCATCAATAAGAGGAAGCATGAAGTCAGTACTCCCACCTCCAATAACAGAATACTGCTATGGGAGCCTATCTAAGATAAGGAATACGTCGGAGGACACAATCCCTTCGAAGAACAAGTTGCTTCTTACCTTGTAACGTTCTTTCGATGGGATGTTCCTCCGACGTATTCCTTATCGACCCTCCCATCCATCCCCGCAGTACTACTTCCCTTGTTGTTGCAGCTTACGCTCCTTCAGGGGGATTAGTCTAGTCCAGAAAGCATTATTGTGGGCTACAAAACGGTACTGAGCAACGGACGCTGCGTGCGGCCTTTATAGGCAGGATGACGTCGATACGGTGGCTGTCGAGGGACATCGACTCGGCGGACGTCGACGCGCAGCGCCCTCTAGAGAGAAAAAAATTCTGAGGCCAGCAAAGATGGAAAGAGATATCTAAGATAAGGAATACGTCAGAGGAACATCCCATCGAAAGAACGTTACAAGGTAAGAAGTAACTTGTTCTTCTGGCTCTATCATTATATCCCAGGATCCCCCATAATAACATACTACTGTTGCCTTTGCCCATAATGGCAATAAACATTCCGTGCCACTGAAGGCAATCATGTCAATACTGGCTGCACCAATGTAGGCATTTAAGGAGGAGAGGTCCAGACCACAGAGCGGTATTGCCATCTTGGATTTTGCTATGGCTCACACACTTGCTGTCACCCTGCCCCACTTCCTGTAGGCAAGGCACCCTGGGTGTGACATCAGCAGTCAAATGGCACTTGTTACAACAGCCAGGATTGGACTCTTGAGAACAGGCTTGCACTTTACCAATCTGTTGTAGCTTTGCTTATTCAATGGTGCCATTAGCCCTGTTATTGTTTGTTAATTTTCTTCCTGACTTTCATACTATGTCCGTAGTAAGAGTTAACCACCCTCTTTTGCTTGGCACTATGTATAGTTTGTGCATTGCTGTACTTTGATGACACATTGTTGGTTTATTTAACACCAGGTCTTCAACAAAGCCTCATTTATGCAAATACATTTTTTTGTGACTGTAAAGACTGGAGGGGGGTTATCTGTACTACTGCCCTCTTTATGGCAGAGTAGAAGCACAGAGCACCCCCAGCCACGATTCTCTATTGTTGGTAGCAATGGACGAGCAATCAAGGCTTAGCTCTCAGGTGGTGATGCAGGCTGGTTCTGAAGTACAGTGTAGTCCCCAAGCCCTTGCAAAGGAATGTCAACACACTATGGGGGTAATTCATGGATTATTTGCGCCGAGAAAAACTGGATTTGTGCGCCATTCTGCCCGCAAATCCCCATTTGTTAAACAGGGATTTGCGGGCAGAATGGCACATAAATCCCGTTTTCTTCGGCGCAAATAATCCATGAATTACCCCCTATGTTAGTGATAACACAGTTCTTTATATAAATAAGGTTCAGGTTATATACACTCACAATAACACACTTTGTGCTCAGGCAAAAATGTAATGATAAATGTATGCAGTCTCTATGTGGTACCACAATTACTCTTGATGCCATTAAAATGCACCAACTGCTGACAGTTTCAAGTGGCATACAAATCAATAGCAAAAGAGATCAACAGTAGACTTGGGAGGAAAACAAGTGAGTTAAACAATTGGCAGAATACTGGGTCCTGTTACCTAGACACAGTTCTGTGTGAGGCTCCCCCCACCTGGGCAACCTGTAAATAAAGTATATTGACAAGCCCATTCCATATATTGTTTAGCAGAGTCTTGTTCCCTTTTAAAAAGGTTCTACTACCCCAATGTACCTGGTTTAGCAGAGTTCGACATCGGGTCGTCGACGGATCCTTCTTGAGTGAACTCCCTTTAAGGCAAGAGCTATGGATCGTCTAGATCCCTCGAGGGAAAGGTCAACAATGTGGTTGAGGCAGCAGCTTCGGTCCTTTCAGTGCTCGTCGACGATCGGTCGTGGACGTCCTGCGAACATGAGTCATGCGGTGCACCTCAATGACGATAGTTTGTTGCTGCAAAACGTCAATGAAGAACGGCCCAGCAAGGGTTTCGGGACGACAGCGTTTGGCGTTAGCAATCGGGACTCAACCACGTCTGGCTTTCGGATCTTCGCTGGCCTCTTTGATGACTTCGGGTGGCAGGAAACCCACTGGTGGATTCTCCTCGGTTCGTCAGCCACTTTGACTTTCTCCGGTGGGACAAAGCGGTCGATGGTGATGAGCAAATGAGTCCTTGATTCAAAGTGTTCTAAGGCAATGGAGCGTAGCAGCTCCGGTCAGCGAGGTTACATCGGTCCTCCGAACCTCGATCGACGATGGCGGGCGTCGATGGCTTCGACGTCCTGGCGCGTTACTTCAGGATTCCTCGGCAGTCCCCGTCTCCAGTTGGCAGCCTTTCCAGGATTGACTTCCAGGAAGCCTTGGTGAAGGTTAGCTGGTACATGATGGTCCCTCGTAGCTCGGGAATAGGTCTCCTAGCCAGGTCCTCTCTTGGATCAGTACTTGGAGACACGACAGGTTTCGTATTGCGTCAAAGGAAAGCAGCAGCAGAACCTTCTTCTTCCAGCTGGGCTTCAAGGTAAGCATCAAGTTTCGACTTCAGCTTTTGGACAATTCCAGTAAGTGAGAGATCCCCAGACATACTGTTCTGTCTCTCATTCACACTGCTGAGCCAAGCTCAGAAGGGCATTCTACAGGCAGGCAGCCAATCAGGCTCACAGTGCATTCAGGCCATTCTTCTCCACCCAGACACTCACAACATTGAATGTGGATTGGGACACGTACCCATCCATTCAGCACTTAACAGTGCATTCATACCAGTTTCGGGCAGGGCTGTCTCAGTCATTATGTCACACACTAGAAACCAGACACCAATAACATTAAATGTATATTGGTTACACACTCCATTCACCCAGGTCCCACTCCCCGGGCATACCCACAACACACAGTCATTCGGAAGGCTCCAGGCAGTCTGGCCTGCACTTCCCCAAAATACCATATATGGAACTTCCACCCAACAGTCAGTCAAGGGAAGGGACAGAGTCATGGCTTCCCAGGACTTTGGGAAAACAAGGTAACAGGCAATAGAAAGCAAGAGGCAACAGGGGCCATCTTGTCTCCCACCAGGAATCGACTGATTCCAATGGCAGGGCGTGCGTGTCCCAAAATGGAGGATACTCGGAGCACCTGTCAAATTCAGCATGGAGTTGCCACCGTCCATGCCATGCTCTGTGGGCCACACAAAGGTCCCCAAAAACATGCACTAGGGGTACAGGGTTGCACCCCCACCCATGGGTGCCATAAGGGTATCCCAAGGGTCTGTTCACCAAACCAAAAAGAGGAAGAGCTGCACTGCCAGGAGTCCCACATAGACTCCTGTGCAGAAAATACACAGAACACACATGATAGAAGGACTACAGGACTAGGACATGGAGGCCCTGTCCCTCCAATGCATTTCCAGCATCACAGTGACCACAGCCTAAAGCTAAATCTGGCTAAAATGAATATTGTGGTCTTTATAGGGTTCTTTTTGGTTTCATTTAAGTTTCAACATGAACCCAAATACCAAGCAAACACTAGCAGCTAAAGTATCATCACAAGCTCAAGACAAGTTTTGCAGCATTCTTAAGTTAACTCACTGTAAAGAAAGTGGGGTTTTGCATCCATTTCTGCGTTTAACAAGCTGTTTTATGGCCAGCACAAGGTAAAGCTTAGTCGCAGGGCTACATTCTTGGAATGCAAGTCTACAATACTATAGACTAGCAACCTCTCCTCCTTTAAATATTATACTATAACGTGCCATGGTTCAGGCTCTAGATGCAATGTAAATGTTATTAAAGCTCATGAGTGCCGGAGGTTTTTAGTAATGTTTTGTTTAAATGTCCTGAAGACGCAAATGGTATTCTTTTTTTTTATTTTGATTTGTTTATTTATAAATCAGCACACAGGTGAACATAAATATTAACATTTGGTTGCGGCCCCCCTGAGATGCATATAAATTGACATTTCCTTTATCCCGTCCTAGTTATCCCCGGATGGATCTGGTCCCCCAGTCTCATTGGGCCGGGCGATGAGTACTCGCTGGTTAAGTGGAGGGCTCTCGCAATTAAGCGTGGCTTATAGGTCAGGGCCGGATAGTTCTGGTCACAGTCTAGCAGAAGTGCCCAAATGTTTGTAAAACGATGAAGAAGGCCCGCTTTGGCTGCCGTGACCTTTTCGGCTATTAGTATGTCCCAAATTTTAACCCACCAAAGGGTCGTCAGGGGGCCTTCTGCAGACTTCCAGGTGCATGCAAAAGTGATTTTGGCCGCCAGCAGGAGTTGGGTTATCAGTGCTGCCTTCCTTCCTGTTCTTGGGTAAGAGCCTGGGATCGGGATCCCCAGGAGGACATGCTTGGGGGCCAGCGGTATTGTCACTTGGGTAATATCCTTTATTACGGCGAGGCATTGGGACCAGAACTCCCTTACCTTAGGGCATGTCCACCACATGTGGAGATTGGATCCTGGGAGGCCGCAGAGACGCCAGCAGTGAGGGTCCAATGCCTGCTGGAAGTGGTGAAGACGGAGTGGGAAGGGGGGAGTACCAGCATAGAAGCAGTTGGTGGGCGCATTCCCGATTGGTGATGCAGGGGGAGGCCGTACGCGTTCTCGACCAGTTGTCCATCCAGGTTTGGTCCTCTATAACGTGACCCAGATCCGCCTCCCAATGGGTCATATAAGAGGGCTTACTGCGGAAAAGGTCCTCCTGCAATAGTTTATAAAGGGCCGAGATCTTCCCTCGGGCCGGCAGGTGCTTTACTATGAGCTCTAGAGGAGCTCTAGAGGAGCGGGGGCTTGTGTTGCTGCAGCTCAGGTCTGGGGGTGGGAGCACCAGTGTCTCAATTGGGCGTAGGTGAACCTATCTGTTTCCGCAAGTTGAAAGATTATTTTGCATTGTTCGAAGGTGCGAGGGGCGTCCCCTTCGAAGAGCTGCCCCAGCGATTCGAGACCTCCTGCCACCCAGTTCCTAAAGTTCGCTGGGCGGGAGTCTGGTGAGAAGGCTGGGTTAAGAAAGATAGGGGAGAATGTACTCAGGTCCCCTGGGATACCTTTTTGTCTGCAGGCACAATCCCATTAATTGTTTAGTCGAGGTCAGCATGCTTGGCCAAGACCGGCGCAGTGCTGAGGGAATAAACGGGAGGAAGCGGAGGGGGAGAGAGAGAAGGGATTGTTCGATCTCCACCCATTTCGGGCACCCCAAAGCGATTTCCCATGCTTGAAACTGAACCAGCTGTGCCGCAATTTGATATTTGCAGAGGTCTCCCAATTTCACACTGCTCATCATGGTTCTTGGGGGGATACGCGCTTTCTTGCCCCTCCAGATAAAGTCAATCATTTTCCTTTGTAGCTGCTGTGGGGGGGGGGAGCGGAATTGATGTGGGTAGGGAGGAGCAGGCGTAGAGGAACCGTGGAAGGAGGTTCATTTTGCATGCCGTGATGTGGCCCAAAAGAGAGATCTCTTGCGTCAGGCAGCGATTGAGGTCCTTTTCCAATTCCTCGAAGAGAGGGGGGAAAGTACGTCTGGTATACTTTTGCTGGGTGGACAGGGATCTGGACCCCCAAGTGTGGAATAGATTTGATACTCCATTGGAATGGGCTGTGTTTCTCTAGGGCTTCCCTTTCGCCTGGGACCAGTCCCACCCCTAGGGCCATCGATTTTCCGAAATTGATGGCGAAACTTGATACTCTCCCGAAACTTTGAATTTCGGCCAGGGCCGCCTTCCTGGAAGCCTTGATGTCAGTGATGGTCAACAACACCTCATCGGCGTAGAGGGCGATCTTATGTTGGGCGGGGCATATCTGCAGGCCTTTGATGCGAGGATGTCGACGAATGCGTTGGGCTAGGGGTTCCATGGCCAACGCGAAGAGTAAGGGGGACAAAGGGCATCCTTGTCTCGTTCCACACGTAAGAGGAATCGGGTCCGACAAGAGGCCGTTGACTCTCAGCCGTGTATTGTGGGATTGATAATTAGCCAGGACCATTTTCTGAAATGCCGGGCCAAAGCTGAAGGCCTCAAGTCCAATCTGCTTTGGTTGCATCTAGGGCCAGCAGGGTGAGTTGTTGCGCTTCCTGATTGGTGACCTTTATTAGGTCTAGTGATCTGCGGATGTTGTCTCTAGTCGACCTGTGGGTTATGAACCCAGTCTGGTTCGGGTATATAATGCTAGGGAGGATAGGCGCAAGGCAGTTGGCTAGAATCTTGGAGTATATATTGGCGTCTAGGTTTAATAGTGATATGGGTCTATACGAACTATTGTCCTTAGGATCTTTTCCGGGCTTGAGGATGAGGACCGTGATGGATTCCTGCATAGTTGGGGTGATATCCCCGGTGGCAGCAAACGAGTTGAAGAGCCGGGTTAAGGGGGCCACCAGTTGAGGATGGAAGAGTTTGTAGAATCGGATGGAGAACCCTTCTGGGCTTGGGGCTCTGGATTTCAGGCTTTTTATGGCTTCCTCGACTTCCTCGCTTGTGATGGACGTTTCAAGTCCTTCCCTCCGATTGGTGGGCTACCGCCAGGCGTAGCTTCTCGTGTTCCATGAATTGGACCGCCCCGTGAGGATCGCGGAGGCCTCAATGGTATTTCTATTCTTCACTTTGGCCAG
Source organism: Ambystoma mexicanum (assembly GCF_040938575.1). Classification (NCBI taxonomy): domain Eukaryota; kingdom Metazoa; phylum Chordata; class Amphibia; order Caudata; family Ambystomatidae; genus Ambystoma; species Ambystoma mexicanum. Next base: position 133,970,548 of record NC_090933.1, on the reverse strand, counting down.
TTTATTTACCAGCAGCGTGTTAGCTTTGTTATTGTTAACATAATACCATTGTTTTGTTCTGGTTAGTAAATTTGCTGTGGCATCAGCGTAATGTGCCTCCAGTCTTTCTTGCCACCTGTAGGGCCCTATAGGATTTCGGGGACCAGCCCTTCTGCTTGTGACTGGTTTCCGCTTCTCGGACTTCCGCTTCCAGGACGGCACAGGCCGCCGGTTTTCATTTGTGGAAGACTGCGCCTTGGGCGATCAGTTCCCCTCTGAGCACCGCCTTCATGGCATCCCAGGTGTTGGCTGGGGAGGTATCCTGGTCGTGGTTTTCCATGAAGAAGTTTTTTATTGTTCTAGCAATTGAGTCCCTCACTGCCATATCACCCAAGATAGGGTCATATAGGTTCCATCAGTGGCGAAGAGGGGGGGGGGGGGTGTCTGGGTTGTGAGCTCGCAGGATCAGAGAGACTGGAGCATGGTCTGTGAGGATCCGGGGGCCAATGGTGATGTCGTCCGTGAAGGCCAGGATCTGGTGGGAGGCTAGCAGTAAGTAAATTCTGGAAAAGGTGCGGTGCACATATGAATAGAAGGTGAAGTTCTCTTCCGGCAATAACACCCTCCAGGTGTCAATATTTAGCGTTCGAAAAAGGTGGAGCAGGACTTTTGCCAGTTTTAGGTCCTTGGATAATGGGGGGTGCGATCTGTCTTTGAGTGGGTTTGGAGCTCCGTTAAAGTCTCCCCAGATGATGACTTGCCCCTCATTGAATGGGAGGAGAGACTCCTCCAAGGCTCGGTAGAACCCTTCCTGATGCTTGTTGGGTGCATAAACTGAGATAAGGGTGTAGAGTTGGTCTAAGATGATGCATTTGATTGCGATGAAGCGGCCCTCCTGGCATCGTAGTGAGTCTAGGACTGCGTCTCTTTTAGGAAGGCTACTGAGGTCCCCTCGTCCTGCAGCCTCTGTAGGATAGATTTCCTTTTCGGAGGGGAATTTAGGCCCCTGACATTTAGGGTGGTGAACTTCAGTTTTAGGTGTGGGGGTTGGCTTGCCGTGGGAGGGGGGGATATGGGAGGGCTCAAGTCAGCCATACTTGTGGGGGGCAAGCTGCTGTGGGTTCTCCTGAGGCTGAGGTTTTTCAAGTAGTCTCCAACTGGAGGTATAAGGCCTGTGGCCTCCAACGGGGGGCCAGAACCGTGGCCAGGGGGGCCAGTTTTAACGCATCGGTACCTCCCCTTGCCACCCAGGCTGTCATCAGCTAAAGCAGTTGAGTTTCACTCCAAGGGTAAAAAAGTGACATCCACCTTGGAGGAGGGTATGGACCGCATGGGGCCTGCAGCAGGCTCAAGTAAGCCGGGTTGCAATGCTATGTGTTCTTTAAGGATTCCGTTGATCTTCATTGAGGTCTGCGGTTTCTCTGCACCCTTGTCCAGGGAGCGCGTCTAGGCTTGGGGGAAGCTGTGCCTGATTCGGAAATCTTTCGGCCGGGAGTGGAGGATCCCATGCCCCACAGGGAGCCGGGGTGTAAGATTGATGCTGCATCGTCGAGGTGGCTGATGGTTCGCAGGGTGCCATTGTGTGAAAATTGTAGAGCCGTCGGAAAGAGCCACCGATAGTGGATCTGTTGGTCTCGGAGGAAGCGCCTGAGTGGGCGCAACACTCTGCGCTACTGCAGGGTCAGGGGGGAGAGGTTCTGGAAAATTTGGAGAGGGGAGCCCTGGAATGATAGTTCATTGTGAGTGCAGCCTATCGCTGAGATGGCCTCTTTGGTGGTGTAGAAATGGACTCTTGTGATTACATCCGGGGGGGAGTCTGAGTCGGTTCCCTGACGTGGGCGCAGTCTGTGGGGTCGATCGAGTAACAGCTGAGTTTCATCTAGGTTCGGCAGCAGCGACTCGAAAAAATTGCCCAGATACCCAGGTAGCTTATTGTCGGGGATTGAGGATGGAACGCCTCGGACGCGCAAGTTATTGCGGCGGGCGCAATTTTGCAGATCTTCCTGCTTGTATTCGAGGGTCTCAGTTCTGTCCATTAGGGTCTGAATTGTGCGTTGCACTTCCACTAGTGATTTGGAGTATTCTTGGGCTAGGTCTTCAGATTCCCCCATCCTGTGTTCGATGTCACTGACCCTTTTCCCAGTTTGTTTGAGCTTTGTTCTGACATGCCGGAACTGAACTCTGCTTCGAGGGGATTTGGTCCTCCGACGTATTCCATATCAATGACATGTAATCACCACAGCTGTGCTGCTTCGGAAAATCTTCGGCGTCTGCGTCCTGCGTTGATGATGTCGATACGCCGCCCTCGAGGACCTCCTCCGACGGCCGACGTCACGGGATGTTATAAGTAGGACGCATGACGCCCGTAGCCTCAGTTCCGTTTTTTCCGCGAATATGTTCGCTTCGGAGATCTCGGCGCGCCTCGACTCTTCGGAGTTTCTGTTCTTTCTCGGTTCTTCGAACCTGTTCGTATTGTGAAGTATATTCTTTGGGAAGATGTCTACCTCGTCTTCCACCCCGCGTCCAGGATTTAAGAAGTGCGCGGACTGTGGGTCCAAGATGTCAGTGACGGACTTGCACGACGCCTGCCTCTGGTGCCTCGGGGAGGCCCATGACTGCCAGTCGCTCACATCCAAAGCCTTGCCGGAGCGCAAGAAGAAGTTATCGGTAGGTAAGGTGTCCAAGCCACGGAAGTCGAGGTCTGCGGGGCTTTCGACAGACGATTCGAGGGGCGACTCTCCACGTCGTCGTCGGAAGTCCAGTGGGTCTCGGTCCCGGAGTTGGTCCCGCCACCCCTGCCTCTTCAAGGCACTCCCGGAAGCAACGTCATCGGTCACCTTCCCCGTCCTCATCCGAGGACTCCGCCCGTCGGCGGGTCGCTTACCCCACCAAGCATGGGACGCCGGAGGAATGGGCTTCCTTCGGGAAGAAAATGTTGGCGATTCTCGAATCGCAGGGCACTGGTCCATCCGCGCCTCCGAGAGGGGTCGGTCGTGAGACACCACTTGCACGCCTTCGGCCTTGGGTGGACGGCACGATTTGCGGGAGAGGTCCCGCTCGAACAAGGGGAATCGTTCTCGTCATGCCCGTTCAAGGTCCCGGTCCTCGATGCGCTCGAGACCGTGTGCACCTGTGGTGTCTTCGAGGAAGACGTCGACGCCGGTGGCGCCAAGGTCGTCGACGGACTCTTTCGAGGCCCCGCCTCTGAAGAAGTCATCAACGCCATCGGCACCCAGGCTGTCGAGGGACACGCTCGGGGCTCGGGCCTCGAGGACTGTGTCGATGCCATTGATGCTATCGGCGCCGTGTTCGGCGTCAACGCCAATTCACTCGATGCCTTTCGAGGCTGTTTTGGCGGGGGTTCCCCGGGACTCTGTGCCTTCTTACAGCCAGCTTGAGTTTATTTCAGAGGTGGATGAGGGCTCTGATGATGGCATGGTTCCGGATATGGTGCCGGACGAGATTCTCTCAGGCTATAGCCAAATTGAGGACCTGCGGCAGTCCCTGCAAGATGCCAGTGGGCTTGACACCTTTCCGGAGATGGAGTTTTGTAGGCCTGAGCCTGGCACTCATGCTGACTCCTCGTACCGGCGCCTTATGTCCAGGGTCACCGAGTACTTGGGATGGTCTGCTCTCCCAGGGGATTTTCTTCAGGATGACCTTACGGATATCCTCGACCAAGGTCCACCAACTGACCCGGTACTGCCGTTCCATATGGCTCTACAGAGGAGGGTGGCGGCGGATTGGACTGCTCCGGAAAGTCTCCCGGCAGTGGGCAAGTATTTGCTGCGAAAATACCGCCCAGCCAGTAGCGACCCCTGCTACTTGACCAAGGACCCCACTCCGGAGAGTTTGGTGGTGCAGACGGCTACGGCCCCGGCAAAGCAGGCGTCGTATCCTACCATCCCTCCTGATAGGGACGACAAGCATTTTGATGGCTGGGCGAAGAAAGTGTTTTCTTCAGGGGGTATGGCGCTTCAGGCGGCCAACTCCGTTTGTGCCTTGTCACGTTTCATGTACACTCTGTGGAACTGTGTTTCCTTAGCGGCTGAACATATTCCCGAAGGTGACGAACGGGATGGTTTCCTTGCCATGGTTCAGGATGGCAAGGATGCTATGCTTGAGGCCGTTCAGTCGGGTTTGGACATGGCAGATTGCGTCAGCCGGTCCATGGCAGCGAGCACCGTGATACGCAGGTTTGCGTGGTTGCGGAAGTCGGGGTTTGCTCCTGATGTGCAGGCCCGGCTCCTCAACATGCCCTTTGACAGGGGAACATCTTTTTGGCAGCAAGGCTGATAAGTGCCTTGAGAGTTTGCAGACCTCCAAAGCTGCAGCAAAGTCGTTGGGCGCTGCAGTTAGCCAACCTCCGCCTTTTCGTCCTAGGGGACAGCAATGGAGGGGAGGTTCCTTTCGTTATCACTCATCCTTTGGTAAAGCGAGAGGAGCTGCCAGTCAAAGGGGCCACCGTAGGAGTGCCAGAGGTGGAAAACAAGGTACTCGAGGTGCCAAGGCCACTCGGGCTGTTGCATCTTTGCCCTCAGGCAACACTGCAGCCGCTTCAGCTCAGTCATGAGGCCATGTCCCATGGTTCGCCGGTTGGGGGAAGGCTGGCGCAGCATCTTGCAGAGTAGCGTGCCATTACTTCAGATGTGTGGGTTCTGGAGATCATAACCCACGGCTACTGTCTTCCTTTCCGGCAGAGGCCTCACGACAATCCACCGTGGAATCTCTCTTTGAAGAGTCCGGATCCGCTCCTTGCGCAGGAAATTCAATCCCTGCTGGAGAAAGGCGCCATAGAACTGGTGCCTGTAGCGGAGAGGAACAAGGGATGGTATTCCCCTTATTTTTTGATTTCCAAGAAAGAGGGGGGATTGAGACCCATCATGGACTTGCGCGGTTTGAACAAACTCCTCAGGAAGGACAAGTTCAAGATGGTTACTCTTTCTCAAGTCCTCCAGGCCCTTCAACTTCAGGACTGGTTGGTGTCTCTCGACCTCAAGAGACGCTCATTTTCATGTGCCGATACATCCAAAGCACAAGAAGTACCTGAGGTTCGCGGTTGGTGACTCGCACTTTCAGTTTCGGGTCCTGCCGTTCGGATTGACCTCCGCTCCGAGGGTCTTCACCAAGCTCATGGTAGTGGTGGCAGCGCACCTCAGGAAAGGGGGTATTCACGTCTACCCCTACCTGGACGATTGGTTGATCAGGGCGCTCTCTCCCGAGCAAGTCCTGGATCATCTGTCAATCACCTGCCACTCCCTCCACAAGCTGGGCTTCTCCCTCAACTTAAAGAAGTCCCATTTGAGACCAACTTAGAGGCTCCAGTACATCGGAGCAGTGCTCGACACGTCCCTGGGGCAGTGTTTTCCTCCCCAGGTGAGGGCTCATCACATTCAGCAGATGGTGCACAAGTTTCAGCTTGCCCAGAGTCTCCCAGCGTTCGAGTTCTTGAGATTGCTCGGCCTCATGGCATCCTGCTTTCTTCTGGTGCCAGAAGCCAGGTTGCGCATGAGATCTTTGCAATGGGCACTCAAGCTCCAGTGGTCTCAGTCCTCCGGCAGGATGTCGGACCCTGTTCAGGTGCCGTCTTCGGTCGCCCAGGACCTTCTGTGGTTGGCCGTCGAAGACAATCTGATGAAGGGGGCTCCATTTTGGCTACCCTGGCCGGAGGTGACGATCGTGACGGACGCATCCTTCACGGGATGGGGAGCTCATGCCAACGAGTTGACAGTCAGCGGTCGTTGGTCTCCGTCGGAGTCCAGACTCCATATCAATCTGTTGGTGCTGAGGGCTGTCAGGCTAGCCATGCACTACCTCAACAAAAAGGTGGGGGGAGCAGGGTCACTTCCTCTGTGCAGGGAGGCGATGCAGCTCTGGTTCTGGGCAATCCAGCAGGAAGTTTCGATCCCGGCAGTTCATCTGGCCAGAGATGAAAAAGAGACGACGGATGCTCTGAGCAGGCAGAGCGCGATCTCTCACGAGTGGGAGTTGGCTCAGAAGATTCTCCTGGAGATCTTCGCCATTTTGGGGACCCCTCAAGTGGATCTCTTCGCCTCCAGTGTCAACCGGAAGTGCGAGAGGTTCTGCTCGCGGGAATTTCCTCCAAAAGGAGCCTTAGGAGACGCGTTCATGGTGGATTGGTCATTCCTACTGCTGTACGCGTTTCCTCCAGTCCCCGTCATCCCGCAAGTACTGCAGAGGTTACGGAGGTGCGGTTCCTGGATGATCCTCATTGCTCCGGCGTGGGCCCAGAGGACGTGGTACCCGGACCTTCTCGACTTGTCCATCTGCCCTCCACGTCGTCTTCCCTACCGAGACGATCTGCTCTCACGGGAGAGGGGTCAAGTTCTCCATCCAGGGGTTAGATCCCTCAACCTTCACGCTTGGTTTCTGAAAGGTTGAGGTATAAGGATTGGGACTTCCCTGAAGGCGTGATGGAGGTGTTGCTCTCGGCCAGTCGGCCAGCAATAAAGTCCCTGTACCGTTGCCGTTGGCGTAAGTTCTGCGACTGGTGCAGGGTTAAGAATGTGGATCCTTTTGCATGTGACATTCCCATGGTTCTGTCTTTTTTACTTTCTTTGGCCCAAAGGGGCTTGCAAGCAAGTGGGTACCGTTAAAGGTTACCTGGCGGCGCTGTCCATATTTAAGTGCTCGTCTGAAGAGTGTTCCTATTTTAAAATTCCTTTAATTTCTCAGTTTCTGAAAGGGCTCACTAATGTGTTTCCTCCGTCACCTTTCTAGGTGCCCGGTTGGGGTTTGAACCTTGTTCTCAAATTTCTGATGGGTGCTCCGTTTGAGCCTTTGCATTCATGCCCTTTGAGACGGTTAACTCTTAAAACTGTATTTTTGGTTGTGATCACTTCCGCTCGCAGAGTGAGTTAGTTACAGGCACTTTCAGTTAAGCCACCCTTCACTGTGTTTCATAAGGACAGGTTGTCCTTAGAGTTCGTCCTTCCTTTCTTCCGAAGGTGGTGTCGGAATTTCTTTTAGGCCAGAAGGTTGTTCTTCCGGCGTTTTATCCTCCTCCACATCCTGGTAAGGAAGAGGCGAGGCTCCATAGGCTTGATCCTAGAAGAGCGTTAAGCTTTTATATTTCACGCATGTCCCGGGTCAGAGTGGACGATCAACTCTTCATTAGTTACGCTGGAAAGCGTTTGGGACAAGCTGTGACGAAACAGATGTTGTCTCGCTGGATTATTTTGGCTATCTCTGAGTGTTACTGATTGGCGGGTAAGGACCCACCGGTCGGCTTAGGGGCCCATTCTACCAGGGGTATGGCTGCCACTACTGCTCTACAGAGGGGTGTTCCTATTCGTAACAACTGTGATGCAGCCACCTGTGCTTTGGTACATACTTTTGTACCTCACTACTCCCTCGATTCCATCCGGGGGCAGGATCTGGCCTTTGGCAAGGCAGTCCTTTACCCCGCAATTTGATTGGGCATTCTAAATTTCTGTTTTCTAAATTATTTTCCCCACCTCCTTGCATTGGTACTGCTTTGAGAGTCTGTCATAGATATGGAATACGTCAGAGGACCCAATCCCCTTGAAGAACAAGTTACTCTCTTACCTGGTAACGTTCTTTCGATGGAATGGTCTGACGACATATTCCATATCGCTTCCTCCCTGCCTTCCCCGCTACAGAAGTTCTTATGCGATTGCAGTTTACGTTTCCGCAAGGCTTTGTGTGTCAGACTGGCAGAAGACTGGTGCCACACGTTCTGGGGAAAAAACTACAACTGAGCCTACGGGCGCCGCGCGTCCTTCTTATAACATCCAGTGACGTCGGCCATCGGAGGAGGTCCTCGAGGGCGGCGTATCGACGTCATCAAAGCAGGACGCAGACGCCGAAGATTTTCCGAAGCAGCACAGCTGTGGTGATTACATGTCATAGATATGGAATACGTCATCGGACCATCCCATCGAAAGAACGTTACCAGGTAAGAGAGTAACTTGTTCTTTGATATCGGACATGAAGGCTTGAAGGTCTTTTTTGGTTGCAAGGATCCCTTTCTCATCTGATGCTTTTTGGGGCGTGAGTTTTGGCGTGTCTGCTTTTTTCCCTTTTTCCGCTGCCAGGAGCATGGTGGAAATATCCGCTGATTTAGGGGGTTTCAGAGACTTGGCCATGGTTCCGGAGTGGTAGGCGACCCCCCGGCCCCCCTTCAAGGTTTCTGCGAGGTTACGGTCGTTAGCTGGAGGATGAGATGCTAGTTGAGTCATGGAGGGTCACAGGGTGCTAGCTGGGGCACCACGCTGCCTTGCTTTGGTGGCAGCGGGGGAGTGGGGTGAGCTGGTGCGTCCCAGGAGGAGCAGGTGGCATGGGCTTGTCAGGTCCTTTGCTGTGGTGGAGAAGTGAAAAGCACACAGAAGGGGGGTGAGAGGAACTCCCAAGCTTATGATAGCCGTTCCTGATCTACTCACCGATTGCTGGGAGCTCCCGGAGTGAGAGCGAGGAAAATAGACCACTCCATTCTGTTGATGATGGGGGGTGGGCAGGGTTGCCCCAGGAAGCTGAGAGGTGTTGTTTTCAGCTGGGCTGCTGTGGGGGTTCTGGGGGTCCAGGACTCTTAGGAAGGAAAACTTAGGCTCTGGGGGGAGGAGGAAGCAGATTCAGTGGTCCAAGATAGACTAGCCCACTTCTTTCAATGGCGAGGTCCCCCGGGGTGGGTCTCGGTCGCGGCTGGGCAGCTCCTGAATGGGTCTGGGGGGCTCCAGGTCAGGGAGGAAGCCTTCCCAGGCGTGTGCTAAGCCCCTCGTGGTTTGCCTCACCACCCTTGGCCGTTGGGGTGAGCACGCCGCTATGGAAGGTGTAGAAAAAAAGCTTTTTACTTTCAAGTCCCAATGAGCGGGGAGCAGCGGGAGTAGAGGCTGCCATTAAGCTGCAGCATTAACGAGGCAGAGGTAGATGGAGTACCCCTACGCCTGGGTGAGGGGTCGGGAGGGTGGACCCCAGGTGGCTTTCACCTTGCATGGGGGTGGGGTCATAGCTTTGTATCCAGTGCCGGGGCTCCGTGGGAGCGATGAGAGACCCTACAGTGGCGGCCTGAGGGCCCAGCGCCGTCCGGGTCCACCACAGAGCGGCAAAAGTAATCCAATGCCCCCAGCGGTTCCCAACACACCGGGGGTAGGACCGCAGAGGCAGGGCGCCGCCGCCCATTGAGGCCTCCTTTCCCGGACACTGGGACTGCTGCAGAAGTTTGGTGGGGTGGGGCAGGGCTCCCCTCCAGAGGCAGCGCCACTCCGCCACGCCCTCACCCCGCACGCATCCGGTGGAGGAGAGCAGACGTGCCGCTGGGCAGGAACGCACCACACGGCCAAAGAAAGCAGGCTCCAGGGGTCCAGCTTCAGAGAGGCAGGAGGCAGTCACCGGCGTCCTCTGTAGATTGCGGATGGAAGGTGAGTCGGGTGGGGGGTGTGCCGGTGGGGCCAAGGCAATCTGGAGGCGCCGGGACAGAGACGCTGCTTCAGTAAGATGCGGTTCATGTGGGCCAGGTCTGGGTCGGGCTCCCCGCCAGGTTCCAAGCTGGGTCGCGATCGCGGTCAAGGCACAACCTGCTTGAATGGCGCTGTCAGGCACCCCGGGCGAGCCTGGGAAGACTCCAGCAGATGGGGTAATCTTGAGGCCAACGCGGGCAGCTAGCTGGTCGCAGAGACGGCGCCGGAGCGGCACGCCCACCATTTTCGGACCTATCTGGTGGTCGCGGTCGGCAGACACCCCTGTTGCGTTTTCAGGGTTCCCGTCCCCGTTATAAGCCCATATTGCAGTCGATGAGGCCTCCAGCATTCCGCTAACTAGATCAAGAGTTCAGGAGGTTAGGCCATAGCAGGAACTTGTGTTATTTAGAGAATGCTGCGGTTCCCATGCGGAGGCCATCAGATAAACTGCCACATCGCTGGCACTCCAGGCCACGCCCCGCAAATGGAATTCTTGAGTGGCAATAAGAAATACTCATATTGTTCGGCCTTTTGCTGAGGATCATTTAGATTTTTGTTTGATATATCAAAATTGTATCCATTTAAGAAGGAAATAACTGAGGCCCCATTTTATTATTAATTATCTTAGGTCTTGCACAGATGCTGTGAGGCTTTTCATGAACTAGAATGATGTAAGTTTTATTTACAATGTTTATGAATTTATTAAAGCTGCTTTTAAAAGATGTTCAAGATCTATACGAGATGTTTTAATTATGTTCATATTCTGTTTTTCTATTTACTGCAATGTATTGACCATGTTAAGGGATTATATTCCAAATAAAATACTTTTTTTCTATTTAAGGGGAAGAGACCCTCCTCTCAGTTGATTGATCTTTGGAAACTTGAAGTAGGATATGTCTACAACCCGGTTTGGAATGCAGTTTGCCCCAAAGTTCTCTGCCAGAGAGGTGAAGATAGGAGGCTTCCAAACAAGAAGCAAGGTCATCTCCCCAACCATCCCAGGGGAGTATTTGGGGTGAAGCTGCTGTGTGGACCAAGGCCTTACCTGAAGCTTAAACACTGGAACCATGATCCTGCTCAGTGGAAGTAGTAGATCCTGCTGAAGCTCTCTGGTAATCTTCCTGCTGTTGAATTGCAGAACAAAGGACTCCCCTTGCTCATGGAGATGTTGGATGGGGCCTCCCAGTAACCCAGATGTCGAGGAACAGGCCTCGGCCCTGGATTTCACACAATTCCGATGAGCCATGGATGGAGGAGAAGAAGGCTGAACTGCCAAAGGAGGCACAGTCGGGGCAGGCTAAGACTTTGTCGACGATAGAGTTGGGGGCAGCTGCTCTCGCAACGGCTATTGGCGCTGACCCTTTGAAGGTAGCCCCCACAGCACAGAAGGTATCATTGCCCCTTAGGTGCAACACTGCCGCAGTGACTTTGGCAAAGTCTGCTGGCATGCCAGGAAGGAGGAGCGGGGGTAACCAGCTCAGGCCCCCATTCAGACTCCACAGGTGGGGAAATATGGGGGTGGGCGAGGAGGCCCCGAAACAGCCTTCCCAAGCCGTGGCTCAAGCCATGGAGGTCTCGTCCACAGACTAGGAGGACCAGGAGTCTTTGCACATGGTCCACGAGGACGTGGAAGAGGATGACGGGGGACAATGGCGTGCAGTCTAGTTTTTCCATTCTGCCAGCTCACCCGAGGGATGTAACTCTGGACATTCTGTTGACCCTTCACATCTTGGTGTCGGAGATCCAGAAGAGTATGCCACCGGGCCCGGTTCCAGTGGTCCCCCATGCCCCTGTTCAGCCTTCAACAAAGAGGAGGAAGCGTCATCCGACGCCCCCATTTCACCCTCTGCATCTGCGTCAGGCTCCTTCCTCCCCCCCAGTAGATCCAGCTATAGGGACGGATACAGCCATGACTACGGACGACGACGAGGATATCGTTGTAGCGGGTGGCTAGTCTCCATATTTGGATGCGCTACCTAGGGCGTCCCCACCGGACGAGGTGGGGTCATTCCACTCCATGATTGCCAGATCCTCTAAGCTTTTTCAGTTTGTGCCCGAAAAAACCAGGAAGGAGGGTTTCTTGTAACAGAGGCGCGAGGCCAGGAGGAAGACAATCATTGCGAGGTCCCTTCTGGACAACGTGTTGAAAGAGGGCATGGCCCTCATGAAGAACCCTTGCATGGCTCCAGCCAAACGAGATAGGCTGGATGAGTATCGGGTTCCGGACTGCACGCCCAAGTGCCTGAGATCGCAACCATCGCCGGATTCGGTGGTATTAGCGGCCATGTGGAAACGGTTAGCTAACCAGTCATCGTCTTCGGTCCCTCCGGACTGTGAGGGGAAGAAGTCTGATGCCATGGGAAGGAAGTTGATTTTAACTGTGGCGTCCACTAGCAAGGCGGCCAATGCACTGGTGATCCTAGCCAGGTACGTCAGGGTGCTGTGGTACAAGCTGGGTCTTATTCTGGAGTTCCTCCCAGACATTAAGAGCATGGAGGGTATGGCTCTTTTCCATGAGGGGGAAGTTCATCTGATCACGCCATTACAGTGGCGTTGGACGTCGCCGGCACGGGGGGGGTGGGGAACAGTGTCTGCCTTCGTCGACAAGGCTGGATGAAGGCCACAAATTTCCAGGAGGAAGTCCAGGCGAAGGTGTTGGACATGCCCTTCAATGGAGAGAAATTGTTTGGGAAGGTCTTCGAGTCCCTTCAGGCCATGAAGGTGCACACAGAGATGGCCCGTTCCTTGGGCACTCTCCAACAGCAGCACTTATCCTTTCGCTCCTCCAGGGGAAGGTCGAGCAGGTCTTCCAAAGGTTTCTCCTCTTTGTACGGTCAGTCTTCCAGATCCACGACCCAGGAACCCTACAGAGGCTTGGCCGAGGCAGACTTGGTACCCAGACCTTCTCAGACTGTCAGCATCGCCTCCGGTCAAGCTGCTGGTGGTTCTGGATCTTCTCACCGGAGAAGGAGGCACAATCCATCACCACGACCTAGGACCGCTGAACCTGAGTGCTTAGCTCCTGCAGCCCTAGAGTTTGGAGGATACAAGTTGCCAGAGGACTGCAGGGAGGTCCTCACCAAGGCCAGGGCATCGTCGACTTGGAAGTGCTACGGTCACTAGTGGAAGCGTTACGCTACATGGTGCTGGTCTCAGAAGATTACCCCTCTGAGGGTCACGGCTCTGCAGATGCTACCATACTTACTATCCTTGGCCAAGGCCGGACTGGCACACGCCTCTATCAAGGTACATCTAGCAGTTATCTCCCGCTACACCCTCAAAGGATGATCGTTCCTGCCAGTGAAGGTTCCTGCCCCGGCGTGGGAACTCAACATGGTGCTGACGAGCCTCATTAAGGCCCCCTTTGAGCCTATGCATCAGGCCCCGCTCAAGTTCCTCTAGTGGAAAACTGCTTTCCTTGTGGTCATCACCTGTGCCAGGAGTGTAGGTGAGATCCAGGCCCTGTCCTGCAAACAGCCATACCTGACTTCCCACGAATCGAGGGTTGTGCTGCAGACGCACCCCTCTTTTATGCTGAAGGTTCAGTCGGAATTCCACCTTGTGAGGTGGAAGCAGTGGCAGCCGCCCTGGATACTGGGAGAAGGGAGGGGGTTGGGGAAGAGTCCCGTCAAGTGCTGGCCATCAATGAAAAGAGACAAACTACAGATCCCAAAATGCCCCACGAAATACTGCATCAGGGGGGAGGCACACCGATGGGTAAAGAAAGGAAAAAGAGGAAAGGGAGAACCGGGTTTCCTTATGTTAAAACCGCCCGAACACAAAGTAAGTACAGGGTTAGCCCACAGTGGACGGAGCAGGGAGGAGGTGGGGAATCTGAATCAGGTGTGTTAAAACCGTTGCTGAGAACACATGGGGCTGATTACAGGGGGGGAGGGGCCGGACAAGGGTTAAATGCAACTCCAAGAGACTCAGGAGGCGTCTTATTTTTCAGGAGCAGCACGTGGCGAGAGACGGCGCACCCGGGTGGAGTGAGACCAGCCAAGAATACGAGTGGGCTTACTAGTCGTAAGCTGAAAGCTCACAGATTGACACCGTACCCGGTCCAAGGCTCAAGACCTTCCAGTGGAGAGAAACGGCCGCCTAAGAAGAAGGATTCAGAGTGGTGAAGTGTTTACTATTGACATTCTGTTCATTTTGTTTTCATGGCCGGTGGACAGGTTGAAGGGTGAAAAGCCTGTAATCGCCTGGCTGTTATCTTGGAACTAATTAAGGCCAGCAGCGGACGTTGCAAGTAAAGTAAGGCAGAACGCCTGTGCCTATGAGGTGAAAAGAACCGTCATCAGTTGGCTGAATTTATTGATCTGTGACCAGTATTTTGTTGTGCAATAAACCACTGTGAAAGAAAACCTTGTTTGTCTCCAGCTGACTACTTAACAGTGGTGGCAGCGGTGGGATTTCAGAGGAACGCAAAATCACCAGCAGCATGGAAGCCGTGTTAAAAGCATTGGCTGAAGGCCAACAGCAACTACAGCACTTGGTGCAAGTACAAGGACATCAAGCCCAGGCGGACCGGCAGGCTCTACAAGTGCAAACAGCAGCTCAAGAACAGGGAAGAGAAGCATTGAGGATTCTGGGTGAATCAATAGCTAACCAACGGGCACATCCAGATATTCCCCCTACCGTACTTCAAAAATACCAGGCAGGGGATGACCCTAGTTATTTCTTTGTAAACTTTGAAAGAATAGCCCGAGCAGCACAATGGCCACAGGACAGATGGGCTTTCTTTTTGGCGCCCCTGCTTACTGGAGTAATGCAGGGAGCCTATCAGGCTGCCAATCCCACAGGGGACACCCCATATGTGGACATCAAGAAATCAGTGTTGGAAAGGCTGGGGATGGATGAGGAGTCCTATAGGCTCCAGTTTCGTGAAACCAAACGGAAACCCGGAGAGAGCCCCAGGCAACTGTTCTACCGCGTACAGGATTTAGCGGAAAAATGGCTACAACCCAACACAGCCACGATTGGACAGATTAACGAAAAGGTAATGTTGGAACAATTCATTGACACCCTGCCTAGTCCCATCCAAAGGGGGGTAAGGCAACATCACCACCTTACTCTGTCGGAAGCCATAGATGTGGCCACCGCCTATCAAAAAGCCGGAACACCCCGCACATTCACAACACCACCAGCGAGGCCCCCCAACGAAACTCCTATTATGCGCAGCAATTACAGGGGAGCAATCAAAGAACCCAGGAATAGGCCAGACCCTAAGCCCAACAACGGAACCAGTGTCCTAAAGGGACAGGCACCCCAATGCTTCGAATGTGGGGAATGGGGCCATATAGCCCGGTTCTGTGCCAGAAAAACCAAGGCAGAACCAATGGACATTGGAACACTACAAGCTCCAGGATATCGGAAGAAACTGCCCTATGTGATAGAGGTAACGGTGGATGGACGTCCCCAACAAGCCATGATGGACAGCGGTAGCAGACAGACGGCCATACAACCGCATGTGAGTGAGCAAGATCCAGGAAAGGTGAGAACCATTGACATTAAATGTGTGCATGGTGAGGTAAAAATGTAACCTACGAAAGACATTGTATTGGGGCTACAGGGACAAGAGATACCAGTTAAAGTAGCCATTATACCGGCCATACCAGCCCCGGTACTAATAGGGACAGATATTCCAGAATTCGATAAATGGTTAAAGGAAGCTCCATTTGCCAAAACTGAGATCGGGGTACCAATAAGAAGGGGGAAACTCACAAAAAGCCAGAGAAAAAATATGGAAGAGAACAGGGGAAAAGGAATGGAAATTGCCCTCATAGACTGGCGAGTGGGAGACCATCTTCCCTCTTTCCGGACCGAAACCGGACTGGATGAAACCCTAAAAAGGGCCAGGGAACAAGCCCAAGCAATGAGAGGGACCCCAGTTACTACTCCATACTTCAAGGAAAACCAAGGGCTAATATATAGGGTGACCAGAGGTTCCGATAATCAGGAGAGGGAGCGATTGCTGGTTCCCCAGTCATACCGGAAAACTCTGATCCAACTGGCCCATGATCACACAACAGGGGGGCACTTAGCGGAAAACATGACGGGGAAAAGGGTGTTGCAGAATTTCTACTGGCCTGGAGTATATGCGGAAATAGCCAGATATTGTCAAGAGTGTGCCATATGTCAAAAAACTAGTCATCATATACCGGCTAGAGCACCTCTACAAAGAATGCCCCTGATTAGGGAACTCTTCCAGAGAATAGGGATGGACATTGTAGGGCCATTGGAGCCCACCAGTAGAGGGTTCCGGTTTCTCTTAGTGATTGTGGACTATGCCACCCGCTATCCCGAAGCTTTCCCTTTAAGGGGAATCTCAGCAAGACAGGTAAGCGATGTGCTTATGCCGTTCTTTGCTCGAGTGGGAATTCCCCTGGAGATAGTGACAGACCAGGGGAGTAACTTCATGTCAGTGGTTATGAAGGAGGTGTGTAAGACCTTAGGAATTCAAAACTTGAAAACCTCAGTGTACCATCCCCAAACGGATGGGTTGGTGGAACGATATAACAAAACTATTAAACAGATGATAAGAAGAGCCACCAGCCCCACAGGGTTGGGATGGGATCGGGTCCTACCTTGGGTGTTGATGGTACTAAGGGATACCCCGCAATCCTCAACCGGATACTCCCCTTTTGAATTGTTATTCGGAAGACAGCCCAAGTCCATACTGGGTTTACTAAAAGACACCTGGGAACAACAGGGGGAAACCTCACTCACCGAATATGTTAATGACCTAAAAGAACATCTCGGTAAACTGAGAGACTTTGCTCAAGAAAACCTGGGGAGGGCCCAAGACAGACAAGAGAAGTATTATGATCAAGGGAGCCGACCTCGAACTTTGAAGGTAGGAGATAAGGTATTGGTTTTGCTGCCTACCCACACGAGCAAAATGTTGGCTCAGTGGAAGGGCCCGTATCAGATAACAAAAATATTGGGACCTGTAAACTATGAGGTGGAACAACCCGAACGGAAAAATAAATTTCAGAATTATCACATTAACTTGCTCAAGCTATGGAAAGAAGGAACAACGGACATATTATGTTCAACACTCTCAGACATGTCAGTCTCAGAGCAAATGGTCCCTAGTAGCCATAGTAGTCTTCAAGATGTGGAAATCGGAGAACAGTTGAGTGAATCCCAAAAGAACAAATTATTGGATAATTTGAAGCAGGTGGCTGGGATTTTTTCAGGAATACCAGGAAGAACACATATGGCTACCCACTCTATACCCACGGAAGAAGGGAAAATTGTAAGGCTGAGGCCTTATCGAATTCCGGAGTCAAAACATGGGGAAATGGCCAAGGAAATAGATAACATGCTCGAATTGGGGACCATTGTGCCATCTAAAAGCGCATGGTGCTCACCAGTGGTCCTAGTACCCAAACCTGATGGTACTACTAGGTTTTGTATGGACTTTCGGCAGTTGAATGCAATATCCCACTATGAAGCCTACCCAATGCCCAGAATTGATGAACTGATAGAAAAACTGGGTTCAGCCTCATTCCTGAGCACCCTGGATTTAACCAAAGGGTATTGGCAGATACCCCTCAACCAATCAGATCAGGAGAAAACTGCCTTTTCGACACCTCAAGGCTTATTTCAGTTCACTGTCCTACCCTTTGGTTTGCATGGGGCACCGGCCACATTCAAGGCATTAATGGATAAAATCTTGAGACCACACGAAGAATATGCTGCGGCTTACTTGGATGACATAGTGATCTTCAGCCATACGTGGAACGAACACCTGGCACATTTGACCCAAGTAATACAATCATTAAAAGAGGCTGGTCTGCACATTAACCCAAAAAAGACTAAACTGGCAGCACACACAACCAAATACTTGGGGTATGCAGTGGGGGGAGGGGTGATAACCCCCCTTTTGGACAAGATTCAAGCCCTACAGAAGCTCAGGTCTCCCGAAACTAGGAAAGAAATTCGAGCCTTCTTGGGGTTTGTGGGGTACTATAGGAGATTCTTGCCACACTTCTCTACCATAGCTGCACCACTTACAGATGCGCTGAAAACCAACCGTCCCCTACAGATCAGTGCAAGCATTCCAGAAGCTGATCCGGATGATTTCCATAAAACCTGTTCTCCATTGTCCTGACTTTTCAAAAGAATTCTATTTGCAGGCGGATGCCTCGGGATGTGGTTTAGGAGCAGTGCTGTCCCAGGGGACTGAGCAAAACCTTTGCCCAATAGCCTTCATCAGTAGGAAGTTGCTTCCACATGAGATTCCGTACTCCACGATGGAGAAGGAATGCCTGGCCATAAAATGGGCTGTTGAGTCTCTTCGATATTACCTACTGGTTAGACGGTTTACCATTTTTACCGATCATGCACCACTAAAATGGTTGGCTACACAAAAAGACTCAAACCATAGAGTTCTGAGATGGTTTTTGACGCTACAGCCTTACCAGTTCGTGACTGTACATAAACCAGGAAAATATCAGATGGTGGCTGATTACTTGTCACGTGCCATGGACCTGCCCGAACGGCATGGGTCCTTGGGGGGAGTATGTGAGGTGGAAGCAGTGGCAGCCGCCCTGGATACTGGGAGAAAGGAGGGGGTTGGGGAAGAGTCCCGTCTAGTGCTGGCCATCAATGAAAAGAGACAAACTACAGATCCCAAAATGCCCCACGAAATACTGCATCAGGGGGGAGGCACACCGATGGGTAAAGAAAGGAAAAAGAGGAAAGGGAGAACTGGGTTTCCTTATGTTAAAACCGCCCGAACACAAAGTACAGGGTTAGCCCACAGTGGACGGAGCAGGGAGGAGGTGGGGAATCTGAATCAGGTGTGTTAAAACCGTTGCTGAGAACACATGGGGCTGATTACGGGGGGGAGGGGCCGGACAAGGGTTAAATGCAACTCCAAGAGACTCAGGAGGTGTCTTATTTTTCAGGAGCAGCGCATGGCGAGAGACGGCGCACCCGGGTGGAGTAAGACCAGCCAAGAATACGAGTGGGCTTACTAATAGTAAGCTGAAAGCTCACAGATTGACACCATACCTGGTCCCTGGCTCAAGACCTTCCAGTGGAGAGAAACGGCCGCCTAAGAAGAAGGATTCGGAGTGGTGAAGTGTTTACTATTGACATTCTGTTAATTTCGTTTTCATGGCCGGCGGACAGGTTGAAGGGTGAAAAGCCTGTAATCGCCTGGCTGTTATCTTGGAACTAATTAAGGCCAGCAGCGGACGTTGCAAGTAAAGTAAGGCAGAACGCCTGTGCCTATGAGGTGAAAAGAACCATCATCAGTTGGCTGAATTTATTGATCTGTGACTAGTATTTTGTTGTGCAATAAACCACTGTGAAAGAAAACCTTGTTTGTCTCCAGCTGACTACTTAACACACCTCAATAAGCCTTTGGTGTTACCTGTTTTTTTCCCGAAGCCTTCACCACCGTCTGAGAGGGCCTTGCACTTGCTGGACATTGCTTGTGCCTTGAAGTTCTCATAGCCCACAGGATCTCAGTGTTTTCCTGGATTTCCTTCTCTGTGTCCTTTTTTTATTTTTTTTTTAACTTGTTTATTTTTGGTTAGCGCACAGGAAAACAAATTAGCATTTCAGATTAACACTTCATAACAGTCTTAATATATGGTTGCATAACCCCAGACACCCCCTCCCACCCTTTAGTTCCAGCAGTCTCCTGAGGACTATCTCTTTGCCCGTTAAGTCCGACCTCTGACTGATCAGCCCCTGTTGTCCCTTACACCGCTCCGTCTTCCTCCTCTCTCTCCGTGCTTACGTCACCAGATCCTGATTCCGGCTATCCTCCTGGGCCTGCTCCTCTATCGATTGAGTCTGTTCTCCATCTGCCGCCCGCATGGCATTCATCACTAGGCGTGGTTTGTATGTCAGCGGCGGGAAGCGGAGCTCATAGTCTATCACCGGGGACCAAATGTTTGTGTAACGGTGGAGGCGGCCTCTATTTGCTGCCATGATTTTCTCAGCAATGAATATGTCCCAGATCTTCAGCCACCACAGCACTGTTAAGGGGCCTTCCGGGGACTTCCATGTCCGGGCTATTGTGATTTTGGCAGCCAAGAGCAATTGAGTGACGAGGGCCGCGAGAGCGCCCGCTTTTGGGTAAATGTCTGGAATTGGGGTCCCCAGCAGGAGTGGTTCCAGTTCTAGTGGCAGCGAGACCTGGGTAATGTCTGCGATGATAGCTATACATTGGGTCCAAAAGGCCAACACCACCAGGCACGACCACCACATGTGTAGGTAAGAGCCTGGCGAGCCACAGCGTTGCCAGCACTGTGGATCCAGCGACTGACTGAAGTGGTGTAGTTGAAGCAGTGGGAAATACCATCTCAAGAGAAGTTTATGTGCGCATTCTCGGTTGGTGATGCAGAACGAGGCTGAATGCGTGCGGGACCAGATATCAGTCCAGGCCTGATCTTGGATCGGAGGCCCTAGGTCCTTCTCCCACTGCGACATATATGTTGCTCTGGCTGATAATAGGTTCACCTGGAATAGTCGGTATAGCGTCGAGATCCGCCCTCGGGCTGGAGGGTCGGTTATCTTTAGTTCCAAGGCGTCCAGGTCTCGGGTGGCAACCTCTCGTGTTTGAGGGTGTGAGCACCAGTGCCTGATTTGGCAGTATGAGAACCTGTCTGACTCCGGGAGATTAAATGCTCTTTTGCATTGGACGAATGTCAGTGGCTGAGATTCTTCAAATAGTTGGCCTAGGGAGCTGAGGCCTCAGGCGATCCAGTTTCTGAAGTTCGAGGGGGAAGATCCAGGTGAGAATGCCGGATTGTGGAAGACTGGAGCTGAGGGGCCCTGGTCTCTCGGGATGCCTCTGAATTTGCAGGCCCAATCCCATGCCTTCAATGTCTGCTTGGTCAAAGATAAAATGGCTGGCCACGACCGCCGGAGTGCTGTTGGCAGTTGCAAGAGAAAGCGCTGGGGGAGAGGCAATCGGGATTGTTCTACGTCCATCCATTTGGGGCGGTCTGACGCTATGGTCCAAGCCCGGGTGTGAGCTATCTGCGCCGCCATTTGGTATTTCTGGAGGTCCGGGACCCCCAAGCCACCCTGTTTCGAGGCACAAAGCATGGTCCTCCGCGGAATGCAAGCTTTCTTCCCCTTCCATATGAATTCAAATATCTTCCGCTGCAGTCGCTGCAGCTGGGGGCGGGGGACGATGATGGGAGGGCCGAACAGGCGTACAGAAATCGGGGTAATAAGTTCATCTTGCAGGCCTTGATGCGCCCTATTAGTGATATTTCTTGGGTGAGCCAGGCTTCCAGGTCTTTTTCCAGCGTTTTAATCAGGGGCGGGAAGTTAATCCGATAAGTGTCACCAGGGTTAGCGGGGATCCGCACCCCGAGATAGGGGATGGAGGATTCCCTTAGTGGGATCGCACACTGGACGCTGAAGGAGTTCTTGTCTCTTTGGTCCAAACCTATCCCCAACGCTGTTGATTTCGCGAAATTGATGGCAAATCCGGACACCCTCCCGAATCAGTGGATTTCCGCTAGGGCGGTTTTTAAGGACTGGTGTCTGTGATGTCTGTGATGGTTAGCATCACGTCGTCCGCGTAGAGCGCGATCTTGTGTTTGGTGGAGCCCACTTGGGGACCTTTGATTCTGGTGTTGAGGCGAATCCGTTGGGCCAGATGTTCCATAACAATAGCAAAAAGCAGGGGAGAGAGGGGGCAGCCCTGTCTAGTGCCGCATGTTAAGGAGATCGGGCTGGTTAGTAGGCCGTTCACCCGGAGAAGGGTAGTCAGGGTTTGGTAGTTTGCTAAGATTAGCTTTACGAAGGTGGGCCCCAGGTGGAAAGATTCCAGGGTAAGGCGTAGGAACGACCAGTCCACTTTGTCAAAAGCCTTGGTCGCGTCCAAGGCTTGTAGGGCGAGTTTCTGCGAGCCTTGCCTCGCTATCTCAACCAGGTTAAGGACTCGACGAGTGTTATCCGTGGTGGCTCTGTTTAGAATAAATCCTGTCTGGTCCGGGTCTATAATGTCCGGAAGAAGATTCGCTAATCGGTTTGCCAAGACCTTTGAATAGATATTCGCATCCAGGTTTAATAAGGAGATGGGACGATATGCTGCGATATCCCTGGGGTCTTTTCCTGGGTTCAGCGCTAGTACTGTGATCGACTCTGTCATCGATGGGGTTGTTGATCCAGAGATGGCGAAGGAGTTGAAGAGGGTCGTCATTGGTGCTAGCAGCTGGGGACGAAAGAGTTTATAAAATCGGGACGAGAAGCCATCCGGGCCAGGGGCTCTAGTTTTCAAGCTTTTAACAGCCTCGTCGATCTCTTCGCTGGTAATCGGGGCCTCCAATTCTTCTCTGCTTGCCTCCGAGAGTCTGGGCAAGGCAGCTTCCCGCAGGTAGGACTGCTGCTCTCCACTGGGTTTTGGAGTCGCTGTCATAGTCTCGGTTACGTGAGCCTCTGCAATTCTCAACTTATCCTGATCTGCGAACTGGACTACACCCTGGGGATCTCGGAGGCCTATAATAGTATTCCTCCTCTTGATTCTTGCCAGTTTTTCCACCAGGAATGTGTTCGCCTTGTTTCCTCTAGCGTAGTAACTTTGCTTTGTTTTAGTTAGAAGCTGGGCTGTGTCCTCGGCATAATGGGCCTCTAATTTCTTGCGGGCCGCCTGCAAGGCTCGGTCGGTTCTCGGGGACCAGTTTCTGGCCTTACACACCCTCTCTGCCTCCTGGACCTCATCTTCTAGGGTGCGGCGGAACTGTTGTTTTTGTTTGTGGTAGGCCGCCCCACGGGAGATCAGTACTCCTCTCAATACGGCCTTCATTGCGTCCCATGTATTCGCTGGGGAGGTATCTTCATTTTTATTTTCTTCAAAGAACTGTTTTATTGTTTTAGCTACTATGTCCCTGGTGGCCATATCGTTTAGGATCGGGTCATAAAGAGACCATCTGCGTCTTGAGGACGGGTCTGGGTTATGCGCTCTTAGTGTTAACATTATGGGTGCGTGGTCTCAGTGGATTCTGGGACCTATGAGGACATCATCTGTGTATGCCAGGATCTGCGGGGATGCCAACAGAAGGTCGATGCGCAAGTAAGTTCTATGTACATAGGAATAGCAGGAGTAGTCTCGCTCCTCTGGGTGGAGGATCCTCCAGGTATCCACCACGTCGAAGGTTCGGAACAGTTTAAGTAAAGCAGTCGCCACTTCACCATCCCCGCGGGCTGGGGGGTGTGATCTGTCTACTAAGGAGTTGGGGACCCCGTTGAAATCTCCCCCGAAGATGGTCTGGCCCTCAGCAAACGGTAGAAGGGTGCTTTCCAGGGTCGAGTAGAATGCCTCCTGCTCTTTGTTCGGGGCATATACGGAGATCAGAGTGTATAGTTGGCCGAGAATTCGGCACTTCACCGCTACAAAGCGGACCTCGGGGTCCAGCTTAGAGTCCAGGATTTGCGGCTTCAGCCCTTTGGCGAATAAGATTGCTGTGCCACCCCTCTTTGTTCCGTTCGTTGCCAAGAACTGTTGTGGGAATTGCCGATCTCGGAGCCTCGTGAAATCCGCCGGAATCAGGTGTCTCCTGTCCGTTTTAGGATCGCTTTCTGTTTCTGTGGGGCGTTGAGTCCTCTAACGTTCAACGATAGAAACCTTAGTTTCTGATGTGGAGGGGCAGCCTCCTGAATGTCCTCTGGAATGGCATTCTGTTCCTCGTGGGGGGGCTGGGGGTATTCAGTCCTCATTTTCATGACTCAGAGTTAGCTAAGTCTTCCTGCGGCTGGGTTTCCTGTATCCTCCCACAAGATCGGGCTGGTCTCCGAGGGTGAGTTGGTGACATACTCCTTGGAGAGGGGTATAGGCCGCTCGGGACCCGCGGCAATATCAGAAATTGGGTTCATCTCTGGATCGGTCTGCGTAAGTGCCCAGTAGGGCGGACTCATTTTATCTTTCGGCGTCTCTGAGGCTTCGCCCAAGGCTGCTGCTGCTGTTGCTGGGATAGTCGCTCTGACTCCCCTGGCGAGTGCTGCGGGAACTGAGCCGTTGGGGCCTCCGGGGAGCATGGGTGTAGGATTGACTTGGCATCTTCTAGGCGGCTGATCCTGCGTTGGGTTCCTTGAAATGTAAATTGGAGTGTGGCGGGGAGAAGCCATCTGTAGCGAATTTGCTGCCTCTGTAAGAGTAGTGTTAGGGGTCTAAGTGACCTTCTTTTCTGTAAGGTTGTTAGCGAGAAGTCCTGGAACATTTGCAGTGGGGAGCTCAGAAGGAAAGTTCGTCTTTGGTGCGGCTGATGGCCGAGATGGCCTCTTTCGTAGCGTAGAAATGGACCCTGGTAATTACGTCGGGAGGGCCGTCTGAATCTACTCCTCGTGTTGGTCGTAGCCTGTGAGTACGGTCCAGGATAAGTTGGGTTTTATCTATATTTGGGAGAAGGGCCTGAAAGAAATTGCCAATGTTTTCAGGCAGCTCTTTGTCTGAAATGGTCGATGGGACTCCCCGCATGCGTAGATTATTTCGTCGTGCCCTGTTTTCTACGTCGTCTTGTTTAAATTCCATTACTTCAATCTTGTTTTGCAGAGCCAGAATCTCCCGTCTCATGTCTAGGATCAAGGCGTCATGGCTCTGGGTCAGGTCCTCCACTTCGCCCAGCCTCTGTTCGGCCTCGGTCAGTCTTTGATCCGTTTGGTCCCTCCGCGTGGTGAGCTCTGACATACAAGACCGGAACTCCGCCTTGATGTCCTGCATGAAGGCCTGGATGTCTTCCTTAGTGGCTAATTTACCTTGCTCCTCAGGGGGTTTTTGTGGGGTCAATTTAGGGGGAGGGTCCGGTTTCTTCGTTCTGTCCGCTGCCAAGAGCATAGTGGAGATGTCCGAGGCTTTGGCTGGTTTCGTCGGCTTCGACATTGTCGGGATTAGGAGCTCCGGGTTGCAGTGACTGCGATGGTTAAGGCTCTCGGGGCGAGGCTAATTAGAGTCCGGAGGCCAGAAGTCAGGGACCCAGGGGGGGGTAGGTAGGTTCAGGTGAAGAGGCCGAGCGCCAGATGCAATGAGTATCACTAGGCCTTGTTTTCGTGGCATCAGAAAGCGGGCCGCAGGGGGCGGCGGAGCCGATGTGGGGATCTGTTGGAGGGTAGGTGGTATGTGTCCAGCTGTGGGGGACTCAGGATCAAGTATGGGCCGCTGGAGTGGGCCGGGGCACCCCAGGAAGTTCCAGAGATCAGGGGGTTGGGGGGTTTCAGGCGGGGTATCAGGAGGTCTCTGGTCGGCAGGGGGAAGGGTTTTCATACCTCATCCGGGTTCGCTGGGTTGGGCTCAGAGCTCAGGAGCTGGGGAGCCGTGTGTTGGCAGCCGCTTCCGCGTACGATTCTCCGTTATGTCCGAGGGCACAGCTTGTGGGGGGCCCAGCCAAGGAGAGTGGCCGCGGTATTCTGGAGGAGGTCGCTCGGCTGTAACTAAAGGCAGGGCTGGAGCTCCAGAGACACGGCCCCCGAGTGCAGCTGGAGTGGGCCGGGGCACCCCAGGAAGTCTCCGGGATCGGGGGGGTCTCAGGCGGGGCACCAGGGGATCTCCGGTCGGATGGGGGACACACGGAGCTGGGGAGCCGTGTGTGAGCAGCAGCTCCCGGGTAAGATCCTCAGGGATGTCCACGGGCTCGGCTTGTGGGGGGCCCGGCTCAGGCTGGAGGGCCGGGGCGCCTCTGGAGGGAGCCGGGTCGTCCGATGGAGGGGGGGCCGTTGAACGCCTCCATTCCCAAGTCGGGATCCTGGAGTCGGGTGGCAGGGCAGCACCCACAGAATCCCGGAGGAGGCTGCACGGCCGCAATCCATGGCAGTCCTGGAGCTCCAGAGACGCGGCCCCCGAGTGTCGGTCGGGCCCTCCCTTCGCACGAGGAGCGACTGTCTTTCCCCCAGCTGACCCGGAGGCCCGTGGATCTCCGGCGCTCCCTGGCCTCAGGTAGGATGGATCAGCGGGTCCACTCCCGCAGACACTGGGAGAGCGGGTGCCCGTGCTCGGCCTCACTGCCTCCTCTGTAGGGAGCCGCGTCCTCGCAGAGTTATCTGGGCCTCCGGGCCGCTGTGATGGGGGGCGGGGAGGCTGCAACGTCGCTGCTGGGGGTCCGGTTAGCTGGTATCAGCAACAGGGAGGAGGGGGTCTCTTAGTGCTTGCGGCGGGCAGGCCGGGAGCCCATGTCAGGCCGGGCCCAGCCGCCAGACCTCTGGATCGCGGCTCGCTTCGTTCTGTCTTGGGGACGACAGAGAGATCACTTCCCGGCCGCCATCTTGGGAGCGGTGCCAGGGGGCAGAGGGCCTCCGGGGAACAGGCTGGATTCGGGCTTCGGGGTTGGCGACGTCGTCTTACAGGGCAGCCGCCGACGCCTTAGGGGTTCGCCTTGCCTGTGAGCCTTGGCATGCCGCAGACCGATCCTTTCAGAGTGATTTATTTATCATTGCCGCGGGTCTCGTAAGGAGGCCATTACAGGAGCAGCTTTATAGTTCGCGCTCCAGGCCACGCCCCTCCTCTCTGTGTCCTTTTAACCAGCCCATGTGTTGTCTGCTCTGCCTTGGCTGGCCGTGCTCTCCGGCACAGCTGCTCACCCTCTGCTATCTCTGCCTCCCTTTATACACCTGAAACCATTTAACAGGTTGCAGGTATGAACACTCAGTTTCACTTGCCTGACCATAGTTATTGGTAAGAACAAAAGTGATGGGTGGAAGGTTTTGAATGAATCTGAACCACTGGCATTGCTCTGGGCAACCTTCCACACCACCGTTTTTTAGCCCTTCTGCGCCATTGCAAAAGGGGTCCAGCCATATGCAAATCAGTCAGGTACTGCCACCAATGGTAGCAGCCCAGCCCGAACTGCTAGGCCAGGTCCCCTCTGCACGGAAACACAAGCAACCCCAGACATGTTTCGGCCTTGTTGGGCCTCCTCAATGAGGTGCAGCTTTGTTTCCTATGGCGCAGCGAGCAAGGGACCCACGTCTGGGCATACCCTCTCTCACAGAGTGAGACAAACAGTAAGCACAAAAGTGATGGGTGGAAGGTTTTGAATGAATCTGAACCACTGGCATTGCTCTGGGCAACCTTCCACACCACCGTTTTTTAGCCCTTCTGCTAAGGTTATTGGGACATGCCTGACCTTCGCAATACTTCTCAGGCCTCTTCCTCGTCTCAGTACTGGAGTGGTGAAATAAGCAGTTAGTGTTCACTACTCTTAGTCTCCTTGTCCCAGTACTAACATGGTTTAAATGAGGATAAATGAGGGGACAGGATGCACAACAGGCTATAAATGTAGGGGCAGGGTAAATTTTGTTCTCACTAGAAAAGGGGGGGGGGTACCAGGTCTTGCCTGCGGATATACTCTCCCTAGTCCCCAAGGACCCTCCACCCAGGTGGTCCTCTTTTGCATCTCTACCCCCAGTGTCAGGATCCGAAAGCGATGGCCTTTCCCTGGCCACCTGAGCAGAGGATCCAAAGGGAGTGAGAAGCTGTGAGGATACCCTCAGGTTTCACACACATGGCATTTTTGATTTAATATTGCCATGCCGCCTCTTGTGATAGATCAAAAGTAATATCTTTTACTTTTCTATAAAAAGGATCCATCCCCTTTCAAATTTCACAAGCCATTTTTCTTAAATACGATCTGCTAATCCAACTCCACTTTCCTAAATCTCAAAGGTGGCAACATATAACTCTGCTCAATCTGTCTGACATCTTTCAGCTGCTGCCCTATAGTTTGGCAACATGACCGTTAGAGTGCCATGCATTCCTGAAACAGCCTGATAAAACCCAAGGTATCCACAGCCAGGACTGAGCGCAGCTCTGATACAAAATTATATAATTGCATACTCCCGGAGCCTGGTGGCAGATGAAATAATACATTTAAGCCATGTCCAGTTTTGACATGGTGCTTCTGGGAATCTCCAATTATATGGGCCAATATCTTTTGGTTTAAATTTGTCAGCTTGGTTGCTACTGTCTCATTTCCTGACATTGCTTTATTTGTATCCACATCAGAAACTGTGTTTCACCCTAAATAACTATTTGGGCCCATCCCTGGAAATCTACCCTTTTCAACTCTCTGGGAAGGCTTGTTACCTTCCCCAGAGGACCGGCAATGCTCACTGGGAGATAGAAGGAAACCTGTTAGGACAATGCAGAGCTCCTACCAGGGTGGTATTTAACAGATACCATTTGATACAGAGCAGACAGGACCGAGGGTAGAGTTGGAGTAGTCAGGAGAGAAGTAACACTCTACAGAAGAGCCACCATCTTGGAATTGCCAAGGCTCCCACATATCCTGTGCCCCCTACCCACTTCCTGCAAACGACTTACTTTGGGACAGACCTCACCAGGCAAAACACTCTTAACTCAGCAGCCGGGATTGGACCTCTTACAGAAGGCTAGAAGGGGTCTAATCCTCAGTGGCAGATTGCTGATTTAGGATGGTAAAACCACCCCCTCTGTCGTATCATCGTTGGACCACAGAAGAGAAAAGATTTCATCTGATACTTTGTTGAAGGTACAGTCTTCCCCAAAGTCATAATCTGCAGAGGTTAAGAACAAGTTTCAAAGAAGGCAGAAATTCCCTCCCTCTATCATCCCAGAGGAACATTCAGGTTATTCTGCTGCCTGGAATGCTGAAACTACTGGTGCTCAGGACCTGCTAATTGGAGGTGACAGCCCCCGAAAGTGCTCCCTGGCATCCTTCCTAGCTGAGAAGTGCAGAACAAGCATCCACCTTAGCCCAGGGGACCCTAAATTGGGTCCCCCAGCAACCACAAGTCAAGAACCAGCTTTGGGCACTATATGACTGCTTTGATCCGTTTTTATGCCATCTTCACCGCTTTGAGCCATATTTTGAGCCGCTGCAAACAATTGACTGACACTGCTTTTCGATCTGCTGGCGAGCAGTCGAGCCGCTGACTTTACCATCGCCTGCCTGCACTTCTGCTATTTTACAGCTGATCGATAATGAAAAACCGCATCGCGTGGTTGGGCCTTTTTAAATTGACTTGACTGATATAAGACATCGACTCGACCATCGCGTTCCTGTTACTCCACCATTTTTAGCGGATGACCGCTACAGGCCCATACCACATTACTGGACCTCCTTGAGCAGACTCAAGCGCCTTGACACACGCGATCCATTGGAACAACTGAATTGAAACATCTTGATGCAGACTCGACCCATTGTAAAGCGTCTATAAGACTGGTTCCATGCTGTTGAGCCTCAAGAACCAGTCTAAAAGGTATTTGAAGTGGTTCTACTCCCCTGGCCACCTTTAAAAGGCCCTAGTGACTTGTAAGACCTGTAGAAATCCACAGCTCATCGCTCAATAATCCAAAAGAGTAAAGGGCAGCAAAGGCAGAAACAGGTTTTATTCTTTATATACAGCTGTGCAGAATAGTTTCGGGGAAACTGTCATAGTAGTTCTGTCCGTAAATGGATGCCCCTGAGCTCATAAACCTCTGGGATTTTCTACAGTTCTCTGCAATATACGCTTACAGAATCCAGTATGCTACATTTAGTCCATTACATTAACAATGGACCGCCTAACAGCACATCCTTGGACAACGATTTAGGGGACCATCTGAGCTTGATGTAATGTTGCTCAACCCACCAGCATGAAACAACCATCCGCCTCTCCAGAGGTTTTCCACCACACCTTCTTGTATCCAAACTGCAGTCACATGATCGTTATTCTAGTTCTAAGACAGCTAAACCCACCTTTACGATGTAATAAGAGGACTGTGGTAAGACAAAATGGGGATTTGGATGGCGACTTACTTCGGGCAACCTTATGGGCACTAATACAATTGCCAACCAATCAGCTTTTAGTATGTAGCAACACCCCATAACATGGCAGTTGCTCCAGTGTCAAAGCCACAATGACAGCTGCAGTTCTGCGCGGTTCGTGGCTCGTGTGTCCGCAGACTCATGTAAAAGCTCACTGGTTTCAGCAGACTCCTCTCTAGCTTTTTAAGACACCTTCAGTGAAATTGACTTTGCTGCTTAAGATATTGCCTGTTCACCCCTGTCTGTGTCTTCAGACTCAGAGTGCACCCTTTCAGTGCAAACTGCACATTTTGTATCTTTCGTTACAGGGGATGGCTATAGTGGTTTTAATGTATTTTTTTAATTGAGTTTTCAGAAACAAATGCAACACAAAACCACCAACAATTTTCACTCCCCACCCCCTTTCCCCCACAATCCCATCCCTCCCCCTCCCTTCCCAATACACAGTACGAGTGTCAGATTTTGGGCTTCAGGATATGCCCAGTATCCCTAAATTGTGAAGACAGTACTGTTCAGTATATGCTCCATGGAGGAAGTCCAGGATTGACGCCCATTCCATTGAAAACGGGGTCTTTTCGCCCTGGATTGCGTAAGTGACCCATTCCAAGGAGACAAAGTTTCATAGTTTATAGAACCAATCCTTGATGTATGGCGGGTCTCTGGTTTTTCAATTCTGAGCCACGACCAGTAGGGCCAACATCTGCTTTTCTTTTGTTATTTGGACATAGTCTGTTGTCCTGTTCTGCTATGCCAAGAAGGTATTCCCCCAGTGATCTCTCAACATGACACTTAAATACTGTTTGTGTGTTATTCTTGACCTCGTCCCAGAAAGGTCGTAATTTGGGGGAGGACCACCAGATATTTAGCCAGTCCCTCCTCCCGCCACATGTGTCTGGCGTACTTGGCGTTATCGTGTGTAAACGTTCAGTGGTATAGTGCCATTGAAACATTAGTTTGAGCCAAAATTCCCTAATCTGGAGGGGTCTGGTCAGACGGGGGATATCAGACTACAGGTTTGCCCATGCTTCATCCGAGGGTATTGTGCCCAGTGTTTTCCCCCTATCTAATTTGGTACGGTAATTCTGTCTGTGGGGGGGTTCATCTGTTAAAAATGTGTATAATTTTGAAATCAAGCGCTTGTCCCTTGGGCTGGTGGTCAAACATTTCTCAAATGGTGTAAGGGTTCTCAGTGATGTTGACCTATTTGAGGGGGCCATCAACCAGTGGCGTACGTGAAAGTATTGAAATCCTTAGTTCTCCTGTAGCCCTAGTTCTTCCTTGCATGTGTTAAATGACTTAATGTCTGTTCCCTGAAACATGTTGCAAAATGTAGTACATCCAGCCATTTTCCAATGTGAGAATGAGTGGGTGTCTAAGCCCGGAGTGAATTGTGGTTTTGGCAAAGAGTGGGGTGAAGGGGGATGGAAACGTCGTGATATGGTGTCTTCGTGTCGCTTGGTCCCACGTATCCTCAACAGCCCTCGTAATCTGACTCTGGTTTATATTTCGTGGTCGGTCTGATCTTGGCAGCCATCGTTTTTCTCCCATTCTTGGGTCTACTATTGCTTTTTACATCTGCCCCATCTCTTACCAGAGTCCTCTCCGAGTACTCTTTTATAACTCGCAGTTGGACTGCTTGATTGTATTCTCTGAAGTTTGGGCGTTCTTCCCCCCACCACCCTCTGTTTGGGGGAAGCAGTTGAGTTTTGAGCGCTACTCAGAGGGGTTTATTTTTCCATGTAAAATCAGATATCATCTTGTATAGGGTGCAGAAGACTGTGGTTTGAACCAGGAGGGCCTGAAAGAGATAAAGAACTCTGGGCAGGATGACCATTTTAATCGAATTGATCCGCCACCCAACAATGAGACTGTGAGTGGGCTCCATATCTGCAGTTGTTTCTGTATGTCCTCCAAGAGTGGCTGAAAATTTGCCGGGTATAATTCCCTGAGTGTGTGCATGATGGGTCACCCGCAGCACTTGGATTCCCTTGGAGACCCAGTGGAACAGTGTCACTTCTTTGGCCTTTGTCAGTTCGTCTTGTTTGAGAAACAGGTTTAGAATTTCAGATTTGGTGATGTAAATTTTTAGGCCGGCCACTACCTAAATGTTCAATTTCGAGTAGTGCTGCAAGGAGCAAAATAACTGGGTTGGTGATGGCGAGAAGCATTTCATCAGCATATGCCATTACTTTGTGAGTGTCACCTCCAAATGAGATCCCCTTGATTGTATCCGAATGACGTATTTATGACAGTAATGGTTCCAGATGTAGCGCATAGAGGATAGGGGACATCCCTGTTTCGTGCCTCTTTATGGGGGCACAGGGCTGGACAAATACCCATTTATAAGTAGTCTGGCCGTGGGGTTATTGTAGTTCGCTTGAATCATGGTGATAAACTTGGGGCTGAAGCACATTGCTCGCAGAGTGTTAAAGAGAAAGGACCATTCGACTCTATCGAATGCCTTTTCTGCATCGAATGACACAAATACTGCGGCATCCCCCTTTTTCACTACTTTTTCCAATAGGTGGCACGCTCTCCTTACATTGTTGTGGGTTTGGCAGTTTTTATTAACCCCTCTATTGAAGTGGTTATCTTGCCAGAAAAGGTGCAAGAATTGAATAGGTTGGTTAGTATGGGGGCCAGGATTGTCCAGAATTATTTATAGAAAGAGGCTAGGTAGCCGTCGTGCCCGGTGATTTATTTACCGGCAGGTTTGCTATCACATGCAGTATTTCTTCCCAGGTGATGTCTCTCTAGAGCTGATCCCTATCTGGGGTAGGAATCTTGTTTAGTGGATTGCCTGTAAATAATTATGCTGGGCTACTTGGTCCAGGTGATCTGATTCATATAGGGCTGTATAAACGGCTTGGAATTGTAATGCAATGCTTTCTGTCGTCGTCTCCCTGTTCCCTGTTTGATCTTTTACCCCCAATATTGTTTGGCCAGGAGTCTGTCAGCTTTATTAGCTTTAACATTTTTCTGTTTCAGGTAGATTAAGCTTTTTTCTGCTTGTTTGGTGTGTATGAGGTCTGATTTACCCTTTGTGTTTCTGTATTCTATGTGGAGGCCTGGGCTAGTGTCTGTCTACATCCATTTCAGTGTGTCTTTTTCTTGGGTTTCTAGGTCTAATTATATTTTCCTCTTGAGTTTCTCCCTGTGTTCTTCGTTTGCAGTGAGCAAGTTGCTTTGAAGGTGTCCCAGAGCATGTCATCTCCTGTTTCGCCATTTGTGTTTGTGTCAAAGTAGTCCCTAATTTTGTGTTCTAAGTCATCACAGATAACCGGGCCTGTTGAAAGTGCATTAGGGAATCTCCAGCTCCATAGTTTAGATTGTAATCTGGGAAGTTTGAGGTCAATGGTTCTCGGGGCATGGTCTGAGATGGTGAAAGTATGGGCCTATATTTGACATACTTCCTATTTGCTTGGTTGAACACCATATGTAATCCATTCTGGAAAAAGAATTGTGAACATGGGGGTAATGCGTGTACGCTATTTCATTACCTTTCATGGTTGTCCACAGATCTCTTAAATGTAAGCTGTTAACATTTTGATTTGAGCATGTTTGAAGGGGTGTGGTGGTTTGGGCATACTTTGTTCTAGAGCTTCTATCCCGGAGTTGAAACCTTGCAATGTTTGAGTCTCCCATCAGTATCATTTCCCCTTTGTTAAATTGTTCCAGTTCCGTGAGGAGTGTTTTCAGGAACTCCTCTTGGCCTGAGTTTGGGGTGTATATAGCGGCCAGTGTTAAGGTCTTCGAACCCAACTGTATGATTAGGCAGGGATATTGGCCCTCTTTGTCGGCTTTTGTATGCGAGATTGCAACCTGGGTGTTAGGCAGAATCGCATATAGTACCCCTGGGGAACACTACATGCAATTAGACTACAAGTGTCAGTACAATTTCAACTTTGGTACAAGCCTGTACTACACAGTAATGTGGTAGGAGTGGCTGAGCAGCCAGACTTATCTCAAGAGTAACGTGAGCAGTAGAACAAGTTACACAAAGGGCCAACAAATACAGTGATTCAAACAAACACTTTCTCAAGGTTTCTTGGGAAAAGAATATACATTTATTTATACAGTAATTTGGAAAACATTACACTAGCAAGAGCAGCTCAGTATCATATACTAATATACTACAAATGCACAACCAATCAGTTACTGAACAAGTTCAGCTCCTCTGAAGTGGGAGCAAAATGGCACTTCAGTTACTTTAAAAAAGGGGTAAAAAGGTAAGGTTATAAGAACCGAAGCACAAATACTTTCATAGACAGGGCAAACGGTTTCAGTTAACTACAACCAGCAATTCAGTTCATCGGCCTGGGCCAAAGTCAATGGTTCAGAGTCTTACTATAGGAAAGCAAAGTTCTGCTAGTAAACGGTTTAGTCTTTGCCATGGATCTTAAAAGAATTTGGTCAGACAAAAAGTTAGATGTTGGTTTAGGGAAGGACAAGCCTTTGATTCGAAGTCGAGAAAGTTTCACAAACTTTAACCGTGGCCGAAAAGATTTCCCGACCGTGTTTGCACAGTACCTTTTAAAGTGAAGAAGAGCTGTAGCTGAGGCAGTTGTTCCTGGCAGTTCGAGCAGATCTCGCTGTTCCTGAGCTTCAGTCGTGGGGACAAGAAGGACGTCTGGAGGTTCCTGCACTGCCCAGGGAGGCCACAAGCTTGGCAAAATGTCGGTTTAAGGTGTGAGTGCCTTAAAGACCACAAACTGGTATCCTTCCCACTGGCTATCCGGTTTTCCACAGCACTCTGTGTTAGGGAGAATTCTCCAGAATGGCTAATTTCCCTTACATACTGAGTCCCCCAGCAGCTTTGCTGGATTTCTAGGATTTATTTTTTCACCTGGTAAGAGTGGAGCCTTTTTTCCCACGCTTACATGTGTTTTGCTGTGTGTTTAACATTTGTGTGCTCATAGACTGTGGAGCTTCACCTACTCCATAGGCATAATCTTTTTACTGTGTGTTACACAGCACATTTAGTGCAGTAACACAGGGTTGTCTTTTTCAGACTTCCCACTTTTAAACTCCATTTTCTGGGATTGACTTCTGTCTCCCAGAACATGTAAAGTTGCCATTGACTTTATTAGTCTTTTTAAAAGCATAGACCCAGTACAAACTATGTTACTTAGAGTACTGGAAAGGGTTAATAGTTATCACTTTTTGTCAGTTTCTCATGGAACATTATTTCGTTCCCCTTTCTTTAAGTTTTGGCTGCTGGCAGTGGTATCTACCCTATTTTTCCAACCGCGGTCTATGTAAATAGCCTTGGTACTGTTTTAGGCTAAGTTAGTAGCCTCAAACTTAAATCCGCTGGACCCCATTTACTTTTATTTGGTTCCGGATGGGTTTATTTGCCATTTCTTTTTGTAAAGGTCTTTCTCGTGTTTTACTCTGCGCGCCAAACCAGGTTTGGTTCCTTTGCTCGCCGTCCTTTGGTGGGCTTCTGCACAGAAGCCCTCCTTAGGCACCTGAATGTCTGAGGGGGACAGGATGTGAGGGAGGGGTTTGAGACTCCCTGCACATGGTCTCCTTGGAGACCCATGTTGCACTCTGTATGATTGGCTGTGGTGACTGTCCCGCCAGGACAGCCACCCTGCTGTCTGATTGACAGCCAGACTGTGTGAATGGGGGAAAAACTGCATAAAAAGCAGGTCTCTGGGACTTGGAATGCAGAGTTGCCACTGGATCGAGAGAACTGAAGAGAAGCTGAAAGAAGAGGACCACTACCACGACTGAACCTCCCGGTGAAGCCCTGCTGCGGGTTGGAATCTCCAAACTTTGACGACAGAGAAGGATCTGCAAGGACTCTTCTTCCCTTGAGCTGGTGGGACCAACCAGTTCGCCAAACACCAAGCAAGGCCTTGCTCCCCTGGTCGAATTTGCTGTGCACAACTGCAGTGAACCGGGTAGCCAGGAGGACCGGACCCTGTTTGGGTTTTAAGGAGGGCACCTTTTATTTGTTGCTTTGCTCTGCTGCTTGTTTCTTCCCTGGGCAGTGCAGGACCCTCCAGTCTTCCTACTTCGTGTCAGTCCGACAGTCATTTCAGTAACCGTGAGCCTGCAGTGTCTGCCAGGAAATTCTACCTCAGCTACAGCCTTATTCTTCATTTAGGGTACTGTTCTAACCCGAACGTTTCGTTCCGTCCAACCACAGTGAAAGTGTTTGAAATCTTTGACCAATCCGAGGGCTTGTCCTTCTCTACTCTTTTAAATATCTTTTCCTTCGACCAACTTCATTTCGAACTCTTGGCAAAGACTTAACCATGAACTACTCTGAACTGTGTGATACTCTGCAAAGACTCTGAACCACTAACATTGGCCCAGGCCTATTGATTTAAATCCTCATTGTAGCAAGCCTTTTCGAGATTGCCCTGCCTACTTACTTGTTGGTGCTGCTTAATTTTGTATTACCTTGTCTTGCCCTCCCTTTTAAATTGCTGGAGTGCCATTTTGCTCACACTTCATTTTGAGCCTAACTTGTCCAGAATTTATTGGGTGTTGTGTAGTATATTTGATTTTTCTGCTGCTTTATTTAGTGAACTGTTTTACAAATGAATGTGCAAATAAATGTATATTCTTTTACTCAGAAACCTTGAGTCAGTGTTTGTTTGAACCATAGTGACTGCTGTCCTTTGTGCAACTATTGATACTGCTCACTTTACTCTTGAGATAAGTCTGGCTGCTCAGCCATCACTACCACTTTACTGTGTAGTACAGGCTTGTACCAAAGGTGAATTTGTACTGTCGCTGGTAGTCTTAATCGTGTGTGATGCTCCCAAAGGGTACTGCATATGATTCTGCCTAACACTCTGCAGAAAATTTGATCATGAGGGGACGGTGTCCAGGCTGCTTATGAATTGGTTGTTCCCACCAAACTCAAGGGAAGAAGTTAACCTTGAAGGGCTTCTCTGTCAATGGAGTTTCAGGCAATTTGGACCTGCAGCAGGGCTTCACCGGTCGTCCAGGAGTTGCAGCAGTCGTCTTCCTTCGGCTCGTCTTCGGTTCTTTCGTTCCAGTGGTCGACTCTGCTTTGCAAGTCCCAGAGACCTGCTTTTAAACCGTTTTCCCCCATTCATTCCAGCCTAGCTGTCACTCACACAGCAGGGTGGCTGTCCTTGCCGGACAGCCAGCCGGCCAATCACGCCAGAGTGCATTCAGGTCTCCTAGGAGACTAAGCACAGGGAGTTTCCGGCACCGCCCTCACATCCTGTCCACCCAGACACTCGGGCGCCAGAGGAGGGCTTCAGCACTGAAGCCCGCCAAAGGCTAACGAACAGAGGGACCAAACCTGGTTTGGCGCGCAGAGACAAACACAAGAAGCACCTTTCCAAAAAGAAATGGCAAAAAAAGTTGACCGGAGTCTGTTTTTACAGATAGCTCCTGGCCGTCATACTGAAAAATATGGCTGACCCGATTTTTAGCTACCGTTTGCGGTCAGGAAAAATCATGGTAGTTTGATCTAAACCACTGCCACCAGCCATTTCAAGTAGGAAAGGGTAACATTTGACTGTTACATGAGTGTTTTGACTCAGGGGATGCTAGGCAACCCCTCCAGCACTCTATAGGAAGATAGTGTGTGCTGGGTCTGTAAATGTAAAGAGACTAGTAAAGTCAATTTAACTTTACATGCTCTGGGAGACAGTAGTCAGTCCAAAAGAAGGTATTTACACCTTGGGAAGTCTGAAAGACATCTCTGTGCCACTGCACTGAAGGTGCTGTGTGACACACAGAAAAAGATGATGCCAATGGAGTTGTTTTAAAACTCCATAACCAAAGAACACAAAAGTATAAAACAAATTGATGATGAAAATTTCAAAGTCCCAAAATATAGCAAAAGAGCTGGAGAGCTCTAAAATAGAGGGAATTTAGCACTTTATTGGCCCTCTTTGTCGGCCTTTGTATGCGAGATTGCAACCTGGGTGCCTGCTTTAAATGCGAGGAGCACTCCTGCTGTTTTTCCCTTGGCATTCGCTTGTATGATTTTTGGGAATTGTCCGATTTTCAACCAGTGTCGATCTTGTTGCTTAATATGTGTTTCTTGTAGGGCAATCAGATTGGTCTGATGTGTCGTGAGGAAGCGTTCTAATTTCCTACACTTGGCCGGCTGTTTAAGCCCCTAATATTAAGAGTTAAACATCAGAAGGTACGACCATTGTTTGGGAGTTAGGCTTATGGGATATCCTGGTTGTCTATGCCAGTTTGTATATTCTTTGACAGGTCCCCCGTGTACTACATTCATTCCCTCCGTGATTCCTGGAACACCCTAAACTACTCCCTCCTCACCCTAATGTAACTTAACTTTTCCCAACCTCCTCTCCCCCTGTGTTAGACCACTCTCAATATTCCTTCTAAGGACTCTGTCCTCAGAGGTAGACTATAAATGTTACCAGCAGCGTGTAGAGGGTTTCCCAAAACCTTATCTATATCTCTTTTGTGGATTCCAAGGTGAACATTGCCGTAGCTCAGCTTGAGTATAATTCCAAACTCAATGACCTGCTTCAGCCACATCGTCCCTTTTTGGATGGGTCCATTGCCTTCTCAGTACTTGGGGCTGCTCGAACCAGGGGTCTTCAATTTTTTTCTGCGGCCTCGTTCCGTCAGGGTCCATTCCCATAGCCGGGTTCCCTAGTGGGGTATATGGCCAGGCTGTGTTTGGATCTGTGTGGTTGTCCAGGTCAATCCGCATTATCTGGGGTCCTTCCTCCTTTGACGTTACCCTGTGGTGTCTGACCCCCAGCTGAACAAAATGGAAAGTCCCCCTGTATGTTATCTTCTTATTTTGTAGGTGATCTAGAAGCTCGTGCATGCTCCTTTGTTTCTGTAGCGTTAGTTGGGAGAGGTCTTGGAAGAGTTTAATTTCTTTGCCCTTTAATGTGATCAGCATCACCCTTCTGGCTACTCTTCGGGTCTACTCCTTTTGTGGGTAGTTTGCCATTGCAAGCAGTATGTCTCGAGGGCGTGCGCCTGGGTCCTGGCATTTTGGGCCCGCTCTGTGGATCCTATTGATTGGAATATCAACCTCTCCTTCCACGTTTAAGTTGTATTCGAAGATTCCTGTCACTTCTTCTTTCAAGTCTGCTTCTTGCACTGTTTCCGAAAGGTTCCTGATACGGATATTGGATCTCTGCAATCTATTTTCTAGGTCCTCACATTGCAATTCGATAGTCTGTGTTTTCTTTGCCAGGTGTTCTAACAACTGGTTCGACTTCGTGCTGTCAAGGGCCAGGTCTTGAACTGCCTTTCCATTTATGTCTGTTTTTTCCTCATTTCAGATAGTGCAGACAAGATTTCAGTGGTGGAGGAGTTGAATTGCTCTTGAAGGGAGGTGGAGAATTTATCCTGAAACTCGAGGAAGCAGCGCTCTGTCTTCTTTAAAGACTGCCATTTAGGTTTCTGTTGTGTTTTGATGGGGTTTCTGAAGGATGCTGTGCGCTCTCTGGTTTTAATTGCACCCCCTCGGACCTTAGCCAGCCGTTCCGGATCAGATTTTCTTTGGGGGTGGAAATGTGTGTGGTCTTCTGCAATGTTTTCCTCCCTTTGATGCCTGGCATTGACCGTATTCTTCGATGGGGGCGGGGTCACTGTTGCCCCTTGTGGGTCTGTATTCCAGTTGTGCTGCGTCCGTGGACCAGGGTTTGAGGTGTTGCAAGAGGTATCTGGATGCCATGCTGGGCAGTGATATTTGTAGGTTATTGCTCCTTCCTGGCATGGATTTGCCTGCTGTGGGCTCTGGTATGATGTTTGTGCTGCCCGGGCACTGCGCTGCGTGGTGTTGCTTATGGATAATTGCTCCCTCTTAACTTAGTGTCCGCTGGTCTGGCCACCGAGTTACATTCACACGGTTCTGAGGTGATAATTATGACGCTAGAGTGCCCTGCTGCGCCGAGCTGCCTAAAGGTGAGGATTCCTCCTTAGCAGGGCTTCCTTTGAAGTGCCAGCCAGGTTGCAGCCATGGGCCACGGAAGTGGGGGGCATAGCGGGCGGGGGCTCCGATGCGCACCAAAGGATGTGCGGCTATGGTGTTCACCTTGCCACCACCCCGCTGCTCTCCTGGTGGTTATGTGGGCCGGCGGCCCCGCCTGCCACGAGCACCTCAATCCACGACTCCAGGGAGGGTGGGGGGTAGACGTCCCTTGCCAGCTGTGTATCGGATATTTTTGGGCGGCCGACCGCGGGTATTGGCCGTCTGGTATTGACAATGTTTGGGAGTGGAATCAGGGACAGCAGAGCCCCCGTCTGCGTGGATCACCAGGTGTTTCCCTCCGCTCTTCCAGCCAAGGTCCCCGGCCATTTGTTGTGTGTTGCAGGCGAGTCCTCTTCCTTGGTGCATGCGCTTTGGGAACCATTCCAGGGGGCTCTGGACCCAGCCGCGGTGCCTGTGTCATTACATTGTGTTTCTGGGGTCTTCTGCGCCGAGCTGGGTTGCTGCGGGGGACAGAGCTTGACTAGCTGTGTCCTCAGTGGTAAGTGCCATCTTGGAATCTGGTTCTAGTGTTTTTGATTAGTGTGTTTGTATTTTTGGTTTAATTAAAGTCTCCTATTTTATAGAACTTGGTTTGAACTTTCTTTTATTTTGGTACCCCAGTATTATTATTGTTTTGGATAGTGCTCTGCAACCTTACATCCCTCCTGAAGATTATAGCCTGCCTTCGGCCCACGTTCTCACAAGATATACCCGTCAGTTTCTGCATGTTTCACCTTTATGATTGGAATCACTGCTGGTTTAATAGTAGTATGGGGCGGAGTAGGAGTTGTATTCACTACTCTTCCCTGTTCTCCTCCAAAACAGTATCCATTTCCTCACAACAAAACTCACTGATTTTTATGAATTCCCTAATGTGCATTTCTGGGCAGCCCAGGTTGGCAGAATATTATCATTGCTATTATTGTTATTAAGAAGAAAATAATACAGGAACATGTTTTTAAAAGCAAAATAATACTGTACTTGTCCTTTTATTGTCGGTTAAAATCATTACTTTTCTAAGAACCTTTTGTGATTTAAATGCTGGTGCATACATTAAAGAGGAGCTAAATGGTTTTGTGATTGGTGTAATTAGCAGCATTTTAGATTATACAGGCAATTATTGTGTTCATTATCTCAGACATGCTCCTTTATAAAAACAACCATTGTACTACTTGTAGAGAATATATACACATTTTCCCACAGAGATTAAAATTTCCAGTGACCTATTTAATTCTGTTGTTGCATTTTTGGGGGGAAACGAGCCATATTATTATGACATAGATGAAAATGCATAGCAGCAAATTACTAGAAATGTTAAAAATAAGTCACTCGATTCTATCAAACCTTTTTGTTTAATAGTGCTAGTTTGATGATGAGACTCAGAAGACTAGAAGCGGCTAAGCCATGTGACGTATGAAGCAAACGTTATTATCAAAATTGATAGTAGAATCTAAACTGTATTTGTAGAGTGCCCTGGAATCATTCTCATTTCAGACAACATTGAACGCTCTTTGTAGAGTACTGTACTGTGAAGCCGAGTTACATTACTTTGTTTGGGCCTTTTTTATAGCTGGCTACTTATTTCCTAGCAAAAAAGTTAATCACATTGTTTGATTGCCCGGCAAAATAGCTCTATTTGTGGCCAGTAATACATACAGAAATGTCCTCTGGACAGCCAATACAGTAGTCTAGAATCTGTGAGCTGCAGTGCATTAAGTTTCCTTTTAAAAGGTCATACTTAAAAATACGGTGTTATTTTTGAAATGTCTGATTGTTTAACATTTGATATATATTTGTTACAGCTTCTATTGCTGTACGTACATGCTTCAAGATCTTGGCTATGCACACTAAATGAATACCAGCGAGTCAATGTGTGAGAGATGTCGTTAAAGGGTTTACAAAGGATGTGCTTAAAACAATTGTTGGTCAAAGTACAAAATCGTAAAAGAAAATGTATATACACATAAACACTGGTTGTTGGGAAGTGATTAATTTTTAATAGGCGTGATATTCTTACAGACAGCTATTGAGATGCAAACATACTAAACAGCAATTGGTACTTAATAACCAAAGTACGGGTTAAAACACCTAGAAGTAAATGGAGTACAGCCAAGAATTTCAGAGATTGTCACCAAGAATCTCTTGGAGACCAAATCTCAAGTAGTTGCAGGATGCATTGGTAAACCACTAGGTGTACAAATGTGTAGGTTGAGCTTGGGCAAATCAAAAAGTGTGTCATGTAACAACTTGCAAATAGAAACTATATATTTGGGATTTTACTGGTCATAATTCAGATGTAGCAGAATGTTCTAATTTGTCCTTGGAATACAGTTTATAAATATTTCTATTTAACTCTATTATTTTTAAATGGTAAACAATAAAAACATTACACTGTCCCCCCTTTTTTCCCCCCCAGTACCATCTCAATCAGGATAACAAGATATATAGCAGCATTGACCAGTGACAAATATATACCGGTAGTCAGATAGTTACAGAGGGGTGGACACACCATTTTTTGAATGAGTGCTGTGTTAAAGCCGTTATACATGGAGCATCCCATTTCTACACTCTATATTGTGGGTATGGCAAGGCCATCACTTTGCTGGAGTATCAACTTGCTGGGAAGGAGCCAGATCATTTGAATTGGCTTGATCTGTATGATCTAAAGGAGATCCAGTGATCTAGTGGTCTGCTACATGTTGGTAATGTTGCTGCATGTAGCGCTTCCCTCATACTCATGTAGTTCAACCATTCCCGCAAGGTTGTGGCTTTTTTAGTTTCCCCCACGTCTTGGCAATAGTCGTCCTGGCCACCACTGATGCCATACTCAATAGTTCCTTTCACACCTGGATCCCCCCTCTATCAACGCTAGCGAGTATTGCCATGCGGAGTGCACCATACTAGACACTGCAGACACTATGGGCCTCATTACAAGTTTGGAGGTAGCCATGCCTACAAACTCTGGTCCGGGTCCACGGTCCCTGAATGGGAAATATCGGGCCATTCTGACATTGGAGGGCCCGGTATTTCCCCATTCAGGGAACCCGGACCCGGACCATCCCCATCGCCATTCCCATTTGAGCCCTCAGAGGGCTCAATGGGAATGGGGAGCATGCTAACAACGGGCCCGTTAATGACGGGCCCGTTGTTAGCATGCTGGACCCATCGCGGGACCCACAAAGGACGTCTGGTCTGACCAGACGTCCAGAGCGGGTCCCGAGAGGCAACCTCGTAATGAGGCGGTACAGGGTTAATGGTGTTGGCATTTTTACCAGCGCCGTTAACCACTTACCACCTCACTTGTAATGAGG
The DNA here is from genome assembly GCF_040938575.1 of Ambystoma mexicanum. Lineage (NCBI taxonomy): Eukaryota > Metazoa > Chordata > Amphibia > Caudata > Ambystomatidae > Ambystoma > Ambystoma mexicanum. The sequence continues at coordinate 133,928,097 of NC_090933.1, read as the reverse complement.
CCCTATATCTGCCCAGAACAGTCGGATCCTTGGACAAGTCCAGACATTATGAAGAAAATCCACTGTGTCCTGGGTGCATCTGGTGCAGCTGGATGATCTGTCAGGATAGTACCGATGTAATTTAGCTGGAGAAAAGTATACTTGGTGGAGAATCCTATAGTGGATCACATGTAGGTGGGTATTCAATGATATTTAACGTGTCTGTATGCATATTACCTTCCAGTGTATGTCAGATATTGTCGTGCCTAGTGCTAATTCCTACCTGGCCCTGAAATTACCAAACTGAGGAGGTGTAACAAACCATACAACTTTGACAAAGTAGACTAACCTGGTCTGAAGGAGTGGAGTATTCTTCTTTGCAGAGGGATGATGATAGACAAAGCCTTGGTAAGCACTTGCCTTTTCAAAAGCTATGATATGATATAGCATCTATAACGTGCCTATACACAAGTGTTTAAAGGCGCGATGCGGCAAGGGAGGGGAACAGAGGGAAGACAGAGACAGCGATCCTACTAGGCCGAGTGTCATTCAGATCGCGCAAGTGCAGGAGAAGGGGGAAGAGGAAAAGTGCAGAGTGGGAGGGCGGGAGGGGACAGTGCAGTACATGGGGTAATAGAATAAATAAACAATTAGAGAAGTAGATAATTCGGAAAGGGTATTAATCACCAGTCCATGCCCAGTAAGTAGGGGAAAAGCACAGCAGCAAAAAAAAAAAACTCAGTCTAGTAGCAGTCCGGAAGATGGAACATCTTGCAGCCCAGCCTGAATGTAGAATACCCGTAATGCAAGACAGGATCAACGGGGTAATCCAAGGGAAATATGCAACGTAAATGTATCAAGATGAGGGAGCAGGAGAAATGAGCAAGGGGAATTACAGGGGAAACCAGAGCTGAAGCCCAAGAAGGAACAGAGAACCTGAGAGTAGAGCAGGAACGCCAGAACAAGTAAAAGGAGAAAGCAAAAAAAGTGGAATGGCAGCGAGAAGGGAGGATGCCGACCCAGCGGTGCCGAGGCAGAGCCCGTAAGAGCCAGTGCCCCGCAAGATTTAAGGCTGCGAGAAGGGAGAAGCCAGACCCAGCGAAGCCGGAGCAAGGAGAACGGCAGCGAGAGGGGAGGAGCCCGATCCAGCGATGCTGAAAGCAGAGTACCGGAGGATCCGGCACCCAGGAAGGTGGAAAACAAGCAAACAGGAGGCCCGGCACGGAGGTCGAACTGAGAAGCCAGGAGGTGACTGAGGAGCCGACACCTAGAATAGAAGAAAAGGGGGAGCAACAGAGGGCCGTATCGAGGGCCAAGGAGCACGAAGCAACACAGCGGGCTGAGTTGCTGTTCCACAAAACTAGTGTCTACAAGGCGGTCTATTGCCTCGACAACAGACCGCAGTGGCCATCTTGGAAAAGGCTGGAAAGCTGCGTGGAGTACAAAAGTCCCATTGAGGAGATGCCATCTTGACGGGGTGAAGATGCCATTAGGATGTTGGTGCCTCCAAAGCTGCCACAAACACCAGGAATTGGGGAGAGTCCTAACAGGAGGTCTCTATGTTCTGATACACTTGGGGGATATGGTTGTGGTAGTGTATTGTAACAAAGGGGAGGTAACGTGGACCATAGGATAATGCTGCAATTTGGATTTAAAAACCTCCCTCAGTCGGAAATACAAAAACATTCCCCACGAATAGCTGCTAGGAGACCCTCAATGTCCCCTATTGCATTTCCTCCTGTCATTTTCTCAAGGTCATAAATACATTTTCCTGCACCCGTCGTTAAACTGGGAAGTTTATACCTTAAATTATCCTTATCCATTTGCGGCCAAGGAATATACTGCGGTCTGGCCCCTCCTTTCTCCAATAAAGGTAACTGCATGAAACCAAATTCCGAATCGGGTCCCATAGTCTGCCTATCCATAGTGGGGACAATGGTTCCTGATCGCCTTCTTCCTGGCAATGACCTCAGCCTGTTCACATATGGTGGCGACTCCCCCTTCTCACTATACAATCAACCTTTAGGTTGCTCTGGATACGCTATAGGATTTGGCTTTCTATCCTTAAGTTGTTCTAGATCAGACCATCATACTTCCTTGTCTATCTGTAAACATCCCTGGTGACTGCATGCACCTCTTCCCCACGGAAGGTTTCTCTTTCTTCGTCTGACACATCTAGTCTCCAACTAGTATGGCTCTCTTCTCTTTTGCCCCTATCTAAAGTCAGCCTGTCTAAAGACAAGACTCTATGCGCGAGATTGAACGGGTCTCTTCCTTCGCATCGTGGTTGAAAGACCAGGGACTGATCACCCTTCCCTTGGCTTCCCGATTTGCTTCCTTCTCGCAAGTCTTCATAGGCTTCATCGATCCTATCTCTGATACTCCCTACATCAAAATTCTCCTGTAGGGTTACCCTAAATGGGTCTGGCGTTGCTCCCTATTGCGGGAGGAACTCCTATATTGCCCCATGATATTACTGGACTCTGTTCCATCAAATTTTTCTGAATGCGATCAATATCGTGCTCCTTCTGTCTCCTTTTTCCCCTCTGTTTCTTTGTCTAATTCTGTTCGCTTTCTTTCGCATCGAACCCTTTCATCTTCCCTTCTCTTTTCTTCCCTTCTTTTGTTCGCTCTGCACTGCTCTTCTTCCCTTCGTCTTTGCATCCTTTTATCCCTAACTTTGTGCTTCCTCCTCTTCTCTCTTCTTTTCTTACCTGTCTCATTCTTAGAATGCTGTCTATTGTCATATTTCCTATGCTCCTCTGCCCTTTCTTCCTTCTTTTGCTGTTCTTCCTGATATTTGTTCTCGTCTCTGCTTGCTCTTTCTTTTTTGTTCATCCTCTTTGAACCGCTTTTCTCATTCCTTGGCTGTTCTATCATGTTCATCTTGATCTTACCTTTGCCTAACTTCCTCAATACTTTTCCCATCAAGTTTGAGCGATATCTGTCCTCCCATTCATTCGTTCTGTACAAGCGTTACCTCGTCAGCTTTATCTTTTTCTCCTTTCCATCTCTTAATCTCTCGTTCTATCTCTGTTGATATATTTGGTCATTCACTTTTCTCTTCCCTGTTTTGTATGACCTTAAAGGTCTCTTCCTAGTCTCCTCTGGACTATCATCACTTTTATAAGCAGGTGGTTCGTATATCGGATTAGTATACCCTGTCGTCACTTTCAGTTCCTTCAGTGGATACAATCCTTTATTTTCTGTAATAACGCCTTTTACTTCAGGCGATGGCAAGTGGAGCAGAAGGCTCGGTACCTTCCTCCTTGCACTTATTAAGCACCCAAACCTCAGGTGGCAGATCCTCTCTCTTCCTGATACATCTTCCAAATCTCTAAAATAGCTAACCTCTTCTCCAATTTCTTCCCTGTCTATGCAGCATGCACGTATGTGGTCATGTGTTGCAATACCACTTTTGACATTGATCCTCCTTGTGGCCATGGCATGAACATTTTGTCTGCTGCACCTTTTACCCATTCTGCACTATAATGTTTGAGTTTAGGTGTATGTTTTGGCAGTGTCTTGCACAGGGGCATCAGTGGAGTAACATCCCCCATTGTGACAAGTCTCAATTGACTGTGAATACTTATCGTCAGTTACACAGATACGTTTCAGAAAATGTATGAGCGCGCTCCAACCTCTGCCGCTCAAAGCCTCTACTTCTCAATTATCTCAATCTACCTTTTTGGTCGGCCCCGACATTGGCTACAAAATAGATAACTTTTTATCTCTTTTCTATCCTCACAGTTTTATTCTTGTCGCTCTTCGACACCTTTTTTCATTTACAAAATACACAGACAGACTAGTCGACTTTTCACATATATCATGATTTTCCTTTTTTCTTAGCCCCTAAAATACCCAGATTGGAGTTTGAGTCCTTCCCTATCATAATAAACCTTTTTATGTGCTGCCTATTTACCCCTTTGCGGTTTTGAAATTACTCCTTAAGTTAGGAAACTGGGCTTTACAAACATTCCTCATTTTCACTATAACACTCATCATTATTTTAAACAACCCCCCGTTACTTTTCTACGTTAGCACAACAATCCCATCTCCTTATTTTGCCATTCCCCTCAATCTACTCACCATTCGCTCTTCAGCTCCAAGACCTTCGGTATTGTCCCCCTTCTCCAATCGACCACTGTCGCCTTCAGTCCGCTCACTACCTGTGGAAACCAGGAGGGATTTTGTCAAAGAGGGACCCGTCCCACATGTATCAGTCTTCTTGCAAGTTTTCTATATCGGCCGCTTTCCACAGGAAACCTTGCGATCTTCCGGCTAGATGGCAGAAGTGGATCACCAGGTGTTTCCCTCCGCTCTTCCGGCCAAGGTCCCTGGCCATTTGTTGTGTGTTGCAGGCGAGTCCTTTTCCTTGGTGCATGGAGACACTAGAAACCTACTGGTCGATGGGTTCTTTAACCATCCTCCCTCTGCTACCACGTGAACCCGTAGGCCCTTCAAGTGAGGTAGCGCTATATGGGACGGATAAGGTTGCAGATTTTACTCTGACACCAATAATAAGACAGACTCAGGAAGTTGGCAAAACTTTAACTGTTTTATTTGCAATTATCTTAAACAGGGAGTACAACGGACATCAACAGACTTCCGATCGTGTTCTCAATGCATCTCATACAAAATGACATTTATATAATGAAAATCTGTCATCGCTGATGTCATACTATGTGGCAAAATAAGAAAACCTACTTAAAATTGTGATAGGCTTAAGGGGAACATCTAGGTATACTTTCTATGGGGGATAGGATTATGATTGGATTTCTAATATCAGGTGGCGAACTTATGCCCACCCATAGTGCAAGTCATTTTTGCCATCATAAAATACACGTTTCATTGGTTGTCAAACTATAGGGCTCTTCGCTATGTGGCCCTCTGATTGATTGGCACACTTGTACTCCTCTTGAATATTCCACTCGCTAGCAGCATGCAAGCTGGTACCTCAGGTGCTTGTGGGTGGACTTGACCATGCCTGCCCACCCAATTAGCCCATCATCCATCATCACTCCAGCTGTCTGCCGTTCAAATTGTCTTTGAACTCTGCCTTGCAAAGTATCAGTGTGCCTGGGAATAGAAGGGAGTGAGAGCATGGTCTTAACTTCAAGTCTCGGTGTAGCTTTCTCAAAGTCTATTTTCATGTAGGCCATGTGACAGGAGACCGTGTTTGAGCTCTTTCGTTTGTATTAAATACTATTAAATGAACAAAACCTGGCACTTCTACTGTTTTTCCATCACACCTCAATAGGAGCTCGCCTTGCTTCTCACGTTCATTGTATCTTCTCCAATAGATAACCAGTTTCTTGGCTGCCCCAACCCTTGACACTGGGCCAGACAAGCCTTCTCGAATCTTCCCTCATCGTCTATCGTTTTCTACTACTGTGCTACACTTTCAGCCCTTCTGTTCATGGAGTCCTAGTTTGCTAAAACACGATGTGGAACATCCAGATTCTATATACAGATATATATATTTCTGAGGCTTGTGGAATCTGCTTAGATCACATGCTGTGTATAGGCCAACATCTAGTGGAAGCTGCGGAGTATTACAGTTTGTTTTTCGAAACTCGAAAATGGGCGTCGACACAGGGCGTGCCAGTAATACTATCCCTAGTGTGACGTCCACTGTACCCATGATCCCTCACGCGTCTAGGACCCTCAGATTGTTTTTTTCCACCATACTGGTCGGAAGCATTTCGCAGAGTTCCCTGGCCTTAGCCATACTTTTGCTAAATATTGTTATATTTACCCATTTCTCCACCCCAACGTCGAGTCACCGAACTGCCACACTCGACGCCGGCCTGGAGAAGAATTCCACCGTCGACAGCTGCACGACGGATTTGGGCCTCGGAAGGCCTCCAGCCTCGGCCCTGCAAGTAGGGAGAGTAGGGGGTGGACATACTCTACACTCTTTTGGCATATAGGTACATTCTTATATATTCCTACACTTACCAGCCGGATGCCACAAGGTGTGTATGGAGGGTACCCCTTTCCAATTCTGCCCCAAGTGCAACCGCAAGTACCCTTGGGTCGACGGGCATGCCACGTGCAATCTCTGCTTGCCGAGGGACCACCCCGAGGCGAACTGCAGAGCGTGTAGTAGGTTTAAACCAAAAACACTTAAGGACCGTTCGATCAAGCGTTGGGCCCACCACGCCAGGCGTCCGGAGGCCATGGCAGCGGAGGGCGCCTTCAGCGATGGCAGCGACGCTGTGCTTTCAGACGGCGAGGGCAACGTGGCGTCAAGAGACAGCCGAGTGCAAGTCCCCGACCTCTGAAGGTCGTCCGGCAGGGTGGCTATGGGGAATACCCCCGGCGACACAAGCGCTACCCACAGCACATTAAGGTCAACCGAGACTCGACGCGCATGTCGAGTTCTCGGAAAGAGGCACATAGAGAACAGTCCGAATCAGTGTCCTCTGGGTGTTCCCGAACTAGATCGCTGCATGACTCCAGGCAATCATCCACTGTTGCCAAGAGTGCCTCGCTCCCCAAGGTAACGGAAGTTCGATCGTCGCAAGACGAAGCATCCCGAGACCGCACTCCAGGAGTCGGTTCCCACAGACCGCGTAACGGCGGCTCCCGAGTCCCTTCCTCCACGTTCTAAGGATAGGGACACTACCCCCGAACCTGGACGCCAGGCGTCGGAAGGCTCCGTAGGGGCGAAAAGGCAGGGAAAGCACTCTTCCGCCCACGGGGAGGGGGGGAGAACAACAAAGGAAGCAGTCTCAGCCTCCTTACATACCTCAAAAAATGTCCACGCCACATAAACAGACAAGTCCCAGTCTTCTGTTATCCCAAGGACCCCTACTAAAACCAGTAAGTCTAGTCAGGATAAAGCGGAGAAAGTCCCAGAAAGGGTCATTCCCAGTTCTAGAGAATAGTCTAGTGATGACATAGATAGGGTTATGTCAAGGATGTCATCATTGGCAGATTTGTACACAAAAAACCGTCAACACTTTCTCTCCTATAATCCCAACGGGTCAGCACCCTCAGGCTCTAAGGATTCAATACCTCCAAGTAAAAAGTCCCGGTTTGAAACACCAAAACGGTCTTCGGACCCCTTCTATGTACAACCCTACTCTCAGTATCAAGGAGAGACATCCTTTTGTGAGGATCCAGATTTGGGCATGTTGGAAGAGCAAACTGGTACGGGCTACTATGGGGATGATGAGGACCAGGAAGAGGAAGACCCTGAAACCTACAGAGTAGATTCCCCGGTAGAGAAGGAACCCCTGGTTACCGACTCCCCTGTCGACAACCAACCTCTCCTGAATGAAGTGAAGAAAGGAGGTTGTGGGAGTAGGGCCCTAAACAGGAATGCGCACAGCTGGAAATATTCAAAAGAAAGTAAGTAAAGTTTAAGCTGCTGTCGTGTAGGTGGTGAGGTGATCTACCACTATCACCTTAAAGTAAGTTAGATTATTGGGGATTACCATCTACACAGGCTGCGCTTGATAACTATGCAGAAACCACTGGATGTGGTAAATTTGCACAAAAAAAGGGATGGGGAAGTGGTCACAAATATGTTCAGCTGGTTTTTTATTATTCAGAGGAAAACTTGTACATTCACAGAAAAGGTGACACACATCCAATGTGTTGGTTCTATCAAAGTTTGAACCCAATATACACCTGAGTATACTCCGTTGAGTTTGAACAGTTGTAAGAGAAAGGGTTTATACTTGAGACATAATATATTGACATGTGATGTCTAAAAATATTGTTGAAACAGGCTATATGCCAGATAGCGATAAACAACCTGAATTACTACAATTGCGAAAAAATGCTTTATGCAAACGAAGTGCCCTAAATACTAAAGAAATGCCAACACGTGTTTCAACCAAAAAGGCCGACCTCAGGGCATACAAATACATATGCAGCTTGATAATTAATCCAAAGACAAATTGAATGGAGGGTAGTGGGTCAAAGCAAAAAAGAGAAAGAGGAAACAAGAGAGAAGAAAAAATAAAAACATAACGTTAGGATAATGCGTGCAATTAGTTCCTCTATTTATTAGTATAGTAGTCAAATCAAGTCGTACCTTGTTGTGATTGTGCTTAGTTAATTCTTGGTTATACTTGTGATAGTTGAGGAATGAGTAATTCTCAAAAGCGCAGCTGGCCAGGTCTGTAAACTGTAAAGCCATAAAGTAAAATAAAGTAAAATAGTGTATATTTAGCCTAAAAATCCTGCACTAACGGTTTATTAGATAGTAATCACATATAATTTGTAAATAATATAAGGGTAATATTTACCGATCTTACAGTCAAGCCGTGGTTGTTGCTCGACTGGTGTGCCGCTGATGCAGCAGAAATGAAGAATAGCGCACGTGTTTAACGTGCTTTCCCTTTAAAACCGGCCGTAATCTACAAGGTAATCATAACAGTGGGTTTCCGTGATTTGAAAGTATAGACATGCTGAGTCAACTTCGCACGAAAGGAAAGTAAGGGGCAACCCTGGCTTAACGGCATAGGCTCCTGATGTTCGTGTGCACAATGGCGGGTTGTTTCTCGAATGTTGAAGGCATCGGCAGTGACCGGGGGTTACTATAGTAACCTCAACAGGATGGGTCAGGTGACATAGTCACGTGACCCAGTTGCTTGGAAACAGCTTTCAAGCCGGAAATAGTGGAAATGCTCATTTATTGTGCGTATACTTTGCAGAGATGCACTATTTTAGTGGAACCGCATTCGCCAATGGTGATATGGATGCCTGATAAGATCCGACACTCAATTCTCAACATGAACTAAGAAAAGGAAACGATCATTGCCCGCACGGTATACGTGCAAGAAATGCGATAAGGAGGCTTAATATATGCATGTTTTTGGAACCTGGTCGGTTCACTGTAAGGATATATATTAACAGTTTTGCATACCGCAATTAACTGGTATGATACCAGAGGGATTGTGATTTATAGGCCAATAGTAATTAGAGGTGTCGACAGGCATTTGAATTACCAGTTAAGAAATGACGATAGATAGAATCTGAAGTTGGTTCATTAGACTATATATAGGCGCCTCGGGCATAGCCGGTAAGCCCTCTTAAAGATCATAGGCTAGATAGCATATGTTTAACTTTAGCTTAAGATTCTCGATATTACCTCTGGGTTCCCATGGTAACATGAACCATTCCGGCTGAACGGGTGATGCACGACCACTGTAGCTAAATAGTTAAATCATGAGCAAGTGTAAAGGTCAAATTCATCTGGCTGAATCTAAGTAGGAAAATATCATGTGCAATAAAATTAATGGAACTGATATATAATATGAGCCAGTTGAAAAAAATTTGAGTAAAGGTCAGAACATTCAATATTATACAAACTAAAAGAACACCATCATTGGTACGAAATGGCAAAAGTACCCTTGCAATTGGTAAATGGTACTTGACGTAGTACTGGTAGCAACATCATGTACTAAGCAAAGAGTTTCTGTCTCTAAATCTGTTTTAAAATAATCACATTGCCGAGTACACCAAATACGGTGGATTGATCAAATCTGGAAGTGCTGTCAATATTAGCTAAACTTGTAACGGATAGGTTCAAAGTTGTCATTCAAGGTAAGAACTGGAAACTCCTGACATTGGTAAATTGTACATATATTATCCTTGGTGTCTGTTACCTGAAGGAACCCAAGGTATCGGAACAGTATGCAACCAATTGGATTTTCACAATTTAAAGAAACACATTGAGTTCATGGTCTTGGTTCAAGCCAAGTGACAGGCAGCGTAGTTTGCAAATCATTCTTGCTTCCTGCTGTCGTAGGGTCAATTCTCTGTTTCCACCTCTCTGCTGTTGTTTGATGTGTTGAAGTCCAATAAATTTAATATCCTTGGTGTTGTCCAATTGATGATGCTTCTGCCAGTGGGAAGCCAATGGGAGTCTGATATCCTGACTGCTGAGTTTGTTAAGATGTTCTCGAATCCTAAAGCGAACTTCTCTAATCGTTCTGCCAATATAGGTTTTCTGACATACACATTGAATACCATAAATGACATATTTTGTACGGCAATTGATAAAGTCAAGTATTTTGGTTTGAAGTCCATTATGACAGCTGAAGTATTTGGTGGGTGCTAAGGCATGATGGCAAAAGTTACATGACCCACACTTGTAGAAGCCTGCTGGTTTTGAGCTTGCAGTGAGCCAATTATCCTGTCCAATTGGGTCAGGTTTAAGGAAAGAGGGACTGAGAATATTCCTCAACGTAGTTGCCTTTGTGAAAATAATGTTTGGTCGATCAGTAATGTACGATGTCAAATCAGGATCTAAATGTAAGATATGTCAATGTTTTTGCAATATATATTGTATAAATGTGTGATCACTAGAATATTTGGTAATAAAGTTAACATGCTTGGGATATTGTTCACTGGGCAATTTTGTCTTCTCTGTTAGTAACTGCGATCTCTGTATTTTCTTGACAGCATCAGTAGTTTTCCTGATTAGTTGGATTGGGTACCCTCTTTCCCGAAATCTGTGTCCAATGGACTTACATTCTGATTGGAACATTTCATCCTGGCTGCAATTTCTCTTGGCTCTTAACATTTCACCTCTAGGTATGTTTAGAATAACACTGTGTCTGTGGCTACTGCTGGCATGCAATATAGAGTTCACTGCAGTGGCTTTCCTAAACGTGCAGGTTTTTCGATGTTATCAGATACAATATTGATTTTAAGATCTAGAAACGTAATTTCTGCTGCGTCCATGTATCCTGTGAACTTAATGTCAAAGGTGTTATCATTAAGATATAGCATGAATGCTTCAAAAGCTTTTTTGCTACCTTCCCAAATGGCCAGGACATCATCAATGTACCTTTTCCAACTGATGATATGGTGCTTGAAGGGGTTATTCTGAAAAATATATCTTTCCTCAAAAAAGGCCATGAATAAGTTGGCCAAAGAGGGCGCATATTTTGCCCCCATCGCAATCCCTTTGATTTAGGAATAATAGTTGCCATTGAAGAGAAACTGGTTATGCGTGAGAGTGAATTGCAAAAAGCTTTTAATCATCTGAACATGTATATAATGGGAAGCAGAGTAAGTTCTAAAGCTGAAATCAATCGTTTCCAGGGCCAGTTTGTGTTGAATTGATGTGTATAATGCTGCCACATCCAAAGTCACTAGATAATATGTGGGTTTCCAGGAAATCCCTTGTAGTATTTGCAACGTGTGTGTTGTGCCCTTTAGATATGCTGGGATCTCAGGTACCAAGTGTTTGATACTGCTGTCTATGTAATCAGCAAGTGCTTCTGTAACACCTCCCTGTCCACTCATGATTGGTCGAACTGATGGGAGAGTCAGAAAAGGTTTGTGAACCTTGGGTACTAACCCTACAGCATTAACCTCACAAGAACTACAAACCTTACTTCAAATCTGGTATAACCAAGGATTAATTTCAGATGATGAAAAGGTGTTTCTATCGATTTCCAAACCACTTATGCCAACGATCTATTTTTTACCTAAGGTTCACAAACCTTTTCTGACTCTCCCATCAGTTCGACCAATCATGAGTGGACAGGGAGGTGTTACAGAAGCACTTGCTGATTACATAGACAGCAGTATCAAACACTTGGTACCTGAGATCCCAGCATGTCCAAAGGACACAACACACACGTTGCAAGTACTACAAGGGATTTCCTGGAAACCCACATATTATCTAGTGACTTTCGATGTGGCAGCATTATACACATCAATTCAACACAAACTGGCCCTGGAAACGATTGATTTCAGCTTTAGAACTTAACTCTGCTTCCCATTATATACATGTTCAGATGATTAAAAGCTTTTTGCAATTCACTCTCACGCATAACCAGTTTCTCTTCGATGGCGACTATTATTCGCAAATCAAAGGGATTGCGATGGGGGCAAAATATGCGCCCTCTTTGGCCAACTTATTCATGGCCTTTTTTGAGGAAAGATATATTTTTCAGAATAAACCCTTCAAGCACCATATCATCAGTTGGAAAAGGTACATTGATGATGTCCTGGCCATTTGGGAAGGTAGCAAAGAAGCTTTTGAAGCATTCATGCTATATCTTAATGATAACACCTTTGACATTAAGTTCACAGGATACATGGACGCAGCAGAAATTACGTTTCTAGATCTTAAAATCAATATTGTATCTGATAACATCGAAACCTGCACGTTTAGGAAAGCCACTGCAGTGAACTCTATATTGCATGCCAGCAGTAGCCACAGACACAGTGTTATTCTAAACATACCTAGAGGTGAAATGTTAAGAGCCAAGAGAAATTGCAGCCAGGATGAAATGTTCCAATCAGAATGTAAGTCCATTGGACACAGATTTCGGGAAAGAGGGTACCCAATCCAACTAATCAGGAAAACTACTGATGCTGTCAAGAAAATACCGAGATCGCAGTTACTAGCAGAGAAGACAAAATTGCCCAGTGAACAATATCCCAAGCATGTTAACTTTATTACCAAATATTCTAGTGATCACAAATTTATACAATATATATTGCAAAAACATTGGCATATCTTACATTTAGATCCTGATTTGACATTGTACATTACTGATCGACCAAACATTATTTTCACAAAGGCAACTACGTTGAGGAATATTCTCAGTCCCTCTTTCCTTAAACCTGACCCAATTGGACAGGATAATTGGCTCACTGCAAGCTCAAAACCAGCAGGCTTCTACAAGTGTGGGTCATGTAACTTTTGCCATCATGCCTTAGCACCCACCAAAACCTTCAGCTGTCATAATGGACTTCAAACCAAAATACTTGACTTTATCAATTGCCGTAAAAAATATGTCATTTATGGTATTCAATGTGCATGTCAGAAAATCTATATTGGCAGCACGATTAGAGAAGTTCGCTTTAGGATTCGAGAACATCTTAACAACCTCAGCAGTCAGGATATCAGACTTCCATTGGCTTCCCACTGGCAGAAGCATCATCAATTGGACAATACCAAGGATATTAAATGTATTGGACTTCAACACATCAAACAGCAGCAGAGAGGTGGAAAGAGAGAATTGACCCTACGACAGCAGGAAGCAAGATTGATTTGCAAACTACGCTGCCTGTCACTTGGCTTGAACCAAGACCATGAACTCAATGTGTTTCTTTAAATTGTGAAAATCCAATTGGTTGTATACTGTTCCGATTCCTTGGGTTCCTTCAGGTAACAGACACCAAGGATGATATATGTACAACTTACCAATGTCAGGAGTTTCCAGTTCTTACCTTGAATGACAACTTTGAACCTATCCGTTACAAGTTTAGCTAATATTGACAGCACTTCCAGATTTGATCAATCCACCGTTTTTGGTGTACTCGGCAATGTGATTATTTAAAAACAGATTTAGAGACAGAAACTCTTTGCTTAGTACATGATGTTGCTACCAGTAGTACGTCAAGTACCATTTACCAATTGCAAGGGTACTTTTGCCATTTCGTACCAATGATGGTGTTCTTTTAGTTTGTATAATATTGAATGTTCTGACCTTTACTCAAAATGTTTTCAACTGGCTCATATTATATATCAGTTCCATTAATTTTATTGCACATGATATTTTCATACTTGGATTCAGCCAGATGAATTTGACCTTTACACTTGCTCATGATTTAACTATTTAGCTACAGTGGTCGTGCATCACCCTTTCAGCCGGAATGGGTCATGTTACCATGGGAACCCAGAGGTAATATCGAGAATCTTAAGCTAAAGTTAAACATATGCCATCTCGCCTATGATCTTTAAGAGGGCTTACCGGCTATGCCCGAGGCGCCTATATATAGTCTAATGAACCAACTTCAGATTCTATCTATCGTCATTTCTTAACTGGTAATTCAAATGCCTGTCGACACCTCTAATTACTATTGGCCTATAAATCACGATCCCGCTGGTACCATACCAGTTAATTGCGGTATGTAAAACTGTTAATATATATCCTTACAGTGAACCGACCAGGTTCCAAATACATGCATATATTAAGCCTCCTTATCGCATTTCTTGCACGTATACCGTGCGGGCAATGATAGTTTCCTTTTCTTATTTCATGTTGAGAATTGAGTGTCGGATCTTATCAGGCATCCATATCACCATTGGAGAATGCGGTTCCACTAAAATAGTGCATCTCTGCAAAGTATACGCACAATAAATGAGCATTTCCACTATTTCCGGCTTGAAAGCTGTTTCCAAGCAACTGGGTCACGTGACTATGTCACCTGACCCATCCTGTTGAGGTTACTATAGTAACCCCCGGTCACTGCCGATGCCTTCAACATTCGTGAAACAACCCGCCATTGTGCACACGAACATCAGGAGCCTATGCCGGTAAGCCAGGGTTGCCCCTTACTTTCCTTTCGTGCGAAGTTGACTCAGCATGTCTATACTTTCAAATCACGGAAACCCGCTGTTATGATTACCTTGTAGATTACGGCCGGTATTAAAGGGAAAGCACGTTAAACACGTGCGCTATTCTTCATTTCTGCTGCATCAGCGGCACACCAGTCGAGCAACAACCACGGCTTGACTGTAAGATCGGTAAATATTACCCTTATATTATTTACAAATTATATGTGATTACTATCTAATAAACCGTTAGTGCAGGATTTTTAGGCTAAATATACACTATTTTACTTTATTTTACTTTATGGCTTTACAGTTTACAGACCTGGCCAGCTACGCTTTTGAGAATTACTCATTCCTCAACTATCACAAGTATAACCAAGAATTAACTAAGAACAATCACAACAAGGTATGACTTGATTTGACTACTATACTAATAAATAGAGGAACTAATTGCACGCATTATCCTAATGTTATGTTTTTATTTTTTCTTCTCTTGTTTCCTCTTTCTCTTTTTTGCTTTGACCCACTACCGTCCATTCAATTTGTCTTTGGATTAATTATCAAGCTGCATATGTATTTGTATGCCCTGAGGTCGGCCTTTATGGTTGAAACACGTGTTGGCATTTCTTTAGAATTTAGGGCACTTCGTTTGCATAAAGCATTTTTTCGCAATTGTAGTAATTCAGGTTGTTTATCGCTATCTGGCATATATATAGCCTGTTTCAACAATATGTTTAGACATCACATGTCAATATATTATGTCTCAAGTATAAACCCTTTCTCTTACAACTGTTCAAACTCAACGGAGTATACACCGGTGTATATTGGGTTCAAACTTTGATAGAACCAACACATTGGATGTGTGTCACCTTTTCTGTGAATGTACAAGTTTTCCTCTGAATAATAAAAAACCAGCTCTCCTGAATGAAGTTCTGTCTCGAGCAGCAGAACATTTCCACATTGACACCCAGGGTGCTCAAGAGGAAAGGGACTTCGCCGAGGAGTTAGTGGGAGAAAGGAGGCCTGTTGCTCAGGCCATCCCTATCCTTAAGTCTATTCAGAGAATAATAGACCCTTCACTTGTAATTCCTAACCTCACCAGGGCAGTGAACCCCAGGATTGAGAAACTTTCAGGGCAGCCCAATCAGACCCACTGTATATAAGGGGACATCTGAAGCCGGACTCCCTGGTTGTTACAAACACCCGTAAGAGGGCTGGAACACCCTTGTCATCGTCCGAGGCCCCTCCCGACAAGGAGAGCAAGAAACTGCATGGTTTGGGCAGGAAAGTAGACTCCGCTTCCGCCTACCAGGCAAGGATTGCCAACTCCACCACCCTGTTGGCCAGCTACAACTGCCATTAGTGGGAAGAAGTCGCAGCACTCATAGACTCCGCCCCAGAACCCTTAAAGAGCCAGCTGGCATGAGTTTCGGCGGAGGGAAGAGCCGTGTCCGGTTGCATTTTAAAAGCAACCTTTGATGCCGCGGATAACGCCGGCAGATTGATAGCAGAAGGAACTGCTATCAAGAGACATGCTTGGTTACGGCAGTCTGGATTCAAGGCTGAAACCCAAGCATCATTGTTAGATAAACCGGTGGAGCCGGATCTGTTGTTTGGTAAGGCGGTCGAGGACGCGCTGAAAAATGCCAAGGACGAGTATGAGACACTGAAATCCCTAGGCCAACTAACCAATAAACCCCCTAATCAGAGAGGGAATGGCAATTTTCGTCACCCACGCGGCCAAAATTCCCAGAGAGGATCTAACTATTCCCAGGGGCAGGGTACACCGTGGAACAATAATAACCAACAGTCTACCCAGGGTTACGGCAGGGGTAATAAAAGAGGACGTGGTAAAGGTAGAGGCAGCCCCAGTAGAGGAGGCGGCACGCCTCCACCAAAACAGTGACGCTCCGTTCAGGGTCCCTTCTCATGCAACCCCAGTAGGGTGACGCATTTCCAACTTCGCCCAAGCTTGGGAAGGGATCACATCAGACAGATGGGTGCTGTCCACAGTATCCGCAGGGTACTGCATAGAACTGTTAGAGCGTCCCCGAAACCATCCTCCACGACAAGAAATACATTCTTTGGACCACCAGAACATCATCCTCGAGGAGATCGTCAATCTGCTAACAAAGGACGTGATAGAACTC
The DNA here is from genome assembly GCF_040938575.1 of Ambystoma mexicanum. NCBI lineage: Eukaryota > Metazoa > Chordata > Amphibia > Caudata > Ambystomatidae > Ambystoma > Ambystoma mexicanum. The sequence goes on along the minus strand of NC_090933.1, from coordinate 133,911,645 downwards.
GTCCCGGGACACCAGGTAAACAAGGGTATTTATTCAACTTACTTCCTTGTGCCAAAAAAAGATTTAACAATGCACCCAGTATTGGACTTACGGCCTGCAAACAGGTATGTCAAGCCCCAAAGGTTTCACACAACTACTCTCCAGGAGGTAATCCCCCTCCTAAAAAAGGGGGATTACATCTCAACATTGGGCATGAAAGATGCCTATTTTCATATTTCCATGTTCCCAGCGCACAGAAAGTACTTGCGCTTCAAGGTGGACAGTCGGCACTACCAGTTCAAGGTACTGCCCTTCGGGATAGCTACGGCTCCAAGGGTATTCATCAAGGTACTGGCGGTGGCGGCAGCACACCGACGCAGGGAGGCAATCCCGGTGTACCCTTACCTGGACGACTGGCTCATCACGGGGGAGACCCCAGTAATTTGCAGAACAAACATTCAAAGGTCAATCAACCTCCTCTTCGAATTGGGCTTCTCAATAAACGAGAAAAAGTCAAGTCTGGTGCCAAGCACCTCCAAACAGTTCCTAGGAGCTATCCTAGACACTCAAGATGGGTTGACCTTTCCTTCCGAGGAAAGCATTCGGAATATACTGCTGCAAATTCCGCAATATCAGTCCGGTCGCCAGATAACGGTACGCAAAGTGATGCGTTTGCTGGGCATGATGGCGTCATGTATTTACCTGGTCCCCCACGCGCGCCTGCGCATGCGTCCCATGCAGGAATGGTTGGCGAAACAGCGGTCTCAGGCAAGTGGTCAGTGGGACGATCTAGTGGTCGTTTCGCCAACACTTGTACAAAGCCTTCACTGGTGGACAAGAGAAAATCTGTCCAAGGGGAAACCCTTTTACGATCCCGAGATACAGGCGGTAGTCACAACCGATGCATGCCTGACAGGGTGGGGAGCTCACCATCTCCACCACACAGCTCAGGGTCTCTGGTCTCACTCAGTGGCAAAGAATCACATCAACCTGCTAGAGCTTCTGGCAGTATTCAGAGCGCTTCAAGCGTTCGAGCCCTACCTGCTAAATCTGTCAGTGCAAATCCAGACGGACAGCACTACAGCCATGTTTTACCTGAACAAGCAAGGAGGGACTCGTTCGCCAAATCTGTTCAAGCTTGCCCAGAAAATTTGGATATGGGCACTCAGACGGAACATCTTCCTGTCATCGCAACATGTTCCAGGGGATCTCAATCCTCTAGCGGATGCTCTGAGCAGAGACCCCTTCCCAGAGGAACACGAATGAGGTCTACACAGAGAAGTCGTAGAAGATATCTTCTCTCAGTGGGGTTTCCCCACTACAGACCTATTCGCCACAAGCGAAAACACACAATGCCCAGGATTTGCATCCAGGTTCCCCCAACCAGACTCCCAGGGCTACGCCCTGTGGATGAACTGGTCAGGAATGTTTGCGTACGCTTTTCCACCAACTCCTCATCAGGAAGGTGGTCAACAAGATGAACAGAGAATCGATGGCGCGCTTCCTGGTTGCTCCCATGTGGGCGAGACAACCATGGTTCCCACACTTACACAGATTAGCGGTGTGCGAACCCATCAAACTTCCGGCCTGGTACAACCTACTGTCCCAGCACCAAGGTCAAACAGTGCATCTTCAACCCAACTCAATGAACCTGGCAGCATGACTCCTGAGGTCATAGAGTTCGGACATCTCAATTTACCACAGAGGTGTATGGACATCCTAAAAGAATCTAGGAAGTCAAACACGAGGCACTGCTACTTTGACAAATGGAAGAGATTCGTTATCTGGTGCCAGAATAAACAAATCAACCCCGTTGATTGCACTCCTTCCACTATTGTTACATACATGCTCCACCTGCTGGGTGCAGGACTGGTTTTTAACTCACTGAAGGTACACCTGGCAGCTCTGTCGGCATACACCACTTCCCATAACAAGGTGTCGTGGTGGAAAGTACCAGTAGTTAAAGCCTTCATCGAAGGAGTAAAGAGACTTCACCCTCCTATTTCAAACCCACCACCAGGATGGGACCTTAACGTGGTGCTAGCTAAACTCATGGGCCCCCCATTCGAGCCCATGCATAAAAGCAGTCTCAAACACCTGACTTATAAGACGGCCTTCTTAGTAGCAATTACATCTAGAAGAAGGGTCAGTGAAATTCAGGCTCTGTCAGTGCAAGATCCCTTCTTTCTCCAGCCTGTGGTCTGGCATGGATTCACATGCTCATGAATATTCCCCGTCGTCAGGCCGGGAATCCTCGGTATAGAAAAAATCAGTATCGGTTTCGTTTCTGATCTGTCTTTCTCAGTAGTAACCAATCACTGGTCTCTGGGTCATACTGCCCCCAGCCAATGACTTCCCTCTCCCTAAGCCCCGCCCCTGGCAGCCATCCTTAGATTTTTACCGCACGTTCAAGTGTTGGGCGGCTCGTCAACCAGCTCAAGAGGTCCGGGTGCAGGATGATCCTCGTCGCACCGGCGTGGCCGAGGCAGATCCGGTTCCCGGACCTTCTGGACTTGTCAGCGTCCACACCAGTCAAGCTGCCGACAACGCGGATCTTCTCTTCAGAGAAGGAGGCGCCATTCTTCATCACGAACCAGAGTCGCTGAACTTGCAGGCCTGGCTCCTGCAGCACTAGAGTTTGGAGGATACGACATCCCGGCCGACTGCAGAGAGGTTCTCGCGAAGGCCAGGGCATCCTCAACTCTCAAGTGCTATGGACACAAATGGAAGAGGTTCTCTGTCTGGTGCTGTGCACAAAAGATTAACCCTCTGCGGATTACAGCCCCTCAAGTATTGCCGTACCTATTGTCCTTGGCCAAGGCTGGCCTATCTCACGCTTCCATCAAGGTACATCTGGCTGCCGTCTCACGTTACACCAGAACTACAGGACGGGCGTCCTTGTGGTCTCATCGACTGGTGAAGGAATTTATGAAAGGACTGTTCCGATCATTCCCTCCGGTGAAGGCCCCTGCCCCGGCGTGGGAGCTCAACGTGGTGCTGACTAGGCTCAGGGGGGCCCCATTCGAGCCTATGCATTCAGTGCCGTTGAAGTTTCTGTCGTGGAAGACAGCATTCCTCGTGGCCATCACCTCTGCACAATGAGTGGGAGAGATTCAGGCCCTGTCTTGCAAGCCTCCATACTTGACTTTTCACGACACGAGGGTGGTGCTGAGGACGCACCCCTCCTTCATGCCCAAGGTGCCGTCAGACTTCCACCTCAACGAGTCCTTGGTGTTGCCAGTTTTCTTCCCGTCGCCTTCGTCGCCGGCTGAGAGGACTCTGCACTCACTGGATGTAGCTAGAGCGCTGAAGTTCTACGTGGACCGCATGAAGAGTTTTCGGAAGACATCACAGCTGTTTGTGAACTTTGGACCTGTGAATCAAGGGAAGGCTCTCTCGAAGACTTCCATTTCCAGATGACTCTCCGGCTGCATCATGCACTGTCACCGGTTGGCAAACCGACCGTTGCCAGGCTGTCCGAGAGCCCATTCGACCAGAGCGATCGCTGCTACTACGGCGTTCCTGTCTGGTGTGCCCCTGCTCGACATCTGCAGGGCTGCTACGTGGAGGTCGACGCACACCTTCACGAGATTCTACTGCGTCGACCGGGATTCCAGGGAGGAGTCCAGAGTCGGCCAGGAAGTGCTGCGCAACCTGTTAGCCTAAGGTGAGCCTGATGAGGTAAGAGGTGCTTAATGTTGAGTTGTTGTATTGCTTGATATTGAGCCTTTTGCCACCTCCCGTGGTTGTGCATGTCTATACTGCTATGTATTCTTATATTCATGAGCATGCAAATCCATGCCAGACCCCATGCTGGAGAAGGAACAAGTTACTTACCTGTAACTGTTGTTCTCCAGCATGGGTCTGGCATGGATTCACATGCGAACCCTCCCGCCTACCCCTCTGCGGCTCTTCACTTGGTCATACTGCCACTTCACGTGCTACCAAATCTGAGGATGGCTGCCAGGGGCGGGGCTTAGGGAGAGGACAGTCATTGGCTGGGGGCAGTATGACCCAGAGACCAGTGATTGGTTACTACTGAGAAAGACAGATCAGAAACGAAACTGATACTGATTTTTTCTATACCGAGGATTCCCGGCCTGACGACGGGGAATATTCATGAGCATGTGAATCCACGCCAGACCCATGCTGGAGAACAACAGTTACAGGTAAGTAACTTGTTCCTTACTGTCCATAAAGATAAACTGGTTTTACACACACACCTTAGGTTCTCACCTAAGTTTATTTCCATATTCCGCGTGAACCAGTCCATCGAGCTTCCGGCTTTCTTCCAAAATCCACAAAGCTCGGCTGAGGTGAATCTACACACCGTAGACGTGCGTAGGGCGGTTCTCTACTATGTAAACAAGACCAGACCGCTAAGGAAAACAGATAAGCTGTTTGTCTCCGTAGCTACAGGCAGAGAGGGGGGTCGCGTCTCTAAAGGTGCCATCTCTAAGTGGATTATTAACTGTATCCAGCTGTGTTACTCCCTTTCTGAAAAATCTCTGCCTTTCACGCCGAGAGCCCACTCTACAAGAGGCATTGGGGCCACTCTGGCTTTCCTTGCAAATGTACCCCTTGACACCATTTGCAAAGCAGCTACTTGGAGCTCTATTCACACTTTTACTCAGCACTACTGCATTGACACCCATTCCAAGACAGATACACAAGTGGGACAAGCGGTTCTAAGACATTTATTTGCTCATGACCCTTCTCACATCCCACCTCCTTCTTCAGGTACTGCTCGCTAATCTATGCACAGTATGTGATCTAAGCAGATTCCACAAGCCTCAGAATGGATACATTACTCACCGTAATCGTATTTCTGATGCTTGTATCTGCTTAGATTCACATGCGACCCACCCTTCCTCCCCTCTGAGAGAAGGCGCATGGATGCTTGTAGTCTTAACTTTCTATCTATCTGCTTGGATTATCTGTACTCACTCTACTCCTCATGGTACCTCATGTCAGAATAAAATACAATCTGAGGGTCCTAGAAGCATGAGGGATTATGGGTACAGTGGACGTCACACGACAGTATTACTGCCACGCCCTGTGTCGACGCCCATTTTCGAGTTTCGAAAAACAAACTGTAATACTCCGCAGCTTCCACTAGATGTCGACCTATGCACAGCATGTGAATCTAAGCAGATACAAGCATCAGAAATACGATTACGGTAAGTAATGTATCCCATATATTGGCGGCACCGCCTGCAGTCTATTCACTACGTATAGCCAGCCTTATGATTACTTAGTCTACTTGTGTTAAATGCATCTGTACAGTTATAAAACAATTTGCATTTTCTTCAGTGCTTTTGTTTGTCCGATCTTCATTTCTGCACATGAAATGTTACTCGACTCTTCATTTTGTCATCAGATTCTATAGGGTCTATATACTTTCTTCTTCGGCATCTCTTCTGGGTGTGTCATTTCTGCTTCATGTGATGTCACCAGTCTCACACTTCTTCAAGAACCTCCTTTAAGAGGCTATCATTTCTTCTTGGGTACATCATATAGGGCTTTCAAAATGGATACCTTGCTTCGAGGATCCTTCGCGGTATAGGTACCATTATCGGCGTCGTGCATGTCGCAATTTCCGGCTTCCAACATATAGGCAAAATGGGGGCGGGACTTCGGTAGAGGCAATTGGCTCCTCCTCTACAATTGTATTGGAACAAGTCAGGGATACAGCTCTGCTGTTAGTCTGTTTTCGCTTACGGTGAGCTGTCAGTTAGAAAGTGTTTGTGCCGGGAAAGTGGGTGCGGGGGTTTGAGTTCCTAATTATCCTACCTGGTAGATTGGGGAAAAGGTGTTACAGATAGGGGGATACCACATCTCACCACTTATCACCATCCGGTGTCCCATTCCCCAAAGACCCCTCATACAGGTGATCATCCTGCACTGGTCCACCCCCAGGAAATGAATCCAAAAGCGATGGCCGTGTCCTGGCCACCTGGATGACAGATCCCCAGGACTAGTGGGTGAGACGCCTTCATGTTTCTTACAAAGGCCATCGCTATTGGATCCTGACCCTTGGGGCGGAGACGCGAGGGAGGGTCACTTGGGTGGAGGGTCCTTGGAGACTGGAAATGGGGTGCCCTTGTGCGAGACATGGTATCCCCGTTTCCTATTGATTACCAACCTAGCCCGTGCCCCAACCTTCATAGGCTGGTATAACCCAGTTCCCCTAATTTCTCCACAATTGACAGTACTGGGACGAAGAAGAGGCAACTAAGAGCAATGAAGACTATTCTCTTTTACCACTCTGGTACTGGGTTAAGAAAATGCCTGCTAAGAACTGTAAAGGTCAGGCACGTCCCTTTGATTGTGGTCAGGCAGGCCTAATTGGACAGCCTCACCTGCAGCCTGTCAAGGGGCTGTAGGTGTATAAAAGGAGAACCAATGGAAGAAAGAGCGGCAGAAAAATCCGCAAAGAGGCTGGTACAAGCAGCTGGAGCAGAACGCTGAGACACTGGGAACTACAGTGAGAGGCGGTCCATGAAAGCGTGGCGTGCGAGCTGGGACTTCCTGGAGCTGGCTGAAAACAAAGAAGTGAGCCGTGTGGGAAGGCTGCATCTTGTTTCTCGAGGAGCCTGTTCCCCTGTGTGAGAGGACCAACACAGGGGTGTCTGAAGGGCAGGGGCTGGAGCTCTGACACTAAAAGCTGAAGGCTGTGTGATCGGCGCTGCAGCAAGACTGTGAAAGCGACCAGTGAATTTCTAATGACTGGGAAACCCGGTGCGCGAGTGTGTGAACTTTATTATCCACTGAATACTTTGCAGTGGAGTGGCCGCATGCCTTGAATGAGCACGTTTTCGAAAGTCTCAGATCCTTCATTGTCAATTACCGAAGAGCTGAGAATACTTTGTATTGGAGTGGTCGCGTCTGTCAAGAAACACATTTCCGAAGGTTTTCGAAGACTGGGCCATTAAATTAAAGTGAAACAAATGCTTATTAAACAGTTAAAGGGCAAATGAGCTATAAGCAAAACTAATAATTATTGAATACCGAACAGAATCAAAACCTTGTCAACCATTAGAGCTAAAACATTTGGAACCAGAAAGGGAACAGAACCTCCAATCCAAACAGCCATTGTATGTTAAAATGGCGAAATGAAGACAACTTTAAAGAATAAGCAAACCACAGCATGTTGAGTTCTAAATTGAATGTAATTTTACGGAACATACAAATAAAAGGAGCTAAAGATACAATTACAGTGGAACTTTAAAATGTACCATAAGTATTGATGTTAACCTGTGTGAAAACTAAAGGAACTACTACTTGACTTTAAATTTAGAAAACAAGGATACCTTGCTTTTTGAACTGTTACTTAAATCTTGGGGAAGGGAACCCCGGTTCCTGATTCATACGTTAAGTCCAAGGAAGGCAATTTCAAGACTTTTTTGTGGAACTGCTTTACACTTGTGGAAGGGTGCTGTGAAAGAAAGCTGCAAGCTGGAAGAAGCTCTGAACTTTGTGTTAAGCACTGTTATTCTTTTTGGTTGCTGATATCCCTACACATTGTACAGATTTAGTTGTGAGGGCAAGTATAGGTTTTTGGACATAGACCGATTCTTCATTTGTTCTCTTTTACTCAGACTTTCCTTAGTTTTCTTTAAGTAGGGAAATTCCACCTTAGCATAGGGCAAGTTAGGGCTTTTTCCATCCTGACATTTAAGTTAATAAAAGTGTTTATTTTGAACTTTGAATCTGTTGTCTGTGTCTTGCTTCACAATGCCTTCCCTCCACACATTGTGATCACTTCCATTGTAGGGATATCAACCGTGTAAAGTGTATTTGGTTAAGCCATGTACAGACATCTGTTTGAGTGGGAATAGAGAAATTAAGTTAGGGCCACGCAAACGCATGTCAGATCCTACACTATCCCATTAAAAGTCCATTGGGTCTGACCACGAAAAACGTTATTTTTGTAAGTGATTGTTTCCACAATGTACGTACAAAACATGGTTTTGGAATTTTCTCCAAAACGTGTTGCCTCTGGCTTGAGATTAATAATGCACTATTAAATATGTAGTATTTATATAAATATAAAACATGCCCTTCTACATTACTTCACTTGTAAAATCATTTTGTATTTTTAAGCAATGCAATGAATATATGCATACCCATGAATTGATGCACTGTGCAATCTCTAGTCTTCTAAACGTCTGTCACCTGGCCCTCGGGGTGCACTTTATGTTCCTTCACCGTACTCCCTCCCACCAATGGAACTACCATCCCCCATAACATTAGGTCTAGTGTGTGATGCTGGAAATGCATTGGCGGGACAGGGCTTCCCTGTCCTTGTCCTGTAGTCCTTTTACATTTGTGTTCTGTATTGTTTTCTGCCCAGGAGTCCATGTGGGACTCCTGGCAGTGCAGCTCTTCCTGTTTTTGGTTTAGTGTACAGACACATGCGATACCCTTATGGCACCCATGGGTGGGGGAACAACCCTGTGCCCCTAGTGTATGTTTATGGGCACCTGTGTGTGGCCCACAGAGCAGGGTATGGGCTGGTGGCAGCTCCATGCTGAATTTAACAGGTGCTCTGAATATCCTCCATTTGGGATACCCAGGACCTGCCATTGGAATCAGTTGATTCCTGATAGGAAACAAGATGGCTCCTGTGACCTCTTTCTTTCTATTGCCTGTTACCTTGTTTTCCCAAAGACCTGGGAAGCCCTGACTCTGTCCCTTCCCCCTGACTGGCTGTTGGGTGGAAGTTACATATATGGTATTGTAGTGAAGTCCAGGCCAGACTGGCTGGAGCATTCCCAGTGACTGTATGTTGTGGGTGCACCCTGTGGGTGGGACCTGGGTGAATGGAGTGTGTGACCAATATGCACTTCTTGTTGTAGATGTCTGGTTTCTGGTATGAAACAGAATGACGGAGACAGCCCTGCCCGAAACTAGTATGAATGCAGTGTTTAGTGTTGAATGGCTGTGTACTTGTCCCAATCCACATTACTTGTTGTGTCTGAGAGGAAGGAGAATGGCCTGAATGCACTGTATGCCTGATTGGCTGACTGACTGCTGAATGCCCTTCTGAGTGATTGGTTGCCTGAGTGTGACCCAGCAGAATGAATGGGAGATCAACAGTATATCTGGGGGCCTCTCACTGCTAGAATTCGTTCAGAAGCTGAAGTCGAAACTGATGCTTGATCTCGAAGCCGAGCCTGAAGAAGAAGCTTGACTGCCGTTACCTTCACCGCAATCTGAAAGCTCTGAGGGACCATCAAGCACTGTTAGGCAGAAACCTGTGCAGTTCCCTTAGAGACCACTGCAAAAGATTTAAGACTACAGGAGTTGGCAGTAAACCCACTTGGTAGCAGTCTGCACCACCCAGATTTACCTGGTAGCTGTGGCTGAGCAGTCAGACTTCCCTCAAGAAGAGTTAGACAGTATGCAAAGTATACACAATAGGCACTCAGATACACCAATACAAGCAAACACTGACCAGAGCTTTGGTATCAAAGTATATAATTATTTATTTAAAAACACACAGTTTGAAACACTCCAGCACTCTTATTGTAAAATATTCTAAACACAGTTACTATTGTAATATATACACCCCTTTTCCCTTATCAGATAAGTCACAGTAAAACACCACTTATTTTCATACAGAGGTGAGCGCTTAACTAGATTGCACTCCAATAAGTTTGTGAGAAAGGGAGGGAGAAAGACAGAATATGGAAAGGTACACCACTCTAAGGTTCAGGAACACTAAAAGCAAGCAGAAGAGCAAACGTCACTGGTGAGCCAAAGTCCAAAGGCTGGGCCCATTCTTAGAGAGAGCAGAGCACAAATGCGCCCAAGATCACACAGTTACACTAGGCTTATAAAGTCTTGCAGAGGGTTCAAAAAGAGTTTAGAGAGGCTTTAGGAAAGTTTAGCCAGGGTGTCCCAGGCTAATCCAGGTTCGAAAGCCGGGGGCTAAATCTACCCCCTACAGTCGGTAGCAAGGGAAGCCAGGCGGGACACGGTATCTTAAGTGGGAAGGATCCTCCAGCGGTGGCAGTTGTTCCTGGTAGTGGGTGCAAGTTGCGTCGTCGTCCAGGGGAAGAGAAGATCTCGACTTGGAGGAAAGATGAAGGTCGTTGCACTACCAGGGAAGAAACCAGCCGCAGAGTTTTCCGGTTAAAGGTGGTACCTTTGTTTCGCGGTCGTGGTAAAATGTGGTATCCCGGTTGCCGGGGTGCTTGGCACGGGCAAGGCGGCCACTAGGTACGTCGGGGAAAGCGAAAAGACGGTCAAACTGGTTATCCCCACCAGTCAAAGGAAGAAGACTCTCTGGCGGGAGATCTCCTCTGTCGTTGGGAAAAGTGGTGAGGCAGTCCAGCAGGGCTCCACCGGTGGTGGTGTCGTGGCAGGTCGGCTCAGCTTCTCCCTCGTCGGATTCTTAGGTCCTGTGGCGACTTCTGAAGTTCCAGTCCCCAAAGCCCTGCTTTTATGCAGCAAACCCCCATTCACTCAGCCTAGCTGTCACTCAAACATGCTAAGTGGTGAGCCGGCCGGCTCACCACTTGGGCCAATCAGGACGGAGTGCGACTTGAGTTGCCTAGGCAACTCAGTCCAGGGTGCCTAAAATTCCCTCCACCCCTCCTAAGTACCCCAGACAGAGTGGCACCACTTTGGAGGGCTTCTGTGGAGAAGCCCGCCAAAAAGTGGAACAAACGGCTCGACTTGGGTTGGAGTCACAGAAGAGAACACAAACGCCATTTTAGAATCAAGTTTTGGCAAAAAATACCAACCGGAGAATTAATAATTAAATAAACCGGCAGTATGTTCGAGGCTACCGTAAATAATTAAATAAAGGTAGTAGCCTAAAACAATGGGAAATCCCATAGGAAAATATTTGCGGTTGAATATAAAAAGTAGTATCCACTGCCACCAGCCAAAACTCGATCAGGGGGGACGGAGACGTGCCCCCTCGACTAACAGACCCCGGGGCAATTAAATTGCCCCAGCCAGTACGTCCACAATATGATGGTTTGTACTGGTTCTGTTCAGAATTTAAGACTAGTAAAGTCAATGGTGACTTTACATGCCCTGGGAGACATTAGTCAGTCCCAGGGTATGGAGTCTATACTGGGGGGTCACTATGATACCCCTGTGTTACTGCACGGAGGGTGCTGTGTAACACACATCACAAAAACACATGAAGCCCTATGGAGTAAAAGACCCCATAGCCCATTAAACACATCTAGATTCAAAGAAACACACTCAAATCATGCCCAAGAGTGAGGTTAAAAGGGTCTGACTCTTGGCAGGAGATAAAAATAAACCCCAAAAATCCAGCAAAGCTGCTGGGGGACTCACTAGGTAAGGAAATTCAGCCTAAACAGAGAATTCTCCCTAACACTCGCCCCCCCAGACTAAGGGACAGGAGGATTTAATCCACTCCTGGATGAACCTCATACCTCTAGCCGATGACATACATCCTAGAGAGTCCATCAGCATTTTGATGGTGACACCCTGACCTGTGCTCAATGGTGAAATCAAACCCTTGCAGGCAGATTGACCATCTCAGTAGTTTTGGATTTTCCCCCTTCATTTGCATTAACCATCTCAAGGGTTGGTGGTCAGTCTGAATGACAAAAGTAGAACCATATAAGTATGGCCTAAACTTCTTCAGTGCCCACACAATAGCAAAGCATTTTCTTTCTATTGTTGCCCACCTTGTCTCAGGATCCTTCAGTTTACGGCTGATGAAGCAAATGGGGTGCTCCCTACCCTTCTCATCCAGTTGGCTTGGAACTGCACCTATACCTAATTTGGAAGCATCAGTTTGTACAATGAAAGTTGGGTGGTAGTCAGGAGCTCTCAATACTGGAGCTTGGCAAAGAGCTTTCTTCAGTTTTTCAAAGGCCTGATTGCACTCCTCATTCCATTTGACCTTTTTAGGGAATTTTGGAGAGGAGATTACATTCATTGGAGAAGCTATGGTCCCATAGTTCTCAATGAAATTCCTGTAGGACCCAGTGAGGCCTAGGAAGGCTCTCACTTGGGTTTGAGTAGTAGGTGTTGTCCAATTTTGCACAGCTTCAATCTTGCTGAGCAAAGGCCTTATTTCTCCACCTCCTACCTCATGCCCAAGGTAGACCACCTTACTTTGACCTATCTGGCATTTACTTGCCTTGATAGTCAAATTGGCCTGTCCAAGAGCCTGCAAAACATGTCCTAGGTGGTTCACATGATCCTCCCAGGAGTGGCTGAAGACTGCAATGTCATCCAAGTATGCCATGCAGAAGTCCTCCATCCCAGCTAGAACTTGGTTCACCGTCCTTTGGAATGTAGCAGGTGCATTTTTTAATCCAAAGGGCATGACTTAAAATGGTACAAGCCAACTGGGATGGAAAATGCAGTTTTCTCCTTGGCATGGTCTGTCAAGGCTATTTGCCAATAGCCTGATGTAAGGTCAAATGTGCTGAGGTACTTGGCTGCACCAAGTTTATCCACCAACTAATCTGTCCTGGGTAAAGGATGGGCATCAGCCTTGGTGACTGCATTAAGAGATCTATAGTCCACACAGAATCTCAAGTCTTTGGATCCTGCCTTTGGTACTAACACAACTGGGCTAGACTGTCATGATCTCTGCTTCCAAAAGGTCAGGGTTTTCCCAACTCCCTTGGAAGCAGATCCATAACCCAGGTTCCGAGTGCCAACCAGTCCCAATTGGGACCTTTTGGACCCAGTCCTGGCGCCAGTGGCACCAGGCTCATAAATATGCCCAGACCCAGCGCTGGAAGCGCCGGGCTCATAATGCTTGGGTGGACTTACCTGTAGCAGACCATGCTGCTTACTTGCCTGCCAGTTGAGCCTCTGATCCTCTTCTGTTTGGAACTACTTTTCCTGTTGGGTGGGGCAGGAGCCACTCCCTAGATTCAGAACACTGGAACTCTTCTGGAAAGCAGGAACTCTTTTCTTACCTAGGCGTGGCTGTGGAAGGAGACTAAGCACTACAGGAGGCTATTTAAACCACACCCGATGGATGAATCTTGCTTTGCGTTATTCTGCATCCTCTGCAGCAGAACGCTCATCGTGTCTTCTGCATCTGATCCTGGGCCTAAGGAAAAAGGCTTACCATCCTGAATCCAGTCTTCAGCAACACCTATAAAGACAAGAAAGAACAGGTTAGCATTACGGTCTTCAGTGACAGCTCTTCACTTACCTGGTCCATCGGCTGTCACCAACGCCTCGCGCTGCATTCCGGCATCTGAAAGACAAAGGCTTACCTACTCTTCGTGCGCTCCGGAGGTCTTCACACTGCATTCCGGCATCTGAAAGACAAAAGCTTACCAACTCTTCGCACGCTCCGGAGGCCTTCGGCGCTGCATCCCGCATCTGAAAGACAAAACAAGGTGCGTTTAAAGACATTGGGGAACTTTAATACTCACGTGCCATTACTCCTTTCCACATTTAACCCAGTGGCTATTCCGGCACCCTGCAGCCGCTCCGAACTTGTACCTGCAAAATAAAAAGACAGTTAGAGCGCATCGTGAAGCAGGCAACAAGCGCTTACTTACGTGCTTCCAGGCGCTTCTATTCATCACACGGGCTCCATCTTCAACTCATTTCAGCCCGTCATCCGCCATCGCCGGAACCCTGCAAAACAAGAAACATCATTACTAAAGACTTTAAAGACATTAGAATTACTCGAAACTTACCGTTCGTGCAGTAAACGACGGACAGCAGTCCTCTGAAGTCAAGAGGCCTGCTCCCCTTATCCAGTGAAGAAACTGGTTACAGCACCCTGCCCCGAGGCAGATGGAGAGCACGGCGTTCACTTACTTAAGGTGAGAGCGTTAACCTTTGGGGTTCTACAGGAGAAGAGAAAGGGAAGAAGAGAGAGACATTCAATAACCCAGTTCCTTAATCCCATATTTTCTATCTGCAGACATCTTACCCTTCGAGTCAGCCATACAGTGCACAGAGGTCCAGCCCAAAGAGCCAGCCGTGTGTTACACATCACCTTTGAAGATACGGTATACGCCCAGTCAAGACCGGCGCCTCTACGGGAATCAGGTGAGCGTTACAGAACGCAAAGCCTACCACAAAACTCCCGTCCAGGCGCTCTGGAAACCTCGGATACCGACCAGCTAGCCCAGTTACTTGGGGAACTAAGGGCAGAAGTGCATGCAGCCCGTCAGGAAACGAACGCTCTAAGAAGGGAACTGATTATTTCCAAGGAGCGAACAGATGATCTCGCTAGACAATTGCTACAGTCACAAGCCGGACAGACCCCGTTACCCGCATCTGGGGGAAATCTTCCTTCTACATCCTCTATGAATCCAGTGCAGATCAACATACCTGGGAATGTACCTCTGGCTCCGCCCGAACGATTTTCTGGTGACCCAAAGAGGTTTGCAGTATTTATCAATCAGTGCCGGTTGCATTTCTTATGCCGGCCAGCAGCCTTTCCAACTGATCAAGCTAAAGTAGCTTTCGTGCTTTCGTACCTTAGTGGCAATGCGGCAGACTGGTCGATCCCTCTAGTAAATCAAGATGATCCGGTCCTCCATGATGTTCAAGCTTTTCAGCTCAGTATGGAAAAACTGTTCGCAAGACATTCACAGGGGCAGGCCTTGGACAATGAGCTTCTTTCGTTGCGACAAGGTAATCAAGACCTTTTGGCTTATATTGCGTCTTTCAACAGACTGATAGTGGAAACTCAATGGCCTGAGGACAAAAGGATTACGCTGTTTTATAGAGGTCTACGTGGAGAGCTCAAAGATGTGTTAGCCCAAGTAGTGAATCCCCCACAAGATTGTTCGGACTATATAGACTTAGTCGTTCAAATAGATCACAGACTGCAGAACAGGAAGGCCGATCTTTCCAAGTTTGATGCTCGAGTATTTTCCAAACCGCCAACTCCTTCCAAAGGAGTAGACTCCGGGGAACCCATGCAAATAGGGGGTCTGAAAGGTCCTCTAACACAAAAGGAGCGGGAAAGGAGAAAACAGTTGCAATTATGCCTCTATTGCGGAAACTCAGGGCACTTTCTTCGAGACTGTCCGGTGAAACCTGCCAAGAAGGCAGTAGGAGCTGCAGTTACCAAAGTTACAAACTCTGAGCAGGGAAACAACCTCGCCCGACAAGAATAGAGGTCCTCTTGCCGAGCGTGAAAACCAGTTCCATGACCTCGCATTTCGTGATACCTATGGTCCTCATTAGCCCTGATAATCCGGATCGATTACATGCAATTGAAGCTTACGTCGACAGCGGTGCCATCGGCAATTATGTGGATCATGAAATGGTTTTGAGGATGAATCTAACTCTTTGTCCCAAGGCTGTAAAGGACGTCATTACTACGGTGGATGGTACGGAGATAGCCTCCGGGCCAGTAACGCATACCACTCAAGAGGTGACGCTAGTAAGTCAAGATGGACACCATGAGAAGATCGTGTTCGATGTGATCAAGGCCCCTCAGTTTCAGATTATTCTAGGAATACCTTGGTTAGAGAAACACAATCCTCTGATCGATTGGCGAGCAAGAACGGTCCAGTTTCCAGAATGTGTCTCTACTTGTCACCCTCCACCTGGTGTTGCACTGGCAGCAATTTCTTCAGAGACTCCCCAGTTACCTCCCGAATACCTAGAATACCAAGATGTTTTCCGGAAGGATCAAGCTAACTCTCTACCTCCTCATAGGTCTTATGACTGCCAGATAGACCTGATACCTGGATCTACTCCTCCTTGTAGTAGAATTTATGCCCTCACCTAGCCTGAGAACCTTCACCTTCGACAATACCTGGATCAATACCTGGAAAATGGGTTTATTCGTCCTTCCAAGTCCCCTGCTTCTTCAGCTTTGTTCTTCGTTCCAAAAAAGGAAGGAGACCTTAGAACTTGTATAGATTATCGCTCCCTGAACCAGATCACCGTTAAGAATAGATATCCGTTACCTTTGATCCCTGAACTCCTGGACCAAGTCAGAAAAGCATGCATATATACAAAGCTGGATCTTAGAGGAGCTTACCACTTGGTACGAGTAAAAGAGGGCGATGAATGGAAGACGGCCTTCCGCACCAAGTATGGGCTATTTGAATATCAAGTCATGCCCTTCGGACTTTGCAATGCCCCGGCCGCCTTTCAATATTTTATGAACGATGTCCTCAGAGAGCTCATAGATGTGTGTGTTGTTGTTTACATTGACGACATCCTCGTTTATTCTTCATCGGAATCTGAACATCGGAAACACGTGAAAATGGTCCTCGAAAGATTGCGTCAACACAAACTTTTCGCTAAGTTGGAAAAATGTGTTTTCAACGTGACTGAAGTTGAATTCTTGGGATTCATATTATCACCTGGCGGAGTGCGTATGGATTCAAAGAAGGTCGATGCAGTTCTCAAATGGCCATCACCATCCTCCGTAAAAGGTGTGCAAAGCATGTTAGGCTTCGCTAACTTTTACCGCAGGTTTATCCCCGAATTCTCTCGAATAGTCCAGCCCATCACTGCCTTGTTAAAGAAAAACAAACGTTTTGAATGGTCTACCGAGGCGGAACAAGCTTTCCAGGATTTGAAGACTAAATTTATCTCTGCACCAATCTTAAAACACCCTCGCCCCGAACTCCCCTACATCGTGGAAACTGATGCTTCAAGCCTTGCCATGGGGGCAGTTCTATCACAAAAGGACCCGGTAACCAATCAGTTGCATCCCGTGGCATTTTGGTCCCGCAAATTCTCGCCTCCTGAAATCAATTACACGATTACTGACAAGGAACTTCTGGCTATCAAGTCTGCCTTTAAGGCTTGGCGGCATTATCTGCTGGGGGCCCGACACACCGTTACTGTGATTACGGATCACCGAAACCTGCAATATTTGAAAACCGCAAAAGCCCAATCCTCTGGACAACTTCGTTGGGCATTATTCTTTGCCGAGTTTGACTTCATAATTACCTATCGACCTGGTACAAAGAATGGTAAAGCTGTTGCCCTTTCTCGGATGGGAGTGGAAGAACACTTGATCAACCCTAAACCTGTACCAATCATTCCCGAACAAAGAATTCTGGGTGTAATCGCCACAGAATCCATAGAGGAAGTTAAGGATAAAGCCAGGCAACTTGTAACTCCAGCATACATACAGAATTGGCATCTGCAGGGAAAGGACTTTGCAGTAAAGGACAACTTATTGTATTTCCAAGAACGATTATACCTACCCAGCACAGATTTACAGAAAAAAGTAATCTCTTGTTATCACGATTCTTTAATGGAAGGACATCCCGGTATGGCCAAGACCTCAGAAAAGATCAAGCGCTACTTCTGGTGGCCGTCTTGGAAAAAAGATATCAGAGACTTTATAATGTCCTGTGGAGTATGCGCCCAAAACAAGAGTCAAAAGGAAAGACCAGCAGGCCTCTTACGCCCTATTGACATCCCACCTCGCCCTTGGCATACGCTTTCTATGGATTTCATCACCGATCTACCTCCATGCTCCGGATACAATACGATTCTAGTAATCGTGGACTTATTCTCCAAGATGGCGCATTTCATTCCGCTCAAAGGCTTGCCAACAGCAGCAACTCTGGCCTGAGAATTTCTCGAAAACATCGTCCGACTGCACGGTTTTCCTTCGGTTCTAATTTCGGATCGAGGTAGTCAATTTATTTCTCATTTTTGGCGAAGTTGCTGTCGGTCGGCTCAAATTGATGTGAGACTATCGACCAGTCACCACCCTCAGACCGACGGACAAACCGAGAGGACCAATCAAACTCTGGAACAGTATTTACGCTGCATGCTGCAACAAACTGAAATAACTTGGAAAGACATCCTTTGGATAGCCAAATATGCCTACAATAACTCTGTCCATTCGGGAACTGGGAAAACCCCGTTTTTTCTTTTGTACGGCAGTCACCCTCGAACCTCGGAGTTGGATCCCCTCCAAGATCTTGAAACACCAGCAGTAGACTACCTGCATTCTACAATCACCCAAGCCTTTAAGGAAGCTGTTTCTCACCTTCAAAGGGCTAAAGAACAATACAAGAAAGGAGCAGATCAACATCGGAAGGAAGCCCCTCAATATCAAGTAGGTGATCAAGTCTGGTTATCCACCAAATATCTACCTCTAAAAGGGCCACGCACATTCAACCCAAGATACCTTGGTCCCTATTCCATCACTACTATAGTAAACCCAGTAGCGGTCAAGTTGGACTTGCCCCAGCACATGAAGATACATCCGGTCTTCCACGTCTCTCTATTAAAACCCGTGCAACCTCAAACCCGACTAACTAAATCTCCAAAACCTATCCTAGTTGGAGAACTCGAGTTTGAAGTCAAAAGCATTCTGGACTCCAAGATCTCCAAATCTAAACTATTTTACCTAATTGACTGGAAAGGCTACGGCCCCCAAGAGAGATCCTGGGAACCTGCTGAATATGTCCACGCTCCTCGCCTAATCAAAAGATTTCACCGAACATTTCCTGACAAGCCAAAACCCCCGGAGAAGCCCGGTTTGGGAGGGGCCTTGAGGGGGGGTACTGTCATGATCTCTGCTTCCAAAAGGTCAGGGTTTTCCCAACTCCCTTGGAAGCAGATCCATAACCCAGGTTCCGAGTGCCAACCAGTCCCAATTGGGACCTTTTGGACCCAGTCCTGGCGCCAGTGGCACCAGGCTCATAAATATGCCAAGTCCCAGCGCTGGAAGCGCCGGGCTCATAATGCTTGGGTGGACTTACCTGCAGCAGACCATGCTGCTTACTTGCCTGCCAGTTGAGCCTCTGATCCTCTTCTGTTTGGAACTACTTTTCCTGTTGGGTGGGGCAGGAGCCACTCCCTAGATTCAGAACACTGGAACTCTTCTGGAAAGCAGGAACTCTTTTCTTATCTAGGCGTGGCTGTGGAAGGAGACACCTAAGCACTACAGGAGGCTATTTAAACCACACCCGATGGATGAATCTTGCTTTGCGTTATTTTGCATCCTCTGCAGCAGAACGCTCATCGTGTCTTCTGCATCTGATCCTGGGCCTAAGGAAAAAGGCTTACCATCCTGAATCCAGTCTTCAGCAACACCTATAAAGACAAGAAAGAACAGGTTAGCATTACGGTCTTCAGTGACAGCTCTTCACTTACCTGGTCCATCGGCTGTCACCAACTCCTCGCGCTGCATTCCGGCATCTGAAAGACAAAGGCTTACCTACTCTTCGTGTGCTCCGGAGGTCTTCACACTGCATTCCGGCATCTGAAAGACAAAAGCTTACCAACTCTTCGCACGCTCTGGAGGCCTTCGGCGCTGCATCCCGCATCTGAAAGACAAAACAAGGTGCGTTTAAAGACATTGGGCAACTTTAATACTCACGTGCCATTACTCCTTTCCACATCTAACCCAGTGGGTATTCCGGCACCCTGCAGCCGCTCCGAACTTGTACCTGCAAAATAAAAAGACAGTTAGAGCGCATCGTGAAGCAGGCAACAAGCGCTTACTTACGTGCTTCCAGGCGCTTCTATTCATCACACGGGCTCCATCTTCAACTCACTTCATCCCGCCATCCGCCATCGCCGGAACCCTGCAAAACAAGAGACATCATTACTAAAGACTTTAAAGACATTAGAATTACTCAAAACTTACCGTTCGTGCAGTAAACGACGGACAGCAGTCCTCTGAAGTCAAGAGGCCTGCTCCCCTTATCCAGTGAAGAAACTGGTTACAGCACCCTGCCTCGAGGCAGATGGAGAGCACGGCGTTCACTTACCTAAGGTGAGAGCGTTAACCTTTGGGGTTCTACAGGAGAAGAGAAAGGGAAGAAGAGAGAGACATTCAATAACCCAGTTCCTTAATCCCATATTTTCTATCTGCAGACATCTTACCCTTCGAGTCAGCCATACAGTGCACAGAGGTCCAGCCCAAAGAGCCAGCCGTGTGTTACACATCACCTTTGAAGATACGGTATACGCCCAGTCAAGACCGGCGCCTCTACGGGAATCAGGTGAGCGTTACATAGACCATGGACTAGTAGAGGGCTCTATTACCCCGAGATCAAGCATCTTCTTGACCTCCCCCTTGATATGGGTTGTCACATTTTCTGACATTCGGTATCCTCTGCTTTTGACTGGCAGACAGTCACCAGTGAGTATCTCGTGCTGTCCCCAAGGGGTCAAGCCTGGTGAGAGTGAGAACAGGGAGGCAAACTGATTTAACATAGATTTGCACTCCTCTTGTTGCTCAGCTGTCAGATCTGAAGAGAGATTGACTCCTTCAATTTTTTCATCTAAAGGTACACCTCTGAGGAGATCAGGGAGAGATTCACTCTCTTCTTCCTCTGCTGCTGAAGCTAGAAGCAAGGCTCCTACTTCAGGTCTGGAGATGTACGCTTTCAGTCGGTTGGTGTGGAAGACTCTAGGAGCTTCCCTGGGTCTGCCCAGATCCACCAGATAGTTGACCTCTCCAAGTTTTCCCACAACTTTGAATGGTCCCATCCATTTGTCTTGCAAGGCCCTCTGCCTTTTGTTGGGAGCATAACGAGAACTAGCTGGTCTTGAGTGAACTCAACCATGTTAGCCTTTTGATCATGCCAATGCTTGACCAAAGCTTGTCCAGCTTTCAGGTTATCACTAGCTTCTGCCATCATGTGTGACATTCTCCTTCGGAGACCTATCACATAGTCAGTCACTCTGACTGGCTTGAGGGGAGGAGCACCTTCCAACCCCTCCTTAATCAGGGCAAATGGACCTCTGACAGGATGGCCATAGAGAAGTTCAAAGGGAGAATAACCTACTCCCTCCTGAGGGACTTCTCTATAAGCAAAGAGAAGGCATGGCAGTAGAAGGTCCCACTTTCTTTTCAGAGGTTCCTCTAAAGCACCTATCATGCTCTTCATGGTTCTGTTAAACCTTTCTACTAACTCATTGGTTTGGGGGTGGTAGGCGGTTGAGAACTTGTAAGTAACTCCACAGGTTTTCCACATGGCTTTCATGTAGTGGGACATAAAGTTTGACCCCTTGTCGGATATTACTTCCTTAGGAAACCCAACCCTGGTAAAAAAATACCAAGGAGGGTCTTAGCCACAGCCGGAGCTGTAACAGTTCTCATAGGAATTGCCTCAGGGTATCTAATAGTATGGTCTACTACAACAAGGATAAACCTGTTGCCTGAGGAGGTAGGGGGATCAAGGGGACCAACAATGTCAATCCCTACCCTCTCAAATGGGACTCCCACAACTGGGAGAGGCACTAAGGGTGCCACATTCTTGGCTCCAACCTTACCAGAAGTTTGGCAGGTATGGCAGCTCTTGCAAAACTTATCTACTTCTGCTCCCATATTTGGCCAATAGAAGTAGAGTGAGAGCCTTTCCTTGGTCTTCTTGAAGCTCAAGTGACCAGCCAAAGGAATCTCGTGGGCTAAGTGCAAGAACTGTTGTCTGTTTTCTTGAGGTACTACAAGGCATTTGTAGTCTCCAGGTTCAGACTCAGTTGGTTCACTGTAGAAGAGGCCATCTTCCCAGTGCAACCTATACTTCCCAGGCTCTTGCCCATCAGCCTGAGCAGCTGCCTGTTGGCAGAGACCCTCCAGAGTTGGACATTCTCCTTGTCCCTTACGGAAAGCTGCCCTGCTGGGCCCACCTTCTGCCAGTAAAGACTGCAGCTCAGGATGGTCCTCAGGGTCTAGATCTCCAATAAGTTCTTGGCCTCCCACTAGCTCTTCTTCAGAGTCTAGTTCAACCATACAGGGTTGTACCTCCCTCTCAGCCTCAGCTGGAGGTGGAGTTACAGGTGTAACTGTTGGAAGCACTGGAGTGCTTGCTGCTGACTTTTTTCTAGGAGTCTTGGGTTGCCCCTTTGCTCCTGATCTGGTAGTTACTGCAGCGAGTTGCTCCAGTGGTAAAGGAGTGATCTCTGTCATCATCTCCTGAGATAACCCTCGCAGGGTTTTCTCCCTTGCAAGTTTTGTGAGCTCCTGTAACCTTTTACTAGGTGGTCTGGGGGTATGTGACACAACTCCAAGAGCTTTCAGGTCATTACCCAACAGAACCCTACCTGGCACTTCACATTGTACGCTGACAGGTATTTTTACAGCCATGTCATTACACTGGATGAGAACTGGTAAATGGGGACACATCTGCACAGGCCCTCCAGCTACCTTGGTGAGGCATTTGGGTGCCTTAGCAACATCCTCTGCCTTGAAAAATGATTCATCCACCACAGTTATGCTGGCCCCAGTGTCTCTAATGGCAGGAGTCTCCTGACCATTTACCTGGACACTGTCTTTATAATACTCTTTAGTATTATCGGGGATAGAATTATACACATCTAAATTCTGTTGTTTCCACAACCCCAGAGAGACTAAAGAAACACTAGCTGAGACTCCAATGGGTTCATCAGCCAGCAGTAGAAAGTTTTCACTTGCCATTGGGACTTCCTCTTCTGGAGTGAAGGCTAAGGAGGCAAGTTGGATCCCTGAAGGTTTACCCTTGCATCTGGGATCTCCTTTCACATGGTTAGTAGAGCCACAAACAAAGCATTTACCAAATGCCTTCTGGAATGGAGGCTTGTTCTGACCTCCCTCTGGTTTGGCACCAGAGGGGACACTATTCTGCTGTGGTTTCCCTGGTGGCTTACCCTTCTGGTTTTGTTTGGGGCCAAATTTGGAATTTGCAGTATTATAATTCTCTTTGGAGTCCTTTTTAGGCTGTTTCCCCTCATCCTTTTTCTGAGTTACCCCAGAATCCTTGTGAGTGGCCCTGTTGGCAACCCACAAGTCAGCAGCCTTAGCTAGTTTTCGGGAATCTAATTCCTTTGAATCAGCCAAGTGCTGTCTGAGCTCAGGAGAGCAGGCATCATAAATTGACTCCAACATAAAAAGATTCTTCATACCTTCATAAGTGTTCACTTTGTAACCCTTAATCCATCCCTCTACGTTTTTCAGCCCTTCATTCACCCAGGTAGCCCAAGGGGTACCATCATGCTTTTTGAGGGTTCTAAACCTCTTAAGATACTGGGAAGGGGTCTTCCCAAACCTAGCTATCAGAGCTAGTTTCACACATTCATACTCTTTCCTATCCTCCTCCCCCAACTCCATTACCACATCAGTTGCAACAGGGGGAAGCCTAGAGAACAACCAGGTGAGTAAGTCATGTCCTGTGATGTTCTGGAGCCCATGATTATATTCAAACACGGACAACCAATCCAACACATCCAACTTAGGCTCATAGATACCAACCAATTCTTTAGGCATCCGGGGTCTTTTAGGACTGGAACTTCTAGAGGAGCCAGAGAGAGAAGCATTTCCAACAGATAATTTCTTCATTTCTAGCTCATGCTTGAGCTCCGTTTCCCTTAGCCTTAGTTCTTGATTCATTTCCTGATGTCTCTGTTCAGCCAGAGTATTCAGCCGCTTGAACTCTAGTTCAAGTTTCATTTTCTCTAATTCGAGATATTGAGGACTAAGTGTGGGACTTGGCAAAGGCCCAGTAGGTACAGCAGGTAGAGCAGACAGAGGTCTAGGGGGGACAGTCACAGCAGCCTCACCCTCCTCTTCTGACTCTTCCTCAAGATTATCAACATTTTGATCAATATCAATTTCTATACTGTTATCTACATTTTCTGCCATGCTAGGTTCCTCAGACCCATCATCCAGGCTTTGGTTAGCTAACAACCTTTCTATTAATTCCATGTTCTTGCCTTTAGTCAGGAGGTTCTTATGCTTACATGATACTCTTTAAACAATCAGCAGTTTTTGTAGCAAGGGACTCTTGACTATAAGTTTCCATAGTTGACATGTTAGAAAGATTACATTTTCAGTGCTAAGCTTTGTGGTTAGTTGTACTAAGGTATCCTAAAGCACTCTAAAGTGTATACTCAATACAAATCCCACCGCTGTACACCAGTGTTAGGCAGAAACCTGTGCAGTTCCCTTAGGGACCACTGCAAAAGATTTAAGACTACAGGTGTTGGCAGTAAACCCACTTGGTAGCAGTCTGCACCACCCAGATTTACCTGGTAGCTGTGGCTGAGCAGTCAGACTTCCCTCAAGAAGAGTTAGACAGTATGCAAAGTATACACAATAGGCACTCAGATACACCAATACAAGCAAACACTGACCAGAGCTTTGGTATCAAAGTATATAATTATTTATTTAAAAACACACAGTTTGAAACACTCCAGCACTCTTATTGTAAAATATTCTAAACACAGTTACTATTGTAATATATACACCCCTTTTCCCTTATCGGATAAGTCGCAGTAAAACACCACTTATTTTCATACAGAGGTGAGCGCTTAACTAGATTGCACTCCAATACGTTTGTGAGACAGGGAGGGAGAAAGACAGAATATGGAAAGGTACACCACTCTAAGGTTCAGGAACACTATAAGCAAGGCAGAAGAGCAAAAGTCACTGGTGAGCCAAAGTCCAAAGGCTGGGCCCACTCTTAGAGAGAGCAGAGCACAAATGCGCCCAAGATCACACAGTTACACTAGGCTTAGAAAGTCTTGCAGAGGGTTCAAAAAGAGTTTAGAGAGGCTTTAGGAAAGTTTAGCAAGGGTGTCCCAGGCTAACCCAGGTTCGAAAGCCGGGGGCTAAATCTCCCCCGTACAGTCGGTAGCAAGGGAAGCCAGGCGGGACACGGTACCTTAAGTGGGAAGGATCCTCCAGCGGTGGCATTTGTTCCTGGTAGTGGGTGCAAGTTGCGTCGTCCAGGGGAAGAGAAGATCTCGACTTGGAGGAAAGATGAAGGTCGTTGCACTACCAGGGCAGAACCAGCCGCAGAGTTTTCCGGTTAAAGGTGGTACCTTTGTTTCGCGGTCGTGGTAAAACGTGGTATCTCGGTTGCCGGGGTGCTTGGCACGGGCAAGGCGGCCACGAGGTACGTCGGGAGAGCGAAAAGACGGTGAAACTGGTTATCCCCACCAGTCAAAGGAAGAAGACTCTCTGGCGGGAGATCTCCTCTGTCGTTGGGAAAAGTGGTGAGGCAGTCCAGCAGGGCTCCACCGGTGGTGGTGTCATGGCAGGTCAGCTCAGCTTCTCCCTCGTCGGATTCTTAGGTTCTGTGGTGACTTCTGAAGTTCCAGTCCCCAAAGCCCTGCTTTTATGCAGCAAACCCCCATTCACTCAGCCTAGCTGTCACTCAAACATGCTAAGTGGTGAGCCGGCCGGCTCACCACTTGGGCCAATCAGGATGGAGTGCGACTTGAGTTGCCTAGGCAACTCAGTCCAGGGTGCCTAAATTTCCCTCCACCCCTCCTAAGTACCCCAGACAGAGTGGCACCACTTTGGAGGGCTTCTGTGGAGAAGCCCGCCAAAAAGTGGAACAAAGGGCTCGACTTGGGTTGGAGTCACAGAAGAGAACACAAACGCCATTTTAGAATCAAGTTTTGGCAAAAAATACCAACCGGAGAATTAATATTAATTAAATAAACCGGCGGTATGTTCGAGGCTACCGTAAATAATTAAATAAAGCTAGTAGCCTAAAACAATGGGAAATCCCATAGGAAAATATTTGCGGTTGAATATAAAAAGTAGTATCCACTGCCACCAGCCAAAACTCGATCAGGGGGGACGGAGACGTGCCCCCTCGACTAACAGACCCCGGGGCAATTAAATTGCCCCAGCCAGTACGTCCACAATATGATGGTTTGTACTGGTTCTGTTCAGAATTTAAGACTAGTAAAGTCAATGGTGACTTTACATGCCCTGGGAGACATTAGTCAGTCCCAGGGTATGGTGTCTATACTGGGGGGGTCACTATGACACCCCTGTGTTACTGCACGGAGCGTGCTGTGTAACACACATCACAAAAACACATGAAGCCCTATGGAGTAAAAGACCGCATAGCCCATTAAACACATCTAGATTCAAAGAAACACACTCAAATCATGCCCAAGAGTGAGGGTAAAAGAGTCTCACTCTTGGCAGGAGACAAAAATAAAACCCAAAAATCCAGCAAAGCTGTTGGGGGACTCACTAGGTTAGGAAATTCAGCCTAAACAGAGAATTCTCCCTAACAAGCACCGCTAACTTTCGCCTAAGGTTCCTGGAAGTCACGCTCCATTGATTAAGACATTTGATTCCCGGACGCGCCCATCCGCACCGCCGACCACCTTATCCCGCCGGAGAAGGCCAGGCCGTCGATGCGCCGAGGAGCATCCGCCGGTGGGTTTCCCACAACCCAAATACCATAGAGACGCTGGATGACTCGACGCCCTTGTTGGGCCACAGTTCTTCACAAACTCTTTGCGGTCCTGAACTATCGACCTCGAGGTGCCCCGTAAGCCTCTTCCTTGCAGGACATCTTCGACTCGTCGTTGAGCACCGCCAGGACCGAAGCTGCTGCCTCGACGCCGCTGAACTTCCATAGAGGATTCTCGATTATGAGTTCACTTTCTTCAAGGACCATCGACGATCCGTGCCTCCTGCTTTAAAGGGAGTCACACAAGAAGGATCCCTCGACGCCTCCTCGAGGAATTCTGCTATTCCAGGTACATTGGGGTGGTAGAAACATTTTAGCAGGCAGTAAGACTTATTGAACAATACATGGACTGGGCTTGTAGTATATCTTTATTTTACAGGTTGCCCAGGTTGGGGGTTGGGGGAGGGGGAAATCTCCACACAGAACTGTGTCTAGTGGTAGGGGCCAGTATTCTGCCAATCGTTCTAACCAACTGCTTTCCTCCTATGTCTATTGTTGGTTACCTTTATTAATTGATTTGTGTGACATTTGACCAGAGTACAGTTGATGCACTAATGAAATCTGATAATAATTGTGGTACCACTTAGAACTGTATATATTTGCCATTAGAACTGTATATATTTGCCATTGTAGATTAACTGAGCACAAAGTGAGTTATTGTGATTGTGTATATAACCTTGAACCTTAATTATATAAAGACTTTGTTTTAACTAATAGTGTGTGGACATTCCTTTGTGGGTGCTTGGGGACTACACTGTACTTAGGAACCAGCCTAAATCACCACCTGAGAAGCTTTCCTTGGTAACTCGCCCATGTTTACCAAATAGAGAATCTTGGCTGGGGTCCTCTGGGACACTGCTCTGCCATATAGAGAGCAGGAGTACAGACACCCCCCTCCAGTTTTTACATAGTGCTTCTCTTGTCAGGCTACAAAACTGTCCTAAAAATACACCTCCTTTTACTTGAAGAAACACCCGACCTAGCAACTGGTATTCCCCTCGCCCGTACATAAATATATTTACTGCTTCCAATAAACTCTATTTTATATGCAGGTTCAGTACTGAAAATATTGTTCTCTGTACATTTTAATCTTGTCTTGTCAGTGTTTTCACTGTGCCATTCCCTCCCTCCCCTCCAGTAACTGCCATTGCTAATCATGTACTATTGCAAGACTTCAAGGCAAGGAATTGCCCAATCGTTCCTTTCTGTGTATTGTATGTTACATTACTGCACCCATCACCGCCATAGTGGTTTTACAGCTCCCTGGTGGCTTGTCCAGTTATTGTGCCCCTTTGGGGTAAACTAAACCATGGCCTATCGGGGAACAGAAATGCAAAAACAGTAAGAGGATACGCCAATTGGGAGTGGAATGGTAAAGAATACGCACAATTGGAAAGCTAGAAGGGGTTGGCGGGGGTTGGCAGGACGAGTGTATGTTTGTGGTGTTAGGGCTGCATGTGTAATTATTGGTAATGGTTCAAATGAACGTTGATCTAAAATAAAGTAAGTAAAACACATTTTTTATGCCAAAATATTTCTATGAGGGCATTTTGTAGCACAGTGAATTTGCAGTATTAGAATCAGTACATGGTCATGTGATGGATTCAAGATGTGCTTAATATTGCCCTTAACATTTGGATGATTCCTCACCAGAAAGCATTGAAAACCAGAATATCTGGGGGGTTGCCCAGCACTCTGACAGAAATGCCAGAACGAAGAGTTGGCTATTCAAAGGTGACTGCAGGGAACACAAAAGGGGAAAGGGAAGAGGGAGGGATCATCGAGATCCACCAGGAGCCATGCTATGGCAATTTGATGAAGGATGAGATGCACTGATCAAAGTAATGTGACATAAGAAAGTGCTGTGCCCTCCTTGGGAGTGGGCTAGCAAATTATAGTAATACGCACCAATCTATGAGCATATACCATAAGCTCCCGATCACCGGTGTGAAAGTCAAATGTGGATGAGCGATAAACTGGGTAGGTTGGGAAAAATAGTCAAGATGCTTACTCCCTAGGTCAGGGTGTATTGACAGGAAAGATAGGAGGATTTATGGATATTGTTAAACGGGATGATTTTTAACTGGGGTCTCCTCTGATAGCAAGCCCTAGACTGGGCTTTGTGGAGGTTCCTGAAGCATTTTGCGAGCTTTATGAGGATTGTTGAGTTGTTAAAGGCACAATTTCCCTTGGGCTGAGACTGGCCTTTTCTTAGAGTTAATCTGAATATTCCAGACTTGTTTGCCCTTTTAAATCTGAGCTGACATTACTTGGTCTGGTTAAGAGGACAGCATGGGATCTCCAACAGGGGTGTAGTGTCTGCTTACCAATACTCTCTACTCCACACTCCACCCCTCTTCTCGCACTCACCCCCCCTTCTTGCGAGTGCACACCTGTGATGAATCAGTAATAATTCCCCCCAAAACCTCGAAATGGCGCCTTCCTCATGTGGCCAGGAGAAGGCAGACGCCTTGTGGTCTATCTATTTGAATAAGCTCCCCTATACTGCTGTTACTATTGCTGCTCCCAGTATTAGGTGAGCCAGAGTGTTGAGGTCTTCCTCTGTTAAGATTTCTGGGATGATAAAACTCCTGCCAGGTATATACAACGTCGGTGAGGTAGTCAAAGGTGTCACGTTTGAACTTCCTCAACTTCCTCTGCTCTGTCTGTTTTGTAGCTGGCCAATTTGGAGTTTACTTCTTCAAGTAGCTGTGTTAGTTCCTGCTCTCATTTAAATTCAGATAGTTGGGTCTTTAATGCAACGGTGTCCGTATCAATAGAGGTGAAGGATTTTGATAGTTCCTCGATCAGGAGCAGGATAAGATCCAAAGAGCGCTTGTTCAGGATCTGATCCCACTTTCCTACAAATGCTTTACTTTCACTACCGAGAGTAGGTCTCAAAAAGACCCTTGAACCCCTCGGAATGTTCTGCGATTTATAGTATTCCACTAATGTGGTACCGTGAGGTTTTTGAGAAATCTCATGTCTTATGAGCTTTTCTAATTTGAATATCAACTTATCAGGGCTGACCTAGCTTTGTAGGCCCTTTTCTGTGTATTTTATTAATGATAAGATATGCTTTGCCTCTCCTGCATTAAATGCCAATGTTGTTGCATGCTTATCAGCAAGCTCATTAATTCTGGAAAGTTACATATTCTTGAAGTTTCAATGAAGAGGGTGCTACCAATTATTTGTTCCACACTGGACCGCCAGTGAAAACAAAATATGTAGCCAACGGTTATTGGTGCACACCAATTTTCAGATTGAAATATTCTATGTACTAAATCACTCAATTAAGGAGAGTTAAAGGTGCAGGGGAGGAACTGAGGCCCTAGCACAGAACCATCACTAAATACAGAAGAGAAAGAGGATCCAAAGGTAGAATCCTCCCGTCCACTGCACACTATGGAAACCGTCAACGACAGTTAAAGAATCTATTCAGGAAACACCTCTCCTATTCATCTCAAAATTCTCTAGGCAGAGTTTCCAAATAAGTAAGACCATCAGGAAACACAGGGGGATTCTCCACAATGACCCGACACTACTTAAACTATTCCCAAGGGCCCCATGATGTCCTTCAAAAGAGGGCGTAACTTGAGGGATAAGCTGGTGAGGGCAGAGTAACTACCTAAAGAAAAAGAACTTTCTTTGAAAACGAGGTAGAAGGGAACATTGCCATGCCTCAGTTGCACCCATTGCAACAGTGTCGAAAAAGGGGACACAATCTCTCATCCTCAAATGGGTAAAAGGATTACGTTAAGAGACGTTTCTACTTGCCTGACCCCAGGGGTGATTTACTCAATTAAATGCCCATGTGAGGAACTATTCATAGGGCAGACAACGAAACCCATTAAGGAAAGATGGACCGAGCACAAACCTAGCATAAGGTGTAAGAATGTTGAATCACCAGTAGCAAGACACTTTGCAGAGCAACACCACACTATTGCCCAATTGAAATTTCAGATAGTGGAAGTGGTCAAACGCCCACAGAGGGGAGGTAACTATCAGCCACTGCTTTCACAGACAGAGACATATTGGATCCATCTCTTGGACATGAGGAATGTTCATTAAAGGAATGGTGCGGTCAGAAATATTATTGTCCCTATGGTTCGGCCATGAGTTTTTAACCATACGGTGATCGGTCGTACAAACATTTCCTATGCACCTTACCAGAGTTTTCGTCTTTTGAATACAGGCAGCAGGGTACGGCCATCTTGTGATAATCTTATCACTTGTCGCATCGCCCTGGGTTAACTGCCTTTGCAGCACTAAATCATATCCCCCGCCCATGAGCCTGAGATCACCAAATCATCGATATTCTCCGCCTCTCTTCATGACGTTACTGGGCAGCGTAGCCAAACGCGCCCAGTCGTCACCTACGCAACTTGACGCAGAACCCGGAAATCAACACACATTGTCTCACAACACAGCGTGTCCCAATTCGGAATGGAAACAGCAAGACTGTACAATTGGTAAAGTACAATTATTTCACATTAAATGTTTCGAGAACATTCGCTGATTGACATATTCAATCAAAATGGAACTTTTTTTCTTTGCTCTCGATCCGCAAATGTTTATCGTGAGTCATGCGCTGCTCCTTTTTGGTACACAGGGTGTTCGTTTTGGGTAAATTGAGCACTTTGGTCACACAGTGAATTGCAAGGCTGGTGCATCAACTTGGCACTAGACAACTGTAAAGGTTGCTCCTAATCGATGGTACAGCATAAGGGCATATTGGCCCTTGGCGATCGTCCCAAAAAAGAGTCGAATAAATCCAGTGATTGACATGCAGCTGCAGTTGGTGGTTGAAGAAACCGTTGGTTGTGGTCTGGAATAGATGACAATCGCAGAATGGCAGGATGTACCTATTTGCAAAACATAAAAATAGAAATGTGTCTCAGTAGCCGATCTTTATTACAATTAAAAATTTTATTTGTTAGCGCAGAGGTGACACAATGTGAACTGACAGAGCACAACGTGGAATATCAAAGTACTCCGCTATTTTCTTCCGAGGATAGTACAATGGAGTATGTTCAGCTCAAACGTAATGCGTAAAATGAGGCAACAATTCGAGGTGCAAATTGTAATGATTTATTAGTGTTGAAACAAGGGGGAAACGAGTGGTGGTCTACATGCGTGTCGATGCTGGACTGCACATGTGCCCGGTAGAAAGACCACACAAAGGTTGTACTTGCACTTCATTGCAATATGCCACACAGAACGAACAAGTACAATGTAACCCAGCAATAACGGTCAGCTAGTCGTATTTGGACTAGTTCTGGTATAAAATCGTCTAAAGAGAAACTTACATTATATTCGGCATTTCCATTCTCTTTCTCTTGGCGTAATGCAGACCGTAACGCAGACTCTGTTCGTGTCAACGATTTTTCATAAACTGAACCTACATGTAACTAGGTCCAGTTTCGGAATGGACAACCTTATCATATCTTACATTATTACACCCCTCCTTCAATTCAATCGCTTTCAGAATGGTCCCTGTCTTTCAATGTAAAAAAAACAATAGAACCTTATACTGTGTGTGTTACGCGTGGGCCTCCCCAGCTCCCAAGCAAAAATTCAAAGCTGGTGACCTTCACTCACAATGAAAATACATTCTTAGTTTGCAACATCCCGTGTCAACGCATCCATGAGAACTGGAATTTTGAAGCACGGGCCCTGGAGGAAAGAATTGGGAGCTGTCACTGCTCGCTGTTCGTGGCACTGCTGAGGTATAGGGGAAACTTGCCAATGACTGAATGCGCCCTACTCCAAAATTGTAGTCGAAACGCAAAAACTGAGTCAAAATGTGTCTAGTATTAGCCCCACCTCTGCTTATCTCACGGCCTCCTACCCCATGGCATGTTTTCACAGTCAGTACTTCTTGCGTGCCTATTATCTTATGTAACCTAGGTCTCATCCCGTTTGTGTGACAAGCAGATATTCAGCTGTTTGGGGAACTGTATGGCAAGGCAACTGCCAAAACCCAAAGATTCTTACACACTGTTATCCATCGGGCACTAACAAGATAAATGAAGGTCCTGCAGTAGCTCGACTAAACTGTGAAATGTGAAAGCAGTGTTATATTGTACGTCAATCGTAATAATTGTACAATTTTTTTAAAAAGGACAAAGAGGATAGATTTGAAAAGAAAAATTGCATACTTTATTTGGACACTTTATAAAAACATTTTTGGCAAAAATAAAAACAGATGGTAATCATTTGTACCGGGATTTGAACTGTTCAACGAGCTCTGCTTTGGGTGGAAATGGCATGTTGGCAATGTGTTTTAGCAATGTATGGAACAGATTCACGCACAATTCCATGAGTATGTATCTCTACGACATTAAGAATAAGATATTTAACAAAATCAAATTCCATTTCATCATATACTGGTTTGACCACCCATTTTTTGCTTCTTTTCGTAAAGGCCATAATGTAGCGAAGCATCCCTAAGTTTCCTGCAGTCCTGGATTGTTCAGGGCCTACATTCTGGTTATGCGCAAATACCGGTAATAATGTCCTATATTTCATCCCTCCGATGCCGAAATGCAATCTCTTTGGCCTGTACTTTAGGCACATATTGTGGAACACCTCCAAATCTCCTGTGTGACAGAATTCTGAGAGTCCCTTCAGATCTCTTGATAGTTTTTATCAAAAACAATCTTCTCAAGGGCTTTGTGTGGCGGTGAAGATGGAATCAACCGCTTCTTCTTCCGTGCCTGCTCCGGGGACAAAGGGCCATGTTCATATTGGTGGAAATGTTGGTTTTCTGTCCAGTGGTGAACGTTGGAACAGTGGTGCATTAGTGACCGCCATTTTTCCAGTAGTATTTCCACAGACCCATCACATGTTTTAGAGCTCCACCAAAGATGGTTGCTGAAAGACTGGGACCACTGTGAAATACTTTCCAAACCTTTTCTTTCCCTGCAGTAGATGTTTTTTTATTGATTGATTTGGCAACATGCCATACATCAAATTGATGTTTAATATTTGGAAACTGCTCTCTCATTGTCTTGGCTATTGAAACGTGTCTGTCCGTGGCTATGAGGTCGATTTGCATTCCCCTCGATTGTAGGTCTTCCAGTGATTTTATAAAACCAAGTTTCTCCATGGCCACTGAGGATTTATATTCGGTCACCTGCACAACCACCAAACTCACAATTTTCTTACTTTCCATGTCCTGAAAGTGGTATGTGCAGTACTTAGCAGAAAATCTGAGGCTGTCACACTGTACATCACCGGCTAGCCTGAACCGTTTGTCAGAGAATGTACTTTGAATAGACAATTGTTCAATTTTCCAAGCTTCACTAATGGCAGGGAATAGATAATCACGTTGATATTTGTAGTACTGCGTTTTAGAAATGAAATGGAGTCCCACAAACTGACAGAAACTGGATAACTTCCTGAAACTAGAGCCACTGAGAAGTAAAGCTGCTGCACATAGTAGATTGCCAGCTGACATTTTCCCCAGCATCGGTTGAGCGGACCATGAAAATGTTTTATGTAACTTTTGACAGGTGGCATGTATTTTGAGGTTACTGCCTTGTGTTAGACGAGTCACATTCCCCAATGGCTACCCACATAGTTCCCCTCTCACTGAATGCACACATTTCAGCATCTTTATAATCTCCATCAAGCTGCTGTCGAATACTATGTATTCGGCCTCCTTTATTAGACTGTCATCCTGCATCACTGTTGTTTCTGACTGAACTGTGATTGACCTATCAGCCAAACTGGACATACTGTAGTCTAGATATTTGCCTAGTTCCTTGGTCAATTGTATTGATGCTTCAGTCTCTGTCATTTCAGCGCCTGTTACTTGAACATGAATCGGAGAAATCATCAATGTCGATAGGTTTTTGGGTGGCCCTTTTTTGGCGGGTGTCGATTGTGTCAAGTGCTCTGCGACTAATGTAAAACTATCTTCTATACATTCAGTTTCATGTTCATCTGGCGGAGCAGTCGCATTGTAGCAATGGTCCAAAAACACTTTGCTGGATTTGCCGGTCACATTAAATTCATTTTCTGGCCATTGGACAAAGGCATCTCGAGTCTGAACACGCCGCGCCTCAATTAATAGTTCATCCATGGTGAAAACAGTTTGGCAAACAGCATGTCTCATTTGTGTCGCTGTCTGTGTCTGCATAGTCCGTACTCCATCGGGCAACTACACGACAGATAAGAAAAAGGATGTTCAATGTAAATCCAACATACAATATCGTACAATTTACATTAAAAAAATGCATATAATGAAGGCCTGAGCACAAAACAATTGCTAAAAATATAAACTGTTTATAAATAACCTTATTTTTCTTTCTTTTCTTTGAAACCTTCTTTACTCTAACATCACCATCAGCAAGCTGGTGCACTGACTCGGATCCGCATGCCTCCCGTTCAATATACGGATCTTGTATACATCCCTAGAAAACAGTATCCATTTAAAATAAGTAATTTGCATTACACATAAAAGTAGACCGACTTTTTAATTTGAGGGTACTGTAGGTATGCATACCTCTGGCTCCGGATTGACTACAAGGTCTGGCTCCGGATCGACTACAAGGGATGATGTAATTGTAGAGGACGCTCCAGCAACTCCCTGAAACACAGTACTTGCATTAGTATGGATTAAAATATTGGAAACTGAACACACACTTTGGGACGACGACAAAGGTACATATCAATACCAAACCACAAATTAAACATTGTCTAAAACAATTACACGATATGTAAATCTGATCAGATTATCTCGTTCGATGTAACTGTCAGTACCCATACATCTGGATCAACTACAAGGGATGTTGTAATTTTAGTGGACGCTTCAGCATCTCTCTGAAACACAGTACTTGCATTAATAAGGATGAAAATATTCGAAATTGAACACACACTTTGGAAAGACGACAAAGGTACATATAAATAGCAAACCACAAATGAACAATTGTATAAAAGAATTACACAATATCTAAATATGATCAGATTATCTCATTCGATGGAATAGTCAGTACCCATACCTCTGGCAACAGATCAACTACAAGGGATGTTGTAATTGTAGTGGACGCTTCAGCATCTCCCTGAAACACAGTACTTGCATTAATAAGGATGAAAATATTGGAAATTGAAAGCACACTTTGGAAAGATGACAAAGGTACATATCAATAGCAAACCACGAATGAAACATTTGGTAAAAGAATTGCACGGTACGTAAATATGATTACATTATCTCAAATTCCATGCATAAAACAAGTTTGGACCAGAATAGCTAAGTAAGATTACCAGATATGCGCTCAAAGTGGTTGATGACTCCAGGCAAGACATGGATGTTGAATCTTGTTGCTTCATATTCGGTGGGTAGTCATGGAGTTGTAAAGGGAAAGTATTATTTCATTTAGAAATGCTAATATTAAAAATTGGCATGTAAGGAGACTGAATACGAGAAAATGATGCTTATGTAAATGCATAATATAGCATTGTTATCTGTGCCCATAAATGAATTTTCTATGAGGGTTCTAAAAACAAGGACTGATGTTTAGCAAAATGCTATACAATTATCTAAATATCTAAAGTATTATAAGAGACATTTACACCTAAAATACCAATCAATCCATA
This sequence comes from Ambystoma mexicanum, assembly GCF_040938575.1. Lineage (NCBI taxonomy): Eukaryota > Metazoa > Chordata > Amphibia > Caudata > Ambystomatidae > Ambystoma > Ambystoma mexicanum. Next base: position 133,875,937 of record NC_090933.1, on the reverse strand, counting down.
TGGTTACCTGCACACTACCGCAAGGCCTAAAGCTAAATCTGGAAGCGTGACTCACTTGTGGCGGCATGTGAACGAATAAAGTCGGAGTAGCGTTTGGGAGAAATTTTCGAGTCGTTCTCAGTTGATTCTTCTTTGTGTACAAGGATGTGTCGTACATATTTGGGGTAAAGTGCAGGCTGCAGATGCAGTATCGATCACCCCTCTTGTCTTCCAAGACTTTTTTGACTCTACTTTCAAGCTCTTCCGGTGCATATCCGCAATATCTGACCCATTCTCCAATTCGATCTAAAGTCTTGGGGAATACATGCATTGTAGTGCCTTCAGATATGTGATGGGTCTTCGAAGGGCAACCGAAAATCGAACATGCAGGCATTGTTGTAATTTCTACAAAAAAAATCAACATTATTCGAAATTTACTTGGCATAAAAATGTGAGAAAGAAGGAATTAGACCACAGATTCTTCATCTTCAATGCAAGCTTTGTTTTGGTCACCACAGCAAAACCAGTGCAGCGTGGGCGGCTGTATTATAGGATAACTTTCACAAACAATCCATTGATTTGACGAAAATCAGAACATGTTACTTGTCCCTTGAATGTACTATCGTGCATGAAAAGGAAACATGCTTATATTATACACACGTTCCGCGAAGGATGCAATTCGATGGCAATTGACACTGATGAAAATTGATATATCGATAACATAACAAATGAAACTCAAGTCAATAGCAATGAGACCAATGAACATAGCACTACTGAGTACTTTACTTCGAAATAGATAGAAATGTACAGATGAAGGAGATATGATTAGGATACATGCCCTTACCTTGACCAACAAACAGTTAGATTCAGCAAGCAGAGTAGTTAGTGGCAGGAGAACAGGGAGATGTTCACAGGTTGCACACTGACGAGTTGACTCGCAGCGGTCACAGAACTTCACAGATAGCACGACAACGAGCAGATTAGCATCGGTCACTGGGGTTCTCAGGTAGCACGTTCACGAGTTGACTTGCAGTGCTCAAAGATGTTCTCATGATAAATATCAAGTGGTTTATAAAGAATTACAAAAATTGGTGTGTTTGTGAATGAATGACGTGTATATGTCGTGTTATTATGTGGATTGCAGGGGCGCAGCCTGCTTCAAGGGGAGCCTGCCTGGAGACACGGGGTCTGAGGAGGCCATGTGAACAATGACCCCTGCGCAAAAGATAACTTTGAAGTGTACATGGTCTTTGGCACCTTGGCCGTTCGCGCCCCTGACAGCACCCCTTGGCAGCGCCATCCACTGGTGCGAACTGCCTTTGATAGTGGAGGGAGGATTGATGGGCCTGGGGCGTGCAGACAAGGCACCGGAACACTGCTGAAAGGAGACACACTTGATTCACTTAAAAACTTAAAAGACCATTGATAAAAAATATATTGCGTTTTATTTTGTTTCCTATTTTGATGGCACAAAACTCCTACACATTGTAAAGGTCTGGTTGCAGCACAGCGAGGGAAAATCCCCTTTACTGACCGTTGTCACTGGGAAAGGTTTCTCTAATGGCACCAACGACACAGGCGGGTATTACTCATCGAACGTGGTGTCCAAGCCTCCCATGAAGCCACCATGTAAAAGAACGATAGGCCACCAGCCGGTATCACCTGTGAAAGAGAAAGATACAAACTGTTTTTAAATGACCAAGATAAGTGTATTAAACCTTAGTTGTCAATGACAATTCTTGTATCCAATGGCATTTTTGCCAGGACAAATGCTAACTAAACACTTCACAATATTGAACGACTTGTACGACTATTACTAGAGAATTGCAAGACTAAATTGATATGACAATGATATATTGAAGTTACGAGAATATAGGAGACAACCATGAAATAGTAGTGCCCTAACTGACATCACAACCAGAGTATACTTACTTGTTACTTGGATTACGAGGGCGAACTGTTGCGCGAAGTTCGTGCATAAACACCATCAAAATCCCCGACATGGACTGTGTGAGGCAGGCTGCCCTGAAGTCTGGCAGCTTGGTAACGCATTGCGGCCGTGGCTCGCCTTGCGATATGTAGGACAAGCTTCTAGAGTTTTCTCGGCAGCAGCAGTTCTCCTCCCCGGTTGTCATTAGCACGTACCGATTGCAGGTACATCAGGTGGAAACACCGTCCATGCGACTAGGCCCAGGCTCTTCATCTGTTGAATCATCCTCCCAACTGTGGGCCGAAGCCCCATCGTTTCGCATCTTTCTCTTTCCAGTAACTCCTCCTCGGAATACTCTGGGTCATACTGGTAGGGCATTATTGTTGCCATTGTGTGGTAAACAAACAAAGATAATGTATAGCGATGGTACTAGTATCTGTTCACACGGGCTGCAAGCAACAAGGGTAGCTGAACAGAGTCCAGAAACGATTCACAGAATACTCAAAGAAATACAGTGAGAGGAATGGAATAGAAAATCTGCTGTTGTGTGTTGTGAAACGGTCTGTTTATACTTATTGAGGAAAGAGGCGTCCTGCCATTTCCATGGCGACACGTCATTACCTGAAGCGCAGAGAATGTTGACATGAGACGTGCTTTGGCATTGTGAAATGGCCGGTACGCGTCTAGTGTTGTCAGGCTCAGGGGCGGGGGATATGATTTAGTGCTGCAAAGGCAGTTCACCCAGGGCGATTTGGCAAGTGATAAGATTATCACAAGATGGGCGCGCCCTGCTGCCTGATTTCGCTTGTGTTCAAAAGATGAAAACTCTGGTAAGGTGCATTAGAAATGTTTGTACGATCGATCAACGTATGGTTAAAAACACATGGCCGAACCATAGGGACAATAATATTTCTGACCGCACCATTCCTTTAAATTGCTTCATATGAATATGCCCACTAGCACACTGTGACGATTTAAACCACAGTCATCTGAATATTAAGATATGCAACTGTACATAAATTGTGTTGATCACTTAATTGACCATCATGTCATCTGTTCACTAAATGAGGAATGTCGAGTTCATTAGATGCAACTGTATAAGTACAGTGTAACCTATGAGTGTTCATTAAGATCTTTTGATTGTTTGTAAATTTGTAAATTCACACACCTAGTGGGGCACGCCTGAATACATCGATTGGAATGATGGTACAGTTAACCTGACAAGATCGTGATTTACATGTTCCTATACAGCACAATTCCTGTATTCATATTGTGACTGACTACCTATACTGCATTTGCTCTTCTACTGGAAGGATGCTGTTAGGTAGAATACACAGGGATGTAATCACCCAGCGCTCTATGTGCTCAATTAATCTAAGGGTCTTGGAAACACTTCATAACATGTTGGAAGTGAATAAAAAGCTGGATGCCAAATTTAAAACCCCCTTCAGATGAGATAATGTGTCTCGAAACACATTCTGCCACACAATCTGTAATGCTATTTTGGGCCCTTGTTCAAGGAAGGTCATTCCTCAACTATAGCCACTTCCTTGATCTTTCTGATTCTAGGAAAGGAACGAAAAGCTGCCTAACTTCATTAAATGCAAAGTGTACAAAAAAATTGCACTGTATATGTGATAAGCCAGCACAGGTGGTTTTTTGGTCGTTTTTTAATCTGCAGCTTTTGCTGATTTTTCAGTGGCTCTCACATAGGACAAGAGCTGTTCCTTACACAGGTTGCATACACAAACCAGTTGGCTCATGATGTTCTTGTTTCAGCAGCAATCCATGTTACTACCGGCACCAGAGGTATGTTACTGGACCTTGACGTGAGTGCTTGGTTAAAAGGTAACCAAACCTCCCCCTGAGACCAGGACAACGTTCAAAGCCTACCTTTTGATGGCCTTCAACTTTTCCTAGTCACAGTTGAGGAAAACCTGACGAAGGAAAAGGAACACACTTCTTGCTAAATTGCCTTCTGCTCTAATGATCCTAGGGTCACACACAACCCAGAAATCTGATGGTGGACAAGCCTATCAGAGACTCTGATGATTCTGATCTGGGGTCACAGAAGAGATGATATCAGAGACTCCTCATCTTCTCACGGTAAAAACAGGCAGAAGATGAACATTTTCTTCACTTCTATGTCCTTAGCTTCGGATGAGCTAAATGTTTAATAATCATTTGAACAGGCAACATCTCTTGCCAATGAGAGGCCGGATCCCCTTTTACATACCTGAGTGGAACCAATAACATTGGATGTATGGCCCTTTGTGCAGTAAGGGTTCAGACTACCATTAGCCCTTGTCAGTACCCTCTCCCCTCCCATGCCCTAAAACGTTTCATTTAACATGGCAGAGGAGAATGACAAGTTGTGTTGGGTGTAGTGTAATGGCAGAACCGTGCATAGGCCCACAGCCTGCCTGACATATGATTGGGTTTCTAGACCGCCCACAGAACGCTTCTAGCTTTCTTTTGGTTTTCGCAAGCAGTAGTGCATGTAAACACGTACACATTTGCACCAAAGGCTCAGGATGTCATGGGTTGCTGATAAGGCTGCATTCCTATAGATGCTTCCCCGTCTTGGCCAAAAGGAGGGGGAAGAGTGAGTTAGAGGCCAGGTGCCTACCCGTACTTTTCCCTGGCAAACTAGTTGCTGAAGCTGCTAGAAGAGTTGCGTAACGTTTGATTGACAGGCGAACTCCATAAAAGCATCGCACCCATTTGCGGGAGTGGGGATTCATCCATTGAGCTAGCATTGTGCAAGTGTTGAGTGTCCTGGAAACGAAAGGCCTCAAGCGGCTGTACCTGTTTGCTGTGTCTTGCTAGGCGCTGGCTTGAGGGGGTGGCAGAGCAGAGTATCCAGCCCAGTCCAGTGTCCACTTTTCCTTGTCACAGTTGAGGAAACCATGACGAAGGACATTTTCCTTCTGCGCTACTGAAGCGAGGGTCATCCACAACGCAGAAATCTGATAGTGGACAAGCATATCAGAGATTCAACAGTGTCCATTTGAGGAGGGTCACTGGCACAGCCCAATGCCTAAGGAACGTAAGAACTGTGTGCTCATTGTAACTTGTTGTCAGCATAATTTCCTGTGCAGTTTGTCGTGATTATTTGCCTTTTTATCAAGTTGTTGCAAAAATAAATACAAAGTATGAAGCGTTTCCTTTCCTTCTGAGTGAGTTAATTGTTTCAAGCAAAATCGAACCTACAGTAGTGTACATACTCTGGGCTGGTCTCAGTGCATGCACACACACACACACACACATATGTACAACACAGGGCCAAGCAGGCCAGTAGCCCACCTTGGGCTAATAGCGGAAGAACCAAGGACGGATTCAAAGCAACTACGACCACCGACAACACACAAGCCGGGCTGGGCAAGCCCCTGGCCTACCCGAGGCTGAAAGTAGAAATATCTAAGCAAGCAGTGTTTGCTAAGGACAAAAAGGCACAGATCAGAGGGCCGCATTGCGTCCAATAGATGAAGGAGTTAAACACAGACATTTTTGGATAGCTGATCAGCGTTTGGTTTCAAAGGAACATTAAAAGACACATTTTGTGTGTTTCACTAGAGCGATCAGGTGAGAGCTGGGAGAGACTTGTTGTTGGACATTTACTTTTTTCATTTATTCATTGAAACCACTGGATCAGAAACCGGAAGAGACTTTTGAGAACTCTGCGGTGGGGGGTGGTGGGTCAGAAAACCAGCCACCACTTAAATGACCCAAAGGAGAGGCATTTTATTCTAAGCCATATCTTAGATTGTTTTTCTTTTCTTTCTTTAGTGGTGGAACCGATAGTCGGGTAGTATATGTTTTGGCAGAGGACCACTTTTTTTGTTCAACATTCTGACGAACACCCGTTTATTTTTCATAGTAGGGAACTCGTAGTGGTAGGGCTTAGAAAAGTTTTTTTTAAATAAAAAAAGACATGGCCTCTTGTGTATCTCTGACTTACCACAATTCCCATTTGTTTCAAACAGAAAAGGCTGTAACCTTGTTGTTTCAGAGGATTCTGAGCATGGGGCTTATGCAGGCCACTTCTCAAGAATCTATATGAGGGAGTGCTGATAAATCTGGCAGAACACTGGGACCAAGAGTGGCAATACAAGAACAGTTGGTGCGCAATTCATATCACTCAAGCCGACTGGCAGTAAGTGGAGACTTCCAGTCTTACTCTGGGGTTCCAGTTTATATTACCAAACCACAGATAGCCATTACTATGGATTCCTATCTCTTTATGGGTAGCTATCATGAGTGATCTCAAGGTGCTCAATTTGCCATGCCCCACAGAAAGTGAATCCCATACCAACGTTCTTGCCTTTAATTCTTGTTCTTAGTACATGTTGTGACAGACAACACCACTGTAATGTTCTATCTGAACAAACAGGGGTTCAGGTCCCCACATATTTGCAGGACTGCACGAGAGCTTTGGAGTTAGTGCATCCAACTTAATGTCGTTCCGTTCCCAATCCTCCTAGCATTGGACCTCAACACATAGGAACATTCCTCCAGGAGTCAGGCTTGCACAAGTGGCTCATGTGCCATAACCTTTAACTTTTTATATTTGCCCTGTTTGGGACATTTTTAGCCAGATGAACATGAAATGTGTTCTTTTGCCTCATGAAGTGGCCAATGCAATGTCATCTTGGGAGAGGCATTCCTTCTAGCTTGAGAGGTTCAGGGCCTATGGATCTTCCAGTTCCCTCCTACTCTTCTCATCATGAAATTGGTTCACAAATCGAGGAGATCGAGGAATCATTTACTCACTCCCTAGTAACTGTGGTACAATCAGAGTATGTTTCTCAGAACTTCATTTTTCCAGTTGCCCCCTATGGCCTCTGCCGTTCTCTCATGACCTGCTATAACAGAGAGCAATCCAATGCTTCACCCATCACCTCAATCATCTGCTTTATTGACCTCACCCATGAGGAGTCAACTTACAGCAGTCTAGGACACAAAAGATAATGGCTTTTGAAGGCAGCTAGCAAACAATCAAATGCACAGCATGTAGAACAGATGTTGTCTCTGAGGCCTGCAACAAAACGACATTCCTCAGGAGAGAACATTTAGCAAGGTACTTTCTTTTGGGCCGGACTTGTCATCTGCCGACATAGTGTTGGACGCTTGATGCACACACCCGTCTGCAATACAAGCCTATCTTGTTCAAATGTATCAAATTTGGGTGTGTTTTCATAAGTCAAATTTGGGTGTGTTTTTGAAAGTCAAATTGGGGTGTGTTTTCATAAGGTAAATTGGGGTGTGTTTTCAAAAGGCAAATTGGGGTGTGTTTTCATAAGGCAAATTTGTGTGTTTTTCATTTATCTTTTGACCCTCATTTGTTACCTCCTAACCCAGTGACTGTTCCTTTACTGCTGTACCCTGTGGGTATACTGGGTGCAAGACCTCCAGTATCTATGATACTACTGCAGAATTTTCTTATGTTCCCTAATTGTCTACTCGTGCCTTTTAGAGCCACTTCCTATGTCTGCCTCGAACAATTTTTATGACCAACAGTATTCTATTGTATCCAACCTTCTGCTACACGCCTGTACACGGATTTGGATTAGTCTGCCTGTTATCCTGGTTCTGACCACAAGGGTCTACGACATGCCGAGGAGCAAACAGCCTAATTCATAATGCGATCATGCTCCTTTACTAAGGTGAAGTACTAGTACTTTACAGTAGAAAGCTCTCCTACCACGAGACTCATAAATTGAGACACAGCTGCACCATAGTATCTGAACATATCGGAATGTTTGCCAATTAAATGAGCCTCTCCGCCCGGGGATACATATTACTGCTAATCCTAACCTTGCTTCCAATCGTAGGCACGTTTAATTCCAGCATACCAGTCAGCCATTTTGGCATTCTATTTGTACTATGCATGCCCCTCCCTATACATTGTTAAAATTGCTGTGTGCCCTACTGGCCGCCTGTCAACAAGCTAAAGTTGTTGACTCTATACTCATACACCACCAGTATCTAACCATGTCCAACCACACCATACTAATACCGGGGATTAAACACACAACGTTCCTGCCCCCGCTTAAACATGATCGCCTGCCTTTTTCTATTAAACCTACTAAATTCTTACCAAAGTTGAGATTAGATCATACATCCGTCAACATAGAACATATCAGCTACACAGTCCCTGACCACCCGCTAACTACTAACCTCGAGATCATCCGTTGTAGCATTAAACATAACAAACCCTGTCCCACTAGAGTCAGAAACTACAGACTTGGCTCCAGACTTACCAGACTCTGAGCCTCTGACCAGCACCCCTGATAAAGGAAGCCTCCCGGTCATTGGGAATAACCATAATCACAAAATCAATGCCATAAATAAAAATAATGTTTCAGGTAACAATCACTGGTCGAAATCCAGCGACACTATCAATAAGAGAATCAGTCAGAGCAAACATAGTGCCACTCTGACTACTACTAATATTCCAACCATCAAGGGCGCATTAATCTTTGCCAGATCCTTGGTTGCACATGCTACAGACATAGCAGACCTGATCACGGCTGAAAACCTGGACTTAAAATAATAACAACAATAACAGAGACATGGCTACATGCAGCAGCTGGCCCTGCTCTCTTTCTTGCAATACATGACAACTACACCATCGTAAGGGTTGACAGAGTAGACTTTAGAGGTGGAGGCATTGCTTTTATTGCTAAGTGCAAATTAAGGCTTGAGAGTAGCTCTCTCGTTGGCTGTTAAATCTTGTTAACTACTCACGGTTAAAACTCCTATATCTAACTCCGCCACTTTAACTGCCCATTTATTATACAGACCCCGAGGGCCCATTGGCTCCTTCGAGGAAGATACTAATACAATACTCTCTGATAATATTAAAGCCACCTCATAAATACTATTGTTAGGGGATTCAATCTAGGCTTCAACGACCATATGACCAACAAGCATCTGCAGTGTCTAATGCCCTCACTGAACCTGGCTTCACCCAAAGAGTTACCCAGCCTACCCATTACAAAGGTAGAATTCTAGATTGGGTAGCTGATCTCAACTGTGATGCTCTAATCTCCTCCATTTCTCCTCAATCTTGGACAGGTCACCACCTATTTTCCTTCTCCCTTTCAGCCAATATCCCTACTACCAAGGGTAACCTAATAGCACCTCCTCTCCTTACCAGAAACAAAAGGAATATCACTGTGGACAAGATCTGACCACATATAATCCCCACCCTTCACGCATTGCCGGACACCACTGATCCAGACACACTAGTAGATGTCTACAACACTACTATGACTAAAGCCCTAGACATCTTTGCCCTGCTTCAAATGCGTAAAAGTAAGCCTAGAGCTCACCTGAACTCTTGGTTTACACCCCAGCTAAAAACCTTGAGAGCGGAAAAGAGGGAAGTTGAAGTCCTCTGGAGACACCAACCCACAGAGGAGAATAAAACTAACCTACTGAACATCTCAGCCAAATGCAAAAAAGAAATAATACTTATTAAACACGAAACGTACAACGATGGGATTAACAAAGCGAGTTTAAGTACTAAGGAACTCTTTGTTATCCTAAGAGAATTGGAAGCCCCTATTCCCCCGACAGACACTTGCTCGAAGGATAAACTCTGGTGCACTAATATCCAGAATGCTCTAACCAATAAAATTACCCTCCTCCAAAATAAAATTGCAGATAAGAGCGAACCTACCTAACATAGAGACACACCTTAGAACCCCAGTTCGTACCACCAAACCCCCTCAATGTTTAAAATTCTCTCAAGTCTCTATCTGTGAGATAGAAAACATTGCCTCTCTCAAACCCACAAGGTGCCAGGGAGATAGTTGCCCAGCCCAGATAATTAAAGAGGCAGTCAGAGACTTACCGCCTTTTATCTCAAAACTAATCAATGCATCATTCTCAACCAGTACTGTCCCCAGTGATCTTAAGGAGTCATGGGTCTTAACGCTTCTAAAAATATTATCCTTGGACCCTTTGATCCCCACAAATTATAGGCCGATTACAACTGTCCCGTTCTTGCTAAAGATATTAGACAAAGTAGCCTACCTCCAGATTCAGGAGTAGCTAGAAACTAATCACCTCTTAGGGGCACGACAATCAGGATTTACGCTACAGCATGGCACCTAAACGACGCTGATCGATCTAAAGACGCAGATTGAGGAACTCAAAGACAAAGGGAAATCTGCCTTGCTACTACTTTTTATATTTGTCAGCCGGATTCGATTTGGTTGACCACAAAGTATTATGTAAACACCTTGCTTCAGCAGCCCACTTCTCCCAGGATGCTATAGCATGGATCCAATAATTTCTGAACAATAGGACTATGAGAGTCGGCTGCAGACCCTATCCCAATAACTTGTGGAGTGCCTCAAGGCTCGTGTGTTTCACCCACGATGTTATAACATTTTCACAAAGTCACTGTTTGACGACCTTGACCATCTGGGTGTCACCTACACTAACTATGCAGATGACACCAAGATCCTCTTACCTCTTTCTGGAGACTGACACGGACGTGGCCCTAGTGAATAAAATGTATCTAATCATGGATGGCCTCCCATGACCTATAATTGAATGATGATAAAACTGAGCTTTTGATTCTAGGAGCATCAGCTAACCCAGCAACAAATACTCCTCATTCAACATCGACGGAAATAACATTAAAGTGGTAAAAGAGGTTAAAACTCTAGACTTTTATCTAGGTTCTTCCCTTAATCTAAGCAAACCAGTCAATGCCATGGCCTCCGCAACAGCATATACTTGTAAGCTGATAAGGGCCTGTGAACCCTTTCTTTCTAGAGAAAGCTGTACTATCCTGGCTAGAGCCCTCATCCTGTCAAAGTTGGATTATTGCATTGCCCTCTAGCTAGGTGTGAGCAAACACATTGTAAATAAAATACAAATCCTTCAAAATAATGCACTTCGATCAGTATTAAGTATACCGAGGAAAGAACACATTTCTGAGATGAGGAGACAGAACAAATGGCTATCCACTAGGGATAATGCTTAAAACAGTATCCTTAACACATAAATGTCTCAATCAAGCTGCCCCACTCTACCTTACCGAGAGAATTGTCAAAAGATCCTCATCATGTCCCACTAGGACGGCTAACTCATTCTGTCTGGTAGTGCCTAGATACAAACTAAAAAAAGCAGGGGGGAGTAGTTTCCCGGTTATAGCGGCACAGTATTGGAATGCCCTCCCTCCCTCCCTGAGATCAGACCAGGCCTTCTCTAACTTTAGACGAAATACTATAGGCTGGCTTTCAGCGAAGGACCAATGATATACTCAGGTTAGACCGACTTATAGTCCAATTGTTTTTAGATACGGCCCATGGGCTCCTTATCTAATGCAAATGACTGTCAAATATGTTATACTGTACTTTATTGTATTATCTTCTGCCTCACTCTGTATATATTGTCTGTAAATACTGTAACTCACGCTAATGTATATTTGCACCACTCTCTAACGTGCCCAGATACCTTCGGGTTTGGTGCGCTTTATAAATCAATATACAAACAAACAAACTTGCATATTTCTCCTACTGTCTCCTCTCTCTACCTGCCCATGGCGTTATCTGTTTCCCCTTTCTACTCCAACTGCTTCTCTATCAACTATCCTTCACGTCTCACTAAGTCTGGTAAGAAGACATTTAAAAAGGATATCTTGGCCTCCAACCCAGGTCTCCCCATTGCTGATACCTATTCCAGCGCCTCTGTCAGACAAACCCTCACTGACATCCTCTTTGTCATTCCTTCTCCTGATCTCTGGACCCCTCATATGATCTCTGTGCTCTCTCCTGACTCCTCCTCCTCCCATTAACAGTGGCATCTGCTGGGAAGTCCTCATGGTTTCTTTTGACTCCTTCAGATTCATCATTAATATCTATATAAATGGCACTATTATGGTGCAAGGCCCTCAGGCCAATCTCCTCCTCTTTGATAGGCAGTTCCCTTGCCTCATCAACTTCCTCCCATCTCCAGATGTGCCTTACTCTCCTCCCTTGGCTACCTTGCCCTCTTCTCCTTCCTCCTCTTCCCCATCTCAATCTCCCTCCACACCGCCACAGGGCTGACCTCTAATTTGTACCCCTCCCCGGAAGGTCTTTAAGACGGGCAACCTTCTTCACCTTGCCACTCTCAACTCTCGCTCTGCTGTCAAACACTCCTCTGACATCTGCCACCTCCTTGAAGAACATGACCTTGATATCCTCGGTCTTACCGAGACATGGTTCACTGCCAGCTCTATCATGAGCTTTGACACACTCCTCCCTGACGGCTGAAAGATCCTCTCCGTCCACAGACCCACCCAGCCCGGAGAGGGTGTAGCCCTAATCTTCCCTGAGTGGATTCCTGCCTTGATCATCCCCACTCAAACTACTCCTCTTTCAAATGGCTTGCCTGCAGTCTCTCTCTCTCTCTCTCTCTCTTTCTCTCTCTCTCTCTAAGCCACTCCCTTACTGTTGCTACTCTCTACCGGCCTCCTGGTCAAATCACCTCTTTTCTCTCCGAGTGGGCAGACCTATCTTCCTCCCTCCTGGCCTCAACCACTCCACTCCTCCTCCTTGGTGACCTCATCATCCATCTTGATTCTCCCTGATCCTCATCTGTGCTCTTTCGCAACCTCTGCGATTCGCTCTCCCTCTCTATCCTCCCGTCGGGCCTGACTCTCTCTACTGGTCACACACTTGATGTCTTGATCTCACCTGGCCTCCCCCTCTCTATTCCCCTCATCACTATTCTCTCCTGGAGTGATCACTGCCTCCTCTCCTTCCATCTTTCCCCTCCCCTGAAGCCAAGACTACCCCAAGATTGCCACCCACCTTCTCGGACATCCGGCTCATGAAGCGTTTGTCAGTCGAGGCTTTTGCTGCCACCTTCTACCTCCCTCCCCACCCACCCCAGCTGACTCACATCCTTGTCCCTGCTTTACTCCTCTATTTTTGCTACTCTTGATGCTCTTGCCCCTGTCCTGAGGATCTGTTTGAAGTCGAAAGCCAAGTGGAATTCTTGGTATGACTCTAACTTAGCTACACTCATACGTAAGTGTAGGGTTGCTGAGAGGTAATGGAGGTCTTCTTGCTCTACCTCTGACAAACTGTCCTGCTACCTTCTCCAAAGGCAAGAACGACTCTCTCTCCGCACCAAGAAGAGAGTCCACATTCAAGCCTGTGTCTCTGCGGCATCTAACAACTTGGCTGAACTCTTTAAAATCTGTAAGGAGCTGGCCAACCCTGCTGCATTCTCCACCCCTCCTCTCGCCTCCCAGGCTCTTTGCAATGCCCTTGCCTCTCACTTTATCACAGGACTTCTTGTCCACCCTCTCCTCCTCTCCTTCTCTTCTCCCCTCTCCTTCTCCTCTCCTTCTCTGTTTATTGACCCTCCTTCAGCTGCCCCCTCCCTCTTTCCCCTCCTTTCTTCTTTTCTACCCTAATGAGGTCGCTACGCAAGTCCAATCTATGAAAAGCCTCATCAAAAAAGGTCCATCCCTGTTCCTCTAAAACCATTAAGGACCACATCGATACCCTCGTTCCAGGCCTTGCCGATTTCTGCAACCTCTCCTTTGCCTCTGGATCTTTCCCCTCCCGTCTGAAGCACTCCCTTGTGCATCCTCTCCTTATGAAACCCACAGCTGATCCTTCTTGTCTGGCTAACTATTGCCCAATTTCCATTACTCCCTTTTTGGGCAAACTCCTGGAAAAACTGGCCATCTCTCAGTTTAACCTTTTTGATTCTGTTGGCTCTCTCCATGACCACCAATCTGGCTTCAGAGCTGCCAGAAGCACGGAAACTGCTCTCCTGAACATCCTGAACATCCGTGAAGACCTGCTCTCCAACCTTGACTCCAACATTCCCTCTGGCCGCATCCTACTTGATCCCTCCTCTGCCTTCGACAGGGTCAACCATACCACCCAGCTCAACCGACTCCGTGACAACCTGGGTATCACCGATCAGGCACTGGCCTGGCTGACCTCTTTCCTCTCGGATTGACCCCCCCCCAGGTACAACTTGGGTCCTTCCTATCCTCTAGCTCCTGCTCTACCTGTGGTGTTCCCCAGTGGTATAACCTCTCGTCCTGGCTTTTAAACTAATACCTTGCAACTCTCACCTACTACAACTCCATTTTCTGCTCTAATTTCCAGTGCTATGCTGATGACACCCGACTCATTTTCAGGCTGTCTTCAGCCACCTCCACACCTTCCCTCTTCTCTGATTGCCTAATCGCCATTCAAAATTGGTGTGCTGCCAATGATCTTTGTCTAAATGCCAACAAGACTGAGATCCTTTTCATTGGTACACCTTCACCATCCTTTCCCCTCACTCTCTGGCCGGCCTCCTTTGGCCCTCCTCCTACCCTCACCTGCAAGGCTAAGAACCTCTGGGTTATCTTTGACTCTACACTGTCCTCCTCCTCGTGCATCTCAGACGTCTCTAAAGAATCTAACTTCTTACTGCACCTCCTCAGAGGTACTCTGCCTTTCCTCTCCTTCCCTCACAAGGTCACTGTCTCCCAATCTCTGGTTCTCCCCCGACTGGATTACTGTAACAGCCTTTTTCTAAATCTACCTGCCTCCACTCTCCGCTCTTTACAACTAATCCAGACTGCGAGACTTGTCCTTGGCCTCAAGCCCTGGGATTGTATCTCTCCAGCTCTTAAATCCCTCCATTGGCTCCCAGTGGATGCAAGGATTAAATATAAACCATCTGCATTGTCAACAAGGCTTTCTGGGGCCTGGGTCCAAAATACCTTCAATTATCCCTCCGTAAATACCTCCTCTCTCGAGCCCTTTGCTCCTCTACTTCTAACCCCCTCAAGGTCCGTCATTTTTCAAAGAAAGGTGCCAGGGGTAGATCTCTGTCTTCGGACTGGGGCATCCCTCTGGAACAGCCTCCCTGCCACCTTGAAACTTGAGAAGAACCATCTCCGGTTCCGGAAGCACCTCAGACCTTCCTCCTTGGCTCTGCCTATTCCCCCTCTTCTCCCCTGCTGATCTGCTCTTCTCTCGGCATCGTGCACCGGGCCACCCTCTGTCCTTCGGGCCCAAGTACCTGCTAACCCTGCCATGCTCCTGCACTGCCTCCGGGCCTACCACTCGCACTGGGGTCTGTATCTGTACCCATATAGTCCCCTACCCACTTTTCTTCTGCACTTATCAGATATACCCTAGCTGACTAACCTAGCACTTGCCACTTGCTGGCTGCACTACCACTGTTTATCGCCTTTGTTTATTTTACTTATTGATATTTATTCTGTTTCTCTCCTCTGTTCTGCACTTTCCACTTCTCCCCCCTTCAATGCACTTTCCCCCTTTTCCTTTTCCCATGCACTTGAGCGTTCTTAACGTCACTGGGCCTAGTAAGATGGTTGTCTTTACTCTCCCCTGTTCTCCTCCTTTTGCCTGGTTGCGCCCTGAAACACTTGTGTATAGGCGCGATATAAATAAAATATCATTTAATTTCTATCTGGATGCAGATCTGTTTCTCTGTCCAATCTGGTAGTAAAGAGACGCATAAGTCTCTTAAAATGTCATCAATGTGTGTATCCTCCTCACCCTATATGGGACCTTAGCATACTTCATTCTTCTCTGATGCACAAACCACTGGAACGAACCTATGACTGCAGCAAGTGCACATTATGTTTGCATGAGTGAACTGGAAGATTTATGTTCAGAGGAACATCTTCTGATATTTCATCATGTCATAGTGGTCCTCCATACACATTTTTCAGAGTGAGGGGGAGAGATTGCCACTGTCGATGTGAGAAAGTGAAATTGGACCTGTTTGTAAGAAGCGATTGGTACAAGCGTGGAAGGACGCCAGTTTGTTTTGCCTTGTAAGGCCTTTTTTAGTCTTGCTCAGACTTCTAATGCTATCTGATAACTTTAATGGCTTTTTCATGCCTTGCTGTATCATGTTATGACTTGCTCTAGGTGGTTTCAAGATTTTCTGCTCCATTCCAAGTAATACTCTTATGTCCCATCCCCTTTCCTTCCTACTTTACGGGCATCCCTTCCAAGGGACGGGAGACGGAACCTTTTTCACCAAAAATAACCTTCTTCCCCTTTAAATTTAGAGGCGCTCAGGGGCGCGGCCCAGGGATCACACGCTGCCCTAATTCCGCCCTGTGGCACCACACCTCAGTCCCCTTTTCCACGTCGATGGGAACGGGCCGAATTCACCAGCGCTCCTGGGTTTGGCTTCGGCCATGTAATTCCACGCGCGGATACTTCTTCTCTTTGTCTTTTTTTGTCTTATCTATCATTCAGGTACTCGGTCCTCAGGCGTCACGCTCCTCCCCGGCACATGTCAACTTACACAGGGTTCAGCAGGTGTCCATCCTGCAAAAGGCTCTTCCCAACTTCAGACCCCCATGCCCTCTGCCCACGTTGCCTTGGCTCAGACCACAGTTGGGAATCATGTTCGGCGTGTGACTCGCTGTCCTCGAAGGCGCTGAAGAACAGACTAGCCAGGTGGAGGGAGCTCTTCCATCGGCAACACATCCAGAGGATCTTAAGAACTTTGTGAAGCATCGAACCAGGCCCAAGTTAGGGCCAATATTCGGTAGCGCACCCCTCAAGGGAGACTCCTTCCCAGGGACTGTTCTGTGCGGGAGGGACCGGCCAGGTCCTTCTACTGGCACGTGCCCCGAGGCTGCTACAGCTACGGGCCTTCGGGTCGAGGGACCTGAGGGTTCTTGTACCGGGGCTACACCCGAGGGGCTACGCCCTGTTACCGGCACAATGGCCGAGGGGATACGCCCTATTACTGGCAAAATTTCAGAGGGGCCATGCCCTGTTACTGACAGTACATCTGAGGGGGCGCCTAAATGCAGCTCTACCGACCCCCCGGGTCGAGGGTGTCACACTTACCGGTCCGAGGCCCCTGGAGCAGGGTAGGCCTTGTAATACACAAGCAAGAGTCTTGGACCAGGCCGGGCCCAGCAGGCCGAGCAAAAGGTTGCAGGCACGTGGCAGGCAGCTCGACAAAATGGCCACCGTGCCAGAAAGGGGCACCCGTCCGATGCCATTCCACGAATTCGGCAAAGAATGAGTATCGAGGTGGGACTGACTTCAACCAGGTAGGTGGCCTACAGTGTACCCTTCATTCGCACAGGGAAATTTTCCTTTGCGTCCATACGGACTGGGTACGCAGCGGCTCCAGCAGCCCCCTGCTATCCCGTCGGTACCCCCTACTACCTCTTTGGCCAGTGAGGAAGAGCTCTTTGAGAGGTTTCTCGGCCTCATGAGGTCCTCTCAGATTGGGGTTACCATCAAAAATTAAGTCCTCCCCGCCATGCTAGAGGCACCACAGATGCCTTCATCGTTCCCCCAGGCCCCGGTGCACCCGCCTCCTCCGGCTCCACAGCCAACTCTGCAACCTCAGTCACCATCTACCCCTCCTCCTCCACAGGATCTTCCAGATCCGTAGGATACGGACGAGGAGGAGGAACCGGACACGCCATCCTCAGCCAGGGCCTTCCATGAACATCTTGCTGGCATGGCGGAGTACCTGGGCCTCCCCAACCTGAGGTTGGACAGCCGGCATAGGGGGGTTCTGGCTGAATTCCTCCCATGACACCCCTCTGCCAACATGGGGATTCCACTGCAAACCGATGTAGTCTCCCTGGCCAAGAAGGGTCGGCTCAAGCCCCACTCAGTCCAGCCGGTCAATCGACGCCTGGACGCCAAGTACAGGCAGATGGAGGGGGATACACTCTTGCTCTCGACCCATCCTCAGCCCCACTCCTCGGTGATCGCTGCAGCATCACTATACTCCAAGCCTCAGTTGTCCCCAGCCGCCTCCTCTGCGGCGCTGCTAGGCAAGGAGGAGATGATCTTGGAGGCATAGAGTAAGATCATCTTCTCCAACGCCTCCTTGCACCTGCGTCAGGCCGACGCAGATACCATGCTAGCGGCCGCCAACCAATGGTTATGGCGGGAAATTGCAGACTTCCTCCTGGAACTCCCCACCCAATGGCAATCTCGCTTTAAGGCGGGACTAGCGGAAGTGAAGCTTGTGGCGCATGACCTCATGGAATCCACAGTGGCGCATATCGATACCTCAGGCCGTGTCATCTGCATTGCCACGGACATGAGAACAGCCTGGCTCCGGGCAACAAAGTTCAACCCGGATGTTCAGGAGCGCATTCTAGATCTACCGTTTGAGGGGGGGGGGCTTGTCCACTCCTCTAGGGACGAAGAGCTGGACAAGAAGAAGAACAGCTCACAAACGGCAAAGTCTTTATCCATTCTTACTAAAACTACACCCAAATCGTACACACAATCTTAGCAGCGCTCAGAGAAGGGTTGTATATATGGGGGGTTCCACTTCTTTTTCTAGTCCCCCCTCCTCAGCCTCAACCTCCGAGGGAAAGAAGGCATGACACGCCCCTTAGGGACCAGATGTCTCTGGTGGGGGGCAGGCTTGCTCTCCATGCACAATTCTGATGCCAGAAATTTGCGGACCGCTCGATCCTCTCTGTAGTATCCACGGGGTACCGCCTTCCTATCCCAGCCTCTCCTCCTTCCTCCCTTCCATGCCCACAGGTTGGGACAGCAACTCCTTTGGCAGAGATCTGGTTGCTCGTAGAGAGCCAGGCATTAGAGGAAGTTCCAGCCTCCTAGCGAGGCTTCGGCTTCTACTCCAGGATTTTCGCCAATCAAAAGAAGAACCAGGCGGGCCTGACAGTTGTGCTGGACCTTTTCACCCTCAACCTCTCCTTACCCCTGCAAAAATTCAAGATGGTTAAGCCAGCTTTTATAGCGGAGGCATTGGACGAGGGAGACTGAATGTGCTCCCTGGACCTTAAAGACGCGTACCTACACGTCCCAATTTGGCAGCCCCATCGTTCTTTCATACGGTTCAGAATCATGGGGTACCATTTCCAATACAAAGTCCTTCTGTTTGGCCGCAACTCGACCCCTAGGGTCTTTACCAGGCTCATGAACGCTGTAGCGGCCCTCCGCAGAGCGCAGTGCCTCCACATCTACCCATACCTCGACTGGCTCGTCCGGTCTACATCTCCAGAAGCGGTTCACCACTCGTCCCATGCCCTTATGAACACACTGCACGACCTGGGCTTCTCGCGCAATCTCAAGAAGTCACAGCTGCTCCCTACGCAGACTCTGACATTCCTGGCACTCATTTGGGACTGGTGCTCTGAGAGGGTTTTCCCGTCGGAAGACAAGATCTCGGCCATCAAGAGGGCCAGCGCCCACTTCCTCCGCAGAAAGGTGACCTCGGCATGGTGGTACCAACATCTCCTGGGTCTACTAGCGGTGGTTCCGCTAGCTGTGCTGCACACAAGACCAAGGATGAGAAGGATTCAGCTGCATTTTTCGCGGCCTCATGGAATCGGGCGCGGGGCTCGCAATCCGAGACGATCAACGTTCCTCCATCTCCCCACCCGGACCTAACTTGGTGGTCCATGGACTGCAACCTATGGACGGGCAAGCCCTTTCGGCCGCCCTCTCCGCAGGCCACCATCACCACAGACTCCTCGCTCGAGGGCTGGGGAGACACCCTGGACGATCTCTCGGTCCATGGCACCTGGACTCTACAGGAGCAGGAGAATACCACATCAATGGGTTGGAACTGAACGCCATATGGCTAGCGCTCCGAGCATTCCTACCATTTCTCAAGGGCAAGGTTGTCCTCATCCAGACAGACAACTCCACAGCCATATACTATGTCAACAAGCAGGGAGGCACCAGATCCCCTCCTCCGTGCAGACTGGTGACCAGCATGTGGGAATGGGCCTTGGAAAACGAAATGTACGTCTCGGCAGTCCACCTCCCAGTGGAATCCAACCTGGAGGCGGACAGGCTCAGCAGGCTAGGAGCGGACAATTACGAGTGGCAGCTAAACGATCTTGTTATTCCGGAGATCTTCAACAAGTGTGGTCACTCCCAAGTGGACTCTTTGCCCCCTGGCACAACAAGAAGTATTCCCAGTTTGCATCCTGGCAGGGTCAGGGCCCCGGCTCTCTGGGCAACGCATTTCACCTCGAGTGGACCGGCATGAAAGCCTTCGCCTTTCCGCCTACCCCCCTGATCCACAGGGTAATTTGCAAGATCAAGGAGTCTCACCGACTCCTCATCATTCTGGTAGCTCCATGGTGGCCGGCTAGGCCATGGTTTTCGGAACTACTCAGCCTCTCGGCGGTGCCCCCCAAACAACTTCCGATGGGCCCAGCACATCTTCTGGCACAACAGGGGGCAGAATCATCCACCCGCTCCAGGGAAACTAGGCCTCACATTGTGGTACCTGAGCAGGTAACGCTTCGGCACCTTAGCCTATCAGAGGCCAATCTGGAGATTGTACAGGGCGCCAGGAGCAAGTCCACCAGGGCCCAGTACAAAAGCAAATGGACCAGATTCTGCCACTGGGCAGTCTCCAAGGGAATCGACACCTTGGCCTGCAGTTTGGACGACGTGCTCTCCTTTTCGGCGCACCTCGCCCATTCAGGCATACAAATGGACAACTGCTGCACATACCTTGCAGCCATTGGGGCTTACAGGAACTCAGAGGGGAAGGCATCTTTTCCTCCTCCAACCCTATAGTCAAGAAACATCTGACTGGTCTCGATAGGCTCTACCCGCCCGTCAGGAAACCGCACCCTGTGTGGGACCTTAACCTAGTCTTGGGCGCCCTGGCACACAAACCATTTGAGCCAATGGCGTCCGTGGACGTTAGGCTGGTCACCATCAAGACGGCCTTACTAGTTGGTCTTACTTCAGCTCGCAGAGGCAGCGAGATCCAAGCGCAGCCTCTGAACCATATACCGCCTTTCACAAGGACAAGGTAGTCATGTAGACGCACCCGGCATTTCTGCCCAAGGTTCCATCTGCTTTTCACTTGACCAAAGAAATAATCCATCCTACGTTCTTTCCCGATCCCAAGGATGAAGCACAGAGAGTGCTGCACTGCATGGATGTCAGGCGTGCCCTGAAATTCTACATGGACAGGACCAAGGGCTTCGGCAAGTCGGGCGCTCTATTTGTCACTTTCGGTGGCTCAAGGCCAGGCTATCAAGGCCTCTAATGCCTCCATATACCACTGGATGGTCTCCGCCATCAAGGAAGCGTACGCGGGCCAGCACAAGCCGCTCCTGGCCAACATGCATGCCCACGCAGTCAGGGCCAAGGCAACGGCCATCGTATTCCAGCGCCATGTCCCTTGGCAAGTCATAAGCAGGGTGGCCACTTGGGCCTCTCCCTCGGCTTTCTGCAAGCATTACTGTTTGGACCCCGGCTCCAGATCTGAAGTGGCTTTCGGACAGGCAGTTTTCAGGAACCTATTTGCTTAAGGAGGGTCTCCTCTCCACCCTGGGGCTACAATCAGTTGTAATCGCCCATACAGTATGGAGGAAAGGGGACGGGACGTAAGGGTAATTATAAGTTACACACCGTATTCCATAGTCCCCTTTCCTCCATGCGTCCCACCAACCTCCCCCCTAATTATACTGGTGTCATTAGGCAATGTTAGATCTATTGTGACGCGTCAATGGGGACTGAGGTGTGGCGCCGGAAGGCGGAGTCAGGGCAGCGCATGCTCCCTAGGCCGTGCCCCGCGTGCCTCTAAATTTAAAGGGGAAGTAGGTTTTTTCTGGTGAAAAAGGTTCCATCTCCCGTCCCTTGGAAGGGACGCCCGTACAGTATGGAGGAAAGGGGACTATGGACTAAGAGTACGTTAGTCACTACGGTGAGTAACTTATAATTTTTCCCAGATGGCACCCAACACTTCTCTCCACCATTGCGTGTCCTCCTGTTTGTCTACTACCCTCTTCTCCCTGACTAACCGACTCACAGCTAAAATCTCCTACCACCTTTCACCACACATTGAAATCCCACACTCTCAGCAGGCCTAGCCGTTACCACAAGAACATTAATCGAGCTATGTCTAAGCTCTCCTCTCTAACTCTATCACACAACCACTCTCCTCGCATCAGCGACTAACTAGAACCAAAGTGCTGTAGTAGTCTATCAAATTGTAGGCTCCCTCTATGGCTAATACATTTCCAAGAGCTTCCACCAATCTCATACAAGCAGAACTACATTTGGGTATCTGGTACTTCCGACTTGCACCTGCCCAGACTACAAGTTTTGCACCTGCCTCCTTTGCTGTTCTACTAACACCACCCTCTCCCTCTTTTCTTACAATGCCACGTGCAGCGAGGCCAGAATGGCAGAAGTGCGCTATATAAGACTGTTTACATTATGTTACACTCATCCATTCTACTAAGGTAGCATCAGCGTTTCACATAAACCAAGAGATGTGTTTACTGGTTTTCTATCCTAACCTGGATTTTGAAGCGAAACTCTTTTGCCTGTCCAAGATCTGACAGAAACGGAAATCCAAAAATCTTTATATCATTCACAAAAGTCTTTGTCCATTAAAAAATATCAAACAAAAAATAGCAAGATGTTTGCTGTTGTAGATCCTGGCGGCTTAAAAGTTGAGAAAAGGGCATTCATTCAATCTGTTGACTGCAAACGAAAGGCTTCAGTGGCATGCCCTAATCGAGGATATCTGTAAGACAGCAACATGGGCTGTGCCTTTTGCATTTTATGAACACTATTCTCCGGATGTATGTTGAAGCTGCGGACTTGTTTGATCAGTCCGTCCTCAGGATCGTTTTTGGTTAACTGAATAGTTCAGTTGTCTCAAACCGTCCTCCTGTTGTATAAACTGCTTAGTAATCTTCCATAAGTATGAAGGGAAAGGGGCAGGACATGGGAGAAAATTAAAGTGGCTCATTGTAAGAATTCTCAACTCATAGTCCCATATTCCCCCTTCCTCCATGTAGCCCTCTCTTCATCCCAGCTAACAAGAGTCTGCCATAAGTGTTATAATGGCAGGAAGCAAAACTTGTATAAAAGTCGATAAATAATTCTTTTTAGTACCTGGCGAGGGAGAGTGACGGCCGTTCAGCAAATGAGGAGACACGGAACGGGGCATTACCAGATGGTAATACCGCCGCTCTGAGCCTCCTCGTGGTTGGAGGCCGACATCTTCCTCGCTGGGGATCAAAGTAAGTGTCGCCCCACCCCTTTTGCCTTAGATTTCTGTTAGGCAGAATTATATGCAGTACCCTTTGGGAACACCACACACAATTAAAACTACAAGTGAAGTACAAATTCACCTCTGGTACAAGCCTGTACTACACAGTTAAAGTGGTAGCGATGGCTGAGCAGCCAGACTTATCTCAAGAGTAAGTGAGCAGTATCAGATAGTTACACAAAGGACAACAAATACTATGATTCAGGCACACACTGACTCAAGGTTTTCAAGTAAAAGAATATACATTTATTTCACTCTTCAGTCCCTTAAATTTCAGACAAGTTAAGCTCACAAATGAAGTGGGAGCAAAATGGCACTCCAGCAATTTAAAAAGGGAGGGAAAGACAAAGTTATAAGAAATTAAATCAAACCAACAGGTAAGTACTCAGGGCAATTGAACAAGAGGAACTACAGTGATAGAATCAGGTAGAAAAGGCTTAAGGCCAAAGTCAATGGGTCAGAAATCTTTTGCTCAAGATCACACAGTTCAGGGTAGTTTGCAGTAAAGTTCGTGGCACGGCTTCTGGACGAGGTTGGTTGATGGAAAAGTTAGCTCAAAGAGAAGAGAATGACAAGCCCTCGGATTGGAGAAATATTTCAAACACTTTCACCGCGGTTGAACGAAGCGATCAACCGGATTTGCACAGTACCTTAAAACGGAGAAGAAGCTGTTGCTGAGCCAGACGTTCCTGGTAGTTCCTGCAGGCTCACGTTTCCTGAAGCAACTGTCAGACTGACAAGAAGTCGGAAGACTGGAGGGTCCTGCACTACCCAGGGAAGAAACCTACAGCAGAGCAAAGCAACGAATAAAAGGAGCGCTCCTTCCTGGCTATCCGGCCCACTGTATCTCTGTACAGCGAATTCGACCAAAGGAGGGGTTCTGGCTTGCAGTTTGGGCAAACTGGTTGGTCCCACCAGCTCAAGGGAAGAAGTTTCCAGGAAGATCTTCTGTCGTCGGATTCTGATGATTCGGACCTGCAGCAGGGCTTCACCGGGCGGTTCAGTCATTGTAGGGGTCCTCTTCCATCAGCTTCTCATTGGTTCTTTCGTTCCAGTGGCGACTCTGCCTTTCCAGTCCCAGAGACCTGCTTTTTATGCAGTTTTCCCCCATTCATACAGCCTGGCTGTCAATCACGCAGCAGGGTGGCTGTCCTGGCAAGGACAGTCCCCTCAGCCAATCAAACAGGAGTGCGACTTGGGTTACCAAGGGAACCCATGGCAGGGGTCCGAAGATCCCTCCCTCACATCCTACCTACCTAGACTTTCAGGCGCTTTAAGGGGGGCTTCTGTGCTTCCCGTGTTTGCTCCTTTTTGGGAGCAGATGCACCAGGAACACTTCTGTCCCCTCCACGTCTGCTCCCACCATGGAAAGAGAGAAGGGACTACGTGTAGCCCTTGTCCCGTTCTATGGCACCCATTTTTTTTGTTTACTTTTTTCAATATTTTTAATGGCCACCATGGAAAGGGTGAAGGGATTATGCCCGTTCCATGGCGGACATCTTTTTTGTTTGCTGTGGCCGCCATGGAAAGGGAGAACGGACTTCGTTTTCCAATCCGTGGCAGCCATTTTTATTTTTATTTCGAAACACTGCAGCGTCTTGCAACTGAAAAAAACACACTATTAGAACCCCTGTCTAATAGCAATAAGCCCTTCACCGGGGGTTGGGTGGGCATTACTGAGTAAGGTGATGCGCCATTGTCTTCGTTAAGGCCCGAGTGAAACTATTGACCCCGGGACATTGCCTGATTCAGTAATACTCCCAGCCCCCTGCTCAGGGTTTATTGCTAAATTACAGACTAGTTGTGAAATCACTGTTGACCTGTAATATGAAAATGACATCCCTGCTGCACTGTAATCTGTTATTACGCTTCAGTTGTGACATCATGATGCCTTGCTGCTTGGGCCAGCACAGAGGACAATTTCAGCTGTCACTGCAGCACATAATTAAAGATGTGTGAAGCTTTTCAAATGTTTTCTTTGTGAAATACATTTCTGTGACACTTGGCAGACGTTAATTGTTTTGATAAGGAACTGTTTGTAGTAGTATGTTTATTTTGTGCACTGCTGCAGTTTAACACAACGGGAGCAAGGAACTATATTCGCATTATTACTTATTTTAAAGCACAAATTCGATTTTAGGTGCATTTTATTAAACTGCTTAAACTGCTCTATTTTTCTGCATCACATAGGAAACGGATTAGTCGTGTTTTTAATCCAAACCGATTCTACACCGATTAGATGTATCAACAACTGGAAACGCTTTCACATTAGATTAAGCCAGAGGCCAGCTATTAAAAGGGATAGCAGTTTGTGGCCATGTATTACAACGAATAAAATAGCCCTTATCATATGTAAAAAGGATATTCCAAGTCACTGGGGAGTTCTGTGACCTTATAGAGGAACTCTGCCTTCTGCCTTGTTCCACTATTTGGTCATGCAACTCCTTGGTGATTTGGAAAATCCTTATGATGCAATATATGTGGGTACTGATCCAATACATAAACGTTGATAAGATGACTGGCAGTTGGGGCCAGGATCGCTCGTGATGGGTGCCCCCAAGGGAGGGAAAGGTTGAGCATGGCGCTACGGCACAGCTTTTTGTTAATTAAGCTTCTGTACATCATTATCCGGTCTGGTCCCCAATATGGCCTGGATTGAGGTATTATGACCCTATGGGAAGTAATTTTCATTATTATTACAACGATTTGCTGCAGTAACAGTCTACAGTATTCTGACCAACGCCCTGTTAGCAAAATAAAAGTATGCTTGATAACTTGTGGAATTGTGACTATCTTACCATTTAGCATAAATATAGTTATCAAATATTAGTGATATTAAATCTGAATAGGTGACTTAATTCTGACAAAGTGCAATAGTACATCTGACTTTCTCATTGCCTTATCATGTGTAGCAATCTGGCATAAACAATAGATTCGCCCGTTTATTGTGTTAAAAACATTTACTTAACTGCTTAAAAGGAGGAGGGGTTTGTTTCTGCACCACTTATGGGTCATGGTTCTACCATCATTTGATATGTGTCGCACAGAGAGCACGGAAATGCTGTACCATAGATAATAGAGATTTATAAAGTAATAAAATGTTTCATATTATTGGGGGAAAATAACTAAACGCTTTAACGACTAACATACATGATTTTACTCCTCCGTTTATTTTCTCACGACAGTTGAGTTGGGTCCCAAACATGTGCGTAAATAGGGCAAGTGGTGACATTAGTCTACCCGTTTTAGAAAGGTATCAACTCTTTGAATCGTCTTGCTAAGATTGTTCCAGGGCCTGCATTAATTGTTTCTATTATGCAAGTGGAGTTTTTTCAAACGAAAGTTTGTATTCATTTCTGAATGTTTTTCTCTAGGCTTTTATAATCTTTCACTGCAGCGATGCTGGCGCAAAGTGTGAAGTAGTGTGCATGCATATTGCAGGACAGTGATTCTTTATTTTATTACAAAAAAGACCAACCCGAGAATGCCAGATTAAATCATTCCTTTCACTTTTTAATGGGATTTGGATGAATAGAGTAAAATATGCACTTTGCATTCATTGATAGCATCTTTAGGTTGAGGTAATTGAGTCTTTTTTCCCTGACTGAATGAATAATGACTTCATCTGATCCTCAGCGAGGCCTGAAACTTAGGCCGCCTTTGTCAGTGCAAAAAGATCTGGGCTTTGAAACATGCTCTACTTCCCGGGTTTAATTTTTCTTCATTTTAATACAAAAACCTATTTTTCTCAATAATTCAAGCATAAAGTATGTAGTAGTTGAAGCAGCAGAAATTGCCAGATATGTGTCTTCGTTGTGCCGCTTTTTAAATGCAGCAGATAAATCAGCAGCAGTCCAGGCCCTCCACGGCCTAGTTCTCTGGGGAAGTAGGCAGCCCATACACAATAAAGAATGTTGGAATTTTTTGGGGGCCATTTAAAAATAGTCCCTTTTCAGGTCCTTCGTTTGTTTGGGGGCTGCTATGTTTTGCCCTGTCTCGCTGGCTGTGTCTAGATATAAAAGAGCCCCTGTGATGAGGTTTTCTGACGTTTTGCTTGACATGATTTTCTCACACGTTTTTCTTACTCTGATGTATGTCTTATGATCGAGGAAAAGCTGGTGTAAATATTGCTATTGATGGGAAATGTCTTTAGATTTTCGTTGAACAAACAGTACTGGCCCAGTATGCGCCATTCCACAACGTCCAAAAGTGCCTGCAGTTTGGCAAATGTATTTCCGTATGCCTATGCTCATTACACGTTTGTTTCCTGCAGTGCTGCTCGTATTAAGATAAGCCCCTATCTTCTTAGGTGGCGAAAGGCAGACACTGAACAAGTAAACAAAAGGCGCTATTTTTGTGTGTTATACCATTTTACTGATGGTTATATCAATTATGTGGTTGCTTCGCGACCTACACTGGTGCTTTCATAGGGATCTTCTGTATTCTTTTCTTTTTTTAAATTGTACGTTTAGTCTGGATAAACCACTCATTGTTATCCCAACATCAGTTGATTCCAGGGTGCTGAAGCAAAAGCGATGCCCCAATCAGAGGCATAAGGGACAGTATTAACCGTTACTGCGGTGCAATGCCCCAAAAGAATGTGTTACAACATGAAAGTGGCGAGTTACTCACACACAGGCCACCTGTCCTACATTTTTCCTCCACTCAGAAGCACATCACTCTTCCCCATCTTCAACCCTCTTCTCCCAAACTCACCTAACGTCTCCCCATTTCTGTTCTGCTTCCCTCCCCCACCCTCGGGTACCCCGTTGCAAACTGAGCCTCAAGAGATTATTGGTGGTCTGTTCAAACCTATTGCCTCTCCTGCCCCTCTGTCTCTCTCTCTCTCTCCCACCTCAGCTAGATCTGTTAACGATCTGAAAGCCAATTACGTCTTAGCTTGCATGCTGCTAATGGTAGTTCTCCTATGAAATGCATGGCTTCAGATTGGTTGGCCCGATCAGAATCTTCATTGAGGGATATAATTGTGCTTTGTGAATGTTCGCGATTTTAGAAAAATACATCACGTTTTTGCTGTTTAATATGTCCAAAGTGGGAGAACCCAGGCTTGTAGGTGATAGCAGATACACTGCGCAATGAAACAATCATGTGAAGTTTAAAACATTTTACAAAGGTTGCAGTTCTTTGAGATAACATGTATGAAAATACGCACGTGCAGATGGAAATCATAGTGCCCCCCAGTCTTATAACCGGTTTTGGAACAGAGGATCACACATTGTAGTTACTTTTCTGCCCTGTCTATTTACCTTGTTACATTTTTACTTGACCATTTTATTCGTAGTTTTCGTAAAACACCAGCTGCACTTTACCGCTGCTTCAGTATGTTTAGAAAGAGTCCGAGTGCAAGGTAAAGAGATTGTCAATACAGTTTTGAAGATGGGTACACAATTCATACCTTTTACCTGCCGACGCGTGTGACTGTTTGTGTTCCAGGAACTGATTGATATTGGGGATTGTACCCCGTTACTACTACATGGACAAATAGTCATAAGAACTGGTTACATCAAATTTCGGCCCGGATTTGAAAAAGGCTCAGTGGAGCCGAAACATGTTATCAATTATGGGCTCAATGGTCATGGATGATCAATAAAGCATAATCTAAGATTTAACTCAACTTGAGTTGTTGGCGCAGAGTCCTGTATTTTCATTAATTAATTTCTTCAACGTATGGGACGGTTAGGCTTTTTACCGTCCTTATACAGTTGACCTGCGACTTCATTGACCAGATTTTGAAACTTTTAATCTTGCACGTATAACTATCGGGATTGTAAGGAGTCGCCCTGGTGGAGCAAGGTTTTTCAAAGCCACAGTTTTTCAAAACAATTCATACCTGCCTAACCTCTGGAATTTTTCCGGAGCCTCCGAAATTTTAAGCATTTCTCTGGGTCTCCGGAAAAGTCGTTTGAATCTTAGGAATTTTGAGATTCTTTACAGCTCCCGTCACATTCTCCACCTGATTGGCTGCCACCGGTAGCCAATCGGGTGGAGAAGTGGACGGGACCCGGAAACGGCGCGAAATGTTTGTGCCCACTGCCTGCACCACCACTATATGAGGCCGCTGCTCCCTCAATGGGACCCTCGACCGCCATAATAATAGTGATTTCAATCCATATCATTGGATTGAAAGCAGCAGGGGAGTTGCTAGGTCTGGAAAAGACCCGGGGCTACGCTGATGTTGGAGCTGTTGGGACTGGGGGCTAGCATAGTCTTTTGGCTGTATCTCCTGAGATTCTATCCAGGGCTACAACCAAAAGATCAGGGGCTATAGCCCCCTTAGTCCCCCGAGCAACGCCCCTGGAAAGCAGTATTATTACGGCGGCGGTGCCGCGGTCATTTTGCTTACCATAGCACTGAAAATCATTCATTCAATGCTATAGTAAGCAAACTGAAGGCGGCGCCGCAGCCGAAATAATGCTGCTTTCAATCCATGTAATTTGATTGAAAGCACTATTATTGCGGCGGCGCCGCCTTCATTTTGCTTACTATAGCATTGAATGAATGATTTTCAGTGCTATGGTAAGATAAATGACCATGGCACCGCCACCATAATAATACTGCTTTCCAACTAATGATATGGATTGAAATCACTATTACGGGGGTCGCATTGAGGGAGCAGCGGCCTCATATGTTGGTAGTGCAGGCAGTGGGCATGAACATTTCGTGCCGTTTCCGGGTCCCGACCACTGCTCCGCCCGAGAGGTTTTTTTTTTTCTTTTTTTTCAATATAGATATTTATCAATTAAGGAGCCAAAAGTTAAACAATAGACAACAGCATTGGCAACAGCTCAGGAAGGCACAATTCGTTGCAGAGATGAGGAAAATCATAAGTTATCACATAGTTCATTCTATACGTTACTGGGCCGCGGAATCAGAGTCAAACAGGCCACTTCCTGACTCGGGAAAAATACGTCGGCTTATAGTTCAGTCTAGCCAGCGGGTGGTCGGGGGCATTTGCATAAGAGCTGGATAGCGTTCGGCATAGTCCATAAATGGTGCCCAAGTGTTATTGAGATTGAGTGTTATTGAGATTACCCATACGGAGTGCTGTGACCCTTTCCGCTATGACTATGTCCCAGCATTTGGCCCACCACAATGGCATTGAGGGGCCCTCCGGCTGCTTCCAAAGACGAGTGAGGGCTATCTTGGCTGCTGTTAGAAGATGTGTGCACAGACGGGCTGTGTTCCCTGAGAGTGGCATCTCCCTGTTCCCCGTGTCCCCCAGCAGGATGATTCCGGGGTCCCACGGGATATTGAGGCCCATGATTGCACGGACGTGACTCAGCACCCCTTTCCAGTAGTCTGCTGTCTTTGGGCAGTCCCATAGAAGATGGAATAGTGATCCCTCTTGTAGGCAGCCTCTCCAGCAGTTCGGTGATGAGCTTATCCCCGATTTGAACAATTGAGCTGGCGTGATATAATACCTGTAGCACACCTTATATCCACCTTCCCTGTTGGTCACGCATTAAGTGCTTTTGTGCAGCCTTGCCCAAATTCTGCCCCACGCTTCTGGCTCTAGGGGGTGCCCTAGGTCCTTCTCCCAGCTAAGCATATATTTTTCTTTTGACTCTGGATTAGACTTTTCCAAAAGTTTATAGAGAGCAGATATCTTGCCCCTGGGAGGAGGGGAAATCAGTGTGAGTTCCAGGGGCGTTAGGACCCTGGAGCCGCGATCTTTGACAATGCGCTGGGAAATCCAGTATCGGATCTGTGAGTAGCGAAACCTTTCCTCCTCGCGGACATTGAATCTCGCCTTGCAGTCCACAAACGAAAGGGGGTGGCCCTCCTTCAAAAAGTCAGAGATCCTGCAGAGGCCGCCCTCCCTCCACTTGGCAAAGCTGTGGTCACAGAGGTCGGGGGAGAAGCCTGGGTTGCCCCAGATTGGGGTCAATGGGCCTAGTGAGCTCTTGGTTCCCCATTTCCCGGCTGCGATCTTCTAGCTGGCCACCGTGTTGCATGTTGCAGGTAGTGGGTTTATGATGGAGGAGGATTGCAGGGATTGGATATGCGGCAAGTCGTGCAGTGGGATCTTGCACCATGCCTCCTCCAGCTGCAGCCTGCATGGTCGGTCTTCGGTGTGGGTCCAGGCAAAGGCGTGCGCTAGTTGGGCCGCACGCCTGTGTCTAGCAATGTCTGGGACTGCCAGTCCGCCCAGCTGGCGGCTCCGGGTCATTATTTTCCTTGCGATGCGAGGTCTCTTTCCCCCCCAGATAAATTTCATAATTTCCCGCTGCAGGGAAATGAGGTCTTCCTCTGGGATACGGGTTGGGAGTGCATGGCAATGATGCAGCACTCTGGGGAGCAGGTTCATTTTTACCGCTGCCGCTCGGCCCAGCCAGGAGATCTCCTGCTTGCTCCACTGTTTCAGGTCCGTGCGGAGCGTTTTAAAAAGCTGCGGGAAATTGTGTTTGTAGATAAGGGTGCTGGATTTAGGTATCTGGACCCCCAGGTATTCCAGAGTGGCGTTGGCCCATGGGATGGGATATTCGGGGCTCAGCATGCTTCTCTGTCGACTTGGTAAGTTGATTGGTAATGCTGAGGACTTATCATAGTTCAATTTGAATCCAGAGATTGCCCCGAATGACTCTAGTTCCTCGAGCAGGGGCTGCAGTGATTTGTCCGGGTCAGTGATGGTTAAAAGGACATCGTCCACATAGAGCGCCACTTTGTACTCTGCTCCGCCCACAGTGACCCCCCTGATGTTTGGGTTTAGGCGGATTCTCTCCGTGAACGGCTCCATGGACAGGGCAAACACCAAGGGGGACAAGGGGCACCCCTGGCGAGTGCCTCTGGAAATTGGGATGGGTTCTGATTTCCTACCATTGACTAAGAGTTGTGTGGAGGGGGACACATAATTTGCCATGACCCAGGTTATAAAGTTGCATCCCATCCCCATGTTAAGCAAGGTGCTCCGAATATAGTCCCAGTTTACAAGGTCAAACGCCTTATTTGCGTCAAGGGAAACGACTAATAGGGGGGGTCCTCTTTCTGTTTGCAGATTCAATGATATTTAGTATTCGTCTGATATTATCGTGTGTCCCTCTACCCGGAATAAAGCCTGTTTGATCTTTTTGGATTAACTCGGGGAGGAACCTGCCCAGTCTGGTTGCCAATACTTGGGAATAGATTTTGCCCTCCGTGTTCATCAGTGTTATTGGCCTATAAGATGCCGCCTGCTCAGGGTCCTTCCCCGGTTTCTTGAGTAAAATAGTGGTTGATTCGGCCATAGAGTTTGTTATCTTTTTAGTGGTCAGGAAGGAATTGAACAATAGCGATAGCTGGGGGACAAGGATGCGTGCAAATGTTTTGTAAAACTTGGGCGTCAGCCCGTCGGGGCCCGTGGCAGTGTTCTTTAGTGATTTTATGGCGTCTAGTATTTCCTCCGTTGTGATCGGAGCCTGCCCGACAGTTTTGAAGATGGGTACACTACACATCCGTCAGGTGCCGGTTAACAGAATGTCTGCAGCCTACATTAGTCTCTTGTAAATGCACGGGCATTCGCCCCAATCCTAGGTCATCTGGTGGTAGTGATAATTGGGGTTTAGTGTATTCAGTGCAATCTTTTTCGTATTGCAAAACATGTGCAAATAGGATCGACTAAGCTTACTATGTTGATGAACCCAGTGGAAAAATAAATAGGCTGCAGTGCTAAGGAGAATATTTACTGCATTTCAGCACCCCGCCATCTTCGCATACAGATGGAATGCACAATTGAAAAAACGAAATCCTGTATTAGAACCACTC
Organism: Ambystoma mexicanum; assembly: GCF_040938575.1. Lineage (NCBI taxonomy): Eukaryota > Metazoa > Chordata > Amphibia > Caudata > Ambystomatidae > Ambystoma > Ambystoma mexicanum. Next base: position 133,843,209 of record NC_090933.1, on the reverse strand, counting down.
ACAAAGTATTCTTGTGTTTCAGTGTTGGCTGTGTGACAGGATGTGAAAAGGCTATTGAGTCGTCCTAGGTGTCCAATCCGACCCCCAATCTGCAAGTGAATTCTCAAAAAGCAATCATAACACAGATGAAAAGTGGTAAGAAAGCTGCCACAATAGCAGAGACCCACCTGATGCAGAGTCTAGAGATTGGATTTGCTAAAAAGTGACCAGCCGGCACTGAGCACGAACCCGGCCGAATAACCTGTTCTATGGGACCCACTTAGGAGCGCCTGTAATTATGCATTAATTCTCCATGCCTTAGCAGAGGAGAAATATGCATTTGCACATCAGTCTGGTTTGCCCACAAGGACAGACCAACACTGAAATGTCAGGCAGTTCTTCTCTGCACAAGAGTACCAACAGCAAACGGAGATATGTGTTTCTGCCTTGATGGGCATCCTCAGTGAGGTGCAGCATCTCTCTAGAGAGGGATTGTATGTTTCAGGTGCCCGCTGTTATAAAAGTGATCAGGTGTGTATGTAGTGGAGCCTTTTTGGTGATTTTTGGGGAAAGTCGCCATAACATTACCAGGCTTGACAAGTTGTGTCATTTTGTTATTAAGATTTAGCGTTGTTCTGAATGGGTTTACATTTAGATCTCTTGAAATTCCTTCCCTCAAATCTAGCAAGGGTTAATATATAGGCTTTGGATGTCAATGAATATAACTGTGTCATTTTAGTGTTTTTTGCTTTTTCTGTTCCTCCCCTCCCTCGAAGGTGGTTATTACAGAGTTGGCATTTTGGTGATTGACTAAAAAGGATCCTTAAGCAGTTAGTGCCTATGCCTTATCTGTTTCAACTAGTTGGCATGAATTTGCTTGTGTGTACAATAACAGTATATGAATTCTATGAAAAAGCAAAATAAAAGGCACATGATTGTTTCACTTAAAGGATAGTTCCGGGACTTTTTTTTTATTGTCCCTACGGTTCGGCCATGTGTTTTTAAGCATAAATCGGTAGATCGTAGAAAACTTTCCTATGGACCTTACCCGACTTTTCGTCCATTAACGCACTCGAAATCAGCCGCCATTTTGTGATGATCCTATCATTTCCCCCCATCGACCTGGCTCACCTGCGTTTGCGGCACTAAATCATATCCCCCGCCCCTGAAACAGACTTTATCAAAACATTCATATTCCCCGCCTCTATCCGTGACGTGACTGTGCTGCGTAGGCAAACGCGCCCAGGCGTTTTCTACGCGACTCCACACAGAACCCGGAAACCAACACAGATCAGCTCACAACACAGCGCGCCACAATTCGGAATATGAAACTGTACTTTTAAATCAAACCGCAAGATTGTAAATTTGGTAAAGTACATTTATTTGACATCAAATGTTTAGAGAATATTCAGCGATTTGCATTTTTCTTTGCTCTCGATCCAAAATAGTTTGTCTTGAGGCAAGCGATGTTCGTGTGCAGTACACAGGGTGTTGGTTTACGATAAAATAAGCTCTTCGGTCGCACTGATAATCGCATGGCTGTTCCAACAACGAGGCACTAGGCCACCACAACGGTATGTATGTTGCATCTAGCCATTAGTACCGCGTAAGGGCATACTTGTACTTGGCGATCGTCCCATAAAATGGTCAGGGTGGTAACGTTGTTCACGCGGAGAAGCAACTGGCGGTTGTAAAAGCCATCCGCCGGTGTCTGGTACTCGTGACACATACAAAAATGAAGGATGTACCTGTTTTAAAAACATAAAAAATGAAATTAGTCTCACCATCAGATCTTTATTAAAATTATTCATTTTATATATTAGGTCGGGAAATTATTTCATAGCTAGGACAGTGCAACTGGGTATTATACGTCATTTCCAGTAACCCACCCCCTCTCCTCCGCCTTTTTCAGAGCCGCCTGAGCGCCAGTGGACCACTTCGTCACTGAAATGATATAATATGGCATATAATATGGCATTTGCAACGCGCCTATACACAAGTGTTTCAAGGCGTGGCGAGGCAGGGGGGGGGGGGAACAAGGAGAAGACAGACAACGATCCTACTAGGCCAGGTGTCATTTAGATCGCGCAAGTGCAGGGGTAGGGGGAAGGTAAAAGTGCAAGGGGAAGGGGATGGGGGAAGTGGAGTACAAGGTAAGTAGCATAAAATAATAAATACATAGGGCCAGCTGGTGGCGAGTGCAAGGTAAGTGCAGAACAAGTGCTGGGAAGGGGGGGCTGTAGGATACTGAGACAGTCCCCCAGTGCAGGGGTTGACAGGGAGGCAGTGCAGGTGGAGAGTGGAAGGGCCCAGGACCGAGGTCGCAGACAGTGGACCAGTTGTAGCAGGGGAGAGGGAGAGAGAAAGCAGAAGCAAAGAGGAAGGTTTTGAGGTGTTTCGGTAAAGGGAGATGGTTCTCCTCAAGATAGTGCGCGGTACAAAACAATATGCCACATAGAACGAACAAGTACAACTTAACCCGTCTTTAAAGCTACTGTATAGTAATTAAATTGCGGTATAAACTCATCTAAAGAGTTACTTACATTATATTTGCGTTTTCCATTGTGTCTGTGCGTAGGGCAGCCCCGACATACCACTCCTTCTATGCCGACGTTATTTCTTCTAATGAACGAACATTAAATGGCTTTCGTTTCTGAAATTATATTCATTATCGTTTACGTTATTGCACCACACCCCCAAAAAGAAGTCTTTCGGGATGGTCCCGGCCTGTCAAGGTCAAATAACAATAGAACCTTATACTGAGTCGTGGGCCATTCCGGCACCCGAGCAAAAAATCAAAGCAGCTGACCTTCACTTTGAACGAGTACACATTCCTAGTTAGCTACATTCAGTGTAAGGCCATCTCACAGGACTTGAAATTTACACTCCATCTTTGCATTTTGTCTGCATGCATTTGCAGCCCCAGAGAACCATAAATACGGAGACATTCTATATTTTTTGAAAAATGATTTATATTACTGTTTGGTTTAATTTAATGCGCAAATGAACAAGGTTGGATAGACACATTGCATGTACACTGAGCAATCACTTTTATTTACACAATACATAGCTACACATATTCAATGGGCCTGCGACATGAGGAGACTCCAGAGCAAAGTCACAGGTGACACCCGGGTGGTTCGCACAACTGCACGGTGAAGGGAGGGGCAAGGGTGGAGAGACACATTGCATGTACACTTAGCAATCACTTTTATTTACACATTACATAGATACACATATTCAATGGGCCTGCAACATGAGGAGACTCGAGAGAACAGACAATCAAATTACAATCATTTAAACCGTGATGTGTATTTCTCAATGAGCTCTGCTTTAGGTGGACATGGAATAAGGCAATGTTGGGTGGCAATGCAGTTGTCCCCTGCACAGGTTCGTTCACAACTCCATGTATGTGCCTATCTAGGACATCAACAATAAGTCTCTCAAACTCATATTGCATATCCTCCAACACTGGTTTGATCACCCATTGTTTACTTCTTTTAGTGAAGGCCTTATTGTAGCGAAGCGTCCCTAAAGTTCCGGTCGTCCCACTTTGTTGACGGCCAACATTATGGTTATGTGCCAAGACCGCTAGAAGAGTCCGATTTATCATGCCCTCCATGCCAAAATGCAATCGTTTTGGCCTGTACTTTAGGCACATATTGTGGAACACCTCCAAATCTCCTGTGTGGCAGAATTCCGTGAGTCCCCTCAAATCTCTTGTTATAGTTTTATCAAATACAATCTTTTCAATGGCTTTGTGAGTGGGTGATGAAGGAATCAACCACTTCTTCTTCCGTGCCTCCTCTGTGGACAAATGGCCATGTTCACAATTGTGGAAATGTTGGTTTGTGGTCCAGCGGTGAACGTTGCTACAGTGTAGCATTACTGACCGCCATTTTTCCAGTAGAATTTCCAACGACCCTCCACATGTTTTTGAGCTCCACCAAAGATGGTTGCTGATTGACTTGGACCACTGTGAAATACCTTGCATATCTTTTTTTTTACCTGCAGCCGACATTTTTTTATTGATTGTTTTTGCAAGATGCCATACGTCAAATTGGTGATTTATATTTTTGTACTCTTCTCTCATTGTCTTGGCAATTGAAACGTGTCTGTCCGTGGCTATCAGGTCGATCACCATTCCCCGCGATTGTAGTTCTTGCAATGATGCTACAAAACCAACTTTCTCCATGGCCACTGAGGATGTACTTTGTGACACCTGCACGACCACCGAACTCACAATTTTCTTACTTTCCATGTCCTGAAAGTGGTAGGTGCAGTACTTGGCTGAAAATCCTGGGCTGTCGCACTGTCCATCACCGGCTAGCCTGAACCGTTTGCCCGCAAATGTACTATCAATAGACATTTTTTCCATTCTCCAAGCTTCGCTAATGGCTGGAAATAGATAATCGATTTGGTATTTGTAGAACTGAGTTTTCGCAATGAAATGGATTCCCACAAACTGAAAGAAATACTGTAACTTTTTAAAACTTGAACCACTAAAAAGTGCGGCCGCTGCACAAAGTAGATTGCCTGCTGGCAGTTGCCCCAGCATAGGTTGTGCAGACCATGAGAAAGGATGATATTTTGTACAGGTGGCATGTATTTTAAGGTTAGTGCCTCGAATTGCACGAGTCACATTAATCAATGGCTCCCCACATACTTCCCCACCAACCGAATGCCCACATTTCATCCTAATAATAATATCAATCAAACAACTATCGAATACAATGAATTTGGCCTCTTTCCTTATACTGTCAATCTGCATCCCAGCTGGTTCGGCCTGTAACGTTGAGGACATGTCACTCACATGAAAGGTAGAATCTCTGATATCGTCTTCCGCTATGTTCAGTGATATTGATGGTGTTTCATTGTCGTCCACTTCATTCTCTTCCATTGCAACATCTGTTCCTTCTCCGGCGATGGGTGAATAAAACAATTTCTTCAACTTTCTTGCGGTCTTAGTTTTTGCGGGTGTGGATTCTGTGAATTGATCTCTGACTGCATCCGAACTACTAGGAGGACATTCACTATCAATGGCTGGTGGTGGTATAGCTCCATTGTCAATCACTTCATATTCTTCCCATTGGCACGATGCATCTCCAGTCTCAAGTCCCTGCCAAAAGGTTTGACAAGCAACATCTCTCGTTCGCTTCACTGTCTGTGTAGATCTAGTTCGTACACCCACTCGCAACTAGAGGACAGATTGGAAAAGGGATGTTCAGTTTAAACACAACTTACAGTATTGAACTATTAACAGTGAAAAAAAACATAATATAGTGACCAGGACACTAACCTTCTTTTGCTTTCTTTTCTTTGAAACTTTCTTGCCTCGAACTTCAACATCTGGACGCTGTTGCTCCGACTCGTGTGTGCATGTCTCCACTTCCTCTTGCGCTGCAACGACTATATTTTCATGATAAGCACATCCATCACGCACTGACGCTCCATCGACTCCCTGAAACATAGAACTTTCATTAGTATGTATAATAATATTGAAAACACAAAATGTACTTGGGGACCAATACCCACGTACATCTCAATAGCAAAACACGAATGAACGCATTGTGTAGAACATTCAAACGACAATTATTCACGCATTGTTGATCTAGTTAGATGGAACTGTCAAGATCCATACCTCGGGCTCCGCATAGACTTCCATTGATGATATTATTGAAGAATACGCCTCAGCAACTCCCTGAAACACAGTAATTGCATTAGTATGGTTTTCTATTTTGTTAAAAAGAACATAAACTTTGTGCAGGCGTCAACGGCTCATCTAAATAGACCTGCACAAATGATCAGTTGTCTAAAATAAGTAATGGATATCTAAATATGATTCGATTTGCTCGATCGTTGGAAGTGTCACCACCCAGAGATCTGCATCAACTACTAGGGGTGATGTTCTTGTAGAAGAAGCTCCGTCATCTCCCTGAAACATAGTACTTGCGTTAATAAAGAAGGAAGTATAGCGGATGTAATCACGTCATATGATCTCGCTTGATCGAACTGTCAGTATCCATACCTCGAAATGCATAAGAACATCAAGGGACGCTGTAACTGCAGTGCACACTTCTGCAAGCTGTTGCGCCGACCCGTAACTGCATGCTCCCCCTTCTTCTTGGACTAATGCTCCATCGACTCCCTGAAACATAGGACTTTCATTAGTAATGAACACAATATTGAAAAAAGAAGACACATAGGAGGGCGACGACAGAAGGACATATCAATGGCTAAAAACGAAAGAAACATTGTGTGTAACAATCACGCTACAAGAATGCAAGATCTGATGATCTCCATCGATGGAACTGTCCGGAAACGTACCTCGAGCATCTGAGTGACATCAACGGTTGTCGTCAATGCGTTGGACTCCTCAGCATCTCCCTGAAAGACAGTACTTGCATTATTTTGGATAACAATAATTATAACTGAAAACAAAGACTAGAGGACGAGTACTAGGGTGTACCATTAGGGAAAATAATAACACGATAAATTAAAACTATTGATTTACATGCCTAAAACAAGTCAGTGGCAGAGTAGCTAAGTAAGATTACCCGATAGGCGCTTGAAGTGGCTGATGACTGCAATAACGACACGGATGGAGAATCTTCCGCCTTCATATTGAGTGGATACATAAATGGGGAAATTATTGTTAGCTAATGCTACACACTACCGCAAGGCCGAGAGCTAAATCCGTAAACTTGACTCACCAGTGGAGGGATGTGGACGAATAGAGTGGGAATAGCGGTTGAGAGCAATTTTCGCTTCGCTCGCGGTGTATTCTTCTTTATTAGCAATGATGTGGAGTACATGTCTGAGCTAAAGTGCGTGCTGCAGTTGCGGTATCGATCACCCTTCTTGTCCGCAAAGACTTCTAGGACTCTACTTTCAAGCTCAGACGGTGGATATCCGCAATATCGGACCCATTCTCTTATCGGATCTATTGTCTTAGGGAAAACATGCATTATAGTACCTTCAGATTTTTTATGGGTCTTCGAAGGGCAACCGCCAATGGAACAGGCAGGCATTGTGGAAAGTTCTGAAAAGTAAAGATCAACAATTCTCTATGAATACCAATGTGTTAAAAAATTAAATGACACATAAAAGGTTCAATGCAAGGTTCGTTTTGGTTCTTGGAACTATACACGTTATTCACATGCGGATAAGTATTTGAATAACTTTAAAAAAATAGAAAAATAATTTGACTAAACTCAGAACATGTGACTAGTTCCTTGCATGTACTGTCTTGAACGAAAAGAAAACATGGATGCAATTTGATGACTACTAGCAAATAGATATAAATTAAAAAATTGCATGCAAAATGATTATGGTACATGGCCTTACCTTGACGAACAAACAGTTAGATGCAGGGATCAGAGTAGTTTCTTGTCGTAGAACAGGGAGCAGTTCACAGGTTGCAAACTGACGAGTTTGCTCGAAGTGGTCACGGAAGTTCACAGAGACGAAGAGCAGATAACCAGCACCTTCACGGGTTGACTAGCAAAGCGCAAAGAAGTTCTCATTAGAAATATGAAGTGGGTTATAAAGAATTCGAAACAGGGGTGTGTTTGTGAATGAATGACGTGAATATGTCGTGGCATTATGCGGTTTGCCGGGGGGCGTCCAGCGTGAGGGGGGATGCTTGGCAGGAGACACGGGGTCTGGAGGTAGACATGGGAACAACAACCCATGCTCTATAGACCACTTTGAAGTGTACATGGTCTTTGGCACCTCTTGGCCTTTATCGCTCCCTGACAGCTCCACTTGCCAGCGCAAGTACCCCGGTGCGAACTGCCTTTTGATAGGGCAGGGGGTGGATTGGGGCGGTGGTCGTGCAGACAAGACTCGTTTGCCGCAGGGCCTCACCAAGGAGAGGCCATCTAACTGCATGTAAGAGGCAGGCTGCAGAATCTAGTACATGGAAGGCAGGGGGGTGAGTTTATAAATACCTCACCCTCCCAGGAGAATATATGGGTGCAGTTCACCCTGGAGACCCTGGATGCCTAGGCAGTTAGTTAGCAGCAGGCTGGCCTGTGGTGGCAAGGCGGCACGGGCCAGAGGGGGTCATCTCTGTACCCGGTGCCCAAAAGGATGATTTATTATGATCAACCATATTGATTATTTACCTATAACCATGTTTTGTATCAATAAAATCCAACGGCCTTTTATTGCCAACGCTTGAACAAAGTGGTGTGGCAAGTATTTTTGGGGGAGGAGGCAAGGCCGGGAGGCTTGATGCCAACCCGCAAAATAACATATGTATTTCGGCTGCATATGGGTTCAACGGTTATGTGGATTGAAGGTGGGCGGCCAGCGTGAGGGAGGATGCTGGCCGGAGACATGTGGTGTGACAAGACAAGGCACAGGAAGACTATTCAATGGAGACACACTAGATTCATTTAAAAAATCAAAACAACCATTGTTAAAATATATTTTGGGTTTTATTTTAGATCTTAATTTCAATTGAACATAAATAATAAACATTACACATTGTAAAGTTCCGGTTGCAGCACATCCAGGGAAAATCCGCTGTATTGTCCACTGTCGCTGGGGAAATGTTGTCTAATGGCAAGTACCGCACAGGCAGGTATTACTCTCCGAACGCGGTGTCCGAGCCTCCCGTGAAGCCACCAAGTGAAGCAACGATAGGCCACCAGCCTGTACCACCTGTGAAAAAGAAAGATGCAAACTGTATTAAAATGACAAAACTTTCTTATCAATGTCGATTCAGGTAAAAAATGTCATTCTGCTTTGAAAAAAATTCTATCTAGAAAATGCACAATATGGAACCAATTTACATGCGTTCGAATGATATGTAGATGTAATTTTATATGTTGGAGACGACCATGAAATAGTAGTGGCATCACTGACATCACAACCAGAGTATACTTACTCGTTACTCGGATTACGCGGACGAACAGTGCCGCGAAGTTCGTGCATAAGCACCATCATCATCCTCAACACGGTCCGTGAGAGGCAGGCTTCCCTGAACTCTGGCAGCTCGGTGATGCATTGCCGGCTTGGCTCGCCTTCCGAAATGTAGGCCAAGCACCCGGAATTTTCACAGCAGCAGCAGTTCTCCTCCTCAGTTGGCATTAGCTCGCACCGATTGCACGTGCACCAGGAGGAGACTCCGTCCATGCGACATGGTCCATGCTCTTCATCCGTTGACTGGTCCTCCCAACTGCCGTCCGAATCCCCATCGTTTTCGCGTGCTTGCCTTTCCAGTAGTTCCTCCTCTGTGTACTCGGGCTCGTACATATACGGCATTATTGTAGCCATTGTGTGGTAAAGAAAGTAAAATAATTTACAGAGATGGTACAGGTGTTCACAAGGCCTAGAAGCGGCGAAGGTAGCTGACCAGAGCACAGAAACGAGTCACAGAATACTCAAAGTAACACAGAGAGAGTAATGGAATCGAAAATCTGCTGCTGTGTGTTGTGAAACAGTGTGTTTATACTTATTGAGGAAAGAGGCGTCCTGCCATTTCCATGGCGACACTTCATTAGCTGAGGCGCAGCGATTGTTGACGCGAAACGTGCTTTGGCGTTGGGAAATGGGCGGTACGCGTCTGCTGATGTCAGGCTCAGGGGCGGGGGATTTGATTTAGTGCCGCAAACGCAGGTGAGCCAGGTCGATGGGGGGAAATGATAGGATTATCAGAAAATGGCAGCTGATTTTGAGTGCGTTAATGGACGAAAAGTCGGGTAAGGTCCATAGGAAAGTTTTCTACGATCTACCGATTTATGCTTAAAAACACATGGCCGAACCGTAGGGACAATAAAAAAAAAAGTCCCGGAACTATCCTTTAAGCATCTCTACCCTTTCTGACCTCATTAAACACCTCAATAAATATTTGAATTCGTAATAGCATTTTCATACTCCAAAAGGAAACCTTTACTTGTGGACTTGAAACCGCGTGTCAATATTCATGCCTTTTGAAATTGTATTCGTAAAGCTCAAGAATCCCCCAAGCTACTTCCGATCAAATACGTTTTATAATAGGCATTGCCAGTGTAGTATTCAAGAGCGAAAGCCACTTCATGTTATCAGGCTATGCATGCAAGATAAATTTGAAAAAAAACGGAATCAAATTGGTAGTCATTCATCTTGGCAATGGTTATCCAGAAAATGTGATTTAGTTCAGACTTTTGAGGACTGGACTTGGAGACCCCTGGTTAGTAATGTTCTTTTCCCACTTTGATGACATTCGGCTAACGGTCCAGGTATGGGCCCAAAATGTCGATTTCAAAAATGCTGAATGCGTGTCTACTGTGCATTCAACGGTAAAAACAATTCTGAATGCCATTACACCGAACCGCCGCTTCCATTTAATGGATAGCCGGGGACAGTAAAGTAAGAAAAAAAAGAATAAGGACCCTGCAGCAGCAGTTGCGACCCATGTTAGTAGAAGGGAACTGACGTGGCACGGATGGAGGGGAGTCGATGGAACACACAGAAATATGCCGCCAAAAGGGATGCAGGAAGAAAAAGGGAATGGGGATGTGGGCAAAAGTGATCTATGTGATCACTGCGCCTCGACATTTTTGTATTCAGCATTTTCTTTGTCGTCATTTTCGGCGGCGCAGTGATCACATAGATCCAATTGTCCGGGCTAACTGGTTGATAAACTCAATGACTAGTTAGTCAGTTATGTGCATTTTTGCTTCCTGCCAAGAGTATTTTATTATCTTCATGGGACACAGTATCAGGGTTACAGTAACCACCCCAGGCTGTGCTCCAATCTGATGATTAATAAAGCAGTGATGTTTAGGGCCCTCTTTTCATGGACTTGTCAACTGTTATCAATTGATGCCAAAGACTTTTTGATGTCTTCATTTAAACATTTATGCATCAGTTTATGGATTCCTTTTAGTAAAAGCGTCTACACAGGTGGGTGTAGACATCCATTGTGTACCCATAGCCACAAAGTGTCTCTTGTATAGGACTTGAAGAAAAGAGCAGATCAGCAACTCCTTATATAGGTTATTTTATTTGAGGGGTTTCCAGAAATGAACTTTTTTGGCGCTTGTTATCTTCATTGAGCTGTAACTAAAAAGGACTAAGCTAAGAAAAGAGTGATTATAAAGTTTGTGTTGGTGTCAGTGATCTTTAGTGTGGTAAAATTTTCAGGATTACTGCATTGTCCATTTGTGTCATGCAGTGGGGTACCCTCCCGAACCTCCTCCTTACCTTGACCTTCTGAATTACTGTCTCTGGGTTCTGTATGTTTCTCCAGCATGGGGTCTGGCATGGATTCACATGCTCATGAATATTCCCCGTCGTCAGGCTGGGAATCCTCGGTAAAGAAAAAACCAGTATCAGTTTCGTTTCTGATCTGTCTTTCGTAGTAATAACCAATCACTGGTCTCTGCGTCATACTGACCACAGCCAATGACTGCCCTCTACCTAAGCACCGCCTCTGGCAGCCATCTTCAGATTTTTACCGCACGTTCATGTGTTGGGATCCTCGTGCTATTGCTCTCGAGCGTTAGTGCTTTTTTCGCGCTTTTCACAAAAAAACTTCGATTCTTTCGGTCAAAAGAGCCTCAAGCTCCACCGATCCTACATCCGATCAACGGGGACCCGTGTCGGATTCATCTGTGCCCCTCAAGGGTGAAGATTTCGTCGAGCTACGCTTCGGAGGACTCCAGAAGCTTCTCAGGCCCGGTCTCGGAGATGGCCCAGGAGAAGGGAAGCTCGACGCCCGGAAAGCTGTTCAGGGTCTGCCCTGGATGCCAGCTGCAGAATGTCTTCAAGGAGGACGAACACTCTTTCTGCCTTTACTGCCTTCATGAGGACAAGACGCACGTGGAGAAGGACTGTGCGTTTTGCGGCAACATGTCGGAACGGACCATGAAGGACCGCCATCAACGTCTCGCCAACTGGCTGGAGGGTAAGAGCCCGTCTGGCGAGAAGAAGAAGAAATCCGAGCGGTCTTCTAAGACCTTTGAGGGCGCCCCGGCGACGGGGGCCCAACATAAGGCCAAGCACCGCGAGTCCGCTGGCACCGGGAGCGCCGAACGGTCGGGCTCTACGGGCGCCAGGCAGGGCGCACCCTCCCCGGCACCATCAACCACGAGCCAACGCTCTGGGTCGGGTAAGAGGAAGGCCGAGCACCCGGCGAAGCTCCTGGAGAGGCCCCGGTCGAGCTCTAAGGCAGAGGAGGAGCGTGGCAGTGCCCCCTCCCTCAAGGATAAGGCGGTGAGCGCACCTAAGGGGGTGAAGGCCTTGATCCATCCGACCAAGCCCTCTATCGAAACGGTCGCGGCGGCCCTGGCTCAGCCTGTGGTGGCTACACCAGTGGTGGCGACCTCAGGGCCCAGAATCTCCCTGCCTCCGCGGAGGGAGTCTTCCTTTGTGCCCATCGATAGGACCCCCGTGAAACCCTCCGTGGGGAAGAAGAAGGGGGGGCAGGGCGTCGTCGTAGATTCGGCCTCAACCTCAGAAGAGGAGCTGATCGAGGTCTTAAGCCACGGCCTAGGCGTGGAAGAAGGCCAGCCCGTCGGAATGGACCCCGACGCAGGTGACGACGACGACATCGTCGAGGATACCGACGGGGCCCCTGCTCGCCCGTCGGATTCCCCTCTGCCAGCGCCGCAAGACAACTCGGCGGCCATTTTGTTGGCCATACAGTCCTTATGCTCCGAGATAAGGACGAGGCTACCGTTACCGACGGAGGAACCTCTCCCGTCGGGGGATCCAGAACCGGGACCTTCTGGTGTTCCCCCTACCAAGAAAAGAAGGATCCATCCACCACCTCCTTTTCAACCGTCGCGCCCCGTCCAGCCCTCCTCCCCGTCCACCCGAGGGGATGATACGGGGACTGACACGGCAGCGACGGGTACGGACGACGAGGCATACGACGAGGATTTTCCGTCGTCGCCTCCCACCAGGGCTTCTCCGCCCGACGAGATCGGATCTTTCCACTCCATGATCTCCAGGGCTTCCGAGCTTTTCCAACTCTGCCCTGAGGAGAAGAAAAAGGAAGGCTTCCTTTATCAGCGGCGCGAGGCCAAGAGGAAGACGGTCCTCGCAGTGCCTCTGTTGGACGACATTTGGGATGAGGGCCTTTCCCTCCTCAAGAACCCTTCCACGACGCCAGCTAGAAGAGACCGGTACGAGAAAAAGTACCGGGTCCCGGACACGGCCCCCCTATGCCTCCGGGCGCAGCCTACCCCGGACTCCGTCGTCTCCGCGGCAGCCAGGAAGAAAGCGGGGGGGGGGGGTGCGGCCTCCACATCAACTTCCCCGCCGGACGGCGAGGGAAAGAAATTGGATGCTATGGGACGTAGAGTCATCTCGTCGGCAGCGACGACGATTAAAGCGGCCAACGCCTTGGCTATAGTGGCCCGCTACGACAGGGAGCTCTGGTACAAGATAGCTCCCCTGCTGGATTTTCTGCCGGACGACAAGAGGGCGGAGGCCCTTGAGATCCTGCAGGAAGGTGAGGTGGCGTCGGACCACGCCATCACCGTGGCGACGGACATCGCCGACACTGGGTTCCGCCAGCTGGGCAACGGCGTTTGCCTTCGACGTCGTGGATGGCTCAAAGCTACAGACTTTCGGCAGGACGTCCAGACCAGAGTCCTGGACATGCCCTTCGACGGGAACAACCTGTTTGGGAAGACCGTGGACGATTCCCTTCAGGCCATCAAGGCGGATACTGAGACGGCCAGGGCCCTTGGAGTCCTGCAGCAACGACGAACGCCCTTTCGGAGCGGCGGAGGCAAGGGCGCCTCCAAAGGTTCCGGCGGCGGTTTCGCTTCCTACCGTCAAGCGGCCCGCTCGTCGTCGCAAGAGGCCTACAGAGGACGAGGCAAGTCTAGCGGACCCCGCCGTCGTCGCCAAGGAGGTCAAGGCGGCAAGGCCGCGTCCAAGCAGGATTGAACCGGCCGTGGGGTCGGGCCCCCACCGAAGCACCCCGGTGGGAGGCCGGCTGGCGGGCTTCGTCAGCGTGTGGGAGTCCATCTCCACCGACCGTTGGGTGCTGGACGCCCTGGCCCCGGGGCCACGCGCTCGAGTTTCAAAGAAGGTGCCCGCGCGTCCCCCCCGTGGCCAGGAAAGAACTTCACGTCCCTCAACTTCTCCTGGAGGTAAAGGCGATGCTCAGAAAGGGCGCCATCGAACTCGTCCCAAAGAGGCTTCGGGGCTCCGGAGTCTACTCGCGATACTTCCTCGTGAAGAAGAAGACGGGAGGATGGCGCCCCATCCTAGACCTGCGACGTCTGAACAAGTTCATCAAGGCGCAGAAGTTCCGGATGGTCACCCTCCAGCACGTCCTGGGTCAGCTGGAGGAAGGAGACTTCCTATCGTCGTTGGATTTGGAGGATGCCTACTTCCACATTCCCATCCTAAAGGGGCACCGAAAATTCCTCAGATTCGTGGTCCAAGGGCGTCATTACCAGTTCAAAGCCCTTCCCTTCGGACTACGGTCGGCACCCAGGGTATTCACCAAGTGCCTCGCACCGGTGGCGGCGCAGCTGCGCCGCGAGGGGATTCACGTCTACCCCTACCTGGACGACTGGCTCATCCGCGCCAAGACGAGGGAGCTCGCCGTGGTCCACACGGCAAGGACCGTCCAACTCCTCACGGACCTGGGATTCTCCGTGAACTACGCCAAATCCCACCTGGTGCCCGCGCAAGTCGCACTGTTTCTGGGAGCGAGGCTCGACACAGTGTCCCTTCTGGCCTCCCCGTCGGAGGAGAGGACCAGGACCATCTTGGGCAAGGTGCAACGGATGTTGGTGGCCGACGCGGCCAAGGTGAGGTCCATCAAGTCCCTCCTCGGGATGATGTCTTCCTGCATCTACCTCATTCCCATGTGCAGGCTCCGGATGCGCCCGTTGCAAGAATTCCTGGATGCGCGCTGGATCCAGACGACGGGCAGCTTCGAGGAAAGGATCAAGCTCGACGAGAGTTTCCGACGAGCGATACGGTGGTGGGGCACCCGCGCGCATCTGACGGCGGGCATGGACTTCCAGACCCCAGCCCACCAGGAGACTGTGACCACGGATGCCTCCCTGGAAGGGTGGGGAGCGCACACCGAAAATCTGCACGCAAGGGGACTCTGGCTCCCGACGGAGAAGTCCCTGCATATCAACGTCCTGGAGCTCCGTGCAGTGTTTTGGGCCCTCAGGTCCTTCCTTCCGTCCCTCAAGGGCAAGGTGGTGAGGATCTTCACCGACAACACCACCACCATGTTTTACATCAGGAAACAGGGCGGAACCAGGTCCCCAGCGCTGTCCAAGGAGGCGCAGGACCTGTGGCATTGGGCCGTCGCCCAAGGGATTTTTCTGGTGCCGTTTCATCTGGCAGGGATAAAAAACACCATCGCCGACTCACTCAGCAGGGAGCTGCGCTCGTGCCACGAGTGGGAACTACGGCAGGATCTGGTGGATCGCCTCTTCCGACGGTGGGGCACACCCCAGATCGACCTGTTCGCGACGGCGACGAACACCAAGTGCCGGAGGTTCGCCAGCAGGTTTCCCCAGACGAGGAGCATGGGCGATGCTTTCTCGTTCCCCTGGGAGGGCCTGTTCCTCTACGCGTTCCCTCCCTTGCCTCTGCTAATCCGGCTCGTCAACCAGCTCAAGAGGTCACGGTGCAGGATGATCCTCGTCGCACCTGCGTGGCCGAGGCAGATATGGTTCCCGGACCTTCTGGACTTGTCAGCGTCCCCGCCGATCAAGCTGCCGGCGGACGCGGATCTACTCTCCAGGGAAGGAGGCGCCATCCTCCACCACGACCCGAAGTCGCTGAACTTGCAGGCCTGGCTCCTGCAGCGCTAGAGTTTGGAGGATACGACATACCGGCCGATTGCAGAGAGGTTCTTGCAAAGGCCAGGGCGTCCTCGACTCTTAAATGCTACGGACACAAATGGAAGAGGTTCTCTGTCTGGTGCCACGCACAGAAGATTAACCCTCTACGGATTACGGCTCCCCAAGTACTGCCGTACCTGCTGACGCTGGCCAAAGCTGGTCTGGCACACGCGTCCATCAAGATTCATCTTGCTGCGATCTCCCGATACACCAGAACCACGGGGCGGACGTCCTTGTGGTCTCATCGTCTGGTGAAAGAGTTCATGAAGGGACTGTTCAGATCGTTCCCGCCGGTGAAGGCTCCGGCCCCGGCGTGGGAGCTCAACGTGGTGCTGACCAAGCTCATGGGACCTCCGTTCGAGCCTCTGCACTCGGCCCCGTTGAAGTTTCTATCGTGGAAAACAGCTTTTCTTGTGGCCATCACCTCCGCACGACGAGTGGGAGAGATCCAGGCCCTTTCCTGCAAGGCCCCGTACTTGACTTTCCACGACACGAGGGTAGTGCTCAGGACGCACCCCTCCTTCATGCCCAAGGTGCCGTCGGACTTCCATCTCAACGAACCCTTGGTGTTGCCTGTGTTCTTCCCGTCGCCTTCGTCGCCGGCTGAGAGGACTTTGCACTCGCTGGATGTGGATAGAGCGCTGAAGTTCTACGTAGACCGCACGAAGTGTTTTCGGAAGACGTCACAACTCTTTGTGAACTTTGGACCTGTCAATCGGGGGAAGGCTCTCTCGAAGGCTTCCATTTCCAGATGGCTCTCCGGCTGTATCATGTACTGTCATCGGTTGGCAAACCGACCGCTGCCTGGCCGTCCGAGAGCCCATTCCACCAGAGCGATCGCAGCTACCACGGCGTTCCTATCTGGTGTGCCCCTGCTGGACATATGCAGGGCTGCTACGTGGAGGTCGACGCACACCTTCACGAAATTCTACTGCGTCGACCGGGATTCCAGGGAGGAGTCCAGGGTCGGCCAAGCAGTGCTGCGCAACCTGTTCGCCTGAGGTGAGCCTGGTGAGGAGGTAAGATGCTTAATGTTGAGTTTATGTGATGCTTAATGTTGAGCCTTTGCCACCTCCCGTGGTTGTGCATGTGTGTACTGCTATGTATTCTTTATTCATGAGCATGTGAATCCATGCCAGAACCCATGCTGGAGAAGGAACAAGTTACTTACCTGTAACTGTTGTTCTCCAGCATGGGTCTGGCATGGATTCACATGCGAACCCTCCCGCCTACCCCTCTGCGGCTCTTCACTTGGTCATACTGCCACTTCACGTGCTTCCAAATCTGAAGATGGCTGCCAGAGGCGGTGCTTAGGTAGAGGGCAGTCATTGGCTGTGGTCAGTATGACGCAGAGACCAGTGATTGGTTATTACTACGAAAGACAGATCAGAAACGAAACTGATACTGGTTTTTTCTTTACCGAGGATTCCCAGCCTGACGACGGGGAATATTCATGAGCATGTGAATCCATGCCAGACCCATGCTGGAGAACAACAGTTACAGGTAAGTAACTTGTTCCTTCTTCCTTCTTATCTTCCTTGGGTCTGAGTCCTTCTTTTCCTTAGGCTTCTTATCTTTCTTTTCGTGCAGTCAAGGTGGCTTCCGAGGTCTAACTCCCTCGGAGGCCACCTTGACTGGAGTAGAAACCATGTCATGGGGAACCCCAAGGAGCCAACCCCTAAGTCCAGGGAAAAAGCCAGCAGGCACCAAAAAGCCCTGGTTGCTGTTGCAGAAATAGTTCAAAAGAGGACTCGGAGCAATGATGATTCACGCTGGTAAGTAAACTGCACCTCAGATACCGCTCTGGCTGCCAAGAAAGTAATAAACCAGGAGTCTGGAAGTTTGCAGATATAGTTCAAAAGAGGACACAAAGGAATGATGGTTGACGCTGGTAAGTAAACAACTCCTCAGTTACCGCTCCAGCGGTCAAGGAAGTAATAAACCAGGAGTCTGGGAATATCGCCAATATAGTTGGCTGGTGAAATGTCCAAATAGTAAACAAGCTGGGAATACAGGTAAAGTCTCACTTTTCCTAAAAGGAAGTTGGCTCGGAATGAAGATGTTTGGAACAGAAAGCCTGAAAGGATTAGAAGAGAGAGCATACAGCATCCGCGGGTGCGGAGTGCAGTTTAAGAGCATCGGAGAAATGCAGTGTAAGACTTCCGGATCGTGGAAAAGAAAGGAATACACCCGTGACCGGAATTGGGAACAAGCCAGAGCAGGTAAGGAAAACACAGAGTTAGTGGGAGGTATGCAGAAATCGGAGTACAGAGCTAGAGAAGAGCAGAATAGACAGAAACCCGCAGTGAAAAGGTGGGGCAAGAACGAAAGGCAAAAAGGAAAATGATAGTGGAAGTGAGTGAGGATGGAAGATAAACCACGTACTAACAGAATGTGGGTTGTACAAGGTACGCGGCAGAAACTAAGACAGAAAAATAAGGCTGAGAAACAGTACAAGGACGAGGTAAAGGAAGGAACCAAATGTACCAAAATACCAAAGGCGAGGAATGCTTACGAAAGAACACACAAGGGCACAAGCTGAATAAGCAAAGAGCTGAGGAGTAGAACTGTGCAAGCACAGCAGTGTAGTCCTAGAGGAAGTGACGGATACAACACACCGTTCCCATGGAACAGTGCATTGATAAACACCAGGCAGCCATGTTGGTTGAGGACTAGACCGAGTCCACGAGAAGGAACGAAACGTGACCGCTAGTGTTTCCACCTCTGCCACAACTTCCAGAGGCGTAGCCTAACAATTTGTTGCATCAAAAGTTATAAATGTCCCCAGGATTCCTCAGGACATTAAGTAACGTTTAGTGCAATAAATGTCTTGGTGCAAACACTGTCTAATATAAAGCTATATGTTCAATAGCCAATATGTTTGATCCAGTTGTTGAATGAAAGGATGTGTACTGCTATGGTTCATAAGCCAATGCCAGTTTTGCCAACGTTTGATGATGGTTCAGTTAGTTAAACATTCGTAGTGGTTGGGTATCGAGTCAATTGCAAGAAGAGAATAGCTATAAGGATGCACAAATCAGTATTTAAAAAATGAATTAACCAAGCAGTGACAAAATTGTGGTGAATAAACCTAAAAAAAAGTAAGGAAATCAGTGGCCGGGGAACAGGGTAAAAAAGGAAAAGAAGTGTATTGTTGGTTGATGTTGGCAGATATTTTTCACAAAACGTTAGTATCTTATAAGTAGATCTAGTCACAAGCAAAAATGTTAAGAATCATTTCCTTACATTGGTGTAGGGATGTAATGGACTATGTTGGGATGGTAAGCACTGTCCTGGAATAATGTAAGAGAGCAAATATTAGGTGTCTAATGTGATGAATCTGATGATGTCGTCACTTATTTCCCCTAGGTAACCTCTCCCTATGTGGCCAGGGGATGGCAGCCACTACCTGATCCTGACCACAGGGGCGGCTATATGAGGGAGGACCACCTGGAGGCGGTGACCCTCAGGGGATGACACGACCTCTTTAGGAAATGTCACATACCGCCCTTACCTTTTAGGGATGTTTCCTCCATTCCTCATGTCTAAATGGCATATTGCAACACTCTCCCTCAACTATGTACCAGATCTTCTTTAAGTAATCTCCAACATGCCACAAAGAACAATATATCAACCACTGAGACGAGGAAGAGGCAGGGCGCAGAAATGGTCACTCTCGAAAGGTTCCAATACCAGTTTCCTCTAAATCACATAAGGAACAATGTGATAACAAATCAGACGAGAAAGAGGGCTAGAACAATGAAGATCACTAAGACTGGTAAGCCCACACCGTGGTCTAGTTTTTGGAAACTATTCAATCATGCTGGGAAGTTTAAACCAAGTGCAGCTGACAACAAGCACAGAGAGCTGCAGATGCTGAGCTGCACAGCGACCTGCACGGACACCGACCAGTACGCTGAGGGAGAGGACGCCACAGGAAACCGTGTTGAAGCTGACCCAGATGGCAGTAGAGGAATCCAGAGTGCAGACGGTTCGCCGCCAGAAATTGCAAGGCAGCAGGAATCGAATACAGACATGGCGAGGGCGCAGCGGCTAATAGGGCGCATGCTGAGCCAGCAACCCAAAAGGAACCGAAGCCGAGAAGAGCGAAGGACACTAAAAGCACCCGTTAAACCCAGGAAAAGCCAAAGAGTTACCAGGTTGCCTAAAAGTGTACGCCGCTCCATAGAAGCAACATGCGAGCAAAGAGAAATCTGTAAAGAAACTAACATACCTGTAAGCTATGTCACAAAGGGGTTGTTGAACCCACACCTTAAAAGAGTAAGCAAAGTAATTGTGAAAGAAAGCCAAGTAAAAGTGAACGCACTGGGTAAAGTCATAAAACTCATTGTGCGAAAGTCCTTGAAGGAGAGTAAACCAAGTGAAGATACTTCTTTGAATGACTGCAAAGAACTCTTGGCAGAAGAATATACCAGGCAAAGTTAAAAGTGTGTAATAAGTTAGAGGAGGAGAAGTAGCTCAAGGAATATCCATGCCTTTGAGATTGGGAAGTGCTATAAGAGTGAAGACAGTAAAAGGAGAATTCCTAGGAAGTCACACGCCATTAGGATTCTACATTATTTGAAACTTGAAGAGAAACCTCGGGAAAGGAGCTATTTCAATGTGCTAGGAGGAGAAACCTATCCTCTCGGGGTTCTAAAGAACTTGGTTATTCTTTTTTTGATCTTTTCATATTGGTAAAGGGAATCGGGGGAAGGGATCCATTCCCTGGAACTGTGAATATTATCAACTTAGAACTTTTTGGTTGGATTTATATCTTTGTGTTGAAGTCCAACGTGTGTGCACCTTGAGATCCAGAGACACTCTCCTTTGCACTTTTGAGTTTGTTTTTAGAATGTGAGGGCCAGAATAGGACACAGGACAAACAGCTTTGTTTTTGGTTGAGGTAGGGAAATACCTCCTAGATTAGGCATAGTGAAGCATTTCCCAACCCTTTTATTATTTTGAAAAAAAGTGTATAACCAAAACCATGAGTGCTTTGTGTCTGCGTCTCATTCCTAGCTTCTCACACTAATTTAAGGTGAACCCCTTGGCTACATAAAGTGCCCTTTGGTACATTCATGGTACCTAAGACGTTTCCATAACTAATGCTCTGAGTAGTGTTTGTTTGGTGCTGTATGCAGTCTTGGTGTTTTGGTAGTGCTTTGCCATTTTGTTGACAGGAGTTCTTTTTACTTTGGTGCATGTGATGGGATCCTAGTCTTGCAGTTAACCTTTTCACCATCTTGGTATCAAGTGTATTATTTAGGTGTGGTCGCAGTATTCCTGTAAATGATATTAAATAATAGACATGGGGGCAATTTTAGTCACTATTTGTGATAGAAGTTAAATAGTTGGAAAAGAAAATAATTTGCTATTCTAGATTGTCAGAGATGTGTTAAATATTACCTTGTTGATCATTGCCTGTGGCGTGTCTGTCATGTGCAATACATTATCAGCGTAGAATGTGCCATCTTGTAATGCCATAGCTATTTCTAATGTTAACAATACTTTGTACAAAGTATTGTCAGAATATATTTCCAACATGGCTAACTCTACTGTGATGCTTACTGGGGTGGAAAATTACCCTTTGGTGGCGGTACTTTAATTGAAGTTTATTGTGTCCAGTAATTTTCATTTACTTAAATTCCATTGTTGTCGCTTTACTCTGGCCATTGTGTTTTCTTGGTTATACACCATGATTTATAATACTCCTACGTCCCGTGACCTATCCTCCACATTTATGGTATTCCTCGATGGGCAGGAATGGAACCAGAGTCCTAGCACAGCGAAGCACATGCTTCCCTTTTTATATTTGCGCGGGGTGCATCCATGCCTCGGCCTCCATGCTCAATGCTCCTTGCTCTGCCCTGGATGTATCAGCCACCTAGCACAGATGCTTCCTTTTCTGTCGCCACTTCCTGCAGTAGCAACTTAATTTGATTTTTCCGATTCCCCTGCTCCCCACAGCACTCTTGTTCCTGCTGGCTAGAGCAGGGCACTCTGTGCACGCGGGTAGCTGGTCCTTCTCGGTGGTAAGCCCTCACATTCTACAGTGTCTGGGCCCTTTTCACCACTGGGACGTTTAAATTGTTTGGCACTGTCGGAAGAGATCTTCAAGGCCACTCCGCTGGATCATCAGATGAGCTTTGTGGATTCGAAAAAAAGACGAGTTAGACCCCCTTTTCTCTGCAGCCCAACCAGGTGATTCCTTTACAGAGGACGACTGGTTTCGGGTGAACTTTTTCTAGCGACCGTACAACCGGGGGCTGCCCTGAGGTCTCTGTGGAGACTGTTCCCGGTTTTTGAACTTGGGCTAGACTGTTCCCGGTTTTTGAACTTGGGCTTAAGCCTCTGTGAGTGCTTCTATTGGGAGGGTTGCCTCATATGAAGACTCGTCCAAAGCTCATCCTGCTCCCTGCAGCTGGTCTGTTCTGGTGGGCCTTCCAAAATCCTGCAATTGCGACAGGCCTGATGCACCAATGTTCTTCTGAGTGCTTCTCAGCCTTCACAGTCACCATTCCTGTGCAACAAGCACAGACCAACATGCAACAGTGCTACTGTTAGTGTTGGGCTGAGATTCCAGAAAAACATTACTAGTCAAATCCCCTGTAGTTTCTTC
This sequence comes from Ambystoma mexicanum, assembly GCF_040938575.1. NCBI lineage: Eukaryota > Metazoa > Chordata > Amphibia > Caudata > Ambystomatidae > Ambystoma > Ambystoma mexicanum. The sequence goes on along the minus strand of NC_090933.1, from coordinate 133,820,784 downwards.
CAGGAATGCTGATCTGGGAGAGCGGGATAGGTTTTTACCACCGGCACCCCTGGGGTTGCTGGGACTTCTCTGTTCTCCCCAGGTTGAATGCCCCCCCCTGTCAAAGACTACTCTGCTCCACCACTAACAAGTGGTTCCATCCAGCACTTGGGCTCCAAGGGGTATGCCTGGGCCCTCAAGAGGGTATTCCCATGATCATCATTTGAGGCACGACTACATGTTCAAGAGATTCCAAGACATCATGAACTTTTAGCCAGTAAGGCAATTCTTTAAGGGCCTTGCGCAAGAGCTGCTAGTCCCAGATCCTCAACTGAGTCAAACAAATCTGCACTCAGGAGGAATACCTCAACCTTTGCCTACAAATGCCTCCAGCAGTGGGTTCAGCCTCTGTCCTGCAATATTCATTCTCCACCTCTCCTGCCTAAGGATCCACCTCTGCCTTGACCACCATTACCAACTGATCACCCAGATGGCTGACACCCAGGTGGAGCCAGGCAGTGAGTGGGATGAAACGGATGAGACACCGATGTCGACATAAACCTTCTATGAGAGAATCCAAAGGCTCATGGACTATCTGGGCATGCCTGTCCCAGAGAACTCTCAATCAGGCCAGGGAGATCTTTCCTCTGTACGATCCCTCAAGGCTGCAGATCAATTGGGTATCCACTTACAGCCTGATGTAATGGGGAAGCCTTAAAACGTTACCTAAAACCTGTCGGTTTCTGTGATGGTCAGTGGATCTCCGTTAACAGACACTTCCTACGGAGAAGCTATGCATGAAGGGGTGCATCCTCTGGTCCATTCAACAGTAGTAGCTGCAGAAATGCTTTTTGCGAATGGGCAGTCGTCGTCCTGTTCTGCCTCACACGGACTCCTTGCTTGAGACGATCAGCTTTTGTATTCAGCCGGCAAAAATGTATCGGAACAAAGCTTTGAATTTTTGGCAGGCTAATGGTGAAGCGGTTTTGGTAGCTACCAATTAGACATTTTTGAGAGAACTTTTAGATTATGATTCCCTGCTCCCTATGGAATACCAGGTAGGGTTCCACTCAAGGTTAGTTGAGGCAAGACAAGTAGCACAAGAACTCATATAGGCCTTGCAGCAGCATCTTGACATTGCAGTGTGTGGTATGGTAATGGGCGCAGCCTTGTGCAGGCAGGCACTGCTGAGGGCTACTAAGGTTCAGCCTGATGTTCGGGACAAGAGCATGGATATCCCATTTAACGGGGTTCGCGTATGGACAAAGGTTTGAACAAGAAAAAGACAAAGCACCTAGACCTCGAAGTCAATGGTTTTACCAACAAAGGCTCCTGGTAACGTGGAGACCTACGTCATCCGAGGCAGCCCTTTCCCTCTAAGAACACCTAGGTGTTTTGTGGGTTCCACATCAGATCCAGCCGTGCAGACCTATCACCCAGCGCGCTTCAGAAGAAGCAGACATGCCCCTCTAGGAATAATTTCTTCTCACAGCCTTTCCCGTTTTCAGAATCCAAACTGTCGACATCTGAGGGTTGGTATCCACAGTACATCAGTTGGGGTCTAGGCATCTTTTCATCTGGACGATTGGAAGGCAATATTAGACGACCCTTGTGTCCTTTCTGTGGTGAGTTGAGGCTATAGCCTTAATCCTTACATCCTTCCCCTCTGTCAGTGAGGCTTTGAGTCTCCGCTTCCAGAGATTCAGAACCTATTGTCGATAAATGCACTCAAACCGGTTCCTTATTCAGAGAGGGTCTTGGGTGTCTACTCAAGGTTCTTTAATGCTACAAAAATGAACAAAGCAGGCCTGCACAGGATACTGGACCTCCCCCAACCTGTTCTTATCTCAAGGACACTTTAAGATGATAACATCGGCCCGCATACAGACTTCCTTACAGCCGGGCTATTGACTAATATCTGGATGTTCAAGTTGCTATTCAACCCACTCAAAAACAGGGTCAGGCCTGTCGGGCAGGGCGGCTCCGGCATGCAGACCTGTAGTATGCTGGTCCGGAAACAACTGTGCCGGTTGTTTCCGTACCGGCAGGCTCAGAATGAGTCCCTATGACATTATAAAGAGCTACGAGTTTTGGCATTGTTTAAGCTCGTTCATGGTATCCTTACACATAGCACTTAACCGTATTTGGACAAATGTTGTATGACTTTTAAAATATGAGAATGTTCTGAAATGTTTTTAAACATGTCTGTGTTAACATCTGTTCATGAATTAATTGCATTTTACTAGTGATCTAAATTTAAACTAACTTTGTGAAATGATGCATTTTTATTCAAAATTGATCTGATTTTGTAAAGTGAAAAGCTCATTGGAGCTAAACACATTAAAATAAATTATATTAAGATGCTTTGACTGTTAGCATAATGCTATAGCATGCTTTGTTGCTTGGACAGCGCTTTATGCACAGTAAGTCCAGCAATCATTCAGACTGAAAGCCGATAAATTGAACATTAGTGCCCACACAGATCAGCACTGAAGGGTGTCTCAGCCTGCCAATTTTGAAAGAATAGGTGTAAAACAGAAGTGCATGTGTTTGAAAATGGAATCACAGGCAAGAGAAATGTTGATTTGGGCGGCTTGTACACTTGGAAAAATGTTTAATAAGTTAATGTGCATCATGGAGTGCGAGGCAAGTGCTGTTCAGCTGTACCTGCCTCTGATCCTGTCAGTCTTGCTGCACCATCCCTGTTGGTCTCTGCTGGCATCCCCGTTTCCTTTGTGAATTACTGTGCAAACTCCTTCAAAGACTTGTGCGGGTCGATAACCATGCCCCCCCCTAACCGGAAAGCCTTTAAATTGACAGCACTTGCGCGCCTCGTGAGAGTGTGAGGCAAGTGCTGTTCAACTGTACCTGCCTCTGATGCTGTCAAAGCCTTGCTCCACCATTGCTGCTGTTCTCCGCTGGTCTGCCTGAATTGCTGTGCAAACTCCTTCAAAGACTTGTGGTATGCCTCTTTACTAACCGCCTACTACTTTACCCCGCTGACTATAACTGATCTCTAAAAAAACACACTAATCTCTTTTACAGCGGGTCGATAACCACACCCCCTACCCGGAAGCCTTCCAATTGCCAACGCGCACGCATCGCAGGAGTGCGAGGTGAGTGCTGTTCAGCTGTTGATATGCGCACCCAGCCCGAGTCTCCTTAACTGAGTCTCCTGGCACTTGATTCTGCAACATAGTATTAGATGTCGGCCTCTAACTTGAAATCCATAATGCTGGCTCAGCATTGTGCCGGCTAGTTACTACAGGTTCCAATGACACACCAGCAGAGCCCAATTTGATTGTAGCCATGGAATCTAAAAAGGTCAACAAAAGTTAAACTACAAAAAAAAATGATCAAAGTCGCATACAACGGATATTATACAACTATGGTAGCTAAACACCGACAACGCGGCAGCTCAGGGACCAAATCAGCTCGAGGCTTCGAGCACAAGCAAACACACACAACAAGCCAAAGATTCTCAATCAAAAGAAAGTATGGCAAAATCTTCTAATGATGCCCCTGCCGTCACAGATGCTGAATTGTTCTGTATTGCAAACCAAGCCATCCACTAGCAATGGGGGCATAGCAACGAATGATGGACTTATCCTTGCTAGTATAATCCAAGACCTCATACGATCGATTGGTCAACTAATGGATATTCAACCAACAGAGCCCATTTACACTGCTACAAATATAACAGGAGCCTTAATTCAGGTGGTGGAGAATTCACAACTTCCCTTGTTCTACTTGCAAGTACTTAAATCCACTGCGCAAATTCGGCTCCTTACGAAACACTCTTGCCGATGCTGGAAAGTGGAGTATGCAAACTGACAAAAGCAGACCATGTTTTTTTCTCAGCTCGAAATACAAATCGTACAATTTATGAAACGCAATTGGAGGATGCGTTTACATTGATCACACTCGCCAATTTTATACCCAGATTCTTCCAAATCATCCTTCAATAGCTCTGTTACCTCTCCTCCGTCATTTGTGACAACCACACTGCATCCCTCTTTTTGGCTAACGTAACCTCCCATCTCACTTTACGAAAGTATCCTGAATGCCATGAACTATGGCATATACGGCCTAACAAAAATATTTGAAGCCTTAAGTAAACAAAATGATGTACACAATAATCTAATCATGTTAGTGTTGGAAAAAGTCAATTGTGTAGCTATGGATTTAGAAAATGTACAACAAATCACTGCTGCAATAACATTATCTCATAACAATCGGAGATGAGACCTTTGCCCCAGATTGTGACCAAGATGGGTTCACAGACTGAGACACAGGAGTATGTGACGCACCCTGGCATGCTTAGCATTCTGGAACGGCTTCCTCATGTGTACACGATGTTGTGGAGGACATAGCTGAAATACATACGTCACAAGAGTCAGTATTTGAAGTTTTTCATCCACAAAAAGGAAGAAAAAGATAAAACGGATGGGAAATTCCCCCCAAAACCTAAGAACTTATCAAATACTATCAAAGTGGTAACAAGTAAATCGAAAATTTTCCTAGATAATCGGACGCCGCCATCTAAGACCATAAAAACCACACAAAATATGAGGCTGCCCTAACTCTACAAATGACCCCAATATGAAATTAACTAGTTCAAAAGACAAGTTAGAACACATTGATTTATGGGAGTCTGCAATGTCTCCTTAGAGTATCTGCCCCTCTTTAGATGAGCAAGATGTTATGAACCTATCCACTTACTCAATATCAACCTTACCTTCAGTCGCAAGCTTATGTTGGAGTCGTCTGACTCGTCTGAGTCTTCATTCACCGTCAGGTTGCCCGTTCAGACCTTTACCAATGAAGATCCTGAATTCCTTGATAATTGCATGTTCTTGACTCTAGAGCAGAAACTAAATCGTGCATGCAAGCTACGTCTCAACCTACCCCCTAGTCTCCCTCTGGTGAGAATTGGCATAGAAACATCCAACAGTCAGCGCCATGTTCAACAACAATTCCCAAAAAGACAAGTCCTCTTAAGAGGGCGAGTTCCAACCACTATCAATTCTAAAATTCTAATAATGGTCAGGAAATTGATTTCAACATCTCGCCTAAGAAATAAATCAGCAGCGTCGTTATTGACCATGATCAACAGACATAGAGATGATCCTTACCCAAATAAATCAACAATCATTACTGCATTCAGGTCCATACACAATCTAAAAGCAATCCGCTCACATGATAAACAATATAGCCAATGTATTAATAACAAGAAGATGGATACAGTTACCCTGGCAATTCCTTCTCAAATCATCAAGGAACACATTTGGAACATAAAGGATAAATTAGAACAACGCAGATTTAAACTAGAGATAAGAGTCCATCTACTCAAAAGTTAAGTAGATCAATTTACGACAACAGTCGGAAAGATCAGACACAGTCAAACATATTTCAACCATTGCACATTAATTGTCAAAGAAAACAAAGCCATCTCCATCATGAGGTCTCCTTTAGAACATCACAAAAACACACCAACGAATCGGACTGGTTTTGGCTGGCGGAAGCTATCAATGATATGAATGACAATCAAAAATATGAATGCCAAGTTCCATCCATGCCGTGTAAGATCAAAATGGTCGAACACAAGAGGCTAAAAACACTTAATGAGTAAGAATTAGATTGAATGGGTTTGAGATTGAATCAGTGCGCTTATGACCACTGTTGTAGTTTGAAATGTTGCAGGCTGCGCCCACCCAGACAAGGGCTTTGAAAGTTAAACAATATGTATTGGACTGGATTCTGGTGAATCGCGCTCTGCCTCCCTAAAGTTCATAAGATTTGTGAGAATATGTGATTGAATCAGAGTCCTCCAGTTAGGCATTCTTAAAGTTTCAGTTTATTGCTGATATGGTCAGCCGACACATGTTTCGACCTTGGTCGTTCTCAAGGCTTTTCTCCTACTGTTTCAGTGGATAGTTTGATATTTCTGTTGTCGCTTTATCGATTCTTTAGTATTAATCAGCGTGGACACAGTGCCTAGTTGGGATGAACCCTACTTTTGATGTATCTTAAATGCGTATTAGTGTGCATCTGCATTAGGTACAGTTCAAATGACTCCATGGTATATTTCCCAGAACAAAGTTGTGAGCATTGCTGCGCCTTGATGGCGCATAGCTATCATGCGTTTCTTGATATTGCGCAATGAATAAGTTTGCCAAAGTTGGACCATACGTGGCTCCCATCGCGGCCCCCTTGGACTGAATAGAGTACACATCATTAAATAATGCAAGCATTAATGTTCAGGGTAAATCTTAAAAAGCTTTTACACATTTCAATGTGTCTATCATAAGATGCGGAGGAGTTCCGATATATGTATTCTACAGCTTTAATGGCTAGTTCATGGTCTAAGCTCGTATATGGCGCTGGAACATCAAATGTAGCTATGAGAAAATCTTCTTGCCAGTGAATTGTCTCGAGGAACTGCAACACTTGTGTACTATCCCTAATATAGGATATCATATTTTGTACATGTGGTTTAATGCATCATCCAAGCAGTGTGAAATACCCTCTTTTGCCCAACTAATGCCACTCATTATAGTTCTAATATCGGGAAGAGTTTCATAGGATTTGAGTATCTTCGGAAGAAAACATAAGGTGGGCATAGTGGGTTCTGTGTTGACCAAAAACCTTTTCTCCTCATCTGTGAGGTATCCCAAAGAGTGCCATTCGTGAATAAGGGCCTGTAAGTTCTGAACGACCCTCTTGGTTGGATTTGAGCCTAATTGTTTATAACATCCCGGGGTGGCTAGTTGTTTTTTCCCATGTTTATATAGTCTTGCGTGTTGAATATAAAGACATTTCCTCCCTTGTCTGCCTCCTTAATTGTGATGGTACAATCCCTAGCTAGATTCTCTAGCACTTTTGTGTTCTTCTGTGTTTAGATTAGTTCTGCTCCTTTTCTTTCCAACAATGGATTAGTCTAAATAGGCATGTATGGCTTGTGTTGGTGCTCTATGAAATGTCTCAATGACATTTTCACTCCCCAATTGTGGAGTAAATTTTGATCTAGGCTTGAATTCCTCTATTTCCAAATGTCTAGCTTTCACTCCTAGCTCTCTACATATAGTTCCCTGATCTAAGTGAGTATCTTTTATCTAAAGACATTAGAAGTTCTTTACTTCTAATATCTTTCAAGGGGTCGAGCATAGGTTTAGAAACATATGTCTTCACTTGATTTGCAAAACATTTTTTTAATTTAAGTTTTCTGACAAATTTGAGCAAATCAATTTGGAAATCCACAAAGTCGGTATTGGAACTTGGTGCAAAAGATAATCCTCTATTGAGAACTTTGATTTCAGGTTCTCTCAATATTCTGCTTGAGAGATTCACAACTATGTTCTTGTTTTTCACTTCGCTAACTGGTCAAAATCCTGGTGTGACTTGCGTCCTTGTTCGGACTTCCTCTCCCCCCCCCCCTCCTTCCACCGGTGTGGCATTCGGGGTTGAGTTATTTGATATGAGTGGATTCTGGAATCTGACTTGCTTTGAATTTCTTTGACTGCCCTTCTTGTATCAACAAATTTGTGCTAAAAAAAAACTTACTTCTGGTGGAGACTGAATCTTTGTTGCTAGCACTGGTCCCTGACACATCGGTTTTCTCCCCCTCTGATTGCAGGATCAGAACTGGCTGGAGTAGTGTTGAATGAACTATTTCTTCATTTGGAGCCTGTATCATCAAATTTGCTCTGAAAGGTATAGACCCTATTTTGTCTGTAATCCTTATCATCCCTAAAATATTTCATTAATGATATCAAGCCAAGAAAATTCAGGAAATATTTTACGGATTTCAGAGCCAATTTGATGATGGTGTCATGAACCGTCGTCTACGTCCTTTCTGGACCTCCTGGTCCCTGACTCTCAGGGGATTGCATGCAGTTATCCTTCCAACATGGCCGCCCAGAACAGAATGCTCCCCTGTTATTGTAAATGATCAACTGGAATACGAGGTTTCCAGGATTTGTGACTCAAGCTATCGACGTGGGCAACTACAATATCTGGTTGAGTGGAAAGGGTACCTTTCCAGTGAGCGTACCTGGGAACCTGTGTCAAACATGAATGCTCCCAGATTGGTCCTCCGATTTCATCTGATCCATCCGGGCAAACCCAGAGGAGCTGGTTTCCAGAGGAGGCATACTGTCATGAACCGTCGTCTGCGTCCTTTCTGGACCTCCTGGTCCTTGACTCGCAGGGGATTGCATGCAGTTATCCTTCCAACATGGCCGCCCTTAACAGAATTCTCCGGGTCAGTCTATGTGTTCCACGCTGCTCATCCTACAAAAGAGACACGCCCCCGCGGCTCTGCGCGGCTCAATGCTACCGCTACCTGTAGTCGGACGTGCTTAGCCGGAGTTCGATCGGGGCTCTCGCTTGATTCCTTGTTCCCATTCCCTTGAATTCCCTCCTGTTCCCTTTCCTCCCCAATCTCCTGGAAAACCTTCCGCGCTCGATTCACGGTCCTCCGTGCCTCTGACCGTACCTTAATTACTTCCTGGAATTACCCTGGACGTTTGGAACGCTCCTGGAAACTGAACCGCTGCTCTCACGCTGGACGACGAAGATCGGCGTTCGGGTCTATACAAATCCCGGACCGTAAAGAAGAACAACTCCCAGAAGGTCGCAAGTACACAACAGAAACAGGTGAGCAGGGGAGAGACTTGTGACAGATAGGCCATCACCTCCAAGTCAGGTTCTGAAATATGGCAGCTGTTAAAAACTGGAACCAGTGACGTATGCTCCTCCTGTCTGTTGAATGCAATTAGTACCCAAACATGGTCAACCCATTTTGCAGCAGTATTTGCAAGCCCTGTAGAATCTTTGGACCCTAAGGAGGATCAAATTTCCAATATTAATGTCCTCCAGACCTTCATGCTTGACCATCTAGATATACTTCTACTAATGGAATGAGCTCATCTCGTGCTGCTGGGCCTGATGGGTTGTCAAACACAACCTTGAAAGCGAATCTGCACATATTCTAGACCTAATATTTTGTAAAATCATACAATCTGGCCATATACCACCCTTGTGGAAGACGTCAATTATCGTACCAATATTCAAGAAGGGCAATCAGAAAGATCCTTTCAACGATCGACTGATTGCCCTTCTTGATATTCCAGGAAACATTTTTGCTCACCTGATTTTGAAAGACCTGAACAAGTGGCTAAAAAAACATCTATGGTAGACAACCACCAATCGGGCTTCCTGGCAGGATTGGGTACAGCTGTGAACCTCCTAATTCTATCTGCTATCAAACAAGTTTTATCGTCAAAACAGACGCTGTACGTAGCGTTCATAGATTTTAAACAAGCCTTCGATTCCATATCAAGGGATCGCCTATGGCAAAAGCTAAGGACAGCAGGTTGCCCAACCTACCTCTTGGATTTAAAACAGCAGCTTTACCACAACACCTCCATTAGGGTAAAACTGAATCAGGAAGGTTTATTAACAGAGCCCATCTATACCCATAGAAGCCTCGAACAGGGTTGTATCCTGGCCTCAAAGCTATTTAATTTTTATATCAAAGATCTGAACATTGCTCCTAATGCGACAAGATCCTTTCCACCTAAGATTGGCGAAACCTTTGTCTCTTGGCTTCTTTACACGGACAATCTGATCATTCTTGACTAGATGCCAATTGGATTCCAGAGACAGGTGACCATGCTTCAATCTTATGCTATGGTAAACACATTAACAATCAATACAAACAAATCAAATATCCTAATGCTCTCAGCTACCAAGACGAAAAAAAAAAAGACCTGTCTTCAAGTGGCACATAGGCAACCAACAACTAAAATAAATCATGAATTTTGCTATCTAGGCCAGAACATCAATGGCAACGTGTGTGATATCCCGTACAAAAAAATTAATTGAATGCAAGATGATAATCTAACATCTCAGGCGAGACTAATCCATCACACGTATGGTAAATGCTCATGTATGCCAATACTGACATTTTATAAACAAAAAGCTGTCCCTGTACTTGTCTATGGAGCTGTTTTGCTTTTCTGTCACATGTAATGGCCCTCGAATCACTTACTTTATTACACAGACCAAAAGTTCTTGGACTCAGGGAGGCAATAATACACACTTGGACCAATACTAGGAATTTAATCGGCTCTTTACAGGCCCTTTTAGTCATACAAAATATAAGCATACAAATGAATAGTGGTGCCATTGGTTATACATAGACACACAGACAAGGATCACTACGAACAAGTTCTACATCATCGTTGGTACATTTGAAGGAGAAAACTTAATCTCTGCCACTACAACACTACCCAGTCCAGAGGCAGATGGGCAGAGAGATCACACGTGCTAACAGGGTCTGGAGCGGAGCGTCCTCCCTGTCAGTGAGACTTCATCACCCAGGGTTCCAGTTGCTGATCTCTCATAAGGAATACCTCTCCTCTTATGGGGGACAAATCCCTGCCCCTCATGGTTTGCAAACTGCCCCCGGCCAAATGACAGACAGCAAGCATGGGAAGCAAATAGTGGAAAAATCCAGCCAGAAGTGGAAAAACCCAGCTCGTCTCCTGCGCTCCCGTTACCCGCACCCCTTATCACTGCACCTGCACAACTGACTCCCTTCTTGGCTTGTCCTTGAGCGAACAATACAACAGCTATCCACCACAGTGAGCTCATCTGCTTCATAATATAATATCGCACCCGTGCCAGAACTCATGTCTGCTAACTGAGCCCACAGAAACATAGACGTTCATTGCGGTGTGGTGATGAATGTACAAAATGGCTGCGCACCGGCGCATGTTTTTTAGCTCATATTCACACACGCATTACAGGAGCTCAAATGAAATTTCCAGAAAATCAACCTAACGAACTATATAGAAGGAATCTACAGGAAAAAACTATTGGCACTTCCAAAAAGTATCCCTATTGAAATAATTTGTTTCGAATTAGATATGGTATCCCTGCAAACAATATTAGATTGGCAAACACTAGCCCTCTACAGGGAATGCCTAATGCACGAAGCTCTTGCACCAAGTTTAATACTGGTCTTGCAGATTGTTTAAACAACGGTAATAACAAGTCCCTTGCTACTTGGAAAGCACATTGTTTGACAACTATGCAGAAATCCTATATTGACAATAATTTACTAATTTTCAATCCGGATCATGCAAAAGCAGAATTGGACCAATATGAGTGGTAACTGTTATGGGAAAAGTGTCAAAAATATAAAATTTGCAGGATTGGTTATTTCATGGTTAAAAACCTAAACCAAACTTGGAATTATCTTTTGAAATTTCCAGATCACAACTATCGGAATCTTATGCAGATTTTGTGAACTTAACACGTCAAACGAGACTCTCGAACATCTTCTGGTAGAGTGCCCGAGCTTAGCGACTATGAGGAAGAATTTTTCTATAAATTGTTCAATGAATTAGAATACTGCCGCCCAAACAAATGTGGGCGTTGATATTAAATGGAAATCACATTTTGCTGAACATAGCAACAGTAAACCTATTTTAAAAATGTAATTCACAAGGAGAGCTGGGGGCGCACAGGGGCACAGCTTGAGGATACCACATAAATGACTCTTAGAAATAAATTTCTATGACTACTGCGTTTTTTAACAAAAATGTGTAAATATAGATATCTGACATGTGTCCAAATGTGAAATGTTTATTTTTCAAATTTGTATTTGAAAGGTTGACAGTCAACCAAAACAAATAAAACATAAGTTATGTTACACCCAATACCACTGTAGCTGCCTTTGAGCACCTAGGCTTATCCTTTTGTGCAAAGTGTAGGTTTTTGGCTCAGCAGTGGTCAGTCTTTCAAGCCTTCCACAATAACAGGGCATCATTGTGAACCTGAGCATGTTGAAACCATGTACAAGAAAACAGGAGAGCAAAGCCCTTCTACTTTTCCTTGTACTTTACCCCGCTCTCTAACTCCCAAACACGAGAATCTATAGACAAGAAAGTCGAGGGGGGCGAATATGGGCATTTTCAAATGTGGGTGGACCAAAATGGCAGGTGGTGAATTTCTTACCGGGACTTGTGTAAACCTTTTCCAATAATATGCAGGAGTGTCTGAGCATAGCGAAGGAATATTAACCATTCAACAGGGGCTTAATCCGAAGGGCTCTCCCCCTGAGAAAATGTTTTAAATGATGGGTTAACACAGTGCATTTTACAACACACTTTCTGTGCACAATTGAGTAACAGGCCATAGAGTTTACTGCTGGTTTGATAAGGTAGCACGTGAAAAAAATCCATTAGATACCAAGTCACCAACTGGTTACAGGAGCATTTTACAACACGTTTTCATGATGCTACTATTCTGCCAGCGTAACAAACATTTTCATTCTGGCTCTGCCCGTACATGTCCATGATGTCTTCACCAACATATGCCAGTGTTCCCACATATATTCCTGTTTGCTTTGCACCCAATGCGAGTAATGATACTATAAGAAACCTGTTCATGCTGACTATGCAAATAGGCCCACGTAAAAAACAATACTCTTAGCTTTGCACATAAGGCCAGTAAAAATGGCATGCCACTGTAAGAGAACACATGCAGGCGCACTGCACCAATGTAGAACAGTATGACCATGTAAGAACACGCAACATGGTGGCTTTTCCCATAATGCCAGATAAGCAGGCAGTGCCACAGTAAGAAAACCTCTCCATGCTGGCTGCCAAGTTTCACTTTCAGTGCATCTTCTCCTCTATTCTCCCCACCCACAGAAATAACAGCCCTCGTTCTACTCTCTCGCAACCCGCCCCCACACAAAAATGTTGGGTGCCATGTGTCCGTGCTGGCGACTGTGCCTTTGCACCCTTTCCCCCCTTCAAACCCTCCCTCCAGCAGTGGCGGACCCAGTCTCACCAACCCACCTGCACACACGCATGCACATTACATGCATACACACTTTTCTTTGCATACACACAACACATTCACACACTGATGAATCCCGAGATATCGTCACCTTTCCCCGAGGGGGAGTCCCTTCCCATGAGGCCAAGGAGGTGAGGCCGCTACCCGATAGTCCCCCTGGGGATGGTGCTCAGCGGGAGGATCTCATAGTGAGAAACTCCCCCTCTGAGTATCAGGGAGAACATCTCAGGACAGCACAGTATTGCAGACCACCACCCAACTCCTCCTTGCCTCCTTGTCCCATGCCACAATCCTACATGCTACACTCCCCCATGTATGTCTGTGAGGTTGATAAGGCAGCGGTCACTGAGATAAGGAAGAGTAGGGATGACTTGACTATGACTTCAGTAAGAGGTACCGAGACGATAAGGAGGTGCGGAGCCATAACGAATCATCAATAGAACCTGAATGAGCGGTATAGCGCCATTGCTCATTCCAAATAAAGACTAAGAAAGGACTTATCTTCTTGTCACACCCTCCTAGGAGGAACCGCAAGCTTGGAGGACGTCCAGTGCAGATGGAACTAGAGGTTGCTGTCTGTGACGCTAGAACAGGAACCAAGGTGTCCTTACCCGGTCTGCTGCTCACAGACTGACTGGAGAGCTGTGGAAATGGGAGTCTTGATGCAGGAAACAGTTGGACGGCGTAGACATGGGGAGACATACAGCCCACCTAGAACGAAAAGCTGCAAAACCGCTGCGGAAACAGCAGGATAGTGTGAGAAGCTAACAAGGACATCAGAAGTGCCTGAGGCCGTCGAATGAGGAATGACCGAGACCCAGAAGTTACATGGGCTGTCTGGGTCAGAAGAGGGGACAAGAGAAACCGCAAACCAAGGGTTTGGGACCCATGTACAACACAATATTACCTGGCAGGAGAGTAAACCAGGTCTATCAGGAGTAAAATACAGAGAAGAGAGCAGGGTCTTGGACCTACAACTTAGTAAGGAGGGCATCACTAGTCCTCTTCTTTGTGGCAGTACCTGGCAGGGTAGTGCACCAGGTCTGCCAAAACAGATCACTAAAAGAACTGTGATACAGGTTTGGGACCCATATCGACAAGAGTATATAAGAAAGGCAAGGGCAAGGGAGTCATTCCCCCTGGTATTGTGAACTGTAAAACTAAGCCTGAGAAAAGCCTGGGGAAGGGAGACATTCCCCATGGTGTTGTGAACTGGAAAACAAAGCCATGAAAGGCCACGGGAAGGAAGTTGTTCCCCCCCTGGTTTTGTGAACTGTGAGAGCAAAGCTAAAGAAGGCCATGAGAAGGGAACCCTTTTCCTGGCAGTTGAACCTCACAAGGGGAGTCATTCCCACTAGGAAGAAAGAAATAGTGAACTTTCTGAAGCAGAGACTTGGAGGATCAACAATCCTTTTCTTTTTTGTGAAATACTGAAAGCAAGGGATTAAAGACATCCCCCCTGGGTATTATATTTTTTTAATAACACATTTTATTAGATTTATAACATACAACCATTGGGCCTTCTGGGGCCAACATTTAAACAACATTAATGATAATAATAGAAGTAAAAATAACATTGGATGGGAAAAACACTCATATGGAACACATGCTATATGCTATTATATAGCATTCAGTACATAGCGCAGTAATGTTTGGTACAACAGTAGGTTTTCCGCATTATTGTCCACAACCCTTAGTCTATGATGTTATGATATTGGAAGTTCAGTAGTTCATATCGTGGCTTCCCAGCGTTGCCATATTCTATTTGCTTTTTCAGGGCAACCTCTGGCTTTGTACACCCTCCTTTCTATGGCGATGCAGATTTCTACATCTGTAATCCACTGATTCACGTGCGGCGGTTCCGCTGCCTCCCACAAGCGTGCTATGTTTCTTTTGATGATCGCTGTTGTGGTCATGAGGCAGAGCTTTTCGTATTTTGAGAGATCTATCTCACTGTCCACTCCCAGTAGCAACAGTTTGGGATCCCTGGGAATCGTCTGGTTCAGGACTCTTGATAACACGTCGCAGCATTGCTGCCAGTAATAACTGATTACCGGGCATTCCCACAGTATATGGAAGAAGGTTCCTTCCTCTTCCCGGCAGCGCAGGCAGTTGGGTTCAGCTATTTTACCCCATTGATACAGTGCTACCCTCGGGTAATAGATCCTGTGCAGTATCTTCAGTTGTACTAAGCGTAGTCTGGTCGATATGGTGACTTCACGGGGGTACATCAGTATTTGGACGCAGTCTTCCGACATAATTTCTCCCAATTCAGCCTCCCATTTCGACTTCAATCGTTCCAGTTCTGGTGTGGCAAAGGAGGTGATAACACTGTACATCACAGTGGTGACTTTGGCTGAAATATGGTCCACCACTATGTTCCGTTCCAGTGGAGTAGAGTCTGCCATGTCTGAGAGAGCAGGGAGGTGCTGTTACAGGGCGTGTCAGAGCTGTGTGTAGTGATATCTCTCTGTTTCCAGGAGGTCAAAGGTCGAAGTCAGTTTATCAAAAGGTCTGATAGATCCTTCTGTTATAATGTCTTTCACTTTTTCTATACCGTGTCTCATCCACACCAGGCATTTTGGCAGTTTGATTACCTCGGGGAGGTTCCTGTTGTTCCACAACAGTTGTAATGGAGTGATTTTGTCTCCCCATCCTATGAAGGTGTGTGACTCTGCCCAGATACGTGGCATGTGCGAGGTTGTATCACGTGGAGTTGCCCTAGGTGTCACAGCATACAATTCCATGGGGGGTGACGCTCTCACATGTGGTAGTGTGGGGTCGGCGTGTAGAGTGTCGTTTATCACCGCCATCTGACTGGCCCAGTAGTATGTAGCCTCGGTAGACCGATACCTCCTTCCCATATTGACCTTTGTAAAGTTCGGTGCGCTATTCCCGGGTGTCCTCCACCCCACAGGAGTTGCCTAAGTACACGTTCTATCTCTTGGAACGTCTTGGTTGGTATGTGCAGCGGAGCATTCTGTAGCACATACAGGTAGCGGGGAAGTGTTAACATTTTGAACAGTGGAGCTCGTCCCAAGAGGATCAGGGGTAGAGACTTCCAATGTTGCACATCTCTTGTAAATCTTTCCGTAATGGGTTGCAGGTTGTCGGGTGTATAGTCGTTAAGATTTCTTGTGATCTGGACACCCAGATATTGAAATTGTTCATGCGCGACTTTATATGGGCAGGGCTCAGGGGGCTTGTTTCCCAGTTGGTTCAGTGCAAATAGTGTGGTTTTGGATCGGTTCACTTTCAAACCACTAAAGGTGCGGGATTCTTGTAATAGCTGTGTTACCACTGGGCAAGTTGTTTTAGGTTCTTGAAGGTATATCAGTAGGTCATCCCCGTATAGTGAGACTTTGTCTTCCCACTCTGGTCCTCCGGGGATGCCTTTCCATGTGTGCGTATCTCTTAGCCATTGGGCCAGTGGTTCCATGGCCAGCGCGAAGAGAAGGGCTGATAGTGGACAGCCTTGACGTGTCCCCTTCCCCAGGGCGAAGGTTCGTGACGTCCAGCCGTTTACCCTCACTTCGGCCGTCGGTGCTTCGTACAGCAGTTGGATCCAGGTCAGGAATCGTTCGCCGATCCCCGTTTTTCACATAATCGCCCAGATTGCTTCCCAGTGGACCGAGTCGAAGGCCTTCTCAAAGTCCACCGCGAGTACTGCCACGGGGGTGTCCAGGGTCTGGGCGCGCTCAATGGCCAGGTGTAGTCTACGTATGTTCATCCTCGTAGATCTACCAGGCATGAAACCACATTGATCTGGGTGTATTAGAGATGTTATGACTTGTTGTAGGCGCATCGCCAACAGTTTCGCCAGTATCTTTGTCTCGCTGTTAATTAGAGATATTGGTCGATAAGATCCACATTCGTCTGGGGGTTTGTCTGCCTTGGGTATCACAACTATCGTCGCCTTCCTTAGATCCGCTGGTAGGCTGCTGTTGTCTCGGGTCTGCTGATACAGTTTGAGTAAGTGTGGGGCCAGTTCAGTTCCGCCCATCTTCTTCCAGGTTTCGATGGGGAAACCGTTTGGACCAGGTGTCTTTCCGGACTGGAGTTGCATCATAGCTGCCACTATCTCCTCTTCTGTGATTTCCATTTCTAGGCCGGCCGCTTGTTCAGCATTAAGAGAGGGAAGGGTGATCTTTTCTAACACAGAGATTTCAGGGGGAGTTTCAGGTGCGATGCATAGTTTTTCATAGTATTTTGCAAATTCCTCTGCAATATCTGCGTCTTTTGATCTCGTTTCAGCGTTTTGTATTGTTATCGCTCTTACTTGGTTGTGTCCCTCATCTCTCCACTCCAGCCATGCTAGCATCTTTCCAGCTTTGTCGCCTGCCTCATAGATTCTGGCTCTCATCGCCCCGTGTGCCTGTTTAGCATTGTCCAATACAGTATTTTGTAACTTTTTTTGAGCTAGGGTCAGAGCTCTGTTCGTGTCAGGAGTATCGTGGAGCAGGTGTGATTCCTCCGCTACTTTGACATTTGCTTCTGCTTCTCTTATTGATTCCAGGTGTGCTTTTCTTTGTGCCACGGTCCAGGAGATGATCTCTCCATGAATCACAGGTTTGTAGGCTTCCCACAGAGTAATGGGGGGAGTCCACCATTCCTTCATTTAACTCGAAGTATGTTGCGCTAGCATTTTGTAGACGTTCTAACAGTTCCGGGGACCCTAAATGGTAATTATTCAGCCTCATACCGGTGGCGGGATTGGTTTACACGTCGTACTTGACATTAATAGGGGGGAGTGATCCGAGATGCCTCTTGGGAGGTACTCTGCCTGTGTCGCTGTGTGTATTATTGATGCTGGTATAAAGAAATAGTCTAGGCGCGACAATGATGCGTGTACCCCAGAATGATAGGAGTATTCTTTGCTTTCCGGGTGAAGGTGCCGCCACACATCCCTAATTCCAAATGCTTTGACAAAGGTGGCCAGATTAGTTCGGCTATTGGGGTCTCTACCGCGGAGGTGTGTGCGGTCTCGGGTATTGTCCATTACATCGTTGAAGTCTACCCCCAGGATTAGGATGTCTGAGGTGTCCATAGTGATCAGTGGGGTGATGTCTTCTATCAGCGTGGCTTGCAGTGTGGGTGGGGCATAGATCGCCAGTAGGGAGATCGTTTTGTTCCAGAGCGTGCCTGAGACATGCGTGTATCTGCCTCCAGTGTCTTGTGTCGCATCCGTAAGGGTAAAAGGAAGTCTTTTATGTATCAGTATTATTACTCCTCTGGCTCCCATTGTGAATACTGCTTGTATTGCTGTGCGGTAGTTGGACCTCTTAAACAGTGCATTGGTTGTTCCTGCCAGGTTCGTTTCAGTTAGGAAAGAAATATCTGGGCTGTGTCTATTCAGAAATTGCCGCACTAATCGTCTCTTCAGACTGCTTCCCACACCATTCACGTTCCAGGTGAGGAGCTTTAAAGTTCGGACCTTAGTATCTTGTGGCGTCATTTAGGTGTATGTGGGTGTAAATGACAGTAACGTTCTTTGGGGTCTGGCCATTGTGTTCATTTGTACCATGGCAGGGAACAACGATCTAGGTCGCACCGAAACCTGTGTCTCGAGAACTTCAGTGGTCCACTGGGTTTGTCCATCCTTTAAACATAAAAGCACATATCCAACTCCCCCCACCAAATACTTCGCCCCCAGCTGAAGCATCTGTCGCCTCATTACAACTCAAATACAAATTGAACAAATTAAACAAAAGCTGTAGACTCGCAGCCCATTGCTTGCAAGTTCCCACCGTGCTCCAACGCAGGGAGGCGGGGGGGGGGACTTTCCAGGGGGAGGGAGGGGGGCTTCCACCTGTTCTGGCCGCATTTCTATGAGTCTCTTCATGGCTGTTGTAATCATGTAAGCAGAGTGTCAACAGTGCAGAGTACCTTACACCTTGCTTATCGGGGCCTTCAGAGTTCTTGATTGTTCATGTCTCTGGTGTCAGTCTTCTCTTTCTTGTGGTTGCGGAATGTTGCCTGGCGGTTGTCGGTCCGGCTGTTCATGTCTTGGCCAGGCTCGGGGGGCTCTTTTTCCGTTGCCTCTTGTCTTGGTCCAGTCACCTTCAATGTGTTGCTCTGCACATTTCCATGCATCTTTGGGGTCATTGAAGTGGACCGTCGTGCCTTTATAGTATATTTTAAGTTGGGCAGGAAATAGGAGGCCATATTTCACATTCAAGGTTTGCAACTGTCTTTTGAGTTGGTCAAACGATTGTCGGGCTTTTTGCACGTCTCTGGTGTAATCTGGAAAAAATGATATCTTCGATCCATTGTATGTGAGGGTGCCTTTTGCCCGTGCCGTTTGGAGCAGTGCGTCGCGGTCTCGATAGTTCAATAGCTTTGCTATCACTGTGCGTGGGGGGGCACCTGGTACTGGGCGACCCGTCGGCACGTGGTGGGGCCGTTCAATTGAAAAGAAGTTGGAGAATGTACCTGTTTCGAACATGTCTGTGAATAGCTGCTCCAGAAATAATTCCATGTTCGGGCCTTCAACTTTCTCCGGCAATCCCAGGATTCTAACATTATTACGCCTGGATCTTTCCTCGCTTTCATCGACCCTCTCTGTTAGGCAGAAACCTGTGCAGTTCCCTCTGGGACCACTGCAAAAGATTTAGGACTACAGGTGTTTGGCAGTAAACCCACTTGGTAGCAATCTGTACCACACAGATTCACTTGGTAGCTGTGGCTGAGCAGTCAGACTTCCCTCAAGAAGAGTTAGGCAGTATACAGAGTATTCACAATAGGTCAAGAGAACACAGTAGAACAAGTAAACACTGACCAGGGCTTGGTGTAAAAGAGATATAATTATTTATTTAAAACCACATCTGGAGAAACACACACGCACTAATAGTAAGCAATTTAAAAACACGGTCACTAAAAGATATACACTCCCATAAAAGAATATTAGACAAGTCTTAAGTAAAACCCCACCTATTTTCAGACAGCGGTGAGCGCTTAACGTAGATGGCACTCTAATAGTTTGTTTTAAAAAGGGAGATAAAAGCAGAGAACAAGTTGAAACAGATCCCAACATGTTTATCAGAACATAACAAGAGAGGAAGGCAAAGTAAAACCGTGAAGTTAGAGTTCAAGAGGCAGGATCCACTTTCAGAGGATCCAAACGAAATGTGTCCAAGGTCACACGGTTGCAGTGCACAAAAGTCTTGTAACGGTTCAAAAAGGAGTTGGACCAAAGAAATGGACCAGTTAGAGGGTCAAGACGGACAGCCCAGTCCAGAAGGTTAAGGGGTTATTATTACCTTGTAGCAATCTTTAGAAAGGGAGGCCTGGCGGACACTGTACCTTAAAGTGGTGAGAACGCTCCAGCGGGGGCAGTTGTTCCTGGCAGCGGGTGCAAGTCGGTGCTTTGTCCGGGGGAAGAGAGGATCTCGTCGTGGAGGAAGACAGGAGTCCGTTGCACTGCCAGGGAAGAAACCAGACGCTGAGTTTCTCAGGTACAAGGAGCGGTCCGTTGATTCGCGGTTCAGTGGTAAGTGGCTATCCGGCTGCCGGGGTGCTTGGCACGGGCAGTTCGACCACAAACCGGGCTGGGGTGCGAAGAAAGGAAGGTAAACTGGTTGTGCCCACCAGTCAGGGGAAGAAGCCTCTCCAGCCGGGAGATCTTCTCTGTCGTCAGGAAGTAGTGAGTCGGTTCTGCAGGGCTCCACCGGTGGTGTCATCGCGGTAGGTCGGCTCAGCTTCTCCCTCGTCTGATTCTCAGGTCCTGTGGCGACTTCTGAAGTTCCAGTCCCCAAAGCCCTGCTTTTATGCAGCATACCCCCATTCACTCAGCCTAGCTGTCAATCAAACATGCTAAGTGGTGAGTTGGCCGGCTCACCACTTGGGCCAATCACACAAGAGTGCGACTTGAGTTACCAAGGTAACTCAGTCCAGGGTGCCTAAACCCGCTCCCACACCTCCCTGTGGTACCCAGAGAGAGTGGCACCACCTTTGGAGGCTTTTGTGGAGAAGCCCGCCAAAAAGTGGAATAAAGGACTCGACTTGGGTTGGAGTCACAGAAGAGAACACAAACACCATTTTAGAATCGAGTCTTGGCAAAAAATACCAACCGGAGAATTAATATTAATTAAATAACCCAGCGGTATGTTTGAGGCTATGAGAATTAAATAAGTAAAGTTGGTAGCCTCGAACAATGGGAAAATCCCATAGGGAAATATTCGTGGTCGAATATAAAAAAGTAGTTTCCACTGCCACCAGCCAAAACTCGATCAGGGGGGACGGAGACGTGCCCCCTCGACTAACAGACCCCGGGGCAATCAAATTGCCCCGACCAGTACGTCCACAATATGATTGTTTGTACTGGTTTCTGTTAATAATTTGGGACTAGTAAAGCCAATGGTGACTTTACATGCCCTGGGAGACAGTAGTCAGTCCCAGGGTATGGAGTCTATGGTGGGGTGTCACTATGACACCCCTGTGTCACTGCACGGAGGGTGCTGTGTAACACACATAGTAAAAACACATGAGGCCTATGGAGTAAAGGACCCCATAGCCCATAAAACACATAAACAGTCAAAGGAACACCATAAATCATGTCCAAGAGTGGGAGAGAAAGAGTCTCACTCTTGGCAGGAGAAAAAAAACAAACTCCAGAAATCCAGCAAAGCTGCTGGGGGACTCACTAGGTTAGGAAATTCAGCCTAAAGAGAGAATTCTCCCTAACACTCTCCTCCATGATTTTTAGGCGGGTCGTAACTCTAGCTATTTGTTGTTCTACTTGCCGTAGGCCGTCTTCCGTGCCAGATATGCGTTGCTCTGCTTCTCCGGTACGGGACGACAGCTTCTGGAGGTCATGCCGGAGGAGGGAGACGTCCATGCTGATGCGATCTTTTTTTTGCTCCATCGAGGCCCGTGAGTCTGCTATGGCAGCCATGATGTCTTTTAACGGTATTGTGCCTTCTGCCTGTGGGATAGTGTCTGGTAGGTCTTGTTCCGACGGGGTGGTCGCTGTCGGCGTCGTGTATCGATCCATCCTGCTCTGAGAGATTAGTTTCCTGGGTTTATCCTTGCCCATGTCATACGGCGATGGTGAGGTGTCTCCGAGTGGACAGGCGCACAGTTTTGGGGTTTCAGGCCGGCTTGCGTAATATTTCTTCTGCGCCCTCCTGGGTCGGGAGCCATTGCTGGTCCGTGGAGGTGCGGGTGCCTGTTGGTTAGGCCTGTGGACAGTCGGTTCCAGGCATAGGTCGCAGATCTATCACAGTATGGTACTCCTTCACCTTGCTACGTACTGACGAGTGTGGTCATTTTGTCTGTGTCTTCCGGCTGTCCTGTAAATTCACTAATCGCACTACGGGCCCACGAAAGCACGGGTCTTCGCCACACGTACCGACAGGTCGAAGTCTCTGGAGGGTCTGTGGCGTCTCCCGAAACGGGTTATGAAGCCAGCGGATCACGTGCCGTGGACCTACCGGGCCACCTGGTTCTGTACACCGTCTGGGCTCCTTCCCCCGCAGCCTCGGTAGGAGCGCGAGGGCCGGGGTAGGGCGAACGTATGGCTGTCACCCTAGGTTGCCGTTTCCTTGTCGGATCACTCTGGCGGCCCGACGGTGCACTGGGACCCGTCACACCACTCACACGGGCAAGGCGAAAGTCAGCCGCCCTCGGGAGACGGTGGGCCCGTTCTTCGTGTTGTTGAACAGGTTCCGATTTGCTGGCCGGGAGTGTTCCACGGGCGATGTGCGTGCTGCTGTTCTGGTGGGATTTCCACCTCCTCAAGCGCGGATGTTATTGCTGCGTGCCTCCATTCCCAGCCACAGGTTGTTAATTGCAGACCCACGTCGGAGTGACGATCCCTCATGCGGCTATGATTCAACGGGCGCGGCCATTTTGTCTGCGTTTTCCCGCTGCCGCGCGGCTTGTTTTCCTTGGCTCTGAACTCACCCAGGAATGTGCGATTTTGGCCGGGATTTCACGTGGTTGTGCCCGATGAGTTCATCTTCCAGAAAATGTATAATTTCTACAGGAAAGCCATTCTGTTTCTACAGGATATCTGCCGCGGCCGCAGGAGCTACAGGGGCTCACGTCCTCATAGCTCTGGTGCTGGCCATGCCCCCCGTCCCCCCTTGGGTATTTTTAAACTGTGTAAAACCATGAAAGGGAAAGCCAGGGCAAGGGAGTCATTCCCCCTGGTGTTACGACACTGTGCTGCTGGAGTACCAGGCGAAGAGAGGAATTCTCCTGGAACATATAGACCAGGAGAAAGGACTCACTCTCCCTTGTGGTGGAAAACTAACGAACAAGTGTGATTCATCCTGCAACGTCATCACAGAATCCCAGCTTAAAGTCTCCTCCCATGTGGCCAGGGAAAGGCAGCTGCTACCTGATCCTAACCCTGGGGGTGGTGTTAGGAGGGAGGATCACATAGGAGAAGGCTGTGAAGGGACTGTGGTGACTCCATGCGGAGAGACGCAGTATTCATTCTTTTGTGAGGATGAGGTTTCCCCTAATGCCTGAATATTTAATGGCATGTTGTCACAGTAAAGCCTCCCCTCCCGTACTTACCCAAGGTGCCAAGTATGAAAACCCTTTTTGTAAACCAAAGAATGATGTGTATAAGGTTCAGGGAGTTAATACTACTATTTCTAGTAGTTATGATTCTGCATTGTTTTTGGGTTATAGACCCAAGAGAAAATCATTACTTCCTTTAAAATCTTCCCTTAACCATACATTCTATAAATCATTCTAACAGAGGGGATTAAATAATGTTGAAACCACTCGGAACATTATGGACTCCAAGTTCCATAATGTACTACTTAGTACTGAGATGAGTAAGAGTGGTCCAGAGTTACCAAGTTGTAACGAGCGGTCTAGTTGTTGTATTGACCCACACATGAGTGGAACCTTTAAACATGGTCCGGTGTGGGCCAAACGGGAGCAGCAGGAAGAAGCATTTGATGGAGGTGCTGCTGTGCTGACATCGGGACGGCATGCAGAGAACATGGAGAAGGTCAAAATCTCTGTGGAATGCAGAAGACGCGCAGGCGGAAACAGTATTGAGGCCTTCTACCCCATGGCACAGAGAAGCTCTCTACATCCTGTAGCCCACCCCGGTGTGAGGTTGTCACCATTGCGCGAACAGAGCTGTGAGAGCTTATTTGACAGCCAGCACGAGCAGCAGAAGACTGGCCAGAGCTGTCAAATGCTGAGGGAGGCCAGACGAGTGCCGAAGCAGCAAGCCAGGAGGAGACGCCAGGAAATACCCTTGAGTTGGCCTGATAGATGTGACTCCGGGGCCCTCAGAAGAAGACCACTGTGTAAGAGTAAATCCTTAGAATACTGAACCTTTGAATTTAAGTAAACTGGGAGCAATTCTCCTATTAGGAGATGTTGAATAGTATAATATTGTAACACACATTGCCAAAGCCAAAAAGACACGATGATAAAAGCAGAATTAATACAGCTTCCTAAAGGGAGATATCTACTAAGGGAACACTATAACCTGCATTGCCCATGCCAAAGAAGGCTGAGAGTAACAGCAAGGCAAATTGAATATAACATCCACAGAACAAAATGCCCCTTGGGAGAAAGTTGTAAACGACTTTGCTAACGATTCCAAGATGGCGGCTGATCTGGGCAGACGTGTGTGAGTGGTGCTCCGTCTCCTGGCTCCGGGCCGCGACAATAAAGCTCATCGGAAAACAGATCACTGGCTCAGCTAGAGAGGTCCCGCGCCACTCGGAGGGCAATAGAGGATACGGAGAGGGGCAAAATCAGTGATCAGCAGCGAAGACCCAGGTGAAGAGCCCCAACAGCGGGATCAGGCGGCACAGCAATCCCCTGCAACGACTAGCGCAGGGCCGGCGCGGGAGGCAGGAGCCCATCACCAGCGGCAACTGGATCCGCGGGCACCAGCCCGTCGAGGAGTCGGACACAGCAGAGTGTGTCGCCACCCAGGAGAGGACTCAAAAACAGTAGGAGACCTTGCTGGGCAGGAGAGGAGACGCGAGGCCCAGAGGAGGGGCTCCGAGAGGGCCGATCTGGAGACCGGCCCCCATACCCCCTGAATCCGGGTGGATGACCGGCTCCAGCGGTCCCACACCACGCACACAGCTCTGGCAGAAAAGAAAAAGGAAGGAAGGAAGGAAGGAAGGAAGGAAGGAAGGAAGGAAGGAAGGAAGGAAGGAAGGAAGGAAGGAAGGAAGGAAGGAAGGAAGGAAGGAAGGAAGGAAGGAAGGAAGGAAGGAAGGAGCACAATCGGCGGAAGGAAGGAGCACAATCGGCAGAAGGAAGGAAGGAAGGAAGGAAGGAGCACAATCGGCGGAAGGAAGGAAGGAAGGAATACTGAAGTCAGAAGCACAATCGGCAACTACAAAAACAGCCATAGAACAGAGCCTAGTGCAACTTTGGGGAACAGACTCACAGCCTCAAACGAAATCCAAATTGCAAAAAAAAAGGGCAAATAGACAAAGACGAGCTCAGGCACGGAGAGGGCGGAGATGGCCACAAAAGAAGATATGAAAACATGTTTTTTTTTTTAAAAGTTTTTATTATTTTAGAAACAAATAAACAATACAAACCAAACTAGCAGCATTATTTGTGACAGACACATGAACATCAATTAATGCGCACTACTGCTCCCCCAATCCCTCCCCCCTCAAGAGCTTGTTTGCGTTTCTCATTCTGTATCTGCTGCATGCGGCCGGGTATCACTTTCTTCCGAAGCTGCGGAATCCATCTGTTACTAACACTCTCCATGCCATCAGGTTACCCACTTCTTCTTCCCCGCACTTGCTACATGCCTCCTGCCATACTACTGTTTCAGCCTCCGCCCATTTTTGCAAATCCCGCCACCATACCTCAACCCGTGGCTTGTGGCACTGCTTCCAGCCCATGGCAATCCTTCTTTTTGCAAGCACATATGCCAGGTCCCTCAGTTTCCCAACATGTTTAGTATTCCGTGGTCTGGGAAACCCTCCCAACAGGCAGGCCCAGGCCGTATCTATGTTGAGCGTGACCCCTTTATCCGCTAGTTTTTGTGCCACTTCCCCCCAAAAACCTTCAATCACTGGGCAGGACCAGAACATATGTGTCATATCAGCGTCTTCTTTATCGCATTTTGGGCATGCTTGTCTTCCTGCATTTACAAACTTGGATATTCTCTTCGGGGTCATATAGTCTCTATGCGTTATGTATAACTGTATTTGTTGCTATCTGGCGTTTCTGGACACTTTCTTGTGGTATCCCATAGCACGCTCCCACATCCCATCGGTCATCTGTGTCCCCACCTCCGCTTCCCTGTCCAGCCTCAAATGCGTCAAATCCTTCCCCACCCGGGTCATCACCATCTCATATAATCTAGAGATCTCGTGACCTCCTTCTGATGTGTCATATATTGTCCCCATAATGGCGTCTGGTTCCTCCGCCAGTACAGTCTCTGGCCAGGTTTTACGAATAATCTGCACTAGCCTAAGATACGTGACATATTGGCCTCGGTGCAAGCATGCCTCTTCCCCCAGTTCTTCGAAATCCTTAATGGTCCCCTCTTGCCATACATCTCCCAATGTGACCAGCCCGACCGATTCCCAATAGGTCCTGATTATCATTCTTAGTTGGTTGTCTTCCCCTGCTAAGGCCACTAGCGGCACATGTGGGGAACACGGGTACGGGTTCTCCATCAGTCGGCATACTCTACACCACATCTTCCACCCAAGCAACATCATACCCGGGCGTTCTTTCATTTCAGGTCTAGGCAACCAAATAATCTCCTTTAGGTAAAACGGAGTGCAGTCCTGTCCAAACAGCCTAAGTTCAGGAGTTACCTCATCAGAAAGCCATTTGTTTACATATTGCAACTGACCAGCCACATAATAGGCCTCAAAATTTGGCAGCTTAATGCCCCCTCTATCATAGAAGTTCTGCAGCTTCCATAGCGCCACTCTATTTCGAGTGCCATGCTATAGGAAGTCTCTGCACATGCTATTCAGTTTGACAAAAAACTTTTTGGGTATCAAGTACGGTATATTACTGAAGAAATGTAACAGCCTGGGCAGGACCACCATTTTGAGCATCGCCCCCCGTCCCATCATCGCCAGCGGCAACTTCTCCCAAAACTTCATACTTGTTCGGACTTTTCCCGCAGCCACCTCGGTATTATGCAAGTGTTTCTCCTCTACCGTGTGATACACATCTATTCCGAGGTAGCGGAAGGAATCAACCGCCCATGGTACAGACAACATTGGCAACCGCTCCAGAGGGGTTCCTCTGTAGCTCCCCAATGGGAACATGCTCGATTTTTGGGGGTTCACCGCTATGCCGGACAGTTCTGCATACCTTTCCATAACCTTTAGAATATATTGAAGATTTTCTTCCGGATATTTCAGATATAGTAGCAAATCATCAGCATACAAGGATATTAGATGTTTCTCTCCCCCTACCTCAATACCTATCATGTCATATTGTTGTCTGAGGTACACTGCCAGGGGCTCCAGGGCTAGAATGTATAACATCGGGGACCAGGGGCACCCTTGTCTGGTGCCCCTGCTAAGTTGCCATCTCTCAGATATCACCGATCCTGTGCGCACCCTGGCCAGTGGTTCACTATATAGCAATTTTGCCCACCTAACATAGCCCGGCCCCATCCCGTATTCCCTCAGGGCCTCCAGCAACCATGGCCACCTCACTCAGTCAAAAGCTTTGACTGCGTCTAGGGACACAACCACCATTTCCCCCTCGCTCCTGTTCCCCTCTTCAATCACCCGGTGGAGTCGCCTATGGTTGTGGGTTATATTTCTGCTGGGGACATAACCTGTCTGGTCCGGGTGTATCAGTTTGCTAATAACTCTACGCAGCCTATTGGCCAGGACCGCCGTCAATATCTTGCTATCCTGGTTCAGCATTGACAAGGGCCTATAGGAGCCGCAGCTATGCCCTGGCTTGTTGGGCTTAGGAAGCGGCACAATTAACGCTTCTCTAAGCGATTCCGGCAGCCGGCCCATCTCAAAAGACTCATTGAGCATCTCTAGCATAGGGGGGAGTACTTCCTCTCTATATGTTTTATAAAACTCGCCAGGGAATCCGTCCGCGCCCGGGGTCTTACAGGTGGGCAGCTGCTTCACCACCTCATCCAATTCCTCTAAGGTAATCGGTGCATCCAGCTCCTCCCTTTCTTCAGCACTAATCTTAGGTAATTCCATGTCTTTTAGAGTTTCTCTTATCTCCTCTCGGTTGTCCCCTCTTCTGTCCTCATATAATGTCCTATAATAGTCTAAGAATGCCTCGTTGACTCCCTCTTGGGTGTCAACTACCTCCCCGTCTTCTCTAGTTATCGTCCTAATCGGGGGCCTGGGGGTTTCGCTCTTATATAACCACACCAGCAAGCGGCCAGTTTTATCCCCACCTGCATATTGCCTCTCAACATACTTCTTATAATTAAGGTTGCAGAGCCTTTCCCAAAGCTCTGCACACCGCTGCTGTAGTTAGAGTACAAGTTCTGCATCCCCTCCTGCCCTGTTGCCTTCCTGTTCCAATTTCACTTCCGCGTTCTCTAATTCTGTTAGAACCCCACCCTGTAGGCCTTTTGATTTAGCATAAGCAGCACCCCACAACACCACCTTAAAGGCTTCCCAGAGCGTGCACGCGGAGTCCACACTACCTGTGTTTTCCTTAAAGTACTGTGTGATCGCATCCCTGATATCTTCCCTGAAGACCGGGTCCTGTAGCGCCTCTGCCCGGAGGCGCCACGTCGGTATCCGCGCCCTGGGGCGGCAGTGCTGCCAGCTCAGAACCAGAGGCGAGTGGTCCGACAGGACCCTCGCTCTGTAGTCTATTTGGGTGGTCTCTATCACCACATCCGGCGTGGCAAAAAAATAATCAAGTCTCGTATGCAGTTGTTGTGGGGCTGAGTAATGCGAGTACTGTGTTTCATTAGGGTGTTTCAGCCTCCAAACATCTGCCAGCTCGAAGTCGTCAAGTAATGTCTGCAATACCCTGGCTGCTGGGGTGGGCCTATCAATCTTATCATCGGATCTATCTGCCTTGGGGTTGAACACGCAGTTGAAATCCCCTCCCCAAATAACCGCTCCTCCCATACACGCGCCCAGATGAGTACACAGGGTTCTAAAATATGCCGCAGTATTTTGGTTGGGGGCATACATATTTATAATGCACACCTCTCTATTCTCCACCAAAGCCTTTAATATGACCAACCTCCCCTCCGTGTCCACCACCTCTTGTGTAAGTTGGAGCGGAATGTGCGGTGCTACCCAGATCAGCACTCCCCTAGCGTAGGCAGAATACGGAGAGCCTACAACAGTACCTCTCCACTTCTTCCCCACCAGTTCCAGTTTTTGCCGGGTCAGATGTGTTTCCTGCAACAACGCAATATCAATCTTATGTCTTTTCAAGTACATCATGACTTTGTTTCTCTTTAAGTAACTGTTGAGTCCCCTGACATTCCATGTTATGATCTTAAGGTCCCCTATAGCTCATGAGTGTCCTCTTCCCTTCCGTGTAGCGAATCCCCTTCGCCCACGTGATACAGATACAGCTCTCCACCTTTACTTGTAGCCTCTTGTACAAGCTCAAACTACCCTTAACTATGTACACAACAAATTCCCAACTTTCCTCCCCAACCTCCCCCCCCTCCCTTCCCCCACTCCACACACCCCAACTGTTGCCCAGCTCTGTTCGTGGAAATCAGGCACCCCCACATCTAGTCCTGAAAGCACCAAACAATGCCCAGAGCCAAGTAGGGTGAAGTCGCCCTAATGGCCACTTAACTAAGAATACTGCGGGGTAAAGAGATCCGCTCTGCAAGGCTCCCATTAATTCAATAATAATTACAGTGCTCATAACATTTAGTGTAACAGTCTGACCTCCTCTGCTGAAGGTTGCACAAATACCTATATTGAAGTCCCATGGGTCTGTGCCGCGCCATCTTGTGGCATCCTCCTCGTGCATTACTTATCTCTTTCATGCTCTTTCTCCGTCCGAACTCCAGACTCCTGGGGACATCCCTGCGCATCGAGCCATCCCATGGCATCCTCCAGGGTCTCAAAAAACAATGTTTTGTGTTTATGTATAACTTTCAATTTTGCCGGATACAGCAACATGTATTTGTGGCCCGCCTCTCTGTCTCCGCTTTACCCTCCCAAAGTTCATGCGGCTACGCTGCACTGACAGGGTATAGTCCGGGTAGGCTGTGATGTTTGCCGCTCCTCGTATAATCGTTCCTCCCTTGTGGAAGTGTTCCAATATCCTCTCCAGGTCCCGGTTATTAAGAATTTTGGCTATTAGCGGCATAGGCGGGTTTCCTGGCGGCGGCCTCCTTGTTAGAGCTCTATGTGCGCGTTCCACCGCAAATCCTTGAGATAGGGCACCTCCGGGTATCTCTTGCAGTAGCATGGACTCAATGAACTCCGTGGGATCGTGGCCCTCCAATCCCTCCGGCAGGCCCACGATGCGGATGTTGTTTCGTCGGGCGCGTCCTTCCGCCTCCTCCGCTCTGCTCTCCAAGTTGCCCACTCTCTGTATCAGGGCATGCAATTCAGCCTTATGGGAGGCACAATCCGCGGTATTCGGGCTCGCTTCCTTCTAAATGGTCTCCGTACGCTCCGCCAAGGCCCTGACGTCCTGCCGGAGTAGATTAAATTCCTCCTGCACCTCTCCGACCTTAAGGTCAAGTGCTGTTTTCAGCTCAGTGACGGCTAGTTCGAGTTTGGCTTCCCAGGCCGCCTTTAAGTCTGCAATCGCAGCTAGGACTTCTTGGTTGGTGCCCGTGGCCGTCATGCTGCCTGCAGGCGACTTATCCTTGCTCTTGGTATTTTCTTGACCAGGGGACGACTTAGCGAAGTCGTCCAGGGTGGGCTGCTTCGCCTTCGGCCTCACCGTTCTATTAGACATGACCCAGAGGATGTATTCTGCACAAGTGACAAATGCGCACCCAGTACGCCTCTTTCGCTCCATCACCGTGCGGCCTGCTCCTTCCTTTGTTCCGGACATTGGTCGGCCATTTTGTGTCGTCTTTTGTCTCCGGCGCTCCTTGTCTTTTCCGCACAGAACTCTGCCGCCGTTCCTCCTACACCTTCCAAAAGTTCACCAAGCATGGTCCACTCATTCACACACCGACATGTATATTTTCAGTAGTCATCGGCCCATCGTTGTGCACTTTTACGCCCTGATCATTTCAGAATCTCGGGAGCTCCTCCAGATCATGTCCTCCTACATGGCCCTCGTAGCCACGCCCCTAGATATGAAAACATGGTTCTGCGAATTCCAGGAACAGTTCATGGTCTCTGTGCACACGCAATTTGAAACAATGAAAGGGGAGATGAAACAGGCAGTACAAAGTTGAAGTCAGAAATTGCGAATATAGGGGGAAAGAACTGACACCCTAGAGAAAAGCGTCCAAAACTTGGATGAGGAAACGCAGCAATATGCAGAGTCCCAGGAAAGATTGGCTCGCCTAACCCATAACTTAGAGCTCCAATGCGAAGACTTAGAAAACCGCTCAAGGAGATCAAATATAAGGATAAAAAATATGGTTGAATCCGTAGAAGAAAAGGACCTCAAATCAGCAGTACAGCAAGTCTTCAGGGACATCCTTGCAGATAATGAAGACACAGAGATGCCAAAAGACAGAATACTCAGAGTAGGCCCATGGAAATCCAAGGAGCCGGGAGCCCGACCCAGGTATGTCCTAGTAGCAATGACATCTTATTCCCGGATACTCAGCAAAGCCAGAACAATGGACCACATCAGGATGAACGGGGTGGACATATACCTCTACCAAGACCTGGCACAGTCAACGCTCCAAAAGCGCTGGGAAATGGGCCCTGTATTAAAAGAACTTGTAGCAAAGCAAATCAGATATAAATGGACCTTCCCATTCGGATTGCTCTTTACGTGGGAAGGGACGCAACAGAGAATTACAACCTGTGAGGAAGATCTACACATTATGAACCTACAAGACCAAGACAGCGACCAAGGCAACAGCAGAGGGAGTCGCCACAGACGGAGAATTCCCTGGGAATTGAAAACCGGAAACAGATGGCCCAGGCAAGCCGCAAAAAAGTGAAAGAGAATACCGCCACCTACTCAGAAGCCCCGGGAAGAACTTCAGACAAACCCTCCGGGGACGGCGGCAAGATCTAATGGATAACAGACAATGCCCGATGATCTGACATCTAGGCACGATCTGAGTGCGGGTCGGACCAGGAAGCTGTCGAGGATCCCAAGTGGGGTTTAGGACCCCCCACAAAGTTATTATCCCTGAGTATATAGAGGGCATGGCGCAGACGTCTACATGCCCGAGTGACCATAGGGCCCAGAGCCCTCCTCAGGGCAGTTATAGGGGAGGGGGGGGCAAGTTGGGGGTTGCCAATAGAATAATAAGGGGGGGAAACGGGAAGAGGGAGGTGACTTGGAACCAGAGGGAAACGCATATTACAAATGAGGGCCCGAGAGAGAAAAAAAAGACACAAACTCTCTATGAAATGGGGCTGAAAATATACAATGTCAGAAGGCTGAATTCCCCGATAAAAAGAAAGAAGGTGGAACACTTCCTCCAAACAGGGAAATACGACATAATAATTTTCCCGGAAACCCATATCAAAAGGCAAGATTGTTGAAGGCTGCGACTGAAAGGATACAATCAAATCCTCCAAGCAAACGAGAGGGGGACGAAGGGGGGAGTCATGCTAGCATTCCACAAATCTCTAAACGTGCCAATACAAGACGTCCAAGCGAACAAACAAGGGAGATTTACGACGGATACCCCCTGACGCTCACAACAATCTACGCCCCGGGTGGGGGTGCTGTTGAGCAGCCCGAAAATGGCTGCTTAGTTTGTGAGCTCTGTGCCATATCAACTTGAGCCCGACTTCAACAGCGGATATACTATCATCTCCCAGCCACGTTTGCTGCTGTGTGTAGCTGATGAACTGAGGCGTGTTTGCCTTGAATCCTGGTGTGAATCGGCACTCAACGGCCATCCCATAGCTGATAAAGCCCTGACCGGGTGTGTGGCCGCCTTGATGGCCGAGTCAGCCTGCGTTGCGATGCCTGCTGTGCGACCTCATTGGAGCTACGGCCCCTCTGTACCAGCGCCCACTGCATCTTTACATTAACTAAGATCGCCGTCACCCGGGACTGTCCCCGGCCGCCTGATCGCAGCTCTGCAGAGTGTGCCGTTGGAAGATCCCACTCGACTGGTGACTATGTGGCGGGAGCCTGGGCCACCCCACTGCATGCGTGGAGGAGCCGAGTGGACTAATGTGGACTCATCCCTGCTGCTGCCCCAAATGAGATGGGGTGCCTCGGACCCAGTGCTTCGTCTCCTATTGCACCCCCCACACTGCCCAACCTCGTGCCTGCTGCTGGACCGTGTTGGGCTTGCCGGGTGACCCAGGCCGCTCCAGGGGCCTCAGGACTGAATCCGGAGCACCCCAGCGCTCCACCTCGACCCCGTGTGGACTGGTGCTGCAATAGAGTGCCTGCCTTGTCACCAATTTTTAAACATTGTTCCAGGAGTCCCTGGCTCAAAAGGCAGCAGCAGCAGGGCCATCATGCCTTACAATGGAGAGCCACAACCATGAATTTCCCCCTCTCCCCATCAAGGGGAAGATTTGTGCTATGGAGAGAGTTGTTTCCAGCCACCTGCAAGAAAAATGAAGTTTAAAAAGCAAAGAAACACAGCCTCTCCGAAGATTGATGGAGTCATGAAAACGTGCGTTTGGAGGAGAAGCTAATGCAGGAAAACTTGACTGGCAACAGAGCACCTGCCTTGTCATCAATTTTTAAACATGGTGCTCCCGCCCGCTGGAAGTAGAAGTTACAGCCTACCATGCTGTATCTGTGGCGCGGCCCGCTTGGCTGGACCGGGCCACCAGTGTCCTCGGCTGGCCCCAGCCCGGAGGCGGGCTCCGTCATTGCAGGTGAGAGTCCCCAGACGCGACTACCCCTGGGGCCTGTTGCGCCGCGCTTTGGAGGCAGTGGCCTGAGCGTGCATCTGTCTTCCGATAACTCCCTCCTCACAGTGTCTCTCTGCTCCTCAGCAGAACCAATACGGGCGCATATTTCCTCTCTAACGGCCCGTCCCTCTGAGTGTGCCGAAGCACGCAGTCATTCCTGCCACACTTACATACCTACCAGGACCTGCCCGTCAGTTGCAACATCCCTGGGCCTCGTAAACACCCCCATCACAGTGTCGCCTGGCAGCCATCATCAGACCTCTGGATCATCACACAGTCTGTTGGCAATAATTACATGTGGATCCCTGTGCAGTTGAAACCCCCCACTGCTGCCACCTCCATTTGTACTTGGTTCACGTCTGCACACTGAGTTCCCCCTGCTCCTGGACTCCCAGGCAACGCATCCAGCGCCATTTGGGGTGCCAAATTGATCTGACCACTTGATCTCCCAGAAGTTCTACCGTATGCTGCGCTCCACACGCACTAAGTGATTTGTCTGGCGAATATCAGCTGTGCCACAATCAGCCACAAACATAGGCAGAGAACAGTGTACATTCATATAACACTTACATCCTTGTGACCTATAACATCTGTACCATTACTTACCTGGGTGACTGGTCGCCAAGCATGTTACATCTCTGTATTACTTCCCCTATCACTGCACTACCTGCCTGAACTCTAACTCTGAACAAGCTACTGGTTCGCATTCCATCTGCTGTCCTGGCCCTGCTGCGCCTCCGCTCCGGCCTTCCGCCACTGCCCGCTGTGCCGCTGAGCGCTCCCGGCTCCAGCTCAGAACACAAAACCAGCCACTTTGACTGGACGCTGTCTGCTGAGTCTCTATAGCACCTTCACCTGACTAGCAATGTCTAACAGATCCCGGGGTGCTAACAAAGTGGGCGACATGGATAAGTTTGCCAAAGCAACACCCCGGTCGGAGCTGGGTTGCTCATCCACCGGACAGGAGGAGCCAGCTTCACCCCCGGACGTGCCAGCCCCCGGTCTCACCCCTATGATGGAATCCATGGCCAAGAACTTCGCTTCCTTCCACGAAAAGTTGGACGACATAAATGGTAATGTTGCCTCTTTCAAATCCCAGCTGGATCAGGCTGGAACTAGGATCACCGAAAAAGAGTCCACAATTGGAGCTAATGAAGACTGCGTGTACGCCCTTCAAGATACAGTTGCTTCTCTTACCCGCGATATGAAGTTCGTGAAAGCGAAATGTGATGATTTGGAATCCAGATCACGAAGGAACAATATACGAATTATAGGCGTCTCCGAAAATGCTCTCAAGGGCCGCATGGAACTGACAATCGAAAACCTGCTTTAAGACTTGCTGGGCAATCCTGATCTACTCCCCCTTTTTCACTGTGGAGCGTGCCCACTGAGCTCTGTCTCCACGACCTAAGCTTGGTGAGTTCCCTAGACCAATTATAGCCAAAATTCTGAGTTCCAGAGACAGGGATCACATCCTCCGTCTGTCATGTGAGAAAGGAGAACTGCACCTCAGTTCTCAAACAATCAAGATCTTTCCCGACTTCTCTGTGGCAGTGCAACAGGAGAGACGCCAGTTCGTCGGACCGAAAAATATGTTGAGGGAACGAAACATCGCCTATGCAATACTGTTTCCAGCATGCCTAAAGTTCACTTTAAGGGAGAAACTATACTTTTTAATGGTCCCCGACGAGGCTGTGAAGTTCATTGAGGCACAGATACCGATAAACGACCCCGCTGGATATGTTATGGATAATGTCTGAACCACATCTGTGCTGTTTTTGGCCTGTCTGGCCTTGTGGTTATTAATATCCTTCAGTTTCCGGGTTGATAGCAATGTTGCATTCATCTGCTCCTCACCATATGTGTGAACAATGTATTGCATTAAGTTACACCCAGTCTTGTGGTCTACAGGGTGGACTTCCTGAATACACTATACCTGACACGCTTGATCATAGGCGATTGCTTCCTTGCCCAGTGCTACACAACATTGTCCCTGTAATTTCTGGAATTGATGGACCACTCCTGCGTCAGTCGTAGCACTGCTCCCTGCCACTGTTTACGCTGGTGAGACGTAACACTGCTTTAACGAAATGTACTGCCTGTTCCGGTGCCGGTTCCGGTACCTCATTACTCCTGCTTAGTTTATTGCATGGCAGTAGCGCACCCCACTGTGGTTGCAATGGTTAACTTAGGTTTGTTAAGTATCGGCCCCTGTTGGGCCAGCAGTGTGGTTGATCCATGTTGGGATTGGCCAGCTGTCTCCTGTTTAAAGGGATCTGTTGGTATCCTTGGGTGGTGGGATGGTAGGGACACTGCCAGCTGTGATGGGGTAGTGAGGGAGGCGGGAGGGGTTGTTTTGGGAAGTTATATTGAAAATGGAAGAGGCGGAACAGCATTTCACGTCATGATAGGGCGCCACAATGGAAATAATCTTAGCTGCAGATACACACTGGGGCATGACAGCTGGGATGTACCCTAGGATAATGAAATGTCCATAAAAATAATGTCCTGCAATATACAGGGATTGAGTAAGTATACCAAGGCCCGCAAAATCACAGCTTACGCTCAGAGACATGGTATTAAGATACTCATGCTGCAGGAAACACACTCTAGAGGACGTCTGGCGATGATTATTGCACCTTCTTGGGGGCCCAATAGATTTTACACAACCTACTCCACACTGGCCAGAGGCGTACTGACACTGATTCATAAATCTATTAAATTCACTCTCCTAAAGAGTTTCATAGACCCCTAAGGCAGGTATATTGACACTGTACGATGTTAAACAGTAGACACCCCGGATTTCATTGATGCCATCGCCTCTATACTGCTGAGCTATGTGGGAGTTCAGATAATCTGGGGAGGTGATATGAACCTGATTCTTGATGCTGACCTGGATAGAACGGGAACTGCGCCCAGAACCTTGTCACGCTCGGTACGCAAACTGCACATGTATAGTACAACAGTTGACATCCGAGATGTCTGGAGGGCTCTCCACCCCCAGCTGCGTGAATATACCTATTATTCGTCTGTGCATGATATCTCCTCCAGAATTGATCTTTTCCTGGTGTCTAGTGACTTGGTGGGGAGGATCAGTGAGGCGCAAATACTTACCTGCAAGCTGTCCGACCAGGCCGCGATCACCCTGTCGGTTGAACTCTGAACCCCCATGCCTACTTGCAGCACGTGGCGTTTCAAGTCCACTGCTCTCCTCGATATAGTATTTAAGGCTGACATACTGGTAGACATTGAGACCTTTTTCAAATGCAATTCCCTACAGGTCACTACTGCTGGGGTCTGCTTTCAAAGTATATATCAGGGGGATGTCTATCTCGAGAGAGGCAGGATTACTGAAAACCATTAGAAACTACCTCAATCGTTCTGAATCCAGACTAACGGAGTTGGAACGGGACTGCTAGATGGTAGCCGACCCGGCCAAACTGGCACAAATCAGTGAAGAACTCAAGGTCTTCGAGATGCACGCCATTAGGGTCGTTCGATACTTTAGTCGCCCACAAGCAGCACGGAAATACGGGGAGGGTGAAAGACCTGGTAAGACACTGGCAAAACTAATTAGAGGGGTATGGTGCCAGTCCCAGATTGTATCCATCAAGGACAGACAGGGGGGTTCCACAATGGTCAGATCAGCAAATATTAGAGATTTTCACTGAGTTTTACACAAATCTCTACGCTTCACCCCCGGAACATAGCGAGGAACACATGAGAGATTTCCTTGATCAGATTACCACTGCGTGTATCTTCCCCTTAAAGAAGGGACCAATTTGATTCCCCGATCTTGCTGGAAGAGATAGTCAAGGTCATCTCCGACCTCCCGAAGGGTAGCGCACCGGTTCCCGATGGACTCACCCCGGAATTTTACCAGGAACATGTCTCTATTCTTGCTCCCAAATTGCTGGAGGTCTGGGATGAGTCACTCCGTGAGTCGGTCCTCCCTCCCTTCTTGTGTGAAGCTGTCATAACGGTTTTGCTTAAGCCTGACAAACCTAGTGATGAATGTGGTTCATAGAGGCACCTTTCCCTCAGGAACATTGACAGCAAGATTTACGCTAAAGTAATAGCTAACGGCTTTCTTCCAATCATGACGTACCTGGTTCACGAGGACCAGGGTGGATTTGTACCCGGGAGATTCACTTCTCACAACATCTGGCGGCTTTTCAATGTGATGCCTAGAATTGACCAGGACTCGAGTACCATCGCGGTCACACTCGATGCTCAAAAGGCTTTTGATATGGTCTTGTGGAAATATATGTGGCTGGTTCTAGAGACAATGGGGATTGGCCCTAATATGATTGGATACATTAAACTGCTATACACTACTCCAATGGCAAGGGTCCGGGTCAATTCTTTAACATCTACATTATTTACACTCTTCAGGGGTACCCAACACGGTTGCCCGTTCTCCCCGATCCTCTTTGCACTGGTGATGGAGCCAATGCCGGACCGTTTTAGAACACGTCATACCCATAGAGGAGTACGATTGAAAGATACACCCGAGATAATATCTATATACGCCAATGATGTGTTATTATATATAAGAGACCCCGCTACTCACCTTGACCCCGTTTTGCGGGATATCACACGCGTGGGCACCTTCTCAGGTTTCACAATCAACTACTCCCAGTCGGAGATTCTTCCACTCACACACACTACCAACAACCTGCCTCGGAATACCCACTTTGCTGGTCCCCCGGCGGAATCAGGTATTTGGGAGTCCAGATATCCCTATCCAAGTCCACTGTATTGGCAGATAACTACCTGGCAGCAGCACAACTTGCGCAGTCAAAAATGATACGCTGGCGCTCGCTCCCGCTGTCACTCGCTGGGAAACTCTCCCTCATCAAGATGGTTCTGATCCCCAAGTTACTTTACATATTCAGCAACATACCTGTGATGGATCACTCCAACAAGGCAGCTTGGTGTAACCAAAATACTAGTCTTTATTGACTTTTGAACAACTTCAAAATATAGCAGATAAGGAAAAATAAAATTAAGAAATTAATCTTCCCAGTCAGGCTTCCAAGTACTCCTTCTTAGTGCCTGGGATGTAGTCCTTGTAGGCGTCCTTGTGGAATATGGACTAAATCCGGGCTTAGTCCTCATAAGCCAACGGTAAGAGGCTCCTGCTACTTCGCTTCCCATGTGGTTTTGCAAAGAAGTGGAAAATTCACCATCAGTCCTACATCTCTCTCTGGGTTATATAGGGGCTAGTCACTTCTGGGCCAATCAGAGCTCTCTATCCAACTAAGCCTTGATAACCCCCCCAAGCCCCGCCCCCTTCCTTCCTTGATGCCGGTCGCCATGATGCATTCCACCCGCGTGCCGTGAGGTAAGGACTTTGGTGTGTATTGGGGCTTTGTTTTTTCGTGTTTTGGGAAGTATTAAACTTGACTACTAATTGCCGTTCTTGTGGCAATTCATAAGGTTTCTACGCCCTTCCCCGAGCCATGGTTGTGTGTTGGCATGCCGTCCGAACAGCACCCAGCCGTTCTTTTCCCTGCCGCGGGCAGAGCCGCTGTTGGCTGCATTCCTCACTGAAGCTGCAGCGCGCCGTCTCATGAAAACCGGGCGTTCCTCTTGCCGTGGCGCACAGGGCAGGGTCAGG
This sequence comes from Ambystoma mexicanum, assembly GCF_040938575.1. Lineage (NCBI taxonomy): Eukaryota > Metazoa > Chordata > Amphibia > Caudata > Ambystomatidae > Ambystoma > Ambystoma mexicanum. Next base: position 133,781,376 of record NC_090933.1, on the reverse strand, counting down.
CCGTCTCCTTCTTTGTTCGCTTGGGTCCGGGACACAGCCACGTTCTTGACACTAATCCCCTCCTCTCTGTGTGAGCAATTACCCGTGGCCGGCTCTGTTTCGAATTGTGGAGCGTGCAAGTTGCTCGTGTCAGGGTTTAATAAAACAATGTCTTTATCCGAGCTCAAGTCGGCACCACACCACGTGTGTTCACTTCTTTCCTTGGTCTCCACCTCAGACTTCACCCCCTCAATCCTCACGGCCCCCTCCTCAGACTTCAAGCTGTCACAGTACTCATCTGGCCCGGCAAACAATACTTAAGCAGACTACATACATCATGTGCACAGTTCTTATGGCACTCGGGCGCGGTTCGCAAGAAATGGGCATATATGACGCTCCCATACGAGAAGGGGGGCCTCACAGCTCCGTACCTAACATTATACTGGATAGCCGTGCAAGCCCAGTATGCCACTTACTGGTACCCTAGTTCTCTGATTCACCCGCATGTCAAGCTGGAAACTCTGGCGGCGACCGATGTTAATATTATGACCCTAATATACCATCAGGATCATGTGCCAGATTCCCCTTTTCATCCTGTAGCGATCACTCTGCTTGCCTGGTGTCGTCTCCTGAACACGACTGCGGACTCTTACCCCTATCACAAATGGCTCCCCATCTGGGACTTGCCTGGGCTGGAACCCACACATGACACGGCCTTGGCCCGACGTTGGGGCGCTTCGGTTGTCAGGCATTGACTGATTTATTTCCCGATGGGAAGTTCATTGATCCACAGACATGGAGACGGGGCCACTCCGGGTCTGCACTTTGGATGTTACAGTATTCTAGGCTTCGTGCTGCCCTCTGCGCCAAGTGGCCCACTTTTCCTGATGAGCCTCCCGACACCCAAGAGATTGCCTACATTGCTAATTCTAGCGGTGCCCGTGGCGTCGTTTCCTCTTTATATAAAATGCTGTTGACCAGGGCCCCTGCCCAACCTCCCAAAGCCTGTGCTGAATGGGCGGTTGAATTGGGCCTTGAGATCTCTGACCATCTGTGGGAAAAGATGTGCTCCCACACTAACAGAGCATCCCTCACTTTCCGCTATCGAGTCATGCAGTTTAAATTACCGAACAGGTTGTACTACACTCTGCTCAAGATCTCTAAGTTTGCTCGCACTATCACACATACCTGTGCTCGCTGGAATGTGGAGGGCGCAGACCATCTCCACATATTTTGGACATGTCACATATTGGGGGAATTCTGGGATGAGATCTTGAAGGCTCTCACTGATATTACCGGCACAGTGATCGACCCCAGTCCGCTCGGAGTCTTATTTGGGGTGTGGAATACTGATGATACTAGACGGATGGATAAATTCCTAAACATAAACTGCATGGTAGCTAAGAAATGTGTTCTCCAGTGTTAGAAGAGCCCCTCCCCCCCAACTTTCAGAAGTGGCTCAATGCACTTACCTGGTCCCGGACTTGCAAAGAAGAATACCTCACTATGCTCCCATTGCACTCTCTTCCCAAGAACATATGGTCTGCATTCAACAGTTACCTTATCAATCAGGCTGAGAGCACGCCTGGAAGTGACTCACCCCAGGTATTACAGGAATGTTCTTGAATGGCATGGTATTTTACGACGGACTGCCTGCCCCTCTTGTTGATGTACCTTCTTTTACGCATGTACATTGTACCCTGTAAGTGTACTGATTGCATGATATGCCTCGACATGTTTGTTTGCTGTAATCGTCTGCCAATAAAAATAAAAAAAATGTAAAAAACAATCTACGCCCCGAACACCAGGCAGTACGGTTTCATAAGGGATTGCCTGAACAAGCTGGAAACCTTTGCGAAGGCAGAGGTGATACTAGGCAGAGACTTTAACATGGCATGGGACGCCACGGTGGACCGTTCAAACATACAGGCGGGGCATGGAGGGCCGTCAAAGGCACTGAAATGGTTCATGGAGAGACTGACGCTGGAAGATACCTGGTGGTGGGTCAGGGGGCAGACCCTGGGTTTTACGCACTTCTCACACGTTCATAACTCTAGGTCAAGAATAGACTACATCTGGGCCTCCGCAGGTCTCCTGGGAAGGATACAACAAGCAGAGAAAGGCCCAATATCGCTCTCCGATAATGCCCCACTGTGGGTGTTTATCCATCTGACCTGTCGCCAAACGGGGCTGTGGAGGTGGAGACTACCGGCAGAAACTGTACAGGACCCAGTCATGCAGGAATCGATCGGAGAACACATAACAAACTACTTTGCGAATAACGACACACCAGAAACCTCAAGGGCTACCCTCTGGGAGGCCTTCAAGGCAGTGACACGCGGAGACTTCATAGCACTCAAGGCACAAAGGGATAAACCGAGATGTCAGTGGGAAGACGAACTTGAATCCAAGCTACAAGAGATAAAGGTGTAAATGTCTCAAAACCAGTCGTCAAAACTGAAGGCATGTACAAGGGCAATTAGAGTCCATTTGCACCAAACGTGCAGAGAGGAGCCTACTTCACATGAAACACTGGTATTTCATGAAAGCGAACAAGGTGGACAAACTTCTGGCCAGACAGCTAAAAGGGAAACAACAGAATCAAACAGTTAAAGCGCTGAAGGACGCGAATGGACAAGTGAGGACATTAACTACAGAAATCGGGGAAGACTTTTACCAAACCCTATATACCTCTGACAATCCCAGGGAGGCAGAACAATATATCTACCTAGACGGAATCACGCTCTCGTCAATTACAGAAGAAGAAAAAAAAAAACTAGACGGCCCAATCACTGAAGAAGAGGTGTCCAGAGTGATACAGGAACTCCCTATCATTAAAGCCCCAGACCCTGACGGGTGTACTGCAAATTTCTAGAAAATATATAATTTGAGTTTAGTCCTGACCCTTTCAGAACTATTCAATATGTTTTAAGGCAACAGCTAACATAACACAGTCCATGAACAAGGTGAAGATTCTAGTCTTCCACAAACAGGGGAAAGACCTGGAGCTCCCAAGCTCATACCGCCCTACTGCACGAATACATTTGGACGCTAAGTTGTGCACCAAAAGGGTTTATAGTCATAATGTCGGAAAAAAAATGTCGACAGACAAAAATGTCGAAAAAAAATGTCGAAAATAATAATGTCGACATCCTATACTTATAATGTAAAAAGTCATTTTTTCGAAAAAAAAATGTCGACATTTTTTTTTGTTGACATTATGACTATAAACCCTTAAAACTATCAACACCTCACCCAACACCCCCCTGCCACCCCCCCCCCCCCACACCCCCCAACCACCTTTTCACCCCTCATACTCAACACATACCAATTATTTATTTATTTATTTATTTATTCAATTATTAAATAAATAAAAATTGTATTTACTATGGGGGGGTCCCCCCCCCAACCCCCCCTCACCCAACACCCCCCTGCCGCCCCCCCACACCCCCCCAACCACCCTTTCACCCCTCATACTCAACACATACCAATTATTTATTTATTTATTTATTTATTCAATAATTAAATAAATAAAAATTGTATTTACTATGGGGGGGTCCCCCCCAACCCCCCCCAACCCCCCCCTCACCCAACACCCCCCTGCCACCCCCCCACACCCCCCAACCACCCCTCATACTCAACACATCATATATATATTTATTTATTTAATTATGCATACATTAAATTAATGTCGAAAAAATATCGAATAATGTCGACATTTTTGTTTGTCGACATTATTGTTTTTCGACATTAATTTGTCGACATTTTGACTGTCGACATTATTGATGTCGACATTATGACTGCACACCCACCAAAATACTAGCCAACAGACTATCTCGGGTCCTCCAAAAATGGATGCACCAAGACCAGTCAGGGTTTATCCCCAACAGGCAGACCCACGATAACACAAGAAGGATAAGCCACCTGATCGAAAAGATAGGGATCACACACACACCGGCCATACTTTTAGGGCTAGGCGCGGAAAAAGCGTTCGACCGAGTGGAGTGGTCCATGCTCTTTTGTATCCTGGAGAAAATGGGTATAGGAAAGGAATTCATCAAGATGATCCGAGCTAATTATAACTCACCCACTACCCAGATAGCGGTAAACAGTGAATTGTCAGACACAATTAAGATTGGATGAGGGACCAAACATGGCTGCCCACTATCATCGCTGCTATACGCCATATTCCTCTAACCCCACCTGGCACGCATCAGAGACACCCCAGACATCAAAGGCATAGACATGGAGGGGAACTACACACAAAATCGCAGCATACGCAGACGATATGTTGGTGGCACTAACCGACCCGTTGCGGTCACTACCGCTGCTTTTACAGGAAATAGAGGCATATGGTACCATCTCTGGACTGAAAATCAACAGACAAAAGTCTGAAATACTGACTCTGGCCGGAAGAGGTCATCAAGCGGCAGGCAGAGGTCCTACAACAGAGTGGCAGCGAGAGGGGTCAGATACCTAGGAGTCACACTGACCAGCAGTATAAAGGAACTCTATGCAGGAAACTACCCCCAACTTCTGGAAAAGACCAAGAGGGACCTGGAAAAATTGAACCCCCTGTCAATCTCATGGTGGGGGCGGATCACAGTAATATAAATGACAGTGCTCCTCTGAATTCTCTACGCGTTTTAGGCGCTCCCCATGAGACTCCCGGCCTCGTTTTTCAAAACACTAACCAAAACGGTCTCTGCATACATATGGTGTAAAAAGCCTCCTAGACTCTCCAACATGGTCCTAACTGCGCAGGGAACGACCACACTTCTGGAAATACTATGAGGCCGCCCAGCCTGTGGGTCCTGAAGAAATGGATCCCAGATGTATCCCAGAAGCTATGGGTAGCTCAAGATAAGGCAGTGTCGACGACCCGACTTCGCCACCTACTATGGATAAAAAAAGAACACAGACATCAGAACGTGCAAATAAGTAAAGTCATGAAAGCAACGTTGGAGATATGGAACAGAGCATCCAGAAAAGGAACGCTGACGATAGACCCGGTCCCTTTTATACCACTGTTCAAAAACCCGGAATTCCAGCCGGGCATGGAGAAAGGAGCGTACCATAAATGGGAAGAGGCGGACTGCACAAAGGTAGGCGACATGTTCCAGGGTCAGCAGATCGGATCCTTAGCAGAGTGCCAAGCTCAATTCGGCCTCACACCTAAGGACAGATACAAATATGAACAGTTGCGCCATTGGCTGTCCTCCCCATGGATCACACAGGGGGCATCAAGATAATTAACCCTGTTTGAAACGTATATCACGACACATACTGGGGAGAAGAAGTTTGTCAGACATGTACAAGTTCCTGAACGCCCCAACCGAAGAGACCAAATGGCAATACATGAAGAGATGGGACATCACGCTCAGGGGCAATGTTACGTAAGAACAGTGGGAATACATTTGGCGGGCCATCCCCAAATTAACAAGAGAAGTCCAGACAAGGGAAATGTGGACTAAGATCATGATCCAATGACACTACACGCCCGAAAGACTGCATACAATGAACAAATCCACACAAAACAAGTGCTGGAGAGTGTAGGGCAGAGTGCAGTTGGAGACATGTCTGGTGGGACTGCTCGAAAACCCACCAGTTCTGGACAGACTTGAAATCCCAAATGCAGTTAATGTTCCTGGGAGCGTACGATTTAGGGGAGGAGATATGGATGTGCGGTCTGTGGAACCCTCAGGATAAAACACTGACAATAACACAGAAAATAAACGTTATGGGGCTCCTAACAGCGGCCTGTTTAGCCATAGCCCAAAAATTAAAGCAAACACCACCCACAAGTTTTGAATGGCTACAAAGGGTCTGGTCGCACCTAGCGTTGGAACGCATCTCCTATAACATTCAAGGAGACTGCCAGAAATTCAGCACGGACTGGGGGCGACCCTGGAATACCTTCAGAGTGACTACATGCAACAATGGTGCCCTCATAAAATAAGAATATTGGACATGTTCACATAGCTTCAACGACGCCCCTATGCTTGAAGGACATGAGAACAGAGACCTTCCGGCGGGGGGGTCGGGGGAGCTGAGGGGGAAAGGGATAGGGTCAGGACCTGTCGTCCCAGTGTTGTGGTTGATATGTTAAAATGCAATAAAAACACGTTTAAAAAAAAATAAAGAAAAACTACTTTGCTAAAAAACAATAGGTTGTGTAAAAAGAAATCTGAAACTGCAGGAGAAAAACCCTCCTTATGAAAAGGATCAGGGCGGAGAGAACTGTAACATGCATTGTCTATGCAACCCGATCAATATAAGAATCATTGTCAGTTTGTGCAGTATACCTTTTTAAGTCATGTGTGTTGAAAGTCAAAATACTAACCCAAGAAGCTGCTGTTAATTAAACTTTCCTCATTGAGGATTTAAGTGTGGAAAGTTGGGAACAAGCCTTACCAAATAGTACACGTTGTAGTAGTAGGAGTTGTATCCTGGCATGCAAGTAAACCAGGAAAGAGACAACTAGTAGTTAGTCCTGGCAGATGAGTGGCATAGGAAGAAGATACTTTGAAATACTGTGAATGTGGTATACGGTTTTGGTGGAAAAGAAGTTGCAATTCCACTACCTTGTTTGCTGAATAAAACATATTTTTTTGAATGAACCATCGTCACTTAAGTCTTTTTTATGAAGGAGAAAATAAGATGTGATAAAGTGATTGGCCTTCAGAGAAAAGAACAATGACATTGACTTCTCACTGTGTGTGTGAAGACAAAGTCTTGTTGGTTTGCAAAGTAGGAGGTTGTGGAAACGTCTTTAAGTGTGACAAGCTCTTTGGAACTAAGACTTTGCCAAGTACTGGGACAAAGTACAAGACGTATTGAAGGAAAATAATTGTATTATATCTGGAGTGGAACTTGGCTAGTGAAAAGACCTTTCTGTACATTGAACTTTGGTTTAAACATCCTGAATTGAACCAGGGGAAGAGGATGCAACTCTAGTTCAAGGATTCTCATTTATAACTTTTGTGTTTGAATGTATACGTTATTTTCGTGAAGGCATAATGAAGCAAGACACAGACAACAGACTTAAAATTAAAAATAAGATAGTTTATTAAATTAAATATCAGGATGGTAGAAGGCCTAACTTTCCCTATGCTAAGGTGGGATTTCCCTACCTGAACAAAAGTAAGGAAAGTTAGAGTCCACGAGTTCAACCTGAAGGTGTGTCTTTGTCCAAAACCTATACTTGCCTTCACAACTAATGCTAACCAATGTGTGGGGATGTCCAAATTGAAAGAAATAGTGTTCAACTCAAAGTTCGTAGCTTCAGCCTGCATCTTGCTTTCAGCCTTCCTTTCCCAAGTATAAGAAAGTTCCACAAAAGAGACTCATGATTACCTTTCTTCAGCTCAAGATGATATAGTTCCAAACCAATTGTTGGGTTTCCCTCCCACAAGTTCCAAGCAATACAGTTCATAGAAAGCAAAAAGGTCTTGAGGCTTTGTTCTCAAGACTACACAAGGCAGCTTCTCAAGTCTCAGGGTTCCCTTCCCCAAGACTTTATCTTCATGATCATAATGTCTTTAAGTTTCCAACATGTAGTGCTCACTGGTCTAGGTGCAGTTGCCGGTCCAAACAATCCACCCATCACATGTCACGCAACCAGCATCCCGACTCTTGACTTCGATCTGTACCTTTACAATCTTCTGGCTTTACCTTATCAGCCTCTTGGCTTTGCTATCAGTGGTCTGACATCATTTCCAGTCTTTGGCTTTGTCACTCTGCATTCATTCATAAAAGTTTAGTTTAGGGTGTTTTACTCACACCCACCTTCTTAGGTTTCTCTGTCACCCTTATGCCCTGTTCTGTAACTGATTTCACCTGGAATTTGGGTTATTCACTTTTATTACTTGGGCTTATTCCATTGCATACTCGGAATGCTTACTTTCTGTTCAGTGTTTCACTTGATTCAGTGTCTGATAAACATGCATGCCGCTTCGTATAATGTTCCCTTTGATGCCGTATTCAAAATGCATTGATCTCACTGTATTTCAAAGTTCTATTCATTGCAGTATTCAATAAGCATTGTTTTGCTTAATTTTCAAGTTCCATTTAATTCGGTATTCAATATGCCTTGTTTCGTGTAATTTTTAAAGTTCCAAATAGTTCGCTATTCAGTAAGCATTATTTTGTGTAAACTTTAAGGTTCCATTTGGTTCGGTATTCAAAAACCTTTTAGGAGCGCCCCGGCGTTCACCCGTCTTCCCCTGACTGTTACCTGCTTGTGGCATCACCTTCTGTTGCGCTCCGCTTGTCTGTCGCTTGAATGCCGATTTCTGGACGTGGACAGCGTCCATTCTCCTTGGTGCGTTCTCGTAGCTCCTGCTGCTGAGCACGGTTCACGGAGGCTCCCAGACTGCAAATACTTTCACAGTTCCCTTGCTACAGGCTGTGTAAATCTTCTGGGGAAGTTTGCTGGCGTTCTGGCTCTTTGTCCAGTCCCACCGCGGCTGCCTCCTCTGAAGCATGGTCCCCTGCAGGCTTCCTCCACAAAGGCCTCCTTCTTGCTCTCTGCTCTGCTTTCTTAGTCTCTTTTTATACACCTGCAGACCCTCAACAGGCTGCAGATATGGGCCTCCAATGAGACTTGCCTGACCATAATTAAAGGGACATGCCTGACCCTTACAGCTCCCTGCAGGAATCTTCCTCGTCTCAGTACCAAAGTGGTGATAGTGTCTGGTTTTAATTACTCTTAGTGGTCTTTTCTTCATCTCTGTACTGTTAAGTGTTGTATGTGGGGAACGGCGTTATAATACCTATAAAGGTCGGGGCAGGGTTTGGTTGAGTTTCGACAGGATAAGATGAAACCATATCTCTCCTAAGGATACCCCACTCCCAGTTTCCAAAGACCCTCCACTCAGGTGATCCTCCCTTACTTCTCTGCCCCCAGGGTCGGGATCCAAGAGCGATGGCTTTTGCCTGGCCACTTGAGAAGAGGATCCAGGGGATCTAAGAGTGAGAATACCCTCAGGTTTCGCAGATTTTGTAAAGCTGAAATAACCATATAATTCCTGTGTGATTTTTGTTGTATGTATTACTGTGAAGGACATATACTTTTGGACATTAGGTCACTTTCCTTTTGCCTTAGTTTTTCAGGTAGGGACATCCTTGTTAGGTTAGGGCAAGATAGGTGTTTATGTCACCCATTATCATTTAATAAGATGGCTACTTGAGAGAAACCTCTACTTATTTATCCGTCTGACATTTCTGACTCCTCACACAAGATACCTGGAGAAGGGAGGCATTCTCCGGGAACCCAATAGTGAAGAAGCAACTATGGTCAATAAGGGATGTTGATTTTGGAATTGGAACTTTATCTTTTGAGTTGAATTGAGAACATTAATGTTTCTTGGCATTACAACCTGGAACTTTGTTTTGTACCTTGGAAAGTGATTGCAACTTGGGGAAGTGAGTCATTCCCTCAGGTGAAGATCCCACCTAACAAACTGTGATCCGCTGTCCATAGGAAGGGAGCCATTCTTCTGGATCAAGAAGATCCACTACCTCTTTAGTTTAGTTATAAGTGTGAGGGACAGAAGTAGGCCTTTTGACACAGGAAGGTGGACTATTGATTTATACAGACATCCTGACCGAAACCTTAGCATTTTAGTTGAGGAAGGGAAACCCCTCGTAGAGTTGAAGAAAGTTAAGTTTTCTCTTTATATTCATTACTAATCAATGTTCATGTCCTCCTTACAACACACCCTTACAACACACACACACACAAACGACTCCTTGTATGCATACATAAAAAGTGTTTCAGCAACTACCTGCTCTTGCCTCCATGCACACGGCGACCTAGATTGCCCACCCATCGTCTCTTGGAGTCCCCTATTCGTGCCCCGGTGTGAGGCGGTTGGACCAGACTTCCAATGCCATGCCAGCTTCTCAATATTATGGTATACATCCTCTGGAGAAACATGTAAGTTTACAATTTGAATATAAACTGACATCTCCTTCCTAAATAAAGGGGGGCAGTTCCCTTGTACCTCCACACATCAGCCACCATTGGTGGATTTTGAACCGTGGTTCCCCTCGAGCAATGCCCTGGACCACGCCTTCTGTCAGTTCTTGAAACCAACTAGTAACACGTGTGAGGGAGGACTCCTCTTGGGTTAAAGCTGGGCTCTTTTGGGGGTTCATCGGCATAATCCACCTTTGACTATTTGTCTTGTCCTCGACTGCAGGGCATCGAGCAGTTTTAAGGTCCAAGCAGGGCTGTAAATTCTCCTTTCGATCGTACTTTTGCAGGTCCACTTGCGCTTTATGGCCTTTTTAATAAACTGAGACGCTCCTGTGTATTGTTCATTTATTTGATGATTTTAGGGAGCTACCTACCACCATATTGCTGCTTCAAAGTGCATGACATTAGACATTCATGTGAAATGACATAATATAACATGACGTACCCTAGCATGCAAAGTTTACGAAAACGGGCATCGTGTGCCAAAAATAAAAAGAAGGGGTGAAAAGACAAAAAATGAAAAATGTAAATTGACCAAAACCTTCTTAAAAACAAGGACATTCAAATTTGGTTACGAGATTGCAATTGAGAAGGGAGAATTATAAATTGAAAAAACACCAGAGCGGTTAGGTTTAGACGCAGTGAGGGAGGAAGAGGAAGTTCACACAGGGTTGTGGGTGGGAGATGGGTGCACCCACCTAAAAGGTAAGGTGTACATCAAAATCATAAATTCAAGTTCACATGCATTTAGATTTTGTAACCAAACGCACAGATCCTGACAGATATAGCACATATTCCTGCATCTTAAACATGACTTGGAGTAGCATAACATAAAGCAGGGTAGCATGGTATTTCAAAGCAGAGAAGAGCATTGTGAAGATAGCATAAAACATCCACATAGCAAAAAGATGCCATACTTTAACATGTGCTTTGTAAACATTTTATTTTAAAAAAATAAGAAAACACAACAAAGTGTAATTTGTTATTCATAAAATAATGAAGTTAATATGAATGCTTTGATTGTTTCATATGCACATAAACAGCAGTGCACTGAAGAAATGGCGTGATTATGTGGTACTCATCATGCATTAAATAGAAGGGATCACTTGCTGAAGCTTCACCAGAGGGAATTGCTCTCATTCTAATGTATCCATTTCACCAATCCATCTTTACTGCATTTACCCATGCTTTCTATTTTGCTTTTTCCAGGTTGGTTTGCTGGACCTTGAATTGAATCAATTGACTAAAGCCTTGTTTTTGGCTCTTGTTGCTCTCTCATTTGTGATGGTCACTTTGCAAGGATTTGTAGGACCCTGGTATCGCTACCTATTCCGATTTCTACTGCTTTTTTCCTACATTATTCCCATCAGGTACGTATATGGAACCAATAATAATGCATATGTTTATTTCTGCTCTTTGGGGCTTTTTTAACTTGTTATACTCTGTTCTGCGGGCAAGGCAATTATATCAAGAATTGTGCTGATTCATCAGAGATCACTTTGCACGCTCTGTACAAAGTAATTCTGTTTGTGTGTGTGTATACATTATCATGTTATCTACTCCTTGTACCTGAACGGTATACAGCCATGTCCTATTTTAGCAGTGTATTAAAGAGAAGAATATGAAAAAACATTAATCTGTTTCAGAATTCCTGCTTGTGGTTTTTCGGTTTCTTGCAGGTTTTTATTTGAGCAGAATTCTTCATGTGTGCCATGAGAACTAAAGCAATTCCTGGGGTAATGTAATGCTATGAAGCAATGGTAGATCTGCTAGTCACTAATAAACATCGCATTTGTCGGAATTTGCTGGAGTACTTAAATGTCCTCAGAGATTTGTTGACTGCATTTGCATGATTTAGAGGATCACCCTCATCATTCCCTTGGTTGCTCTTAACCCCTCAAAAGAGAAATCAGCTGTTTATTTAGATTTGTTTTACCTCTGCAGTGCATTTTGTTTTCCAGTGCATCTGATGAGTAAAAACACAATGATACAAGCGTTGCAGCTCATGTACCATAACAATTTAAAACTCACAAGAACTTCGAATCAGCAAATGTACAATGATCCACATATGCTTAGGGTCTGAATCACCACGGGAGTGACGCACGAACAGCCTGACAGACGGAAAAATACTCACTCAAATGCTGATAATTCTCAGAACTCTTCATTGCAAATAGTCCGTTCCCAAGGACACATTCAAAGGCAACCCAAGTGTGGAAAATATATTCCAAGAAAGACTCGCTGGAGGATGGGCAGAGCATCAGCAGCACAGGCTGTCACATTAGTGTGACCATATTTAGTTTTTATGTTGGGCCCTAACATTTGCTTTTATGGCCATATTTTACTAATCATTTTCTTTTCCTTTGTTAAGGACAGTTTTTCATTTTTGATTTACATTGTTTTAAATTCTAACTAGGCTTATAATGAAAGAACTCAGTCTTTTCTCAGGCCAATTCATGTTGCATTAAGATGTGACAATGGAATGTGAAACCTCTATAGGCAACTACATCTGGTCTAGAGAAGTTATAACTATCTTTTTAAGTCCACATGGAGTTCGAATCATTAGAAAAACTCTGTGTTTGGCAGCAATACAGAATGAGAAGGTATAAACACGAATAACTATGGAATGGATGCACTATAAAGTGAACAATGGCCTTAACAGAACCTTTAAATATAGGTACGCACTTCTCTTCAAGCTTTCTTCTACATTTAAGCAAGACATAAGGGTGATTTAATTGTATTGTCAGGAATGCTGGTGTTACTGTTTCAAGTTCAAGGAGCAGTGGAGTCATTCCACCCAATTAGTGAGACTGCTAGGTAGCTATGCTGAGAAACCAACATGTTTCCACAAAATAACACTTTCTTGAGTAGGGTGCATGCCTTTGTGGTTTAGTCAAAGGTTATCAAGTCTTTAACTTGTTTAGTAGGAAGATGTCACTGGGGGAGATGCCTTGTCAAAAGCTGTGGCTGAAAATCTATTTCCAAGAAACTTTATTTTATTTATATAAACCTTGTATATGATGCCCTTACCAAGCCTCTCAGAGATCGTTTGTAGGCAGTCAAAATTCTGAAACCATTTTTATGGGGGTCTGGCTTCTCTTTGTATAGTGCCCTCTAGAGCTTTGCTAAGCCTATGTTTTTCTTGATCCATTTAATGAAAAGGTGAGGTACAAAATGCAAGTTGTTGGATGCGTTTATGCCCTTTCTTAGCGACTTCAGTCAGTAGTGTTGTCAAAGCTTTAGTTTACCAATTATACGAGCTGCAAGCCCACACTTTGTCTTTAGGACAGACATAGCCATAGACAGTTTAGTGGTCGGCCGTAATGGAAGTGCTCTTTGTTTTTTTACATTTTTTTTTAATTGTATTTGTTTATCTTAACCTTCTACAACCACACAATCAATCAACATTTCCATAGATTACCATAAAAGAATATAAATAAGTCAAAAGAAAGAGAAAAATAAAGAAAAAGGAGAAGAGAAAAAAGAAAAGAAAAAAAAGAAAAAAGAAAAAGGAAAAAAGAACAATTCATAAAATAAAACGTAATCAGAAAAAATTATTACAACCTATATAGTAGTTAAGGAAAAATAAAACACATTACATCAATCCTATCCCTGAAGCATTTCCTTAATGTACCAACCAACTTTCCTATTTACATTTAACTATCTAAACCATAAATCATTTTCCTCTTCCCCTTGTACAAAAACTCTCTACTGAATAAAAACCAAATGTAAAATCTCCAGAGATTTACACATTTTTGCCTACCTGTTCTCAATTACAACACAATCTCAATTTTTTCTAGCATTTGGATCACAGCTATTGTCATGCGCTGAGAGTAACCATCAATCAGTCTTTCCCCGAATAATTCTTGCATGTAATGAGTTGTTTTGAAAACAAATTTGCTAAAGAAAAGCAATCTAGCGTTCCTTGTGCCTTCACAGGACATTAGAAGGTGTTTAATAGACTGAGCTTCCGGATTTTCGTAGATCTGACATAGTTTTCTGGCAGTTTCCCCCAGCCTTCTCCCCGCCAGAACTTCAGCTGTATGAATAACATTCAACCTGAGTCTTAGGAATTTGTTCTGGATTCTCCAATCAGGAAACTTTATTAGATATTTACTCAGATAACCTAGTTTCCTGTCTACTGTCTGCAACGGATTGGGATTGGACCCCGAACGTACTCCTTCTATTGTTCGGAAACAATCCATTTCATCCCATCTCCTTTTTGCCTTCACCGGATTCTCCAGAACACTTTTTCTCTCTATATCAGCAGTAAATAGAAGTATTTCCACCTGAAGGCTGAAATCTGAAAGAATCTTCGATATATATATTTTTTTCATCCATGTGCACCTCTCTATGGAAGTGCTCTTTCTCCTCTCAATGGTGCTGGAGGGCGCGGGAGCCGGCTTTATGCATCCATGTTTCCCCGCGCTCCTTAGTGGTCTCCTTGTGTTAATGATCTTTAATCTGGGCATCTACAGTGTGCTCTCTGATTTTTGTCTGCTTGGCCACCTGGTGAGATTCTACTGTTGCATACTGCATCCAACCCTCTCCCATGCTATCCTCCTTTTCACCCCACCCCCTCTTGTCTTTGCCCTCATAGCTTTCTCCATCTCTCCTATCCTAATTGCTTCTCCATCATCCATCCCCCCTCTCTCACGAAGTCTGGAAGGAAGACATTTAAAAGGCACTCCTGAGTTCCAGCCCTGGTCTGCCCATTGCAGACACCTACATCAGGGACCTGTGATTATTGCGACGGCCAAAAATGCTGACTTTTAAAAAAAATGTTTTTACACCACATATATATGTGGGGGGAGACCCCCCTCATATTAATATTATATTCTATACCCCCCTACATAAATATGTGGTGTAAGGGGGGGTTCAAAAAAATGTCGTCAGCATTTTCGGCCGTCGTAATTGTCAGGGCGACATTTTAGTATGATTCCTACATAAGTGCTTCCTCCAGACAGACTATCAGCAATGTTCTCTTTGCTGTGCCTCCCGCAGATGCATGGACTCCCCATATGGAGTCTATCCTCTCCCCTTTCTCTTCCTCTCCCATTACTGCCGGCACAAGATGGGAAGTGCTCTTGGCTCACTTCGCATGCACCATTAATGTCTATCACAATGGCACTGTCATGGCCCAGGTATCCCAGCCCAACCCCCAACTGCTTGACGGGCGTCTTCCATCTCTCTTCAACTCCCCCCTCTCCCGCCACCCCTCCTTCCTTCTTCATCCCTCCCCCTCATTGGCGGCTCCCCACGCCTGTGCTCCCCTCCACAAATCATTTAAAGGAGGCAACCAGCTTCATTTAGCTACTCTCAACTCTCGCTCTGCTATCAAACATCCTCTGACATGTCTCATCCTTGAAGACCTTGACGTCCTTGCTCTCACTGAGACGTGGTTCAAGGCCAGCACGGTCACTGCTGTTAACACTTCTCCCTGAGGGCTACAAGATCCTGTCCAATCCCAGGCCTCCCGCCCTGACGGTAGAGTGGCTCTGATCTTCCCTGAGTGGGTTTCTGCCTCCATCATCCCCACTCAAACCTACTCATCCTTTGAAAGCCTAGTCTGCAGGCTTTCTGTCTCGCTTGCCTTTTTTCTTACTCTTGCTACCATCTAAATGCCCCCCCGGACCAACTTACCTCTTCCTTTTAGAAAGGGCGGACCTGTCCTCCTCCTTTTCTTGCCTTCTTCCCCAAACTTACCTTCCTTGGGGACTTTAACATCCATCTCAAATTTCTCGATGTGGCTACTGTACTCTTTTGCAACCTCAGCAACTCTCTTTCCCTCACTAGCCTTCCCTCTGGCCCAACCCACCCTGCCTGACACACCTTGGATGCTCTCATCTCAATAGATGTCCCACTCTCCAACCCTCTTAATACCACTCCTCGTCTGACCACTCTCTCCTCTCTTCCCACCTTGAACTCCCCTGTTTACTGATGATGCCTCTGCCTGCGCTGCCAGTATCCTTCTTTGTCATTTGACCGATAAAGCGGATGTCAGTTGCTGCATTTGCCTCTTCCTTCATCCCTCCTCCCCCTTCTTTGGACTCTCCTCCTGACTTTGTTCTAGCTGACCTCCATCTCTCTATCTCCAACACCCTAGACAGCCTTGCCCCTATCATGAGGAATCGCATGAAACCTGCCTTCAAATGCAACTCTTGGTATGATTCCAATTTAGCAGGTTTGAAACGAAAGTGCAAGGCTGCAGAGCGGAAGTGGCAGCCACCTAGCTCATCCTCCAACAAACTGGCCTGCCGCCTACTCCAAAGGCAATACCGTCTCACCTTCTGTTCCAAGAAGAGGGCTCATGTCCAAGCCAGCAACTCTTGAGCCACCAATAACATGGCTGAGCTATTTTTTTTCAAGGTTATTTTTTATAGAAATCTCAGACCACATAAAGTATATCTCAATGAAAACCAATCATATAACATCACTAATTAACATTCATGTGCCGGAACTTCATTTTATCTGATTAACAATACAACTGTTGCTCTTATATTCTTTGACAACTTCCTATTAAACAGTTCAGGAAAAAATTAATTGGAGCTGGGATTACAAGCAGTGCAGAAGCAACAAAGGAGAAAAAGGAAAAGAAAGAGAAGAAGAGAAAGAAAAAGAAAAAAAAACAATTAAAATTCATTATGTCCTTGGTACTTTTATCTAAGATACATATTTCACGCAATCCAGAATCGTTGTCATGGGTTCAGCAGGTACTTCACAAGTCTTGGTTGAAAGAACATATGCTATTTTTCTGCTACATAGTCTAGGAATGGCCCCCACATGCGCATGAATTTAGCGAGCTTCTTGTCAATCGTGGCAGTCAGTTTTTCCATTGCAAGTAGTTCCCAAACCTTCACCCACCAATATGCAATATGTGGACCCTCTACATCTTTCCAAAATCGGGCTCGCGTGAGCTTAGCAGCCATAAGTATTTCAGAGATTAGTTCGGCTATGGGGCCCGACAATGGGTAAGAACCATCCTCAGGAACGTCACCCAACAACAGAATTTGTGGGTCCATTGGAAGCAATGTATCGCAGATCTCCTTGATTTTGGATCGTACCTCCAACCAAAATGATTGTGTAGTCGGGCAATGCCACCACATGTGTCCCAGGTCGCCTCTCTCGCCACATCCATGCCAACACATGTCTGGAATCTCTGGGTTCATTGCATGGAGTTTATGTGGAGATAGGTACCAGCGGTAGCATAGTTTGAGAGCACCCTCTCTAACTGCTATGCATCGTGAGGTCTTATGGGCCCTACTCCATATCTTCTGCCAAGAGTTTTGAGGAATCGTAATCCCCAATTCTTTTTCCCATGCTAACATGTAGGGTAATTTGTCCTCCAGCGGGGCGTTCTCCTGGAGGCGATAACAAGCAGCTATTCTACGGGTCTGTTGGCCCTCCATAACTGTCAGTTCTATCCCTGTAGGGGTCTGTTAGCTACTCGTTTTACGCTCGAGTGTGTGACCCAATGGCGCAGTTGCAAATATCTGAATCTCTCTGTTTCGGGGAGCCCAAACTTCATCTTGCATTGTTCAAAGGTCAAGGGTGTGTTGTTGTCATAGAGGTCTTGTAACCTTAGGGGTTTCCCTTCTGACCAGAGGTGATGGGCATTAGGTTGGAAGCCTGGAGTGAAGGTCAGATTCTGGGTGATAGGAGAGAGGGGGCCCAAACCGGTTTGGAGAACCTCGTTGTGCACAGGCTTTATCCCAGCAGCAAAGTGTATTTATCGTGGTTGGGAAAAGGGAGGTTTGGTGGGTACATGCTTCTTTTGAGGGGAATGGCAGGAAGTTCAGGAGAAAGGAAGACACTGCTTGTTCAATATCATACCACTTGGGTAAAGCCTCACTCGGACCCGACCACCCCAGCATCACTGCTACCTGAGCCGCTCTGAAGTATCTCGAGATGGAAGGGAGTCCTAGGCCCCCGAACGCTTTCGCCCTCATAAGAAGTCTGCGCAGAAGCTTTGGTTGTTTCCCTTGCCATATAAACCTGCCAATTTCTTTTTGCAGTTCAAGAAGATCTCGTTCCGGGATTGCTATTGGGAGGGCATGAAATGTGTATAGGAGCTTTTTGACTGCACTAATACGACCGAGCCATGATATCCCTCGCGCTGTCCATCTCTGCAAAGAGTCACTGGCTTCTTTTAGGCGGTTAGGAATGTTGGCCTTTATTAGCAGGCCCTCGTAGGTTGCAGATAAGTGCACCCATAGGTACATAATGTGTGTGGAGTTCCATTGAAATGGGTATGTGTTCTGCAATGCTATTAGAGTGGCCTGAGATTCCGACAGACCAATTCCCATTAATTTTTCGGAATTTATTGTGAACCCGGAGACCATAGCAAATTGAGCCAATGAGTTCATGAGGATGGTTAGGGAGCTACAGGCGTCTCTAAGGAAACCGAGCACATTGTCCGCGTACAACGTGACTTTGTGACATTTCCCTTTGAGCTCGAATCCCTGGATCCCTGGGTGAAGGCGAATGTGTTGGGTTAGGTGCTCTATCGCCAATGCAAACACCAACGGCGACAGAGGGCATCCCTGTCTGTTGCCCCTGCGCAGGGGTATTTGAGAAGACCATTGCGAGTTGACTCGCACGCGAGTCGGTGGAGTTTGAAAGTTTGACAATATTAGTCTAGAGAATTTAGGGCCAAAGCCTTTTATAACTAGGTCTAGGTATTCCCAGGACATACTGTCAAACGCCCTATGGGCGTCTAAGGACAGGAGAGAAAGGGTGCCTGGGGCTAAGAATATCAGGTCTATAGCTCAACCCCTAGGCGGCGAGCGATAATTTTGCTATATATCTTCGCATCTGAGTTAAGAAGAGCTATAGGGTGATAAGATGCGCATTCTGTTGGCTCCTTTCCCGGTTTTAGGATTAGGGTAGTGGCCGATTCCGCCATCGCCTGTGTGACAGTTCCTTCTTCCCACAGGGAGTTAAATAGTTTTGTGAGGTGGGGTGTTCAGCTCTGAAGATTTTACAAAACGTATTGGTAAACCCATCAGGGCCCGGGGCCTTGCCAATGGCAAGGGCTTTGATCATATCTTCAACTTCTTGGGCAGTGATAGGTTCCTCTAATGAGGTGCGTAAGGCTTGCGGGATTTGGGTGACTCATGCATCTGTTATAAAATATTTGGCGGTTTGTTGATCCCCAGCGTGGGGGGCTGCTTGGTCTCTAAAGAAGTTTTCCACAATGCAGAGTTTGCCCTCCTCAGAGGAAACGGGTCTGCCCAAGTGGATGGCTGAGCTCGTTAAAATCTGCAAGGACATTGCCAATTCTACTGCAGTCTCCTCCTTCTCTCCCTCCCAGGCCCTATGCACTGGCCACCCACTTCTCCTCAAAAACCCGGGACATCCTGTCCTCTGTCATCTGTTCAAACCCCACCACCTTCTCTTGCCTCCCTTGGGCCCCTTCTCCCCCATAATCTCCTTCTTCTCTCCCATTGCACCAGACAAGATCTCTAGAATTTTCTGCTCTATGAAAGTTTCCTCTAAATAAGTGCCCCTCTGCTCCTTCGGAACCATCAAGGACAACATTGCTGTTACACACAGGGTCCGGTCCGTTCTCCCAAGTTCGAAGCGTTTATCCTATAAAGAACGCTATTTATACCGGGCTTCCCCGTTCTGGCAGCGTTGGCGGTTGCTGGGGAAACAGAGACGTCGACAGCTCATCACGTGACACATCAGCTGATTACAACGCGCTCCGGCAAACCAGCGCGTAATCACAATCCATGTCTTCTCTCATATAAATGCCTCTGTGTACTCCGGTACGGTGCTTCTAATTAGCGTTCTTCACCTTTTCGTACCGATTGCTGTTGATTCCTCCTGAGATTGATCCTGGACTTCCTTACCAACCATTCTTTGTCTGACCATTGTCCACCTATTGCCGACCCGGAACACCTTACTGACCTCCTTGATTTCCTTCCTGGATTGTCCTTGGGTTTACGGACCGATCACGGTGGTGCATTCCGCTGCACCTCTTCTTGTGAGCTGTTCACGTAAGCCGTTCTGCAGCTGTGTGCGGTGCCTCCATCTTTCTGCAATACGTTGGGAGGGCCAGTACCTATTCGGAGCTGCGGCTACATTCGCCATCTGGTACCGGCGTAAGTATGCAGCTGTGTTTGGCATCCAATAGCTGTTTGACATTGCGGCTCTCTGCAAATTCCAGGACCTCCCCGAGGCTACAGTAACTTTTACTAATGCTGGTACGCAGCTTGCTTGCTTCCTTCTACTTGAAACCACGTATTCCGTTACGTCTTTTCTTTCCTCCAGTAAGCTCAGAGTTTGGCTTGTGTTCCTCTGCATACTGATACTCAACCTCCTGTTTACCCTCTTTATCTGAACTTTGAGCCATTCAGGTTACCTTGGAACGAACTTTGATCCTGTGCAATTCCGAACGCTTTGCTGCCCATTGCACCACCCCGCACCTAGTTGCGACACTTGTGCCGCTCGGGCAGCTACCCTGTACTTACCTTCCTCTTTATTATTTTCTCCTGTCGTTGTTTCATCTTTGGGAGTTTCTACTCTAACCTAGGGGTAAGACATTCTATACTTGTATCCCTTACAGTACTTATCAGTCCTATTAGTTAGCTAATTGCCCTGTCCTCTCTCTCTAGGATCCCTCCTTAGTCCAGTCGCCAGTACCTAAAGACCTATATATACACTACTTGGTATATACTGGTGCTAACTTGTATTTTCCTTTCAGGTTGGTGTGGCTGTGTGGGTATCCCTTTTCTTTTGGGTAATCTACCACCCTGCCTGTCTTGTATGCACAGCAGGGTGGTCTATTGGCAAAAAGAGTTACCTCAATTAGAGGGAGTCCGGTCTGAGACACCCTCCTTAAAACTGGGTGGCCTCAGCAGTGACTGAAGATCTTGAGTCCTGAGCAGCTTCTTCTGAACAACGCCCCGGCCCGCCTGCACGGTGGTAGCAATTGCCTCTCTCACCCTGCCTTGGCTGACCTCTGCAACCACTTTTTTGCCACTGGCTTCTTCCCACAACCCCTTAAACACTCACTTCTGCATCCTCTCCTAAAAAGCCATCTGCTGACCCTTCCTTCCCAGCTAACGATCGCCCATTCTCTATCAACCCTTTTTTGGGTAAACTCATGGAGAAGCTGGTCATCCCCCAACTGACTGCCCACACTGAAATGGCTGGCTGCCTCTTTCACCACCAGTCTGGTTTAAGGGGATCCAGAGGCACGGAAACTGCTCCCCTGAACACCTATGAAGACCTGCTCTCTAACCTGGACTTGAACACTCCCTCCACCCTGATCCTCCTTGATCTTTCTTCTGCCTTTGACATAGTCAACCACTCCATCCTCATAAACCGTCTACAGGATACCCTTGGCTTCACGGACAAGGCATTGGCATGGCTGACCTACTTCCTTTCATACAGACCCTCTCAAGTACCGGTGGGTCCTTTTGTCTCATCCACCTCAGTCTCTACATGTGGCGTCCCTCAGGGCTCTATCTTATCGCCATGGCTCTTTAACATCTACCTGGCCCCTTTGGCCCACGTGATCTCTACATTCTCTCCTCACTTCCAGTGTTCTACAGATACACAGCTCTCCTTCAATCTGACATCTTCTACCTCCTCCCTCATACCTGAATGCTATTCAGGCATGGTGCTCTGCCAGTGATCTCTGCCTTAATGCCAGTAAGACAGAGATCCTTCTCATTGGAACGCCTGTTCCTTGTCCCCCACCCACTCTGTGGCCAGCCTTCCTGGCTCCCCTCACCTGGCCCACTTGCGAGGCAAGAAACCTTCTGATACTCTTTAACTCCTCTCTCTCATGCTCTCAGACTTGAGCCGGACCTTCTTAAGTTCTGTAAACTTCTCAAGACTTTCCTTTTCTCATCTTCCTTCCCTCTCCCCCTCGCATTCTACCTTTCCCTCTGCGCTGAGGTGTTAGGCAGAAACCTGTGCAGTTCACTCTGGGACCACTGCAAAAGATTTAAGACTACAGGTGTTTGGCAGTAAACCCACTTGGTAGCAGTCTGTACCACACAGATTCACTTGGTAGCTGTGGCTGAGCAGTCAGACTTCCCTCAAGAAGAGTTAGCCAGCATACAGAGTATTCACAACAGGTCAAAAGAACATAGTAGAACAAGCAAACACTAACCAGAGCTTGGTGTAAAAGAGATATAATTATTTATTTAAAACTACATCTAATAAAACACATAGGCACTAATATTAAGCAGTTAAAAAACACGGTCACTAAAAGATATACACTCCCTTAAAAGAATATTAGACAAGTCTTAAGCAAAGCCCCACTTATTTTCAGACAGCGGTGAGCGCTTAACGTAGATGGCACTCTAATAATTCGGTTTAAAAGGGAGAGAAAGGCAGAGCATAAATTGAAACAGATCCCAACACTTTCAAAAGAACACAGCAAGAGAGGAAGGCAGAGTCGAACCGTGAAGTTAGAGTTCAGAACCCAGATCCACTGATCAGAACGAAATGTGTCCAAGGTCACACGGTTGAAAAGTGCACAAAAGTCTCAAAGGTTCAGAAAGAGTTGGACCAAAAGAAAGGGACCAGTTAGATGGTCAAGGCGGCCAGCCCAGTCCAGAAGGTTAAGGGGTTATTATTACCTTGTAGCAATCTTTAGAAAGGGAGGCCTGGCGGACACAGTACCTTAAAGTGGTGAGAATACTCCAGCGGGGGCAGTTGTTCCTGGCAGCGGATGCAAGTCGGTGCTTCGTCCAGGGGAAGAGAGGATCGCGTCGTGGAGGAAGACAGGAGTCCGTTGCACTGCCAGGGAAGAAACCAGCCACGGAGTTCTCAGGTCAAAAAGGAGCGGTCCTTTTATTTGCGGTCCAATGGTAAGTGGCTATCCGGTTGCCGAGGTGCTTGGCACGGGCGATTCGACCACAAGATGTCCTGGGATGCGAGGAAAAGAAGGTGAACTGGTTGTGCCCACCAGTCAGGGGAAGAAGACTCTCCAGCCAGGAGATCTTCTCTGTCGTCGGGAAGTGGTGAGTCGGTTCCGCAGGGCCCCACCGGTGGTGTCATCGTAGCAGGTCGGCTCAGCTTCTCCCTCGTCGGATTCTGAGGTCCTGTGGCGACTTCTAAAGTTCCAGTCCCAAAAGCCCTGCTTTTATGCAGCACACCCCCATTCACTCAGCCTAGCTGTCAATCAAACATGCTAAGTGGTGAGTTGGCCGGCTCACCACTTGGGCCAATCACACCTAAGTGGTGAGGTAACTCAGTCCAGGGTGCCTAAACCTCCTCCTACACCCCCTGTGGTACCCAGACAGAGTGGCACCACTTTTGGAGGCTTCTGTGGAGAAGCCCGCCAAAAAGTGGAACAAAGGGCTCGACTTGGTTTGGAGTCACAGAAGAGAACACAAACGCCATTTTAGAATCGAGTCCTGGCAAAAAATACCAACCGGCGAATTAATATTAAATAAATAAACCAGCGGTATGTTCGAGGCTATGAGAATTAATTAATTAAAGTTGGTAGCCTCGAACAATGGGAAAATCCCATAGCGATATATTTGCGGTCGAATATAAAAAGTAGTATCCACTGCCACCAGCCAAACTCGATCAGGGGGGATGGAGACATGCCCCCTCGACTAACAGACCCCGGGGCAATCGAATTGCCCCGACCAGTACGTCCACAATATGATGGTTTGTACTGGTTTCTGTTCATAATTTGGGACTAGTAAAGCCAATTGTGACTTTACATGCCCTGGGAGACAGTAGTCAGTCCCAGGGTATGGAGTCTATGTTGGGGGGGTCGCTACGACACCCTGGGTTACGGCACGGAGGGTGCTGTGTAACCCACATCAAAAAAACACATGAGACCCTATGGAGTAAAAGACCCCATAGCCCATAAAACACATGGAAAGTTAAAGGAACACCTCAAATCATGTCTAAGAGTGGGAGCAAAATAATCTCACTCTTAGCAGGAGAGAAAAAAATAAACCCCAAAAATCCAGCAAAGCTGCTGGGGGACTCACTAGGTTTACAGAGAATTCTCCCTAACAGGAGGACTCGAAGCTGAAGATACGAACAGCAGCAGCCTGGAAAGGGGGGGGGGGCGGAGCGAGCAAGAAGACCGCAGTGACAAGCCGCCGAAATACAGCACGGCGATCGTGATCGGGGCCAGAACCAGAACTGATGCTGCACCCGCCGGCACACCTCAGGATGAAATTTGAATAACGGATCAAACGAAACACACAGAGCACTAGAAATGGACGGTGGGCTCTGCTGTCATGACTATCTAAAGCACGGCATACGGAATCAGTCAAAGCATGCACACAAGCTGTGCTGGTACATGCAATGTATTGGGGCGAGCAGCAAGTCTGAGGACATAGCAAAGGGCAGCCTGGGGGCGGACCCGCAACACAGACGCATCGGTCACACGGACACCGCCCTCAGTCTTTACAGGGTGCAACAATTAACGCATGCCCAATGCAGTGCACTTTGAACAGAAGCAGTGCATGTGCGCAACAAGGCCAGTTGCCAAGTATAAAGCGCGGAGGGAAGGCGCTGCGGACAAGTAAGCGCACAGTGGTAACCGCGGATAGGATTAGATGCCGCAGACAGAGGCGAGAAGTACAAAGGACACAAGGCTCAGCAGAAACCTGCAGTCAACACTTGGCCACAGCTGGTAAGCAGGGTACCCATACAGAACTGTAGGATACACCAGCGGACAATGCTGGCAGTAGGTGGATGCAAGAACCGCACAGAAGTCTGGCCAAGACGACACAGCGGGCACTGGACCTACAGGTCAACACGCAGGAGTAAACCTGACCACTAGGCCTGGAGAAACCTCTAGACTGACCAGCGGAGCACGGTGAGGAGGCAGATGGAGTAACGCCCTGGACCAAGACCTTGAGGAGCTCCCCTGGGAGGAAAATGCCTGCAATGCTCATACGGCCGCACAGGGCCCAGCTAAAAATGAACCCAGTGCCAAGAAAGCACGAGAAGTGCATAGAACGACATCATGGAGCACACAACCAACAATAGCTAATATAGCTAAAGAACAACAACCCGGATCAAGGAGGTGCAAAGGCCAAGACCAAGCCTGAGAGGCACAGCAAGAGACTGCGGATCCTGGGCCCAGACAGTTAACCAGAGCATCTGACGGCACACTAATATCTGTAGACGCATCCCGCATTTAGCAGGCCCTGGTGGCTGCTTCCAATAGACCGTGCACTAGACAGGCCGGGGCTGGACGGAGGGCCTGAGAGACCAGCCCCAACAACTGTGAGCTGACACACTAGGTGACACTAGGATGGTGTCTAAGTTACACAAAACAAAAGGGTAACAACCAACAATGGAGGAATTCACAAAAACACATCAGTCCTCCGACGGAGCCAGAAATAGAGAAAAGAACCCGCAAACAGACACTGTGCCAGCGCGAAAATATCAACAGATCCTGGACGCGATTGCAGACCTGAAAATTGCATGGGAAACCAAGCTGGAGGCAGCTATGGTCGAAATCAAAGCATCACTGGATCTTAAAATAGGAGTGGTACAAGAGGATGTTAACCTACTGAGACAAGGCGTAAAGAAAATAGCAGTGCGCACAGGCAAACTGGAGAAGGAAGCAAACTCAAGCACAGCTGCCTGCACATCACATGCCTCGGAGATCCAAATATTGCAGTAACAAGTGAGCAACCTGGAAAACAGAGCAGAGGAAGCAGAAGGACAGGCCAGAAGAAACAACATACGCATCGTGGGCCTCCCGGAAGGAGAAGACGGACCAAACACCACTGATTACATTGAGACCATGCTACTGCAAGAAATGGTGGGAGGGGCACTAGCCCAGAGGTTTGCGGTGGAAAGAGCGCCTAGAGCACTGATGAGGAAACCTCCGCCAGGAACCCCCCCACCTTTCTCCCGAGACCGATAATTGCCAACATTTTAAACTACTGAGACAGGGAGAAGATCCTGGAATTCTTTCGAAAAGGGGGTACAATATGAAGGGCATCCATGCCTATTACGGCATACCCGGACTACACTCTCCTAGTGCAGAGGAGGAGACTGAACTATGGGACAGTGAAGAAGAGGTTGCAAGAGGCGGGCTTTAAGTACATGTTGATGTACCCGGCAAAACTGAAAGTGTTTCACAAGAACAGGGCCCTTTTTTCGACACCCCAGGGGATGCAACGGAGTGGCTGGATGGACAGAATTGCCCTTCTGGGACAGGCACGCAGAAGGAGGAGGAAACAGAGAAGTGAAGTGGTGGCGCCAGTGGCTGAGGTGCTGTATAACTGACATTGGGACCAGAATATAAGAAAGAGCACATAAACTGGGAGAAGATTCAGGTTTTAAGTAGAGGAATGCGGGCACACTTAATATAATGAGACACGAGGGGGGGAGATACAAAGGACCCACTCTCACACCCCAGTAGTTAGATAGGTTACCGATAGTGTGGTAACCTCCTGCTGAGTTCATAGTACCGGCAAGCCGAGATAGGACTAAATGCGGGATCGCCTGAGATCCAAAGATGGAGCTGGGCAACAGTTGGGGATGGCAAGGGCGGGGGTGGGAGAGGAGTTGGGGGATTTGCAGTGTTATTTGTTAGGGAACGAGCTTGCACACATGAGTGCTGGTGCTTAAAGTGGAAATGAGGAGATGCAGAGGTGGTGGATTGGGTATGGCTGAAATATGGGAGACCTCAAGATATTAACTTGGAATGTTAGTGGGCTCAATAGTTACCTGAAGAGGAATAAAATCATGATGCACTAAGGCAGAAAATAGATATTGCCCTAATTCAGGAAACACACCTCACGAAGGAAAAGCAGGAAGTGATACAGAGGAAATGGAAGGGGACCATCATAGGTGCAACATACTCGGCCTATGCCAGAGGGGTGATCACCTGGGTGGCACCAAATGTCCCTTTCCAGCTGCTACATACCACGGTGGATGTTGATGGGAGGATGGTAGCAATCTGAGGTTGATAGAAAACCGAGAAATATGCATTATTAATACATATGCGCCGAACCAAGACACAGTGGCCTATTATAAGTCTCTATATAGTAAAATGAGCCCGTACCTGGGGGGTGCGGCCATATGGGGGGGGCAACTTTAACTGCACATTGGACCCAAGGGTAGACAGGTCGGATAGGAAATTAGACAAACCCACCCCCGCTGCTAAAACACTAAAGGCCCTGTTGGGAGATCTTCGGCTGGAGGACATGTGGAGGCTACACCACCCACACGATAGACACTACTCGCATTACTCTGCCCGACAAAATCTGTATACACGGTTGGACCATATGTTAGCCTCACAGGAGATTACGGGAGAAATAGTGCGATCAGAATACAAAGCGAGGGTCCTCTCGGGCCACTCGCCATTGGTCTTAACATGGCAATATGTGCCTCCTAGAGCTAGGATTCTGACGTGGCGACTCAGAGCTGAAGTACTGAAAGACACAGGGTTTAGGGAAGTCCTGAGGGCAGACATTGTAGAGTATTTTGAAAATAACAATGGAAATGTTGAATCAGTCGGTACTCTCCGGGAAGCATTTATGGTGATTAGAGGATCGGCTATAGCCAAATCTCAACGGCTACAGAGAGGTATACTACGGGAGCTGCAGAAGGCAGAGGCGAAACTAGTGACAGTCTTGGGTAGAGGGGGTGACTCCCGGGAGGATGCTGAAAACATAATACATCTGCAGCAGAAATTTGTGGGGCACTGGGAGAGATTATGCAATTTAAACTATAGGAAATACATAGAGAGGCAGCACGCTGGGGGAGACCAGCCCGGGAGATTGTTGGCATGGTTGTATAAAAGTGAGTGCCCCGGCCAACGATCAGAGAAGTAACGGGAGAGAGCGGACAGGTGGTGGACACCCAGGAGGGCGTGAACGGGGAGTTCCTCGAATTCTATAAACGATTGTAAGGTGACGTAGAGGAGGGCGAAGGGAGCGAGATAGTGGAAACAATAGAGGATATCAGCTTACCAAAGTTGAGTGCTGAAGAGCGAGAGGACTTAGATGCCCCAATTACATTGGAAGAACTAGACGCAGTGATTGAGCAACTTCCCAGTAGTAAGACCCCCGGAGCAGATGGCCTCCCCAGCGAATTCTATAAAATGTACAAGATAGAAGTGCTCCCCCCACTGCTGGCAATGTTAAACAAAGCATTCGAAGCAGGAATATTGCCAGAATCCCTGAGAGAGGCGATCATTATCCCTCTCCCCAAACCCAATAATCCAAGCATAGACTGTGGGTCGTACAGACCGTTATCGATGCTGAACCAGGACAGCAAGATACTCACGGCAGTGTTGGCCAACAGAATGAAACAGGTTATATGTAGATTAATACACCCAGATCAGAAGAATATCCAACAACCTCAGACGGCTTCACAGAGCACACAGGAGATTCGAGCAAGATTGCAATTGTGTCACTGGACGCAGTGAAGGCCTTTGACTCTGTCAAATGGCCTTGGCTGATGGCAGCCCTAAAGGGATATGGGATGGGACCTGGGTATCTTAAGTGGGTGAAATTACTATATAGTTAACTGTTAGCCAGAGTCAAGACGGGAGCGATTATCTCGGAGCGGTGGCAACTCAGCAGGGCCACTAGACAGGGATGCCCTTGGTCCCCGATGCTGTACATTCTAGCACTAGAACCCCTGGCGATATATCTCGGACAACAATACGGGGAAGTGGGGATCCATACAAAGGGAGGACCACACTTGCTTTCATTATACGCAGATGATGTGTTGTTATTCTTGAGATACCCTTAGGAAAATCTGCAATACATTCTAGAAGTAATGGAGCAATTTGCGTCGCTCTCGGGAATCGCAGTTAATCCCCAGAAATCATGTATATTCCCCCTGGGGAGGTATATAGGTGTCCCGTGGGAACAACTGCCAGTTTTACAGATACCATGGGAAACCAGTACCTTCCGATACCTGGAGATAGACATATACCACTCGGTCGAAGCGTAATATAAGCATAGCATTGAGAAAGCGGTAGCGAACATTGAGAAAAGCATGAGGTTCTGGACCAAGCTCCATTTGGCCATGATGGGGAGGTTTTTAAAGATGGTCGTATTGCCTAGGTTATTACATTTACTTGGGAACATACCATGCATGATACCCAAGCGGTTCTTTGTTAAACTTCAGAGCATAAGCAGGGGCTTCATCTGGCATGGAACTAGGAACAGAATAGCCCTATGGAAATTACAGAACACATACGACAAAGGGGGTATAAAACTGCCCACCTTTGAGATTTACCATTTGGCAAGCCAATTGCAATATGTGGCTTAATTGTTAATGGAAGACTCTACATCAGAGTCCAGACTGTTGAGATCTGAGTGTGCCCTGTATTTCTTGAAAGAAATGATATGGCTGCCCAAACCTGAGCTACAAGGGCGTCAGGGGATGTTGGAATTGGGGTGGAAGATATGGCGTAATTCTTGTCAGGTCATGGAGAACCCGGCCCGTGTTCTCCGCAAGTGTCGTTGACCGGAGGAGACGAGCAACTGATGAAGATGATCCGTAAACATTGGCAACCGGTGGGAATCGCAACGATGGGAGACATATGGCAAGAAGGGGAGGTAAAGGAATTTGAGGTAATGGTAGAAGAAATGGGTTTACACATAGGCCAGTACATTACCTATACCAGGTTGGTACGGCAGGTGAGAGGGACATGGTTGGAAGTTATACTGGGAGATCAACCTGCCACGTCCATTGAAACGATGTATGATGTTGCAGAAGGAGGGCATGAGGTTTCCCAAATCTATGAGCTGCTGATGTCCAGGGTGGGAAAGGAAGTGCCCCACCTAAGACGGGACTGGGAAGAGGAAGCAGGGGAACCCATGAGTGACTGGTTGTGGGAGCGGGTTCAAGGGTATCACAAGAAAGTGTCCAGGAATGCGAGGTTACAACAAATACAACTATATATAACCCATA
Organism: Ambystoma mexicanum; assembly: GCF_040938575.1. Classification (NCBI taxonomy): domain Eukaryota; kingdom Metazoa; phylum Chordata; class Amphibia; order Caudata; family Ambystomatidae; genus Ambystoma; species Ambystoma mexicanum. The sequence continues at coordinate 133,751,534 of NC_090933.1, read as the reverse complement.
GGGCTTACATGACCCCCCCAACGGATATCCCGGTTCAAGGGTGCCCAAATGAGGGGAGGAAAACGCTGGGATGATGCACAAGTTTTGGGCATGTCCGGAAATTGGGAAGTTCTGGGGAGAAGTAGCCCACCGACTAAATGAGAAAGGGATCAAGCTAAACATTGAATCAGTGTGGGCATGCATGGTATGGGGGTTCCCTAGACCACCCCAATTGAAACATGTGAGCAAACTTAAGGACTTGGCTTACATACTCGCCAAACGCAGAATTGCCATGGGGTGGAAAACATGCAATAGACCGAAATTAGAGGTCTGGTGGAATGATCTCCAGAAATGGACCAAAGCCGAAATGGCAGTGTGGAATGAAACGGCCAGTAGGGGAGGAGAGGAAGAAACAGAAACCTTAACAGCCTGGAGACACCTAGTGGCCACACTGTTGGGGTCTCCCCAGGACAGCCCAAGCGATTATGAAACCTCTGAGAATACTGATGGGGAAGTACCCCCAGAAGGGGAAAAAGCGGAGTGCGACGTGGAGTAGTCTCGAGTTGGGAGGTGGGTAAAGGGGAAGCGGTGGATATTTAACGCTATATAAATGATGCTCAATTGATATGACATGTACTGCTTGTTTTGTTGAATGTTGATTGTTTGTTGTAAAAACCCCCAAAAATATTTTTTTTAAAAAAATTAAAATAAACTTTCCCTCTGCCACTGCGACTGGGGCCTGGTTCCTTCAGAGTCACACAGGGTCCAGCATACTCCCCTAACAGCCCCTCCAGCATCCTTTGCCAACAGTTGCCCGTAGGCTCCCTGCCTGGACTAGCCCTAACCCCGTCCACTGCACTCATCCTCCCATCCCCTGCTCTTCCCCTTGGCACTTGCCACCATGGCCCACCAGCACTTGCCCACCCTCCTCCCTTGGGCACCCCACTCCTGCACTTCTCCCACACCCCCTCCTCCTGCACTTACCACCTTGTCTTATACTTGCACGTGTTATAAAGCAGAATGTGTCTCACCTGCTAGTCCCCAGGGATCTCTCTCTAAGGTGGCCAGGGCACAGCCATCACCTTTGGATCCAGACCCTGGGGGTGGACCAGTGCGGGAGGATCACCTGGGTGAGGTGTCTTTGAGGGTGGGAGTGGGACACCGGATGGTGAGATGCAGTATCCCCCTCCCTGTAACACCTTTACCCGATCCTACCAGGTAAGATACGTGGGACCTTTACCCTCCCACCCCCTTTCCCTTCACAAACACTACCACAAGGACAGCCCGTTGTAAGGAACTCATGGTGGCAACAGTAAAGACAGACGCAAGTGATCACAGTTAAAGTGTGTTTATTGAACTTTATAACGGGTGGGATAAATGCCTAACCTAAATCTAAGATGGGAGCAAGCTACGACCATCAAATAAAAATAAGGTAGTCCTAGTGGCGTCTTGTCATATAAAAAGGGCCTATACTAAGAAAAATCTATTGCCAATTCATACCGCTAAATTACAAAAACAGTTTGGGATAATGTTCACCAGAAAAGAAAGAAGTGTTCACAAAATAAGTCAGGATGGTATGGCTGGGTCTCCCTTCCCCAAGTTGTAAGCACAGGACAAGGCAGGACTTCTGAGCGAGCAAAGCACACTCCTGGGTCTTGTAATGCACAATGTTCACAGTTCCAGTTCAAAGATATCAAAACCTTCAGAGGCTAAGTCTCTTTGCTGCAACAGTCTCTTGTCTCAGAAGGCCTGCGGATTCACAAATGAGACACAAATAAAAAGTCTTTTGGTAATCTTGCACTCAGGGCAATTGCTCTTCACCCTTAGGATCTCCCTCCCCGGGCTCGGATCCTTCTTGCAACTCGGCCTCCTTCCGTCGGGTTCACTACAGCCTTTCAAGTGCAGCTTGCAATTTTCTAAAGTCTTATGTCCTTTTGAACAACTTTTCACTATGGACAACCCTCGGCCGGGTTCACTCTTGTCAGATAGACAGTTCAATTTGCTTTACCACAGTATGGGATCCACTTTCGCTAGCTCTCCCCTTGGCATCCCTCCGTCAGGTTCATATAGCCGCTCTGACACACTGGACAAACAAACACATATTCTCTCTGTGATCTTGCACCTTGGCCGATTGCTCTTCGCCCCTAGGATCTCCCTCCGCCAGGCTCGTATCCTCCTGGCAATTGGGGTCTCCCTCCGTCGGGTTCACTACAGCCTTTCTTTTACACAGTTCATGTATTTTAACAGTTCATGTATTGCTCATCTTCATCAGAAAGCAGGGTTTTCCTTCTCCCAGCTTTCTTTCGGCATCCCTCTGTCTGGTTCACACTTGCCTTTTTTTACAGTTCTCGATCTTATCGGAAAGCAGAGTTCCCTTCACCTAGCTTTCCTCCTGGCAACAGGTCAGAGACTTTTGATTGTACAAGGGATTTGACGGGACCCTTGTAAGACCACTCTGACGCCTCATGCAACCCTTTCCTTGGGCCTTCTGGTTCTTTTAGTTTCAAAACAGGTCTTGGCCAGAGTCTTTTGAATGAACACCCATGTGGTGCCGGACCCCTCTGCACGTGGACCTCAACTGGGCTTTCTTTAAAGTTCAAACATACACCAAAGTCCTTTCTTCTTGTATTAAAAATGTTGCTACTGGGAACCTTAGGTTTAACACAGTTCAGTTTGATATCAGCTTCCTCTGACTCATCGGCTGTGCTGAACTCGTTGACTTCTTTGTTCTCTGAAGTCAAGGATAGTACCACGGTAGCCAGCTTGCCTCTCCACCTGCGTTATCAAAGCGGGACACCCCCGTGTACCATTGACCTCTGTTGCTCTGCACGGCCGCTGTATCTACTGGTTTTACGATCTCCCTTCTGGAGGCTTCGTGGGTCTGAGTTGAAAAGGGCAAGGACAATTTCCCCTTCGTCGTCCTTCCAGGTCTCACCGTTTTTCTTCTCCCTTTGTACTGCCGGTTTGGTGTAGCTGTCTCCTCGCGTGCTCGCCCTTGCTCAAAGTGTGTGTTCATGGTCTGCCTTTTATCCCTCTGGGGAAGGTAAAGGGCCATAAGGTGTGCAGGGTTATTGTCAATTGCCTGACTCTGCCTGACCCGACTGGTGGGAAATGTCAAGTAAACGGCTCTGGTGTCAGTCCGTTGTCTATTACTGTGTAAGAAAGTGTTTGTGTGTGAAAAACGGGTGGGGAGTAGAGTTTCTAAATATCCTACAGGGTACCAAAGGGGAAGGAGTTACAAGAAAGGGGATACCGCGTCTCAACCCTCGGTGTCCCACTTCCATACCCGGCAGACCCCTCGCCCAGGTGATCCTCCATCACTGGTCCACCCCAGGAACTGGATCCAATACCGATGTCTGTGTTCTGGCCACCAGGATGACAGATTCCTGAAGACTAGTGAGTGAGACACCTTTGGGCTTCTCACACCGTTCAGGAGAAAACAGACTCACACCCGTAAAGTGTACCTGACATGTCCCGCTATTATGGTCAGGCAAAGTCAGGCAATTACTGAAAATCACTCACACCGGACTTCCATCAAACCTCCCCACACAGAAAAAAGACTGAGCATGAGAGCGCACTCTGAGCGAGGCAAAACCCACGAAGGAGCAGCAATTTCAAGAAGGCAGCTGAATGGGGGGAGAAAGACGGCGAACCAAGAAGAGTTCGCAAGGTGAGAAATACCCTTGACCTTTCCGACAGGAAACCGTTATTTTCAAAACCCTTGTAGATCAGAAAACATAAGGCCAGGAAACCAGGCTAAAGAATGCTGCATTGTGTGTCGGAGATACCAAAGGCTGTCCTGCGTAGCTGACCCAAGGCGGGGAGGAGCAGCAGCCACAGTTGTATCGTCCTTGGCTCCAAGAACAAAGTAACGCCAGAGATATCAACACAGTCAGTGAGTTGGGGACGGCGATGCAAGACCGGTCTGTATTGTAATCAAGGTTGTAAGCGGCAACAATGTATAACGAGCGCAGGAACGAACATTGTTAAACGCGTGTGAAAGACTGAGATGAAAGACTCAAGTAAAGTTACTTGCCAATAAATGTTTGAACTTTGAGAAGGAAAGATATGATACCAGTGACAGAATGGTCTGGTTCTGTGCGGGTGCTCAATCGAAGGTCTCTGTAAAGGTATCCAACCAAGATGTGGCAGAAACGAAAGTAAGAACATTGTGTGAAGAGAATCAAAGTGGTTCTGCGACAATTAAGCAAAACCCATTGCACATTCAAAGGTTTTCAATTTTTGATATCAAGAAGAAAACTTAGAAAGTGAGATTGCATGGTATGAGCCCGAATGAGGGAGACCAAATGTGATTATTGTGCAAAAAGGATCAGAGCCTGATCGAGGGAGACCAGTCGTGAACATTGTACTAAAAAGGGGTCCAAGCCTGAAGGAGAGAGACCCATGATGAATATTGAGAACGCGAACTTGTACATGTGAAAGCCCTGATAAGAAAGGAACTTTGGTGTTTACATGTTGCGACAGCCCCTCTGCAGTAAGAGACTATAGGAAAAGAAGCTTTGCCAAAAGGCTCTTATACCTTTGCTGTTAACTGTATGCTGGTGACAGCGAAGCCAGAGTGTGTGCGAAGCTCGAACGTGACGCCTTGCCCCGTGCTGAAAACGTGGGGAAGGGAAGCCAACTGCTCAACTAACCTGACATATTATTTCTTGAAAACCTTTTCTTTTTGCATACACCATTATCCCACACCATTTTGTATTTAGAAATAAGGATTGGCAATAGGTTTATTAGTATAGGCACTTTTATTTTGACAGACTTGACTAGGACTGCGTTATTTTTATTTGATGGTCGTAGCTTGCTTCCATCTTTAGATTTAAGTTTAGATAGGCGTTCAATCAACCCATTGAAGTTCAATAAACACCCTTGAACTGTGATCACTTATGTCTGTCTTCACTATTTTATACCAAGCCATCCTTACATACGGTAGGATTGTTACAAGGCTAATATAACTGGTTTTTGTTCTACCCTTTTCCCATGTTCGCCCCCCACCTCCCTCAACTTGTCTTGTGGCACCTGGAAACACTTGTGAATAGGTTCCATACAAATGTCTAATAAATAAATAAATATCCTAGACGCTAGATGTTTGGGTAGAATATTTTGTGTCAATGTGAAACATTAACAAGAATAGAAAAACAACGCACATATTCATATATTAAAACGAGTTACAGGATGGGTAAAAGCCAGTCAAAATGATCTACTTTCAAAATAATCAAAGTTAATCAAACTGCTGTAGTCGACATGTAGTGTGTATTTGGGAGCTGTTTGGAAGAGAACAGGAATTCATTGATCATTCTTTGTCACCATAGAGAGTGCTGATTAGCTAATCCGTGATAAAATACTGTTTCCAGGCATCCTTTGCTTTGTCAAACTTGTGTGTGCATCTCTGACTTGCATAAACCATCTGTTCAGCAGCAATACATGTTTCGACCCATCTCATCCCTTTTTGCAATTAATGGTCGAGATATCTCTTTCCTTTGAGACACAATGTCATGCCATGTTACAGCTAACCATAAAGCAATTCAATGTGCACTTTAGAAAGGTTGAGGTCTCTCCCACACATCTCTGGTATTTTTTAGCTTTTCCATGCATCCCATCTTAAACAGTCTTTCTCTGGTGTAGTAGATGTAAGCAAGATTTTAATTGGCATATCGCCACTGTTTTGGGTAGAATTTTAAACTGTTTTTGCAAGGATATAAATGAATGTAACAAATTATTTATTATCTTTGTACATCTCACCTCGATGTCTGAATGTCTACATGCTCGCTGCATCATAGGAAACTAAGCTGCACCTCACTGATGAAACCCAACAAGGCCGAAACATGTCTGGGGTTTCTTGTGTTTCTGTGCATATTGGGACCTGGCCTAGCAGTTCAGGCAGTACCTGACAGATTTGCATATGGCTGGACTCCTTTTGCAATGGCGCAGACTGGTTAAAAAACGGGGGTGTGGAAGGTGGCCCAGACCAGTGCCAGTGGTTCAGATTATTTCAAAACTTCCACCCACCACTTTGTGGGTTTTGCATGCCACAAGACAACACGCCATTTGTGAAAAATAATGCTCGAATACACAGAAAAGGTGATTATGCTTGCTGGAAATTTTAATGTAGGTTTACCACATAAAAATACTGTTTGTAATGTGTTTTCTCCACTCTGTGAATTCTGGGAAGTCCCGTAGCAAGTGTTAGCACAAAGCAGAGGCAATAACGCCAAATAAATTGTAATATGGAAGATATTGGTGATATTCTGGCACAAGTCACCAATGTGTGCTGTGACGAATCGCAGTGTATTGTCACTGCTTCCATGGGGGAAGCCGCTTCCTGTGAGGCCAGGGAGGTGAGGCCGCTACCCAATAGTCCGCCTGTGGGTGGTAGTCAGCGGCTCGATCTTATGGCGAGGGAACCCCTCCATGGGACCAGTGACGATCCCCTTGGAAAAACGCAGTATTCCCCTCCTTCAGTTCTATTGCCTCCTACCTTGCAGCTGCACCGCCTCTTGATGACACTGGTGCAGGGACGCAGACTGCAGCAGAAGCAGAGAGCAGGAGCGGAGGCTTGCCCGACAGTGAGAGTAGCCTGAGCAGGACGCCACGCAGCGGGAACCCGTAAAGAACGTACAGGTGATGCCTGGGTTTATGAGAGAGGCTAAGGACCAAACAGGTGGAGCTTGAGAAGGGTTGGGAACGTGAGGGGAAGTAAAGCTAATGATACATGGGTAGAGGACCCTAATAAAATCATAAGGACACAAAGGCGTGTCACACCAGTCCATACTTGGCAGGTTTGTAAACCTAGTGTTCTGAAGGACCAGTATGAAGTGGTCTGGGGCAAAGCAAAGAGGCTGATGACAGACGTGTCAAAGACGTTATGAGAAATAAATGGACACAAACATATGTTGCATTTGGAGACACTTTGCAGGAGAGTGCACCAAGTGTCCTGGAGAGCTGATACCAAGTGATCTGGACCCATATGAATGACAGAAGGACTCTGTGAAAACCAACAAGAGAGAAAGTACGAGACAAATCAGATGGGTCTGGGACCCAGGTGAAAGAAGAAGGGAAATGTAATAAAGAGCATCAAGAGGTCGTGGACCCATTACCAAAGGAAGAGACAGAGGACCTGATTCACAGAAGCATTTTATAATGGCACAATCCCATAGGAAAATGTTCTGTGAAACATGCCCAAGTCTGAGTTTTGTCGTCGGGTCTGTCAGGATAGTGCACCAGACTTGGCAATACAGTGTTTGAGTTGGAAGAAGATCCCAGGGGAAGAAGTCCCCCTTTTACAAGGAAAGTATGTTTTGTGCCAAATAAGTGTGCGGATAAGTCTGACAGGACAAGTAAACCAGACTTCACACTACGTTTCGGAATTGAAGACAAGAACAAGGGGAAGAGACTTGGGCCCCTCCTTTTTGATTTTTGAGAACTGTGTTTGGAGAGTGACTCATTTTGTTTTCAATTAATGAACTGAACTTTAAAAGGTTTGCATCCAGAATGATAGAAACATCCTTCTGGATCAAGAAGAGGTCCACTTTTTTCCTTAGTTAAGTGAAAGAGATAGAAATAGTTTTGGACACAGGACGGTGGACTTATTATTTAACCAGGCATCCTGACAGAGTCCTTAGTGTTTAAGTTGAGGTAGGGCAGCCCCTCATAGAAATAGGGCAAGATAGACTTTTCCTTTTCTTTGTTGTATAATAAGTCTTTGCCCACAAGCACACCACGACTGTGTCAGACTCCTATTTCTGCACCCGCACAGTGGATACATGTCAAATTTGTTTGATTCTGAATATTCCGATTTGAAGACTTCCACCCATGTATAACAACAGAAATTATACTTGATCCCACCTGTAATTACCACCTATTACTCTATTGGATGAAATGTATTCATGTCACAAAAGAAAGGATCTAATTGGAGAAATGATTTCTTGTACATACAAAAGAGAAATGGACATCAGCAGACCATAACATGGGAACATTTCTGACAACTGAAGCTATAATTGCTGATGAAAAGCATTAGAGGATATTAAGGCTCTTCTCGACGTCAGAACGCACAAAGAAGTCATTTAGTGAAAGTTAAGCCAAATATAAATCTACCTACTAATACGGTACAAATGCTGAGATAATATCTAAACAGGTGAAATTGCATTTCTTGCAGTTGCCACAATACAGATATCATTCTCACTGTGGGAAAGGCCGGGCAAGAATATTAAACTTTTAATTAGGAAGAACAAAATTAAAGTGACACTGAATTTTATAGCATATTAGAAATGAGAGATTGCATGCTCTACGGAAAAAGGTTGTAGGTGAAAGGATCGAAAAAAAGGATCACATTTTTTATGGGGGGGTTCCCCTCCAACCCCCCGTTTTCTTTTTAGCATTTTTTTTGTGCATACCAAACTATATATATATATATATATAAATAAATAACCATTCAACCCTTTTTTTTCGGTCCTTTTCGTGTCGAACAAAAGGCATTCAATCCTTTTGTTTTCGATCCTTTGTCTGGACACCACAGAAAAAGTGTATTGAAAGCAACTGAATCTGAAAAGCCAATTCAAACCAGTTTTGGCACAGAAAATCGGGCGATCAACCTATTTAACATGTTATGGCAAACTAAATTTAAGAAGATCAAATTGCTTTCATGAGTGATACATCCCCGAACAGACCCCCTCACACCTTTTCCAGCATTTTTAAGATCATGAAGCTCAGATGCGACATCATCATGGTTAGTGAACAAAATACTGAGATACGGTTTTCTAAACCCTTTAATTCAGTTATGTCTAGCACAGAACACTTGTCCTAACTCTTGGAATGTGAGCATAATTGTCCCAGTTCACAAAAAGGCCCATTGAACTCTCAGTTCAAGTGCACTGTGATTTCCCTTCTCGAAACAACTGGTAAGATTTTCTGCCAAAATCTTCTTCGGTTACTCCAGGATTTGGGCAAAGCTGATTCTGCGATTTCTATTGAGCCAATAGGCTTGAAAAACGCCCCCACAATACACAACTGGATGGCATTGGATTGCCTCATTGTGAAGTACTGTAAAAGTACTAAAGCCCAACATTTTAATCATGATGTCTTTTTCTATACTACTATCGTATTGTTAGCACTTTGGGAATACTGTCTATTGTGATATGTAATTGATCTACAATTGACATGTGGGTGAAAGAACAAATAGAATCATCTGCCCAAATTTCTAAAAAGATGAATACCTGGGGGGTGCATTTAAAGGTCCTAAAGAGAAATCCCTTTCAACTGAAAAACTGCATTAAACACTGCCAACAAAAACGGACGTGCTTTGCTTGCCCTGTCACATGAGTGGCAGGCATTTGAACACTGTAACATAAAAATAACCCTATGTTGTTTTTATTTCACCTAAATGACAAGAAGTTATGCCCTGCATCCGAAAGCAGCCTTGCATTGTTTTTATTTCACTTGAATGAAAAGATGTTATGTACTGCAAAAAGAAAAACGGCCTGGTTTTACTTTTAATTCACATGAGTGGCAGGAATTTCATCACCACAACCAGACACAGCTTTTGCTTTCCATTTCACTTGAACAGCAGCCCTTGAAACACTGCAAACGAAAAACAACTTGTTTTCTTTAAACTTTTGTTCATGACAAATCAGAGAACCGTGTGAAACGGGGCCTACCCCTCATTGTCAATGGACGAACAGCAAATGCAAACCTGCTTAAAAAGGAGAAATTAAAAAATCCTGTGACATACAAGACAAGATTTCAAACATTAGATAAAAAAACTGCTTGCACACGTGGGAAAAAGAAAAATGACTTTAAAAGGCCACAGGGGAAAGATAGCACTGCTCGCACAGAAGTTTCAGGAAAATTTGCTGTGGGTGGGTTGCTTAAAACAATGTACATTATGTTTCCACCCACAAGACTTCAGTCACCTTTGAAGAGGCAAAGAATATCGGAAAAAACAGTTTGGGCTAAGGCAGGAAACTTCACAATAAAAAGCACTGCTTCCCACTGGAAGTCGCACCGACCAGTGATCCATCCCGCAGTCCAATGTGATGTTACTGAGGGCGTCATAATTCCCTGCTCTGCCAGACTTGAAGGCAGGGGATCAGGGATTTCAAAGAAAGCAAGTGTGGCTAAAGCTTGACTAGGAGGTGTGAGCTCCTTTCTGCACCCACTTCCAAGAACAAATTGACAACTTGAAAGGGGGTCATAAACATCTCTGGTCACCGTCTGTGGGGGATGAAGCGCCTCTCCCACAGAGGGGGACAGATCCTCCCAATTGACATTAAAGGACTGATTTCATTTTTTTAATCAAACATTTTATTGTTTTTTGGAAACATAAAAACATACAGCCTTGCGCAGCGAGGTAACGCTTATTTCCCTTTCCCGCCCAACAACAACTTCACACCATGGGTCCAATACAGTGGCGTCTCTAAACACATCTTGTTGCGTTTGTTGCACTAGTATCTCTTAATTCTGGTTCCTGTGCATGTCCTTGGGCGCTGCCTCGTTCTACTGATGTTGATTACCTCTCAGTGTGCGTCTTCCCATTTTTGCCATATTTTCTGGGCTTTCTCAGGACATCCCCTATCTGTGTAGACTCTTTTTTCCATTGCAATGCAAATGTCCATATCCGTGGTCCATTGCGCGTAGCTCGGTGTCTTGTGAAATCAAAAAGAAGATATCGAGGCTGAGTACCCCAAAAGGAAATACACCAAACGCGGGTTACAAAGAAAGATACAAAGATCTTTATTCTATACTGAATAGTTTCAAAGGACAAAACAACAGATGGCTATCGGCCCTCAGTACAACACAGCGAACTCCAGCTCGGTTCGGTGTGCTCAGCGAGTGGGGCTGTATATTAGAATAGTCGTGCCTTTTATGCAGTCCAAAACATGATGTTCAGCCCACCTACAAGTTAATACATCACGGATCTAGGGTTTGTGCCGAGTTCATGCATCTATACATTTAGGGTTTACCTTTAATACATTCATCAACAAGTCACAATGGCAACAGCATGTCTTAGGATTCCTCGATGAGCCTTCTCATACATCTCTGTACAATATGGTTAAACAAGTGTTCATATTTCAGTATTTGAATATATTGTGTTTAACATGTGCTCGCGGATTAGCTTTGTTGGCACAGGTAATCCTCTACACGCAGGTCAGCGAAGGACAAGGTCTCCGTTCATGACCCTAACATGTGGCCTGCAGGCAAGTTACACATTAGTTTGTACACAGAGGTCAAGACGGCCATGTTACATACAGAATGACACTGTCCACCATCTTAGAACACAGGGTGACTTTAGAGAGAGAATCTAAAATGGCGGATGGACCTAAAATGGCGGCTTACTCCGATCTAAGGTCAAGACCTTGCAACGCAAATTTTCTTTGTAAGTGGCTTGGCATAGGCCAATATACATATATTTATACAGTATAGGAGGCACAATATGATTTCCCATTCGACAAACCCTCCTTTTGGCCTATGCCAAGGTCTAAACTACTTCTGATCACTTTACGAACAACTCCACGTCTCAACGTCCATACACCCTGAATCACTGTCGGAAATATCTATTGCCATTAGATCAGTTATCAGAATTTCCTTCAGAAAATATTCATTGGAGTTATCTGTGGCGTATATCTTGTGTCCTATTGCACTTATCACCTGTGCGCAACATCCCCCCGACATTGAACATATACTAGGTAGACACAGCAACAAAGGAACAGAATTCCCAAAATGATCAGCAAGACCGAAAGCACCTTCCAACCCCAAGATCGCAAGAAGTCCCAGAACCAAGCACTAAGATCCCTGTTTCCCTCGGGAACATGCATTTCTGAACTAAAGGATGTGCAGATTTTGTATTGCCTTGAAGATAGTTGGGGAGGAATCTGGCATGAAAAGACAGCAAGTGGTCCCCACTAATTTACACACTCCACCACGTTCAGCCAGAATGACATCTAATGCCATCCAGTTCTGAAGTGCTACTAATCTTATTGCTTTCTGTTCTAATGTCATATTACAGAGTATGTCCGTGGTCTGGTTGATGGTTTTCTCCAGTACTCTCGCTAGTCACATGATGTCTTCCGAGTTCGCTATTTGTCCCCAAAATGGCATGAAAGATTTTGCTACATCTCCCAGAACCTGTGCTGGAATGTCACCATTCTCGTCCCGCCGTGGACGAGCCTTTGAAACCTCTACAGTACTGGCTATGAATACCCCGGGTAACAATATCCCTAAATAACAAGTTCCCTGCCAATAGCTGGGTAACCCTGGAAATGCTACATTACCGCAAACAAAGTAGACCGGTTCGCCTATATACAAAGGTCTGTCTTCCCCAGTCAAACTCGCAACGTTGGCGCAACCTTTAAAATTTCCCATTGACTGAGTGCCATTCCTCTGTATGCAGAAAGAAACTGAATCGGGGCTATGGTTAACAGTGTAAGAAGGAGGGGGCGTGGAGGGCCAGCGATGTGGTCGCTCCGCTGAAGCCGCCCGTGGATTGCCCGCTGCCGCAGCAGAATTCATGCGGTTCCCTTGGCTGAAATGACTCGCCGACATTAGCAATAAGGAGCGGAACCGCCAGAGCACAAGCGGTCCGAAGATGAAGAGCTTGCAGGAAGCTCTATGCCCGAATTCGTCGTCTGAAACTTAACGCTCTGCTCCACTCGGAAGAAGCAAGATGGCGGCCGCACCTACGAGCTCAGACACAGCCAGGAAATGGTGGCAGATCTTACGCTGACCCAGGACTCGAAATAGAGGAGAACCCAAGTACAGCCTGCAGCCCGAAGCCGGATGCACAATGCGACCCAGATCTAACATAACGGTGAGGGGGCCGGCGGAGCTCTAGCCGGCGGGAGAAACCCTGTGCCCAAGCGTGACACGCGGCAGCGGAGCCCACGGCGAGCCCGCACTCCATAAGCATCTTGGAGCCGGCGGGGCAAGTGCCGCCTGCCCCACCCTGCAGGGCACCGAAAAAAAAAGACTCTGGACACTAACAACCCAGGCTTCCCCCACCAGCCTACTCCGCCGGAAGACATCAGGACCCCGCTTCAGCGGGTGGTAACCTCAGCTGCAGACCCACACCTGTGGACTGGGAGCACCCTAAAACCATGCGCCCCACATAAGATCCCCCTGGCTGTATAACGAAATCGCCGGTCTAAGCCAACGACCTTGCGGCGACCTGCCTCCCGTGGGTTTCCTGGGGCGCCCCGGCCCACATCCCTGCCCAACCTCATTGCCTGCAGAACCTCCGCCGCAGCAGCCATGACGAAACAAATGAAGGCCGGCAAAAACTCGGACATAGCTACCATGTTCTCGACGACAGAAAAGGGTAATAAACAGGACCCTCCCAATCATACCCCGCAAACACCCCGTGGATGAGAAGAAGCCCTCGCTACCAAGGGAGACCTGGTGGCATTTATGGCGGACATCAAGTCCGAATTCTGCTCATGCCTAGCAGAACTCTCCACCAAAGTGGAACAGACCGATCAGAGGGTGACTGAGGCAGAGCAGAGGCTGGGCGAGGTCGAAGATCGCTCACTGGAACATACGACCGCACTAGAGGAGGTCCAGCGCTCAATCAGAGCCCTACAAGATAAATACGAGATCCTAGAGTATAAACAAGAGGACCTCGAAAACAGGGCCCGTTGGAACAACCTCCGGATCTGAGGAATTCCCTCCTCTGTACCCGACAAAAACCTGGCGGAATATGTCAGACTTCTTTCGGTCCTTGCTCCCAGATCTCGATAAAGCCCACCTCGTATTAGACCGCACCCATAGACTGCGCCCATGCCAGGGAATAGACTCAGATCTCCCCCCAGATGTCATCACCAGGGTCCATTTCTTCTCTACTAAGGAGGCCATCTCGGCGATCAGCCGTACCGGGGACAAACTTTCCTCCCAGGGCTCTTCGCTCCAAATTTATCAAGATCTCTCAATGCTCACCCTCCAGAAAAGAAGGGCGCTCCGACCCCTGGCACTCTTTCTCCAAGACCAAAAGGTGCGTTACCGCTGGCTATTTCCAACGGCCTTGCAGTTCTCATTCAAAGGCGTGATGCGACGTATCAGTCACCTGGAAGATGTGAATAAAATCATGCACCCAACCTCACCTAGAGAATCCGCCTCACCAAACTCAAAGCCAACTGGAGACCCAGACCCGGTCCCCCCCCCGAAGCCAAGGCGGCCATCATGGTCAAAGGTGCAGTGGAACAACTGGAAAAGATAACTGAAGATATAGGCGCTCACCACACCTTTCTCACCAACCGCTTGATCCTGCCCCGCAAGGAACCGTCATCTTCGGGGTAAGGAACATGCGCCATTAACTGCGGCGGCGGGCAATATGCACTACTCATGCCCGTTCCAAGAGACGTTCCAACTCTGAGTCCTTGGAAATTCACAGTACTGTATTGCTTGTTGGCCCCGTTGGCCAAGGGTGGGGCCACTCACACAATGTCGGCCCACCCGCTGGTTAAAGTTACGGCTCCCCGTTGGGGGCTCGTGTTAAAATCTCAAGTGCAGGTTGACCCCTTCTCATCTCTCACAAGCGATGGCGGTTGACCCAGGCGCATTCGACCCTTCCCCCCCCCAATCCAGTCAACGGGGGGAATCTGGCCCCAGACCACCAAAACCTAACACTCCTCTCCCTCAATGCCAATGGGCTGAACTCTCCTGCCAAACGGAAGAATATCCTGCAAAAACTCCAAGATGAGGAGGCCGCGGTGGCCATGCTGCAGGAGACCCACCTGCTACGAGCAGACTTTGGGCGTCTCCGCTCCCGGATGTATCCACTCCAATTTTTCGCCTCGGGAGAGTCTAAAAAAGGAGGCACTGTAATCCTCTTCAGGAGAGACCTACACCCTCAAATCCTGGACACTAAAACATGCCCAGTAGGCCGGTTCATAGCAGTCAAATGCCACCTCCTTGGTGACCTATATACCTTTGTCTCGGTATATGCGTCTAACTCTGGCCAATCACTTTTACGACTCCTTGAGCACATCTCTTTCACGCTTCATAGAAGGCCAGGTGATAATAGGAGGGGACTTTAACGGAGTACCAGACCCGATAAGCGATAAGTCGCACCCTCCGACCCCGAACGACTTCACGCAGGCTCTGAGCCACCTTCACCTATTCAGATCACTGGAAGTAGTGGATTCATGGCGGGTCCTACACCCCACTGAAATAGACTATTCTTTTCACTCCTACGTCCACCAAACCTTTTCACGGATCAACCTCCTCCTGGCGTCCCCACAAACTTTCGCCTTCGTCAAAGAAGAGTCTATTGGTCCAAGAATTCTATTTGACCACGCTCCAGTGATCATGGAGATCCGGGCCCAGAACCCCACCCCTAACGCTCCTTGTAAATGGTCATTATATGACCCGATCCTCAATGACATGTCGGTGAGAGACAGAATCGCAAAGGTGATCAAGAATTTTCTTGAAGAAAACCCAGCTTCTGATACCTCCCCAGCGAATGACTGGGACGCCATGAAGGCAGTGATCAGAGGCGTCCTGATTGCACAGGGAGTAGCCTATCATCGGAACAGGCGGCAGACCAGGATAATCTTGCAGGAAGAACTGAAAGCGGCAAAGGAGATCCACAAAGAAAAAGGCTGGTCCCCCAAAACGCAGCGAGCCCTACGCATGGCCAGAAAGAAGCTGGAGGCCCACTACGCGGAACAGACCGCACAATTAATGGCCAAGGCCAAACAATCCTACTACGCAAAGTATAATAAGACAAACAAATTCTTGGTAGCCAAACTGACCAAAATAAAACAAACTAACACCATCTCTGGCCTGTGCGACCCCCAGAGAGCTGTCCAATATTCAGAATCTAATAAACAGCAACTGGCGGTAGCCCACTTAACGCAGGCCATGACGGCTACTCCACGAGACCGGCTCAAACAGATGGAATACCTGCAGAGTGCAGCACTGCCCCAACTCTCCACCTCGGCAACGGAATCTCTGGAGGCACTGATCACAGAAGAAGAGCTTGAGGAAGCCATCAAATCGCTTAAGACACGGGCCTCAGGCCAAGATGGATTCTTGACAAGGTACTACAAATTATTTAAGCACCAGCTAACCCCCCCTTAGTAACTCTCTTCAACTCCTTCAGAGATTCTGGCTCAGTAACCCCCTCGATGCAGGAATCAACAACTGTTCTTCTACCCAAGCCAGGGAAAGACCCGAAAGACCTAGCCTCCTACAGACCAATAGCACTATTGAACATAGATGCAAACCTATATTCCAAAGTCCTTGCGAAACGTCTGGGTCACATCGTACCGGAGATAATTCAGCCAGACCAAGCAGCCTTCATCCTAAATCGGTCAGCAGGGGACAATATCCGGAGAACTCTAAACTTGGTGGACATCTCCACCCGAAAATCCCAAAAACTAGTATTGATGGCACTAGATGCCACCAAGGCATTTGACAAGGTGGACTGGCCATTCATGAAATGCACCCTGGGGGCCTTTGGCTTTGGAACAGCTTTTCAGACAATGATCCTGGCCAACTACAAAGGACCCAAAACATTTCTGAGGACCAACGGATCCATCTCAGCCCCGATTTCGCTGTCCTGTGGTACGAGGCAGGGCTGCCCATTATCACCTCTGCTTTTTGTACTTGCCATGGAGTCCTTTCCCCAGAAAATAAGACAAAACACCCAGATCACAGGCCTGCAGGTCGGCCCCTCCCAACACAAAATCGCCTTATATGCTGACAATGTCCTGTTAACGATCTCAGAACCCCGCTCCTCCCTGAAGCATGCCCTGGCAGAAATAAGCAGCTACGGGGAGGTATCCGGCTTTTCAGTTAACTTCGCTAAATCAACAGACTTGAGCATTGGCCTCACCCCGGAGGAGCGGGAGACACTGACCAAGATGAGCCAGATCAAGTGGGAAAACAGAGCCATCCCCTACTTGGGGTTCTAAATCCCGGCGGACCCAAAAACGTACCAGACCAACTTTCCCCGGCTATTTAAAGAACTGGAGGGAGACCTGAGACGTTGGACGACCCAGGAGATCTCCTTAATGGGGCGAATAACAGCCTGCAAAATGAACCTTCTCCCGAGGTTTCTCTATGCCTGCTCCTCCCTCCCAGTGGCAATCCCCGCACCAGCCCTTCGAGACCTGCAGAAGAAAATGGTGAAGTTCATATGGATGGGTAAAAAACCTAGAATTCCTTACAAAACTCTACTGGGGGCATCCAAAATAGGAGGGCTCAGAGTCCCAGACTTACAGGCCTACAGAGTGGCGGCCCAATTAGCACACGTTCACGCATGGCAAACATTCCCAAATCGCCCTAGATGGGTAGAAGTGGAACAGTCACGGCTGCCCCTACCCCTGCGATTCCTGCCACATATCCCGGCCCCCCTCAGGACACATTGGGGAGACCTCCTGCGGGCAACCAAACACACCCTGAGTGTCTGGGACTGGGCACTAAAACGGAAGGGCGTCCCAAGAGGCCTGAACCCGCAATCGCCGATTTTCCACAATCCAGCTTTCTCACCCAGATCAAACCCGCACAATTTTCAATGCTGGATAAAGGGAGGCCTTGAGACCCTGGAGCAGATGTACGAGGGGAACGTGCCATGCACGTTCGTACGATGCAAGGAGAAGTTCCAACTTCAGGGAAAGGACAGATTTACCTACATACAGCTGCGCCGCTGGTGTTCACAGCCCCAAATCCTACAAGCAGCAACGCGCGCCCCGACTTCACTGGAACTATCGCTCAAGGACCCCCCATCTCGAGGTAGGATATCTACCTTTTACAGATGCTTTTTGGGCAATTTCGTGGTTGAGAGAACCCGCTGCATGGCCCAGTGGGAGGCCGACCTGGGGCACCCGATAGAAGACCAAACATGGGTAGACATTTGGACCCGAGCACACTCCTCGTCCTCCTGTGTCACCAATAGGGAATGTGCATATAAGATCATGCTGAGGTGGTACTACCCCCCTCTTAGGCTCCTTCACATGAATCCCAGTGTGGACCCCTCCTGCTGGAGAGGATGTGGCCACCCAGGCTCCTTTTTCCACATGTGGTGGGCGTGCCCGAAAATCCAGCGATTTTGGAGACAATGCCTGGGGACAATTACACAAATCACGGGGGCAACGATTCCACTGGAGCCAGGCCCCGTTCTGCTGGGGGTCCCAATCCCGGCGATCTACCCACGCTTCGGGAATAGGGCGAAACTGTTGACCCAATGCCTTTTAGCTGGAAAATCGGTGCTGGTCCGCCACTGGAAGTCTCCGGAAGGCCCCCTGCTTAGCTCATTGGTGGACAAGACTATGGGACATACTGATAGAGGAAAAGGTGACGGCGGCAAAGGCCGGGGTCCTTCACCGGTTCCAGAACATTTGGGGCCCGGTACTGGAATATGACCAGCGATTTCCCGCCCTGACTTATAAGCCTATGAATGCCTGATGGACCCTGGGAGCCCGGGAGGAACCCGAAGGGGACACATAAACTGTGGGGCCGCAGAGAGGAGAGACCCGGAGAGTGGAAGCCTGGCAGGGGAGTGGAGGGAGAGGGGATGGGCCCGAGGGGGAGGGGGTTAGGGGTTAACACGTCTTTGCTACTATTTTTGATGTATGCTTGTCAACCTGCCTTGATTTAAAATAAAATTTTCTAAAAAATAAAAAAAGTGTAGGAAGGAGGCATGACATCCTTATTGCCTATAGGAGCCATCTTGAAAGAAATCTAAGATTGAAAAGGACGAGACAGTCTGTCAGAAGGCCTAATAGAAGCAACGTTAAGCTTGCTCCTATTCGCGAAAAGTGAGCATCCCAGGGATGTAAGAACACATTTCTCAAAACTATTCAAATTCGTACCATCAAAGTTCCCCGAGATGCTATCGTTCCATCGGCCAAAGAATAGTGCTCTAAGGGAGGCATAACAATCAGTTGTCAAAGGTAAACGATGATGTCATGATGCCTACCCCCGGAGACCCAGACCAAGTCCAGCAACCCCGGAAGCAGGCATCAAGTTATCCCAAGCAAGCCCAACAACCCCTGCTAGGGGCTATTTGGCTGCAGTCCTGGCGCCTATGGCGCCAGGCTCATATGGAGAGTCAGTCCTGGCGCCATAGGCGCCAGGCTCATAGATTACAACTTACCTGATGCAGACCATGCTGCAAACTTACCTGATGCAGACCATGCTGCAAGAGCTCCAAGCCAAAAGAGGCTTGGAAGGGACTACTTTACCTAGGGACTATTTTTTTACTCTGGTGGGGCTGGGGAGGAATACTTACCTGGGACTACTTTGGAGGCTATTTAAACCACACCCGAAGAGCAGCACACACTTTGCGTTATTCTGCATCCAGCAGCGTAACGCTCACCGTGCCTGCAAGTCTGCATCCAGTCTTCTGCCACGCCCGCCTCGAGTTTGGAGCTCATAGAAAAAGGGAGAAAGAAGGAGAAAAGGTTAGAACAATAGCAATACCTCTGATCCTTACCTGAATTCCCGATCCATCGCACCTTCGAGCTGGAAGAAAGAAGATATTTTAAGCGCGTCGCCTCGCCTGCTGCAGCGCTGTGCTGAACTCACCGGCCTTCGCAGCATCTTCACATTGCACCGCATCCTCCTGCATGTTCCCGCCGCACGCCGGCACCTAAGGAGTAGACAAGAACAGCAAGGTGAGCCAAGGGAATACACAGAGGAATATTAGTTACCCCCCATAGACTTACCTGATTTTACCACCGGGGATACTATTCCTCTTCACAGGTCGGCGCAGCTTCCACTGCATCTTCGCCGAAACCCGGACCCTAAGGGGAAACAAAAGGACAGCAAGGTGAAACAAAGGGACTAACAAGGGGAACCCTCCTCACCACAATAGACTTACCTGATTTTAACGCCAGAGGCATTATTCCCGAGACTTCATACTTTCTCTCAGCGCCTGAATAAGGGAGAAAGCAACAGGTTACATATTGACATTATTTTATCGAACTGTGTTGGATAATACAAATCCTTACCAGAATATTACCGGTTGCCACAAGGATCTCTTCACTAGGGTCAAGCTGCAAACTTCAAGGAATCGGACAAGAGTGAAAGTCAGGCATTTGAACTCTTATGAACTACATACTTACGGCGTCTTGCCGGGAATCTCGGAGTCAATATTGTTATGGAACTCACCAATTCCTTCGAGCCAGTGAAGCAACTGGTTATCTACGCGCCCCTCCGGTCAATGCAGAATGGAGAGCTCATCTTTTCAAACCATCAGGTGAGACTATAAGAGGGACATCAAAGGTGATTAGTGGGGAGAACAGCAGGGGTGGGGGGGATTTACGCTCAACTCCATGGGTGGTTAATTCCCTTTCTCCATTTGCAGAAGAATAGTCCTACGGGCCAAGCAAACGAAGTTAGGTGGGCCAGTCCAGTCCGTCAACTCGGCCCTGCGCGTCACATTGGTGGAGACCGCAGCTGTCCAGTTCAGAACGACGCCTCTGTGGGAGCCAGGTGAGCGTAACAGATAAATATACCAACCTAGCCCCTTATCCCCGTGTTGCGGTAAATGCGAACAGACCCAAAAGTTGGACTCATTAAAAATGGCATGCGTAGCATTCATAATAAGTAATAATGTGTTATTGTAATATCTCTGTCTGTGCTGAGGGTCTCTAGGAGATAGAGTATGCAGATGCACAAAAGGATTAGAAACAGTGGGTACATTTTCAGTCGGTAACAAGGTTTCAAGTGGATGTACTTCTTCTAGGTCCCAAAAGCTAAAAACAATTACTATTATAAAACCAATTGACATTATAAAATAACAGCAGTACGTTTTCGGGGCCCAAACAGTTTGTCCATTCTCACAGCCGGTCACACGATCATTTATCAGTCCTGTACGAGCGGAGGTGGTTGCAGGCATTGCAGTCTTCAAACGGAAAAACCCCAGTGTTTTTTTGCTGGCGACCTCCTGGCCGAGCTACTTCTTAGTCCTTCCACAACCCTAGCCAACATAATCCCCTTTTTCAAACAATTACTTTGGCCAAAAGCAAGCCCTTGATGATTTTTCTTCCTTCTTCGAATGCACAGCCGAACCGTGCCGTAAGTCTATTTCCTTCGACGCAAATTGTACCTCGTTGTCCCTGGTATTGATTGATCCAAGAACAACCTGTCGTCACTTCCCGTTGGAAGCGACGTATCAAGAGCAAGTGAAGATGCAATATCCGGAACAACAGCTTCTGGAAACAAAACTTTTGGAGAGTGTGGAGACAAAACTTTTGGAGAGTGTGGAGACAAAATGGCTGATTCCCCAGGCCTTGCAGGCTCAGAGAGAATCTCTGATGCACTCTCGTTGCTGTTTACTGCTTCGGGATCGTTGGTTGCAGTATTGGTGAGGGGTTCTGTTTCTTCTGTATCGTATGGCACCGGGTGTGGAATCCTCTTGACATGTGTCGCGTGGATCCAGTTTTTCCTGCCTGCAACTCGCACCGCAGTTTGTGTGACCAGCAGGACCTGGAAAGGGCCCCGCCACCGAGGTGCAACGCAAGACGATCCCTCAAATGCCTTTACCAACACCCATTCACGGGCCGAATGCTATGACCTGGGCCCTCGCATCGTACAGGTAAAGTCTCTCGTACCTGGTGATAAATCAAATACAAGTTTTTAGTCAACTGGCTACAATAATCTGAAAGAAGTACATTTTCAACATTTCCCAGACATTTTGGAAGGTTCCAGATATTAGCAGGTCTCCCCATTACCACCTCAAATGGAGAGAGCCCAGTCTTAGTTTGAGGGGTTGTACGCATGGCTAGTAACACGATTGGTAAGGCATCCGCCCATTTTAGTTTGGTGCCGGCACACGTTTTAGCGAGCTTGTTCTTGATGATGCCATTGTGTCTTTCTACTAATCCGGCAGTCTGAGCGTGTCTGGCCGAATGGAACCGTTTGTCGATCTGTAGTGCCGCACATATCTGCAGAATTACAGTAGCAACAAAATGTGGACCATTGTCCGACCAGATGACTCTTGGTAGCCCGAACCTAGGAAAGTACTCTTTTAACATGGTTTTTGCAGTAGTAATGGCTGTAGCGTCTTTAACAGGAAAAGCCTCAACCCGTTTGCTGAAAGCACAGATGACAACTAACACATATTTCAAGTTATTACACCGTTCCATTTCGATAAAATCAAAGTGTATGATCTCAAAGGGGACAGAAGGTGGACCGGAACTTCCCCTTGGCGTTGATGTTCCCTTTCCCACATTGTGCTGTAAACAGATCATGCAGTCCTGAACATATCGCTCAGCTATTTTAGAAATGTTGTCATTTGCCCAAACTTTCTCCAACATTTTTGTAAGCTTCCGGGCACATATATGTGTAGGGCCATGAGCCATGACGACCATCATCATTATGTATGCGTCAGGAAGTAACCATTTCCCTTCAACTATGTCCACCCAACACCCCTCATCATCGAGTTTCCCCAAGCCTTCAGTCCATTTCTTGGACTCTTCTAATGTGGCATCGGCTTGGATATCCCTTACAGAATCAACACCTTCATCCATTACATAGGCATTTGCGGTCTCCCTTGAAGTGTATATGTTTGCAGAGAGATTGTTGGCAGTCTGTTTAGTTATCTGATTAGCGAAAGCATTCCCTTTTCCTATATCATCTACAATCTTTTGATGTGCTGCACATTTTATGACAGCTAACTGAGTATGGAGTGCAAGCGCTGAGAGCAGTTGTACTATTAGGGAGCCATGCTGAATCTTTGTACCATGCGAAGTTAAGAACCCTCTTTGTGATCAATGTCTACCAAAGTTGTGAACCACCCCAAAGGCATACTGACTGTCAGTATATATGTTCACTGTAAGCCCTTCTGACAATTCGCAAGCTCGGGTCAATACTATAATCTCTGCGGCCTGCGCAGAGTTATGCGTGATTCTCTTGGTTTCCACGACCGTGCTCAATGTGGTGATTGCATAAGCAGCTGTGGATGTACCATCCGGGAGTTTGAAGCAGGAGCCATCGCAAAACATCTCCCCTTGTGGATTGTTCAAAGGAGTGTTTTTTAGATCAATTCTACACTTTGTCTCTTGTTCGGTAGTGTAAAGGCATTCATGTGACTCTTCGTCACTGCAAGCAGTACCTTGCGGGAAAGGTAAGAGTTCAGCCGGATTAAAAACACAACACCTCTTAATTTGTATGTGTAGGGCAAACAAGATCAATTCATATCTCGTCAACCGTGCGGAAGTGAGGTGTTGCGTTTGAGTTCTGTTCAGTAGAACATCCACAGAGTGAGGCACCATTAGGGTTAGAGGATGGCCTTGGACCATTCCCTCACTCTGTTTTACAGACGCAGCAGCAGCACGACAGCTCGCAAACATCTTGGCAAAGCGCATGCTACAGGATCAAGGGCGGAAGAAAGGTAACCGCATGGCCTATTCTTCCCTCCATGTTCCTGCGTTAACACAGCCAAAGCACGTCCATCACATTCATGCACAAACAACACAAAGGCCTTTTCGTAGTTTGGTGTGCCCAAAAACGGTGCCGAGCACAATGCAGTCTTGAGCAAATCAAATGCTTGCTGGTGCTCCATATTCCACGGCAATGGCGAAGAAATGCCCTCCTTCGTCAGAGCCAACATCGGCTTAATCACTAGTGAGAACCTGGGGATCCACTGCCTACAGTAAGAAGCCATTCCTTTCAAGACTCTGACTTCCTTCTGTGTATTTGGGACAGACATGCCAGAAATGAGTTTTATCCGTTCAGGCGTCAATCTTCTTTCCTCCTTTGACAGGAGATAGCCTAAATAGGCGACCTCATGACAACAATATTGAAACTTTTTAAGCGAAGCTTTGTGACCATGTTTAACCAGGTGTATAAGTAATAACACAGTGCCCTCCTTACAAGCACTCTCTGAGTCGGCAGCTAAAAGCAAGTCATCAACATATTGAAGCAGCGTACAAGTAGAGGGCAATTCAAGGATATCAAGCTGTTCTTTCAAAGCCCTACTATAGATGCTAGAACTTTCCGTGTAACCTTGAGGTGCGTGGGTAAAGGTGAACGAGCGTCCCCCTAAGGTGAACGCGAACAGGTATCCTTATGTAAAGGAATACTAAAGAAAGCATTCTTCAGATCCACAACACTAAAGTAAGAAGCTGAAGCCGGAATCATAGTCAATATTGTCGTCACATCAGGCACAATTGGAAAATGTGGAGCGACGATCTAATTGATGGCACGTAGATGAATTATGAAACGAAATGGAATTACATTATCGCCTTTTCTGTACACGGGCAAAATCGGACTATTACACAAACTACCTGCAATTTCCTCAATCACCCCTCGATGCACAAAATCGAAGATGATACATTTCAAAGCTTGCTCACCCTCAACTGAAATCTTATATTGTGGAATACGTGGCAGCTTTACTCCATGTTTCATGACTATTTTAACAGACTCGATCTGCAAAACGCTGACATCATTGTCATCAATTGCCCATAAACACTCTGGTACATCACTGAATTCTGGCGGTAAAGGTCTAGTCAAAAATTGAGAGACAGAAAGTTGCTGTGGTGAAATCGCCAAACGCACTCCATCAGAAGAACAATGAATTACCGCATTTAATTCCTTCAACAGATTCAACCCCACCAAATTCTCTCCACAATTCGAAGTCAAAAGGAATGGACAGCGGTCTGAAAAGGGACCCAAAGAAATAGGTACCGGCGAAGAAACTGGACAGACAACTGGTGTGCCAGAAAACCCTACAGAAACATTGGTTTGCCCTGACAGTGGAATGTTTGGTACCCGAGAATGATCAATGGAACACTTCTGTGCCCCTTTATCTACCAAAAATAGATGCTTCCTATTTCCCACTATCATTTCAAAGTAGGGACCTTTCTGATTAACGGTAATAGGCGTCGGTTCCAAACTCTGCTTCCGGCAATCCTAGCGAAACAGAATATCATCAAAAGGAAGTTCTTCAAAGAGGTAAGCAGCAGAAGGAGGATCGAAATGTTTCTAGTATCCACACTCGGAGCCTGGTTATCCTGTGAAAAAGGTTGCTGTAGATCCTATGCATACAGACTTCTACCAGGACCCCCAACACCCGGGTGACCTCTGGACCGTCTACCCATATTTCCAAATGTGTTATTTGACCTTTGTCGAAGGACCGGGTATTGTGCACGTCAATGACCCTCTTGCCTACAATAGGCACACTGGTTAATGTTTACAGGACCCAAGGGCACATTTCCTTGTGGAACATACTGACCTCTAATTTGCGAATTACCCCCTCTAGGGCCTCTAACAATTTGCTGTAATAATACTTTCGTCTTCAAATCACCTTTTATCTTTTTCGACTCTTTCCTTTTCATTATTGACGCGATTCTCATAGTACTGAGCCATGTGCAGTACTTCTGATTGAGACTTCGGTTGCCAAGCGCGCTCGGAAGACATCATTTGCGACTGGATGTCAGGCAGCAATCCACGCACAAATTTGTCTACGAATAATCTTTTCCCAGACTCTGTGCCTAAGTCTTGTCCACTGAAATCCGAGAATACCTGTTCGAACCGATTAAAGAACTCGGTAGCACCCTCATACTTCCCTTGGACAGAGGCCGTAAGCTTGTCCCAAATTATTCTCTTTTCAGGAATTATGGTTTTCAATTTCGCAATGATTCTATCAGGTAAAGTTAGTATCACCTGAGGCGGTCTTTTGCCAGCTGGCCTTTCTCCATCGAGTCTAATTATGTTAGCCCATCATCTATAGTCCTAACCTGTTACCACAAATCTACGGGCAGGAGTACAGGAAACAACAGATCAATATCAGCTAAAGTGAATACCGAGGATTGCAAGACAGACTCTATTTCTTTATAGAATCCTGTCGGATTTTTCCTAATGTCGGGAATAGATTCTCTAATGGTGGTCACTGTCTTGAGAACGGGACTGAACAAACTGCGACACATAATGTGCAGGAATATCCACAGCAGCTGCATCCGTTACAGCATTAGCCGCAATCTCAACTTTCGGGAAAAATGTCGGAGGAACCTCTCTCATAGGCAACTGTGAAGTAGGCAACGCCGAATGCTTACTAAGCAACAGAGCCAAATCGAGCGATAAAGCAGTCGAAGAAGTGTCAAGTGAAAAGGCTCTATTATAAATACTCAATAACTCTGCGGGACAACAAATCTTTCTCTTTACACATTCATCCGGCAGGTACTCTACCATTACCTGTATCACTTTCCTCTGCATTTCTGGCGTATACTGACTATAGGTATCATATACTTCAACTGGAGTTATCAACGTGTCTGAGATCCATCTAATCGCATATTTCGTACAAATTTGTCTCCTCGGATATCAATTCACGACAAGGAAGGAACAGTTTCTGTACATACATACTATCCTCATCGTCATCCTCATTCTGTAACCTTTCCAACTCCTTTCTATACTAAAATATCCTCTCAACATGCTCTTGTACTTTCTCCACAATGTCTCTAGAAAGCGCTAAGGTGTTCAGATGCCTCAGATCCCTCAACCCTTGTGGGAGATCTATATTGTTTAGTCTGTCCCACATTACACATAAGTGAATCCCTAATCATTCAATAAAAACATTTTTCTCAGGAAAATGTTCCATATTAGAAAGTGTGGCAAAAACATTAGCTCGATCATCTCTCTCCATACAATGTTTAGCCCACGCAATCAAGTCACGTTTCTTCTCTGGAGGCACAGTATTGCGAGTGACAACACTTGATCCCGCTCCTTGATAGACTACAAGTGGTGCAGGACCACTTGCAAGAGGAAGAGCAGGCAAGTTCAACAGAGGTACTATTACTGGTGCAATAGGAAGAGGTGGAGGAGCAGGTGGAGGAGCAGCAACAAAAGGAGGAACAATGACTGGAGGAAGAGGAACAGTAGGAGGAGCAAGAACAACAGGCGGAGCAGGAGGGGCAGGAATAACAGGAAAAGGCAAGGCAGCAGGAGGAGGAACATATGTAGGCGGCGTAGTGGCACCAGGCCTTCGTTCATTTAGCAATTTATCGATAAGTTCATCGGAAACGTGAAAGTCTTTAGAAGGATAGATTTTCTGAATGCCAAGTGAGAAAGCCCTATCCATATTCCTACCCGACTCAGACTGTTTATCTTGGTCATATAACAACGCTTTTTCGGCGTTCATTTTATGACGGCGCGCATGTTTTTCCCTACTCTTAAGCTGCTGTAAAGCTTCTTTTTTCCAATTCTGTAATACATCGAATGCTGCAGGTCTAGCCTTTTTCTTTAATAGAATGGATTCTAATTATTCAATACGAGGGATTTCAAAACTACCATTGATTGGCCACTGTAGTTCGGAAGCATGTCTAGTATGTCTGCCAAATATCATTCAACACTATACTACCAATGCCATGCTTACAGTACATAGTACAAGCCGGCGACCCCTCCTGTGGTGCCGGACGGCTAAATTCCAAAGATTGTCTATCGCTGCGGAATAATGCCCTGAAGCATGTAGACAATTTCCCAGGCATATCAGAATACTGGTGTTACCTGGTCAATAATTGTATTTGCAGATACAGTACACCAAAACAAATGATCAGGATACTTAAGAATCGAGTCATGACTCACCTGATCAATCCTAAGGAGATTCGATCGGATTACAATGTTCTTTTCTAACGAATTTTCCCTCGTGTTTGGTGATTTCGGCAAATCTGCCCGCTTCGATAAGTCGACCCGTGCCAAGATGCCGACTCGGACCGTGAGCTCACCGTCCAGGGATCGGGCCGTGCAGCGCTGCTGAGGTGTTGCGTCTCTTTCAGAAAGGGGCCCCCTTTTTTATGTTACACCGTCCGATCCCGGTCCGATAGCTTGCGTCAACCTTCAACGAGCTGGCATCAATCTTGAGGGTCCCTATTCGGGCACCATCTGTGAAATCAAAAAGAAGATATCGAGGCTGAGTACCCCAAAAGGAAATATACCAAACGTGGGTTACAAAGAAAGATACAAAGATCTTTATTCTATCCTGAACAGTTTCAAAGGACAAAACAACAGATAGCTATCGGCCCTCAGTACAACACAGCGAACTCCAGCTCGGTTTGGTGTGCTCAGTGAATGGGGCTGTACATTAGAATAGTCGTGCCTTTTATGCAGTCCAAAGCATGATGTTCAGCCCACCTACAAGTTAATACATCACGGATCTAGGGTTTGTGCCGAGTTCATGCATATATACATTTAGGGTTTACCTTTAATACATTCATCAACAAGTCACAATGGCAACAGTATGTTTTAGGATTCCTCGATGAGCCTTCTCATACATTTCTGTACAATATGGTTAAACAAGTGTTCATATTTCAGTATTTGAATATATTGTGTTTAACATGTGCTCCCGGATTAGCTTCGTTGGCACAGGTAATCCTCTACACACAGGTCAGCGAAGGACAAGGTCTCAGTTCATGACCCTAACATGTGGCCTGCAGACAAGTTGCACATTATACAAGAGGTCAAGGCGGCCATGTTACATTCAGAATGACACTGTTCACCATCTTAGAACACATGGTGACTTTAGAGAGAGAATCTAAAATGGCGGATGCTCCTAAAATGGCGGCTTACTCAAATCTAAGGTCAAGACCTTGCAACGCAGATTTTCTTTGTAAGTGGCTTGGCGTAGGCCAATATACATATATCTATACAGTATAGGAGGCACAATATGATTTCCAGTTCGACAGTCTCAGAACCCCAGAGTTGTGCTATGTTTCTCTTGATTAGTGCAGTAGTGGTAGATAAAAACAGTTTTTCGTAACGTGATAGCTCAACTTCCTCTTCTATCCCCAACAGTAGATGTTTCACGCTTCTGTGAATCGTCTTGCCCATGACCCTTGAGAGTTCATTGCAGCACTGCTGCCAGTATTGTTGAATTACGGTACATTCCCATAATATGTGATAATAAGAGCCTTCTTCCCTTTTGCATCTCAGACAGGATGAGTCAGTGGTTTTGCCCCAGTTAAATAATGCCACCCTTGGGTAATAAATTCTGTGCAATATCTTCAGTTGGATTAGTCGGAGCCTAGAAGAGATAGCGGATTCTCTGGGGAACATCAAAGCAGTTAACCATTCCTCTGAGAGTATGGCACCCACGTCCCTTTGCCATTTGGTTTTCAGACCCAACAGTTCCCCAGTAGCAAAGGAGGTTATGGCATTGTACATGGTGGACGTAACTTTGTGCTTAATCATTTCCGGGAATCTGTTGCATGCATGCGGGGTATAGTCAGGCATGTCAACCATTTCAGGGAGATGGGCATGTAGCGCATGTTTAAGTTGTGTGTAGTGAAACTGCTCATTTGGTGGGAGTGCGAAGGCAGTGGCTAAGTCTGTGAATGATATTTCGTTTTCTTTCACTACGTCCCCAATTTTGGTAATGCCTAATTGGGCCCAAGAGTGCCATTTCGGTAGTTTATTCACTTCCGGGAGGTGTTTATTGTTCTACAGTGGTTGTACTGAAGTTAGATTTTTGTCCCAGCCTAAGTATTTGTGTGTATCTGTCCATATGCAAGTTATGTGTGTCATCATGGACGGGGTAGCAGACCGGACGTTTTTGCAGTAGAGGTGTTTCATAATGGGTCTTTCTTGTTGGTTGGGGTCCTGCGTTCTGTTATGCGGTAGTGTGGTGTCCCCATGCAGTCTATCGTTCACTATTGCTATCTGGCTGGCCCAGTAATAGGTTTGCAGGTGGGGGAGTCCAATTCCGCCCTCTCATATGGATCTTTGTAGTGTGGTGAGTCCAAACGAGGGTGACCCACATTCCATAGCAATTTCCTTAGTGTCTGGTCTATTTTGTGGAATTCACTGGGCGCTATAGGTAGTGGTGCATTTTGTAATATGTAGAGAAAGCGGGGGAGCACCAGCATCTTAAAAAGTGCAGCTCTACCTAGTAGTGTTAGTGGCAAGGACATCTAGTGACGGACGTCTTCCTTGAATCTCGCCGTTATTGGTTGTAGGTTCTTGGGCACATGGTCTGTTAGGTTATTCGTAATCTGTATGCCTAGATATTTGAATTGTTCCTTCTCCACACGGTAGGGGCACTCGTCTGGCACTGCGTTATCTGTTTGTTTCAATGGGAATAGTATGGACTTAGTCCAATTGACACGGAGACCGCTCAACGCGCCATATCTAAATAGTAATCGCGTCACTGTGGGGCAGGATTCGCTTGGGTCCTTCAGGTATATTAGCAGGTCATCCGCATATAGGGATACCTTGTCCTCCCAGTCGTTCGACCACCTGAAGCCACTCCATGATTGTGTGGATCTTAATAAAATTGCTAAGGGTTCAATTGCTATAGCAAAGATCAAGGCTGATAGGGGGCAGCCTTGTCTCGTGCCTTTGCCTAATTGGAAAGGGTTTGAAACATGTCCATTCACCTTTGTTACCGCTTCTAGGAGGTTATATAGCAGTTTGACCCAGCTCATAAAGTATGGTCCTATGCCCATGCGCTCCATAATTACCCAGATTGCTTCCCAGAAGACTCAGTCGAAGGCTTTTTCGAAATCTATGACAAGTAGGGCCAGGGGATCCTGTATCTCTGGTAGTTTTTCTAACGCTGTGTGCAGTATGTATATGTTCTGCCTAGTGGACCTCTGTGGCATGAATCCACACTTGTCCGGATGTACCAGTGTGTGTATGACTTGTTGCAGCCGGTTGGCTAATACCTTTGCCAGTATTTTCGCCTTGCAGTTTATCAGAGATAGGTCTATAGGAACTGCACTTGTCGGGTGGTTTATCTGCCTTGGGCAGAACTATTATCATGGCTTTCCTTAAGTCTGGGGGGAGACAGCCCTGTGAGTGTTGTAATAAGCGTAGTAGGTGTGGGGAGATTACATTCGCACCTATTTTATTCCATATTTCAATGGGGAAGCCATTCGGGCTTGGGGTCTTGCCCGATTGGAGTTCCGACATGGCTTGGGTTAGCTCTTCCTCAATGATTTCTTGTTCTAATAAGTTAGACTGTTGTGAGTTTGGGGTGGGGAGGGTCATTTCCTCCAGGATGTCTGTCGCGGGTGGTGAGGATGGTGCTTTGTATAGCTCAGCATAGTATTTTGCAAAGCCTTCCACAATATATAGGTCTGTTACTAGTGGTTCTGGTTCTTCTGTTGTCAATTTCCTAATTTGAGTGAGGTCCAGGTCTCTACGTTCTGGCCATGCCAGTATTTTCCCGACTTTGTCCCCTGTTTCATATATCTTTGCCCTCATCGCTGTATGTGCCTGTTTCGTATTGTCTAAAGCTATGTGTTGCAGTTGTGTCTGTGCTAATTGTAGTGCGCAGTGTGTTTCCAGTTGGTCCTGGGTTAGGTGATCAGCCTCTGCTTTTTGTACTTTTGCCTAGGCTTCACGTATTGCTTTAAGGTGTTGTTTCTTGTGGGCTGTGGTTCAGGCTATGATTTCACCTCTGAGCACTGTCTTGAACGCTTCCCACAGTGTCACTGGGCTATCTACAGAGTCGGTATTTATCTCAAAGTATGCTTCGGTAGTCTTTTGGATGTGTTCTGCTAGTTCTGGGAAACCTAGGTAGTAGCTGTTCAGTCGCCAGCTGGGTGGGAGGTCGATCTGTCGGTTTTAATTGTTATTGTGAGTGGGGAGTGATATGATATACCTCTGGGGAGTAGTTGTGCCACACATGCTTCATTCATGTTATTTAGTGGTAGAAAAAAGTAGTCTAGCCTAGACAGGGAGGCGTGTGCTCCGGAGTGGTATGAGTATTCCCTTGTGTCGGGGTGTAACGTCCTCCACACATCTTGTAGCCCCAGTGCATTAGTGAATGTAGGGAGTTTGGTACGTACATCCGGGTTCCTGGATCTTACATGTGTTCTATCAAGGTCAACATTCATTACTTCATTGATGTCTCCTCCAATTAGTGTGAGGTCTGCAGGGTTGTTCGCGATTAGAGGCGTGATGTCATTGGTCAGGGGGGTTAATAAGTTAGGTGGTTTACATGTTAGATTGTTAATGTGGTAACCCACCAGGGTTCCGAGCCGGTTGGCCTTGCACCATTTCATGTTCCAGGTATCCATTGACTCGGGGGGGGGGGGCCGTGGGCGGCCCCCAGAGTTCCAATCTGATCAGCCACCGGGTCCATGGCGTCCACGCCAGGGGCATTTGGGTTTCTCCCAGGGGGGGCCTCTCCGGTCCGGGCCGGGGCCTCCTTTCGCGTCTTTGTGGTCTCACAGACCAGTCGCCTTCGATATTTGTTTCCGCCCACCTCCATGCTGCTTGTGGATCCTTGAAGTGGATCGTAGAGCCTTTCTAATTGATTTTGAATTGGGCTCGGAACAACAGCCCATATTTCACTTTCTTGAGGGCCAGTTGTCTCTTGAGTGGCTGAAATGACTGCCTTGCTCGCTGTACCTCCCTGGTGTAGTCTGGATAGAATGCAATCCGGGATCCAATATGGGTGATCGTTCCTTTTGTGCGGGATATTTGGAGGAGTGCATCTCTGTCCCGATAATTAAGCAATTTAACAATCACCGTTCGGGGAGGTGTGCCCGGGGGTTGTTTGCCCGATGGCATTTTGTGTGCCCTTTCCACTGAAAAAAAGTTTGAGAAGTAGTGGGGCGCAAAGATGTCCACTAGCCACTGTTCCAGAAACAATTCCATACTTTGCCCTTCCTCTCCCTCCGGCAGTCCGAAGATGAGTACGTTGTTGTGGCGTTATCTGCTCTCACTCTCATCAACCCAGTTTTATACTATTTTGAGGCAACTTAGAGCCTGCTATGGTTGCTGGTTGATGCCTCTGATGTTGTCCTCTGTTCCAGAGATGCGCTGTTCCGTCTCCCCTGTACGGGCGGTGAGCTTCTGGAGATCATGTCATAGGAAGGAAACGTCAGCAGCAATGTTGTCCATCTTGATCTCCATGGAGGAGCGTGAGTTGGCTATCGTGGCCATTACATCTCTCAGTGACAGGTTTTCTTCGTCCCCTGGAGGGCTTGAGTGTGGCGTGTGACTTGCCGATGCCGAGGTGTTGGCGACCGCAAATTGCTCCATGCAGCTCTGCGTAGCTGTCTTCCGCTGTTGCTTGTCCTTGACCATCGTGTTGTTGGCTTGGGTGCCTGGATTCTTACCAATTTTTGTCTAGCAGGCCGGGTTAGGGTCACACCAGTCTGCGTGGCTGTGCTACACCACCCGTAACAGCAGCGAGTCTCTAGGTTCGGCTCTTGCCCGTGTGCGCAGCGCCAGTGTGCGCTGGGTTTCCCCCCCCACCAGCGTAGTTTGTTGGGTGCCTCATGGAGGCGCAGGCCTTGCTGTCTTTCGTGTTGCTTCGTGTCAGGGCCATGCGGGTCACCACCGTGGATGAGATTTGGTTGTTGTTTGGTAACTTGCCTGTGCCGAGGTTCTGATTTCTGGAAGCCGACGATTTGAGGGCTGGTCTCGCACCACCGTGACACAGGCCTGTCTGTGTACAGTTGCTGCGCGTGAGGGGTAGTCCTTGGCGGGGGCGAGTATTTGGTGGAATTTGTGGCCCAGGGTAGTGGCAAATCAAGGCTGTCAGGGGTTTGGGTCCACTTCCTCCCCTTCTCTGAGACAGGTCCGTCTAGATGTATAGGGCTTCACTCATCCAGTGTTTATAAAGCCGGCTGCCGAGGTGGATGTGGGGGGTACTTACTTGTTTGCGCCCCAAGCCGTGGACGCAGCCCCGCTCTCCTTCACCACCCGGGTACGGCGGATTAGACTCCGCCTCAGGCAGCCCTCCTCCTCCACTCGGGTTATTTCACTGCATCGGGCCGCTGCACCAGGTGACCAGGCAATTTGTCTGCGGCTGCAGGTCACCGTAGGAGCCGCCTCATCCGCCGCTCGCTCGACCAGCCACGAGCCGGTGTGCGCTGTGCGTCTCCGGGTGTCACGCTGGTAGGGTCGAGGTGCGCCCGAGCCACCTCGCACTACGCACCACCAGGCAGGGCACGTTTCATGTGGTGTGTCACCTCTGCGGCGGGTTCCGCAGAGGTTGATGTGTACCGGTCTCTGGATTCTCTATATGGCCCCACAGAAGTTCGTTGGAGGCCGCCCACAGTTCCTGGAGGGTTAACCCCTTCAGTGTCGAGTCGATTTCAGGCTGCGTCCGCCATCTTAGACTCGCGCCTATGGGGCCACGGTCCTCTGCGTCTCGTCGGATTTCTCTGCACTCCGACGAGGAGTCTGCTTCAAATTTGGTCGGCCGCCGCTCGGCACCCCTTGGGCTCAGTCGTATTTTGGGGTTGTTACACCCACGGAATCAGGATATTTTAACAGGATACTTACGGCGCTTGGAGGAGCTCAGGCAGCTCACATTCGCATCGCTTGCGCGCTGGCCACGCCCCTCCACTGAATTCATTTTTAGGCATTTTATGCAGCAATTAGAATGAGAAATAATTTTGTTTTATGCTATGTTTTTATTTAATTTCCAGGAGGTTTTTAAGGAGATGAAGTGCATTTTTCTAGGACTTTGGAGACTGAAATGGCCAGCTAGAAGGGTTTTCTGGCTGGTCTAAAAATGGGACAAATATTACAATTGGTGGAAAGATGGAAAACGAAGTTATGAACATGCTTGATAAATTGCAGATTTATAACTGTTATACATTTTGTGAAAAGGACAAAAATGTGCCACCGGGCCATGCTACATCGTACAGAGTTGGCGATTGGCTTACCTAATCCCCGATGACCAATTAAAACCACTTATCTTATGCATATGTAGAATTATGAAGTTATGAGACATAACTGTTTTTTGTCAAAAAGTGGCCAAGAGAACAACGAATAGTAATAAATGCAACCAGACAGGTGGTGCTCTCTTCCCTTGAATCAATCGTGCCAGGGGGCGTAAAGAGGAATGGTAAGCTGTCCTATCTGAGCGTGAGGGGTAATAACAGCGTACTCCCCCTAGATTATAAAGTGAGTGATGTCATTTGTGCTATATGAGGGGGGACTGTACTAAGTCAGGACACACACACACATAGACACAGACACATCTGGGGAGACAAGGAGGACGACAGATAGAAGGCGGCTGTACTTTACCATCTTTGAGAGTGCAGTGACCAGACCCCTTTCCTAGCTGTCCAGAGTGTCCTGAGATCCAGCTGGCTTTCCAGAATCCCAAACAAAGGCTTAGTGTGTAAGTAGCAAATAACCCTAGCCCTAAGTTTTATAAGCCCTTCCTTTTGTAGGGTTGCAATCAATAATTCCCCATTGAAAACCCCACATTGCTAGTGTAATTCAGTCACCTTCCCATAGAAGAATCTGTGTTTAGACTGTGTATGTTAGCATATTCCTTTTGGTAAACCTCTGTGACTGTGTAAATCCTTAGCATATTTTTAAGTAAATCAATTCCCCCATTGGAATTCACAGTACCAGATGGTTGAAATTTGAAATTAACAATCTTGTCCCTGGTGTCTTTCTTTAATTATAGTAATCAAAGTGTTGCCTCAAAAGAATTAGTCTCCTTGTATCTGAAAACCGAGGTTGTCCATGTATTGTGTGCATCACCCCACAAATTCCTATTTGCATCTGCCCTATTAAAACCCCAAACCATAGTGCCATTGAGAACATTTCCTTTTGCCTACAAGTCGATCTATTATGTGCCTCTGTCCTTGTCATTGAAAACTGATTTTCCTATTCTGAGCTAAACCCCTTCTCTGAGCAGCCAGTCTTTCTAAATCCAGTGTAAACTGAAGTTCTGTTTGCCATTGTATTTTCCCCTTTTGCATTTGCTTTCTCCCAAAACTGATTTTCCCTTTTCATTTCTACTTTGCCCTGGTGTGCCGATTAGTATTATCTAAGATTCCCAATCTCCTCAAGTGTAAGCAACACAAATTTTGCTGTCATTCTGTCCCCTAGCAATGGGGAGTAAGAATCAAAATCCAAATCTGCCATTTTGCTCCAAAAACAGGTTTTCACTTTCTTTGCTGGCTTCCCATCTTGGAGTGGTGGGCTTTACCCCAAATCTGATTTTCTCTCTCTATTCCTACTCCTTGCCACTGTCTTCCATTCAATGGAATCAAGTTAGCTGATGTTTGGGGGTGGGTGTTGCAGGGGGAGTGCTAAACCGCTGGTGTTATCTCTTTATAAAATAGTTATTTTTCTGTGTTGCCATTAAAGATTGTTTGAATTGTAACAGGATATCTTAACCTAATTGTTTTGTAGAGATTGCTGCATTTGTGTTACCACAACATTGGTGGCTGTGAAATTGTTTGATTTTCCTTTTGCATTAAATAATGCATTAATAAATATCTTATTGATACACACCAGCCTGATTCCTGGTCTATTATGACACAGGGTCCTTGTGGAGGTTGGGTGCGAGACGGGTTGGAAGCCTACTCAAAGAAAAAGATATGCTACATTCCTTGTCGGGGGAAGGAGTTCCTGGCTGGAGTGTGCCGTGCAATAAAACCGCGACTTACCCAGAGGTATGCAAGGATGTAGTTTAGTTCCACTAGTGTTTTCAGTGGAATTTCCTTTACCTCTTAAACCAGCAAAAACGTTCCATCTGGGACTACACAGTAAGACACTTTGATTGGCCTCATAAGCTGATTGCACAG
This sequence comes from Ambystoma mexicanum, assembly GCF_040938575.1. Classification (NCBI taxonomy): domain Eukaryota; kingdom Metazoa; phylum Chordata; class Amphibia; order Caudata; family Ambystomatidae; genus Ambystoma; species Ambystoma mexicanum. Next base: position 133,715,100 of record NC_090933.1, on the reverse strand, counting down.
TCCTCTTAATCAGAATTCCGATAGGATGCGTCGATCATTCACCGAATTTAGCAAATTACTGTTCAGAGAATCGTTTGGACATAAAATCAAAGTAGTGATTATTCTCAAGGACAATGGAAAAAAATGATACATAAATTCTGTGAAACAAAAGATTGTTAATGATTACTGCTTATTAAGGTTTGTTTCTTCTTTATCAAGAACAAGTCACACCAACACTGTATCAACTAGGGCTATTGGTTGCAGCAGTAAATTAAATTGTTACTCCAATTTCACAGCACTATACATTTTGCACTACTAAAATAAATACTAACGAAAATCCTGCCCGCATTGCTTTTTTGCTTTTTTTCAGGTTTTTTTGTTTTATTCTATACTAGATACTATGCAAAATGCAGCATGAAAGAAGCAGAAGTAACAACCACAATTAATTGACAAAGCTGCATACCACTAACACGAATAGAAAAGTAAAGTACAGCTCCTCCAAGGTCTAATAGTTAACTCTCTGCCCACCTGAATCAAACTTCCTGCAATCATTAATGGTATTCTGTGACGATTTAACTAACTTTCTTACGGATGGAAATTAACCTAAGAAAATCTTTTCTTCAGATCTGCTAATTTGTCTAAAATTGGTCATTAATAGGCTTACATTTATGAAAATACTACCCAATCTGGCGGGCTTGATCGGGTGGTAATGGCCCGGGGGCCTGTGTTAACGATGGGTCCCGGTGCCGTTGCCACCCGTTCCAGCAGGATGGATCTGGTGTTGTTGCCATTAGCACCCCAATTTTCAGATTTGGAAACCTGGAGTGTTGATAGCAGTGTATTTTCTTTGAATGAACGAGACGCCTCACGGAAAAAGTAGCTTGGACTTGCGGGTTAAGAGTTTATTATTTCAAAATGCATCCTGAAATCTATGCCGAAGTAAACTATAATCAAGATGTAGATCATTGTATGACTGTTCAGAAGTTGCTTTTAAGTTTTATGAGCAACTAAAAATAATTGCATGCAAAGTTATTCTAAGAAAATTAACAATCTGGTAGTTGGAGATTTTTTTTAATTTGTTTGCAATTTGTCTCTGAAAGGCCTAATAAGAGCACAGAATAACCTTCCCCAATGTAGAAAGAATTGGCCGGCTGTGTAATTTGCCCATACAGAGCATCACTCATGTTCTTTTTATTTGTCCAAGAAAACTGTTAAAAGCTGTAATTTTTGGAATATAACGCATAACAGGATTTATGAAGTTTCTACTTTGCGATAGCGTCCACCGACAAACTCAAACTGCTGCATGCTTGAAGCATTTTTAAATGTTTTTAGTAACCAGAGGATTTAAATACTTTGTATAGTTTTATGGTGTATGTTTTTTGTGGCAATCTTTAACACATTTTTTTATTTTTTTATTATTTGATTTAGCTGACATCAACTTTTCAAATAAAATCTGTTTGTTACTCAGTAAAACAGTAACATTAAGATTATTTATACATCCGTACAAAAAAGTAAAATTTCATAATAGTGTCACATTATAATACACAATTACAGGTTTTACCCTTTTTCTTATAAAATTTCGATTTATATACAATTATAATTTTATTTCATCCAGGATAACTACTTCGAGAAATTGCACTATTGCTTTCATCACTGTAAACTTTGAGCTTGAAAATAACAGGTGCCAAATTTGCTTTTTTGCAACCACAATTTCCAAACACAACAATTTCACAAATAATCTGTCGTGCTGTGAGTTGATGGCATGATACCAATACATGTTGTAAAGTTTCCTTTTCAATTGCGACCTTACAATAACGACAAAAATTCATGTCAGAAGATATAACATTTCTCCGAGCAAGGATGTCTCTTGTAGGCCACAAGTTAAGTCTAAAACGTAAATATTTGTTCCTTATGATCGGAGAAGGACATTTCAATAAATAACTTGACATTTGACAGAGCCTATTATGACCAAAGCTTAGTGAATCAAAGTCTTTATATTTCATGCATTTCTTTCGGTTCTTTATCCAATCACATTGATAAAATGTGATCTTGGCTCGTGTGGGATTCTCAAGTAAGAGTACTAACGTAATATCAGCTTCTTCTATGGCATTCAGTGCACAATTACTCCATTTTAGAAGAAAATTGTTAATAGATTAGGTTAGTTGATAAGCTACAACATTCAAGATATTATTAGATTCCAAACCCAATAGGCATTTTCGGAAAAATGTACACAATCGCAATAATACACGTCCAGCCAGAGATACTAAGCCCAACTCAGATCGTAAAATTGGCATCGGAGTGCAGTTTGGGAGATTTAAAAATCCTCTTCCAGAACCGAGCTTCCATTTCATTCCATATCTTATCTTGAGTATACAACATTGATTCTGTTCAATAGATCAATATAGGAATCCATTTTTGTTCATAAAAAAGGAGCACATGTTTGTATGTGAATTTCCCATATTTGAATACCAATATCTTTGCTTGCGAAATTAAGGCTGTCAATTTAGTCTGTATGTTGGTTAGAAATAGCTGGTTTGTTATAGTATTCTGCATTGTCAGACTCAGATATTTATATTCAGTTGCGATCTTCATAGGCTCGTTCTGAAGGGTCCAGATGTGGTTGCTAGATCTGGTTTTTGCTGAGTTTTTACAAATGAGCACTTGTGATTTTTCTAAGTTGACGACCAATTTATTCTTTTCAACATATATAGCAAAGGAGGACAATAAGTTTTGCAGGCCCTTTGGAGTTTGTGATATTAGTACTAGGTCATCAGCGTACAGCAACCAGGCTATATGCTGGTTACCCAGTTTTGGAGCATCACACACGATATCAAGAAAGGACTCCCCCCCCCCATGTCCAAGATGAAAAAAGTCAATAAAATCAATGTCATTATGCACCCTTGTTTGAGGCCTTGAAAAGTACTAAATGGTGTCGACAAGAGCCCCTCCAGAGTCAATCGTACTTGCATGGTTGTATTTGAATGTAGCTGTTTTATCAGAGCTAATAGGGATGGCGGACAACCAAATGATTTCAATTTTTCAAATAACAGAATTCTGTCTATAGAGTCAAATGCCATCCAGAAATCAATAAAGGCTAAATAAAAAGATTGTTTCCGGATGGCATATTGTGACTTTAGCATGTTTATAGCAATCATGTTAGGCACAGCGCCAAGCCCGCTAACAAAGCCTGACTGAAAGGGGTCCCTCTTGAGGTTTTTACTGGACCACTCATTCAGTTCTCTTAAAATGATGCGACAGAAGATCTTGCCAGGAGCATCTAATAAGGATATAGGTCTGTAGCTGGCAGGCTTAGCACGGTCTCCCTTTTTGTACACTGGAATGGTAATTGAGTGTTTCCAAGATGTTGGGATTTCTTGGGAAGATATTATGTTGTTAAACATGATGACCAATAGATCCGCCCAAATTTCAGGGAATTGTTTCATAATCAAGTTTGACAGGCCATCAGGCCCAGGTGCCCTTGATTGACTAGCTTTATGAATATAAAACAGTATGTCTTCTCGATCAAATTTTAACTGAAAACCATTCTGTTCCATAGTCAACAGAGCACTTAAAGGGTTAGATGAAGAGTATAGATTTTTATAATACTTGACCCAGTCATCTTCTTTTACATCATTTGTTTGTACTGCTATTTGGTGCCCGGCTGTTGCTTGATTGATTTTCCAGGATTGAGCAGAGTTTTTATGGGCAGTATTTTTAACATGTTACCACCATCATTTTGGTACAGCTTGATTTCATTCCTCTAAGCCTTTATTCATTTGATTAAACGTGTTATGATTGGTTTGCGATTGACAGCAATTAACATGGAAATGTTTTGACTAAAACCAAGGTATGAGCAAACTAGTTCTACTGCCAATGGTGGCACCTTCTAGCATATTCCTCATGGATATGTTTTTGTATAAGTATATTCAACCATGGTCTGGAATGGAGATTAGAGTCATAATTCTTTTAAGGACGCAGTGGCAAGCATTATGCTTCTTTTCTTTATTGACCAATAACGGGAAGCAACAACTGCAAGATAAGTTAGCACAAAACAACAAAATGGGCAGCAAACCACAATTCCAATGAGGCATCTCAAGGCTTTGTAGCTGTTACGCTCACCTGGTATCCACGGGGACGCCACCCAGCCCTGGTTGGATGATTTGCACTCTCGAACCCTCTCCCGGTCCCTTGATAAGGCCTCTGGTTAAAGATGGGTCTTCAATATAGGAGAGCTGGATTCCATACCAGATTGTCTTTGTTTTCCCACCTCCCTTGGCCTCCACTCCTTCCTCCCCCTTGGGCTTTCTCCTCACCTTAATATTGTAAAAGGTGGATTCTCCGTCCTGCTCCTCGTGGCAGGGGCGCATAGATGTGGGGGGTGAGCAGCAACCAAGTTACTTCACTGGTGCAAGCCCGCCTGTGGGCATCCAGGCTTGCTGTGTCTCCGTAGGTTTGCTGTTTTACAGTCTTAATATGCAGTTCTCATGTTCCTCTTAGTTTGAATAATAATGTCTTGCTTCTTTCCTTTTAGGTATGGAAAGGTATTTTGGTGTTGTCATGCAGTTTGAAGATGAGCATGGGCCGGTAGGCGAAAGCGCGGTGTGCGCGATGCTGTCCTGTGAGTAATGCGCGATGCGCATCGCTGTTTCGACTTCTATATTGCTAACCTGTGTCCTTTCTCTTCTTGCAGGTCGCAATGTTCCTCGCCGAGCGCCGTAATGTTCCAGCAATGATACTGAGCAGGAGATGACTACCCAGGTAAGAATTGTGTGGCTTTCTTCATTCGGGAGGAAACGTGAGTAAACGCTTACTAATGCTGTCTTTCTTTCTCCTCTTCCCAGGTTATGGTATTCCAGGATGCATGCGGTGCCGGATGATGGAGTTCGTATCTTCAGGTGAGTGGAACTGAAGTCGGCAATGGATTGAAGACAGGATACTCTTCCAGGTACGTTTCGTAGTGTTTTCTTTCTCTCTCTGTAGGTCCTTGGTTTCAGGTAACCTGGCATCAAAGAACTGGACACGGTGAGCGTTATGATGCCCACAGCAGAATAATACAAAACATGTCCTGCTGTTTGGGTGTGGTTTAAATAGTCTCAGGTAAAGTAGTCCAGGTAAAATAGTCCCAGGCCTGCCACACCCAAAGTAGTCCAGGTAAAGTAGTCCCAAGCCTGGCACACCCAAAAGACTAGACCGCATAGCTCAGTTCCTTGTAACTGAGCTATATGTGTGCCTCCATGTTGGCTGAACCCCCCCCCCCCCCCAAGTTAAATAGTCCCAAGTAAATAGTCCCATTCTAATGTTGGTCTTCATGATGGTTATGAGCCTGGCGCCAAATGCGCCAGTACTGACTCCAAGAGAGTCTTGGATGAGGTTTTAAGGCCTTTGACCTGGCTCTAACTGGAAGGCTGACTTGCCAGTGAGGGCCAGGGGCAAGGGTCATGACAGTAGCCCTAGCACGACAATTCTTTTTACACTCCTACAATACCGGTCCAACATCCCCTTCAATATTGTACATTTATTTTGCCTCTTCAACTTTCTTTGGTTCTGTAATTTATTGTAATTCTTTTAGAGCCCTGCTCGCCCGTGGGCTACAGGGCACACAAAGAACAGGGACAAGACAAACAACATGTCAGTAGGGGGCATCAGGCCGGGACGACAGGAGGGTTTAGCCTGGTTTAAGATTGAACCGATACATCGTGATAAATTATTTAAAGTCTTTGGTGGATTGTATAGCCTTAAGGGCAGGGGGAAGCAGGAGCCTGAACATCAAAGATGGTTCTACCGATTTTGGTCAGCTTGTATCTAGGCTGCACCAGCAGTGCCTGATCCTGAGACCGAAGGACACAACTGGAGCAGGAGACCTTAAGGCAGTCAATGAGAGATTGAGGTGCTCCATGGTTCTGGCATTTGTGGATCTGGGTGAGAAGTTTGTGTGTCACGTTATGATGAACAGGGAGCCAGACCATGAATGGCCCTGACAGCTCCTTTTTGAACCGTCTGTAATGCTTTAACATTGGCCTGTGTTGTGCCAAGTAATAGACTATTGCAATAGTCTATGCGGGAATTAACAAGGGCCGAGGCAAGAAGGGAGAGGTTGCTGAAGGAAATATAAGTTTGAATATAGCTCAGTAATTTGGTGATTTACCAACAGGAAGCACAGACATGGGCCAAATTCGGTTTCATGGAGAGCTCGGTGTCAAGAGTGATCCTGAGGGTCTTTACGCCGCTGGCAACGGAGATTCTACTGTCCGTGATGGTAAAGAACTTTTAATTTGTGTGTAGTTTTTAGAGTTGCTGGGGGAGGCCATGATCAGGAGTTCTGTTTGGCCTGTGTTGAGGGCAAGTGAATTTGCAGTCATCCAAATCTGGATGGCGTCATAGATTAAGTTGATCGCAAGGGCATCCTGGGCATAAATATGATAGTTCCAGGATGACTTGGGTGTCATCGGCATAGTTCCAGGGTGACCTGGGTGTCATCCGCATAGTTAGTATACCGGACACATAGGTCATCTAGGAGGGCAAGCAGAGGCATAACATAAACATTAAACAAGGGGGGAGGGATACTGGACCCCTGTGGAACAACACAGGTGATTGCAGAGGGAGTGAAGCAGCTGCCATCAACAGCCACTCTGGAAAACCTGGGTCCAAGAAAGGAGGAGATCCACTGGGATGCGGAAACCGTGTAGTGCACGTGATCCTGTAGCCTGGTCACAAGTAAGGCGTGATCGACCAGGTCAAATGCTGCTGACAGATCCAAGAGCATAAGAAGTGCAGGATGACCATGATCGATAATACTGCCGAGATTAGCTTTGAGATATAGCACAGCTGTTTCTGTGCCATGCTTGGTTCTGATGCCTGACTGCCGTGGGTTGAGGATATTGTTGCATTTCAGAAATTCTTGGAATTACAGGTAAGCCACCCGGTCCAAGATTTTGAGCAGAAATGGAACGTTAGTTATGGGCGGTGGAGTGTGGGAATATATGGGTCAAGATTACTTTTTTTTCAACAGCTTAGTGATCCAGGCTTGTTTGAGAGATGTGGGAACGCTACTTTCCGCAAAGGATAAGTTGACCGATTTAGTGACCCATGGAGCCAGAACTGACATGCAGTCCTTAAATATTTTAGAGGGACAGCTATCTCCTTGGCAAGCAGTGGGCTTGAGATTGGCCACCATCTTAGAGATTTGGGCTTCAGAGTATTGTCTGAATTTGAATTGAGCAAACGATTTTGAATTTTTACAGGCAGTGGAATAGGTGGGGGAGGCAACACGGTCTTGTCTGTAGGGAAAGAGAGCTGTTTGGCTAGAATAGCTTGTTGATGGCCAGAGATTTTGGAGAAGAATTCCTTATGAATCGGTTTGCACCAGGCAGCGTCCTTGACGGGTGCTGATTTGCATATGTTTATTCCCTTCAATTCTTTAAGTATTAAAAAGAGCCCTTTAGAGTTTAATTTGGCTGAGTCAATTCTGCTGTTGAAACTAGCAGATGTTGCCTCCCTGATTGCTGCTTTGAATAGTTTGGCTGCATTTTTATATGATTGGAGAGTATGGGGAGAGGTGTGCTTTCACCATTCCCTTTCGGCAGATCCTTTGATGTGTTTCTGGTGCAAGATGTCTTCGCTAAACCAAGTATTTCTGTTAGATTACGGTTTATTTAACTTGTGCTTTTTTGGGGTCAAGGTTGCTAAAGGCCTTATTAATAGTAGTGGTAAGATGGCTCGCAAGGTCATCAGAGTTAGAGAAAGAATCGGGGGGAGTCCTGGAAACAAGGCAGTCCAGTAGTTTCTGAGCTGTAATGTTTTTGGTGTTCCTAGTGGATTTTAGAAGTCTTGGTCGAGCATTGCGTCTATGAGGGACAGATGGGAGGGAGCTGGTGATATCTACAAGAAGGTGATCAGACCGGGTGCATGGTATTACTGTGATGTTATGGGCAGATAGATGGTGGCTGCCAATACAATCCAAGATGTGACAACCTATGTGGATGGGCACACTGACCATTTATGCAAAACCAATGGTGGCCAGTGCCTCAAGAAGGGATACCGTAAGTTTGTCATGAGGGTCATTAGGGGACATTCCTCCGTCCTGTGGGACGGGACCGGAGCACTTTGTAAAAAGCATCCAAAAATTCTGCAAACATTTTTAGTCCTTCTTCTCTTTCTGCGCAGGGCCCGGCATGCGGCCATAACCCCGCCCATCTCAGCTCTGGCCCGCGCATCGCCTATCAATCCTTTTCTCCGCTCATTCGGGACTGGACGCACTTGCATCCGCGGAAGATTTTCTTCCCTTTTTTCCTCTCTCGCTCTCGTTAGCGATCGTGTACTAGTCTATCTATGTCGTCCAAACTAGACTTTCCAGATTGTTCATCGTGTCACCGACGCTTCGTGAGGGCGGGCTCCCATCCTCTTTGTCTCCAGTGTTTGGGTCCGGACCACTGTTGGGACTCCTGTTTTTACTGTGATTCCCTTTCAGTCCGGGCACTTCAACGTCGGTTGGAGCGCTGGGAGGAGGTGTTTCGACGTGCCCCTCCTTTGCATTTTCAAGCTTTTATCGATGAAAAGAAGAAACGCCCAGTAAGTTCTTTACTTTTTAGAGCACCCCGGCCGGGAGATACCTTTCCGGGCTCTTCCCTGCCGGGAGGAGCCTTAGTCGCTCTGTCACCGGGGATTGCCCCGAGGTGCCTTCTGGGCCTAAAAATTGTACCAGAGTTTTCTCTGAGGGTCTCTGTAAGGGGCCTGTGGATACCGGAGTACACTCCGAGGCCCCTCCTGTGGGGGCTGCTTCCAGACCCAGTTCTTCTGGTTGTGGGGTACTGGAGCTAGCTCTGAGGCCTCTTTATCGGTTTCCCTCAAAAGGGAAACCGATAAAGAGGGCTCCGAGGGCCCCGAGGGCTTATTGGGCTTGGTGTTACCGAACGGATGTTCGAGGCCCGCGCTTGTAAGGCTGTTACCCGACCTGTGTCCGAGTTCCCTCGTACAGAGGCTAAAGTTAGCGACATTTCTGAGAGGCCTGGCAAGGCCTTATCGGTGAAAGTTGTTTCTCACCATTCCCGCTCTTGTGGCGACGCCAGAACTGTTGAGGGGGCAAAGAAGGAAAGTTCTTCCTTTACCGGCAGCGCTGAGGTCCTTCCTGAGAAGGCTAATTTGGCTATTGGTATGTCGCAGAAACATTCCAGGCCTCATAGTACCGGCTCGGCCAAGGTTTCTTACATAAAGGCTAAAGTTAAGACCCCTGATCCATCGACTGGGACCCCTTACTTGCTTCCTCACGTGCCACAGTTCCCCTCAGGTGATGGCAAAATGGCGGCTGTTCCCGCCATGACCATGGTGGCCATTTTGGGTGCTTCCCCTACAACGATGCCATCGGCCTCAGGTGTAGGGCTTGGTTCTGTGGGTGAACATAAAATACCTTGTGCGCATCCTTTTCGCCCAGTTTACGACTGGAACGCTCGGATGCCCCTTCCGCACAATGTTTTGTTGCCTGTTGGGTCGGCACCTTTGATTTTTGTGGAGACTTCGGGGGATGGGCCTGTGTGGCAACCCTCCCTGTTGCGTCCCTGGAATTATCCTCCTCCTGGGGGGCCTCCTCCGGTAGCTCCAAAACAGTGTCCGGAGGACGCTTTTATTGGCAAATTTCAGACACTCATGCGTACTGACCCCATGAGGGAATATTTCAAGGGTCTTTTTAGAGAGATATGCCCACACGCGCCTCTGGCTCCACCCGCTCATCCGGTGGCTCCGCCCGTGCCGCCCTTGCCTACGGTGCCTCATCGACCCTTCCGCCATTGCCCCCATTGTCCCCTGTGGACAAGGCAGTGCCTGACATGGTTCAGCAGGATCCTGACCTGTCGGATGAGGTGCAGGACGATCAGGACAACGAGGACCTGCCCCGCTCTATTAGAGCTTTTCATGACCGGGTACTGGACATGATGTGCTTTTTGGATGTTCTGGTGCCTGAGGCTTTCTGGGGCATTCACCCTGTCTCGTTTGGAGTGTACCAAACGAGACAGGGTGCAGCCTGTTCTTGCAGAAGGACGTTTTGGCTGAGGTCTGTAGGGTCACACTCTGGACTATTCGTCAATAAGAAAATTGACGCGCGATACAGGCTGCATTCTTCGAAAGAGGTGGCCCTGTCGTCTTGTCCACCCCCCTCCTCCACAGTGGTGGCTGCGGCCACTTTACAGTCCCGGCCTGCAGCATCCTCTTCTACGACGGCTACCCAGGTTTTGGGGAAGGAGGACAAGCTCCTCGAATCCCTTGGGAGGAAGATTTTCGCTAACTCGGCCTTGCAGCTCCGACAGGCCAATGCAGAACTAGTGTTAGCGGGGGCGAATATGAGGATGTGGAAAGGTTTGTCGGAGTTCGAGGAGTTCATTCCGGTTGAGAAGCTGGAAGACTTTAAGGCGGGACTGTCCGATGCCAGGGTCTTGGCCCAGGATCTGCTGGAGGCCGCGGCTCACCACTTAGACACTTCGGCTCGGGGCCTTATGCTGGGAGTTGATACCTCCCGACAGGCGTGGTTGCATGCCACCAAATTCTCAAAGGAGGTGCAGGACAAGGTGTTGGACCTTCCGTTTGACGGTAAGGAGCTTTTCCATTCTACAACGGATGTGGAGCTGACCAAAACGAAGGACAGCACCGAGACAGCTAAAACCTTGTCAGTCCTGGTTAAAACTCCTTTTAAGAACCGTTATCGCAAAGCCGTCCCTCTTCTGGTTTTAGAGGTTTTATAGACTGGAAATCTCGTAGAGTGGATACCCCTTTGGGTAATATTCACCGGAGGCAGCAACAGACTCGGTTTTTCTCCCGCTCCTCAGCCTCCTCCTCAGGTTCAGGTGGTAACACCACTGAAAAGCCTGCAAAATGAGGGTTCTCCGCCCTCCACGAGACCCCGGTGGGAGGACGCATTGCGTCTCATTGGGAGGCGTGGCAGACCATCACCAAAGACAGGTGGGTCTTGTCAGTTGCTTGGGCAGGCTTCCGCTTACCCTTACCCCCTACCCCACCCCTCAACCCTCCTTTCCAGCAGTTGGGGTCGTCCTCCCTAAAAGCCGAGATTCAGAAACTTCTGGATCTCAGAGCTGTGGAACCCATTCCCCTTGTGGAACGAGGGTAGGGCTTCTACTCCCGGCTGTTTACGGTGCCCAAACCCAACCAGGCTGGCCTGCGCCCATCCTAGACCTTTCCCAGTTCAATCTTTTCCTACCCCAAGAGAAGTTCAAGATGATCACGTCCGGCCAGATACGGTCCTCCTTACAGATGGGCGAATGGCTCAGCGTGGTGGACCTTCAGTATGCGTACATGTATATTCTGATTTGGAATCCACACAGGAGATATCTCCGCTTCTCTGTGGGAGCGGAGCACTTCCAATTTCCAGTGCTTCATTTTGGCCTCAGCTCGGTGTTGCGTGTCTTCACGAAGATGATGTCGGTGATCGCGGCCTATCTTCGTCTGCAGGGTATCCATGTGTATCCGTATTGGGACGATTGGCTCTTATGCAGCCCGTGCCCTTTGAAAGCCGCCTGCAATCTTCAGTCTTTCCTCCAGCTCCTGTTCCACCTTGGGCTGTCGGTGAACTGGCGAAAATCTTCCATGACGGTCCCTCACGACTTGATTTTTCTGGGTTTTCGCTGGAGCACGATCGACTGCAGAGTGTACCTGACCGGGGACAGAATGACGGATCTGTTGGCCACGTGTCAGATATTTGCGCAGTTGGAGAGCATGTCGGCCTGGTGGTTCCAGAGGCTTCTGGGCCTCATGGCCTCGTGTGTGTTGGCTCTTCCTCTTGCCCGTCTGAAAATGAGGCGGACGCCGATGGCTCTTCGGAGTTCTTGGCTTCAGGCTGTGGATCCGGACTCCAAGGTGATAACGATTCCGGCTTTCATGAGAGCAGACCGGACTGGTGGTCGTCTCTCAGCAACCTGTCGGTAGGGGCGGGGTTTCAGGACCCAGTCCTGATGGTAACGGTCATGACGGACTCCTCCCTTCTGGAGTGGGGTGCGACATTGGACCTTCTTCAGGTCTTGGATCTTTGGTCGCCTCAGGACAAGCTCCTTCACATAAATCATCTGGAGCTTCTGGTGATTTTCCTAGCGCTCAAGGCGTTCAGACCAATCATTACCAATAAAATGGTCCGTATCCGCACGGATAATGTGGTGTCGATGTATTACATCAACAAGCAAGGGGGAACCAAGTGTCCCCCCTCGTGGATCTGTACATCCAGATTTGGGAGTGTGCGGTTCTTCATGGTGTCTCGCTACTGGCAGTACACATCCCTGGCCAGCTGAATGTCACGGCAGATGCCCTCAGCCAGCGGACGATGGTCAGCTACGAGTGGAAGTTGAAGGCGGAGGTCCTCTCATAGATTTTCCTGCGTTGGGGCTCACCGGAAGTGGACCTCTTCGCTACGAAGGCAAAAAAGAAGCTTCCTTTGTATGCCTCCAGAAGCGGGCTGGGAGCCTCCTCTCTGGGGGATGCTCTCGAGATTCCATGGCACAATATGAGGCCTTATGCTTTCCCGCCTCTGCCTCTAATTCACCGGACGATTTGCAAATTGAAGAACTCAGTGAACTGTTCTTTTCTACTCATAGCCCTGTGGTGGCCGGCCAGGTTTTGGTTCTCAGAACTTAAAAACCTGTTGGTGTATCCGCCGATCAGGTTACCGGTGACCCCCGATCTTCTTCACCAGGGGGAACAGCAGCTGTGGCACCCCTCTCCACAATCGATCAGCTTGGCGGCATGGCGCCTGAGTTCAAGTCTTTAGAGTATCTTGGACTGTCTGCGGATAACATGCGTATTATCAAGGCAGCCAGAAAACCCTCGACTAGGTCACCGTACAGAAGCAAATGGCCCAGGTTCTGTCATTGGTGTTTAAACAAGTGGTTGGACCCAAGGGGGGCTATAATTGACACAGTACTGTCTTTTGTATCCCACTTAGCAGAGTCAGGAGTTCACGTTCTGTCATGCAGAACTTATCTTTCGGCGGTTTCCGCTTACCTTTCTACGGACCAATGCTCTTACTCTCTGTCTAACCCAGTGGTTAAGAGGCATTTTGCAGGCTTGACGTGCCTTTATCCTACGATTCGTAGTCTGCACCCGACGTGGGATCTAAATGTGGTCCTGACGGCGTTGTGCCATAAACCTTTCGAACCAATGGCCACAGTGGACCTCAAGCATCTGTCATGGAAGTTGTCCTTTTTGGTCTCCGTTACTTCAGCAAGGCGTGTGAGTGAGCTCCAGGCTTTGTCAGTGGAGCATCCCTTCTTGGGAGAGAGGCAGAAAGGGTTCTGCATTGCCTCGATGTTAGAAGGGCTCTTAAGTTCTATCTGGACAGAACATCTGAGCTTAGGAGTTCTTCTCAACTATTTGTGACGTTTGGTAATCCAAAAGGTAAGCATGCCTCTAAGGCGACTATTTCTCGATGGATCGCTGCCTGCATTACGAAGTCTTACACCGTCCAAGGGCTGAAGCCTCCTAAAGGTATTCATGCACACCTGGTGCGGGGCAAGGCAGCCGCGGTTGCGTTCCAGAAATATGTCCCCAGGGAGACCATAGTAAAGGCGGCTACTTGGTACCTCCCCATCTGCTTTTTGTAAGCATTATTGTCTAGACATGAGCTCAAGATCTGATACTCAGTTTGGTCAGGCTGTGCTGAAGAATCTTTTTCAGTAAGGGGTTTTTCCATCCACCCATAGTTCCTGTAAGGAGTGCTTGGGAATCTCCCATAAGTATGGAGGAAAGGGGACGGACGTAGGAGTATAACCAGGTTACTCACCATAGTGACAACCTTACTCCTAGTCCATAGTCCCCTTTCCTCCATATGCCCGCCATCCCCTCTAATAAGGTTCCTCTGTTATTGCAAGGAGGTCTTGGACCTGGCGATAGAAAAGGACTGATGGACGATGCGCGGGGCGGAGCTGAGATGGGCGGGGTTACGGCCGCGTGCCGGGCCCCCGCAGAAAGAGAGGAAGGACAAAAAATGTTTGCAAAATTTTTGGATGCTTTTTACAAAGTGCTCCGGTCCCGTCCCACAGGACGGAGGAATGTCCCATAAGTATGGAGGAAAGGGGACTATGGACTAGGAGTAAGGTGGTTACTACGGTGAGTAACCTGGTTATTTTTAGTTTGGTCAGCAGGCTTTCGCAGCCTTCTGGTGAGTCATGTGTAATGACATGAACACCAAGGTTTTTGTTGAAGAAAACAGCTACGCCCCCTCCTCTTTGACCCGAGCGATCAGCACGAGCGATCAGGTAGTCAGGCGGGAGGGCCAGAGTGGCACTAGTGAGTGTTGCTTCATTGACCCAAGATTCAGTAACCATAAAGGCGTCTGGTGTGTTATCCAGGAGTAAGTCCTGGACTTCAGCCCCATGGCGCATCAAAGAACATGTATTAAGAAGAGATAGGTGCAGCAGGACTGTCAGTGGGGCGTGCCCGCCGAGGTCGAGATGGGCGGGCGAAGGGACTGTAGCATCGTCCAGCACAAGGCTAGGTGAGGGTTCTTTGACTACCTGACTGTTGTTGCTAGACGCTCGAGGTGTAGCATGCAAGTTACTTGACCTGGGAATTGTGTCCTGAATATTCTGAGTACCATGATCCTAGGAGTCAAGGGAGAACGAAATAGCTTACTACCTGTTGACAAGATGGGGATGTCTGTCCCCTTTCCTCCATACTGCATCGGTGCCCTCCGTAGGGATGGGAGATGGAACCTTTTTCACCAGAAAAAACGTCTTCCCCTTTAAATTTAGCGGTGCAGCCCTGGGAGAATGGGCTCCCCTGACTCTGCCCACCAGCGCCACTCCTCAGTCCCCCTTGAGGCGTCGACAATATTACAATTGCCTAAGTGACAACAGTTTTATTAGGGGGCAGGATGGTGGGACCTATGGAGGAAAGGTGACAATGGACTAAGAGTATGTTAGTTACTATGGTGAGTAACTTGTAATTTCTCATCACACACAAGCATAGATGGATGCAGGGGTCCGAGCAGTTCCTTATAAGCCCGGTGTTAATCGGCCTTGCAAACGCGCCGACACTGGCGCGCCACCAATGTGTTTTCAAGGACTGTGTGGTGTCAGAAAATGTAGTTCAGCAGAACTGGAACAGTAGAGCGTCACTGGTTAGTAGCAGCCTGCAAACACAATGGCGCTGCTGTACTCCGAATGTTCATGGAGCGCATTTCATCTCTGCATAAATGGTGGGCAGTATGATTTCACATCAGATAGAGTAACATGCATTTAATCATACAAATACAGTCGAAATTTGTAACGCTCACCTGGTATCCACAGGGACGTCACTCAGCCTGTTCCGACCTCTTACGACCTCAAACCCTTCCCTGGAGGCTATTCGACTGGACACTGGGCCTGAAACACAGGGTTGGTAGAGTTTAACTCCCTATTGTCTCTGTGTGCTTGAACCCCTTCTTCCCCGGGGTCCAACCCTTCCCTTTGATCCAAAGCTCACCTTGTTTTCTTGGATAGTGTGCTCTCCGACCTGCTTTCAGCGCAGGGGCGCGTTGATTGATGCAGGCTCGTTGCTGCCTAGTTACTTCACTGGCAAGAGCCCGACAGGTAAGTATAATGAGTCTTTTGAACAGTTCTCTAACTTCGTTCCTTTCCTTCCTTAGATGATGGCCAGCGTCCAGGGATGGCGGCGTGCTGCTGAGATGAGTAGCGCTGAAGGTGAGTGAGAGCGTGATGCGCGATGCACCCCTTTCGTATTTGTAATGAACTGAGTTCTTTTTCTGTGTCTTTTAGGTGCTGCGACGTTTTCAGCGTGGATGCCGGTTATGAAGAACAAATGCGGTGAGTAAGCGCGGTATGCAGTGCCTCTAGATGTTTCCACGCTAACCAGGAGGGTCTTTTTCCTCTTGCAGATGGATGAGAAGTTCCGGAGACAGAGTTCCCACAGAGTGGCTGGGATTCAGGTAAGCGTTTGAAGCTCGTACAGTATTTAAAAATAAGCAAAGATTTGCAGAATGCTTACTAATGCCATTTTTCTGTTCTTTTCCCTTTTCCTTAGGAAGCAGCGTGCTGGGATGGGAATGACACCGCCGAAGATGCCCGCAGAACAGAAGGAGCGATGAATGATGGGCAGAGGCGCCGCAAGGTAAGGCTTTTCCTAACGGTGTTCTTGTTCTTGCAGGAGCTGAGCACAGAAGAAAGATGCAGGCCTACTGGAGACCGATCCGAACACGGCGAGTGTCCCGCTGCAGGTGCAGAAAACGCAAAGCATGTTTCTCAGCCGGGGCATGGCTTAAATAGTCTCTGGGTATCCCAGGTGTCTCTGGGCTGAACCACACCCAAATGACTAGACTGCACATGCAGTTCTGGGAACCGAAATATGTGGGGGCATCCATCTTGTCCCCATCAATGCACTACAAGTCCAATCCCCGATGTTATCCTATGGGAGGGAGTTAGTCTGGTGCCACAAGCACCAAGTCTGACTCCAAGTGGGTCTTTGGAGGGATGGAGAGGCCCTTGAGGGCCATGTAGTTGATCGTGGCCTGTCTCCTGCCTGACATCTTGGAGGGCTGGGGACATGAGGGGCAGGAATCATGACAAAATTACACTTACCACGACATGTTACCTTATGAGGTACTTTCTGCAAACCCTTCACTCCCCCAGTCAGCCTCAACACATGCACAAGAAAGAAACAAGCCCTTAATCGCCATGATGCAACTCTCCCTACAGGGTGGGATAATGCTTGCTTCCGTGTCCTTAATAGAATCAAGGGGCCTCATTACGAGTCCGGCGGTGACCGTGCCGGAAAAAACGGCAGGTTATCGCTGGACTCGTATTACCATTCTGCCTCCGTGATTCCCAGAATCACCGGGGCATTACAACCCATGCTGTAATGGTGCCGGTGTTTCCACGTCCGTCTGCAGGCGGGTGGCGTTACTCCCGCCAGGTCAGACCTGGCGGGAGTGACACCTCCCACCTGCAGAACTCGAGATCAGCCGGCACCGAAACAACGGTGGCAGCGGGTTTACGTCCACTGTTTTTTCCAGACCGGCTGACCCGCAATGAGGCCCAAGATCTTCCTACACTTAAGGTTTAGAAGATCTCCATTCTATGTCGCAACATAAGGCAAGCATTATTCTTGTTTAAAGCTACTTATAATTATACTGGCTGCGCAATCGGCTTCAGATAGCAGTCTGTGAAGACCTACTCACCTGACCAGTCTGCTGATTCATGATATTCTCCATACGTGCCCTGAAGTAAAAGGCATTCAAGGTCATGGTTCCCCTTGCTGGATGTGGTCAAAACCTTACGCTATTCCTGTCTGACCCAAGATCCATCCCACCTATCTTAAATAAGGTAAAGCAAGCAAAGCCCAGGGCTGCTGGGAAATGTAGTTTTTACTACCAATCTAGCTCTTTACATGAACTGCACACCTTTTCTTGCCCCAGCCCCAATTCCTGACAGTACCTCCTCTCCTAGGGCTCTTCCCAGGCCCTGGCTTTTCAGGGTGACACAAGTGAAATTGTTGCACCAGTCTTGGCGCATGAACAGCACTTGCCGGCTCCCACAAACAGTCTTCAGCACCATAACCCACCCATTGAATCAAATACCACAATACTTGTTGCCTTCTCCTTGAGTCCAAAATACGTTAACCTCATATTCCGCTTGGCTGTCCTTCATTATTGCAGGGTGTCTCTGCAAACGCATACCAGGAGCTTCGGGTTTAATCAAAGACGCATTCAATACTGGATGCATCTTTAAATATGTAGCTAGATGTAATTTAACAGCCACTGAAGATACACACTGCAAAATTGAAAAGGGTCCAATAAATTAGGGGTGCAAATTTACAAGGTCCCACCAGTGGCAGGTTACGTGTTTATAACCATACTACTGTCCCCCTCTTTGTAATTGGGAGCTTCCTGACGTTTCTTGTCTGCCTGCCCTTTGTAGGCTGCTTTGGCCTGTTCCAAATTAGATTGTGCCTTCTGCCTAATGTTCAGTGTAATGACCCAGACATGGGGGTACACACAACCCAAGAATATGGAAGAGAGACCTGCGGGCTGGGGAAAGAATCAAACGCGACCTGTATGGTAGGCGAGTGGTGGGAACACACAGGCAAACCCAACCTACCCCGAACAGAGGAACTAAATGAGTGGGAGAGCATAACACCAGTGCTTCGGAATGCATGGAATAACGATAAGAACCCCGAACAGCTGACCATGGGTCAGCCCGCAGAGACGAGGTTACCGAAACGTCCCCGCGAGGACTAAAACCCCGACTCCACGGACCGAGAGACAGAGTGCCGTGTCCAGCCGGGAAGGTCCCGCCTCGCCAGAGCGGCACTGACGGCAAGAAGGAAGGGGGGCCTTCCCCTCTGGAACGAAGCCCCCAAGTTCTCGGAGCGAGAAGCAGAGCGCCGAGTCCAGCCGGGGAAGAATCACCTTGTCAGAGCGCACTGGCGGCCAGCGGGAGGGAGGAAGGAAACAGTAGCCGCGATGAGGAACCGGCTACAACCGGCCGCCGGATGGAAGCCCAGTCTCCGCATGGAGATGCGGTCCGCGTGTCCCGCGGAACCAGCGGACTGGAGGAAGGCGATCCGTTTCAGCAAAGACACAGGCACACAGGGGAAGTTCTATTACTGGGGATACACAGCCCGAACATGGGCGCAACCAAAACAGCAGACACTTACCTGGGCGGCAGCAGGACATCCAGGGGAACAGGGTCAGGGAAGAACACGGAGGGTGGCTCACAAGGAAAGGGGGCGGGGCCTATGGGGGTTTTTATGCTCCAAGACAGGAAATAGACCCTGATTGGCCCATTCTTACCTGCCTATATAAAGAGCCAGATAGTTGGAAGATGGGTGCTCATTCTTGTTCTCCTTGCAGAGCCGATCAGACCTGGATTCCGGAACTACAGGAAGCACCTGGGCGTATGAGGACTAAGTGGAAGAAGATTGTCAGAGGTCCTTATAGCGTACCCTACAAGAAAACGGAGGAAAACATTTGCTCCACAAAAAGAACACCCAGAAGGACTCTGGAAAAAGAATTTAATTTTGCTAACCAGCATTATTTGGTTAAATCTGAATAAAGACCCACATTTCCTTTCCCTTTTAACCGCCTGTTTTGCCTCATTGTCACATTCAGAAGCAACTGTTTCCTCTCTTATAGAACTGGTAAACTCTCTGGTAACATGTTTTGCTCATGCCCATACAGACATTCATTTGGCGCCACACCCAGCGATGCATGTTCAGTATTGTTGTATGTGAATTCTGATAACCACAAAGCTCGTACCTATGACTCTATCCCATCACCCAAGTAACAAAGTAAATACTGCTCCAGTATCCCTCTTGGTCTGCCAGTCCGTTTGTTTGTGGATGATAGCTCATAGATAGAGCACAGTCGATTCTCAACATCCGACAGAAGGTACACCAAAATTTGGAAGTAAATTGAGGCCCCCTGTCTGAAACAATACTTCGTGGTAGTTTATGTAATTTGACGATATGTTGTAGAAATAGCTCTGCCAGTTGCCCAGCTCCTGGAATGCTGATGCATGGCACAAAGTGAGCTTGTTTGGAAAGATAATGAACCACCACCCAAATTGTGTCATATTGATTATCAGGAAGAAGGTCAGTAATAAAGTCGATAAAAAGTTGTGTCCAAGCCCTTTCAGTAGTTTGTAAAGGTTGGAGCAACCCCACCTTCCTGGAATGATCCGCCTTGTTGCGAACACATGTCTCACATCTTTGAATGTACCTGATGGTGTCCTTTTTCAAGTCTGGCCGCCAAAAAATACTTTTCTAACAAGCTTTGCGTCTTTTTACTCCCTGAATGGTCTGCTAATGGGGAGTTATGACACCAGCACAGAGCTTTCTCTTGTAAGTCATGAGTGGGTAAGAAGAAATTCCCCGCATAATAAATTAAGCCCATCTCGAATGGTTTCCAACGGGTCCCCAACTCTCCACTTCAACACCTCGTGTTGCTTCATACCTTTCCTCACTTGTCTTAGCAATTTCTAAGTAATTGCTCCAACAACCTTCTCAGAGGGAATGATTGCCTTAACTTCCGTACCCACATTCTCTAACTTTTGCTGCCTCGTCAGAGCGTCAGCCTTCCCAGTTCTCTTTCTGGGCCGAAAGGTTACCAGGAAATCAAACTCATTAAAGTATTGTGACCATCGCAATTGCCTAGGACTAAGAGTTTGGGCTGTCTTAAAGTACTGCAAGTTTTTATGATCAGTCACCACCACCACCTGATGCCTGGCCCACAACAAATAATGCCTGCATTCCAGGAAGACAGCCCGAATGGCTAACAACTCTTTATCTGTAATAGAATAGTTCTGTTCGCAGCTGGTGAGTTTGTGAGAATAGGCGGCTCAACTTGACAAGGCTCCCAGGATTGGATGTCTCAAGTCTGAGGCTGAAGGAAACGCTTCCTTCAACTCCTGAAAGGCCCCTTCCGCTTTCTTATTCCAACTGAAGCTTGTGGATATTCTCAGCAACTTAGTTATTGGGGTGACAATCTGAGAAAAATTAGAAATGAACTTCCAGTAAAAGTTCACAAACCCCAGAAAGTATTGAATACATTGAGGCTCAGGCCACTCAGTGACTACCTGCACCTGTTTCTTGTCCATTACTATGCCTGTAGGGGTTAAAATGAACTACAGAAACTCCAACTGTGTGTTGTGAAATGCAAATTTTTCCAGTTTAACATACAATTGATATTCCTGCAACCGCTGCAACACCGCTCTCGCATGTTCAATATGTTCTTTATTCAAGGACGAATAAATCAGAATGTCATTGATGTACACGATGACAAACACATCAATGAACTCGCTCAACACCTCCTGCATGAAATATTGGAAGGCAGCAGGGGCATTACACAGTCCGAAGGGCATAACTATGTATTCAAACAACCCAAACTTGGTTCTAAAAGCAGTTTTCCACTCATCCCCTTCTTTCACCCGTATTAAGTGATAAGTGCCCCTCAAATCTACTTTAGTATACACCACCACTGTTTTGACTTGATCTAACAATACAGCAATCAAAAGCAGTGGGTACCTGTTCTTCACTGTCAGCTTATTCAATGGCCGATAGTCAATACAGGTCCTGAGCATTCCTTCCTTCTTAGGCACGAAAAATAAGGGCGAGGCACTGGTGAAGTAGAATGCCTAATGAATCTCTGTCCCAGCATTTCATCCAAATATTCGCTTAAATGTTGATTATCTGCCTCCGTAAGTGCATATATTCTACTGCAAGGCAAATTGGCCCCAGGTTCCAATTCAAATCACACAGTCAGAAGCTTGATGTGGGTGTGGGGGGGCAACCTCTCAGCCCCACCCTGTTCAAAGACCACTGCAAACTCAGTATAATGGGACAGAATTCCCGTCTCCACTGCTCCCACAGCCTGTGGTGCCTGTGTCTTGTCTGCCAAAAGCATGGCAGGCTCATCTCTCCCTCCATATCCCTCCCGTACTCTTGTGTCTCGAAAAACACTTCCCGGGTGGCCCAATCAATCCGTGGGTTATGCTGTACTGACAATGGCATTCCTAAAATGAGACAAAAATGTGGAGCCGCTATTAAATCAAACACAATTTCTTCAACATGACCTGACCCACATCTCATTCGCACTGGTTGTTTGCTGTCAAATGGGGCCTGAAATTAATGGTGATCCATCCACTGACTGCACTCCCTCCACCCATTGTTTGTCCTGCAGAGGCAATCCCAATTGTTCTGCCAAACTGATATCAATAAAATTCCCTGGGTCCCCAGAGTCCACCATCGCGGACACCACCTGCTTAGTTAATGCAAAAAAATAACATCACCAAAATGTCAAAATGTGAGTTCTTGTTTCCTACAGTATTTGCAACCCAACCGGGGAACCTAAATTCGGACGGGCCTGACACCTGAGTTCCCCCTAAGGCTGGCCCAATCCTTTTCCCGACTCCCCTTTGCTCTGATCCCCTCCCGATACCTTATTAGGAGTATTAGGACACGTCCGAATATAATGTCCCGGTTGCCCACAATACAAACACAGATTATTAGTCATGCGCTGTTCCTTCTCGGCTACCGACAAGGGCCCTCTTACACTCCCAATTTGCATACGGTCTCCCTGTCCACTCCTGCCACTCCTACCCTTGTCCAACCTCACAAAGGGTACCACCTCCGGTCTCTTCTTGTCCCCTTTGCGTTCATTCGTGCGGTGATCTAGCCTTAAAGCCAAATCAATCATGGCAGTACATGTACTAGGTTGGGGCTCCACTTGGGCCATCGCGTCCTTCAATTCCTCCCTCAAACCTTGATAGAACAGCACCGTCTGTTTTGTCTGTTTTGTCTCGGCCAATCTGTCTCTAATACCAATCTATTAAACTGGGTCACATATGACACCAAATCACGTGTCCCCTGTCTTAATGCCAACAGTTCTTTATCCTGCGCCAAAGAAACCTCACATCGGTCAAACAATCGTCCAAACTTTGCCAGAAATCCCTCCCAGTTATACAGTAAAGGATCATGCTTCTGCACTAAGGGCATAGCCCACGCTGCAGCATTTCCTGTCAAGTACGAAATTACAAATGCTGTCCTAGCCTGAATTGTTTCGAATGCAGCAGGTTTACACAGGAAATGTAATCTACATTGACTCAAAAACATAATATATTTCCGAGGATCTCCCGTGAACCTTTACAGTGCCTCCAATCGCACACTGCTTGGCGGTTGCACAATAACAGTAGAGGCCCTACCTGCCTCTACCCCACCCGAGGGTCCAGCAGCAGCTGCTTCCAAATGGCATACCTTCTGCCACTAAACCCTGCACTTGGGCTTTTAACGTGTTAGAATCCTGTCGTACATGAGCTAATTCGAGTTGAATGTCTTGCAAAGCCTTTAGCACTTCGGCTAAAGGGGGAGGATTCGACTCCATTTGGCCTGGGTGGTTCAAATACCCCGAAATCGGGGGCAGATTATCCTGTCAAGAAACAAGGGAGGAGAGGGTATCGACACTCTCCCCCGAACCACAGAAGCCAAAAAGATTTCCCTCCCACCGTGGTTGGCACAGGCGCATGGATTTTAGTTAAACAGGTAGCCAAGTGGCAGCAAATGGGGGGTAAAAGGGATTAGGATGAGGTTGTGGATAGGTAGGGGGAAATGAGGAAATCTGGAACGAGGAACCTACTGGTTAGGGTAGCGTAGTTGGATAGGTTTGGGGGAAGTCTAGGGGAAAAAAGCATACACATTTACCAATACTCCTGACCTACTCTCACCATAAACCTGCATGTAATTCGTACTGTAGCCTGACCTGAAACTCATACCCTGCTGCAATAGTGTGCAACTCCCACAGCATGGAACATGAATGTAGCATGAAGTACATAGCGTGGAAGCACATCACATGGGACAGTGCAGCATATAACATGGAACTCAATACCACATGAAAGCACATTACATAAGACTTAATGCAGCATTGCAACACAAAACATGTAATGGTTTGCAGCATGTGAAACGCATATTAACACAAAGCAAGCATAATAGCACACACAAGGGTTTTCCCCTCCATGAAAAAACAAACGCATGGCCTTTGGGGCAAGCCACAAAAGCAAACTGGACAGTACATTACATACCAGGGGTTTTCCCTATCTCTGCATGTAATGACAATAAACTCAATTTAGCACCTCATTTTCTACTTCTAAACATGCTTTCCACGCTTTCCCCCACGGTACATAATGTCTCATGAATATACACAAAATGCCTGCCACATGAACGTTCAACACAGCCTCTCAACTGAGGTGCCGTAGGTCGTGCGGTTTTAGCCCGTTATCTCCGCTGAATCAAATGTGCGAGGAGTGCACATTTTTTATTTTTTTATTGAAATATTGACTCAGTTTTTAAGGAACTGAGTTTTATCAAAAGTTGTGAAAGTTTGTCCTCTTTCTTCGATTATGGAGGGATGGGCTTCACGCAACGCCACCGCAGGTTTTTCTCCAACGGTTGCTTACTCCGGAGACACCTCTCGTGCGTTGCGACTTACGGTGGAGGGTGAAGAAAGAGAATCTGTCGTTTGCTGTGGATGCACTGGAGTTCCTTGGGAGTTTATTTCTTTCATCGCTAGTTCAATTAGCTTGGCCATTGCCACTGCCCAACTCGTTTTCTCTCCTGAGATTAGTCTATCCCACCACTCGTCGGGCTCCAAGATCCAGGTGTTCTCGATCAGAGGGCGAAGGTAGGCTATTCTGTTTTCCCTGGTCGTAGGGCAGTCGATCACTAGGTGTTTGACAGATTCGATCGTAGTCTGGTCTTTGCAGAGGCGGCAAGTCTTGACGGTCTTTGGGTCACGAATGGCCATAATTTCCTGTGTCGGGAGTAGGTTCAATCTGGCTTTCAGAAGTAAGGTTCTCAATTTTTTATCCGGGAATTTTAGGCAGTAGTTTAGTGGCTTCTTTAATTTGTTAAACGTGGGCGGTAGGTTGGATAAAAGTTAGTTTTTAGTCGCCTTTTCCACTGTGGTGATCCAATCCCAATCTTCCATTTTGCGCTTGATGCGGTCTGGATTTTCCTTCAGGTCTTGTTCGGAGCAGGCTATTTGGGCTAGATCGTTTTCCCTTTTCTTCGCCCAGTTGGTGAAGGGGGCACATTTACCTTGCTCTTTTTCTTTCCTCAAGGTTTCATATGTTTGCAGGGTGTCAGACATGATGATTTTTCTAAATAGCCTCATCGCGCTTTGGTCCACCATGGACGCCAGGGAAACTAGGCCCAGTTCTCGCCTAATTGCTGGCATGGCAGTGGATTTGGGTAAACCGAGGACCGTTTTCCACACGTACATACACATGCACTTAACTGAGTGTTTACGGCCCCGTGAGGCAACCCAGATCTAAAGTTGTAGAGCTGAGCGCTTGCCAGGGCAGTTCAACAATCGCTGCTGCGGCCTGGGCGGAAGAAGCTGCAGCATTCCTCTGGCGTTCCTCCTGGCTCCAGACTCTCTGAACAAATCGCCCTGACCGCCCGTGCTGGAAATCGTTAATAATCCGCACCTCAGCATGGGTGGCCGGCATGTTAAATAGTCTGTGCCTCATTAACACAGCTGATTAGGCGCGTGAAGCCCAGAACTACAGCTCTACCTAGGGCTGCTGGGAAATGTAGTTTTTACTAACAGTCTAGCTCTTTACATGAACTACACGCCGTTTTCTGCCCCAGCCCCAATTCCTGACATAGGGGATCTGACTGGCTTGTGAGAATTGCAAGTGTAATATGCAGTTAAGCTTCCCCTAGGTAGAGATTCTTTTTTGAGCTCATAAGTCTTAAGACATTGCACTACACACAACTTTGGATGGTCTGGGAAGCTGGATATGAAATAATCAAAAATGAGTCATCGGCTTTCCTCTGAGAACGAACACAGCAAAAATTGCCTGTTCTTTGGGAAGGTACCCACTCTAGAGTCTGCAGCCACACTTTAGCTCACTGTACCTTTCACAAATGGGAAATATCCATTTGCATATCAGTCTGTGTCCCCACATGGGCAGTCCAGTACCGAAATGCTATAGCAATTCCCTTCTGAACAAGAGTACCAACAGCAACCACATAAACATGTTTCAGCCTTGTTGGGCATCATCAGTGAGGCAGAGCTGTGCCTCTCCGAGCACAGTGAGCAAGGGGGAAATAACTCTGGAACCTTACAAAGTGTATCTAGAGACCTAAAAGGTGGTCTAGTGGCTACACCTCACATGTCCAAACCTCTCCTACAGGAAATTGGCATGGTGAGCCTTCAAGAAAGAGCCAGCCTGGAAAGATTCTCATGATCACTCCATATCTCAAATAGATTTAGTGCTGTTTTAACATCCCAAAGTGAGGAGTAACACAACATAATTCTTAATACTTTCATCTGTCTCCAAACCAAGGGAGACTACCGAAAAACGCTCCCAACAAGCACATAACTTGCAGAGATGGCTGAATGATGGGTATTCATTTTCCGTTATGTCTTGCTTTCCTCTACCAAACTAGCCAGATAATTTAGACACATTATTAAAGAGGACGAAACAGAATCTGATCCCTTCTCCACACAGCAGCTATACAGGAGAATTGGGCCAATGACTCCCTAGTGATCTCCTCAGACCGGAAATCCTCTGGGCCACCAATTAAGACCCAGTGCTTATTGGGGTGTGATTCACTTTGCAACTTCATCAGAAGCAGAAGGTTCCAGGTTACTTGGTTTGGAAAATCAGAAGAAAGTTCCAGTAGAACTGGAACCACACTTGGGCAATCCATATTGGGGTCATCGCCACCAAATATGCTCTCTCGACATGCATTTGCCAGGGTACTTGCAATCTTGGCAAATGGAGGAAAGACCTAGCTCGTGCCTGAAATGCAAGCTGGAGAAAGTCATCTGAAGTGGCCATCTGTGTGTCTGGCCTCCAGCTGAAGAAACTCAAACTGTGTTTGCTGAGCTGAGTAGAGAAATGCATCTGTTGGGAAAGGATCGAACTGATCCTGCACCCTTCCAAAAATTACAGGGTGAAGCTTCCAAACACTAGAATCCTGTAGATTTCTGAACTTCCAGTCAGCCACTATGATGGCTAGCCCTGGAATGCAATTTGCCTTGATCTCCAGCTTCTGCCCTATTCAATAATGCAAGAAATTGTTTACAAATGCTGGCATCAACGTGGACTACGTGCCCGCTAGATCACTTATATGGGGGACAGCTCACGTGTAGTCCATTTTGAGAACAAAATAGCAGTGAAAACTGTCTCCTGCCAGGGCTTTGATGGTTAATGACCCAGTCAATATTACAAGTAATTTACGTGCAGATCTAACTTGACGTATTACCCTTTCCCTCCAATTACTAAAGTCCTACAACGCACCTCCCATTTGTACCTTCTCGTGCCTGATTCCATCTCTAGATCAGCAACGAACCAAAAATGTCTCTACCATGCAACTCATCTAATTGTTTGAGACACCAGTTGTGCTCCAATATAACTTGCTGTATAAAGGACGCTTTCTGAAGGCATGAATTAGTTTTGCAAAATTAAATAGAAGAAATTGCTACATAACAAAAGAATAATTAGTAATCCAACTCAAATTTGTATCACTATTCACAATGAGGCGAGAAGTTCATTACGACCATTAACTACAAGAATTTACTTCATCTTCTGTGACAACTCCATGTTTTCCTTTATCAGGAGACCAGAGGAAATACATTCCCTGCTACCCTAAGGTATGCCAGTTATACATGTTTCGTTGCAAGGACAGTCCTCTAAAACTCTCCAGGCAAATAAATAGGCTTCATTTTGTAGACAATGGATAGGATAGTGACGAATGAGAAGTCAGTGGGGAGCATTTCATTCTGGCGCCCACAAATGGGTAATTACTGGGTCCGGCAAGTTTGGTTTTACCGGCAAGGCTACTGCCAAACTTGTAATGAGGCCCACTGTGTATGTTGGGTGATGTGTGTCTAGGTGACAGCTTTGTTAAATTGTTTCAGGATGCAAGTTCCGTCTTTTGGGTCTTGAAAGCTAGCAATTGCCCTAAGTAGGGACTCAGGAGAAAACATTGCCTCAAGTTGTGCCTTGAAGTAGCAGACCCAGTCTTCCAATGCCAAAACCTGCCTCTAAATTATGCTGTTTAAACAAAGAGGGCACAAAAATGTAATTTGAATAAAGGCATATTGTAGGCTCTGAATTTGATCTGTATGCTTTCTCAGACAAATATGTTGTGTTTGTTATATTTTCATCAGTGCTGCAGTGGCAGACCTCGGGTGTTAAAAAATGGAGGCAAACAATATCTTTGATCCCTAAGGAATGGACCCTTGTCATCTGATACGAAGCAGAGTTGCTTGGATACACAGTGATTGTATGATTCTGCAAAAGGTTGATCGTTGGCATGATGATTTTCACACTGCACAGAATGGAAACTATTGGCGCACACAAAGACATTTTTGAAAATGTCTGGATTCTGCATTTGTCTGTGCCACAGACATATTTAAACATGGGCATCTTCTGCAGGTTCCTTTGTTCATGACTTTGTCTTGATGAGAATATAGATATATAGTGATAATTCACACTTTGGGGTGGCTGGCTGTTGGCTTTCATCTGCTAGAGCAGCTGGTTGTTTGTTCAGTGTGACCTTGTTTATTCCTTAAATTGCCACAGGATTGATGCTGCTATATGCTGTTTTCTGGTTCCCAGGCATTATACTGTTACTGTTGGGACTCTGTTGTGACCCAGGTGTTTTCATTATTTTCACTGTATATTATTGGCCTTTTAACCCAGAGAGGTGCCCCTTCTTCCATGGGGGGGTGGGGGTACACCCCCCTTGTGGCTAGGGAGGTGAGCCCACTAAGCAAAACCTAGGGGTTTGGGAAAGTGGGACCTCACTGGGAGTGACTCCTCAACAGGGGACAAGGACTGCCATGCCAGTAACTAACTCCCTTGTTCGGATACTTTATCTGCATTAATGGGAATACCAGAAGTGGATATGTCTGCTATTTATGGAACTACAAATGATGTAGGAAGTACACTTAAACAGTTAGCTCAAGACCATGCTGGTCTTTCAAAAGGCTGGACAATCAAACACCCCCCTTTCATATTTGATACCAAGGATAAAAAGACATACTCACTTGAATGGAGGAGACACGATATGCAGAGGCGAGCCTCTGGCGTACGAACATCATTGTGAGCAGAGCCAGCTGTAGCGCAGAGAAGGACCTGGCAAGGGGTCCCCCAGAGAAGTCAGAGAGGGAGAGAAATTTGGCCGGCGCTATGCGGATGTCAGGCACTTACCTTGTCTGCAGCCCCGGAATCCGTCTCCTTCCACGCTCCTGCTTCGGCGATAACTCCGGGGCTGTCTTGTGTCCTTGCCGCCGGTTTGTCGGCGCTATTCCACCCCCCCCCCCCAACACAGTGATGTTGTCGGCGGCCCACCTGGGGTTGCGCAACGTGATTGGAGGTTGCCATGGCGCCTACTGGACTGACCAGCACAATGTAATGTAACCAGTAGCCAGGAAGTCACTATAAAAGGCCCACACATCAGTTGTTCCTTGCTTCTTAGCTGTTCCTATGACTGGCGTTTCGTGTTTTTGTTCTCTTGATCCTGATTTTTGTGGCTTTTGACCTAATCTGTGTCTACTGGATTGCTTTTTGGATATTCCTTGATTTTTTGGCTGCCTCTGTGTTCTTTTGTTCTGGTTTTTGATCCCTGGATTTTTCCTCTTGGATTGTTTCTGGGCTTCCCTTGTGTGCTGGCGACCTGGACTCATTTCTTTGGACTATGGATTTTTCTATCTGGATTACTTCCCTGGAACTTGCTGCTGGAACATTTGACAGTACTTAGCCAACCTGTGTTTTTCATCTCTTGGAGGGAGGTTTTTCCTGCTCCTGCGTTATTTTCCTCCCTTCCTTCATTCCATCACTGGTGCCCAGTTAGGTAGGTTGTTTACCTGTCTTCGTACTCTGTTGTTCTACAAATTATTGTGTCCTAACATTGTTCTTCCTTTCCATCTGCCTGGGAATCCGGTGCTGCAGTTCCAGTACATCTGTGGTCCCAATAACCTGTTAACGAGTTAGTTTGACTTCCCTGACTGGTGCTTGGGGATGGAGGTGTTTAGTCCACGTCTTGACAGACTGAGAAGCGCTTCTCCCTTCTGGGTGGACCATGGACGCCTCCACCGGAGACGGGGAGACGCTTTAGTGCAGGCCATCACTGTGCTGCGGGCTGACATGTCAGCCGCCACTGCAGCCATTCACCAACGTCTAGACACGATACAAAGCAAGCGCCATCCCCTTCCCCTGGATGAAGAATTCAGTGATCCAGCAGCCGCTACATGGCAGCCTTCCCCAACAGGCCCCAGTTTATGTACCTTTCCCTTGGCCCTGCCAGAGAAATTTCACGGCGACCCACAGAAATGTCATACCTTCCTAAACCTGTGCAACCTATATTTCTTGTGTAGACCTCAAGCCTTCCCTGACTCCACCACGAAGCAGCTTTTACTCTCTCTCATTTAAGCGGGATGGCTGCGACCTGGGAAAACCCGCTGTTAGAGGGTAAAAGCCCTATCCTTTATGACTTCGGTCTACTGGTAGCCGAAAGGACCAGAGTGTTTGATACGTGTTTCAAGGCACTGGCTCGAGATCTTGAGCTACTTGATTTAGTTCAGGGCAAGGCAAGTCTGTTGGACTATATTACTAGATTCAACCAACTAGCCACTGAGACCTCCTGACCAGAGAACAAGAAGGCTATTGGGTTTTATAGGGGTCTCAGTGACTCCATGAAAGACCGCCTTGGCTGTAGTCCCTGCTTTACCTGTTCACTATCCCGATCTAGTGAATTTGGCACTCCAGGTGGATGCCCGAAGGGCAGAACGAAAATCTGAAACTTCCAAGACTCCTAGTTTTTCCTTTTCCGGAACCTCACCGTCTTACCAGTCCCATGTAAAAGAAGCCCTCTCACGCCTCAAGAATAATTCTCTTTACGTCAAGGCAGAAAAGTGCATGTTTCACGTGACCGAAATTGACTTCCTCGTTTTCCAGATTACATCCAAGTGTTTATACTTGAATATCGCCAAATCCAAACCATAATAGACTGGCCCATTACCACTACAGTGAAGGCTTTGCAATCTTTCCTAGGATTTGCTTATTTTTTTTTACAGACGGTTCATCTCAGGTTTCTCTGCTATTGTCTCTCCATTGACCAAACTCACAAATCCCAAAGTGGCATTTGTTTGGACCATGCTTCATCAAGAGGCAATCGACATGCTGAAAGTAGCGTTTAGGAACGCCCCAATACTACAGCATCCCCATGTGGATTTCCCTTTTGTGGTAGAAGCCGACCCATCTTCTTTTGCCTTCGGACAGGACTGCACCTAACTCCGGTTTATTACATCCAGTGGCTTACCACTCTCGCAAGTTTTCTCCAGCTGAATTGCATTACACATTCACTGAGAAAGAGCTACTGGCAGTTAAAGATGCCTTTCATGTATGGAGACCTAATTTGCTCTGAGCTAAATGGCCTGTGACGGTATACTCGGATCGCTGCAACATCAATGATCTGGCCTCTGTGAAGTGTATCAACTGCCGGCAGGTTCGCTGACACTTGTTGTTTCCTGCCTTTGATTTCTGTATTAAGCACCGCCCAGGTTCAGCCCATGGCAAGGCAGATGTTTTGTCTCAGCTTACAGGGGGGGGGTGCATTTCCTATTTACCCTAATACCATTCTTGATAAAACCCATTTTGTTTGTCTATGTACTCCCTCCCCCTACCCCCAGTCTGATCACCGAGATCCGTGAATTGGTCTCCCAACATCCTGCTAGTCTGCAGGAGTGGAGCACCACATTTCTTTAAGTCCTGCCCTTCTTCCAAGTACGTACGTTTTTGCAGACAGGCCCTGGAATGGTCTCGTGACGCTTTGATCAATGGACACCCTGGTCAGAGACGAACTTAAGCTCTCCTCCAACGTTGGTGCTGGTGGCCCTCCATGCGGCAGGATGTCATTGATTATGTTGACGGGTGTTCCAGCTGTGGCCAAAGTAAGAACCGAAGGGGCAAAACACTTGGCCTACTCCAACCCATGCCGATTCCCCACAAACCCTTGCACATGGTCACAATGGACTTCATCACTGACTTACCCATAGTCCAGAAGTTCAACACCATCTCGGTTGTGGTTGATTGTTTCACCAAAATGGCTCGCTTTGTTACTTGTTCTGGCATCTCTTCGGATCCTGTACTGGCTGATCTCTTTTTTTTCGTCATGTCTTCTGTTTGTTTGGACTCCCGTCCATCCTCATCTCGGATAGAGTTTCTCAATTTATGTCCCAATTCTGGAGAGCACTCACAGCACTCTTAGGTATCAATGCCCGTTTTTTCCGCAGTTTACCATCCTGAGACGGACAATCAAACGGAAGGCATCAACCAGACTTTAGAATAGTACCTGCGTTGTCTGTGTTTGCAACACCAAGAATCCTGGTTCCACGTCCTTACAGCAGGGTTTGCATATAACAATGAACCCTATTGACGGGAGACGGAACCTTTTTCACCAGAAAAAATCTTCTTCCCCTTTAAATTTGGAGGCGCGTGGGGGTGCGGCCCAGGGAGCATGCGTTGCCCTGACTCTGCCCTCCGGCGCCACACCCCAGTACCCTTTTCTGCCTCGACGGGAAAGGGCCGAATTCACCAGAGCTCCTGGGTTTGGTTTCGGCCATGTAATTCCACATGCAGATACTTCTTCTCTTTGTCTTTTTTGTCTTGTTATCATTCAGGTACTCAGTCTTCAGGCGCCAAGCTGCTCCCCAGTGCATGTCGACTTCCGCAGGGTTTAGCAGGTGTCCATCCTGCAACGTGCTCTTCCCAACTTCAGACCCCCACGCCCTCTGCCTACGTTGCCTTGGCCCAGACCACGGTTGGCAAGCTTGTTCAGCGTGTGGCTCGCTGTCCACGAAAGGCTGAAGTACAGACTAGCCAGGTGGATGGAGCTCTTCCAGAAGTCGCCTCCAGAGGACCTCAAGAACATCGTGAAACTGCTAGCCAGGCCCA
This sequence comes from Ambystoma mexicanum, assembly GCF_040938575.1. NCBI lineage: Eukaryota > Metazoa > Chordata > Amphibia > Caudata > Ambystomatidae > Ambystoma > Ambystoma mexicanum. The sequence goes on along the minus strand of NC_090933.1, from coordinate 133,682,674 downwards.
AGGAGGGGCCACTATTTTCAGTATGGAGGAAAGGGGACTATGGACTAAGAGTATGTTAGTCACTACGGTGAATAACTTATAATTTCTTTGCACGTTATGGTCAACACCCCGTACTCTTCCTATATCGGATCTGATGGCCACATCTAACCCTGCAGCAGATTCTTGCTTGAGAGATGTCACAGCCGTAAACGAGCAGACACTCTCCCATTTTCAATATTGCTCAGGCTGCCATGTGTCACTCGGCAGGCAAGTGACGACACACTCTATGAGACCGGCGATAGGGTCAGGTTGTCTACACAACATCTCTGTATTCCGGGTTGTTGCAAACTTCTTCCCCGTTTTGTGGGTCCTTACAGGATTACCAAAGTCATCAACCCAGTCTCTTTTCGCCAGGTGGTGCCTGTCTCTTGGCATATCCGCCAAGTGTTTCATACCTCCTTCTTGAAACTATGTCCTCCTTCTTCCCTCATAGTGATGGCTCCTTCACCCTGGTCCAGGGCTCTTCGGATGAGTATGAGGTCCATGCTGTTCTTGACTCCCGCTATAGTAGAGGTTATCTTCAGTATTTTATTGATTGGAAAGGTTTTGGACCCGAAGACCTTTCCTGGGAGCCCGCTGCCAATGTCCATGCCCCTGTCCTGGTTGCCCGCTTCCATCAGGATCATCCTTCACGCCCACAGGGTCGTGGGCCTTTAAGGGGGGACTCTGTCAGGCACTTACCTTGTCCACAGCCCCGGAGTCAGGCTCCTCCCATGCTCCTTCTTCGGCACCATCTGGGGGCTGTCTTGTGTCCTCGCCGCCATGCCATATATAATGGTATAATAGCCACATGGGAGGAGACTTTAGGCTGGGGTTTGGTGATGTCTTCACAGGATTCATCAATTAATTTGGCTTTATCCCCCACACCATCCACAATTCATGGGTGGTTGCTTAAGGGGGCTGCTCATCCTCAAAGCCCTCATGACCAGTACAAAATGCAGAGGAAAAATGAGGTGGCCAGAACAACATTCTGGCCATTATTTGTTTTGTCATCAGCATTGACTTTCTTATGTGTGACTGGTTAGACAATGAGATGGGGTTTTTCCAACTGAAAGACACCCATACATATCTTACAAACTAACAAATCTGTGTCTGCTTCCAACAAAATGAAAGTGAGTTACACAACTCCGTTTTAAAGATTGTTTTCATTTAAAGTCTACTAGACATGCAGAAAAGGTTTGCTTTTTAGTCAAATGTTCTTAAAGGAATGGTGCGGTCAGAAATATTATTGTCCTTATGGTTCAGGCATGTGTTTTTAACCATACGTTGATTGATCGTACAAATATTTTCTATGCACCGTACCGTAGTTTTCGTCTTTTGTACACAAGCGAAATGAAGCTAGAGGGCGCGGCCATCTTGTGATAATCTTAACAGTTGCCACATCGCCCAGGGTGGGACTGCCTTTGCAGCACTAAATCATATCCCCCGCCACTGAGCCTGACATCACTAGATGCATACCGCCCATTTCACAATGCCAACCCATGTCTCGTGTCAACATTCTCTACGCTTCAGCTAATGACGTGTCTCCATGGAAATGGCAGGACGCCTCTTTCCTCAATAAGTATAAACAGACCGTTTCACAACACACAACATCAGCTTTTCTATTCCATTCCTCTCACTGTATTTCTTTGAATATTCTGTGACTCGTGTCTGTACTTTGGTCAGCTACCTTGGTTACTTGTAGCCCGTGCGAACAGATACCAGTACTATCGCTATAAATTAATTTTGTTTGTTCACCCCACAATGGCACCAATAATGCCCTACCAGTACGAGCCGGAGTATTCCGAGGCAGAATTACTGGAAAGAGAAAGATGCGGAAACGATGGGGCTTCGGACGACAGTTGGGAGCACGATTCAACAGACCAAGAGCCTGAGCCTAGTCGCATGGACGGCGTCTCCACCTGGTGTACCTGCAATCGGTGCGCGCTAATGCTAACCGAGTTGGAGAACTGATGCTGCCGAGAAAACTCTGGATGCTTGTCCTACATATCACAAGGCGAGCCATGATCGCAATGCGTTACCGAGCTGCCAGACTTCAGGGCAGCCTGCCTCACACGGTCCGTGTTGAGGATTTTGATGGTGCTTATGCACGAACTTCGCTCACAGTTCGCCCTCGGAATCCAAGTAACGACTAAGTATACTCTGGTTGTGATGTCACTTAGGCCACTACTATTTCATGGTTGTCTCCTATATTGTCGTAACTTCAATATATCATTGTCATACCAATTTAGTCTTGCAATTCTCTAGTAATAGTCGTATAATAGTCATTCAATATTGTACAGTGTCTAGGTAGCATTTGTACTGGCAAAAATGCCGTTGGATACAAGAATTGTCATTGACAACTAAGGTTTAATACACTTATCTTGGTCATTTAAAAACAGTTTGTATCTTTCTCTTTCACAGGTGGGTGGTACAGGCTGGTGGCCTATCGTTCGTTTACATGGTGGCTTCATGGGAGGCTTGGACACCGCGTTTGATGAGTAATACCCGCCTGTGTCGTTGGTGCCATTAGAGAAACTTTCCCCATTGACAGCGGTCAGTACAGTGGATTTTCCCTCACTGTGCTGCAACCCGGAACCTTACAATGTGTAGTCGTTTTGTGCCATCAAAATAAGAAACAAATAAAACACAACAGAACTTTTATCAATGGTTGTTTCAGTTTTTCAGTGAATCAAGTGTATCTCCATTAGGCAGTGTTTTCCGGGTCTTGCCTGCACGCCCCAGGCCCATCCAACCCCCCTCCATTTTCAAAGCCAGTTTGCACCAGTGGATGTGTGCTGACAAGGGGTGCTGTCAGGGGCGCGAACGGCCAAGGTGCCAAACACCATGTACACTTCAAAGGTATCTTACGCGCAGGTAGTCATTGTTCACATGCCCTCCTCAGACCCTGTGTCTCCAGGCAGGATCCCCTTGAAGCAGGCCGCGCCCTGCAATCCACATAATACCACGACATATACAAGTCATTCATTCAGATACACACCCCATTTTGTAATTCTTTATAAACCACTTGATATGTATCATGAGAACATCTTTGAGCACTGCAAGTCAACTCGTGAACGTGCTACCTGAGAACCCTGGTGACCAATGCTAATCTGCTTGTCGTCGTGCTACCTGTGAACATCTCCCTGCTCTCCTGCCACTACTACTCTGCTTGCTGAATCTTACTGTTTGTTGATCAAGGTAAGGGCATTTAGCCTAATCATATCTCCTTCATCTCTAAATTTCTATCTATTTTGAACTAACGTACTCAGTAGTGTTATGTTCATTCGTCTCATTGCCATTGACTTGACTTTAATTTGTTATGTTATCGATATATCAATTTTCATCAGTGTCAATTGGCATCGAATTGCATCCTTAGTGGACTGTGTCTATAATATAAGCATATTTCCTTTTGATGCATGATAGCACATTCAAGGGACGAGTAACATGATCTGATTTTCTTCACATCAAAGAACTGTTTATGAAAGTTATTGTATAATATTGCCACCCACGCTGCACTGGTTTTGCTGTGGTGTCCAAAACATAGCTTGCATTGAAGAATGTATGGTATAATTCCTTCTTTCTCACGTTTTTATGCAAAGTAATTTTCAAATAATGTTGACCTTTTTTTTGTGCAGAATTTACAACAATGCCTGCATGTTCAATTTTCGGTTGCCCTTCTAAGACCCATGAGAAATCTGAAGGCACTACAATGCATGTATTCCCAAAGACTGTAGATCAAATTAGAGAATGGGTCAGATATTGCGGCTATGCTCCGGAAGAGCTTAAAAGTAGAGTCAAAAAAGTCTTGGATGACAAGAGGGGTGATCGATACCGCATCTGAAGCCTGCACTTTACCCCGAAGATATACACACATCCTTGTACACATAAAAGAATCAACTCAGAATGACTCGAAAATTGCTCCCAAATGCTATTCCGACTCTATTTGTTCACATGCCGCCTCAGGTGAGTCACGGTTCCAGATTTAGCTGTTGGGTTTGGGGTAGTGAGCAGGTAACTAAATGGATTGATTGGTATTTTAGGTGTAAATGTCACTTAAAATACTTTCCATATTTATAAGATTGTATTGCTTTTTAAATAATTACCATTTTGCTAAACATCAGTCCTTGGTTTAGAACCCCCATAGAAAATTGATTTATGTGCACAGATAACTATACTATATTATGCATTGAAATAAGCATAATGTTCTCATAATCAGTCTCCTTAAATGGCAATTTTTAATATTAGCATTTCTGAATCAAATAATAATTTCCCTTTACAACTCCATGACTATGTGCTGAATATGAAGGAACAAGATTCAGCATCCTTGTCTTGCCTGGAGTCACCAACCACTTTGAGCGCGTATCAGGTAGTCTTACTTAGCTATTCCTTTCCAGACTTGTTTTATGCATGGAATTTGAGATAATCTGTCCATATTTACGTATCGTGTCATTCGTTTACACAATGTTTAATTTGTTGTTTGCTATTGATATGTACCATTGTCGTCCCAATGTTTGTGTTCAATTTCCAATTTTTTTCATCCATACTAATGCAAGTACTGTGTTTCAGGGAGTTGCTGGAGCGTCCTCTACAATTACATCATCCCTTGTAGTCGATCCGGAGCCAGAGGTATGCGTACTGACAGTACCCTCGAATTAAAGAAAGTAGGTCTAATTTGATTTGTTATACAAATGACTTATTTTAAATGGATACTCTTTTCTAGGGATGCATACAAGATTAGGATATAGAACGGGAGGGACGTGGATCTGAGTCGGTGCATCAGCTTGCTGTTGGTGACGTCGGAGTAAAGAAGGTTTCAACGAAAAGAAAGAAAGATAATGTAATTTATAAACAGTTTCTATTTTTAGCAAGTGTTTTGTGCTGAGGCCTTCATAATATGCTTTGTTTTAATGTAAATTGTCTGATACTGTATGTTGGATTTACATTGAACATCCTTTTTCCAACCTGTCTTCTAGTTGCCCGATGGTGTATGGACTATGCAGACACAGACAGCGACAGAAATGAGAGATGCTGCTTGCCAAACTGTTTTCACCATGGAGGAACTATTAATTGAGACGCGGTGTATTCAGACTCGAGATGCCTTTGCCCAATGGCCAGAAAAGGAATTTAATGTGACCGGCGAATCCAGCAAAGTGTTTTTGGACCATTGCTACAATGCGACTGCTCCACCAGATGAAGATGAAACTGAATGTATTGAAGATATTTTTGAATTGGTCGCAGACCACTTGACACAATCGACACCCGCCAAAAAAGTACCACTCAAAAAGCATTCGACATTGATGTTTTCTCCTATTCACGGTCAAGTAACGGATGTTGAAATGACAGAGAATGAAGCATCAACACAATTGACCGACGAACTAGACAAAGATCGCAACTATAGTATGTCCAGTTTGGCTGATATGTCCACAACAGTTCAGACAGAAAAAACAATATTTATGCAGGATTACAGTCTAATAAAGCAGGCCAAATACATAGTATTCGACAGCAGCTTGATGCAGATTATAAAGATGCTGAAATGTGTGCATTTAGTGAGACGGGAAGTATGTGGGAAGCCATTGGTGAATGTGACTCGTCTAACACAAGGCAGTAACCTCAAAATACATGCCACCTGTGAAATGTTACATAAAAAATGTTCATGGTCCACTCAACCGATGCTGGGGAAACTGCTAGCTGGCAATCTACTGTGTGCAGCAGCTTTACTTTTCAGTGGCTCTAGTTTCAGGAAGTTGTCCAGTTTGTCAATTTGTGGGATTTCATTTCTAAAACGCAGTACTACAAATATCAACGTGATTATGTATTCCCTGCCATTAGTGAAGCTTGGAAAATTGAACAATTGTTTATTCAAAGTACATTCTCTGACAAACGGTTCAGGCTAGCCGGCGATGGACAGTTTGACAGCCCCGGATTTTTTGCTAAGTACTGCACATACCACTTTCAGGACATGGAAAGTAAAAAAAGAGTTTGGTGGTCTTGCAGGTGTCTGAACGTAAATCCTCAGTGGCCATGGAGAAACTTGGTTTTATAAAATTACTGGAAGATCTACAATCGAGGGGAACGCAAATCGACCTCATAGCCACTGACAGACACGTTTCAATAGCTAAGACAATGAGAGAGCAGTTTCCAAATATTAAACATCAATTTGATGTATGGCATGTTGCCAAATCAATCAATAAAAAAATCTCAGCTGCAGGGAAAAAAAAAGGTTCTGAAAGTATTTCACAGTGGTCCCAGTCTTTCAGCAACCATCTTTGGTGGAGCTCCAAAACATGTGATGGGTCTGTGGAAATTCTACTGGAAAAATGACAGTAACTAATGCACCACTGTTCCAAAGTTCACTCTTGGACAGAAAACCAACATTTCCACCAATGTGAACATGGCCTTTTGTCCCCGGAGCAGGCATGGAAGAAGAAGTGGCTGATTCCATCTTCACCTCCATACAAAGCCCTTGAGAAGATTGTGTTTGATAAAACTCTATCAAGAGGTCTGAAGGGACTCTCAGAATTCTGTCACACAGGAGATTTGGAGGTGTTCCACAATATGTGCCTAAAGTACAGGCCAAAGGGATTGCATTTCGGCATCGGAGGGATGAAATATAGGACATTACTAGCGGTATTAGCGCATAATGAGAATGGAGGCCGTGAACAATCTAGGACTGCAGGAAACTTGGGGATGCTTCGCTACACTATGGCCTTTACGAAAAGAAGCAAAAAATGGGTGGTCAAGCCAGTATATGATGAAATGGAATTCGATTTTGGGAAATATCTTATTATTAATGTCTTGGAGATGCATACTCATGGAATTGCACGCAATTTTGTTCAGACCACAAATACATTGCCACAAAACATTGCCAACGTGCCCTGTCCACCTAAAGCAGAGCTTGTTGAACAGTTCAAATCCCGGTACAAATGATTGCCATCTGTTTTTATTTTTACCAACAATGTTTTTATGAAGTGTTCAAATAAAGTATGCAATTTCTCTTTTGAAATCTATCCTCTTTGTCATTTTTTTTCTTCAAATAGTACAATTTTAACGATTGCCATACAATGTAACGCTGTGCTTTCATATTTCACAGTTTCGTCGAGCTACTGTGGGACCTTCATTATCGTGGTAGGGCCAGATGGATAACAGTGTGTAAGAATCTTTGGGGTTCGGCAGTTGCCTTACCATACAGTTACCCCCGCCGCTGAATAACTGCTTGTCACACAAAAGGGATGAGACCTAGGCTACATAAGATATTAGGCACGCAAGAAGTACTGACTGTGAACACAACATGCCATGTGGTAGGAGGCCGTGACATAAGCAAAGGTGGGGCTATTGCGAGGCACACTTTGACTCCGTTTTTGTGTTTCGTCGACTACAATTTTGGAGTAGAGTGCATTCTGTCATTGCCAAGTTTCCCCTACACCTCAGCAGTGCCACAAACAGCGAGCAGTGACAGCCTCCAAATTTTTCCTCCTGTGCCCGTGCGTCACAATTCCAGTTCTCATGGATGCGTTGACACGAGATGTTGCAAACTAAGAATGTATGTTCATTCTGAGCGAAGGTCACCAGCTTTGAATTTTTGCTTGCGAGCTAAGGAAGCCCACGCATCGCACACACAGTATAAGGTTCTATTGTTTTTTTTACCTTGAGAGACAGGGACCATTCCGAAAGGAATTGAATTGAAGGAGGGGTGTAATAACGTAAGATATGATAAGGTTCTCCATTCCAAAACTGGACTTAGGCACATGTAAGTTCAGTTTAGGAAAAATAGTTGACCCAAACGGAGTCTGCGTTACGCCAAGAGAATGGAAATGCTGAATATAATGTAAGTTTAACTTTAGACAATTTTATACCAGAACTAGTACAATTATCATTAGCTGACCGTTATTGCTGGGTTACATTGTACTTGTTCGTTCTGTGTGTCATATTGCAATGAAACGCAAGTACAACCTTTGTGTGCTGGTCTTTCTACCGGGCACATTGGCAATCTAGCATCGAGACGCATGTAGACCACCACTCGGTTCCCCCTGGTTCAACGCTAATAAATCATTAAATTGTGCACCTCGAATTGTTGCCTCAGCTTCCGCATCACGTTTAGAGCTGAGCATACTCCATTGCACTATTCTCGGAAGCAAATAGTGGAGTACTTTCCACGTTATGATAAATTCCAATAAAGATCGGCTACCAAGACACATTTCTATTATTATGTTTTGCAAACAGGTACATCCTGCCATTCTGCGATTGTCATCGATTCCAGACCCCAACCGATGGTTTCTTCAACCGCCAGCTGCAGCTACATGTCAATCACTGGATTTATTTGACTCTTTTTTGGGACAATCGTCAGGGGCCGATATGCCCTTACACTGTACCAGCGCTTAGGAGCAACATAACCTTTATGGTGGTCTAGTGCCAAATTGATGCACAAGCCTTGCAATTCACTGTGCGACCAAAATGCTTCTTTTACCCAAAACGAACACCCTGTGTACCCATAAGGAACAGCGCGTGACTCACGATAAACATTTGCGGATCGAGAGCAAAGAAAAAAAGTTCCATTTTGATTGAATATGTCAATCGCCAAATGTTCTCGAAGCATTTACTGTGAAATAAATGTACTTTACAAATTGTACAGTCTTGCTGTTTCCTTTTAAAGTACAGTTTCATATTTCGAATTGTGACGCGCTGTGTTGTGAGACGATGTGTGTTGTTTTCTGGGTTCTGCGTCGTCGCCTAGGTGACGACTGGGCACGTTTGGCTACGCTGCCCATTAACGTCAGGGAGAAAGGCGGAGAATATCAATGATTTGGTGATGTCAGGCTCAGGGGCGGGGGGATATGATTTAGTGCCGCAAAGGCAGTCCACCCTGGGCGATGCGGAAACTGATAAGATTATCAGAAGATGGTCATGCCCTCTAGCTTGATTTTGCTTGTGTACAAAAGACGAAAACTACGGTAAGGTGCATAGGAAATGTTTGTACGATCGATCAACGTATGGTTAAAAACACATGCCCGCACCATAGGGACAATGATATTTCTGACCACACTATTCCTTTAACATCATGCATGACATCAAGAAGCTGGAAGTTCATGACCAAAAATATATATACCCGAGAAATCTTATTGTATAATTTCTTAATGTGTGTTTCATAGTTGTCAAAGTTAGTACAATGTTATAAAAGGAGGATTTTCAGACTTGACATTTTGCATTCTGGCACTTGTAGTTTTCCATTAAGGCTGTGGAAAATAAAGCTACAATTATATTCTTTTCGTTTACCATATTTTCATACAGATTAGTTATTGGCAGGTTGTTTTTCTGCCCATTGCACCCCTTTCATCCAACGAAGCAAAATTGCTTTCAAACATAATTAATGCAGCCTTAAAAGGTAAGTAGAACAGCTTACATATATGATTGTGTTTAGTCTTTAGTAGCTGGTTGGGCACTTTACACAGATGTGTCTCTCTTTGTGGGTAATGTGGCGTACCAGAAGAAAGACTTGGACCAGAAGAAATATTTGGTTTACAAGGCTTTTATTTAACTCAAAAAATGCCTTGCTACCCCTATTGCTACAAAGGAAGTTCCCTACCTACTAAACTAATGGGTGTTCATCACTACTAGTAAAAATAATAAAGCTTGTTCTCTGTCCAAATCTTAAGTTCTAAACTGGCCCTACAACTTAGAAAAATAACCAAAAAGGGAAAATGGGCAATCTAGGTTTCCCCAGTGTAGCGGTTCCAGGAATCTCTCCTAGTATCACGTTTCTTTATCAGGTTTTCTCGAATGTGTCAGTTCAGGTTTATCTTGTAACAGTTCAACAAATAAAGAAAAGGTTTGTTTTCTCAGATAGAACTATCCTAAATTCTCAGGTTCCAAAAAAAAGTAAATTCTCTCCAAGGGCTGTTTTCTTAACCTTCCTCCATTCACTACATGGGTCTCTCCCCAAGAGAGCCAAGTCTTGCTTGATGCTGCTTTCCCCTTGGGCTGATTCTTGCTTTGCTTAAGAGTGCCCTCCTGGCTCCCTTGAATCTCTTGTTCACAGATTCTCACTCAATCCATAGGGTTATATCCATTTCCTTCTGTGGTATCTTTCCCCTGGATTCTGCATGTGCCTTTGAGCCGCTTGGTGGATTCCAAGGCTCAGATTTTCAGGGTTTCCCATAACTGCTATTATGTGTGTCTGGTTGCCCTTCTCGCCTGCTTTGCCCCTCAGTTGTATACCCATAATTATTTCTCACCTCGACTCAGTTTAGTCTCTGTGCCCCCATCGACTGGCAGGAACCTGAGTACCTTCTGTATGCCAGTCCTACTCCCGTGAGATGGCGCTGGTGCCCTGGCGTTCTCCGGAGCTCCTCTGCATCCTCTCCAGTACACCAGCGGGAGTGTTCCCTCACTCACACCTTCCTCCCTGTCTGGGTATTTGTGGTGCCAGCAGGGGTCTTGTTTCGTCGAGCTCAGCATTATTTCGAGGGCTCCAAACCCACCACGTTCTCTGCATGGTCACGCCTTCTCTGGGCTGGCTCCACTCAGCCTTGCCAACTCTGCAGTCAAGACATGGACTCCCAAGTGGACTAAATACCTCCATCCCCAAGCACCAGTCAGGGAAGTCAAACTAACTCGCTAACCAGTTATTGGGGCCACAGGTGGACTGAACTGCAGCACCGGATTACCAGGCAGCTGGAAAGGAAGTACAAAGTTAGGACACAACAATTCGTAGAACAACAGAGTACGAAGATGGGTAAACAACCTACCTAACTGGGCACCGGGGAAGGAACGAAGGAAGGGAGGAAAAATCCCAGGAGCAGGAAAAACCTCCTTCCAGGAGATGAAAAGCACAGGATGGTAAAGTACTGTCAAATTTTCCAGCAGCAAGTTCCAGGGAAGTAATCCAGATAGAAAAATTCAAAGTCCAAAGTTCCTTTGGAGACCAGAATGAGTCCAGGTCGCCAGCACACAAGGGATGTCCAGAAACAATCCAAGAGGAAAAATCCAGGGGTCAAAAACCCGAAGAAAAGAACACACAGACAGCCAAAAAATCAAGGTATATCTAAAAAGCAATCCAGTAGACAATGCCAAAGTCAAAAGCCACAAAAATCAGGATCAAGAAACCACCACAACCAAACTCCACTCACAGGAACAGCTGAGAAGCAAGGAACAGCTGCTGGTGTGGTATTTTATAGTGACTTCCTGGTAACTTGGTCATGTGACATTGTGCTGGTCACGTGACCGGGAGAACGAGGTAGCCGGGCGTCCAGGAGGCGCCATGGCAATCTCCAATCACGTTGCAGCATGCGCCGTGATTGTGCAACCCTAGGTGGGCCGCCGACAACATCACTACACCGGAGGGGGCCGCATGGGCACAGTAATAAACATAGATGTCCCCAAACTTTTAAGATGTTCGCAAACATCACGGGACTGCCCCGGACATCTGGACTGTTCGTGAACATTGGAGTTGAAAAGCCAACCGTTTTTTGGTCTTTTCAAGGCTATATCCCATCCCTTCCTCGTAATCCCTCACCTCTCCAGACATTGTTTCATTAGTTTGACAAGTGCAATGTGTTTTTTTTTTTACCTGTTTTCACTACAATGGTCACGGACAATGGCGGCTGTCCGCAAATCCAACATGGTGGACGTTTGTAAAAATGTGACGCACCTCATGCTTTTCACTGTCCAATCAGTGGGCGTGTCTGGTGATAAGGGCACCCACCTTGTTACCACTGATGGTAAAACACCACACCCCCACATGCCTTAGCCACTGCTATATTGAAAGTAAATCAGTGTAGACAGAAAGGACTAGGACGAAGACAAGCATAGAAACCATAAGGATTACTGACTGTCCTATGTGAGGTATTGTGCGTAAGACTTGCACACAGAGGCATAGTGTTGATTGCTATAAACCTTTATTAAAAGAAATGTGTGGGAGAAAGGCATATCTTTCCCTGACTATAGGAGGGGTTTCCCTGCCTCAACAAAACTATGGTCTCTGTCAAGATGTCCAAAGTAAAAGTCTTTTGTCCTATGTCCACAACCCTACAATGACCTTCACATGCTTAATCTATCATAAAGTGCAAAAGGGCTTAATGATCTCTTGCTTTTTCTTGAAGATGTAGTTCATAAATTAAACTTAAAGTTCCAAAAGGGTGTCAAAAGAGTAAACAACCAAAGGTTCAAGAATTGTTGGAAGATTGTTCCCTTCCCCTACCTTTCTTAGTTCTTTAATAGTTCAGACACATAAGCCCCAAAAGGGTGTTCGTCTCCTCTCAGCCTTTCCTTCACTTTCAAATATATGTTAATTCATTATTATAATTATAATTGTTCTTTTATAATGCGCTTAATACCATTAAGTGGTTTCTAAGCAAGGGATCGGGATTCGAACCTGCGCTGCGTGGTCTTGCGTCCAAAACAAACGCAGTGCCCCTGAAGGATCCTTCCTCACTGTAAGGATTTTGTATCAAGATTTTGTACTTTCTTCTCCTTACAATCTCTTTCTTCCAAGGGACTTGTTTCCCTTCCCCTAGGTTTCATACATTCCCAAGTTTTTTTTTTTTTTACTTTCTCATCTTGCTTTCAGCACAGTGGTTTACAAGTTTTCCGTTCTCTTCATCTTTCAACTACATTTAAATAATTGAAAATGGGTTGCCTTGTGGAGAGATTACCCTCCTCTCTTGGTACAAAGGGGTTATCTCTCTCCAGGTTCACAACAAAAGAAAAAGAGACCAATAAGTTGCTCTTTCCCGGCTTGGTCTTTTCAATCCTTCACAAGACTTGCTTTCTTTTCTTGTTTGTATTCAACACAGTTCAGGGATGAGTCTCCTGACTCATAAACACATGTGGCCTGGTGTACTCTCATGCCAGGACTTGGTTAGGACATGACTACTTGTATTTTGGGTGCAGGTCCCAGACTCAAATTCATGGTGCCTGGTATATTCTCCTGGCAGGACTTTATCAGACTTCTGTGGGAAACCTGAGGGTATCCTCACTCTTACTCCCCCTGGATCTTCTTCTCGGGTGCACAGAGAAAGGCCATCGCTTTTGGATCCTTGCCTTGGGGGTGGAGAAGCGAAGGAGGATGACCTAGGTGGAGGGTCCTTGGCGATTTGGGATGGGGTGCCCACAGCCGAACCATGGTATACCCCTTTTCCTATTGAAGACCAACATAACCCTCCCCCAACTTTTGTAGGCTATTGTAAAACCTCTCCCCTCATTTCCCCACATTTTACCTCGGACAGTACTGAGACGAGGAAGAGGCGACCAAGAGTAATGATCACCAAAACCTAATTTCACCATCTAGTGGTGGGACGAGAAAGATGCCTGCAGAGTGCTTTAAAGCTCAGGAATGTCCCTTTAACTATACTCAGGCAAACCCAATTGAGAGTCCACACCTGCAACCTATCAAGTGGTTGCAGGTGTATAAAGGGAGACCAAAGAAACAGCAAAGGGAGCAACAGGGAAGCTTGTGTGGGAGAGACCAGCAGGGGGCCCTTCTCATGAGGAGGCAGCCGTGGGTGGGTCCTGAGGAGTGGCCAGGACGCTGGCAGATGTCCCAGAGATCCTGTAGAGCCCATAGCGAGTCAGGCTGTTTGGCTGCCACATGTTTGGGAGTCTCCATGGTTGAGGAAAAGCAGCTGGAGCCGCGAGTGAGACAGAGGAAGAAAGGACGTTGTTCGTGTCCGTGGAGCAGAAGCACCCAGAGAGCGAGCAGGTCTTGCAAAGACCAGCCCGCCAGCCTGCGAAGCCGACTGGAAGCAGAGTAGCCCAACGCTGAGTACCAGTGAGTGCAATGGAAGGGCAATCAGAACCAGGGCGATCCTAGGGGGCTATGCATATGCAACAGAGTGCCGTTAGAATTATCTTGAATCCCGAACTGAATGAAAACTTGAAGTGAAGCTAAATCGCACACATTGAATGTCGAACTGAATGAAAATTTGAAACAATATCGAAGTGAAGGAAACTTTATGGATAAAAGCTAATGGGGAAAGTGCCCATTTGCAAGCAGCCTACGGAAAAGGGTACAAGTGTGAAAGAGTGCGACAGAAAGGTGGGGAATACATAAAACCACCTTAAAGTGGCCGAACTCTGAAACCTCTTTCGCTACTGGAGTTTTCACAACTTCTCTCAAGCACTCTCTTGTGCAACCTCTGCTCAAAAAACCCTCTGCTGACCCAACTATCGCCTGATCTCTATCATTCCTTTCCTTGGCAAACTCCTGGAGAAATTAGCAATCTCTCAGTTTACCCTCCACATTGAATCTGTTGGTTGTCTCCATGACCATCAGTCTGGCTTTAGAGCATCCAGAGGCACGGAAACTGCTCTTCTGAACACAGTGAAGACCTGCTCCCAAATCTTGACTCTAACTCTCCTTCTGTCCTTTCTTCTCGATCTCTCTTCTGCCTTCGACACGGTAAACCACAACATCCTGATCTCCCATCTCTGTGAGACCCTGGGTATCACAGTTCTAGAACTGGCATGGCTTGCCTCCTTTCTCTCTGACCGTCCTTCCCAGGTTGAACTTGGGTCCTTTCTCTCCTCTATCACTCTCTCTACTTGTGGCATCCCCCAGGGACCTAACCTATCCCCTTGGTTCTTCAATGTTTACATGGTCCCACTGGCCCACAAGCTCTCTATCTTCACCTCTAACTTTCAGTGTTATGCGGATGACACGCAGCTCTCCTTCAGGCTACCCTCGGCCTCTTCCTCCTCCTGACTGTCTGTCCGCAATTCAGTCTTGGTGTGCTGCCAACGATCTCTGCCTCAATGCCGGTAAAACCGAGATCATCCTCATTGGGATGCCTGCCCCCGCTTTCCAAATTTCTCACTGGTGGCCTTCCTTGGACCTGCGCCCCCACCCGCTAGTGAACCAAAAAATCTGGTTGTCTTTTTCGACTCCACACTCTCCTTCTCTTCTCACATCTCGGACATCTCCAAAAAGTCCCACTACCAGCTGGTTCTACCTTTTCTCACCTTCCCCCAAAGGCTCACCGTCTTCAGAGCCCTGGTTCTTTATAGGTTGGACTACTGCAACAGCCTCTTTCTCAATCTTCCTACTTCTACTCTCCACCGCTACAACTCATCCAAAACAGAACCTGCAAGACTTATCATTGGCCTCAAGCCCAGGGACTGCATATGTCCGGTGCTGAAATCCCTCCACTGGCACCCTGTGGCTGCTAGGATCAAGTTGAAGACCCCCTGCTTAGTCCACAAGGCTTTCTGGGGCCAGGGCCCGCACTATCTACATTGCTCTATTCCTAAATACTCTGCTTCTAGAGCACTCCGCTCGTCCTCCAACTCTTTGCGGGTGAGGCGTTTTTCCAAGCAGAGATTTGGGGGTAGATCTTTATCCTCTCTAGGTGCCTCCCTGTGGAACAGCCTCCCTGCTTCTCAATGCCTTGAGCCTGTGCTCCTTAAGTTCCGGAAACTCCTCAAGACCTTCCTCTTCTCTTCCTCTTTCTCTCTAACTCTCCCCTGCTAAACTCCTCTCTCCTTCTCTCGGCCTCACTCCTCCATCTCTCCCCTAACTCTGTTTAGCTATTGCTGACTGGTCGCCTGGCTCACCTCCAGAGGTTCACAGGTCCCAGGCTCCCCCGCCAGTCACTGCCCTCTCCCCTGCCAGTCACTGCCCTTGCCTCCGGGCCTCTGTACTACGCTCAGCACTACTCCAATTTCAACATCCGTTCCATGAGATGGGTAACCGCTCTGCACTTAACCCAGGGCCCTGCTGGACTGGGCACACTTGTTCCCCCTCCCCCTCCCTTGCACTTCCTTCTGTACACTTGCATGACCTGAATTTTCTAGGCCTAGTAAGTTCTGTCTTGTCCCCCCTTTGTCTCCCCTCCCTAATCTGGTTGCGCCTGAAGCACTTCATGCACTTTTGCACTAGGAGAAATGCTTTGAAGCCTAGTACGCTAGTTACTTTGTTGTTAGATTATTCGGAAACCTCCAGGCCTAAGAATCTCTACTGTATTACCTTGCTCCCTTCCTGCCTTGAAGCGCTTTGAAGCACTTCACTTCTGTAAAAGCGCTGTACAAATAAACAATTACAATACATTTGTTTCCTTTGGCTGGGTTTCAATTAAGGGGATCCCACCCTGCCGCCCAGATATCACTTCCTACACTTGCACTGGGTCAGTGAAGTTCTCTATTCTAATGGGGGTTGGCTGTAGGGTTTGGCATGAGGGCTCAGATGGGAGACTGGGTTGACTCTGAGAGATCCCCCATAGAAGGTGTCCATTCATTACATTGTGCAGCAGGTAACTCCTCCTTGCCCTCAGAGTCCCCAGTCTCCCTCCATGACCCCCTCACATGATTGTCACAGCTATTGGAACGAAAAGGGAGTCTAGCATTGTTTGCCATTCATATTAAAAGGCCTGCCTAAATTCTCAGCATTTGATAATAACTGTAAATAGTTATTGGCCTGTTAAGCAGAATCCTGTGCAGTGCCCTTAGGGACCACTACACACAATTAAGACCACAGGTGGCAATACAAGTTTTACCTTTGGTACAAGCCTGTACTACTATGTCAGAGTGGTAGAAGTGGCGGAGCAGCCAGGCTTATCTCAAGAGTATCAGAGATTACACAAAGGGACCACAATTACTGTGACTCAAGCAAACACTGACTCAAGGTTTCAGGTAGAAAAATATAAGTACATTTATTTTTAAACCATTTGTTGTGAACACGACACTTTATTATTAGATTTAAAACCACACGAAAAATATACTACAACTAACCAATTCACTTTGTACAGTAAGTCTCAAGGTAAGTACCCTGTGTTTGAATGGACCGGTGTTACGAACAAAACATGTTACAGTGAATATGATTGCGATCACTTTTTGACAGTTCGGTCTAATAACTAAACGCGTATCCGTGACATGAAATGCTACCGGGGCAAAAACACACTTAGCACCTGAGATACCCAGAGTGAGTTGGAGGCAAAAATCACAGGCAATATTTTGGTTAGGCAGACAGAATCGAGAAACACTCGGAGACAGGAGTTCAAGAGTAAAAGGGCCAGATCCAGTGTTAAGTGACACCGGAGACCTGTTGCCGAAGATCACACAGTCAGACAGTTCACGATTCAACATAGCCAAGAGTACTTCGATATTGTCAATGTTCGGAAGCAAAAGTTTTAAGAAGGAGGGAAGACAAGGGCAAGCCTTGAAGATGAAGAAAAGGGGTTCACCCAGTTTCCTCAAGCAGAACACAGTACCTTATTCCAATGGTGCAGCTAGTGCCCTGGCAGTTGTTCCTGTTGGTTTCCCGCAGACCCACGGTTCCTGGAGCTTCGTTGTGAAGGAGGACGTCTGAAGGGGGTCTGCACCACACAGGGATGAAGCCGGCAGCAGCGACAATGAATAAAAGGTGCGCTCCTTAAAAACAGGAGTGGCTCTTCAGGTGGCTATCCGGACCACTACAGCAGTGTGCAGCGATTTCAACCACGAAAGCGACCTCTGACTGAAGAAGATGAGCTGGTTATCCCCACCAGGCTCAAGGGAAGAAGACTCCGGACTGGATCTTCTCTTAGTCGTTGAAGGGTAGTTAGCTCAGGACTGCAGCAGGGCTTCACCGGGACGGGGTGGTTGCAGCAGTCGTCATTCTCTCCGCTTCTCTTCGGTTCCTTGTAGTTCCAGTGGCGACTCTCTGACTTCTAGCCTAAGAAACCTGCCTTTTATGCGCAATACTCCCATTCACACAACCTGGCTGTCAATCACCCAGTAGGGGGGTTGTCCAGCCTGGACAACCACCTCAGCCAATCATGGTAAAGTGCGACCTGGGTTTCCTAGGATACCCTGTGCAGAGGGTGATTACACCCTTCCCTCACATTCAGCCCACTTAGACACCCAGGCGCCTGGTGAAGGGCTTCTGGGTAGAAGCCCGCCAAAAGACGGTGAACAAAGAAGGCGAACCTAGTTTGCAGCGCAAAGTAAAACACAAGAAGGACTTTAACAAAAAGAAATGACGAATAAACCCAACCGGAGCCAAAAGAAAGACAATTTGGTCAAGCGGGTTTATGTTCGAGGATAATATAATAGCCAAAAACAATACCACGTTTATCTAATATAATCACGGTAGAAAAGTTAGGGTAGATACCACTGCCACCAGCCAAGTCTAAATGTTAAAAGAGCGAAACAATGCCATAGGAGGTACAGATAAAAAGGGATACGAATTAACCCTTTACAGTACTCCATGGAAGATGGGGTGTACTGGATCTGTGGTAGATTGACTAGGTAAAGTTAATGGTAACTTTACCTTTTTCTGGAGGACTGTAGTCCGCCTCAGAAATGGAGTCGGGGGAAGTCTCAAAGACAACCCTGTGCCACGGCACTGAAGGTGCTGTGTGACGCACAAAAGAAGGGGGCTACTGAAGTGGTGTACTTCAGAGTCCACAATCACAGATTTACCTGGCAAAACACAGGTAAGAGTGGGGGAAAAGCTCACACTCTTACCAAGTGGAAGAAAATAAACTCCAGAAGTCCAGCAAAGCTGCTGGGGGACTCACTAGGTGAGGGAAAATAGCCATCAATGAGAATTCTCCCTAACATGGCCACATTACAAGCATTCTGTGTGGCTGCTGTGGAGGCATTATTGTGTATAATTTGCTAATAATAGTGTTCTTCATATTACCAATGTTTCAGTTTCCAAAAATTGTTGGTAATGGACATTAGTATTACCCCAACTTAGTTACACTTATGTTCTCAAAAGGATGAAAAACGAAGTAAACCCTGCAGGTTAACCTAAAGATTGCATAGGGATTTCTGTGGAAGGCAAATGAATTGATTGAATATTGTGCTGCCTTTGTTTACCAGCATTGATTGGTGTTTGCTTATTTTTTTTAAATATATATATATGTTTTGTTGTGAACTAGTTTATTTTTCTAAGAACAGTTTACTTAATGTACTTTTTAATCTTTCCTGTGTTGCATCTGAACAGTTTGCGAGTAAATCTGGATATGGGTAAAGCAGCGTACGGCTGGATGATTATGAAGGATGATAATATTCCTGGAACAGTTGTTCGAACCAGCACCATACCAGAAGAGCTGGGGCGCTTAGTGTATTTGCTAACTGATAAAACGGGTAAGTACCTACTGATTTTAATGTGTGTTTCAAATATGATTTGTTGGATGGTACAGATATAATTTTGATGAAACAATTCGTTTTTAATTAAGGCAGTTTATTTTGTGAGTTAGGCAACTTATCTAGTTTCATACTGTTTCTTTGGACAATTTATTATTCCTGGTCAATACCTAGCTTTCAAAAGTTATTTAATTTAAGACTATTATGTATATATTCTGTTGATCCTTTTGAACAGAAGTTTAAGAATATGATGGGTGAAAAAGACCTACAGTATTTTATAAGCCTACAGTACTCAAAAGAATTAATTGGAAAATGAGCATTCTACCCAATGAAGGATGGCTGGGGTTTGTAGTGGAAAATGTTTGCCATGTGAATGTGGTGGAGGAAGATTGGTGGTAGTTGCCATTGAATTTACCGTTGAATCCTCAACAGTACTCTGTGAAGAATACTACGGATCCCTCACTGAAGCCCTGCCTAAAGTCTCCTCGCAGATGGCCGGGGAAGGCAGACGCTTCATGATCCTAACCCTGGGAGTGGTGTACTGCAGGAGGATCAACTGTGAGGAGACAGGGTCTGAGTTGGTGAGAAGATTCTGTGGGATGAGACACAGTATTTTTCCTCTGGAAGGAAGAATCTTCCCAAGAGTTAATGGTATATTGTCATTTTAGTGTCCCTAACCCTCAAATTAGATCTCGAGTTGTGGACCTTAATGTTGTAAATCTAAGCAACCTTTACCAAAAGAAAGATCCTTTTTGGTATCCCGAACCAAGCACCTTCCTGAAACCCACGGGTACATTGTAAAGGAACGTGGAAATGTCTTCAATGAACTAGCTAGCTCTGTAAAGGCTAATCTTCGTAGCCCCTCTCTTAATAACTTTACAGGAATTAAATCTACCCTTAAAAGTAATTTAAATATGCTAAACCTAACTACAAGTCCCAGAATCCTAGAGGGACTGAGAGAAGGAAGAGGGCTGAGGAGGCATGTTGTTGTAAATGTCAGGCAGTTAAGCCTAGTAGCCATTGCAGTAGTCAGGCAGTTGAAGCTAATAGCCCACACCTGAAAATTATCAGTGAACCTGGGAGGCATAAAAAGCCCCCCTCAGGGAGAGAAAGGAGGAAGAAGTAGAAGGAGCTGAAATGTTGGCTCCAGTGCAGACTGTGGCAGTGGAAGCAGAACAAAGACATGAGGCTGGCAAACCAATCAGAAGTGGGAGAATAATATGGGGCTGGAATGAGAAGACAGCATATTTTTCCTGAGTGTTCTGAGAGAGTCGCATCCTTCCAAACTCTGAAGTGCAGAGGTTGCGCGGCGGAAGAA
Organism: Ambystoma mexicanum; assembly: GCF_040938575.1. NCBI lineage: Eukaryota > Metazoa > Chordata > Amphibia > Caudata > Ambystomatidae > Ambystoma > Ambystoma mexicanum. Next base: position 133,662,276 of record NC_090933.1, on the reverse strand, counting down.
ATGCTGGAGAAATAGGTTTCCCCATGTGAGCCTGATTGCCGTTATTGCCGAGCTGCTGGCGTGTCGAACACTGAGGCAAGGAGTAATTGCCTAGTCGAGGGTCTCGGGAGTAGAGGACACTCCCAAGATGTGTGGTCGGACCGGAGACACCTGTCCAGGAGAAGGGTGTTGGGTCCCCAGCGAGCAAGAAGCAGTAGAAGTTGTAGTAGAAGTTGGGACAGCAGTGCAACCCGCTGAGAAAATGCTTCAGTAGCTGGTGAGTGAAGCACAGTGTTCTAAAGCATTGCACAAGCCTTGCCTGTAACAATTACCAGCGCTTTTGCCACTCGTTGAAGATTTTCAGCAAGTAGAAGTGTACCGATGTATTAAAGATTCTTTCAACAATGGAAATGTAACACACGCGAATTGAGGGAAAGGCTTCTTGCGCGTGTTGGAAACCAACACTGTTACAGCCCACTATTCGTTTAATTAAAGACTATTGTTGAAGGAGTGCTTGCGTATCCCCAGTTAAGAAAAGGGAACGCTGTGAAGACCATTGCAGAACACTTAACGGTGACAATTTCAAAGTGACACACTTTATCGTGGACAAACTACATTAACAAATGGTCTCGTTTGTCTTATTGTAATTCCCTAAGGATGCCTGAACTCTTTCCTTTGCTTCTATGGAAATACAATTTCACATCCACCTTTAAAGGCTGAAAACTATATCAAAGAGTGGTAGCTTGTGCCGAATTGTGGTTTCTACTGAAAGACTGAAGTTTATACCTTGGATACAAGTGACATACCTTTAATTCACAAGACTATAAAAGACTGAAGAGAACAAGCATTGCCTAAAGACAAGAGGTATCCCATATTAATTGTGAAGCTCAACCTTTCTCAGTTTAAAACAATCCAGCAATACTGTGAAGTTATTTAACAGTTCATTGGCATAAACCAACACGTATACAACTGTTACCCGAGGCTAAGAGAGTGGCACCAAGGTTTCTGGGTAATTGTTGGGCTGAAAGCTGGCAGAAACGTGCAGGTGCAGGTAAAGTTGGGGATTGGCTGCTTGTGAAGAACATTTTGACGTAGACTCCACCTGTAATGCCCAAGAATGTGGTGGTCAGGGAGAAGAGATTCCTGAAGGCAAACACAGATTACCATTGTTGCCAGTAAGACAAGAGAGGCTAAGAGGCTTCCCCTTTGAAGAAAACATTTGTAAGTACAAGTGCCTAGCCTACCTGATGAGGTTGAAGTATTGTCAAATCTATCTTGTCAAAGTCTGTATAAAAGTCATTGAATTTGTGGCAGTAGTCCAAAGTATTGAAACTTGTGAGGTACATCTGGTTGTCAGTAGATGATACAATGCAGTTGTCGAAACCAAGGTGAAATACTGTGGGACAAAGGTGACTGTTCTCATGGTAAAATAAGAGGAAATCTAGTTGTTGAAGTAGAAGTAGCAGTATTAAGAAGTCATCCTGATAATTATACCATTTTGACTGTTGAAACCATAATTCAAGGGATCCTAACTGTTAATCAAGAACTGTGTACCATTAACGGTGTGGATATTGCATTCTCTTTGAACTGTGGCAAATCTTCCTGTGGGATTGACAAAGCTTTGTGGCGAGGATTTCCGTTGGGGCTATTTTGCGTGAAATGAAAAGTGGAAAACTTCACCCAAAAGGAGGAGATTTGTTGCTAGTAGAACATTTGTTGAAAGCAGGAGATGTAAAGTTAAGACATTTCCTTTTCAATGTTGAACATTGTGGTGAAGTGACTTTAAATCCTGGTGAAGGGAAATCACCCAGGACTTCAGAAGGTAATTTAGTAAATGTACATATTATTCATGTTATGTTGAATTGCCATACCTTTTATTTATGTGTTTGTTGTTTAGAGTGAGGGCTAGTTATCCTCTGTTAGTTTGTTCCCTTTGTTTTTAGAATAGGCAGGGAATTCCTCACCAGAGTAGTGTAAGGAACTCATGGTGGCAACAGTAAAGATAGACACTAGTATCACAGTTCAAGGGTGTTAATTAAACTGCAGAGGTTGGTTGGAAAAACATTTAATCTAAACATAAATCTAAGATGGGAGCAAGCTTCGACCATAAAATAATAATAAGGCAGTCCTAGTGGCGTTGTCGAATAAAAGGTGCATATACTAAGAAAAACCTATTGCCAATCCTTAAGCTAAATACAAAAAGAAGTGTGGGTGTGGGATAATGTTCTTAAGAAAGAAGGAAGTGTTCACAAATGATAATTCAGGAAGCGGTACTTGTGGTCTCCCTCCCCCAATTGCCTTTTCTATCGAAAAGTCTCTTGCCTCTGTGGGCCTGATGTATTCAAATAATGATCAAAGAGGTCAATGTTCCTTTTCACATAAACATTGGGTGATGCCCTTCATCCCTGGTCCCCCTCGTCCGGGCGCAGAGCCTCAGAAAGTTCCTTATTGATACCAGGACCTCAGACGGCTATGCTCTCGGCTTTCGAGGGCCTGTCGGGTCCAAAGTATCCAAACAAAAAGCTGAACAAAAAGGTCTTCTCTTCTGTCAGATGATAGTTTTCTACCCCAGGGTTCCCCTTCTTCCGAGCTCGGACCCCTCTCGACTATCAACTTCTCTTTGTCAGGTTCACTCTGTCATAGCATGTATTCACAGGCTTTCTTGGCTTTGTTGCATTCACTGGTCGGTGGGTGTTGGCTTCTCACCCTTGAATCCCCCTCTTTCGGGGTTAGATCTGACTCAATGGTTTGCCTCCCTCAATTGTGGGTTCACTTAGACTTTCAATGCAACTTCTTTTTGACTTTCATGAATCTTTTAGGTTTCTATTTGTTTCTTTAATAGTCTCAGTGGTAATTTGCTTCCTTTGGCTTTTTTTTTGTAACTCTCTTTATTGACATTTTGGCAAAACAGTTCTCGCAAACTTCCCCCCCACAGCAATCTCCCCATATCCATTAACAAACTTTAATCAAACTATTCAACTAATTCCCCTTCCCTCTTTATCCCCACTACCCCAATACCCCCCTGTGTCCTTCACTCCCCAATAATGTCCGCACACAGTCTTCTGTAATTGTTGTTCGCTGAGATTTGAGTAGGCCCACCTCCAGATCATATCCCCCTATTCTCCTCTTCTCACAACTCCCTCATACTCTCCCTCTAATACCGGCAAGTTCATGGCGGGCGTAGGTCATTTTCCCTTGACAGATCATTTTGCAGTTGAGACCAGTGAACTGTTACCACCTCCCCATCAACCTCTGCCTCTACATTCTGCAGCAGCGTTAATTCGACTATCATGAATCTTAATGTCTTTTTAAACAATTGGCTGTGGACATCCCTTGGTCGGGTTCACTCTTGTCGACACACTGTATTTTGAGGCCTTAGACTTTGTTTCCTCTTTGTCGGCATCCCTCGTTCGGGTTCACGTTTGCGAATCTGTCAATCTTACATTTTCTCATTCAACTCTTATGATGCAGGATTCACTTTCCTTAGCGTCACAATCATCTGTCGGTCAAAGACTTTTGACTGTACAGAGGATTTTACAAGACCCTTGTATGACCACTTTGACCCCTCATCTCGTCTTTCCCAAGGCCTTCTAGATACAGTAGTTTAAATAGTTGGGTAATCACCCAAAGTTCCTTGAGTGAGCAACCACGTGGTGCCAGACTTCGCTGTTGCTAGTTTTCCCCCTTTCACATCAATTGCAAATTATGTTCAAGGTTCAATTAGCCGTTTTCTACTTTTTGCTCAACACAGTTTGGTTTCTTATCAACTCTCCCCTCGACTCACCGGCTGTGATGAACCCCTTGTCTTTCTTGCCGCGGAGTCAAGGTTGGTAGCACTGAGACAAACGTCTCTCCACGGTTTGGTTATCAGCGGACGAGGGTCTCGTGTAGCGTAGACATCTGCTGCAACACACGATGGTTATTGTTCATGGTCTTAAGATTTCTTCTGCGGAGTTCTCACAGGCCTTGTTCGGAAAGGTCAAGGTCGTGTCTCTCCTCGTCACCCTCTCAGTATGCACCGTCTTTCTCCTCCTCTTGAATTGCTGTGTTGCGTTAGCTCACTGGATGTGCGCTCTACCTTGCTCCTCTTGTGCTCCTGTGCTCCACCTTTTATCCCTGTGGGGAAGGGAAAGGGCCGTCAGGTGTCTGTGGCTCTGGTTAATTACCTGACTTTGCTTGACTCTGGTGTTGGTCCGTCGTCCATCGTAATATTCAAAAGTATTTGAGTCAGAAAAGGAAGGGGGCGGGGGTGTTGTACACAGACCTGCTGTGGAGTCTAGATTTGGTTCCAGGCAAGGCTTTATTTTACATATGTAAATTACTCCAGTTTCTCTTGTATATATTTACAGTCACGTATAGACACTGACAGGAACATGGATGGGTATAAACATAGCTAACAAAGCACCCAGGCCAGTGACAAGACAAGACTACACTACAACAGGGGGTAAAGTGCTTGTGTATCCTATGTGGTAGTTTGGGGGAAAGTTGTTGCAAGAAGGTGAATACTGCGTCTCATCCGTCGGTGTCCCACTTCCACTCCCCGAGGGCCCCCATCCAGGTGATCCTCCCTCACTGGTCTACCGCCAGGAACTGAATCCAATAGCGATGGCCGTGTCCTGGCCACCTGGATAACAGACCCCCGGGGAAAAGTCAGGGAGACACCTTCAGGTTTCTCACAGTAGGGAAAGTGAGACATTTTGATACATTTTATTTTAAAATAAAATGGCACATTTTGAAAGATCTTCGAACAGTTGTCTGTCTCGCATTACTGACCTCTCGCAACTCCTAGTCATTCTCAGAAAGAATTACCAATTAACATCAAGGGATTTTATGGGTCATTCAGGCTTCTTCTGTAACATGAATAATATAAATTCCCTTAGACAGCATGATATTTTTTTACTTCAAGAAGTGTCCTTAACAGGCACACCCGTTTTTGATGCTTATTCATGCTTTTGAAAGAAATGCAGTTAAGAGACTCAAGACTATTGAGCTAACTTGAGTAATTATGCATTGTACAAAAACATGGCTCGTAATATATGTAGCCCATCTAACGATTTACAATGTTACATTTTGAGAGCTCAGATATCGACCATACTTGAAGAATGGCTTTATAATCAAATTGATAGAATTCTTATTATGAATGATAACAATGTGAGCTGCTTGGATATTGATGTAACTGAAGCTTTTTTGGAAAGGGCACTATTTTAGTCTCCCAAGGATGCAATGTTTGTATATTTGTGCATTAACAAGTAGGGTAACAAATGGGCACAGATCTTTCATGGCTGGAATCTAATCATGTTGAATATTGGGTAATGTCCCTGGGAGAACTACATGGATTTACACTGTGGTTCGCTATACTTTAGATCAAGGTCCTGCAACTTGTAGCTCTACAGAGGTTTTGGACCAAGACTCGCATGATCCATCACCAATCAATATGCTTGCTCTGGCTGATGGGAATTGTAGCCCAAAACATCTGGAGAGCCAAAGATTGCGAGTCTCTTGTTTTATTTCATCAAGTCTTTTTGCTAGGTTTGCTCACTCAACCATTTTAATGCTAGCGTTCATTCATATGTGCAAATAAAGGTCTATGGTATAAACTTAGGACTGGTAGTGAACGAACACATAGCTAGTGCATTGTCAACAATCACAGGAATTGTATTAAATGGACCACGAATAATATTGAAAAGATTAATTGTTTAATTTGATTTTTAAGACGTTTATGTGATAAGTGAAGAATGCCAATTAATATTTGTACAACTTTTATAACAATGTGGACCAAACAAAATATGATGAAGAGTAATACTCTCAGACCATTAGTGAATCATATTCCCAAAAATGATTTTAAATGACTATAAGAGATAAGAGGAAGGAGATGCGATGTAAGATAAGGAAGATGAAAGCTGACATTTTTCTAAACTGAGACAATCTACAGAAGCACGTGCAGAGGTCAAACAAGATTACAAAAACTGGCATACCAATACATTTAAATCAAAGATGAAAAGTAGGTGGCATATAATTTTGAAGAAAGCCAATATACGCAATGGGAGAGCATTTTGGCATTCCCTAAAGCACGAGGAGATTACACAAGAAACCTTGCAAGCAAATCTGATAATTGAATTTATATGGGTCAATCATTTTGTGAATACATGTGGACAGAAGTCTGAGACAGGACTCATTTCAGTTAGTTTACATGGCTCCTCACAATGGAAGGGCTTATTTTGTCAACAAGGAATAATTTACTAATACTACGTGTGACAGAGTCAGTTTCAGGCAGTGTCAGGAGAGGGGGGAATCCTGACCCCAAGCACCCAGTCAGATGCTGGAGTATGTGTAGGGAGGCTCCCTCCTTACCTGGACAGACAGCAGGACTTAAGCCGCGGCAAAGCGCCGAAAAGGTGAAGACACATAAGGGTGCCAGCAGAGAGGATTGGGCGCAGCAGCCGTACGACATTGGGCCCAGCATACTCCAAGAGCCACCTATGGCAGGTGAGGAGGGGGCGCAGTCGGCACCAGGAAGGATGCCGCTGCTCATCGGAGAGCCCACAAGACAATGTAGAAAGGGGCACGGGCACCAGCAGACATTGTCTGCTGGTGTCCGCACCTCAAGAGGCATCCACTAAGCCCCCAGTGACGTTAGAGGAAATAACCCACAACAGCAGGTGGGACAGTCTCTAGGGGCTCTACCCCACTATGGAAGAATCCACTAAATCACCAGGGAATATATTATTAAAAATAGCCATGAACGAAGGCCTTAATAATTGGTAACAGTTCCTTATGTCTCATGACTTTACCCAGGTCATAAACATGTCAGGGCCGCAAGAAACTGTGTGTGTGGGCTAAGTCCTCCCTTCCCGCAAAACTCAAGGTTCAAGGAAAGGATATTCTTGTCATGATGAATCAAAACATAAAGTCCCTACCCCAAAACCTATACTAGTCTACCAGATTTATTGAAAATCTGTGAGGAGTCCAAAATGTGAGGCGGACAACTTTGTGAAGGTTTTTCAACAAATGCAATTTTTATTAAATAAAAGGGTTCTGTAAACGGCTCACTCTCCCTACCCTGATGAGCATTTCCCTGCCTAAAATAAACTAAAGGAAACACTCTAACAGTTGAAAAGCTAACAAGGAGTTATAGATATCATAGTTGAATTAGTAATATAACAGTAGTCTTTACCGATAATCTGGGTGAATTCCCCTTCCTGAGATTCAAGCAGGGTTCTGCTGCAGAGTTCCAAAATGAATTAAAGAAATACTGGTTTACAACAAAGTTTTAATATAGTTTTTGACAACAGAAAGCTCCAGCACTCCAGTGATTCAACAAAGAAAACAAAAGATGATTTCTCTTTCTTGAACAAGAACAAACTTCAGAATTGTTCTCGTCACATGCAGGATAGTTTCATAGTTCATCTAAAAGCCACAACAATTGTCTTTGTCAGGATGATTTGCCACAACTGAGTATTTTGCTTGGAATGGAATTTCTGTATAGCAGTGCAGTTCTTTCTTCAGCAACACAAACATGCATTGGGCCTCATTATGAGTCCGGCGGTAGCCGCACTGGTAAATACCGGCATGGCTGCCGCCGGAGTCATTTTTTTCCCGGCACACGGCATGGGGACCTACCGGAGCATTACAGCCCCGGCGGTCCCGGTAATTCCCTATTGCTGGGTGCCGGAAAATATTCCTCCCCATTCCAGTCCCATTGGACTCAATGGGAATGGGGAGGAAGGATGCACCGGCACCATTCAGGAATGGTGCCGGTGCGTCCGGCAAGGTCTGCGAGCGAGTGCCGTTCCGCCTGCCAGGTTACACCTGGCACATTCGTAATGAGGCCCATTGTCTTTGTTAGGACCACTTTACAGCACTTAATCAAATTCTACCTGGTTAACTTCCATGCCATGCCTACTACCTCAGTCACACCTGGTTTACTCCCATGCCAGTCCTACTACTTCAAGGGTTTGAGTGCATGGAGCGGTTGGAGTGCGCTCGATCACAAACACCTAATGTAAACCACCATATCACATCTCCATGCTTACTCTCTTCTATACTCCACCACTTAACGAGAACACAGCGATACTATGACACATTCGGTATAGCTGTTCTCATACCAAAACCTGCCTCATACTCCCCATCATCCTAATTAAACACAGCTGGCTATACACCTGTCAGCCTAGGCGTTCTCCTCAGGCCTAACGCAGTCAGAATCGGTCTGGATAAGAAAATGCCAGAAGGAACACATATTCATGATCTCCCAACCACCACACCTACCGCTAAGAAGCAGCTATCATACGAATGCCACACCTGCTGCACACATATCCGGTATTCGCACGCACCTTATGACTCTCTCTCTCTCTCTACTGACTTGAACTACGGTTCCCGAGGGCATTCAACCTACCAGCGCCTTGAGATCATACCAATGGTGCTTCCCACTGCACAGCCTCTGCACTCTGGACTTCTGGAGACACAGATTTATTTATTTGCATTTTAAAACGCTCACACAGCCCGGGGGTAACGAGGCGCTGTTACAGGAATTTGTCTTAGTTGCGTATTTATAACACGCTTAATACTCAGAGGTTTCTAAGTACGGACCCGGGGATCGAACCTGTGTTGCTTATTGTCATCTTGTTTCCAAGGCAAGCATGTTGTCGCTGAGCTAACCTCCTGGGACAGACCCTCTCAGGACCCGCTACAGCCTTCTCCTTAACAGTGGTCCTGGCTTCACCTCCAGCTTCTGCATCGGCTACATGTACTGCTCTGCCTGCTCCTTCTTCTCGATCTGCTCTCACTTGGCCTGCACCTCAGGGGTCCCTTTAAGCTTCCCGGTCTCCCTCAGGTGTGGGTCATTTACATTAATAATCAAACCACTCCTGCAACATTGTTCCTCTTTAGCCCTCTTCTTCGTCCCAGTACTTGGGGAATTAGGGACTTGAAGTCTTTAATAACAAAGTTAGTTTTTCTCACTTCCTCTATTTCGCAATATGCCATCAGAAGATTGGGGTTTCGGGGAAAGTTGAATAAGGAGGTTTTCCATTCCCCCTGACCTGCTTCCCCTCCTCACGTGATCCTCCCGCAGCACACCACCCCCAGGATCGGGATTAGAAAGCGTCTGCCTTTCCTTGGCCACATGAGAAGAGTCCCAGGCCAGGTTTTCTGGTTAAATCATTGTTGATTCATCACATACATCTAAAGGGTTTTGCTTCTGTTCCAGGTTTTTCTCCCCTGTATATAAAGTGTCTATGGTGCCTCTGTAAGGGCCAAATGTTCCAAATAAAATCTTACTTGAGTTATTCCAGTCTCTCTTTCTCCTGTGAGGAATCAGCAATGGTTTCCCCAGAAAATCTGGCAGGGGACCCTTGTCATGTGGCCAGGGAAAGGCAGATGCTTTCTGATCCCAACCCCCGGAGCTCCCCTCCTTCCCCCTACCTTCATTAATATCCCTTACCCCACCCCGACATATATTTTATTAAAAGTTTTTTTGGTAAAAAAGTTTACAAAATAATTGCGTCATTTCTTTGGATTTGGTCACTTCTACAGTAACATAGGAAAAATGGGAAACCCCATTGTTTAAATTTCCCTGAAACCCAACTCTTCTAATGGCTTATTGCAAAACAGAAGAAAACCTACATTTTACTTTAGGGACTTCCAGTCCCAGAATTCCCTAAGTACTGGGACAAGGAAGAGGGCTGACCTCTGCACGATGTTTCAGGAGTGACCAGTTCAAAAGTGCAGTTGACCGACACCTGAGGGCAACTGGGAGGCTTAAAAGGCCCCCTCAGGTGCAGGCCATAGAGAAGAAACTGGCTTTGCAGGTGGAAAGCAGAGAAAGCCAGAAGCAGAAGGCACATAGTTGGCAGCCCAGGCAGAAGATGGATGAAAGAGAGGATGCCAGGACCACTGCAGGGCATATATCAGCTGCCGGCCCTGAGACCGTCTGTATCCCCAGAAACCTGAAGTGCAGAGGTTGAACGGCGGGAAGCATGTAGAAGGAAGGCTTTCCCCCCTTGTGACCCGCTCTGCGAAGGCTGTTTCGGGTGGCTGGCGTGCACCTGTGAGCCTCGCATCTTCGCTGGTGGCTGCCGTACACCAGGAGGCCTTCGGATCAAGAGGAGCTCCATTTGGAAGTGGCGAGAACGAAGGCAGACTCACCGAAGGGGTTTGCTGTGTCGTGAAGAGCCGGAGCAGAAGAAGTCCTGTGGAATGCAAGGGGAACAGAGGTGCATGCCAAGACCGGTGAGTGATCCCAGAGCGCGCTGAACGCACTCTCAGGCGGGAAGCAGGCGTGCGTGTGAGACACTTGAGTTGTAGTAGAACGAGTGCAAAGCTGCACTCATGTGTGAATGAAGACCGTTATCGCACTGGTTTTTGTTAAGGATTTCAATCAGGTGACACACACTTTGGTCTCGGCCTAGTATGCAGCGCACAACTGAAATGCTTATCTTTCTATATTGATTCAGTTCTGAGATGGTACACCACTCATATCACACCCCCTTTTCAAATACCCCGGGTCACAATGGACCATGGACCATTAACCAGGCTGATTGGTAAAATACAATATTTATTTATTTATTTATTTGAACATTAAAAGAAATCATACACTTTTTAATATGGGGCAGCGATCACCAGTGGGGTGATAATAACAATGAGAAGGTGAGCAATGCACTGAGTTTAACCTACTAGAGCACTTTTGGTTTAGGTAAGATAGCACTTAAGTTAGAATTTCCCCCTGCAATGTTCCCTCAACCTACAAATAATCAATTCTGAGTGGATAAACGAAGCAGCAGGTAATCAGGAATGACAAATAGGAAACAGAATTAAAATCTGACCTTCCCTCACCAAATAAGAGAGAACCACTGTTTTGTTTTCTTCAAAACTTTATTTATACTTTTAGAACTTTACAGAAGCATTAGAACATAATACAGTATCTCAAATGCACAAGGTGATACTTATTCGCCCATCATTTCCTAAATAAATCTTTAAGAAGTAACAGAGGGGAACTGAATACAGGGAGTAAGGTGACAGAAGGTAAAGGAAAGAAATAAAATGAAAAAATAAAAACAAGGCAAAATAAGAACCACAGAACGCGATCAAATATTTAAAGCGTAGAGATCATTAAATGCAGCCCACATCCTCTCCTATTTATCAAGCTTATCTTTTGCTTTAAAGGATATTTTCTCCCTCTTGGACAAAAGGGACAAACTCTGAAGCCAGTCATAAATGTTAGGAGAGGTATAACTTTTCCAAGATTTCAAAATCGGCTTCTTGGCTAGCAAAAGAGCTCTATATATCCAAAACAGTTTACTTGTAGTTAAACCAATATTTGAAGGCAGTAAACCTGACACAGCAACAAGTGGATCTCTGTGTATAGAGAGATCCAGAACCAACTCCATCCTCTGAAAAACACCATCCCAGAATAATTGTATTTTACCACATAACCACAACATGTGGAGTGTAGTGCCCACCTCCCTATTACAGTTCCAACAACAGTCCACATTACTCAATTTACTCTTTCTCATCTTCCATGGGGACCAATATAAATAATGATTAATTCTTTGTTGTGTATCTCAAATCTAAATCCACTTTGTATTTATCTGGACCTGCACATATTTGGCTTCAATCAATATCCAAGAATGTGCAACCTAAATCTGAATCCCAATTCCCTCTACCACACTGCGATGGTAACTTAGATGCAGAGGGTCTAATCAATTTATACAGAGTAGATGCAGACAAGGGCACAGTGTTTGAGAGAACAAATGTTGTAGGCGAGGCATGCATTGTAGCATTCAACGGCGAGAAAAGTACAACAAAAAGGTCCCGGAGAACGTTATATCGACAAATTTCAGACGCTTTCAGCTTATACTTAAAGCGCAGAAACTCAAAATGATTCATATTCTGACCATCATAAACCTGTCCAATCTTCCATATACCAGCTCTCTGCCACGAGATCCATGACAAGACACGGTTATTCTGTTTCACAGCCTGGTTTTTCCATAAACTGGAATCTGCACACAATAAGTATTTCTCTTCACGAATCTCATTACTTTTATGCCATTCCTTCACAAAGTGCTTTACAAAAGGCAGAGTGGTACCAACAGACAGACTTTTATCCATGAACAAAAGAACATCCGGTGGGACGGGAGAAACGGATTCCTCCTCTATTTTAATCAAACCTGCACAAGTACTACGCTCAGACATCAACCAATGATGCAACACGCGCAGCGTAAATGCAGAGTGATACCGCTTTATGTTGGGAAAACCAAAGCCGCCTAGCTTCACTGACTTATAAAGAACATCTTTCAGAACTCTCGCTCTACTTCCTCCCCCCCCACACAAACTTATCCAAAGATTTATTGATGCTACCTAATACATTTTTTGAAAAAGGCAGAGGGAGCATGCGAAAAACATATAAAAATTTCAGAAGGGACATCTTAACTACGTTAACCTTCCCCCATAAGGTTAGTTCTAACTTCTCCAATCTACAGCAAAGACTGTCTACCTCTGCCACTTTCAAACGGATATTGTATGCAAGCAAGGACTCCACATCCCTATTTATATGAATACCCAAATATTTAAGTCCTGAACCAGCCCACATCTCCCGATCCACCTCGAACAACCCCCTATGACACAATGCTAAAATCGGATAAATCAAAGTCTTTGCTACATTAATTTTATAATTAGAGAATTTGCCAAATTCATGCAGAGTTGCTAGAAGTGCCGGATATGAACGCTCTGGGTTTGAGATTAGGACTAAGAGGTCATCTGCATACAAAAGTACTTCGGACACATATTCCCCAAAGGGAATACCCATTATATTAGGATGATGCCTAAGCATAATGGCAAGCGGTTCAATGAATAAGTCAAACAATAGCAGAGATAGAGGACAACCTTGCCTAGTTCCATTTAAAATATGAAAGCACTCTGACCGACTGCCATTAACAATTACAGCAGCTTTTGCATCTCCTTATAAGGCTCAAAAAGTCTAAGAAAAACGGGCCCACAATTGATCTTAATCAAACCTGACGCAGAAAAACCCAACTCACTCTGTCAAATGCTTTCTCAGCATCTATACTTATTGCTGCATATGCATCTGCAGAATTTCTCTTTAGATAGATTACATCAAGCAACTCTCGCAAATTGTCACAACTATTCCTACCACTCACAAAACCAGTTTGATTTTTGTGAACTAACTTTGGAAGCAGGTCATTTAATCTTCTGGCAAATATTTTCGCCTGAATCTTCATGTCCACATTTAAAAGCGAGATGGGTCGATAATTTCCACAATTTGAAGGATTCTTACCTTGTTTAGGAATAACCGTTATTAATGCGGTCTTCATTGAATCAGTAACATTCTCATTATTGAAAATGTCTTTAAAACGTTTTACAAGAAAAGGGGACATAATCTGACTAAAGGTCTTGTAGAACTCTATTGGAAATCCATCCAGGCCAGGGCATTTACCTCTGACCAATGTTTCAATTGAGCTCTCAATCTCCTCTACCGTTATTGTTGCATCTAGGCCTAATCTCTCCTGCTCATGTAGGCTCGGCATTTCTAATCCACTAAGAAAAGTATTAATTTCCACCTAAGAAATTGTCTCATTACCTCTGTATAAAGAGGCGTAATATTGTCTGAATTCTTCACAAATTTCTGCATTCTTCCTCTTCACCATCCCCTTTTCACCTACAATAAAGAGCACTTGTCTATTGTTTTCTTTTTTGTTGTATACGACTCGCTAATAATGCCCCTGATCGGTTCTCCTCTTTACCAAAAAGGCTGCCTGGAGTAAAACAAATGAATTTCTGCCTTCTGATGAAGCGCACAATGTAAGGCTTGCTTCGCATGGGCAAAGGCCAACATATTTTCCGCACTCGGATGTTCACAGTATCGCACTTCACATTCCTTATACACATCCTCCAGACCAATCATAACCTTCTCTCGCTGATGTTTTCGATACAACGCAAAACCTATTATTTTACCCCGCAATGTTGCCTTCAGCGCATCCTAAACCGTCGATAAACTGCAAGTTTTCCTCCAGAAACAGTTATATTTCTGTTCCTATGTATCTGACATATTCAGTGTCCAAAAGTAACTGTACATTCAAACTCCACTGCCTCTTGGACGGTGAACCACAAGCAGCTTTGTCCATTGCCAACATAATTGGAGCATGATCAGAAATGATCACATCTCCAATTTAAGCAGTACAAATGTCTCCATAAATACTTCTACTAACAAGGAAAAAATCAATAGGGGAAGATGTACCATGTGCCATCGAATGGAAAGTATATTTTCTGCTGTCTACATTAAGATCTCGTCAAATGTCATGGATATCCCATTTATCTAATCTTAGAAGACCTCTCCTCGCTTTCAAATCCACATAGGAATTAACTTGAGTAGTCTTATCCTTTTCCACATTAATTGCGGTATTAAAATCCCTACCAACTGATTTTAAATAATGAATGTGTGTGAAAAACCTTGAAGCAATTATAATTCCTCACTAAAGCCACAATGCGAATACACTAACAATCACAAAGAATGAATGACCAAAAGCATACAGTTGAAAAATGAGTGGCAGGGTTGAAACCGATTGAAGCAAAAATGACACGTTGGAAACTTTGCAAACTCTGCAAATCCCGCCTGAAATTACTCGAACGATTTTGAATAAAAACGGGTGAAATACACTGATTTGGAGTGGGGTGTAGCTAAAGATCACAGGTACAATATGGAAGTGAAAGTAAGTCTCTAGAGCTGGTAAATTGAGAGAGATGTAGAAGGTAGTGTGAGATTTTCATTTTTAGGAAAATAGAGCAGTGAAAAGAGGAATCTGTTTTGAAATTGAAAGGCAAATCTTACTTTAACTAGATTTAATGGCTATGAAAAGAGGAACGCCACCCGTGAATATCAAAAGTTACGCTGCAGTTGTAACCCTTCACGCAGTGTACCCCTTTTCTTAAGGGAAAATTAATTTATTTAAACACAATATTGCAAATGACTTAGGATCTATGCAAGACAGAAATGAAGAGAAACGTGGCGCTAACACTAGGACTCAAGGACAGGGTTGCAAGAATGATTGTGACAGTTTGAACAAGGTATCAGGCTAAGGATAGGGTCATTTAGAGAGTGGGGTAAGGACAAAGACAAGATAGGCTATGGGTTTAGATTGGGTGGCAATTGATACTCACAGTCCACTTTTTAGTTTTTGGATTTTGGACAGTCAACGGCTCTGGTCACTAGACGGCAGGGCGCCTGGCAAACAGCTGGGCAGTTCTGGTTGCCAGGTAGCACTGGACTGGCAATTCTGGTCACTGGATACTACAGATCAGCTGGATGGCACAGGTACCTGTGGATGCAGTTAGTGGGATCAGGATTCTTCCCAAGAACACCACAGCTTTCCCCTTTGGTTAGTTGGGATTTTAGTGGTTTCAAAGCAGGATCAGCATTGTTTGGGCTTTGTAGTGGACCCTGGAGTAGGGTCAGCAATATTTTGGCCTGGTAGTTGGGATCCGGGGTCTGGATGGATGGATGGATGGATGGAACAGGACACCAGCGCAGGAAAATCAGGAAGTGTGTCTCTAGAGTCTTGTCAGGGACTCTTATTTGTAAGTCATAGTGACATCATCAAAGTATATGACTGGGGCAGGCTTAGCTAAACACTCCTCTAACAACGGGATTGGATACGGGTGATCATCCCTGCCTCGCTCTCAGCTGGTTGGATTTCAGGAAAATGATGTCAGATTTATGATGTGAGTTTTACAATGTCCAAAAACCTCTGTTACTTTAACTAAAATCCAATTTTGCCGCAAACATACATTTATAGAATTGCAATCTCTTAGCAAATAATATAAACAGGTTACATATTTTGTGCAGCACATTGCAGTCCAATCCTCCAGTCTGTGAGTCCTTGTTTCGCCCTTCTACCAGTTTTTCGCACTTTTCAATGGGATTTATATTACTCAAAATTCGATAACTTTATACATGGATATGGATGATCATCAGGGGTGTATGTACAAAAATTTGCATTCGCAAGATGGATACTTTTCTTGTAATCTGCCATATTCTCCCTTCGAAGGGATTGTGTCCTCCGATGTATTCCACATCTATGACAGGTAAACACCACAGCTGTGCTGCTTCGGAATATTTTCGGCTCCTCCGTCAATGACGTCGATACGCTGTCCCTCGAGGGCCTCCGTCGACCCGACGTCACCGGATGTTATAAGTAGGACACGCGACGCCCATAGCCTCAGTTCCGGTTTTTCTGCGAACGTGTTCGCTTCGGAATCTTGACACGCCTCGGTTCTTCTTGATTGAATCAGTTCTTCGAACTTGGTTGTTGTGAAGTATCATGTCTTCGTCATCTTCTACCCTGCGGTCGGGCTTCAAGAAGTGTCGGGACTGCGGTTCCAAGATGTCGCTTACGGACCCGCACGACGTCTGCCTCTGGTGCCTCGGCGAGGACCACGCCACTGTTGACTGTGATGAAGGCCAGTCTGACGTTGAAGGCCTTGCGGGAGTGTAAGAAGAAGCTGAATGTAGGTAGGGTTTCCAAACCCCGAAAGTGGAAATCCGCTGTGCTTTCGACCGACGATTCGAGGGGCGACTCTCCACGTCGGCGTAAGTCCAGGGGGGGGTCTCGGTCCCGGAGTGGTTCCCGCCATTCCTCTTCCTCTTCTAGGCACTGTCGGAAGCACCGTCACCGGTCGTCTTCCCTGTCCTCGTCCGAGGACTCTGCCGACGGCAGGTAGCTTGTCCCAACAAGCATTCATCTCTGGCGGAATGGGACGCATTTCACAAGAAGATGATGGCGATTTTTGAATCGCAGGGCTCCATTCCGTCCGCGCCTGCGAGAGAAGCCGGCAAGGAGCGCTCTAGGGCCACTGCTCGCACGCCTTCAGGCTCGGGCAGTCGGAGCGATCATCGGTAGCCGTAGAGGACCCGATCGGACAAGGTAGATCGCTCTAGCCAGAGGGCCCGCTCCTTGACGCCCTCGATACCGTCGGAGCCTGTGAGGCCTTCAAAGAAGGCATCAATGCCATCGACGCCATGTCCGTCGAGGTGCTCTCTCGAGGCTCCGCCTCCGAGGAAGTCATCAGCGCCAAGGCCGTCGAAGGACACGCTCCGGGCTCCGGCCTCGAAGCCGTTGTCGAAGCCGTCAAAGCCGATTGCGTCAATGCCCTCGATGCCTTTTGAGGAGGCTTTATCGGATGTGCCCCGGAGACCGGTGGAAACCCATAGGAAGGCACTGAGTAAGTCAGTGAGGCCTTTGTTTGAGCCTTTTTCTGTACCCTGATCTAGGGATTTATTCCAGCCTTTGGATTATATGTCAGAGGTGGATGAAGGGTCAGATGTGGAAGCCTTTGTCCGTCCTGAGGTTCCTGATGAACTGTTGTCTGGTCATAGCCAGATGGAAGTCCTGCGTCAATCCTTGCATGATGCCAGTGGTCTGGACACCTCCCCAGAGGTTGAATTTGGCAGCCTTGAGCCTGGTACACATGCCGAGTCTTCGTACAGGCGTCTCATGTCGAGGGCGATGGAGTACTTGGGGTGGTCTGCTCCACCTGTGGATTTTCTGCACGATTACCTGACAGATATTTTGGACCAACATCCACCCACTGACCCGGTGTTGCCATTTCATATGGCCTTACAAAGAAGGGTGGCAGCGGCTTGGACTGCTCTGGAGAGTCTCCCGGCAGTGAATAAGTCGTTGCCGAAAAAATACCATCCAGCCAGTGGTGACCCCGGCTACTTGTCTTTGCACCCCACTCCGGAGAGTTTGGTGGTGCAGGCGGCAATGGCCCCAGCTAAGCAGGCGGCGTACCCTACCATCCCTCCTGTTAGGGACGACAAGCGCTTCGACGGTTGGGCAAAGAAAGTATTTCATCTGGACGTATGGCTTTAAAGGCAGCCAACTCTGTTTGTGCATTGGCAAGATTCACTCACACTTTGTGGAATTGTGCATCTTTGGCGGCTGAACATTTTCCCCGAAGGGGAGGAACGGGATGGTTTTCTTGCAAGGATGCTATATGTGAATCCGTTCAGTCTGGTCTGGACGTGGCAGACTGTGTCAGCCAGTCCATGGCGGCGAGCGAGCCGTGATACACAGGTTTGCATAGTTGCGGAAGTCGGGGTTTGCTCCTGTTGTACAGTTCCGGCTTCTCAACATGCCCTTTGATGGTGACCATCTTTTTGCCAGCAAGGATGACGAGAGCCTTGAGAGGTTGCAGACCTCCAAAGCTGCAGCAAAGTCGTTGAGCCCTGCAGTTCGCCAACCTCCGCCTTTTCATCCTAGGGGACAGCAATGGAGGGGAGGTTCCTTTCGATACTACTCGTCCTTTGGTAGATCGAGGGCAGCTGATAGTCAAAGGGGCCAACGTAGGAGTACCAGAGGTGGAAAACAAGGTACTCGAGGTGCCAAGGCCGCTCGGGCAGTTGCCTCTTTGCCCTCAGGCACTGCTGCAGCCTCTTCAGCTCAGTCATGAAACTGTCCCATGGTTCGTCATTTGGGGGAAAGCTGGCGCAGCATCTTGTAGAATGGCGTGCCATTACTTCAGATGTGTGGGTTCTGGGGATCATAGCCCACGGCTACTGTCTTCCTTTCCGGCCGAGGCCTCACGACAATCCACCAGGGAAGCTCTCTTTGAAGAGTCCAGATCCGCTCCTTGCGCAGGAGATCAAATCACTGCTGGATAAAGGCGCCATAGAACTGGTGCCTGTAGCGGAGCGGAACAAGGGATGGTATTCCCCATATTTTTTGATCCCGAAAAAAGACGGGGTTTGAGACCCATCATGGACTTGCGTGGTTTGAACAAGCTTCTCAGGAAGGACAAGTTCAAGATAGTTACTCTCTCTCAAGTCCTCCAGGCCCATCAACTTCAGGACTGGTTGGTGTCTCTCGACCTCAAGGATGCTTACTTTCATGTGCCGATTCATCCCAAGCACAGGAGGTTCGCGGTTGGCGACTTGCATTTTCATTTTCGGGTCCTGCCGTTCGGATTGACCTCCGCGCCGAGAGTCTTCACCAAGCTCATGGTGGTGGTGGCAGAGTATCTCAGGAAAGGGGGGATTCAGGTCTACCCCTACCTGGACGATTGGTTGATCAGGGAGTGCTCTCCTGTAACGCTCACCTGATTCTCGCAGAGGCGCCGGTCTTGACTGGGCGACTACCGTATCTTCAAAAGTGATGTGCACCACCCGGTTGGCTCTTTGGGCTGGACCTCTGTGCACTGTATGCCTGACTCGAAGAGTAAGATGTCTTAGGTAAGTGAACGCCGAGCTCTCCATCTGCCTCGGGGCAGGGTGCTGTAACCAGTTTCTTCACTGGATAGGTAGCGCAGGCCTCTTGACTTCAGAGGACTGCTGTCCGTCGTTTACTTCACGAACAGTGAGTTCCGAATATTTCAAATGTCTTTAAAAGTCTTTTGTAATGCTGTCTCTTATTTTGCAGGGTTCCGGCGATGGCGGTTGACTGGCTGAAGTGATTTGAGGATGGACCCGTATGCGGAATAAGTAAGCGGTTGTTGCTTGCTTCACGATGCGCACTAACTGTCCTTTTATTTTGCAGGTACCAGTTCGGAGCTGCTGAAGGATGCTGGAATGCCCACTGAGATCGGCGTGGATGGAGTAATGGCACGTGAGTATTGAACGTTACCCAATGTCTTTAAACGCACCTTCTTTTGTCTTACAGATGCGGGATGCAGCGCCGAAGGCCTCCGGAGCGTGCAAAGAGTTGGTAAGCTTTTGTCTTTCAGATGCCGGAATGCAGTGCGATGACCTCCGGAGCGCGTGAAGAGTAGGTAAGCCTTTGTCTTTCAGATGCAGATGCAGATGCAGGAATGCTGCGCGAGGCGTTGATGACAGCCGATGGACCAGGTAAGAGATGCGCTGTCACTGAAGACCGTAGTGCTAACCTGTTCTTTCTTGTCTTTATAGATGTTGCTGAAGACTGGATTCAGGATGGTAAGCCTTTTTCCTTTAGGCCCAGGATCAGATGCAGAAGACACGATGAGCGTTCTGCTGCAGAGGATGCAGAATAACACAAAGCAAGATTCATCCATCGGGTGTGGTTTAAATAGCCTCCTGTAGTGCTTAGGTGTCTCCTTCCACAGCCACGCCTAGGTAAGAAAAGAGTTCCTGCTTTCCAGAAGAGTTCCAGTGTTCTGAACCTAGGGAGTGGCTCCTGCCCCACCCAACAGGAAAAGTAGTCCCAAACAGAAGAGGATCAGGGGTTCAACTGGCAGGTAAGTAAGCAGCATGGTCTGCTGCAGGTAAATCCACCCAAGCATTATGAGCCCGGCGCTTGCAGCGCTGGGACTGGGCATATTTATGAGCCTGGCGCCACTGGCGCCAGGACAGGGTCCAAAAGGTCCCAATTGGGACTGGCTGGCACTCGGAACCTGGGTTATGGGTCTGCTTCCAAGGGAGTTGGGTAAATCCTGGCCTTTTGGAAGCAGAGATCATGACAGTACCCCCCCTCAAGGCCCCCTCCCAAACCGGGCTTCCCCGGGGGTTTTGGCTTGTCAGGAAATGTTTGATGAAATCTTTTGATTAGACGAGGAGCGTGGACACATTCTGCAGGTTCCCAGGATCTTTCTTGAGGGCCGAAGCCTTTCCAGTCAATTAGGTAAAATAGCTTAGATTTGGAGATCTTGGAGTCCAGGATGCTTTTGACTTCAAACTCGAGTTCTCCATCAACTAGGATAGGTTTTGGGGATTTAGTTAGTCGGGTTTGAGGTTGCACGGGTTTTAAAAGAGAGACGTGGAAGACCGGATGTATCTTCATGTGAGGGGGCAAGTCCAACTTAACCGCTACTGGGTTTACTATGGTAGTGATGGAATAGGGACCAAGGTATCTTGGGTTGAATGTGCGTGGTCCTTTTAGAGGTAGATATTTGGTGGATAACCAGACTTGATCTCCTACTTGATATTGGGGGGCTTCCTTCCGATGTTGATCTGCCCCTTTCTTGTATTGTTCCTTAGCCCTTTGAAGGTGAGAAACGGCTTCCTTAAAAGCTTGGGTGATTGTAGAGTGCAGGTAGTCTACTGCTGGTGTTCCAAGATCTTGGGGTGGATCCAACTCTGAGGTTCGAGGGTGACAGCCGTATAAAAGAAAAAACGGGGTTTTCCCAGTTCCTGAGTGGACAGAGTTGTTGTAGGCATATTCGGCTATCCAAAGGATATCTTTCCAAGTTTTTTCAGTTTGTTGCAGCATGCAGCGTAAATACTGTTCCAGAGTTTGATTGGTCCTCTCGGTTTGTCCGTCGGTTTGAGGGTGGTGACTGGTCGATAATCTCACATCAATTTGAGCCGACCGACAACAACTTCGCCAAAAATGAGAAATAAATTGACTACCTCGATCCGAAATTAGCACTGAAGGAAAACCGTGCAGTCGGACAGTGTTTTCGAGAAATTCTCGGGCCAGAGTTGTTGCTGTTGGCAAGCCTTTGAGTGGAATGAAATGCGCCATCTTGGAGAATAAGTCCACGATTACCAGGATCATATTTTATCCGGAGCATGGAGGTAGGTCGGTGATGAAGTCCATAGAAAGCGTATGCCAAGGGCGAGGTGGGATGTCAATAGGGCGTAAGAGGCCGGCTGGTCTTTCCTTTTGACTCTTGTTTTGGGCGCATACTCCACAGGACATTATAAAGTCTCTGATATCTTTTTTCCAAGACGGCCACCAGAAGTAGCGCTTGATCTTTTCTGAGGTTTTGGCCATACCGGGATGTCCTTCCATTAGAGACTCGTGATAACAAGAGATCACCTTTTTCTGTAAATCTGTGCTGGGCAGGTATAATCGTTCTTGGAAATACAATAAGTTGTCCTTTACTGCAAAGTCCTTTCCCTGCAGATGCCAATTCTGTATTTCTGCTGGAGTTATAAGTTGCCTGGTTTCATCCTTAATTTCCTCTATGGATTGTGTGGTTATTACACCCAGAATTCTTTGTTCGGGAATGATAGGTACAGGTTTAGGGTTGGTCAAGTGTTCCTCCACTCCCATCCGAGAAAGGGCATCAGCTTTACCGTTTTTTGTACCAGGTCGATAGGTAATTATGAAGTCAAACTCGGCAAAGAATAGTGCCCAACGGAGTTGTCTAGAGGATTGGGCTTTTGCGGTTTTCAAATATTGCAGGTTTCGGTGATCCGTAATCACAGTAACGGTGTGTCGGGCCCCCAGAAGATAATGCCGCCAAGCCTTAAAGGCAGACTTGATAGCCAGAAGTTCCTTATCAGTAATAGTGTAATTGATCTCAGGAGGCGAGAATTTGCGAGACCAGAATGCCACGGGATGTAACTGATTGGTTACTGGGTCCTTCTGTGATAGAACTGCCCCCATGGCAAGGCTCGAAGCATCAGTTTCAACAATGTAGGGGAGTTTGGGGCGAGGATGTTTTAGAATTGGTGCAGAGATAAATTTTGTCTTCAAATTCTGGAAAGCTTGTTCCGCCTCGGTAGACCATTCAAAACGTTTGTTTTTCTTTAACAAGGCGGTGATGGGCTGGACTATTCGAGAGAATTCGGGGATAAACCTGCGGTAAAAGTTGGCGAAGCCTAACATGCTTTGAACCCCTTTTACGGAGGATGGTGATGGCCATTTGAGAATTGCATCGACCTTCCTTGAATCCATACGCACTCCGCTAGGTGATAATATGAATCCCAAGAATTCAACTTCAGTCACGTTGAAAACACATTTTTCCACCTTAGCGAAAAGTCTGTGTTGACGCAACCTCTCGAGGACCATTTTCACGTGTTTCCGATGTTCAGATTCCGATGAAGAATAAACGAGGATGTCGTCAATGTAAACGACAACACATCTATGAGTTCTCTGAGGACATCGTTCATAAAATATTGAAAGGCGGCCGGGGCATTGCAAAGCCCGAAGGGCATGACCTGATATTCAAATAGCCCATACTTGGTGCGGAAGGCCGTCTTCCATTCATCGCCCTCTTTTACTCGTACCAAGTGGTAGGCTCCTCTAAGATCCAGCTTTGTATATATGCATGCTCTTCTGACTTGGTCCAGGAGTTCAGGGATTAAAGGTAACGGATATCTATTCTTAACGGTGATCTGGTTCAGGGCGCGGTAATCTATACAAGTTCTAAGGTCCCCTTCTTTTTTTGGAACGAAGAACAAAGCTGAAGAAGCAGGGGACTTAGAAGGACGAATAAACCCATTCGCTAGGTATTGATCCAGGCATTGTCGGAGGTGAAGGTTCTCAGGCTCGGTGAGGGCATAAATTCTGCTACACGGAGGAGTAGATCCAGGTATCAGGTCTATCTGGCAGTCATAGGACCTATGAGGAGGTAGAGAGTTAGCCTGATCCTTCCGGAAAACATCTTGGAATTCTAGGTATTCGCGAGGTAACTGGGGAGTCTCCGAAGAAATTGCTGCTAGAGCAACACCAGGTGGAGGGTGACAAGTAGAGACACATTCTGGGAACTGAACCGTTCTTGCTCGCCAATCGATCCGAGGATTGTGTTTCTCTAACCAAGGTATCCCTAGAATAATCTGGAACTGAGGGGCCTTGATCACATCGAACACGATCTTCTCATGGTGTCCATCTTGACTTACTAGCGTCACTTCTTGAGTGGTATGCGTTACTGGTCCGGAGGCTTTCTCCGTACCATCCACCGTAGTAATGACGTCCTTTACAGCCTTGGGACAAAGAGTTAGATTCATCCTCAAAACCATTTCCTGATCCACATAATTGCCGATGGCACCGCTGTCGACGTAAGCTTCAATCGCATGTAATCGATCTGGATGATCAGGGCTAATGAGGACCATAGGTATCACGAAATGCGAGGTCACGGAACTGGTTTTAACGCTCGGCAAGAGGACCTCTATTCTTGTCGGGCGAGGTTGTTTCCCTGCTCAGAGTTTGTGACCTTGGTAACTGCAGCTCCTACCGCCTTCTTGGCTGGTTTCACCGGACAGTCTCGAAGAAAGTGCCCTGAGTTTCCGCAATAGAGGCATAATTGCAACTGTTTTCTCCTTTCCCGCTCCTTTTGTGTTAGTGGTCCTTTCAGGCCCCCTATTTGCATGGGTTCCCCGGAGTCTACTCCTTTGGAAGGAGTTGGTGGTTTGGAAAATACTCGAGCATCAAACTTGGAACGATCAGCCTACCTGTTCTGCAGTCTGTGATCTATTTGAACGACTAAGTCTATATAATCCGAACAGTCTTGTGGGGGATTCACTACTTGTGCTAAAACGTCTTTGAGCTCTACACGTAGACCGCTATAAAACAGCGTAATCCTTTTGTCCTCAGGCCATTGAGTTTCCACTATTAGTCTGTTGAAAGATGCAATATAAGCCAAAAGGTCTTGATTACCCTGTCGCAACGAAAGAAGCTCATTGTCCAAGGCCTGCCCCTGTGAATGTCTTGCGAACAGTTTTTCCATACTAAGCTGAAAGGCTTGAAAATCATGGAGAACCGGATCATCTTGATTAACTAGAGGGATCGACCAGTCTGCCGCATTGCCACTAAGGTACGAAAGCACAAAAGCTACTTTAGCTTGATCAGTTGGAAAGGCTGCTGGCCGGCATAAAAAATGCAACCGGCACTGATTGATAAATACTGCAAACCTCTTTGGGTCACCAGAAAATCGTTCGGGCGGAGCCAGAGGTACATTCCCAGGTAGGTTGATCTGCACTGGATTCATAGGGGATGTTGAAGGAAGATTTGCCCCTGATGCGGGTAACGGGGTCTGTCCGGCTTGTGACTGTAGCAATTGTCTAGCAAGATCGTCTGTTCGCTCTTTGGAAATAATTAGTTCCCTTCTTAGAGCATTCGTTTCCTGACGAGCTGCATGCACTTCTGCCCTTAGTTCCCCAAGTAACCGGGCTAGGTGGTCGGTATCCGAGGTTTCCATAGCGCCTGGGCGAGAGTTTTGCAGTAGGCTTTGTGTTCTGTAACGCTCACCTGATTCTCGCAGAGGCGCCGGTCTTGACTGGGCGACTACCGTATCTTCAAAAGTGATGTGCACCACCCGGTTGGCTCTTTGGGCTGGACCTCTGTGCACTGTATGCCTGACTCGAAGAGTAAGATGTCTTAGGTAAGTGAACGCCGAGCTCTCCATCTGCCTCGGGGCAGGGTGCTGTAACCAGTTTCTTCACTGGATAGGTAGCGCAGGCCTCTTGACTTCAGAGGACTGCTGTCCGTCGTTTACTTCACGAACGGTGAGTTCCGAATATTTCAAATGTCTTTAAAAGTCTTTTGTAATGCTGTCTCTTATTTTGCAGGGTTCCGGCGATGGCGGTTGACTGGCTGAAGTGAGTTGAGGATGGACCCGTATGCGGAATAGAAGCGCCTGGAAGCGCGTAAGTAAGCGCTTGTTGCTTGCTTCACGATGCGCACTAACTGTCCTTTTATTTTGCAGGTACCAGTTCGGAGCTGCTGAAGGATGCCGGAATGCCCACTGAGATCAGCGTGGATGGAGTAATGGCACGTGAGTATTGAACGTTACCCAATGTCTTTAAACGCACCTTCTTTTGTCTTACAGATGCGGGATGCAGCGCCGAAGGCCTCCGGAGCGTGCGAAGAGTTGGTAAGCTTTTGTCTTTCAGATGCCGGAATGCAGTGCGATGACCTCCGGAGCGCGTGAAGAGTAGGTAAGCCTTTGTCTTTCAGATGCAGGAATGCTGCGCGAGGCGTTGATGACAGCCGATGGACCAGGTAAGAGATGCGCTGTCACTGAAGACCGTAGTGCTAACCTGTTCTTTCTTGTCTTTATAGATGTTGCTGAAGACTGGATTCAGGATGGTAAGCCTTTTTCCTTTAGGCCCAGGATCAGATGCAGTAGACACGATGAGCGTTCTGCTGCAGAGGATGCAGAATAACACAAAGCAAGATTCATCCATCGGGTGTGGTTTAAATAGCCTCCTGTAGGTCTTAGGTGTCTCCTTCCACAGCCACGCCTAGGTAAGAAAAGAGTTCCTGCTTTCCAGAAGAGTTCCAGTGTTCTGAACCTAGGGAGTGGCTCCTGCCCCACCCAACAGGAAAAGTAGTCCCAAACAGAAGAGGATCAGGGGTTCAACTGGCAGGTAAGTAAGCAGCATGGTCTGCTGCAGGTAAGTCCACCCAAGCATTATGAGCCCGGCGCTTGCAGCGCCGGGGCTGGGCATATTTATGAGCCTGGCGCCACTGGCGCCAGGACAGGGTCCAAAAGGTCCCAATTGGGACTGGCTGGCACTCGGAACCTGGGTTATGGGTCTGCTTCCAAGGGAGTTGGGTAAATCCTGGCCTTTTGGAAGCAGAGATCATGACATCTCCCGAGCAAGTCCTGGATTATCTGTCAGTCACCTGCCACTCCCTTCACAGGCTGGGCTTCTCCCTCAACTTAAAGAAGTCCCACTTGATACCTACCCAGTGGCTCCAGTGCATCGGAGCAGTGCTCAACACATCCCTGGGGCAGTGTTTGCCTCCCCAGGTGAGGGCTCATCACATTCTGCAGATGGTCGACAAGTTTCAACGTGCCCAGAGTCTCCCAGCGTTCGAGTTCTTAAGGTTGTCCGGCCTCATGGCATCCTGCATTCTACTGGTGCCAGAGGCCAGGTTGCGAATGAGATCTCTGCAATGGGCTCTCAAGATGCAGTGGTCGCAGTCCTCCCGCAGGATGTCGGATCCCGTTCAAGTGCCGCCGTCGGTCACCCAGGATCTTCTGCGGTGGGCCGCCAATGGCAATCTGATGAATGGGGCTCCATTTTGGCTACCCTTGGCCGGAAGTAACGATCGTGATGGATGCATCCCTCACGTGATGGGGAGCTCATGCCAACGAGTTGACAGTCTGCGGTCGTTGTTCTCCGTCGGAGTCCAGACTCCATATCAATCTGTTGGAGCTGAGGGCCATCAGGCTAGCTCTGAAAGCTTTTCTGCCATCTGTATGGGGAAAGAATGTCCTGATTCTGACGGACAATACAGTGGCCATGCACTACCCCAACAAAAAGGGGGGGCAGGGTCTCTCCCACTGTGCAGAGAGGGGATGCAGCTCTGGTTCTGGGCCATCCAGCAGGACATTTCGTTCTCGGCAGTTCATCTGGCCAGAGACAAAAATGATGCGGCGGACGCCTGAGCAGGCAGAGCACGGTCTCTCACGAGTGGGAGCTGGTGTCATGCATGCTGGACGCTACGCTCGTAGAACAGCTAGACCGTTCTATTCCAAATGGAGGTTATTCGATACGTTACCGGGAAAACGACGTTTGCACTTTGCACGTCGCTAAATTCACGTGACTTTGCTTCGTCACGTGAACTACGGTATTACGTATTTAAGCAGCGTAGAAACTTCACTCGCTGCTTCTGATCGAATTTTTGGCATTGTGTAGCTGAACCTCTGATCTGCATCCTGGCATATTCCTACAGCTACTTATGGACCGTCTATAGCGTGTGTTCCGCCGCACGCTGATTCCTGGAGCTATTCCTTCGCGTGATAATTCACACGCGTTCTCTGTCTTCAAGCGTGGCTGGTCCGGATTGCGACAATCCCGCCCGCGTGTACATCCACACGCGCACTCTGTCTTCATACGCGGCTGGCCCGGACTGCGTGAATCCTGCCCGCGTGTAATCCCACACGCGCACGTTGTCTTTAAACGCGGCTGTTCCGGACTGCGGGAACACTGCCCGCGTGTAATTCCGCATGCGCACTCTGTCTTCAAGTGCGGCTGGCAAGACTGCGTGAATCCTGCCCGCGTGTAATCCCACACGCGCACGTGGTCTTCACACGCGACTGCCAAGACTGCATGAATCCTGCCCGCGTGTAATCCACACGCATACGTTATTTTCGTCGCGGCTGTTTATAACTGCGTGTACTTTGTTTTTCCTTAAAAAGAGCGCTATTTCTAACTCCTGCATCTGTGAGATTAACAGAAGGATTGATCCCTACATTTAGACATTACTTTCCGTGGGAAGGAAGCTTTTCAAGGATTATTGGAAGGTGGCATTGAACTGAACTTTTGGACGCTATCCTGTGGTGAATTCAACCCGTATCTAGCGTGAGCCTCGTTCCGTTCGGGATAAGTCTCCCTTACTAATTTTCCCTTCCTTGCCGTTTGTTCTACCTTCATTTTCATCAAGAGACTTCTGGATTCTTCTACCCTAAACTAAAGGTCAGTGTGAACATTCCTGTCATTATCTAATTCATCATACTCAGGTTGGAGCAGTTATTCATGATACTTTAATTTGTTCTAGGCTGGCTTTCTATACCTTACCCACGCCCTTTCCAGTGATCCATCGCTCTGCCTGTTTTATCAGCCAGAGGGTTGTATCATTTGGAAGGTCTTCAATTGACTTCACAACTATCAAATCGTGTGAACAGGGATCCGGAAGACCCTACCTCCTGTATCCTTTTGAGTATTGTATCCTTTTCAGTTAATACTTTGGTACATTCTGACAGAATCAGAAGCCATGGAGGGTACGGATCCTTTAGCTGTTTTGACACAGTTGATCAGCGATTTGAGAACCGAAATGGTTACAGCACAGGACATGTTACGGCACCGTATGGACGTTATGCAAGACGCCCTGCATGGTAGTCCTCAGGGAGCACAGGTGCCAATGGCTACGGCATCTGGATCTGGGACTACGGCACCCCCACAGGAAACTATTAACGTGGTTATGCCCACTCAGTTTCCCTTGGCCCCTCCGGAACGGTTCACGGGTGATCCCAAAACCTATAGAACCTTTGTAAATCAGTGCCGACTCCATTTTCTTTGCCGTCCTACATCTTTTCCTGATCTAACCACAAAAGCAGCCTTCGTGCTTTCCCATTTAGGGGGCACAGCTGCTGCTTGGGCTAACCCTTTGTTGGAAACGAATAGCCCTTTGTTGTACGATTGTGACTATCTCTTGACTGCTATGAGTAAAGTCTTTGACATGCGTTATTCTACCCAAGCCACAGATTTAGAGTTGCTCAACCTACAACAAGGCAACCAACCCCTTATGTCTTACGTTGCCCGGTTCAATCAACTGACGGCGGAAACCCAATGGCCTGACAGCAAGAAAACGGCTGTTTTCTACAAGGGTCTTTCTGAAGAACTGAAAGATGCATTATCTACAGTTCCTGTGGTTCCTACGGGTTTTCCAGAGTTGCTCGATTTGGTTCTACAAATCGACGCCCGAAGGAATGCTCGAAAGGGAGAGAAAAAGCCCTTCATGCCAGTCTCGGGGCATTCAGAGACACCAGCAGTCATCTCTAACGACCCTGAACCCATGCAGATTGGCGCCGTGAGAGGCCGATTGTCCAATGCAGAACGGGAGAACCGAAGAAAAAACCACTTATGTATGTACTGTGGTTCTTCCGAGCATTTATTGGTGACATGTCCTAAAAAACCCATCAAGCGTTCGGGAAACGCCAAAACTCGACAATAGCAGGAGTCCCTATGTCGAGTGTTTCATCGGACTCCAGTACCATTCCTAAACATGCACCTGTAATAGTTCAGGTGACGTTACGTTGTGATGAGCGAGAAGTGGTTTCCAAGGCCATGGTTGATTCGGGAGCCACCAACAATTACATAGACATCACTTATGCCAAGAACTGTTCCTTACCCCTTGTAAACAAAAAAAAACCTGAAACGGTGAACACCGTGGACGGATCTGTTTTGACTTCTGGTATGGTAACCCAGGAGACGGTACCTGTTCAGATGACATTATCGAATAACCATTCAGAAGAAATCATCTTCGATGTTATTGCTGCTCCACAGTACGAAATCATACTTGGTCTTGCATGGTTAACCCTTCACAATCCTGCTGTTGACTGGGTTTCGGGATCGCTCCAATATCCTTCGATTCATTGCAATGAACATTGCTTTACCAGTCAGGAGGTGTCAAATAAACAACACATATTGGCCTCTATGGTGGAGGATTCAACTATCAGCGTAGTACATCAATGCGACAATACCATACCATGCAAATACGCTGATTATGCTGATGTCTTTGATAAAGGCCAGGCAGAACAATTACCTCCCCATCGACAGTACGACTGTCCTATCGAATTGATCCCTGGTGCCAACATTCCTACAGGCCGTGTTTATTCACTAACAGCTAAAGAAGATGTTGTGTTAAAAGAATACATTGATAAAGCGCTAGCAATGTTCTTTATACGGCCTTCACAATCACCTGCTGCATCTCCTCTATTCTTTGTTCCTAAGAAAGAGGGAGATCTCAGGCCTTGCATTGATTACAGGGCACTTAATGATATCACCATCAAAAACCAATACCCCTTACCACTGATAAACGTTCTATTGGATCAATTAGGCACTTCCAGTTATTTCACCAAATTGGACTTGCGGGGTGCATACAATTTGGTTCGCATTCGTGAAGGCGACGAATGGAAGACCGCTTTTAAGACACGGTATGGTCTTTACGAGTATTTGGTGATGCCTTTTGGTCTGTGCAATGCTCCCGCCACATTTCAATTCTTCATGAATGATATATTCAGAGACATAATGGACCAATTTGTGGTTATCTATCTGGATGACATTCTGATCTACTCATCATCTTTATCGGAACACGTCAAACATGTTTCTACAGTCCTACAAAGACTCAGGGAGAACCATCTTTATGTGAAAGCCGAAAAATGCGTCTTTCATTCACAGGAAGTGGAATTCCTTGGTTACGACATTACCAATCTAGGTGCTCGAATGAGTCGTTCCAAGGTGAAGGCCGTCTTGAATTGGCCGATTCCGCATAATGTCAAGTCACTACAGTCTTTCTTAGGCTTTGCGAATTTTTATCGCAGATTTATTCATTCCTTTTCCAAAACAGTAGCTCCTTTGACGGCTCTAACTAGTTCTAAAGTTCCTTTCTGTTGGAACCAACATGCCCAAGCAGCATTCGAAAAGCTGAAGGAAGCATTTACCACTGCACCCGTGCTTCAACATCCGGATCCAGATCGCCAGTTTCTCGTTGAAGCGGATGCATCCAGTGTCGCTATTGGTGCAGTACTCTCACAAGTTTGCACAGAAACCAAGGAGGAACACCCAGTGGCTTTCTTCTCTCGCAAACTTACCTCATATGAACGAAACTACACCGTCACTGAGCGGGAACTACTGGCTATCAAAGATGCTTTCCGAGAATGGCGTCATCATCTTCTTGGGGCCAAACATCAGGTGTTGGTGTACTCTGACCATAGAAATCTCCAAGCATTCAAATCCATGAAATGCCTTACGGCCCGTCAGGCCAGATGGCATGTCTTTTTTGCCCAATACGATTTCCAGGTCACCCATCGTCCTGCCCGAGAACATGTTAAGTCGGACGCCTTGTCCCGTATGAGTGAAGAGGCGCTTGAAGATAAACCAGTACAGATTCAGCTGTTGGCAGACCATGTGATATGTAGTTGTTCGGTTCAACCATCCTTAAAAACCGAAGTACAAGAGTGGGTAAAAAATCATCCACAAGTTGTCCAGGATATGAATCTGGAAGTACATAACGGTTTACCGTTTACACAAGGAGTACTTTATCTACCAACGCCTTCAATGCGGAATAAAGCCCTCAAATGGAATCATGATTCCTTGATTGCAGCCCATCCTGGACGGAAGAAAACACTGGAGCTGCTCAAAAGGTGGTGCTGGTGGCCATCCATGGCAAAAGATGTTATAGAATATGTATCTTCTTGTTCTGTATGCACCCAATGTAAAAATACTCCTGGTAAACCAGTGGGCTTACTCCAGTCCCTACCTGTCCCTAATAAACCATGGGACATGATATCTATGGACTTTGTGGTAGAACTCCCCCCAAATCAGGGATATGATACCATATGGGTCGTAGTGGATTATTTCACTAAATTGGCTCTTTTTATTCCCTGTATTGGTTTACCAACTGCTGCTGTTCTGGCTGAACTATTCATCCAACATATATTTCGTTTCTTTGGTCTACCATCAGTAATCGTTACAGACAGGGGCTCACAGTTTGCATCCCGCTTTTGGAGAGCTTTAACATCTGCATTACTGATTGATGATAGAATGTCCAGTGCATATCATCCTCAAACTGACGGACAGACTGAAAGGGTCAATTGCACTATGGAACAATATCTGCGGTGTCTGTGTTTGCAATACCAATCGGATTGGCTCATGGTACTGCCGGCGGCTGAATTCGCCTATAACAACTCTTATCATAGTGCCATAAGCACTTCACCGTTCTATGCTCTCCATGGACAACACCCCCGATCAATACCTCTGGATTCCGGTCTATCCTTGGACATACCTGCCGCAGGCCGTACTTTTCGTGATCTGAAGAGATTACAGAGAAATGTGAAGCAGCAATTGGAGCAGGCTAAACGACGTGACAAGTTCTATGCCGATGCTCATAGAGTACCCGCACCTGTCTATAAGGCTGGTATGAAAGCCTGGCTGTCCACCAAGAACTTAAGAATTCCAGGCAAAAGGAAATTGTTGCCTAAATACATTGGTCCGTATGTAGTGCTCCAAGTACTTAATCCTGCTGCTGTACGTCTGGCTTTGCCACAACGATGGCGAGTGCATCCTGTATTCCACGTGTCACTCATTAAGCCATTTTCTGAAGCTACTAGACTGCCTGTACGGCCTGTTGCTATTTCTGTGCGGGGTTCAGATGAATACGAGGTACAAGACATACTAGATATGAAACTACGTTCTGGTAGACCTTATTATCTGGTGGATTGGAAGGGCTATGGTCCCGAAGATAGGTCCTGGGAACCTCTTTCTAATATTCATGCTCCTGCTTTATTGAAGCGCTTTCACACAAGAAGGGGAGAGGTTGCCCCTTTGGGGGATGGCACTGTCATGCATGCTGGACGCTACGCTCGTAGAACAGCTAGACCGTTCTATTCCAAATGGAGGTTATTCGATACGTTACCGGGAAAACGACGTTTGCACTTTGCACGTCGCTAAATTCACGTGACTTTGCTTCGTCACGTGAACTACGGTATTACGTATTTAAGCAGCGTAGAAACTTCACTCGCTGCTTCTGATCGAATTTTTGGCATTGTGTAGCTGAACCTCTGATCTGCATCCTGGCATATTCCTACAGCTACTTATGGACCGTCTATAGCGTGTGTTCCGCCGCACGCTGATTCCTGGAGCTATTCCTTCGCGTGATAATTCACACGCGTTCTCTGTCTTCAAGCGTGGCTGGTCCGGATTGCGACAATCCCGCCCGCGTGTACATCCACACGCGCACTCTGTCTTCATACGCGGCTGGCCCGGACTGCGTGAATCCTGCCCGTGTGTAATCCCACACGCGCACGTTGTCTTTAAACGCGGCTGTTCCGGACTGCGGGAACACCGCCCGCGTGTAATTCCACACGCGCACTCTGTCTTCAAGTGCGGCTGGCAAGACTGCGTGAATCCTGCCCGCGTGTAATCCCACACGCGCACGTGGTCTTCACACGCGACTGCCAAGACTGCGTGAATACTGCCCGCGTGTAATTCCACACGCGCACTCTGTCTTCAAGCGCAGCTGCCAAGACTGCGTGAATCCTGCCCGCGTGTAATCCCACACGCGCTCGTTGTCTTCACACGCGACTGCCAAGACTGCATGAATCCTGCCCGCGTGTAATCCACACGCATACGTTATTTTCGTTGCGGCTGTTTATAACCGCGTGTACTTTGTTTTTCCTTAAAAAGAGCGCTATTTCTAACTCCTGCATCTGTGAGATTAACAGAAGGATTGATCCCTACATTTAGACATTACTTTCCGTGGGAAGGAAGCTTTTCAAGGATTATTGGAAGGTGGCATTGAACTGAACTTTTGGACGCTATCCTGTGGTGAATTCAACCCGTATCTAGCGTGAGCCTCGTTCCGTTCGGGATAAGTCTCCCTTACTAATTTTCCCTTCCTTGCCGTTTGTTCTACCTTCATTTTCATCAAGAGACTTCTGGATTCTTCTACCCTAAACTAAAGGTCAGTGTGAACATTCCTGTCATTATCTAATTCATCATACTCAGGTTGGAGCAGTTATTCATGATACTTTAATTTGTTCTAGGCTGGCTTTCTATACCTTACCCACGCCCTTTCCAGTGATCCATCGCTCTGCCTGTTTTATCAGCCAGAGGGTTGTATCATTTGGAAGGTCTTCAATTGACTTCACAACTATCAAATCGTGTGAACAGGGATCCGGAAGACCCCAGCTCCTGTATCCTTTTGAGTATTGTATCCTTTTCAGTTAATACTTTGGTACATTCTGACAGCTGGCCCCAGAGGTTCTCTTGGAGATCTTTTCCCTTTGGGGGACCCCACAAGTGGATCTCCTCGCCACCAGTGTCAAACGGAAGTGCAAAAGATTCTGCTTGCGGGAATTTCCTCCAAGAGAAGCCTTAGGGGACGCGTTCGGAGTGGAGTGGTCCTTCCCACTGCTGTATGCGTTTCCTCCAGTCCCTGCCATTCCGCAAGTGCTGCAAAGGTTACGGAGGTTCGGTTCCCGAATGATCCTCATTGCTCCAGCATGGGCCAGGAGAGCGTGGTACCCGGACCTTCTCGAAATGTCCATCTGCCCTCCATGCCGTCTGCCCTATCGAAACGATCTGCTCTCACGAGAGGGAGGTCGGGTTCTCCATCCAGAGGTCAAGTCTCTCAACCTTCATGCTTGGTTTCTGAAAGGTTGAGGTACAAGGATTGGGACCTGCCTGAAGACGTGATGGAGGTGTTGCTTACGGCCAGACGGCCTGCAACAAAGTCCCTGTACCGTTGCCGTTGGAGAAAGTTCTGCGACTGGTGCAGGGTAAAGAATGTGGATCTGTTTTCATGTGCCATTCCTGTGGTTCTATCTTTTTTGCTTTTGTTAGCCCACAAGGGCCTGCAAGTGGGTACCATTAAGGCTTACCTGGTGGTGCTGTCCATATTTAAGCGCTCGTCTGTGGAGTGTTCTTATTTTAAGATTCCTTTGATTTCTCAGTTTCTGAAAGGGCTAAATAATGTGTTCCCACCGTCACCTTTCCAGGTGCCCGGTTGGGATTTGAACTTAGTTCTGAAATTCCTAATGGGAGCTCTGTTTGAGCCCTTACATTCTTGTCTTTTGAGACTGTTGACCTTTAAAACTGTATTTTTGGTTGTGGTTACTACCGCCCGCAGAGTGAGTGAGTTGCAGGCACTAACCGCCAAGTGACCTTTCACAGTGTTCAATAAGGACAGGGTTGTCCTGAGGGTCCGTCCTTCTTTTCTTCCGAAGGTTGTGTCAGACTTTCATTTGAGCCAGAAGGTCATTCTTCCGGCATTCTTTCCCCCTCCGCATCCTGGTAAGGAAGAGGAGAGGCTCCATAGGTTGGATCCTAGGAGAGGTTTAAGTTTCTACATCTCAGACATGTCCTGGGTCAGAGTGGACGATCAGCTCTTTGTAGGATATGCTGGAAGGCGTTTGGGTCAAGCTGTTACTAAGCAGACCTTGTCCAGATGGATTATCTTGACAATCTCTGAATGCTACCATCTGGTGGGTAAGGACACTCCGGTAGGCTTACGGGCCCATTCTACTAGGGGTGTGGCTGCCTCTACTGCTCTGCAGAGGAGTGTTCCCATTCGTAACATTTGTGATGCAGCCACATGGGCCTCTGTCCATACTTTTGTAAAACACTACTCCCTGGATTCTATCCATGAGCAAGATTTGACCTTTTGGCAAGGCGGTCCTCTATTCTGCAATTTAATTGGGCATTCTAAAATTCTAAATTCTTTTCCTGCCTCCATACGTTGGTACTGCTTTGGGAGTCTGTCATAGAGGTGGAATACGTCAGAGGACACAATCCCTTCGAAGAACAAGTTACTTACTTATCTGGTAACGTTCTTTCGATGGGATGTTTCTCCAACGTATTCCACATCGCACCCTCCCAGCCTGCCCCTCTACAGAATTTCTTATGCGATTGCAGCTTACGTTTCCGCAAGGCTTTCTGTAGTCATACTGGCAGAAGATTGGTGCCACACGTTCTGAGTAAAAAACTACAACTGAGGCTATGGGTGTCGTGCGCCCTACTTATAACATCTGGCGACGTCAGTTCAACGGAGGCCCTCGAGGGACAGCGTATTGACGTCATCGGCGCAGGACATAGATGCTGAAAATTTTCCAAAGCAGCACAGCTGTGGTGATTACTTGTCATAGATGTGGAATACTTCGGAGGAACATCCCATCGAAAGAATGTTACAAGGTAAGAAAGTAACTTATTCATCTCTGTCCCCAAGGTGTCAGTGAATTCTACCAAGTCTTAAAAGAAAGCCCAAAAATTCACTTTTACACTGTGAAAATTCAAAATGTTTACAAAGTCTTGCTGTTGAGATAAAAGTCTTTAAAGTTTATTTATGAAACAGTCTTTGGAATCAATTGGCAGTCCATTGTCACTAGATCATTTTCTTTTCTTCCTTCAACTGCAACCAACTGTCATTTCCTTCAAAGCAAGGTGGGGGTTTCTCATCTTGATTGGAGGTTTTATTGCCCCTTCACACTTCCAGCTTCATTGCCCTGGTAGTCCCATTGTCAGTGGGTTTCTCTAGACTAAATTCTTTCCCACCCTGTAATTATCAGTGGGTTGTTAGTCTCTGCTGAATGTTTATGGTGTGATTCCCTTCCTCAGGGGGAAGTTTCAAGGCTGACAACTTGAAAAACTGGGTTTGAGAGCTTGCAAATTCAGCCCATGTGTTTTAAAACCTTTATTTTCTTATTTTGGGTCCTGACTTAAAACAAACCTGTGAAAGAATAGCCTATGTGTTTACTATCACCAATAACATAATCCCTTCACATTGCTAGATAATGCAAGCTTTCATTCAACAATTTATTTTTAAACAGGCCATTTTTTTCCGTCAGTGAGCAAAGGCCCATTTCCACATTTGTTGAAAACTGCTAGCATTACTTTCTTTAAATTCGGTTTGGCAGCTCCATCAGATTCCCACACGGTCTTTGCAGCTATAGTCATTTCCTTGAATGCAGGAGTTTAGTCTGAAGCGATACATTGACACTGACCTGGCTCAGAGAGTTAAAGTCTTTGAACTGCTGAGCCTGGATACTTTTGGAAAGAAATAAACGCGTGTTCTCGTGCGAGTGAAATTGAAGTTGCTTATTGATTTCTCTGAGTTGGTTTGACTTGGCCTGTCATTCGGGAATTATGCCTGGTTTTGGTGAAGCACAGTGAAATATCCTGGGCATGACAGGCCCTTTTTAATCACTGTTGTTTCAGAACGAACAGATGGAATTAGCGTCAAAGCAGCATTTTTAAAGGGTGAAAAGTTTCATTTTGAAGGGGAATTTGGGGTTTTCAGCAAAGCAGTGCTGCCTTTTCACTTCATTCCATTTATGTTTCAGACCACACTGGCACGCTCCTTCATTGTGTCCCCTTGATCCATCCTGCCTGAAGTGTGCTTGGCAGGACGGTGCAGCCATCATTTTGTTTGTTGCATAAACGCTGTTTGGAGGTCCTGGTGTGCACAGGAGCCAGCACAGCCATATTGCTTTTTCTTGCGCAAATGCAGCTTGGTGATGTGGTGAAATACTGTTGAGTGGGTCAATATATCCCACATTTTGAATACCAAACATTTGTAAAACAACTGAGGCAGCATTCTCATAAGAGTGAAAATGGTTCTCAAGCTAATTGTGAATATTTGGCTAGGGAAAATCCACTAAGACTTGAGATACAAAAGCCAAATTACTGTAATTTTGAAAGTGGGAGTTTTTGGAAAACCCAACCAACTTTGGGGACGGCGTTATTCAGAGTTCATATCAATAAGCATTGCCCAAGCCAAGTGAGGGTGGAAATAAGACATATACAATCTGGACAATATTGCAAACAGCAGAAGGGGATAAAGGATGTGAACTCTGGAACTAAGTGCCCATATTATATACATCTATTACATATTGGGCTACCCACTGCTTGTCAAAACCAGGGGAGATGTAGAAGGAGACCCTATCCCTGTCAGTCTTTGGTTGTTGAAGTGGGGAAACAAAAAGGCTGCCCTTCTGGGAACAAGTGTCCAGAAGGAAAATAACATAATTTACATAAAGGTGCTAAAGAACATCAAAGGGAATCTTGTCTTCCCTAAAACGGTGTTGAGAATCTTGAAGCTATTATTTGTTGAATGCGTTAAAACTGTTGTAAACTCTTGTCAGTTGACATTGACAATAAAGAGCACTTGTTGGGAGAAACTGTTCGGGTAGGGGAGTATACCCGAATGGCAAACCTTTGGAGAGTGTAGGCCTGGCAAGGAAGCAGGCCAATTGAAAGTTGCAGAAATGCTACAAGGTTGGGCTAACCGAGACATTGGGCCTCATTATGAGTCTGGCGGTAGCCGTGCCGTTAAATATCGGGTGCCATGAATTGAATTTATCGGCACCCAGCACTGGGGACTTACCGGGGCATTCCAGCCCCGGCGGTCCCGGTAAATCCCCATTGCCTGTTGCCGGTAATTATTACTCCCCTTTCCAATTTGAGTCCCCTTGGACTCAATGGGAATGTGGCAGGCTGATGCATCAGCACCATTGAGGAATGGTGCTGGTGCATCCGTCGGGGTCTGCTACCATTTCCACATGACCAAAGAAGGACCCATACACAACAATGCCCACAGCACAAATAATAGAGCTCTAATGTAGAGCACTGCAGCAAGAGAAAGAGATTTGGCTCAGGCATGGGTGCGTACAATCACCAACTGATCTCTTATGGAGACAGCAATGTACAGGCAAGGCAGTAATGCCCACTGAACTGCTGCACACAGCATTTGAGCAATTGCACTACCCCCCTCACAGCTCGAAACAACACATTGCAGTAGACATCCAGGAGGACTGGTTCATACCAAACCTCTAGGATCACCTCTCAAGAATGTTCATACAATGCACAACATGCCAAGTGTTCATCACTGGAATGACACTCTGCATATTATGAGGGACTCTTCCCCGCCCGTTGGCTGTTCTGCAAGCTCCATATTGACTATGCGGACATGGGTGAGAGATAGTAACGGAGCTTATTATCTCATTGTAGAAGTGTCAGCCTTCTCCCAGTAGGTTGAGGCCGGTCCTTGTGCCTGCCCAGATGCCAAATGTGCCGCAAAATTCCTCTTATGTGAGGTCTTCCCCGATAGGGGGAGGGGGTGCAATGTTTTGAGATCCGATAATGGCACCCACTATTTTCAATAAGCTCTACTAGGCATCAAGCACCACATGTGCTCAATGTATCACCCACAAGCGAATGGTGTTGTGGAATGAATCAATGTCCTTCTCAAAAGCAAACTTTCCAATCTGTGCAATGTCTTAAAAAAGAACTGGCTGCATTTGCCCCTAGCCCTGTTCAATTTGCACACTCAGCCAAGTAAGGACCACCACCTCTCACCACACGAGATAGTAACATGCAGGCGCATGCACACGCCCATCTCCCCTGTGAGGAGAGCATCAGATGCCCATAGAGCTGCAGCAGTTATGGGCAAGGAGTTCAGGGAATACTTGACGAATTTTACACGTGCGATCAAGTGCGTCTCGCTACAGATCGCACTACCTCGCGGGACAGTCCTAGAAAAACTACAGATCAACCTGCTTCAGATACAACGCCCACCCAACCATAGTTGCTGGGTGAGCTAGTGTATGTAAGTAGCTTTGTGCGCAAGTGGAACAACCCTTTGTTCCACGGGCCTTATGAAATGGTGTTTTCCACCCTTCTCACAGCAAAGGTGAAAGGGCTTCCATATTGGATACACCTCTCAGATATTCGCAAGACTCTGCCAAATTCCTCACCAGTATCCTAAAACTTTACAACCAATCTACCTCATCTTACATATATTCATGCTGCCAAAATAAGTGCATGTACAAGATACCAAACATGTATTTCTGCTAAAAGCATAAGCTCTGTACATTTACACAAACTATTTCTCTCTCCACGCTCCCTCCCTCCATTTCCCCTCTGCTCTCCTTTTTCCACCCTCCCTTTTTCCCCCACCCTTTTTTTCCCCATTACAGGATGAAGAAAATGAAGCATTCAACATCAAACTGTTCATTGCATATATTCTTATCACTACAGCTGGCACTTTACTGCCATCTTTTTCACCATACTTATGTTTGTTATGAATTTATTGGGGGTCATCTTTTATCTGGGCAAGCCATATAATAGAGGGGGCTAGGGAGAACTCTGTAAAGCACACATCTGCTTACATCCCTCCTGAATGAAAGTATACCTCTCGATATAACCAAACCGCTTAATACTGTATATATGTACAATACATCCCAAACAAGTTACACCAGTACCCGAATGAGTGTGTGCATGAGTAAAAATGTTGAAATAATACTACCCACGATTAAAAACCTCCTTTGTAGTGCAAATATTATCAGTAGTACCAATGTTAGTAGTAGCATATCACCAAGGAAGTATACCGTGCCTAGAAACACTTGTGTACAGGTGCGTTCTAAATGACACGTCATATCATATATCATATATCGGATTATATATTGTGCCATGAAAGAATGAAAAGAAAAGTGCGTAGGACCAAGTATGCTACATACCATGGCCTAGGCCTGGATGCTATGGAAGATATTCATCATCCTGATTACTCAAATAGTTGGTATTCCGACATGAGTGCAGTGGGAAGCCGAACGACAAATAACAGTTGCTATGTATGCTCATTGGTACCGCAGGCATCTGGGGCACCCAATGTTTTAGTACCACAAGATGTCCCAATTACAAAGGCACAATGCCTAGTTCATCTTGCGCTATGTAGCCTAAAAGGCACTTTCCAGGCACACAGCGTGCAGCTAGTGCTTGTCGATCCAGATGCTCTGAAATGCAAGAACAATACGACGAACATCACCTGCTTAAAACAGCCATATTCAGTGATTGACAGAGTGAAATATGTAAACAAGTGGCAGGAAACTACCCTCAGTTGCTGAACTGAAGGCATCCTGGGATACAAAGAAAAAACTTGGCATTCGTGAAAAGAACGTGTGCACAAATATGGACAGAGCACATCACAAAACTGACCTTGATTGCAGCAATGGGAAAGGCAGTGAAAGTGCACCAGGAAGAGAGCTTTGAGCTGCGTTTCCACAGCAAAGAAATCGTCTTTGTCGGCTCCAATGAGCGATGCAACAAAACACTGCTGATTCCAGATCTGAAGAGGGGCATGGCAGCACTGATGGACTACTACCTGGTGTGTGGCCAAGAAGCTTACTTGCCCCTCTCACCATCATGTAGGGGCTATTGTTCCCTGGCAGCGCTACACTCAACACTACTCGTAGTCCTGGAAGAACACCTGAAAGGGGGGTTGATTCCTGACGAAACACCAACGGTGATCCCCTGCAGCAGAAGAACAAAACACACTGCCACCACCAGAATTTCGCATCCTGCCTGAGAAGAGCAAATATGACAAACTGCGAAGAAAAAAAAGAACCTCGAACTATCTATCCAAAGACTCATCAGCACTGCTTGAAGAGATGCCTGGGGTTGGAGGCTCTGTGACTAAGCTTCTGTAATTGTAGGGTTTCCCAATTTGTTTCAATTGAGTCACATCCCACTCTGACACCATATGTAAGGAAGGCATGGTATCAAAGTAAGACGGACACAAGTGACCCAGTTCAATGGTGTTTATTGAACCTTATCAAGGGTGTTATAAACGCCCATCTAAACCTAAAACTAAGATGGGAGCAAGCGACAACCATCAAAATAATAATAATGCACTCCTAGTGGAGTCTCG
This sequence comes from Ambystoma mexicanum, assembly GCF_040938575.1. Taxonomy (NCBI): domain Eukaryota; kingdom Metazoa; phylum Chordata; class Amphibia; order Caudata; family Ambystomatidae; genus Ambystoma; species Ambystoma mexicanum. The sequence goes on along the minus strand of NC_090933.1, from coordinate 133,620,712 downwards.
TCAAAATAAAATGGCCTATACTAAAAAAAACTATTGCCAATCGTAACTGCTAATTTACAAATAGTGTGGAGAAATATTCATGAAAAAGAAAGAAGTGTTCACAAAATGATAAATCAGGATGTTCAGGCTGTTGGCCTCCCTTCGCATCGTTTTCAGCACAGGACAAGGCCGTTCACTCAAGCATAGCACACTCTTGGGCATCAGAACACAGTTCTATCACAAGCATCAGGGTCTTCTATGCTCAAGTCTCTTAAATTATCCAAAGGTCTCTTAATCCAGAGGGCCTGATGTCCCAAAGTAGGGCGATTCACTCTTCACCACGGATCCCCCTCAGGCGGGCTCAGATCCCCCTTTTGTACCACAATCTTTTCTCGGGTATCTTACGGTTCACCCCAGATCCCCCTCAGTCGGGCTCACATCCCTTTTCTACAATTACTCTCCCTCAGCTTGTCTCGGACCAATTACAGTTTGTATTCCTTTTCTCGGGTGATTCGCGGTTCACGCCGGATGCCCCTCAGCCAGGCTCAGATCCCTTTTCCACAATTCGTTTCCTCAGCTGGGCTTGGACCAATTACAGTTTGTATTCCTTTTCTCAGGTGATTTGCGGTTCACCCCTGATCCCCCTCAGCCAGGCTCAGATCCTCTTTTGACAAAAAAGCATACGTCTTATACGCTATCGAAGACTTTTGAATGTGCACAGGGTTTGGCTTTAACTGTTGCAGGACTACTTCGATTTCACAGTTTAATTTTACACTCGTCAGAAAGTGGGTGTTCCCTCTCCCCTAGCTTTATCTCGGCATCCCTCCATTGGGTTTGCACTTGCCTTTGTAATCATAGTTCACAATTTGTACACACTCAGCTGGATACCAAACAGAGACCTTGGAATGAGCACCCACTTGGTGCTGGACCGCTCTGTATATGGTACCTATCTCTGGTTTCAAAAGTTCAATCACATAAGCCTCATCTTTCTTCATATAATGTTGCCGCTTGCAACCTTGGCCATACCACAGTGTGGTATACTATCAGTCTCTCCAACTTACCGACTGTGCTGACATTACTGGCACTGCTTTGTTGTCGGAGCCAAGGACAGTACCACAGCAGCAATCGCTCCTCCCCGACTCGGCTATCGATGCGGAAGAGCCCCGGGTATCTTCGACGCACTATGCACCTTTCTTCAGCTTTAATGCCCAATCTCATGTTTCTTATCCTTGAGGGTTCATGAAAGTAGCGGTTTCCTTCCTCTGAAAAGGCGAAGGGCAGTTCCCTCCTTGCAGCCCTTTCGGGTCTCGCCATCTTTCTCCTCTTATTAAACTGCCATCTCAGAACTGCTGCTCCCTCGTGTGTTTTGCCTTGCTCAGAGTGTGCTTTCATGCTCTGCCTTATATCTGTGTGGGGGAAGTGTGATATGTGTAATTATCAGTAATTGCTTGACTCTACCTGATCCTTGTGTTGGGACATGCCAGGTATACGGCTCTGATGTTAGTCTGTTGTCGTTCACGGTGAACTGTCCGAGAGAATGTGTTCATGTCGGGAAAGGGGGGGTGGTTGAGTTCCTAGTTATCCTACCTGGCAGGAAGGAGAAAAGGTGTTACAAGGAAGGGAATACCGCATATCACTCTCCGGTGTCCCACTTCCCGAGGACTACTCATCCAGGTGATCCTACCGCACTAGTCCACCCCCAGGAACCATATCCTAAAGTGATGGCCATGTCCTGGCCACCTGGATGACAGATCCCCAGGGTCTAGGGGGTGAAACACCTTCAGGTTTCTCATAGGTACTAACCTTGACTCGTGAATAGGAAATCGTAAAACCAAGAAAGAAACTCACAAAGCCGGTGAGTTGGCAAGCGACCTGAGAGACTGGTGTGTATTAAAGGAAGTTTAAAGTGGCAACATATTATCGCAATTAAAGGCTGCCTGCGTGTGGATGAGACGCGAAGAAAGGCCAACCTGTGAATTAACTTTTAAGTGAGGACAGCTGTGAAATTTGCGATACTGAGTAACAGAGTGGTCTGGCGAAAGGAAGTTGCCCACTCAGGTTTCCGGGAAAGGTAAATTATTTGTAATAAAGTGAATGAACTGCAAAAGAAAAGTAAGCAAAATTAACTCCTAGAGAAGGGGAGAGTGAAAGTTGAACCTTGGACTTTGAGTCAAAGTGGTCCTGTGGAGATCTTTAAAGAAAGCCATGCACATTTGCAAGTCTTTAACATCCAAAAACGGTCTGAGCCGATTGAGGGGGGCTGGCGTGAACTTTTTGTTGAACATTGTTTGAAAGTCTTAGAAGAGGGACCTTAACGTGGAAGGCCAGGCAGCCCTCGATCAATGTCTTGATCTGTTTTTTTTTGTTAGAAACCTGAGCCAGGGTGTGTCATCCTTTCTACAGGGACAACCTTACTCTGTGTGGTCTAACGCGGGGAGGAGAGCCGACTCAGACCCATTTATTCTTTTGAACACTGATTTTTGCTTTACATACATTTCCCCTTTATACACTTTTTGTACAAAAGAAATGGCAGACATTAAGGTTTTGTTAGCATAGGCCATTTTTATTTTGACAGACTTCACTAGGACTGGTTATTATTTGATGGTTGAGACTACTCCCATTGTATAGGGTTGAATAGGAGTTTTTCCAAACCCAGAAACTTTAATAAAGGTTTTGCAAATTGTACCTTTTGTGTCTGTGTCATACTTGTGATACCATGCCTCCCCTACACTGCCCTCTCGCACCTTGTAGCTGTCTGGATTCCTGCACCGCTGCCAGTACATTGCTCTGCCGTGAGCTGAAGAACTCCGGGGTTCCTCCTGTGGTCCGCAGTTTTCCACCAGCTGTTGAGGTGCAAGGGTTCCCCCTTCACTTCTCTGGGATAGCAGTAGGAGGCACCTGCTTCTACACTAAATGATTCCTGCAGCCAGGCCACTTCTGAGTCTTTCCTTACTTTTATACTGGCTCTTGCCAATAGGATTTGGGCAAAGACTAGACTTCTGACAGTGGTTTTCATTAGGAGTGATCATCCTTGCTTCTCGCCTCTCTGTTATCTCAGTTGTTGGGGGAAGACTGGACTGCTGACAATGATTCTCATTAGGAATGATCATCATTCCTCCATACTTCTCCTTCGTCACAGTACTGATCTTATAACTCTTAAGTCATTGGGGATCTTTTTTTCCTCACAGTACTGGTAAAGTGATCTTCATTCAGGATATTGCTATTCTTCCTCGTCCCTGTACATTTTAGGGGAATGGTAGGAGAAGTGCAACCCATGAGTCCATTAGGGAAAGGATGGTTCATAAGGTTTTAAGAAGGGGGTATGAGGTGCATTGATTGGCAGGGATACCGCATCTCACTCGAAGATGCTGTATAGGTCCCTTGAGGGTTGCCTCCCTGTGGGGATGAGGGTATGGAGGGGGGCGCTGGCGGTGCCAGGCCGGGGTTACAGCGGGGTGCTGTAGGAGCAGCAGGGACATGCAGTGGGGTGCAGAGGGCACCTTTTCAGGCGGCAGTGCTGGCGCCGCCTGCACTGCCGCAGCCAGGAGAGGAGCGGGGCTCTGGGGAGGAGCTGGGGGTGTGCCATCGGGTGCCGAGGACACCTGTTCAGCCTCCACAGCCAGGGCCACCTGCACTTCCGCAGCGCCAGCCCTTCTCGGGTTGGTCAGGGTCACTGATGCTGAGGCAGGCAGAATGGGGCCGAGGACAGACGGGCTGCAAGCCGGCCCATTCCCCTCCGGCGTTAGTCGGCGGCCGACCTCAGGAACCCAAGCACAATGCACAGACCGGCCACCCAACGTCAGAGGGGATAAAAGTACCCCACAACCCACCGCCAGAAGAAAATACAGGCAACTTTCCCCCTTAGCTATAACGCCAACAGGCCCGGTCATGCCGCACGGCATTCAGGGCGTAAGACAAACAACAAAACGCCATACTCCGGGGGCAGAGCCTACCAGAGGCTCACACGCCATGCTGCACACGTGGACCACGACAGCAACCAGGAGACTGGGGCATTGGTGGGAGGTCTTGGTCCAACCAACAGGGGAACGGGAACTGGAGGAGGGAAGGCAGCTCTATTTCTAGAGGGAGGGCTCCCCGAGTCTCAAACAATCAGAGGGAGGGGGGAAGGACTGATCCCTGATTGGCTCTTTTACAAGCCTATGACTGGGTATAAAAAGGACTGGCCTAATGACAATTCTGTTGCTCATTGCAGGGAGAAGGAGAGGAGTGTGGAATTGACTGGTGGGCCTATCCGGGTCCGAGTGAGTAGGAGAAGCCTCACAAGGAGCATATACCCCAGGCTTTGAACTCACAGTGAAGCAACTGTGCAAGAGCCGGGGTTCTTCTTTTTTTTGTTAACCCCTGAACATTAACAGTCTGAATAAAGATCTCACTAGCAACAATACCGGCTCCTGTCCTGATTGTCGCACTCCCCCATTTGATCCTCCATCATATAGCCAGCCCTAGGGTCAAGAGCAGATAGTGGCTGCCGTCCCCTGGCCACATGGGTAGAGGTCGCCGCTGGGAAAGAAGTGATGAACCCATCGGATTCTTCACAGTAAGCTCTTCAAATCCAATCCTTATCAAAAACATGAATTACAGCTTTGAAGATATGTGGTAGACTGATCCCAAATTTTGATATCCCCACTTAAGCAAAACGTATGATCCTGGACAAATAATTTAAACTTGCTGTGTCTTTTTGGCCACATTTGGGACTCTCTTAGAAGCAAGGCAGTTTGCAGCTTTTGGAATTTTAAAACGCCTCTCTCGGGGTTTGCTAGATTAGAGTTACTACATATATATAAAAATAGTGAACATTCATATGCCGCACAATACAAATTTAGTTGTCTCTTAAAACTCCCCGCACCTGTGCTGGCATGGCCAGTGCCAGCACAGGAGCAAGGACTTTTCACTTAAATAGGCTGCCACTAACGCACTGGTTTGGAGATGATTTTCAAAGTCTTTCCGCAAACGTATGTGTCCTCTGCCTACATGGGCGCAGAAGAGGTTGTCAAAGTGATTAAGCCTTTTTTCCTGTCTAACGTTCAGGTTGACCCCAACTGAACTCTGAAATCTTGTAATTTACCGAACTTTTCTCATTGCAGAGACCCATATAAATACCTTGCAACCCTCACCTGGAGGAAGAAGAGACCAGCTGATGTAGAGTCAATTAACTGGGGTGGAGATGCGCAGAGCGGACGCCGCAGCTATCGTATGGAACCAACACTGCCTGGAGGTGGGACCACACAGTGTATGTGGTGGGCAAGCAGCCCGCGAAACTCTGCGGAGCCAAAGAACGCCAATAAAGTCATATTTTCCCCTTGTGTTCTGAAGGACACTGTCAAAGCCAGTGAAAACACCAGCAAGCCTACGAGAAAGTCACCATCGGATGAAAGCAGTAAAAGCACCAGCAAGCCTATGAGAAGGCTGCCACTGGAAAGAGACCGATGTACAGGCGAGCCAACAAGAAAGCTGCCGATGCACAACGCTAGAAAGCGGCACCAGAGCCACCGACCCCCACGGACAGAGTATCGCATTGTAACAGGTGTGCGGTTTGGGTCTGAGAAATTGAGGTGGGCTGTAAGGCTCTGCAACGAAGACTGGGAAGCATCAGAGTCATTAATACCCAAGCGGGCGCAGTTTATGGTAATGCACATTGCCGACCCCATGCAAACCAAAGCAAACATATAGGAGAGAAGGTTATTACACATGAGGAGAAACCCAAGCAGGGTGGAAAGCCCAGCGAAGGCCTAAAGCGGCCAGACAAACATACGGAAAAAGAGGTGCACCAGGAGGACCAGGAGGTCCATGAGACTAAGCTAACCAAAGCAGGAAAGTGATTACAATCCTGAGTGGAGGCATAGTGGCCCTGAAAAAGGGGGCTGTCAAGATATATTCCAAGTATTTGGAAGGGCATGAAAAAAATAGTTTTTTCCTACTTCAATGGCATTTCTAAGTTTGTGAAAGACTGAAAATGCGAATGCGTGGGCGAAGGCAGAAGTTATGGTGTAAGTGTGGCGATACAGTTCTGCAGCTTCGAGGCTGAACAGGGGAATCTCATTGTGAGTACTCTAAACCGTGCGTTATATTCTGTTTTATCTGGTAAAGGAAAACCTTCTTACACCTCCCGTATAACTAACTCGAAAACAACAAGCGCATGGTATTCGTAGCACAGCACAATGAAAGGGCAAACGCCCATGGAACCAAGCATTCCGAAAACGTGATCCATTGGGGCCTCCACGGCCGAAAAAAGACAAGAGGGACTGCTTGGGTATTCTGGCTTCTATTCAATCCAAGATAACATTTCTGGACCCCGTACGCTCGAATAAAAGTGCGGCTGTAGTAGAAATGGCATGCCTCGACTCCAAAGAAATCATAGGTCTGAGTGAACCTGCAAATTCTGTGATAAATTTATAACAGCTCATTTAACATTGATAATAACGGCTCGCTTCTGGATCACTGCCTTAACCTACGGTGGAATTCTCTAGGCCCAGTAAACAACGAGTATAACAACGTGATGGGCTTGACCCTCTCGGCCACTCCGGACTTAGAAAATCTCTCTCTTCAACTGATTTTTCCTCTAGTGATAGTGACACAGATTTTGAGATCTCACAGTACTCCTCAGTCCACCATGGAAATCTACCCCAGTTAAGAAATGTTCCACAGAGAAAATTAATAACTTGGAATTAAAAATAGACGCGCTGCTTCAATTATGTTCAAATATAGCGCAGTATAAAAGGGACTCAGTCTATCATGGGGAAAGTGGTGGTTTTGATTTTGGCAAATAGTACCATATGCAATGATAGCCAAGAGCTTCTTGCTGGGGGATGAAAACAAAAAAATAGAAAAGCCAAAGAGGGCTTAATTTACAAAAGAAGATCAGACTGCTGCACATACATCTGAAAATGTCCATGCTGGCTCTGAGGCACTGGCTATACAACGCCCCCCGGGAACACATTCTTTGGTAGCAAGTTGTAGCCCTCCTCTTCCATCAGAACACAAAGTTGCACAAATAGCCATTGTTAGAGTGACGGGTGAGTCTGAGAAGCAAGCATTGAACAGTGTATGCTAAACACCCCGACATCACCGAAATTTATGAGACGCATGTTAACCAATAAGAAACCTCACAAAAACAGTCGGACAACTAAGAAACAGAAGACACAGTGGGAAAATGGCCTGTCACCACAAAATCCTAAACGTGCTAAGGCCTGTTCTGTACCTACTGTGATGGGGCCTTATATGATCATGAATGACATTGGGAATGGGGAAGTAAGATGGGTCCTGTTGCAGGGTGCAGTGGACCAATGGGTGATTCCGAGGAGTAGTCGTCAGTTACATGTATCTGCAGCTATCTCCTAGGAAGACCTTTAGTAACTATGTCACATTTTTCATCTACTTTAAACGCGCAGCACTAGAAACAAATCAACCCTCGAGAGACAGCCACTGACACGCTTAGCTCTTCTCCTTCTGTGGAGTTGGGAAGTGTATGTAACACAATAGAACCCTTAAATACAGCTGAAGCTTGGTCTTACCATGTTGATGCTTTAAAAAAAAAACGGTGTCAAAACATTCCTCCCTCCTCTGACTCTCTATGGTATGCAGACATGTTTTGCTTTATCTTGGCCACGTGGGGAGACGCCGTACCTAAGCCACCCCGGATCCTTGGAAACTCAGTTATTGGACACAGGTAGGCAAAGAATTATTGATAAAACATTGGTTATAATGATAATATAAATGGCTCGTTATAGGCTCTTCATTCACTCAGAACATACATGAAGGAAAAAATAAACACATTGCCAAATATACATAAACATAGAAAAAGAGCATCACTGTTAGGATAAGTTGCAGAAGACACCTTCATCTCAGCCACCACAACACTGCTTAGTCCCAGAGCAGGTAGGTAGAGAGATCACTCGTACTAATGGGGTCTGGAGTGGAGCGTCCTCCCTCTCAGCGAGACTGCACCACCCGGCGTCCAAATTCTAGGTGAGCTCCCAAGAGGAAAACCTATTCTCTTTATGGGGCTACTTTCGTTCCCCGCCCCTCATGAGTTACCAGACTGCCCTCGGCCGAAGAGCACACAATAAGCATGAAGTGCAAAGAGTGGAATATTCCAACTAGAAGCGGAAAACCCCACCTTCTCTCCTCGCTTTTGTTCCCAGTACCCCTTATCACTGCACCTGCGGAGCACTCCGACTCCCTTTCTGGCTTGTCCGTCGGCAGACAATACAACAACTATTCTCCACAGTTGCATCAATATGCGACCTTGCCTCTGTTGCAGAAATACAACATTACTTGCTAAGCCCACGAAAACCTAGGCATTCATTGCTGTTTCATTGCGGTAAATCGAAGTGAATGACCAAGATGGCCGCGCATCCGCGTCATGTTTTTTGGCTCATTTCCGTACACGCACTACAGGACATAAGACATATCAAGATGGTTCAAGTCTTCCCCTCTATTAGGAGCCCATTCCTCAATAGACGTTGGTTATTGGAACTGATCCCAGACCTCTGCACGGTTACATCTAAAGATATTGCTGTGCTAGAATTGCCTCGAATGACTATTAGTTTGAACTGGGTGATGGCATCTTTCGTCTGACCTATTGTGGTATAGCGAATTTGCAAGCATACACAAGCTTTTGAGACTTTGGGCTTCAAGCTAACTGTTTTTCGCCCTGTTTTGCAGATGATTCAGTCTTGGGGCAGAACGGCTCAGTGCGCGCCTGTAGGTCCGTGCAAAGGAAGTGATCACAAATCTTACAGGGCAAATTTGCCTAGGATTGAGGGCAGCTGGTCACAAGTGTATGGTCCTCGTTGAATTCCTCCTTGCAGGCCATGACAGGTTTTAATGTGGTTTCTTGGAACATAAAGGGGTTTAACTCATTTCTCTGTAACCAGAATGGCTTCTCTCAAATAACTGGTGTGCAGGTTTACATTGCAGGAAACGTGGCTGACCTCTCCTTTCCATTTAGATGGCTATAGCATGGTACATAATCTAGCAGCACCGGTTCCCAAGGGTCGCCCAAAAGGAGGACTCTGCATTGGAGCAAAGTCAGGATATGATCTGGCAGAGCCCTGCGTAAATCCTCCCCACAAAAATCTGCTGGGCGCCATAGTCTTTAAAACACAGTTGGGATCTGATCTCTTGCTGTTCCTAACATTGTATGACCTTCCGGGTGATGATTTTACCAAGAGCCGCAGGACGGCAGTGACGGAGACTCTGCGGTCCAGGTGCGAAACTCACCCGCAAGCAGGAGTTGTACTAACTGGGGATTTTAATGTTGATTGCTCATACCCGTCTTTGACAGCCTTGCGGCATTGGAAAAGATAGACTGCCTTATTAAAAGGGCAGGTTTGTTGAGAGGCACTATTGGAATTCAATATGATGTTTACGTGCCAATCCTTGGAACCGATGCTGACATGGATAAACGGAACTTATAACAGCTGTATAGACTTTATTTTTGTTAATTCTGTGATCCTAAGGTTCTCTCCTGAACTTGTTGTAAGCTCCATAGTAGTGAGAGATCATGCAGCTCTTACTATAAAATGTAAAGTAATTAACAATCAGGAAAGGAAAGGTTTGAGCAAAAACCCTATGGTAAATCTACAGGGAAACGGACTCCATTGGACACAGTATAGTATAAACTAGTTCAATACAAATCTCAGAACTAGCATTGGGACAAACAAAAATGTTCTGCGGCAAAATGATAGGGATTTGAAAAACTTGCTAGATAGACACTGTGTATGTGTAACAAAACAGGTTTGCAGGAGAAACAAACTAGGTAGGCAAGGGCCTTTCTCTGATTGGGACATAGCCAAGAGGAAGAAAGAGTTAAATGGTATCCTTCGTACAATAAATAGGAATGGGTGTGCCTCTATGGAAGAAAAGCAAAAACACTTGACAGACCTAGATTTAAGTGCTGGTTATGTGCGTACAAATAAAAGGAAACCTCTTGTAACTGGCGTTTTATTGATGGGATGCTCAGAACAAGTGATACCCAGACATTCTGGTTCCTACTTTGCGTCAAATCTGACTTGGCGAAATGTGGTATTACTGAGACCACTTGGGCCGCGCATATTGCCAAGACATATTGGGTAAAAGCAATTTCCCATACTAATGTTAGGTGTGTCTCAATGACTGGATCACTGGTGTGTCACTGTTAAGGAGGTCAGTATTATCTCAGTCATAATGAAGTCCAAATCATCATTGGCAATTGGAAAGGATGGGCTTTGTAACAGAGTATTCAAGAATGATCCCCAGCACTGAGCCGAGTTGCTGAGGACTCTGTTCTTGCATGTCTGTGAGACTGCCAGTCTTCCCCCTACTTGGCTGGAGTCAATATTGATCCTGGTCTATAAGAAGGGGCCCCGATCGGAACCAAACAACTATAGACTACTGCAAACAAAGGGGGGTCTGGGAATCTCTCTACCAGCACGAACACAGCCCAATGACCTGTTCTTGGGTGAATAACCCCTGGGAGAGACTCTACCAAGTCTTTAGCTCACTGTCCTTTTCACAGAGAAGAAATTTCCCCGCATATCAGCCTTTGTCCTGCCCAGGGGCAGTCCAGCGCCGAAATGCTAGGCAATTCTGCTCTGAACAAGAGTACCATCAGTAACCCCATACACGTGTTTCAGCCTTGTTGGGCATCATCAGTGAGGTGAAACTGTTGCCTCTCTAAGAAGTCCCCCCTTTGTTTGCCTAGCATTTCGGCGCTGGACTGCCCCTGGGCAGGACAAAGGCTGATATGCGGTGAAATTTCTTCTCTGTGAAAAGGACAGTGAGCTAAAGACTTGGTAGAGTCTCTCCCAGGGGTTATTCACCCAAGAACAGGTCATTGGGCTGTGTTCTTGCTGGTAGAGAGATTCCCAGACCCCCCTTTGTTTGCATACACTAACTTTGGGTTTCACCCTAAGTTAACAGGGCAATCCAGACGTGGACCCCTTGCTCACTGTTCTTAGAGAGGCAACAGTTTCACCTCACTGATGATGCCCAACAAGGCTGAAACACGTGTATGGGGTTACTGATGGTACTCTTGTTCAGAGGAGAATTGCCTAGCATTTCAGCGCTGGACAGCCCCTGGGAAGGACAAAGGCTGATATGCGGGGAAATTTCTTCTCTGTGAAAAGGACAGTGAGCTAAAGACTTGGTAGAGTCTCTCCCAGGGGTTATTCACCCAAGAACAGGTCATTGGGCTGTGTTCGTGCTGGTAGAGAGATTCCCAGACCCCCCTTTGTTTGCATACATTAACTTTGGGTTTCACCCTAAGTTAACAGGGCAATCCAGACTTGGACCCCTTGCTCACTGTTCTTAGAGAGGCAACAGTTTCACCTCACTGATGATGCCCAACAAGGCTGAAACACGTGTATGGGGTTACTGATGGTACTCTTGTTCAGAGGAGAATTGCCTAGCATTTCGGCGCTGGACTGCCCCTGGGCAGGACAAAGGCTGATATGCGGGGAAATTTCTTCTCTGTGAAAAGGACAGTGAGCTAAAGACTTGGTAGAGTCTCTCCCAGGGGTTATTCACCCAAGAACAGGTCATTGGGCTGTGTTCGTGCTGGTAGAGAGATTCCCAGACCCCCCTTTGTTTGCATACATTAACTTTGGGTTTCACCCTAAGTTAACAGGGCAATCCAGACGTGGACCCCTTACTCACTGTTCTTAGAGAGGCAACAGTTTCACCTCACTGATGATGCCCAACAAGGCTGAAACAGGTGTATGGGGTTACTGATGGTACTCTTGTTCAGAGGAGAATTGCCTAGCATTTTGGCGCTGGACTGCCCCTGGGCAGGACAAAGGCTGATATGCGGGGAAATTTCTTCTCTGTGAAAAGGACAGTGAGCTAAAGACTTGGTAGAGTCTCTCCCAGGGGTTATTCACCCAAGAACAGGTCATTGGGCTGTGTTTGTGCTGGTAGAGAGATTCCCAGACCCCTCTTTGTTTGCATACATTAACTTTGGGTTTCACCCTAAGTTAACAGGGCAATCCAGACATGGACCCCTTGCTCACTGTTCTTAGAGAGGCAACAGTTTCACCTCACTGATGATGCCCAACAAGGCTGAAACACGTGTATGGGGTTACTGATGGTACTCTTGTTCAGAGGAGAATTGCCTAGCATTTCGGCGCTGGACTGCCCCTGGGCAGGACAAAGGCTGATATGCGGGGAAATTTCTTCTCTGTGAAAAGGACAGTGAGCTAAAGACTTGGTAGAGTCTCTCCCAGGGGTTATTCACCCAAGAACAGGTCATTGGGCTGTGTTTGTGCTGGTAGAGAGATTCCCAGACCCCCCTTTGTTTGCAACTATAGACTACTGGCCATGCTGGACAGCAGTTTGAAGGTATTCTCACGTCTGTTGCAGGAGCTGCTTGCAACTTCAGGTGGGACAAACTCCATCTTATATTTTACACAGACTGGCTTCAGAAAGGGTAAAAGCATGATCCATTCTATCTGGGTGCTCTTAACTCTTATTTATGATACCGTATGAAATCCGGGATCCAATCTCTGCATGTGTTTTGTGGACTACAGTTCAGCCTTTGACTCTGTTGTTAGAGGAAGACTGTGGAAAAAGTTAAGCGCCTGGGGCTTTGTTCCTTCTCTCTTGTACTTTATTAAGTTGTTGCACAGCAACACTACGGTAAGGGTGAGGTCATCCCAAGTTGGAACTCGCACAGAAGCTTTTTGTACTAATGTAGGCTTAAAGAAGGGGTGCATAGTCGCACCTCTGCTTTATAACCTTTACGTGGCAAATTTTGTATTTGCATTAAAAGCTGCTCCTAACTATCCTCCTAATTATGGTGACAAGAAGATCCACTGTATCACCTATGCGGATGATACTGTAATATTTGATTCCGCACCAATGGGTCTTCAGCGTTCACGTAACGCCTTGAAAGACTATGCAGGTCTGGACAGCCTCCGAGTAAATATTTGAAAGACGAAGAATGTCTATTGGTAAAGGGGCTCATCGGGGGAGGAGTTTTGTCTGACACCTGGGTGGCTCAGAGCTGGAAGACGTTGAGGTCTACAGCTATCTAGGCATGCATATATCTTCTAGATGCAGTAGCTCATGCCATGCTAGTGTGATCGCTTCCACAGCCTAGACAAAATGGTTGACATTAAAACATGTAATTGACAGGCTAGGAGGAACATCCATCAGGGCCAACCTTGCAGCATACAGAACTTTGGTACTGCAAGGGATTCTCTGTACACTTGAGACGCTACCACTGGGCTTGGTAGGCTGGCTTAAAACAGTTGAGGGGATACTATTGAGATCTCTTGTGGGCCTACCAGATGCAGCTCCAGTGTAAGTGATCCGTCTAGAACTTGATTTGCCCTCTTTAAAAATATTATGGAGGTTGGCAGTGTGCAAACCTTGGGCATCTATCTCTTTTAGTGACCTAAAGAAAGGAAGACTCCTAGGTGTAACAATGCGTCATGTGCAAAGTCACTTGTGCAGTACCTGGTACCAGGTTATGCAGAATCTGGTCTTAAACATTGTGTGAATATTGCCATGAATATACTGTCGTCAATCGAGGTAGTGTATGCGTCTGATTTTGAGAGGAAATCGAAAGATCATGATTGCCTAAAATCCATTGAACATCTGGCAAAAAAGCGTAAATATGCCCTATGTTCTACCCAGGGGTTGTATATCAATACCCCATGAAATTACTTGACCAAAACATACAACCCATGTCTGATAAGTTTTGAAAACAGAGGCCTGGCTCGCGCTTTTATGGGATGAGAGACTATGCCGCTTCTGCGATCAAGCCATTGAATCCTCAAGGCATCTTCTCACCAAATGTATTGTTTTCTAAGCTTCATGAAAAGGTTTATAATACATTTTCTGATTACACATCTGACCAGTTCTGGAGTAACCCTCTATGGGGCTAAATCTCTTGTAGTAACTGCTGCTTCATACCACATTTGGTTACCGGTGGAAAACAGATTGGGGATGTTAAAGGGCTAACACTTAACTGAAATCTTATATAGTAAGATACTAGGTACAAAGTAAATGGCAAAAGGGAAATATTCATACAAGTGTATTAGAAACGTTGTGGACGCCTAAGTAAGCAGCTGATTTATTGATTTAAATGAATTTTGGCTTCATTATGTACTTAAATCGTAATTTGTAAATGCTTTATTGTACGATGATGCATCCAATTTTTATCTTGTTTTATTTATGATGAATTCTGTTTTATGATGAATTCTGTTTTACTTGTACAGTGTAAAGGTCAAATGTTGACCAAACACACTTAGTAAAAATTTTAAAAAAACACTGAAAACCAGCTCATTGGAAAAGGATTAAAAGAAGTGAATCTTATTTTCGGGAACTGCATCAAAACTAAACAACTTTTGAGCCAGGGACTGTTGGCAAAGGCCAAACACAGAACTGTGATGAACGTTTATTTTCGAGCACTGTTAGACTACGAGGGGGTCAGCTATAACCCAAGCCGAGCAGGCATTTACTTTCATGTATTATATTTTGTATATAGTGGCAGGGCCAGCTTCTACAGAATAGGGGAACATCTAGTCCTGAGGCCCAGGCAAGTTCAAAGACCTGCTTCCTGCATCTAAGCACCCGCCTTGTGCTCTCTCCAAGCTCAGTTTTGGGGGTGGGCTTTGAGAGGCTGGATGCAAGCCCAGCATTTACGTTTGAAGCCAACTGGTGCATGAAACACAGGAGCTTGGCTATTCACTGTGGCCACAAGTGTGAAGTCAGATAAATTATCTGCTGGATAACCTGTAACATCATGCAAGATGCTACCCAAAATGCTGTTTCTGTGTGATCTTCTCGGTGTGAATAGAGTTCCCATTGGGGGCAAGATACTCTGTTTCTGTGTGGTTTTTGTTTTTTTATTTAAACATTTGTTCATTCAAATATTCAGTATTCATATAAACCATAGTACAGTATTTTCAGTTATCGGAATTAACATGGAATTGACAAAAGGGTACATCCAACAGTCTTCCAACCAAAAGCCCCTTACACCATGAATAGAACACCCCATTGCCCACCCAGCCCTTCTTCCTCCGCCACTACCACGCACCTACCCACATATACTATCGGTCCATCCTCCCCAATCAGGGAGGCTTCTAGTCTTTTGAGGAGTATATCTCACTTAACATCTGTCTCCGATCCACCACCACCCCGCTCTCAGATGTTGGGTCCCTGGTACTTTGAAAAATGTCCAACTCCGCCCTCCTCCAAATGCGAATGTCCTCATCCAGTGTTTCAAGGACGGGCCTTGGGGTTTCTTCCAGGTGATAGCCAGCCCATTTTTGCCAGTAACAGAAACTGTTCCAAGCAGCGCCTTGTTTTATCCCCCCCTCCCCCCGGGGATCAGGCCCCACAAGTACACTCTCGGGGCACATTGGAGTGCAACAGTTTGTTGATACTGGAAATCACTGCCTGCCAGTAGCGTGTGATGACAGAACATTACCATAGCATGTGCCAGATCCCCACAGGCCCAGATCCACATCTCGGACAATCCTGGATCAAACTATTGTTCATCACATGCATTTTGGCCGGAGTCACGTAGACCATGTGTAGAATGTTAAATTGTATGAGCTGGAACCTAGCATTCCTTGATACCTTTCGAATGGATTCTATGACAAGACCGGAGGCGAGCATTATGCTTAACTTCTTTAATTACTGCTAACCACAGCTTTTTAAATCTTTTTTAGTTTCAATGTATATTTATTTTATTTGTTTTATAACTCGTATAAACAACAGAAAAAATGAAACATCTTAGCCTTAACTCGGCTAAACTACATCCCCCATGAGGCTCTTCAATATGGTAGTCCAAAAGCCTCTCTCTCACTGTCCAATCAGGCAATTCCTTCTACTATAAGTCACTGCCTCCCTGGGTTCCTTCCTCTTCTTTTTTGCCGCACCACAGATAAGTGACATCAATTCTAACAGTACCTTACTATGCTGTGTTTTTATGATACTTAATTGTCGATACGTTAAGTTTATATATTTGTAAAGCGTGCGCATACCATTAGCGCGAACGTATTACTATTCGAGTTCGAAACACACGCGTTCATTCGCGGACAAGTTAGACTTTCAGGACGGTTGACTGCCGAGCCCGCGAGTGATCTCACTCGCTCTAGGGCTCGGCCAGTCAGCCACGAACGAACTCACACGACAATAAAGAGTATCGCGGGCAACGCGTAGTACGCGGTAATCCCCACTCCCCTTAAAAACAAGGGAAGCGCGCGCATGCGCATTACTGTATTCCTCTCACAGAGTTTTGTTCTCGCACGGAGAAAGCCAACGGCAATTCTACGCTCCTGTTCTTCGCTCCCGAACGTGCAAAACTCGTTATTTTGTTAGCGGGTATCTTGCGCACATCAGAGGCATTCAAGGCAAAGAGAAAATGTTTTAAAAAAAAGAAAGCCAAATTATATTTTTGTTGCCAGCCACAAAAGATGAGCTACAGTTCTCAACCTGACCAGCATGGATACGAGGCTTGGAGTGAAGGGAGTGACGGAGAACCAGAGCAAGAGGTGGAATACATAGGAGAAGATATAGACCTCTCCTACAGCTTCAAGAGAGTGCTAGGCGACTCATTGGTTCAAGCCGTAGCACTAGGAGTCAAGCTTCTACAAGACAGGTTATTGGTCCTGGAAGAAATACTGGGCAAAAAAGCTGGCACGCTCGATGACCCCGGCGAAGGAACCTCCACACAAGAGCCTCCGAGACAAGTTGAGAAGGGGAAGAAAGTGGCCCGGAAGAGGAAACACACTTCTACTCCCCAGGGCGCAGATACAGGGAAGGATAAGTCACTAGAGGTGGCTGATGCTTTCAATAGGCTGAAAAGCGCTTTTCTTACTAAGACAGCCGTGCCCAACCTCGTACCCCCTACCCCAGGGGCGACAAATATAGGGGATACCTCATCATCCTCAGAGCATTCGGACCACGAAAGGGGAGAGGATGATGGCCGGAGCATAAGCAAAGTGAGCGTAGTCTCGCAGAAAACTACAAGCGAGCCTAAAGCCAGCGGTGTGGAGGCCCCTCTGGACGAAGAAGACATGTCAGACATGTTTGAACCCGACACAATAAGGCACCCCAGATCAACGGACTGGACCCCATCGCCAAGAGTCGCCCTATATATGTCCCAGATAATAAGAAAACTTATGGAGAAAGACATTAGATTCGGACTTAGAGCCGAGTGTCCGAGACCAGAGCTGACAGGGAAAGTAGCAGAGACTACCGAACTCGACGCAAAAATGCTAACATTCATAACGAAGGCAGGAAAGGACACCAGGAAAGGCATGGATAGGGCATGGAAGATGTGCCAGGATAAACTGTTAGACCTAGCCGGCCCCATAGCGAAGATAATGGATTTAGCCGAGAGAGCTAAAGACACTGGGGAGTCAGTCGACCCTCTTATATTGGCAGGATGGGCGCAAAGAGCAGTCTGCATGCTGGGCAACGCAAACTGTGCAATATCTTCAGAGCGACGCAGAACAGCCTTACTGAAGATTGATAACAAACTAGGGGACCTGGCATCTTACGAAGCCGGGGAAAGCGCCCAAGGGCTCCTCTTCAGTGACACTTTTGTGAAAGAAATGAACAGATTCGGCGGGACATACAGAGCGCTGGAGAAAGCACAAGCCTCCATTAGGAAGGTATTCCCGGGGAGAGTTTTTTCAGGGGCCGGTCGATATAGAGTCCGCTCGTCCGGCCGATTCAATAACAGAAGAGCACAAGGCCCCAGAGCCCAGTATTGGGAGACCCGGCAACAAGACGCCTTTTTCCCGAACAGAGGACGAGGTTCTCGGGGACGTCGGGGACGCGGATATTACCGACACCAGAACAATAACTCAGGTGAGAGAACGTGCAGCGACCTATCCCCCTGTGGGAGGCAGGACATTGCTTTATTTGCACAACTGGCACGATCTATCGTCAGATGCGTGGGTTATTCAGACCGTACAAGGCTTCATTCTAGAATTCCTAGGTCATCCGGTGCAAGATCGCCCCCTCACAGAATTCAAATGACACAGGCCGAAGAAGATTTACTAGACGCAGAGATCCAGGATCTTGCGTGTAAAAACGTGATAGAGAGGGCTACAGGGAGCGGCCAATCCTTCCTAAGCAATATGTTCCTAGTCCGTCGCAAATACAAAGTTCGTCCAGTAATCAATCTGAAAGAACTCAACAGCTGGTTAGTGTACAAGCACTTCAAGATGGAGGGAATCCATCTGCTAGGGGACTTACTCAGAAAGGGGGACTGGCTCGCGCGCCTAGATCTGAAAGACCCTTATCTCACAGTTCCGACCCTTTCTAAGATTCAGATGGAGAGACGAACTCTGGCAGTTCAGATGCCTACCGTTCGGTCTGGCGTCAGCACCATGGGCATTCACCAAGCTTATGAGGCCCATCGCGACAGCACTTCGGGAACAAGGGTGTTGGATGATTGTCTACCTGGACGACATCCTATTTATGGCCGAGAACAAAGATCGCTTACAGAAGCAGATTCATTGGGCGATAGAGCTAATTTCCAGCCTAGGATTCCTAGTGAACAAAGGCAAATCAGAGCTTACGCCGACCAAGCGGCTAGAGTTCTTGGGTTTCACTATAGATACGAAGAAAGCTACCTTGGAGTTACCAACTCACAAAATGAGAGCTATCAAGAAAGATCTGAGAACAGCACTCAAGAAACCGCTGATCTCTCTTCGTTATCTAGCCAAGATAGTAGGTCTTTTAGCAGCATCCATACAAGCAATATTTCCCGGCCCGTTACATTATCGAGCTCTTCAGAGGCTGAAGATCAAGTACCTAAGGAAAGGCTGGAGATACCATCGACTAGTTCCCCTAGACGAAGAAAGCAGATCAGAACTCACCTGGTGGCTCCACAATATGGAAGCCTGGAACGGCCGCGCCATCTTCGGAGACATACCAGGGTTAGTTATAGAGTCAGACGCCAGCAGGTCCGGCTGGGGAGCGCGATGCGGCGACATAGAAACAGGCGGGAAATGGTCAAAAGAAGAATTGGAACTACTTATCAATTGCCTAGAATTACTAGCGGGGTCTTTCGCAGTAAAAGCGTTTACCAGAGACAAAGCGCACTGCAGCATCCTCCTCAAGATGGACAATATATCTGCAGTAAGGTATATAAACGAGCTGGGAGGTACCAGGTCCAGGATGTTAGCGGAATTGGCAAAGGATTTCTGGCACGACTGCCTACAGAAGAAAATTACAGTCAAGGCAGAGTATCTCCCAGGGGCCCTGAACTCAGTGGCGGACTGGAACTCCCGACACCTAGTAGATTAGAGCGACTGGAAGCTGCACAGAGACATATTCAAGAAATTAGATGCAAGATGGGGGCCACTGCACATGGACCTGTTCGCCTCGAGGCTAAACACACAGCTTCCGGATTACTTCAGCTGGAAGCTGGACCCGGAAGCCCAGGGAACGGATGCATTCATGCATCATTGGGGGTCGCAGAGACACTATGCCTTTCCCCCTTGGCGATGCTGGCGAGGGTACTAGCAAAAGTGCGCAGAGACGAAGCTCAGATAGTGATAGTGACGCCAGAGTGGAAGTCGCAAGCCTGTTTTCCAGTTCTGATGGAACTTTCTATGGATTTTCCACGGAAGATTGCATACAGACAAGACCTGCTGACCGATCCAGCAGGAGCCCATCACCCTCTGATAGTGGATCAATCCTTAACACTGATAGCGTTCAGAATTTCAGGCATAGACGGTGCTTGCCAGGCCTTTCAGAAGACGCTACAAGACTTATCAACCTATCATGGGCTCCATCTACGATCAGGAGCTATAATTCCGCGTGGCAAGCCTGGGATTTATGGTGCAGGGGAGGAGTATATCTCCCATTTCAGCACCTGTAGTCCAAGTAGTGAATTTCCTAGCCAGCCTCCCGTCTACAGGGAGGGCGTTCAGAACTGTAGGAGTATATAGGTCAGCGATCTCTGCTGGACACCAGCTAGTGGACGGAGTACCAGTAGGGGAACACCCAGCGGTGTCCTGATTGCTAAAGGGTGTAAAGATGAGCAAACCTCCTACGCCCAAGTACTCATCGTTATGGGATGTCTAAAAAGTCATACATCTATTCGAGCAGTGGCCGAGTAACAACCTTCTGTCAGATAAACAGCTTTCAGGCAAGCTAGCTACACTCCTTTGTTTAGTGTCCTGTAGAAGAGTTTCAGACGTTAAAGCCCTAGAGATAGACAGGAAGATGTACTACCCGGGAGGGATAGCCTTTACCATAACGCAGCGTACAAAGACCAATTCTAAAGTGATCTCATACCCATACTGGCCGAATAACGAGAAATTGTGTGTGGCGAATTGTATAAAGTGTTATGAAGCAGCGACAGCAGCGGTTAGACCGAGAGGGGTTACCCAGTTGCTTATAGCGCGTATTAAACCATACAAAGCAGTTACGTCAGCCACTATTGCTAGATGGGTGAAGGAAGTGATGGAGGTAGCAGGTATAGACGCATCTAAATTTGGAGCACACTCTACTAGGGGTTCCATGGCTTCACGAGCTTTCGCAGTCGGAGTTCCGCTGCAAGAGATCATGGAAGCAGCAGACTGGTCGAGCGATTCAGTATTTAAAACATTTTACTTCAAACCAGTATCTAATATAGTGTCAGGAATCGAGGGTGGAAGCTGTGGGATCGATGGACGCTCTAGTCCTCACCCATCATGGCTGCCACTATAAATCTAGGCCCCGCCTCCAGCTTGGCGCGTTGTATCTGTGTATTGCTTACACTTCTACCAGCGCTCAGAGTTGCTCGTAACTTTCTTTCCGAGTTTTCCTTCTCGCTCTGGTTTTCGGCGTGAGCTTATGTTTTCCCCTTCTGTCCGCTCTGTGTTTTTGTCTATGTGGTTTTCGTAACCGACTATCTGAGTTCTGCCTGTCTCTGCTCGCGATCCCTTTGGCGCTCCGCTCCTTGCTTACCTCTCTGTTTACTTTTTCTCCGCTTGCGAAACCCTTCGCACTCTGCTCCTCGCTCTGCCTTCCTGAAACCTTTCTTTGCTCGCGATCCCTTTCGCGTTCCGCTCCTCTCATAGCCTTCCAGTTAACCAGGTCTCTGCCAGCGAAACCTCTTGCACTCTACTTCTCGTTGATACCTTCCTGTGCCTCATACCGCTTGCGGCTCCTATCAGTTCAGTGTCCTGACTTTGGAGAAAGCCTTCGCTTTTCGATCCATCATTCCTGAATCTTCATCATTTCAGCCTGGGAGTACCTGCCTTATACCTTGCCCTAGCAACCACTCCTTACCTTGCCTGCAGATCTTCATTCAAGGGTTTTTTCTGCCGTTCCGGCTTTTTCCCTTGGGCACCGAGGCTGGCCCACTGGAAGCCCCCTACGGCAGGTTTCCACTACTGCCAAGGTGGCCTCCGGAGGGGCCAGACCTTACTTGCACGATAAGAAGGTTAGAACACCTAAGGATCTTATCTCTACCAAGAAGAAGGAACGTCCCCGAATCCGGACTACGGTAAAGGACTCAGTATCAGAAGATTCAGGTGAGGAGAAGGGGGAGGTGGAGCCGAAGTCTGACAGCATACAACGCCCAACTACAATCATGGCATCCTTGGAACAATACCAGGAACTCGTAGCGGCTATACAGAACCTGACAGCTGAAGTACAATCCCTAAGGGCTGAAAACATAGTCCTTCGCCAACAAGTAGTATTGCGTCGAGATGACCACGGAGACCTACCCACGATGCCTCTCTCATTCGGCAAGTATGATGGTCATCCAGGAGGTCTCAAGGATTTCCTGGACGCCTGTAAAGTATACTTCACATTCAGGCCTCATGCATATGAGACTAGCCGTGCCAAGGTCGGATTTATAATTGCCAATCTCTCTGGAAATGCCTTATAATGGGCAACTCCACTGGTCTCCAATGATGATCCAACCCTGAATGCCTACGATCAGTTTGTGACAGCCTTTAAGGATAGATTTGATAGACCTGAGGTTCTATACTCCTCATTAGAAGCCATTCTTGATGTCCGTCAAGGAAATACAGACGTGCAAACATATATCTCACGCTTCCTCAGACTAGCTGCAGAGGCGGACTGGCCGGACTCGGCTCAACAGACGATCTTCAGAAGAGGACTTCAGGACGAGATCAAGGATGAGCTTGCGAGGATAGCCAGACCACAGTCATTTCGTGACTTGATGACCTTGTCTCTACAGATCGAGTTCAGGCTGCATGAACGCAGACAAGAAAGGAGACGCCCACGTGGCACCCCACAGACGATAGGCCTGCCCTCCCAGACTCCAGTCCAGAGACCGATATCGTCCACCGAAGAGTCTATGCAGATCGGAGCAGCTCGTGGACCTCTGACTCCTGAAGAAAGGAGACGGCGCCGAGAGGCGGGATTGTGTATGTATTGTGGATCCTCTAAACACCTGTTGAGAAACTGTCCAGAAGTTCCTCGTAGGAAGAAGGAAAACTTCCACCCCCGGGCTGCTGCAAGGGAATTCTCAGGGGACCTGCCAGTTACCCTTGCAACCACTCAAGAACCCTAGAAGAGGGCAAAGACAATAGTTTACTGGTTTTCAAGGTCCATGTGAAGTTATCGGAAGCAACATCAGTAGAGGTACTGGCAATGTTGGATTGTGGTGCCGCGGGTAACTTCATGGACCTTAACTGGGCTAAGGAGAACCTAGTCTCTACCAGACCCAAGTCCAGACCCATACCTGTTGAGGGTGTTGATGGTGTACCTCTTTCTTCGGGTCCTATCTTGTGGGAGTCGATTCCATTGCAGATGAGAGTGGGCAATCACCAAGAACTCTTGGTATTCGACCAGATACGTGCAGCACATTTTCCTTTGATTCTGGGAATACCTTGGTTGAGGAGACATAATCCTCTTATCGATTGGTCTGCCAACAAGGTGTGCTTCAACTCCCAATTCTGCAAATCAAACTGTCTGATTACGGCTGCGGCTATGGTGGTGACTGAGGAAGGTCCCGAAGCTCCTTGCTCCTTAATCGTAGCAACAGTTCCGCCCTAATACCATGAATACACCGAAGTCTTTCTGGATACTCTCCCCAAGAAGTTACCCCCACACCGGGCAAAGGACTGCTCTATCGACCTGGTGCCTGATTCTATCGTACCTTTCGGAAGGATGTATCCCCTGTCCATTCCGGAACGAAAGGCCCTCAGAGAATATCTGGACGCTAATTTAAAGAACGGGCTGATTCAGGAATCCAAGTCATCCTGCGGTGCCTCATTGTTTTTTATCCCCAAGAAAGATTCGGATGAGTTGCGCCCATGCATAGACTTCAGAGGCCTTAATAAGATCACTATAAGGGATAGGTACCCCATACCCCTGATACAAGACATCCTGGAGGCGGTTCAAGGGGCTAGGTATTTCACCAAGTTGGATCTAAGAGGGGCCTATCACCTCCTTAGGATCAAGGAGGGGGACGAATGGAAGACCGCCTTTCGCACTCCGTTCGGCTTGTACGAGTATAGAGTCATGCCGTTCGGTCTTGTCAATGCCCCGGCAGTTTTCCAGAGGTATATGGACAAGGTGTTTGCTGACATGTTATACCTATCCGTGATGGTCTACCTAGACGACATCCTCGTCTACTCCAATTCCCTTGGTGAACACAGAGCACAGGTCAGGAAGGTGTTGAGAAGACTCCTTACCCATCGGTTGTTGGTCAAACCCGAAAAATGTCAGTTTGAAGCTACTTCTGTGTCCTACCTTGGGTTCATCCTTTCTCAAGAAGGGATCGAAATGGACGCAAGAAAGGTTAAGGCCATTCACGATTGGAAGGAACCCGGAAACATAAAGGAGCTACAGAGTTTTCTGGGTTTAGCCAATTTTTATCGGCGTTTCATCCCCACCTTCTCACAAAGTGTGCTCCCCCTTACCTCTCTACTTAAGAAGGGAGTACGGTTTTCTTTTGAAGGAGAACCTCAGAAGGCTTTCCAACTCCTTAAAGAAAGATTCTCCACGGCTCCCATCCTGATCCAACCTGACCAGACAAGACGGTTCATCATGGAAACTGACGCTTCCATTGGAGCAGTGGGAGCCATACTCCTCCAAGAATCAGAGGACGATCTTGAGCATCCTGTAGCTTATTTTTCCAAGACCTTAACATGTAGCGAACGAAACTATTCCGTATTGGAAAGAGAGCTACTAGCCATCAAGCTAGCTTGTCAGGAATGGCGTCATCTCCTACAGGGAGCTGCTCATAGCTTCTTGATTCGCACCAATCACAGAAATCTCAGGGTACTCCAGCAAATGGAATGCACCAATGCCCGTCATGCCCGATGGGCCTATTTCTTTCTACAGTATGACTTTGTGATAACTTACATTCTCCAGCATTGGATCTTTCATGGATTCACATGCTTAGAATATTCCCCGTCGTCAGGCTGGGAATCACCGGTACATTATATAGACCCTTTCCCGTAGGAAAACTTTTTCGACGCTTATGCGTCCTATCCACCTCGTTTTGTATCATGCGTGACCGCGCCGTCAGGACACCATGATATAAATACAGGACCCGCCCCCGCGCTCCCTCAGATTTCAACCGTCTTTCAAAGTAGTGGGATCCTCGTGGTTACTGCTAGTCGAAATTAGGTTGTATTTTCGCTTCGGCGACGTTACATTCTGGAAAAAATATGTCCGGAAAAGCTTTATTTCGTCCTTGTGCGACATGTGGACTCAAAAAAGTCTATGAAGGTGATGCCCACATGGATTGTATCTACTGTCTCCACCCGCACCACACGGCGGATACATGCGAGATATGCCAGGGTTTCTCTCAAAAAACCCTTAAAGACCGGAAAAGAAGGTTAGTCGACTGGCTTAACGACGGAGCGGGTGCCTATCCGGCATCAGAAGTTGGCTCCACGGCCTCCAGGAGCAAGTCGGAACCTCCCTCGAAGAAGGTGCGACCTGTCGAAAAACGCCCTGCGGACAAGCATACGGGGAAGCATGCTGGGTCTTCCTCATCACACAAAAAGTCCTCCTCATCCTCTAAGACGGAGAGGCAAGCGGCATCACAATCCTCCTCAGGGGACCGTCCTAGGTCTTCCGTGAGTCGAGACTCTTCAGCAGGGAAGTCGGCAACGAAATCAGCTACGAAGTCTAAAGGCTCGGTGCCGGCTACTTGCTCGTCGACCCCGGTGTCGCTGACGATGCCTATTACTATTCAGGCAGCAGCGGTGGGGATTCCTTCGTCGACGGTGACTCAATCTATGGCCTGGCAGCCAGAGGTTTCCAGACACGGCCTTGTCATCGTCGGTGGAAGGAGAATGTGGCATGGTTATGCAGCCGTCGGACTTGGGCTTACGGCCTTCCAATACGTCGACGACGAGTGCGAGTGGGGGTGTGGTCCCTCTATCCTCGACGTTGCTGACCCCCCAGACGGTTTTGTCTCTGGATGTGCTTAATACACTTCAGAAGCTCCTGCAGCGTCTGGATACGCAGATCCCTCAGCCTGGCACTTCATCGTCGATATTTTCTGCACCTTCCGTCGACGAACAAGCTCAAGCAGTTCGCTCGACGACCAAAAGCCCGTCTGCCTCCCAGGTGGTGAAGGATCGTCCTCGAGCGCAGGAGGAGGGTGAGCTATCGGAGTCCGATTCTATACGAGGTGACTCAGGGTCGGACATTTCCCTGTCACCGTCGAGAGACCCAACATGGAATTCGGATGTAGAGGTAGAGTCTACGAGGAGCCAGGCACAACCATCTCCTCCGGATGATGTGGGAGCCTTCCATGCAATGATGGGAAAAGCGTGTTCCGAGTTCGGCTTAATTCCTGAGGAGCAAAAGAAAGACTGTTTTCTTTTTGATCACATGGGTCAAAGGAGGAAATCGGTATTTGCCATCCCAATCCTGGACCACGTGTGGCAAGAAGGCCTCAAGACGATGCGTCATCCGTTCTCGGAACCGGCTATTAAGGAGCGTATTGAGAAAAAGTTTAAAGCTCCGGAGTCCACTCCAAAATGTCTAACGTCACAGCCTCTGTCAGACTCTGTGGTATCGGCGGCAGCGGCTAGGAAGGCCAGAGTACAGCAAAAATGTTCAACCCCACCAGAAAGCGAGGCCAGGAGGCAGGACGCCTTTGGAAAAAAGGTGCTCTCAGTCGGCGCCACGACGGTAAGAGTAGCCAACTCCTTGGCGATTGTATCACGATACGATAGGGAGATGTGGCATAAACTAGCCCCTATCCTAGAACATCTGCCGGAAGAACATCGAAAAGCAGCCATGTTGCTAGTACGAGATGGTGAGGAGGCCTCGAACCACGCAATTAATGTTGCGGTGGACCTAGCAGAGTCTGGTTTCAAACAAATCAATCATGGCGTAGTACTACGTCGACAAGCGTGGCTCAAATGTACTACTTTCAGACCTGAAGTCAAGTACAAAGTCCTAGACATGCCATGTGAAGGAGAACATCTGTTTGGAGACAAGGTAGATGAAGCCTTGAAGGGGATGAAAGAAGGCACGGATACCGCTAGATCTCTCGGCGCCCTCCAGACAGGTAGAAGTTTTCGCTCTTTTCGCCCCTTCAGGGGTGCTTCCGGAAACTCCCGCTTTGGAGCCTCTAGGGACCGTGGATTTAACAGGCCCTCATACTCCTCACAAGGTTACAGACGTGCATCCCAGTCGGCACGTAGAGGCAGAGATTATCAAGCCTCCAGACGACGCGGCTCGGGTCCCTCGTCGACGAAGGACAAGCAAACCAGCAACCAATGACGGCCTTCGGAACGTCCTGGGGGGTCGAGTCTCTCATCATATCGACCAATGGAAATGCATCACCACAGATCGATGGGTTCTGGACACGATTCGCATGGGTCATGCGCTGCAATTCAAAAACAAGCCTCCAAGTCTTCCGCCAGTGTTTTCGGCCCAGCCCCACCTTCGAGTTCTAAGACAAGAGGTGGCGCTTATGCTGCAAAAAGGAGCGGTAGAACGGGTTCCTGTGGCACAGGAAGGACAAGGGGTTTATTCCCGGTTCTTCGTTGTCAAGAAGCCAAATGGAAAATGGAGGCCCATTCTCGACCTGAGGGTACTCAACAAATGGCTAAAGAGCTCAAAATTCAAAATGCTAAAGCTCCAGGAGGTTATCAGGTCAGTGCAACCCATGGATTATCTGTCGTCGCTAGACCTTCAAGACGCATATTTTCATATCCCAATACGTCCACGACACAGGAGATATTTAAGGTTTGTCGTCGGGCGAAAGCATTTTCAGTTCAAGGTCCTCCCGTTCGGTCTCAAGTCCTCCCCCAGGACGTTCACCAAGTGTTTGGCCCCTATAGCGGCCCATTTAAGGAAGGACGGTCACCATGTCTATCCCTATCTAGACGACTGGCTGGTCAGAGGTTCGTCCATGGAACAAACACGAAACAGTCTGGGGGCCACGATGTCCCTCTTACAGGAACTGGGCTTCGCGATAAACTTCAGCAAGTCCTCCGTAGAGCCTTCGAGGACCTTGGTCTTTCTAGGAGCGGAGTTTCATACGCACACAAGCCTTGTAAGACCATCCAACGAAAGAATACAGAAGCTACAAAGCAAGGCGTCGGAATGGAGATGCGGTACCAGGGTGTCGGTGCGCAAATACATGTCCCTGCTAGGGACCATGTCATCCTCCATTCCGTTGATAAACAACTGCCGTCTGTTTATGAGGCCTTGCCAGGAATTTCTAGCGGACCGTTGGGCGCAGAGCCAAGGTCGCTGGTCCGACAGACTGGTCATCGACGAACAACTGGTACAAGCACTCTGTTGGTGGAGAGTTTCTACTCATTTAACGAAAGGAATGCCTCTGGTGGAACTGGAGTTCCAGAAGACGGTGGTGACGGATGCATCGCTGAGCGGATGGGGAGCTCATCTGGATACGTTACAGGTACAAGGCTGGTGGTCGTTACAAGAGTCCTCCCTGCATATCAACCTGCTAGAACTGAGAGCAGTGCGGTGGGCTTTAAAATCTTTTCTTCCTCAATTGAGAGACTCTGTGGTGCGTGTCATGACGGACAACACGACTACAATGTTTTACCTAAGGAAACAAGGAGGAACACGTTCCAGGTCCCTGTCGATGGAGGCACAGAAAATCTGGCATTGGGCCCTGCAACACAACATGCTAATCTTGGCGTTCCACCTGCCAGGTGTGAGAAATGTGGAGGCCGATGCCCTCAGCAGGGAAATGAACGAAGTTCACGAACGGGTGCTGAACGACCAGCAACTACAACATGTATTCAAGAAGTGGGGACATCCTTCCATCGATCTGTTCGCGACGAAGGACAACAGGAAATGCCCGCAGTATGCAAGCAGATGGCCTCAGCAGGGCTCACTGGGGGATGCGTTCTCCTTCCCATGGACGAACAAATTCCTGTACGCATTCCCTCCATTTCCTCTTATCCGGAGGACGTTGCAATGGATCCTCAAGTACCCATGTCGGGTGATTCTGGTGGCCCCGTATTGGGCCAGACAGGTGTGGTTTTCAGACCTGCTGCACATAGCGGCGGCGGAGCCAATGAGGTTCAGGAAGATCCCCAACCTTCTGTCTCGACAGGAGGGTATCGTTTGGCATCACGACCCGGACAGCCTCAAGTTGACTGCCTGGCTCCTGACTTCGCCGAATTTGGTCAGCTAACGATTCCGGAGGAGTGTCGTATTCTGCAAGCGGCAAGAGCACCTTCCACAAACACTTCATACTCGTACAAATGGAGGAGTTTCTGTCAGTGGTGTGTGGATCAACCAGGTTTGGTTCCGCAGTCGATTACGCCGGAACAGCTTCTTCCATACTTGCTGTTCTTAGCTCAAAAGGGCTTATCGGTGTCGTCGATAAAAGTACATCTGGCCGCCATCTCCAGGTTTACACGTCAACGACATTCCGCACCATTATTCAGCGACCGCCTGATTAAGCACTTCCTTAAAGGTTTGTTTAGGAGTTTCCCTCCCGAGAAGAGATTTCCTCCGGTGTGGAGCCTCAATCTGGTGTTAGCGTCTCTTATGAAACCTCCTTTTGAACCAATGTCATCATTGTCTCTAAAGTTTTTGTCATGGAAATTGGCCTTCCTGGTGGCCATCACTTCAGCCCGACGTATTTCGGAAATCCAAGCTCTAATGGTAGACCCACCATACTTAAGATTTTTCAAGAACAAGGTGGTCCTTGCCACTAAACCACAGTTCATACCGAAAGCTCCTTCAGTGTTCCATAAACATTCCTCTATTGTCTTACCTACGTTTTTTCCAGAGCCATGCTCGGGAGCGGAGCGCATGTTACACACATTAGACGTGAAAAGGGCTCTCAAGTTTTATCTTCATCGCACGCAACCTTTCAGGAAAACGAGGCAATTGTTTGTGGCCTATGGTTTGGGTGCTAAAGGCAAAGCCATTTCAAAGCAAGGACTGTCAAGATGGGTATCGTCTACATTTTCGTACTGCCATTCCAAGGCTGGGAAGCCTCTTCTGCGACGCCCAAGAGCTCATTCAACTAGAGCGGCGGCATCGTCGACGGCGCTGTGGTCTGGAGTCCCTCTGGGGGACATCTGCATGGCGGCTACCTGGGCACCTACACACACTTTTACCCGCCATTACTGCCTGTCACAACAACATGCCGAAGATACTCGGATGGGACAGGCGGTGCTTCGACA
Source organism: Ambystoma mexicanum (assembly GCF_040938575.1). Taxonomy (NCBI): domain Eukaryota; kingdom Metazoa; phylum Chordata; class Amphibia; order Caudata; family Ambystomatidae; genus Ambystoma; species Ambystoma mexicanum. Next base: position 133,591,148 of record NC_090933.1, on the reverse strand, counting down.
CCTATTCCAATAAGGTAAGCCCCGGTTGAGGGGTGAGATCTTGTTGCAATTATGATTGAATATTGTTCGTTTTCTATGTTAATAATTGCTGATGGGTACACGACCATAGGGAACGGGCATTGTGAGGAAAGTATGTGAGTTTGCATGCACGCCTCCTCTTTTCGGGATGGTACTGCTATGTAATCTATTCTAAGCATGTGAATCCATGAAAGATCCAATGCTGGAGAAGGGAATAGTTTCTTACCTGTAACTCCATTTCTCCAGCATTGGTATCTTTCATGGATTCACATGCGCCCGCCGGCCTCCCCTGGGCATGCAAACTGGTTCCCCCACTACTTTGGGGGCCGAAATCTGAGGGAGCGCGGGGGCGGGTCCTGTATTTATATCATGGCGTCCTGACGGCGCGGGCACGCATGATACAAAACGAGGTGGATAGGACGCATAAGCGTCGAAAAAGTTTTCCTACGGGAAAGGGTCTATATAATGTACCGGGGATTCCCAGCCTGACGACGGGGAATATTCTAAGCATGTGAATCCATGAAAGATACCAATGCTGGAGAAATGGAGTTACAGGTAAGAAACTATTCCCTTCCTGGGACGGAGAACAAGAAGGCTGATGCCTTATCCCGAAGTAAGGGGGAGGTGTCAGGATTATATCAAGGGCATGACTTTGTTCTCCCCAAGCTCAGGATTCTGGCCTCCACGACCACTTTTCTCAAGGAGCTTATACCCCTGTATCAGAGTTGCCCAGAGCTTGCGCCTACTATCACCAAGGGGAAGGATGGATTGTATTACCATGAGGAAGCGCTTTATGTTCCCACTAAGAAGCTTCAAAGAATGGTTCTTTCCTGGTGCCATGATTTACCCTTGACAGGTCATCCTGGCATCAGAAAGACATATGACTTATTAAGTAGGGGTTTCTGGTGGCCAATGTTAAGACAGGACGTGAGTCAATACGTCTCTACTTGCTCTGTTTGTGCTGCAAACAAGTATCAGACTGGTAGGCCAATAGGTTTGTTTCAACAGCCTCCTCTAGCTAATCGTCCTTGTGAACATATTTCCATGGATTACATTGTGGATCTTCCGGTGTCTTCTGGTATGACTGTAATTATGGTCACTTGTGACTCCTACAGCAAGTTGGCACACTTTTCAGCCTTTCAGCAACTGCCTTCGGCTTCAGAGACAGCTACCGTCTTCCTCCGTGACGTAGTCCGCCTGCATGGTTTACCTAGGACTATAGTCCTGATCGTGGTTCCCAATTCACCTCAAAATTCTGGGCCGCTCTCTGTCGGGTTCTGGGAATCCATAGGGCTCTCTCCTCGGGCTATCACCCCCAAAGCAACGGCCAAACAGAAAAACTCAATGCCAGTTTGGAACAGTACCTTAGGTGTTTCTGTAGTCCACAGCAAGAGAGGTGGTTTGAATTTCTCTCCCAGGCCGAGTTTGCTTATAACAATGCAATTCACACCACCATACAGATGAGTCCGTTCTTTTGTACTTACGGTTTCAACCCACACCATCTACCCTAGGTTACTACACGATCGACCAAGGTTCTGGCCTTAGATGAGGCTCTCAGAGATCTGCACGAGGTACAGGAGACAGCCAAGAAAGCTCATCTTGCCAGCCAGAATGCCCAGAAGAAGTGGGCAGATAGGAGCAGACGCTCAAACCCCGACTGGAAGGTGGGACAATTGGTATGGCTATCAACCACATTTCTTCCAAGATGGATTCACTAGGGGAAGTTTTCTTCTAGATTTCTAGGACCCTTTCCCATAGTTCAACAGATCAATCCGGTGGCTTTCAAACTTAAACTCCCGGATTCCCTCAAGAGGATTCACCCTGTCTTTCACACTTCTCTTCTCAAGGCGTACAAGGAAGACCCATTTCAGAGGCCAGTTCATAAGGGACGCCCTAAGGTTGATCCTGCCCCGGACGAGTACGAGGTGGCTCGTTTGATCGATTCCCGTTATCGTAAGGGCAGGTTACAGTACCTGGTACATTGGAGGGGCTATCCTAAGGAGGAGAGAACCTGGGAGCCTGACTACCACATACATGCTCCTCATCTTGTGAAAAGGTTCCATCGTTTTAACCCAGGCAAGCCGGGGGGACCCCCAAGGATGAGGGGGTATACTGTCAGGAATCGAGGGTGGAAGCTGTGGGATCGATGGACGCTCTAGTCCTCACCCATCATGGCTGCCTCCACTATAAATCTAGGCCCCGCCTCCAGCTCGGCGCGTTGTATCTGTGTATTGCTTACACTTCTACCAGCGCTCAGAGTTGCTCGTAACTTTCTTTCTGAGTTTTCCTTCTCGCTCTGGTTTTCGGCGTGAGCTTGTGTTTTCCCCTTCTGTCCGCTCTGTGTTTTTGTCTACGTGGTTTTCGTAACCGACTATCTGAGTTCTGCCTGTCTCTGCTCGTGATCCCTTTCGCGCTCCGCTCCTTGCTTACCTCTCTGTTTACTTTTTCTCCGCTTGCGAAACCCTTCGCACTCTGCTCCTCGCTCTGCCTTCCTGATACCTTTTTCTCCGCTTGCGAAACCCTTTGCACTATGCTCCTCGCTCTGCCTTCCTGATACCTTTTTCTCCGCTCGCGATCCCTTTCGCGCTCCGCTCCTTGCTTACCTATCTGTTTACTTTTTCTCCGCTTGCGAAACCCTTCGCACTCTGCTCCTCGCTCTGCCTTCCTGATACCTTTTTCTCCGCTTGCGAAACCCTTCGCACTCTGCTCCTCGCTCTGCCTTCCTGAAACCTTTTTTTGCTCGCAATCCCTTTCGCGTTCCGCTCCTCTCATAGCCTTCCAGTTAACCAGGTCTCTGCCAGCGAAACCTTTCGCACTCTACTTCTCGTTGATACCTTCCTGTGCCTCATACCGCTTGCGGCTCCTATCAGTTCAGTGTCCTGACTTTGGAGAAAGCCTTCGCTTTTCGATCCATCATTCCTGAATCTTCATCATTTCAGCCTGGGAGTACCTGCCTTATACCTTGCCCTAGCAACCACTCCTTACCTTGCCTGCAGATCTTCATTCAAGGGTTTTTTCTGCCGTTCCGGCTTTTTCCCTTGGGCACCGAGGCTGGCCCACTGGAAGCCCCCTACGGCAGGTTTCCACTACTGCCAAGGTAGCCTCCGGAGGGACCAGACCTTACTTGCACTATAAGAAGGTTAGAACACCTAAGGATCTTATCTCTACCAAGAAGAAGGAACGTCCCTGAATCCGGGCTATGGTAAAGGACTCAATATCAGAAGATTCAGGTGAGGAGAAGGGGGAGGTGGAGCCGAAGTCTGACATATAGCAGCTGCTGTTGTCGAAAGCTTTGAACAAGCATAATGCTCGCCTCCGGTCTTGTCATAGAATAAAGATTGCCCATGCGACTAGCGCAGGAAGTCTTGATTCTATTAAAGACACGGAGGCGAGAATTATCCCACCCTAAGGGAATACAGCTGTAAGAGGCATGGTATGAACTGTAAGGCATATCGCAGCAAATCTATGTAAATGCTTGATTATAACATGTGATAAATCGTATTCCCCTCCCTAACGTGCACATTTCTCTTTTTGCATAGGAGAGGAGCAAAAGAATCACAGAGATTAGAGTGTACGAAAGCAGCAGAGCTGCGGAGTTAGAATACGGAGATCCTACCAAGAGTAGAAAGGACAGACTCAGTTGGATTATACGAGAGGCAGTTGGATGTTAGACATTTGTTCAGTAACGCGAGCTGCAAAAGAAGAGGAAGGAACCCAGAGAGGCAATGACTTATAGTAGAAGGGATTGCCTGATTGGACAGTGAGAGAGAGGCTATTGGACTACCATATTGAAGAGCCTCATGGGGGATGTAATTTAGCCGAGTTAAGGCTAAGATGTTTCATTTTTTCTGTTTATACGAGTTATAAAAAAATATATATATATATACATTGAAACAAAAGAAAGATTTAAAAAGCTGTGGTTAGCAATAATTAAAGAAGTTAAGCATAGTGCTCGCCTCCGTGTCTTTAATAGAATCAAGACTTCCTGCGCTAGTAGCATGGGCAATCTTTATTGTGTCCTCCAACGTATTCCACATCTTTGACATGTAATGTCCGCAGCTGTGCACTTCGGAAACTTTTTCAGCAGAGGGCGTCCTGCGTCGATGACGCTGGGTCGATGTCCCTCGAAGGCCTCCGTTGAGGACAACGTCACAGTATGTTATAAATAGGATGCACCGCGCCCATAGCCTCAGTTCTGTTTTTTTCTGTGAATGTGTTGCCTCTTGAAACCCGACGCGCCTTGTGTGTTCATCGTTACGATGTCTTTCTCTTCGACGCCTCCGACTCCGCGGTCTGGCTTCAAGACCTGCCGGGACTGCAAATCGAAAATGTCGCTCACCTACCCGCACCGCATTTGTTTGTGGTGCCTGGCCGAGTCGCACGACACAGACGACTGCTCGAAATGCCAATCGCTGACTGCCAAGGTCTTGCGGAAGGGGAAGCTCCAGGTAGGTAGGGGCTCTAAGCCTGTTAAGTCCCGAACATCCAAATGTAAGTCCAAGGGGGTTTCCACCGACGACTCGAGGGGCGACTCTCCGCGTCGGAAGGAGTCCCGGGGATCTCAGTCCTGGAGTGGTTCCTGCCATTTGTCTTCCTCGTCCCGCCACTCTAGGAAGCGCAATCACCGGTCGCCTTCCCCGTCCTCCTCGGAGGATGGTGCCTCGAGGAAGGTAGCATGAGATCCCTGACATGGGTCCTCAAGATGCAGTGGTCGCAGTTCTCCGGCAAGATGACGGATACCGTTCAGATTCCACTCTCGGTCCCACAGGATCTTCTGTGGTGGGCCAACAAAGGGAACCTGATCAGGGGAACTGTTTTGGCAACTGTGGCCATAGGTGACGGTAGTGACGGCCGCTTCCCTCACAGGATGGGGCGCTCATGCCAAGGACTTGACCGCCAGTGGTCGTTGGTCTCTGTCGGAGTCCAGACTCCACATCAATCTGTTAGAGCTGGGGGCCATCAGGCTAGCCCTGAAGGCTTTTCTGCCCTCTGTACGGGGGAAGAGTGTCCTGATCATGACGGCCAACACAGTGGCCATGCATTACCTCAACAAAAAATGGGGGGTAGGGTCACTCCCGTTGTGCGGAGAGGCAATGCAGCTCTGGTTATGCGCCATCCAGCAGGAAATTTCGATCTCTGCAGTTCATCTGGCCAGAGACGAAAATGCGGTGGTGGATGCTCTGAGCAGGCAGAACACGATCTCTCACGTGTGGGAGTTGGCTCAGGAAGTCCTTCAGGAGATCTTTGCCCTTTGGGGAACCCTGCAAGTGGATCTCTTCACCACCAGTGTCAACCGGAAGTGTGAGGGATTCTGCTCAAGGGAATTTCCTCCAAGAGGAGCCTTAGGGGACGCGTTCGTAGTGGATTGGTCATTCCCACTGCTGTACGTGTTTCCTCCAGTCCCTGTCATTCGTCAAGTGTTGCGGAGGTTCGGTTCTCACATGATCCTCATTGCTCTGGATTGGGCCAGGAGAGCATGGTATCCTGCTGAGAGGACCTGCTCTCGCGCGAGAGGGGGAAGGGGGGTTAGGTTCTCCATCCAGAGGTCAAGACTCTCAACCTTCACGTTTGGTATCTGAAAGGTTGAGGTATAAGGATTGGGACCTCCCGGATGATGTGATTGAGGGGTTGCTTTCGGCCAGGCGGCCTGCAAGAAAATCCCTGTACCGATGTTGTTGGCGTAAATTCTGTGACGGGTGCAGAGATCACAATGTTGATCCTTTTCAGTGCTCCATTCCTATGGTTTTGTCTTTCTTACTTTCTTTGGCCCACAGGGGCCTTCAAGTGGGTACCATTAAGGTTTACCTCGCGATGCTGTCTATCTTTAAGTGCTCGTCTGAAGAATGTTCTTACTTTAAGATTCCCTTGATTTCTCAGTTTTTTAAAAGACTGACTAATGTATTCCCACCGTCCCCTTTCCAGGTGCCAGTTTGGGATCTGAATTTGCTTTTGAAATTTCTCATGGGTGCTCCGTTTGAACCTTTGCACTCTTGTCCTTTGAGATTACTGACCTTCAAGACTGTGTTTTTGGTTGCAGTTACTTCCGCTCGCAGAGTGAGTGAATTGCAGGCACTTTCATCTAAGCCACTGTCACAAGGACAGGGTTGTACTGCGGGTACGTCCATCTTTTCTACCTAAGATACTTTCTGAATATCATTTGAGCCAAAAGGTGGTTCTTACATCTTTCTACCCTCCTCCTCATCCTGGTAAGGAAGAGGAGCGACTCCATAGGTTGGATCTTAGGAGAGCTCTGAGCTTTTACATTTCTTTGGTGGGTAAGGACCCTCCTGATGGGTTGCGAGCTCATTCCACTTGGGGCGTGGCTTCTTCCACAGCCCTCCAGCGGCAGTTCCTATCAGGAACATTTGTGATGCAGCCACCTGGGCTTCAATCCACACCTTTGTTAAACATTACTCCCTGGATACAGTCCATGGTCAGTATATGGCCTTTGGTAAGGTGGTTCTCTATTCCGCAATCTGATTGGGTACTCTAAATTCTTTTCCCTCCTCCATTTCTTGGTATGCTTTAGGAGTCTGTTAAAGATGTGGAATACGTTGGAGGACACAATCCATTCGAAGAACAAGTTACTTACCAACTTTTAACGTTCTTTCGACTGGATTTTCCTCCAACGTATTCCACATCGCCCTCTGAGCCTGTCCCTCTGGAGAATTTCCTATGCAATTGCAGCTTACGCTTCCGCAAGGATATGTGCAGTCAAGCAGGCATGAGACTGGTGCCACACGTTCTGAGGGAAAAAACTTTAACTGAGGCTATGGCTTTATAACATCCGGTGACGTCGCCCTCGAGGACTTCGAGGGACATCGACCCGACATCTGCTGAAAAACTTTCCAAAGTGCACCGCTGTGGACATTACATGTCAAAGATGTGGAATATATTACAGGAACATCTAGTCGAAAAAACTTTACCAGTTGGTAAGTAACTTGTTCTTCGAGGGGATTGGGTCCGCCGACGTATTCCATATCTATGACAGTAATCACCATAGCTGTGCTGCTTCGGAGAATTTTCGGCATCTGCGTCCTGCGTCGTCGACGTCGATGCAGCGTCCTCGAGGACCTCCTCCGACGGCCGACGTCACTGGATGTTATAAGTAGGACGCACGATGCCCGTAGCCTCAGTTCCGTTTTTTCCGCAAACGTGTTTGTTCCTTAGATCTCGGTACGCCTTGAGTCTTTGGAGTTTCTGTTCATCTCGGTTCTTTGAACCTGTTCGTTTGTGAAGTTTTTTTTAAAAAAATATTTTTATTTTATTTTATAAAATCAAACAAACACACTACAACTGTTTCAAAACATAGAAAGCATCATATTCCAACACATTTTCAAACTCCCCAACTCCCCTCCTCCCCCCTTAAACTAGAGCCAGTTCTCACATGTCGTTTACGGGAACATCATTGGGTGGCACAATACTTAGGCAGCCATCATCCGGGTCCTCTGTTTTGTTGTCACCCTGGTGAGGGCTTGCCAACGAGGCCACCAATTGCCGGCAGGCCAGCAAGGGCCCTACTTCCTCCTCGCCCCCCCTAGTGACCGCTTCAAAACCAGACTACGGATTCAGCTTCCGCCCACCTCAAGAGGTCTGTCCACCATAACTCCACCCTAGGTCTGTGGGCCGCCTTCCAGCCCATGGCAAGCCTATGTTTGGCCAAGACATAAGCAAGGTCCTTTATCTTGCTTATGTGTTTCAAATGCCGTGGTCTAGGGAAAAGCCCAAGCATGCATGACCAGGCCGATTCCACATCCAGCACAACCCCCCCGCCGGCCAGTTTCGTCTTGACCTCGTCCCAAAATCTATGCACCTCCGGGCAAGCCCAGAACATGTGTAGCAATCCCGCATTCACCTCCCCACACCTGGGGCATTGCTGCATAGCTGATCCCCCAAACTTTGCAATCTTACCGGGGGTTAAATAAGCCCTGTCGGTAACATACAGTTGAAGCTGTTGGAATCTCGCGTTCCGGGACACCTTTTTTTGGTACCTCTGAGCCCGTTCCCACTGCCCATCCGTCATGGGTCCTCCCACCTCCTCCTCCCAATCTTGTCTCAATTGGAGCAACTCCTTCCTTGCCCTTACTCGCAGGAGCTCATATATCCTCGATATTTCGTGCCCGCCCTCCGATACATCATACATGGTTTCCAGGGAGGCGTCTGGGTCTTCCGCTAGCACTGTCTCAGGCCATCTTTCTCTAGTCTTTTTCACAAGCCTAGTGTAGGTTATATATTGGCCACCATGTACTCCCGTCTCTTCCTGCAACCTCTGAAAGTCCACTGCCTCCCCTTCCTGCCATATGTCCCCGAGGGTGGCTAGGCCTACCTGTTCCCAGTAGCCGCCCCTTGCCCACCAGTTTGTCTCTGCCCAACCACACCACTTCCATCAGAAAGTATGGGGCTGTATCTCCACGCAGGAGCCTGGCTTTCACCGAGTCTTCAGCCAAGAGCCACCTGGCCACGTACTGCAGCTGCCCCGCCAGGTAATAGAGTTCAAAATTAGGCAGGCCTACCCCCCCTCCCCTGTCACACGGGTTCTGGAGCTTCCACAGAGCCACCCTATTCCTAGAGCTGCCCCACACGAAACCCCTACACACGCTGTGAAGTTTCGCGAATAGGCTCCTGGGTATCAGAAACGGGACATTTACGAAGAAGTGCAAAAGTCTAGGCAGGACCACCATCTTGAGCAAGGCTGCCCTCCCCATCATTTTCAGGGGCAATCTGGACCAGAATACCATGCTGTTCTTGATCCCCTCAATTGCCGTTTCCGTGTTGTGCTTGTGTTCTGCCTCGACCTTGTGGTAAATATTTATTCCCAAATACCTAAATGTCACGGGCTGCCATGGTATTGGCAGGACAGGCAGCCTCTGCACCGGGACATTCCTATATGTGCCCAAGGGGAACAGACTGGACTTTCCAGGGTTCACCGATATTCCCGAGAGGATGGCGTACCGTTCTATTACCTCTAGCACGTACTGTAGGTTTTCCTCTGGGTAGCGCAAATAAAGGAGCATATCATCCGCATATAATGATATCAGATACTCTCCACTGGCAGTGTTTATGCCCACCCCCCCATATTGTTGTCGCAGGCATATTGCCAGCGGCTCCAATGCCAGTATATATAGCATGGGTGACCAGGGGCATCCCTGTCTGGTCCCCCTGCCTAGTTGCCAAGAATCTGAGACTATGGACCCTGTCTTGACCCTCGGGGTGCTATAAAACAACTGGACCCATCTGAGGTATCCAGGTCCCATTCCGTACCCCTTCAGGACCCCTTTCAGCCAGGGCCATCGTACCGAGTCGAAGGCCTTGACCGCGTCTAACGACACTATAGCCAGCTCACCCGTGTCTTCCTCTGTTTGGTCTATGACATGGTGTAGCCTCCTGTGGTTATCGGTGATGTTCCTACCTGGAACATATCCCGTCTGATCTGGGTGTATCAGTTTCTTAATCACCCTCTTCAGTCTATTAGCCAGCACCGCCGTGAGTGTTTTGCTGTCCTGGTTAAGCATGGACAACGGTCTGTAAGACCCGCGCTCCACGGCCGGTTTGCCTGGTTTCAGGAGTGGGATGATTACAGCCTCACGGAGGGACAACGGGAGTTCTCCCTGCTCATAGGCCTCATTGAAAGTAGCAAGCAGTGGCAGAAGCAACTCTTGCTGGTATGTTTTGTAGAACTCGCTGGGCAGCCCATCCGAACCCGGCGCCTTGCAAGTGAGCAAGTTCCGAATCACTACCTCCGGCTCGTCCGAGGTGATGGGTGCGTCTAACTCAGAACGTTCTAGATCATCTAAGGTGGACAGCTCAATGTCCCCCAATGTGTCCAGTATGTCTTGACCCATATCCTTCCCCGTGTCCTCATACAAGTGTCTGTAAAACTTAAGGAATTCCTCATTTACCTCTTTCTGGGTGTTGCATATGCAACCTCCCTCGCCCTGAATCTCACTAATCACTGAGCGGGGGGTCTCACTCTTATACAGCCAAGCCAGCAGTCTGCCCGGCTTGTCGCCCCCTGCATGTATCCTCTCCGTATATTTCCTGTAGCTGAGTCTGCACAGTCTATCCCAGAGTGCGCTGCAGGACAACTGTAGCTCCTCTACTTTGGTTCTGTTATCATAAGCGGTGCTCTCGCAACGCGTGAGCTCCTCTAGCTCCCTTTCCGCCTCCCGGAGCTCCCTTTCGACCACCCCCCTGTAGCCCCTTAGCTTGGGAAATGGCTACCCCACGCACCACCACCTTAAACGCTTCCCACAGTGTTCCCACAGAGCCTACGCTTCCCGTATTTGTATCAAAGTATTCTTCAATGGCATCCCTCAGGCCCTCCCGAAACCCCTCATCCTGCAGAGCCTCGGTCCTTTAGCCACCGGTGCCGTTTTTCCTGCCCTGTCCTTGGACCTGTCCATTCTGGGGTCTACGGTACAGTTAAAGTCCCCCCCCCACACACTACCGTACCCGCTGCCAGGGGGCCAAGTTTACCGTAGAGGGTCCTAAAGTAAGCCGCTGTATAGTTATTGGGGGCATACAAATTTATGATGTGCACTTCTCTGTTTTCCAAGAGACCCGTTACCACCACCATTCTACCCTCCAGGTCCACCGTAGAATCAAGCACCTGAAACGGCATGTGGGGCACCACCCAGATGACAACCCCTCTGGCATACGCCAAGTACGCCGCCTCCACAACAGTGCCCTTCCATTTCCTCCTGACCACCTCCAGCCTTTCCCTAGTGAGGTGGGTCTCTTGCAGCAGGGCTATGTCTACGCGCATCCTCTTTAAATACAACATCACTTTGTTACGTTTAAGGTAGCTGTTGAGGCCCCGTACATTCCAGGTCACGATTCTGAGATTACCCGATGCCATCTGGTCGGTCTATCTCCATCCCGCCCCTTCCCATAATGTTCCCCACATAGGGTTGTTTCCTGGCTCTTTCCCTTCTATTCACGAACAGTGCCCCCTCCCCCCTTCCCCAACCTCACACCACTGCACATAACTCCCCCCCCCCATCCCCGCCAACCCCCAAATCCCTGGATCTCAGGCCTACCCACGTCTGGACCCGTCTCGTGACCAAGAACAAGGACCCCGCGGGGTGTCACCAATCCAACAGTGACCTAACTAAATATACTACTATCGGGTGCAGAGGTTGCTCCCCAGGAGCTCCCAGTCATCTATTTAGGAGAAGTGAATTCAACGGGACCCGCCGGCAGATGCCGAGACTTCCTCCACACAAGCACAATATCAAACTATATTCCAGTCCCAATGTCATAGCTATGGCCTCACGGGTGCCTCTGCCACGTGCTACTTATCTCCAGCCGCTTCTGTCTGGGCATCCGATTCCTGAGGTCGACCTTGCATATCCAACCATTCCATCGCTTCGCTCGGCGTCTCAAAGAAGAGGGATCTGTTCTTATAAAACACCTTTAACCTGGCGGGGTAAAGCAACATGTAGCGGTGGCCTGCTTCTCTAAGCCTCCTCTTCACCGTTCCAAAGTTCATTCGACTCTGTTGTACGAGCAGCGTATAATCCGGATACGGCGTTATATTCGCTGACCCCCTTTCTATCGTGCCTCCTTACCAGAAAAATTGAAAATCTTCTCGCGGTCACGATAGTTCAAGATCTTCGCGATCAACGGCCACGGGGGGGCTTCTGGGGCCGGTCTCCTGGTCAGGGCCCTGTGCGCCCTTTCGACCGCGAACCCCTGGGTCAGCTCCCCGCCTGTAATCGCCTGCAAAAGCCTGGTTTCAACGAAATCCGTAGGGTTCAATCCTTCCATTCCCTCCGGTACCCCCACTATGCGAATGTTGTTGCGCCTGGCGCGCCCCTCTGCCTGCTCTGCTCTGTCCTCCAAATTGCCCACTCGTTGCACGAGGGCATGAAGCTCCTTGGCGTGTGTGTTGCACGCCTCCGTGGTCGGGGCCAACTCCTTCTCCAGTTCCCCAGTGCGCTCCGCGATCGTTCGCACATCCTGGCGCAACAGGTTCACCTCTTCTCGGACCGCTGCTATCTAAAGGTTTAAGCCCTCTTGCAGCTCTTTCATGGCCAGGCCCAGCTTCGTCTCCCAGGCCACCTTCAAGTCGGCAATTGCTGCCAGCACATAGTACCCGGTGGGTCCGTCGCCGCCGCAGGGGTTTCTTTGCTCTTGCCCCCCTCCATCGTGGGCTGTTTGATCCGGGGTCGCACCACCTTGGAGGACATCCCAGCGGCGTCGGTTGGGCCCACGCGCCCAGCTGTATCCTCGCGGGGTTCGCTCGCCGGCCTCTTCACAGCGAGGTTCCGCTGGACCCGGGTTCACTCTGCTAGCCCACCATGATCCAGGGCCTCTTCAGTGTGGGTTCGCCCTTATGTTTTTGCCTTCTGCCAGAGGCGCATGCGACCCGTCTGTCTGGTTGGGCTTGCCCACGTTTCGACCAACTTCCTCAGCTCATCGGACCATTTATGGCCCTTTGTCCACAGATGGCCATCTTGGGTGCTCCCCTTCCTTTGCGCGACCGCCACCTTCTTCAGAGTTTAGTTCCGTGGATATGCAGTCTCGCTGGTGGGGAGGGCACTCACCATGTGCCCCCCACTTTCATACGCCTTTGGTTATACCGTGGGCTCGAAAGTCCGCCAAAAACCATCACTTCTTCCCAGGATCAGGATCGGATCATCGGGAGCTCCTCCAAGGAACGTCCTCTCACGTAGCCATCAAGCCATGCCCCCCGTTCGTTTGTGAAGTTATTCTTCGTGAAGATGTCTACCTCGTCTTCCACACCGCATCCGGGCTTTAAGAAGTGCGGGGACTGTGGGTCCAAGATGTCAGTCACAGACTCGCACAACGCCTGCCTCTGGTGCCTCGGGGAGGCCCATGACACGGATAAATGTGTCGACTACCAGTCGCTCACGTCGAAAGACTTGCGGGAGTGCAAGAAGAAGTTATTGGTAGGTAAGGTGTCCAAGCCCCGGAAGTCGAGGTCTGCAGGGCTTTCGACAGATGACTCGAGGGGCGACTCTCCACGTCGTCGTCAGAAGTCCAGTGGGTCTCGGTCCCGGAGTCGGTCTCGCCACTCCTCTGCCTCTTCGAGGCACTCCCGGAAGCGACGTCATCGGTCGCCTTCCCCGTCCTCATTTGAGGACTCCGCCCATCGGCGGGTCGCTTACCCCAACAAGCATGCGACACCGGAGGAATGGGCTTCCTTCGGGAAGAAAATGTTGGCAATTCTTGAATCGCAGGGCACTGGTCCGTCCGTGCCTCCGAGTGGGGTCGGTCCTGATCAGCTGAGAGACGCCGCTCGCATGCCTTTGGGCTCGGGTGGTTGTCAGGATTCGCGGGAAAGGTCCCGCTCAGACAAGGGGAATCGTTCTCGGCATGACTGCTCCAGGTCCAGGTCCAGGTCCTCGACGCGCTCGAGACCGCATGAACCTGTGAAGTCTTCGAGGAAGACGTCGACGCATGTGGCGCCGAGGTCGTCGACAGACTCTCTCGAGGCCCCGCCTCCGAGGACGTCGTCGATGCCTTCGGTGCCCAGGATGTCGAGGGACACGCTCGGGGCTCCGCCTTCGCGGCCTGTGTCGACGCCGTTGATGCTGTCGGCGCCGCGTCTGTCGTCGACGCTGATTCTCTCGACGCCGGCGCCAATTCACTCGACGCCCTCAACGGCGTGTCGACGGGGGTACCCCGTGGCTCGGGGGAACCACCTAGAAAGGCTCTGGTCCAAGGTCAAGCATGGCTTTGGTTCCCGTTCTGTGACTTCTTACCACCATCTGGAATTAATTTCAGAGGTGGATGAAGGCTCTGATGATGCCATGGTGCCAGACACGGTGCCTGACGAGATTCTCTCGGGTCATAGCCCGTTTGAGGACCTGAGGCAGTCCCTGCATGATGCTAGTGGGCTGGACACCTCTCCGGAGGTGGAGTTTTGTAGGCCTGAGACTGGCACTCATGCCGATTCTTCGTACCGGCGCCTTATGTCACGGGTCACTGAGTACTTAGGATGGTCTGCTCCCCCAGGGGAGTTTGTTCAGGATGACCTTACAGATATCCTCGACATTGGTCCACCAACTGACCCAGTACTGCCTTTTCATATGGCCCTACCGAGGAGGGTGGCGGCGGCTTGGACTGCTCCGGAGACTCTCCCGGCAGTGAGCAAGTCTTTGCCACGAAAATACCGCCCAGCCAGTAGTGACCCCTGCTACTTGTCCAAGCACCCTACCCCGGAGAGTTTGGTGGTGCAGGCGGCTACGGCCCTGGCAAAGCAGGCGTCGTACCTACCATCCCTCCCGATAGGGACGACAAGAGTTTTGATGGCTGGGCGAAGAAAGTGTTTTCTGCAGGGGGTATGGCGCTTCAAGCGGCCAATTCCATTTGTGCCTTGTCTCGTTTCACACACTCTATGGAACTGTTTCCTTGGCGGCTGAACATATTCCCGAAGGGGATGAACGGGATGGTTTCCTTGCCATGGTTCAGGATGGCAAGGATGCTATGTGTGAGGCCATTCAGTCGGGTTTGGACATGGCAGATTGCGTCAGCCAGTCCATGGTGGCGAGCACCATGATAAGCAGGTTTGCGTGGTTGCGGAAGTCGGGTTTGCTCCTGATGTGCAGGCCCGTCTCCTCAACATGCCCTTTGACGGGGAACATCTTTTTGGCAGCAAGGCTGACGAGAGCCTCGAGAGGTTGCAGACCTCCAAAGCTGCAGTGAAGTCGTTGGGCATTGCAGTTCGACAACCTCTGACTTTTCGTCCTAGGGGACAGCAATGGAGAGGAGGTTCCTTTCGTTATTATTCATCCTTTGGTAAAGCGAGAGGAGCTGCCAGTCAAAGGGGCCCCCGTAGGAGTGCCAGAGGTGGAAAACAAGGTACTTGAGGTGCCAAGGCCGCTCGGGCTGTTGCCTCTTTGCCCTCGGGCAACGCCGCAGCCGCTTCAGCTCAGTCATGAGACTATGTCCCATGGTTCGCCGGTTGGGGGAAGACTGGCGCAGCATCTTGCAGAATGGCGCGCCATTACTTCAGATTTGTGGGTTCTGGAGATCATAACCCACGGCTACTGTCTTCCTTTCCGGCAGAGGCCTCAAGACAATCCACCGGGGAATCTCTCTTTAAAGAGTCCGGATCCTCCTTGCGCAGGAAATTCAATCCCTGCTGGAGAAAGGCACCATAGAACTGGTGCCTGTAGCGGAGAGGAACAAGGGATGGTATTCCCCTTATTTTTTGATTTCCAAGAAAGACGGGGCATTGAGACCCATCATGGACTTGCACGGTTTGAACAAACTCCTCAGGAAGGACAAGTTCAAGATGGTTACTCTCTCTCAAGTCCTCCAGTCCCTTCAACTTCAGGACTGGTTGGTGTCTCTCGACCTCAAGGATGCTTATTTTCATGTGCCGAACCATCCAAAGCACAAGAAGTACCTGAGGTTTGCGGTTGGCGACTCGCAGTTTCAGTTTCGGGTCCTGCCGTTCGGATTGATCTCCGCCCGAGGGTCTTCACCAAGCTCATGGTAGTGGTGGCAGCGCACCTCAGGAAAGGGGGGGATTCACGTCTACCCCTACCTGGACGATTGGTTCATCAGGGCGCGCTCTCCCGAGCAAGTCCTGGATCATCTGTCAGTCACCTGGCACTCCCTCCACAAGCTGGGCTTCTCCCTCAACTTAAAGAAGTCCCATTTGACACCAACTCAGAGGCTCCAGTACATCGGAGCAGTGCTCGACACGTCCCTGGGGCAGTGTTTTCCACCCCAGGTGAGGGCTCATCACATTCTGCAGATGGTCGACAAGTTTCAACGTGCCCAGAGTCTCCCGGCGTTCAAGTTCTTAAGGTTGTCCGGCCTCATGGCATCCTGCATTCTACTGGTGCCAGAAGCTAGGTTGCGAATGAGATCTCTGCAATGGGCTCTCAAGATGCAGTGGTTGCAGTCCTCCGGCAGGATGTCGGATCCCGTTCAAGTGCCGCCGTCGGTCACCCAGGATCTTCTGTGGTGGGCCGACGAAGGCAATCTGATGAGGGGGGCTCCATTTTGGCTGCCCTGACCGGAGGTGACGATCGTGACTGATGCATCCCTCACGGGTTGGGGAGCTCATGCCAACGAGTTGACAGTCAGCGGTCATTTGTCTCCGTCGGAGTCCAGACTCCATATCAATCTTTTGGAGCTGAGGGCCGTCGGGCTAGCCCTGAAGGCTTTTCTGCCGACTGTACGAGGAAAGAATGTCCTGATCCTGACGGACAACACGGTGGCCATGTACTACCTCAACAAAAAGGGTGGGGCAGGGTCACATCCTCTGTGCAGGGAGGCGATGCAGCTCTGGTTCTGGGCAATCCAGCAGGAAGTTTCGATCTCTGCAGTTCATCTGGCAGGAGATGAAAACGAGATGGCGGACGCTCTGAGCAGGCAGAGCGCGATCTCTCATGAGTGGGAGTTGGCTCAGGAGATTCTCCTGGAGATCTTCGCCCTTTGGGGGACCCCTCAAGTGGATCTCTTTGCCTCCAGTGTCAACCGGAAGTGCGAGAGGTTCTGCTCGCAGGAATTTCCTCCAAACGGAGCCTTAGGAGACTCGTTCGTGGTGGAGTGGTCTTTCCCACTGCTGTACGCATTTCCTCCAGTCGCCGTCATCCCGCAAGTACTGGGGAGGTTACGGAGGTTCGGTTCCCGGATGATCCTCATTGCTCTGAAGTGGGCCCGGAGGACGTGGTACCCAGACCTTCTCGACTTGTACATCTGCCCTCCACGTTGTCTTCCCTACCGAGACGATCTGCTCTCACGGGAGGGGGGGGTCAGGTTCTACATCCAGAGGTCAGGTCCCTCAACCTTCATGCTTGGTTTCTGAAAGGTTGAGGTATAAGGATTGGGACCTCCCTGAAGACGTGATGGAGGTGTTGCTTTCGGCCAGAAGGCCCGCAACAAAGTCCCTGTACTGTTGCCATTGGAGAAAGTTCTGCAACTGGTGCAGGGTGAGAATGTGGATTCTTTTGCATGTGAAATTCCCATGGTTCTGTCTTTTTTGCTTTCTTTGGCCCGTAGCGGCCTTCAAGTGGGTACCATTAAAGGTTACCTGGCGGCGCTGTCCATATTTAAGCGCTCGTCTGAAGAGTGTTCCTATTTTAAAATTCCTTTAATTTCTCAGTTTCTGAAAGGGCTCACTAATGTTTTCCCTCCGTCACCTTTCCAGCTGCCCGGTTGGGATTTGAACCTTGTTCTCAAGTTTCTGATGGGTACTCCGTTTGAGCCTTTGCATTCATGCCCTTTGAGACTGTTAACTCTGAAAACTGTATTTTTAGTTGCGGTCACTTCCGCTCGCAGAGTGAGTGAGTTACAGGCACTTTCAGTTAAGCCACCCTTCACTGTGTTTCATAAGGATAGGGTTGTCCTTAGAGTTCGTCCTTCTTTTCTTCCGAAGGTGGTGTCGGAATTTCATTTAGGCCAGAAGGTTGTTCTTCCGGCATTTTATCCTCCTCCACATCCTGGTAAGGAAGAGGAGAGGCTCCATAGGCTTGATCATAGGCGAGCGTTAAGCTTTTATATTTCATGCATGTCCCGGGTCAGAGTGGACGATCAGCTCTTTCTTGGTTACACTGGAAAGCATTTGGGACAGGCTGTGATGACAGACTTTGTCTCGCTGGATTATTTTGACTATCTCTGAGTGTTACCGCTTGGCGGGTAAGGACCCAACGGTCGGCTTATGGGCCCATTCTACCGGGGGTATGGCTGCCTCTACTGCCCTGCAGAGGGGTGTTCCTATTCGCAACATCTGTGATGCAGCCACCTGGGCTTCGGTACATACTTTTGTAAGTCACTATTCCCTGGATTCCATCCGGGGGCAGGATCTGGCCTTCGGCAAGGTAGTCCTTTACTCCGCAATTTGATTGGGCATGCTGAATTTCTGTTTTCTAAATTCTTTTCTCTCCTCCTTGCATTGGTACTGCTTTGGGAGTCTGTCATAGATATGGAATACATCGGAGGACCCAATCCCCTCAAAGAACAAGTTACTCTCTTACCTGGTAGCGTTCTTTCGATGGGATGGTCCGACGACGTATTCCATATCTCTCCCTCCCTACCTTCCCCACTACAGAATTTCTTATACGATTGCAGCTTACGTTTCCACAAGGCTTTGTGTGTCAGACTGGCAGAAGACTGGTGGCACACATTCTGGGGAAAAAACTACAACTGAGGCTACGGGCGTCATGCGTCCTACTTATAACATCCAGTGACGTCGGCCGTCGGAGGACGTCCTCGAGGACGGCACATCGACGTCATTGACGCAGACGCCGAAAATTTTACTGTCATAGATATGGAATACGTCGTCGGGCCATCCCATCGAGAGAACGTTACCAGGTAAGAGCGTAGCTTGTTCTTCTCACTTGTTCCCACATGCTAGGCAATTCCGCCTCCAATATCTGGGAGCCCATGTCCCTATCCCATTTAATCTTAACCCCTAAATCCTGCTCGGGAAATTTGCTTCGTACCCCCTGATAAATCTGGGAAACCTACCCATGTCCCCCACCCACCTGTGAGTGTAGCACCTGCATCAACGGTCTCATGTTTGGCTCCTCAGGAAAATCTATCCAAATGGCTGGCCGCGTCCCATAAGTGAGGAAATGCCCATTCGGCATCCTGTACTGAGCACTCCACTGCTCAAACGACATCAGTGTCCCATCCTCAAACAAATCCCCCAATGTCTGACAACCCCTATCTCCCAAGTCAGTTAACCCCCTCCACCTCATTGCCGACCATATTCCTGGGTCCACACTCCACGTCAAATCAACGCTATACATCCCTTTCGCATGCAGCTTCCCCAGAAGCCCGCACCACCTGAAATACATTGGTGGCCCATCAGCCTCCACGGCCCCTCCACCGTTTCTCATAATACGTCTGTTCCCTGCTGGTGGGAGGGTGCCCAATAGTCCCGTCAATCGCTCCTCCCTTGTTTCTGCCCATACTAGTATTGCCTGCAGTTGTGCCGCCATGATGTACCATGAGTAATCCGGCAAGTTGAGGCTCCCCTCCAACCGCAGGCAACTCGCCATAAAAACTCACCTCCTGTAACGCTTACCTGGTATCCACGGGGACGTCACTCAGCCTGTTCTGACCTCTTGCGACCTCAAACTCTTCCCTGGAGGCTATTCAACTGGAGACTGGGCCTGAAACACAGGATTGGTAGAGTTTAACTCCCTATTGTATGTGTGTGTTTGAACCACTTCTTCCCCGGGGTCCAACCCTTCCCTTTGATCCGCAGCTCACCGTGTTTTCTTGGATAGTGTGCTCTCCATCCTGCCTTCAGCGCAGGGGCGCGTTGATTGATGCAGGCTCGTTGATGCCTAGTTACTTCACTGGCAAGAGTCCGACAGGTAAGTATAATGAGTCTTTTGAACAGTTCTCTAACTTCGTTCCTTTCCTTCCTTGGATGATGGCCGGTGTCCGGGGATGGCGGCGTGCTGCTGAGATGAGTAGCGCTGAAGGTGAGTGAGAGCTCGATGCGCGATGCACCCCTTTCGTATTTGCATTGAACTGAGTTATTTTTCTGTGTCTTTTAGGTGCCGCGATGTTTTCAGCGTGGATGCCGGTTATGAAGAACAAATGTCGTGGGTAAGCGCGGTATGCGGCGCCTCTAGATGTTTCCACACTAACCTGGAGTGTCTTTTCCCTCTTGCAGCTGGATGCGAAGTTCCGGAGACAGAGTTCCCCCAGAGCGGCGGGATTCAGGTAAGCGTTTGAAGCTCGTACAATATTTAAAAATAAGCGAAGATTTGCAGAGTGCTTACTAATTCCTTTTTTTCTGTTCTTTTCCCTTTTCCTTAGGAAGCGGCGTGCCGGGATGGGGATGACACCGCCGAAGATGCCCGCAGAACAGAAGGAGCGTTGACTGATGGGCAGAAGCACTGCAAGGTAAGGCTGTTCCTAACGGTGTTCTTGTTCTTGCAGGAGCTGAACGCAGAATAAAGATGCAGGCCTACTGGAGACCGATCCGAACACGGTGAGTGTCACGCAACGCAAAGCATGTTTCTCAGCCTGGGTGTGGCTTAAATAGTCTCTGGGTATCCCAGGTGCTTCTGGGCTGAACCACACCCAAAAGACTAGACCGCACATGCAGTTCTGGGAACCGAAATATGTGGGGGCATCCATCTTGTTCCCATCAATGCACTACAAGTCCAATCCCCAATGTTATCCTATGGGAGTGAGTGAGTGAGTCTGGTGCCACAAGCTCCAAGTCTGACTCCAAGTGGGTCTTTGGAGGGATGGAGAGGCCCTTGGGAGCCATGTAGGTGATCGTGGCCTGGCTCCAGCCTGACATCTTGGAGGGCTGGGGACATGAGGGGCAGGAATCATGACACATCCTCCCTTCATTCCACAGCAATTTACCAATCTTTTTGTTGAACATCTTAAAATACATTTTCTTAATGTCACGCGGAGTATTAATAAAGAAGTAAAGTAGCCTTGGGAGTTTGACCATCTTACATAGTGCCACCCTCCCCATTAGTGTCATGGGTAGCTGTTTCCAAAATTGGACCGATTCCCCTATTCCCGACAACGCCCTGCTAGTTTTATTCACAAACGTTGCCTAAATGTCATGAAAGATTTGGATGCCCAGGTACCAAAATGATTCCCCTTCCCTTGGTATAACCCAATCCGGGATGGTGGCTATATCGCAACTGCGAAGGCCCCCACCGGAAACAGCAATGCTTTCTCTTCATTGATGCGGAGACCCTACAATGTCTGAACATTTCCCAATATCTCCAGTAACATTGACATATTGTCCAGCCGATTCCCCCACATACAGCAGCAAATCGTCCTTGTATAAAGAGACTTTATCTCACCCCCCCATAAGTATCCCCGCCTCACTCATCTCCTTCCTAAAATACTGCGCCGGTGGTTTCAATGGCACCCCTGTCTTGTCCCTCTACCTAGCATCCACTGTGGTGAGACCCAGTCATTCGTTTTCACTCTGGCCATTGGCTTGTTGTATAATAATCTGAGCCACCGGCAGATGTTGTCGCCAACCCCAAAGGCCCTCAGCACCCTAAACAGCCATTGCCACTCCAGAGAATCAAAGGTCTTCATTGCCTCAAAGGATGTTGTTAGAGGTTGTATTATTATTATGTTAAAGGTGTATGTTCTTTAATCATACATCTATTTGTTTACCTTGGATACTGTTGTCATTACTAGTTTCTGACTCTGACTTCTGACTCGCTTATCAGATGAGCTCAATAAAGAGTTGTAACTGTTCTTACCTGGCGTGGACCCATTATTGCCATCAAAACATTTGGCGACAAGGATGGCGAAATTGCGACCTCCGGCAAGCCTTTCTGCTCCATGCAGCCATGAGGTAGTTTGAAGCCACGTTAGTCACCTGGCGCTGGTGTGGCGTATTCCCGAGTGCTGGGAGGAGCGCAGATGATCAGACGATCTTGACAATCCCACACTGTGACCCACGACGAGTTAGTGTGGGGAGGCTGCGAGGTCGAAGCAAGAGCTCACTGTACCTTTCTTGTGTGGACGTCGAAGGAGGAGCCTGACGTGGAGGAGACGTGTTACAGCCCGCGGCTGGGTGGAAGAAATCCGAGTGATGTCTGCAGGCTCGCTGGCTTAGCAGACAGGTAGACATCGGAAATCTGGAAATTTGCTGGTTTGGGGTGCGCATTGTTTGAATTCTCTGCAGGATCAAAGGCGCTGATTGAGCATGCAGGGGAGTCCTGTGCTACGGCTACGCAGCGAACTGCAATTCCATACTTCACGTGACCGCATCACGTGGGTCGGCATACGGAAAAGAGGGAATAAGAAGCGTAGATATCAACGTAGTGAGCTACCAGGGAGATGCAGTGTGCAAGGAGTATCTGATGAACTCCGTAGGGAGAAGGACACAAGACTTTGGTGGTGAGTGTGCTCTGTGTAATTTAAGCCGCGTGTGAAGAATAATTGGGACAATTTTAGGGGAGACAATGAGGGAGTGAGCCATCGAGATAAGAGGAACTGACCACTATTGTCTCTGAATTTGAGCCATACACACGGATAACTGTCTGGGACACCAAATGGCTAACGTCCCAGCTCACATGTTGTTTATGGCTACTCCAAGTGAACCCAGAACAAAGTGATCTGACTGCAAGCAAGGCATCATAAAATATGCCCTGGCTGCATTTGGTCCTAATTACTCCAGTGAAAGAAAGAAGGCACTTTTATTCCACTGTTTGAGACCAGCAGGTCAAGAGATCTTAAAGAAGCTACCTGATCCTGCTGGACTAGAAGGGGCAGGAGCCTTTGAAATAACTTTGGCGAAATTAGACAAACATTTTGAGGTGGAAGAGAATGTAATTTTAGAGAGATAGAAGTTTGCCACCAGGGAGCAGAAAGGAGGGGAGAGCATTGAGGATTTTATAACAGCGCTGAGAGGTCTTGCCGTTAAATATCAATTTACGCACTGTTGTGAGGAACACTTATGGGATCAACTCATGATCAAGTGCACTAATGATCAAGTAAGACAAGAGATGTGGCGAGAAAAAAAAAACATGTCTAGAGCCATAGCTAAGAATGTGGAACATACAGAAAAGTGTATCAAGACTTTGCAAAATGACAAAGGTGGAGACAATGCTCTTCACAAATCGGCATGGGAGGAAGGTGCCGTACAGAAGGTGACCAAGCTGGGGCAAAGACAGACTCCTCAATTTAACACTGGATATGTGAGGAGGAGGGACAGAGAACATTTTGGTGAACCCAATGCTGCTGTTAACAGATATGTGGGGAGACAGTGGAATTTGTTTAGAGATCCCAGGGGAGCATCTGGAAGAAGATGTTTCAGATGTGAGAGCATGTTTCACATGTCAAATGACAAAGATTGCACAGCTGTGCATATTGTGTGCTGTGATTGTGGTAGAAAAGGACACATTGCTCGATGTTGCAGTAATTTTAATTTAGGAGGCCAAGTCAGAGAGGTTACTTATGATGTTGGGGAAGATGATTATGTGAAATTGGGAAGAAAGGTAGTGAACTCAGTGTATGCAATTTCTGGAAAAGTGAGGAAGGCAAAACCATATCCTATGACATTGGTTAGTGGTGTTCAAGTGTCAATGTTAATTGATAGTGGAGTTGACTACACTTTAATCAGTGTGGAGACATGGAGGGATACATTTAAATGTTGCACGTTGTGGGAAGCAAATGTGAGAGCGAATGCTTATGGAGGTGCACACATTGAGATATTGGGGAGTTTTGAAGCTGAAATACAGTTTAAGGGGAGGAAAGCTTATTCAGACATATTTGTGACAAACAAGGGTGGTGAATTATTGTCTTGGAGTGATCCAACGGAATTGAAAATCAAACTGGATGCCAGTCACCCAGAACAGGTCCAAGTAGTGGATATGGCAAATGAGAATGTTGGGGGTGATGATGGTAGGACTAAATTAAAACTCAGAGTGGTGAGTCTGGAAGAGATATACAACAGTTGTTTACAGACCCACTGGGATGTTTGAAAGGTTTTGTTCACAAGATTAGATGAAACAGGGTGCAGTATCCAAAGTGGCGAAATTGCGTATAGTGCCGTTAGTGTTGCACAAAGAGGTTGAGGCGGATCAATTAAGGATGGAAAGTGAAGGAATCATTGAGCGAATACAATCATCAGAGTGGGTCAGCCCTATTGTGATTGTTAGGAAGCCGAATGGCTTAATCAGGCTTTGTATAGACTTACGCGATCTAAACAGCATGGTAATTCCTGACAAATTTACTCTACCCAGGATTGATGATTTATTGGTGCAAGTGGCAGGGGCTAGATTATTTTCTATTTTAGATTGTTAAGCTCACCTGTTATCCACAGGGATGCCACCCAGCCCTGGTTGGATGATTTGCACTCTCAAACCTTCTCCCGGTCCCTTGGTAAGGCCTCTGGTTAAAGATGGGTCTGCAACATAGGAGAGCTGGATTCAATACAAGATTGTCTATGTTTTGCCACCTCCCTTAGCCTCAACTCCTTCCTCCCCCTTGGGCCTTCTCCTCACCTAAATATTGTAAAAGGTGGATTCTCTTTCCTGCTCCTCGTGGCAGGGGCGCGTGGATGTGGGGGCGAGCAGCGACCAAGTTACTTCACTGTTGCAAAACCCCCTGTGGGAATCCAGGCCTGCTGCGGCTCCGTAGGTTTGCTGTTTTACAGTCTTTATATGCAGTTCTTATGTTCCGTTTAGTTCGAATAATAATGTCTTGCTTCTCTCCTTTTAGGTATGGAAAGGTATTTTGGTGTTGTCATGCAGTTTGAAGATGAGCATGGGCCGGTAGGCGAAAGCGCGGTGTGTGAGATGCTGTCCGGTGAGTAATGTGCAATGCGCGGCTCTGTTTCGCCTTTTATACTGCTAACCTGTGTCTTTTGTATCCTTGCAGGTTGCGATGTTTCTCGCCGAGCGCTGTAATGTTCCAGCAATGATACTGACCAGGAGATGACTACCCAAGTAAGAATTGTGTGGCTTTCTTCATTCGGGAGGAAACGGGAGTAAACGCTTACTAATGCTGTCTTTCTTTCTCCTCTTTCCAGGTTATGGTATTCCAGGATGCATGCCGTGCCGGATGATGGAGTTCGTACCTTCAGGTGAGTGGAACTGAAGTCAGCGATGGATTGAAGGTAAGTTTCGTAGTGTTCTTTCTCTCTCTGCAGGTCCTTGGTTTCAGGTAAACTGCCATCAAAGAACTGGACACGGTGAATGTTACGCTGCCCACAGCAGAATAACGCAAAGTATGTTTAAATAGTCTCAGGTAAAGTAGTCCAGGAAAAATAGTCCCAGGCCTGCCACACCCAAAGTAGTCCAGGTAAAGTAGTCCCAGGCCTGCCACACCCAAAAGACTAGACCACATAGCTCAGTTCCTTGTAACTGAGCTATGTTTGTGCCTCCATGTTGGCTGAACCCCCCAAAGTTAAATAGTCCCAAGTAAATAGTCCCATTCTAATGCTGGTCTTCATGATGGTTATGAGCCTGGCGCCAAAAGTGCCAGGACTGACTCCAAGAGAGTCTTGGGTGAGGTTTTAAGGCCTTTGACCCGGCCCTAACTGGAAGGCTGACTTGCCAGTGAGTGACAAGATTTGAAATCAGCCTATAACCAAATAGAATTACATAGCGAGTGCAGGGATTTAACAGCATTTATCACTCCAATAGGTCTTTTCATATGTAGAAGGATGCCATTTGGTTTGGTATCTGCTGCAAGCGTATTTCAGAGTGTGATGTACATGTTGTTGGGGGGAGAAGTAGGTGTACTATGCTATCAAGATGATGTCTTGATTTGTGGAAGTGAGCATGACAAGAGGGTAAAGAGAGTGTTGGAAATTTTGGGTGAAGCTGGGTTAACAATAGCCAAAGAGAAATGTACTTTTAAAGCTCCCAAGGTGGTATACTTAGGGCATGAAATTTCAGGTGATGGAGTGAAACCGAAGGAGGATGCCATTGAAGCTATAAAGAAGATGGAAGCTCCTAGCTATAAGAGTGATGTATTGTCGTTCTTAGGGTTGGTTGAGTTTTACAGCAAATTCATTAAAGGTTTCTCAAACAGGATGAGAAATATGAGAAATCTTACTAGGAAGGGCACAGTTTTTGAGTGCAATGAAGAATGTGTGAGAGAATTGAATGCCATCAAGCAAGCAGTCGTAAATGCTCTGGTTTTAAGTAGCTTTGTAGAGTCAAGGAACACGCTGTTGTTTGTGGATGCGAGTAACTATGGTTTGGGTGGTGTTCTTATGCAGGAGTATGACTTAGAGCTGTTTACGGTAGGGTTTGCTTCAAGGACACAAAGAGGCTGAACAGAAATATTCTGTGGTGGAAAAAGAAGCTTTAACCTGAGTCTGGGGAGTAGAGAAATTTTAAAAGATATTTATGGGGACAAGAGTTCACCATTTGCACTGATCACAAGCTAT
The DNA here is from genome assembly GCF_040938575.1 of Ambystoma mexicanum. Classification (NCBI taxonomy): domain Eukaryota; kingdom Metazoa; phylum Chordata; class Amphibia; order Caudata; family Ambystomatidae; genus Ambystoma; species Ambystoma mexicanum. The sequence goes on along the minus strand of NC_090933.1, from coordinate 133,565,293 downwards.
TGGTTAGCATATTCTCTAAGGGTGGTCTGGAAGGTGTGTCCAGGCGAATACTGAAGTGGGTGAGCAGTATGCAGGGTCTTCAGTTTAGGATGATGCACATACAAGGAGACGATAATATAATAGCTGATGCGCTGTCAGGTCTGTTGGGCACATGGGAGAAGATCATAAAGAAGTGGTGCCATCGGTGCATGAGGGATGAGGATGTGGCAGAAATCGTTCATGTACATGCTAGCTTAAAGAAATCAGAATGGGACATAGCGTGTGCACAAGTTATGGTGTACCAGGAGGTGCTGTTGGCTATAAATGCAGATGGTTTGTCTAGATGTGACAGGAAGTTGGAAGGTTTTGAAAAGGTTAAAGATAGTTAGCTGTCAGAGGTGAGTATTTGTATAGAGGACATAAATTTGTTGTACCTGAGACAATGAGGACTGAGGTGGTGAATTAGCACATGTGGGCCATTTGGGTTTAGCGAGAACCAAAGGTTTAGTCCGAGCTGATTTTTGGTAGCTGGGTGTAGACAAAGATGTGGAGGAACAGGTTAAAAGGTGTGTGGAATGTATTGAGGGAGACAAAGGTTTAAGGGTTCAAAAGACACGATGGTGGTAAGAAAGAATCCAAAGGTACCTTGGGATGAAGTTGCTCTGGATTTGCTAGGTCCTTTTAATATTAGAGGGTCGGGGGATTCATATTTGTTAGTGGTGATGGACTTAGTGTCTAAATGGCCGAAGGTGTGTGTGCTTAAAGATATCTCCAGTAGGAGATGGCATCAGCTTCACCTCACTGATGATCCCCAACAAGGGTGAAACACGTGTATGGGGTTGCTGGTGGTACTCTCGTTCAGGTTGGAATTGCCATTTCATTTCGGTGCTGGACTGCCCCTGGGCAGGACAAAGACTGATATGCAAATGGAAATTTCCCATCTGTGAAAGGCACAGTGAGAAAAAGCAGTGGCTGCGAACTCTCAAGTGGTTAATAACCACTGAACAGGTTATCAAGCCTTGTTCTATCGAGAGAGGGGCGCCCGCTACCTTTGCAAACCATATCTCCAGTAGTAGTATAATACAGTTTTTGGAACATCTATTCTGGCGAGAAGGTTTTCCAAAAAGATGTTGGTATCCAGGGAGTTCTTGGAGAAATATGGAATTGAACAAATTACCACAGCGTATACCATCCTCAAGGAAATGGGTGTGTGGAACGATTTAACAGAACATCGATGGAAGCTATTAGGATAGCGGTAGCAACGGGAGGAGACTGGGTACGCACAGTGATGGAGAGAACATTCCAGTATAGGCTAGCACCACACAGTGTCACTGGCGTGGCACCATTTGAGGTATTGAGAGGCAGAAAACACAATTCTCATTTATGTCCAGGTTGATGGAGAGGTCATGTTGTGTGGGTGTGGATGTAGAGAGAATTAGAGAAAATCTTGCAGTTAGTGGTTGGCGTTCTAAAGCAAGGTATGATAGTAAGAACTGCTGCAGAGAGTTGAAGGTAAAACCAGGTGATTGGGTAAATGTAAAGTTGCCTACCAAGGTTAGGAAGGGGTGTTCGTTATATTCTGAACCCAAAGAGGTGATTAAAGATCTTGGTTTGTCCATACTGGTCAGGGGTAGCGCTGTGTGGTACAAGGAGAGGGTTGCTGTATTTAATAAGTGAGGAAAGTTTTGTTGTGTGAGTGAGAAGGAAGGGAGGCGTTAGAGGTTGTGTTATTATTATGTTAACGGTGTATGTTCTTTAATCATACATCTATCTTTGTCTATTTGTTTACCTTGGATACTGTTGTCATAACTAGCTTCTGACTCCTATGGAATGTAGAGTCTCAGTTCTTCAGGGAATCTACATTCCAAGGGGTCAGTTGATGAGGGCTTCCCAGCTGGGGGTTGCTCATCAGATAAGCTCAATAAAGAGTTGTAACTGTTCTTACCTGGCGTGGACCCATTTATTGCCATCATAACAGATGCCAGTGCCATTTCCCTCTTCAAATCCTTAAACTGGCCCCTTACATTGTGCAGGCGACACAGATTAATTGTAGTATTTTGCCCCTGATGAATCAGAACTGGTCAGGGTGAACCAACACTGGAGCCACCCTAGACAATCTCGTTGCCAGAATCTTCCCTAGCGCTTTTACATCGACATTAAGTTGTGAAATAGGCAGAACTGGCAACTGGATCAATTGTAACAGTTTGTCTGCATCTGTAGCTGAGTACGTGCCCTCACTGTTGTACAGGGATTGATGGAAGAGCTTAAATGCTGCATTGTTACCCTCCAGGGTTCTCACTATATCCCTCCACTCCTGCCTAATCTGCGTGATTGTGCGTCGAGGTTGCTCCCGCTGAATCAACCAGGCCAGCAACTGCCCGACCCTATCCCCTTCCCCGTGAATCTTCACGTTCTGATGGTTCCTGTCAAATTTCGACAGTGATTCCTGCGTCTTATGATGAGAGAGTAGCGCTTGTGCCAGAGCCTACCCTGACTGCCGCCCCTCCACCAAATCTCTTTCCAGACCCGACACTGTCACCTCAATCCTCCACAGTGAGTCCTGCAGTGTCCTCCTTAACTTGGTTACCTTGGATATGCAGTCCCCTTTGATTGTTACCTTGAAGGCATCCCACTGGGTCCCCGCAGCTGAGAGCGATAACTCATTAATTTTGAAAAACTTCCCAATCTCCTCCCGCAATGTACTCCTAAATGTCACATCCTCCAAGGCCATGGCTTGTAAGCACCATAGCTATATCGGCGACCTCCAGCGCAGTCACTGCACTTGCATCACAAAAGGCAAGTGATCCGAAATAACTTTCACATAATATTCCATCTTGCCAAATTAATTAAAATGCTACGCCCCCACAAATATATAATCAAGCCGTTATTAGAAACGGTGCACTCTTGAGAAGCATGAGTAACCCCTCCACCTACCCATGCGGCTCCCGCCACAACTCCTCCAAGTCCAGGTCCCCGCTACCCTATAGTGATATCAATGCCTGCTGCTTCAGCAGGCCCGTCTTCCCTATACTGTCTAATTCTGGGTTCAGGAGACAAATCCACCCCCCCCCCCCACCACCATATGAACAGACCCTGCGTCCCCAAATCAGGCCCAACACCAAAAGGAAGTAATTTTTGTCATCTCGGTTGGGCGCATAGGAATTGACCATGCATAGTTCCCCCCCATTTAGCGTACGAAGTAGCACCACCATCCTCTCGACGTCATCGGTCAAGGCCTTCTCCACCTGGATGAAGATCCTCGCCACCCCCCAAATCAAACCCTCACTAGCATATGAGTGAGATGTCTCCACTACCGTCCCCCACCCACCACCTTGTGAGAGTGTCCAAATCCTCCCTTACCATATGGATCTCCTGAAGCAGTCCAACTGAATCCCATGTTACCTCAAGAAGCCCCCAACTGGTAGGCACTTGAGCATTCTGCCCAGACCCTGGACATTCTGTATCCAGATCTTCAATTAATCACTACCCCCATGTTGTGTACGTTATTGGGCCCAGCCCCCCAAGTACTCCCTGTTATGCTTCCATGCTTTAGTGGAAAAAACATCTTAAGGTGGACTGTCAACCGAACTGCAAACCTTATCCAACTGAACGAGCAGAATCCCACTGCCTGACTGGGACACTATGCCAACAATAACGTTCTGAACCTTCCACCCCTGCCTTCCCTGGCCTGTTTCCTCGCAACCCAGCCTCCTCCCCGGTCTCTCCCCTCAGCAAACTACAACTCACCCCCCCCCCCCACCCAACCACAACTAAAATGTCATGGCCCCCGGTGCGAACCACCCCAAAAAAGCTCCTGACCTGTCCCACCCCCACCTAAATTCAATCCCCATGCTGCGAAACACCCTCCACCCCCTGTCCCTGTGGATCGGGTGCTGTGTCACCAAGAACAACCAGTTCCACACTTCCTGCGGTTATGTAAAGAACCAGGACTTGCCCTCAGCAATAATCTTCAATTTCGCTCGGAAAAACATAATATGCTTTATGTTCTGCTCTCAAAGGTTCTCTGCTGACGCTGTACCTCCAGTGTGAAGTCTGGAAAGATGCATCACTTCGCCTTGCCCACCGAAAAAGTAGGCTGCCTTCCGGGACTCCTGCAGGATTGCATTCCTGTCCCTTAAGTTCAACAATTTGGCCACTATCACTCTCGGTGGACCCCCAGGTGGCAGAGCCCTACCTGGCACCTTGTGTGCCCTTTCGCCTATACATTATCTTTCGAGAGCCTCTTCACTCGTAGAGTCTTCAGGATATGGTGCTCCACAAACAGCTCTTCACTGGGCCCCTGAGCCATATCTGTGTCCTCCGCTCCTGACCCTAGTGCCCTGGTCGCTCACACAAGACCTGACACCAGATTTTTGAGATGCTGCAGATCATTCTCCACCATGCTCACTCCCTGTTCCACCTCTGTGACCCTTTCACACACCTTCCACAGGTCCACCCCCACCTCCTTAATGCTCCCCTCCAGGGACGCCTTTGTGGCTTGGATGGCATCTATCAGGGCGTCCAAGGTTACCCCTTCAGACCATCCTGCGGCAGCACCTTCCACCTCATGTCCTGCCCCCTTGCGTTTCTGTTGCCTGTATTTGGGGCTGTGGACTTCTCCATCGTCTTTTCGCCTTTAACAACTTTTTTTGCCAGAACCAACCACCCTGGCTTTCAGGGTAGTACCCCACTTCAAGCTGAGAGCCCCTTCTCTGTCTGATGTTGACTACTCAATCCAGGGCCATCATTTCACCCCAGCACTTCCAATGGACCCTAGTGAAGCACGCCCAATGGCTCTAAGTTGGAGGGCCAATGCTCTGCTACAGTGCTCCACAAAGCCAATACCACGGCTCTGGGATGGGCGCTATGCTCCTAGCCCTCGGCCCACCAGCTGAGGTCAAGTGCAATTGTGCCACCAAACCATTATCTGTACACATTCACTGACCAAGCTCAAGACTTCCCACAGATGTGCTGTATCAAATTGATCTACTTTCAGGGACACCCATCAATCCCCATGCAGACACACTATGCCAAATAATCTCTCTCAGCCTTGTGCGCTGTCGAAAGAGCTTTGTTGCACTGCAGCTCCCGCTCCGTGTGTGCCCTCCTCCATTCCCCCGCGGCACAGTGGGTGCCTCTCTGCTGCTTCCTATGGTTAGCTGCTCCCTCTGGTCCTGCCGTTGCCAGCGAGGCCCAACAGCGGCCACAGCAGCCCTAGGTACACTCTCCACACACTGTGAGCAGGCCAAACCGTGCACCCTGCTGAACGGATGACGGGCTCTGTTCGGGGCTAAATGTTTTCAAACGATAAAAGCAGGATTTGGTTAGGTTTTCACAGGCAGCCCAGGAGCTCAGAAGAGCTATGCTCTCATACCACGTCTGCTGCCCACGACCCACTGTGTGGTTATTGTTGAGTTAAAGCATGCTGTGAACTCAGGGTAGTAGCTCATCTCCTGTTAAGCCATTTTAACAACTCCATGTTGTAGGTTGCATTACATGCTTTTCCTTCCACTGCTGCACTATGGTGGGAGTTGGCTGTAAGTAACAATCCCTCCCTAGCCTGGTGGTAGGTGCTAATCTTCCAGGGTGGCCAGAAACAACCAGGCAAAATAATGGAACCTGTTGCGATCCAGGAAATAGTAGGAAGTGTGACAGATGTCCCTAAAAATGTGTGGCAGTCTTCAGAAAGTTTAAAGAATTTTATTGAAGGTCACAGCAAAATGATATATTAACTGTTCGGTTCTGAGGATGTAGATGGACAGACAGATGGTTCAATATAATGTACCCACTGAAAAAGGGGTTTGGGAAGTGGTGGTAGGGGAGACCCCTTTTTCTCGTCTCCCTAGGGACTCACTCCTTAGCCTAGCCATTTGTAACCCCTGGTTAATGCTACCCACCGTTAACGCATGCTGCCTAATAGCTGGCTTTGATTAACGATGATTCCCTAATATGCTGGCTATCTAAGCTCCCTTCGGGGCTTTCAAGCTTGGCTCTACACTAGCAATGGTTGATTTTTAAAAGGTTGTCAGGTGTATGCTGTGAGGGACTGAGGCCCCACTCTATCCCCTTCCTACGTGGCTCCCTCCCTCCCTCCCTCCCTTTCTTTCTCATTCCTGCAAACTATACCCTCCTTCTCTCCCCCACATCTCTTCTCTCTCCCTCTCTCTCTCTATCTCTCTCTCTATCTCTCTCTCTCTTTCTCTCTTTCTTTCTCTCTTCGAAGAACAGACTAAATCAGTGACTCACCCCCTGAAGTGTACCTGAAATCAACCTTTAATGAGTCTAGCAATTATTGTATAAAATTCCAGAAAGACAAATGATGAATACATCATGCAGAGTATAAACAACCCCTTTACTTAGTGTTTGTAGATCTACGAGCTGCCTTTGACTCGGTCTCAAGGGAATTATTACTTCAGAAGTTAATTTGTCAGGAATGCCCTTTATACCTAATCTCATTGATTAGAGATTTACTTACTAAGAATACTATACAAGTTAGATTATCATTGGATGGTAAGTAAACTCCACCAATGAATACATAAGGAGGGTTAAGGCAAGGGTGCACACTTGCCTCTGCCCTATTTAATTTTTTTATTTCGGACATTGGGAATGTATTTCAAAATATTCTCCAGCATGGGGTCTGGCATGGATTCACATGCTCATGAATATTCCCCGTCGTCAGGCTGGGAATCCTCGGTAAAGAAAAAACCAGTATCAGTTTCGTTTCTGATCTGTCTTTCGTAGTAATAACCAATCACTGGTCTCTGCGTCATACTGACCACAGCCAATGACTGCCCTCTACCTAAGCACCGCCTCTGGCAGCCATCTTCAGATTTTTACCGCACGTTCATGTGTTGGGATCCTCGTGCTATTGCTCTCGAGGGTTAGTGCTATTTTTTCGCGCTTTTTCCACAAAACTTAGATTCTTTCGGTCAAAAGAGCCTCAAGCTCCACCGATCCTACATCCGATCAACGGGGACCCGTGTTGGATTCATCTGTGCCCCTCAAGGGTGAAGATTTCGTCGAGCTACACTTCGGAGGACTCCAGAAGCTTCTCAGGCCCGGTCTCGGACATGGCCCAGGAGAAGGGAAGCTCGACGCCCGGAAAGCTGTTCAGGGCCTGCCCTGGATGCCAGCTGCAGAACGTCTTCAAGGAGGACGAACACTCTTTCTGCCTTTACTGCCTTCATGGGGACAAGACGCACGTGGAGAAGGACTGTGCGTTTTGCGGCAACATGTCGGAACGGACCATGAAGGACCGCCATCAACGTCTCGCCAGCTGGCTGGAGGGTAAGAGCCCGTCTGGCGAGAAGAAGAAGAAATCTGAGCGGTCTTCTAAGACCTTTGAGGGCGCCCCGGCGACGGGGGCCCAACATAAGGCCAAGCACCGCGAGTCCGCTGGCACCGGGAGCGCCGAACGGTCGGGCTCTACGGGCGCCAGGCAGGGCGCACCCTCCCCGGCTCCATCAACCACGAGCCAACGCTCTGGGTCGGGTAAGAGGAAGGCCGAGCACCCGGCAAAGCTCCTGGAGAGGCCCCGGTCGAGCTCTAAGGCAGAGGAGGAGCGTGGCAGTGCCCCCTCCCTCAAGGATAAGGCGGTGAGCGCACCTAAGGTGGTGAAGGCCTTGATCCATTCGACCAAGCCCTCTATCGAAACGGTCGCGGCGGCCCTGGCCCAGCCTGTGGAGGCTGCACCAGTGGTGGCGGCCTCGGGGCCCAGAATCTCCCTGCCTCCTCGGAGGGAGTCTTCTTTTGTGCCCATCGATAGGACCCCCGTGAAACCCTCCGTGGGGAAGAAGAAGGGGGGGCAGGGCGTCGTCGTAGATTCGGCCTCAACCTCAGAAGAGGAGCTGATCGAGGTCCTAAGCCACGGCCTAGGCGTGGAACAAGACCAGCCCGTCGGAATGGGCCCCGACGCAGGTGACGACGACGACATCGTCGAGGATACCGACGGGGCCCCTGCTCGCCCGTCGGATTCCCCTCTGCCAGCGCCGCAAGACAACTCAGCGGCCATTTTGTTGGCTATACAGTCCTTATGCTCCGAGATAAGGACGAGACTACCGTTACCGACGGAGGAACCTCTCCCGTCGGGGGATCCAGAACCGGGACCTTCTGGTGTTCCCCCTACCAAGAAAAGAAGGATCCATCCACCGCCTCCTTTTCAACCATCGCGCCCCGTCCAGCCCTCCTCCCCGTCCACCCGAGGGGATGATACGGGGACTGACACGGCAGCGACGGGTACGGACGACGAGGCATACGACGAGGATTTTCCGTCGTCGCCTCCCACCAGGGCTTCTCCGCCCGACGAGATTGGATCGTTCCACTCAATGATCGCCAGGGCATCCGAGCTTTTCCAACTCTGCCCTGAGGAGAAGAAAAAGGAAGGCTTCCTTTACCAACGGCGCGAGGCCAAGAGGAAGACGGTCCTCGCTGTGCCTCTGTTGGACGACATTTGGGATGAGGGCCTTTCCCTCCTCAAGAACCCTTCCACGACGCCAGCGAAAAGAGACCGGTACGAGAAAAAGTACCGGGTCCCGGACTCGGCCCCCCTATGCCTCCGGGCGCAGCCTACCCCGGACTCCGTCGTCTCCGCGGCAGCCAGGAAGAAAGCGGGGGGGGGGTGCGGCCTCCACGTCGACTTCCCCGCCGGACGGCGAGGGAAAGAAATTGGATGCCATGGGACGTAGAGTCATCTCGTCGGCAGCGACGACGATTAAAGCGGCCAACGCCTTGGCTATCGTGGCCCGCTACGACAGGGAACTCTGGTACAAGATAGCTCCCCTGCTGGATTTTCTGCCGGACGACAAGAGGGCGGAGGCCCTTGAGATCCTGCAGGAAGGTGAGGTGGCCTCGGACCACGCCATCACCGTGGCGACGGACATCGCCGACACTGGGTTCCGCCAGATGGGCAACAGCGTTTGCCTTCGACGTCGTGGATGGCTCAAGGCTACGGACTTTCGGCAGGACGTCCAGACCAGGGTCCTGGACATGCCCTTCGACGAGAACAACCTGTTTGGGAAGACAGTGGACGATTCCCTTCAGGCCATCAAGGCGGATACTGAGACGGCCCGGGCCCTTGGAGTACTGCAGCAACGGCGGACGCCCTTTCGGAGCGGCGGAGGCAAGGGCGCCTCCAAAAGTTCCGGCGGCGGTTTCGCTTCCTACCGTCAAGCGGCCCGCTCGTCGTCGCAAGAGGCCTACAGAGGACGAGGCAAGTCTGGCGGACCCCGCCGTCGTCGCCAAGGAGGCCAAGGCGGCAAGGCCGCGTCCAAGCAGGATTGAACCGGCCGTGGGGTCGGGCCCCCACCGAAGCACCCCGGTGGGAGGCCGGCTGGCGGGCTTCGTCAGCGTGTGGGCGTCCATCTCCACCGACCGTTGGGTGCTGGACGCCCTGGCCCGGGGCCACGCGCTCGAGTTTCAAAGAAGGTGCCCGCGCGTCCCCCCCGTGGCCAGGAAAGAACTTCACGTCCCTCAACTTCTCCTGGAGGTAAAGGCGATGCTCAGAAAGGGCGCCATCGAACTCGTCCCAAAGAGGCTTCGGGGCTCCGGAGTCTACTCGCGATACTTCCTCGTGAAGAAGAAGACGGGAGGATGGCGCCCCATCCTGGACCTGCGACGCCTGAACAAGTTCATCAAGGCGCAGAAGTTCCGGATGGTCACCCTCCAGCACGTCCTGGGTCAGCTGGAGGAAGGAGACTTCCTATCGTCGTTGGATTTGGAGGATGCCTACTTCCACATTCCCATCCTAAAGGGGCACCGAAAATTCCTCAGATTCGTGGTCCAAGGGCGTCATTACCAGTTCAAAGCCCTTCCCTTCGGACTACGGTCGGCACCCAGGGTTTTCACCAAGTGCCTCGCACCGGTGGCGGCGCAGCTGCGCCGCGAGGGGATTCACGTCTACCCCTACCTGGACGACTGGCTCATCCGCGCCAAGACGAGGGAGCTCGCCGTGGTCCACACGGCAAGGACCGTCCAACTCCTCACGGACCTGGGATTCTCCGTGAACTACGCCAAATCCCACCTGGTGCCCGCGCAAGTCGCACTGTTTCTGGGAGCGAGGCTCGACACAGTGTCCCTTCTGGCCTCCCCGTCGGAGGAGAGGACCAGGACCATCTTGGGCAAGGTGCAACGGATGTTGGTGGCCGACGCGGCCAAGGTGAGGTCCATCAAGTCCCTCCTCGGGATGATGTCTTCCTGCATCTACCTCATTCCCATGTGCAGGCTCCGGATGCGCCCGTTGCAAGAATTCCTGGATGCGCGCTGGATCCAGACGACGGGCAGCTTCGAGGAAAGGATCAAGCTCGACGAGAGTTTCCGACGAGCGATACGGTGGTGGGGCACCCGCGCGCATCTGACGGCGGGCATGGACTTCCAGACCCCAGCCCACCAGGTGACTGTGACCACGGATGCCTCCCTAGAAGGGTGGGGAGCGCACACCGAAAATCTGCACGCAAGGGGACTCTGGCTCCCGACGGAGAAGTCCCTGCATATCAACGTCCTGGAGCTCCGTGCAGTGTTTTGGGCCCTCAGGTCCTTCCTTCCGTCCCTCAAGGGCAAGGTGGTGAGGATCTTCACCGACAACACCACCACCATGTTTTACATCAGGAAACAGGGCGGAACCAGGTCCCCAGCGCTGTCCAAGGAGGCGCAGGACCTGTGGCATTGGGCCGTCGCCCAAGGGATTCTTCTGGTGCCGTTTCATCTGGCAGGGATAAAAAACACCATCGCCGACTCACTCAGCAGGGAGCTGCGCTCGTGCCACGAGTGGGAACTACGGCAGGATCTGGTGGATCGCCTCTTCCGACGGTGGGGCACACCCCAGATCGACCTGTTCGCGACGGCGACGAACACCAAGTGCCGGAGGTTCGCCAGCAGGTTTCCCCAGACGAGGAGCATGGGCGATGCTTTCTCGTTCCCCTGGGAGGGCCTGTTCCTCTACGCGTTCCCTCCCTTGCCTCTGCTAATCCGGCTCGTCAACCAGCTCAAGAGGTCACGGTGCAGGATGATCCTCGTCGCACCTGCGTGGCCGAGGCAGATATGGTTCCCGGACCTTCTGGACTTGTCGGCGTCCCCGCCAATCAAGCTGCCGGCGGACGCGGATCTACTCTCCAGGGAAGGAGGCGCCATCCTCCACCACGACCCGAAGTCGCTGAACTTGCAGGCCTGGCTCCTGCAGCGCTAGAGTTTGGAGGATACGACATACCGGCCGATTGCAGAGAGGTTCTTGCAAAGGCCAGGGCGTCCTCGACTCTTAAATGCTACGGACACAAATGGAAGAGGTTCTCTGTCTGGTGCCACGCACAGAAGATTAACCCTCTACGGATTACGGCTCCCCAAGTACTGCCGTACCTGCTGACGCTGGCCAAAGCTGGTCTGGCACACGCGTCCATCAAGATTCATCTTGCTGCGATCTCCCGATACACCAGAACCACGGGCCGGACGTCCTTGTGGTCTCATCGTCTGGTGAAAGAGTTCATGAAGGGACTGTTCAGATCGTTCCCGCCGGTGAAGGCTCCGGCCCCGGCGTGGGAGCTCAACGTGGTGCTGACCAAGCTCATGGGACCTCCGTTCGAGCCTCTGCACTCGGCCCCGTTGAAGTTTCTATCGTGGAAAACAGCTTTTCTCGTGGCCATCACCTCCGCACGACGAGTGGGAGAGATCCAGGCCCTTTCCTGCAAGGCCCCGTACTTGACTTTCCACGACACGAGGGTAGTGCTCAGGACGCACCCCTCCTTCATGCCCAAGGTACCGTCGGACTTTCATCTCAACGAACCCTTGGTGTTACCTGTGTTCTTCCCGTCGCCTTCGTCGCCGGCTGAGAGGACTTTGCACTCGCTGGATGTGGCTAGAGCGCTGAAGTTCTACGTGGACCGCACGAAAGGTTTTCGGAAGACGTCACAACTCTTTGTGAACTTTGGACCTGTCAATCAGGGGAAGGCTCTCTCGAAGGCTTCCATCTCCAGATGGCTCTCCGGCTGTATCATGTACTGTCACCGGTTGGCAAACCGACCGCTGCCTGGCCGTCCGAGAGCCCATTCCACCAGAGCGATCGCAGCTACCACGGCGTTCCTATCTGGTGTGCCCCTGCTGGACATATGCAGGGCTGCTACGTGGAGGTCGACGCACACCTTCACGAAATTCTACTGCGTCGACCGGGATTCCAGGGAGGAGTCCAGGGTCGGCCAAGCAGTGCTGCGCAACCTGTTCGCCTGAGGTGAGCCTGGTGAGGAGGTAAGATGCTTAATGTTGAGTTGATGTGATGCTTAATGTTGAGCCTTTGCCACCTCCCGTGGTTGTGCATGTGTGTACTGCTATGTATTCTTTATTCATGAGCATGTGAATCCATGCCAGACCCCATGCTGGAGAAGGAACAAGTTACTTACCTGTAACTGTTGTTCTCCAGCATGGGTCTGGCATGGATTCACATGCGAACCCTCCCGCCTACCCCTCTGCGGCTCTTCACTTGGTCATACTGCCACTTCACGTGCTTCCAAATCTGAAGATGGCTGCCAGAGGCGGTGCTTAGGTAGAGGGCAGTCATTGGCTGTGGTCAGTATGACGCAGAGACCAGTGATTGGTTATTACTACGAAAGACAGATCAGAAACGAAACTGATACTGGTTTTTTCTTTACCGAGGATTCCCAGCCTGACGACGGGGAATATTCATGAGCATGTGAATCCATGCCAGACCCATGCTGGAGAACAACAGTTACAGGTAAGTAACTTGTTCCTTATCACTGATCCTCCAAAATGAGCTAATAAAGTTATAAGATTTCTGCTTTATGCAGATGACTTAATTATAATGTCTAAAACACCTCAAGTCCTACAAAAGGCATTGGGTGCTTTAGTGGACTATGTCCCAAACAAATGTTGTCCATCAAGTGTAACATCAATGGAAAATCAATAAATAAAAATCATAGATGGTTCCTTGAGGGAAAAGAACTTGAGTGTGTTCCACATTACAGCTATCTGGGAGTTAACATCGCTGATCAATGTGATAATGCACGATACATTGAAAGTCTTAAAAATAAATTGAATACCAGCCTATCACAAGCTGTGATTATCCAAACAAAATATGGGACATTTTTCACAACACCAGCCATTACATATTACTTGCAAAAGGTCACTCCCATTCTTTTATATGCTGCAGAAACGAAACCTATAGTTGCAGAAAAAGTATGGTTGGCGATAGAGGGCAAATATTGGCGACGAATTGTACACCTGCCAAATTGCTTACCAATAGCTTGGATTAAATACGAGATAGGACTGGTATCTCTTTATGCGTGTTACCTATGGTAAGTAATTGCTCTTTTTACAAAATGCATTATTGCAGTACAACCAACTATGGTTATAGGTGTCCTGTCCAATTATGTAATTTCTTCAAGAGATGAATGTATCTCTAAATGGCATAGTTTAGTCAAACTATGGCGAGTATAGATGTTACATTACTGACTCTTATCCAGAATCCAAGGAGAGTTAAAACTAAACTCTATCAGTGGGATTGGTGTCAAACTATAATTAAATGTAAGACATACCGTGACTATTCTGAAAATCCATTTCAGTGTAAAAAATATGGTATCCCTGAAATATACATTCTGAAGTACCTAGCTGTGAACCATAGGATGGAATTTTCATGAATGCGCTTTAATCTGTGGCCAACCTACGATGTTTTAGCCAAACGCAAAACAATTGAACAATCTGAAAATATTTGCAGATTTTGTAAACTACCATCACAAAAAGAGACACTAAGACATATATTGGTTGAATGTATCACTATAGTCGTAATGAAAACCCGATACTTGAAACACACTTTGGAAGGATATCGAGAAATTGACTCTGACTTTTTGTGGCAGATGATAGATTGTAGTTTTCTTACACGAATAAGAATCGGAGCAATAGGTTTCTCCAAGCTTTGAAATTGAATGAAATGAAAACGCACACTGCTATCTGAACGCATAATTTTTGTGGGCAGGTTAATAAGGCCGGTTTGATTGTAGACGACTCATAAATTGAGGTTATTATTGGTGAATTATAATTTCATTGATTTCTAATGTTATCATTTTATGTTGTCTGATCACTTCTATCCTGTGATTTTCCATTTTATTCTATAACAAGATATATTGGGGGTCATTACGACCCAGGCGTTAAGGGGTTAACAGCGCTGTAAAAGGTTGCGGCGCCGTTAGCCCCTTAACGCCTTACTAGGAGGTCCCTTTGCGGCTCCCGACCTTAATGGCTGATCTGGACCAACCGTTAAGGTAGGGACTCGCAAAGGGACCTTGAAGGTAATTACGGTACCGCAATTTGCGGTACCATAATTACCGCCTTCGCCTTTCCCATTGAGCCCTATAAGGCAAAAATGGGAATGGGGAAGGGCCAATGGTAAATGGGGAATTACTGCCCCGCCAACCTTGGAACGGGGTGGTAATTCCCCATTTCACCATGACGGAATCGTTAAGTTACCGGCGTTAACCATGGCGCTATTAGCGCCATTGGTTAACGCCGGGGTTGTAATGAGGGCCATTGTCTGTTAGAATTTGTTATAATGCAAAGTTTCAAATGTAAATATTGTAAAGTTGATACATTTCAGCTAATTCAATTAAAAAAAAAAGAAAGACAAATGATTTGTAATTCCTATTCTTTCTTATTTAGGGTCACTGCTGAAAGTGTTAGACTTGTGGAACCCTGTTTTTTTTTAAGAGGCCTAAACAAGAAAGTCAGCCATTCCAGAAACAAAGAGCCACATGGTGCTGGTCACAGGATTTTGCATTAAAAAAAAACACATTTATTATTGTTTTTTTTCCAGGGGGGAATGACGTCCCTGCTACCCTCTCTGTTATTCTGCTACTCTCTCTGCTCTCCAACCTTGACTCTAACATTCCCTCTGTCCTCATCCTCCTCGATCTCTCTTCTGCCTTCGACATGGTCAACCATACCATCCTTTTCAACCGTCTCTGTGAAAATCTGGGTATCACTGATCAGGCTCTGGCCTGGCTGACCTCTTTCCTCTCAGATCGACCCTCCAAGGTCCAACTTTGGTCTTTCCTTTCATCTGTCTTCCTCTCTACCTGTGGTGTTCCCTAAGTGTCTAACCTCTCGCCTTGGCTTTTCAACCAATACCTGGCAACTCTCGCCCACTGCATTGACACTTTTTGCTCAAATTTCCAGTGCTACGCTGACGACAATCAACTCATTTTCAGGCTGCCCTCTGCCACCTCCTCTCCCATCTCTGATTTCTAACTGCCATTCAAGATTGGTGTGCCGCCAATGATCTTTGTCTGAATACCAGCAAGACAGAGATCCTTCGCACCGGCACACCTTCAGCATCCGTTCCCCTCACTCTCTGGCCAGCTTCCCTTGGCCCTCCTCCTACCCCCACCTGCGAGGCTAAGAACCTCAGGGTCATCTTTGACTCCACCCTTTCCTTCTCAGCCCACCTCTGCGAGGTTTCTAAGAAGTCAAATTTCCTACTGCACCTCCTCAGAGGTACTTTGCCTTTCCTCTCCTTCCCCCAGAAGCTCATGGTATTCCAAGCTCTGGTTCTCTCTAGGTTGGACTGTTGTAACAGCCTCTTTCTAAATCTACCTGCCTCTACTCTCCGCCCTCTGCAACTAATCCAGAACAGGACTGCAAGACTTGTCCTTGGCCTCAAGCCCTGGGATCATATCTCTCCAGCTCTGAAATCTCTCCATTGGCTCCCAGTGGATGCAATGATTACATTCAAAACCATCTGCATTGTCCACAAGGCTTTCTGGGGTTGGGTCCAAAATACTTTCAGCTATCCCTCCGCAAATACCTCCTCTCGAGCTCTTCGCTCCTCTACCTCCAACTCCCTCAGGGTCAGTTGTTTTCAAGGAAACAAGCTGTGGGTAGATCTCTGTCTTTGGCTGGGCCCTCCCTCTGGAACAGCCTCCCTGCCACTCTAAAACTTGAGGAGAACCATCTCTGGTTCCGGAAGCACCTCAAGACCTTCCTCTTTTCTTCTTCCTTCGCTCCTCCTCTCCCCTGCTGATCTGTTCTCTCTTGGCACTGTGCACCTGGCCACCCTTGGTCCTCCGGGCCCAGTTACCTGCTCACCCTGCCACCCTCCCGCACTGCCTCCAGGCCACCCCTTGCACTGGGGTCTGTATCTGTACCCATACAGCACCCCCCTTTTTCTTCCTGCACTTATCAGACCTAACCTGTCTGCTGCATTAAACCTAGCACTTGCAAATTGCTGGCTGCACTACCACTGTTTGTTGCCTTTATTATGTATTTATTGTTATTTATCTGTTTCTCCTCTGCTTCGCACTTTCCACTTCTCCCCCCTTCCATGCACTTTTCCACTCCCCCTCTCCCATGCACTTGCACGTTCTCAATGTCACTGGGCCTAGTAAGATCGCTGTTTTGTTCTCCACTTTTCCTCTCCCTTGCCTTGTCGCGCTCTGAAACACTTGTGTACGAGCGCGATAGAAATAAAATATCACTATCAATATCTCCTCTCCAAACTCAGGGATATGGTGCCATGCTCCCCCTTCCGTTACACTCACTCTGACTACTTTCACCCCGTTCCTACTTCTCTCCTAGAACCCCACTCCTACACTAGCCTCCCTCTATCCTAACATACTCCCTCTCAGAATAATTACTACTACCCTACTCCTATCTCTCCTAATTTCTCTCTCTCTCTCACCTTCTATACACCTCCTCCCCACTTCCTACACTACGCGCAATTGGTACCACTCTCTCTTAAATACCTCACCTTTGCTAAGTTCTGTCAAGCACTCTCCAACACTCTGCTCCTCTTTCCGTCCTCCGTCTAGTTTCTCTGTCTTCCTTTATCTCATCTTGTGACCTCACCCATACAACCCACACACTGCCTCACCTGCTGTCTCTTTTTATAGTGTGAGACTGGTGGTTCAGTGTCTTTCTCCCCTCCCTGTTGACTGCAGTGCTCCTCTGAGACTCTGTACCAATTGGTGCCTGTCTTTTCCCCAGGAGCCAGATGAGAGGGTTTAAAAAACCCTCTAAACCCTTCTTTCAGCATGGTTTTACAGACAGGCTCTGGTGGGTATCTGACGTGCTGTGGATTTAAAAGTACATTTTTCTGTAGTTGGGTCGAGTTTTCTAGTTTCCTGGGGTGCTGGCTGCTGTTGGGGCGTGGGGGAAGGCTCCTAGATCGTCTGGGCTGTTGTTTATCTTTACCCTTTGGTGGATTCCGATTTGGTGTTTTGTGGCTGCTTCCAAGGTGATCTGCGGATATGGAAAAGATAAGAGAACAGTGGCCTGCAACTAGATTGAGAGGCATTGAGAGACAGAGTGGCACCAGGGAAAAACATTTGTGGCGCATTGGGGGACTTTTATTCAGGACTGGGGGCCCCTCCACTGGTATATCACATATTTGGGCCTGGGCTGGTTCTGACTTTTGTTTTGGGGAGCCTACTGCCCTAGATAGTGGAGCGCCCCTGTCCTCCCGTCCATTACCTTGTCAGGACCCTGTCCCCGTGATTGAGGCCAGTAGCCTTCTAGATCAGACTTCTGCAAAAATGTGTTCCAAATGGTGAATTCTATGTGATTTCTTAATCAAATGACTTTAATATGCTTCATATAGATTATTGTATTTATTAGAAATGCGTATCCAAAACTATTGCAAAGTTTTTCACCCAATTAAAGTGGGTCTTGTCTCTTAACTGTTGAAATATTTTCGCACAACCCTTTGTGGGATG
The DNA here is from genome assembly GCF_040938575.1 of Ambystoma mexicanum. Taxonomy (NCBI): domain Eukaryota; kingdom Metazoa; phylum Chordata; class Amphibia; order Caudata; family Ambystomatidae; genus Ambystoma; species Ambystoma mexicanum. Next base: position 133,547,615 of record NC_090933.1, on the reverse strand, counting down.
TCACAGTGGCCTATCTAGAAGCTGGATGTTTTGTCCCCTTGCACAGATGTGTTATCTGATTGTATATCATGGTTTATTGCTACAGTGAGGTTTTAACTTTTTTGAATGACCATTCGTCTCTTTCCTTTTTCTTTTTTTTTCTTCCCAGTTTTCTTTGTAGACTGGCACTGATGGAATGAGATGTCATCGAAATGCATTGCCCCGTTTTTGTACGTCTGCTTCTGTGATAGATATTGACAAAATTAATGAAGGATCATTTTAAATATCAGGATATGCATAATTTAGTACACACTATTGAAATTTGTTCAAATTTACATGTAAGCTTAACAGCTCAGAGAGTGAGCACTCAGCACTGGAGGAGAGAGTCCTCTTTGGTCGCTATCACTAGTCTCACATACCTGACAGTGCCAAGTCAGGTGATCTGTAGTGCTCCCCTATTTCTTCTCTATCCTACTCCTACGTTTTCTTTTAGTCTACTGGTGGTGCCAACTCACCTCTCTCACAATGGACTATCATTATTTGTTTGGAATCCAGATGCTTTTTTTCTTAAATTTACCTCTTTTAAGATTCTGGAAGGTGATGATTCTGGGTTCTTAATTGATAGTATTTTGTCATCAGTGAATGTCTCTAATTATGATGGGCAAAAGCTTACATTGCAAACGGAAGGATCAGGAGACAGAGGGGAAACCCTTGTGCCTTTAACAACACGTTATGTTAGATCAGATCAGTTGTCTTCAAACTGTGTTATAGTCATTCACAATCCTTCTAACACAATGGTTCTTCATACTGTTTTTTAAATGTTTGTTATAATTTGCCATGACCTAAATCATGGAATAGTGACACATCTTAATTGTTTTTAAAGCAAGTCTGCTAAAGTTAGTCTATCCTGTCAAATTATGTTTTAGCATCCAGAGAAGTGGGGTTGCGTTTCGTATATCATTGTGTCTGGCTATGTTAATTAACTGTATTATTCTCCTGATGTTTGTGATTGCATGCATTTCCGAAAACCAGTTTAATCTGGATTCTGCACCTGATTGGATTATATATCCTTTAGTCTTCTGCCCAGAGTGGTAAGTGAAGCACACCAGAATATACAGCAGGGGAAGGGACACGGGCCACAGTCAATCTAAACAGTGGGGGTAGGATATGATACTGCCACCAACCAAACCTACTAAAAAAACTCATCCTTCTGCATACACCTCTCGCACTCTGAACTAAACACAACCATACTTTTACAGCACAACAAACCGCATGCACTTCACTACACCACAGAAACGAAACAAGCCACACATAGCTTTGCACAACAGCACATCACGGCTACCAACCGAAAAACACACGCTCACTGAACGGTGTCAACCGAAGTGAAGCTGCCAACAGCATATCACAGCTCTCTTTTCTTATCTCCCGCTCAGTCCTACTAACTAAAACTCCCACCCTCTTGCTTTACATATCCACCAGAGCGCCATGGGACCACGCAGGTGGTGACAGTGCGCAGTATAAGAACCTTTGATATAACATAAAAGAAGATATTTGGAGATTCTGGTTGAAAGTTTAAAGGCACAATCTCTTTACAAGAACCGCATTATTACTCTTACGTCCTGTCCCCTTTCCTCCATACTGTATGGGCGTCGCTCGCGAGGGACGGGAGATGGAACCCTTTTCACCAGAAAATCCTTACCCCCCTTTAAATTTATAGGCACGCTGGGGTACGGCCCTCAGAGCATGCGCTCGCCTGACTCGGCCCACCGGCGCCTCTCCCCAGTCCCCTTTTCCGCATCGACGGGAACAGGCCGATTTTCGACAGCGTTCTTGGATTTTGCTTTGGCCATGTAATACAATGCGCTCTTCCCCGGATATTCTTTTATCTTGTCTTTTCTTTTTCTTCTAGATACTTGTTCCTTCGACGCCATGCTCCTCCCCGGCGCATGTGGACATCGACAGGCTTGAGCAGGTGTCCAGCCTGCGAGGGGCCTTGTCCCTGCATCAGAACCCACACCCTTTACCTCTGCTGCCTTGGCACCGACCACGGCTGGGAAGGTTGCTCAGCGTGCAACTCCTTAACACCTCGGCCACTGAAGAACAGGCTAGCTAGATGGAGAGAGCTCTTCCAGATGTCGCCTCCTAAGGACCTAAAGGACTTTGTCAAACTTTGTTCGAGGCCTAAGGTAAGGCCTCTTATTCACCATCGCTCCCCGCAAGGGCAACTCCTTTCCAAAGAAGCGCCCAACCGAGAGGGGCCTGTTGGGCTCCAATACCAGCACACATACCGAGGCTAGTCCAGCTACCGGCCTTGCGGCTGAGGGGTCTCCGGATCCTCCCGGTATTGGTGCTGAGGGACCGCAAGGTTCTTGTACCAGTGTTACTCCAAAGGGGCAACACCCTAGTACCGGCATCATGTCCGAGAGGGCGCCTTCACAGAGCACTACCGGCAGTTCTGCTGAGGGCTCTACGCCTTCCAGGCCTTGGCCTGAGGTGCGGGATAAGCCTCACGATCCAACACCAATCGTCTTGGACGGGGCTGGTTCCAGCGAGCCAGGCACCACGACTTTGGCACGTGGCACACAGCTCCACAAAATGGCCACTGCACCAGATAAAATGGCTGCTCGTCCGATGCCTCCTCTAGCAGAGCGGGTCGAGGAACGAGTCACAAGGTGGGACTGTGGTCAACCAGGTACGTGGCCTACAGCGTATCCATCAGCAGGGCAGGTTTCCCCTGCATCCCAGACTGCGCGCCCTGGCCCCAGCAGCCCGTGGCCACTCCATCAATATCTCCGGCCACCTCCTCAGCCTTCGAAGACAGGTTATTCAAAAGGTTTCTGGCGCGGATGCGAGCACCCCAGATGGGATATATCCTTCGGGATACTATTGGGTACATGCTCCCTCAGGTCACCCCACTGGTACCCTTCGTCTTTCCTCCAATGGCTCCGGTGCCTCAGGCCCCAGCGCTTCCTTTGCTGGCTCCTGCTCCAGCCCCCGTGCCAGGTTCCCACACCGCAGCCCACGGTACCCTGTACCCCTCCACCAGTTCTGGATCCTCTGAGCACTCAGGTGGACACAGACGAGGAGGAGGACCCTGACACACCCTTGTCAGTGAAGGCCTTGCACGAACACCTTGCGGCCCTGGCAGAATACCTGGGCCTTCCTCAGCCTGAGCAGGGGGTCCTGGCAGAAGTCCTCATGATAAGGCCCCCCTCCAAGACGGGGATCCCGATGCAGAAGGACGTTGCCCTGGCCAAGAAGGGGTGGCTTAAGCCGCACTCGGCCCAACCTTTCAATCGGCGCCTCGATGGCAAGTACAGGTAGCTAGAGGGGGATACACTCTTGCTTTCGGCTCATTCTCAGCTGCACTCCTCGGTGATCGCTGCAGCGTCACTCTATTCTAGGCCCCTGTCGTCCTCGGCCCCTCGTCCTTGGCGATGCTAGGCAAGGAGGAGAAGATCTTGGAGGCGTATGGGAAAAAGCTGTACTCCAACACCTCCCTGCACCTGCGTCAAGCTAACGCCGATGCCATGCTGGCAGCTGCTAACCAAAGGCTCTGGCAGGAAATCACAGACTTCCTCCTGGAAATCCAGCCCCAAAGCCAGGCTCGCTTCAAAGCGGGACTAGGAGAAGACAGGCTGGTAAAGTCCGACATCATGGAGTCCTTAGTGGACCATATCGATACCTTTGGCCGGGCCATCTGCATCGCCACGGACATGAGAAGGATGGCCTCTCTCCGGGCTACGAAGTTCAACCCGGACATCCAGGAACGCATATTGGACCTTCCATTCAAGGGTAGTGATCATTTTCATCCCTCCACGGATGAAGAATTAGATAAAAAGGAGAACAGCTCACAGACCGCTAAGTCTTTATCTATTCTTACGAAGGCCATACCCAAGGCGTACACCCAGTCCAACCCACGCTCCAACAAGGGGCCGGTGCCTGGAGGGTTTCGAGGCTTCCAGGAACGGAGGTCCAGGCAACCTGACCATTCCCCGAGTCAGCATCGGAGGAAACAACAAAAGGGGGGGGGCAATGTTTTTTTCCAATCCCCCTCCTCAACAGCCTCAGATGGAAAGAAGGCATGACACGCCCCTTCGAGTCCACGTGTCTCAGGTGGGGGTGCATGCTTGCCTCTCGCGTGCAATTTTGGCTCCAACATTTTTGAGACCCCTGGATCCTATCTGTAGTCTCCACGGGGTACCGCCTACCGGTCCCTCGTTCTCCTCCCTCGTCCCTTCCTCTCCCACAGATTAGGACAGCAACTCTGTTGGCGGAGGTCCGGTCGCTCGACAAGAGCCAGGCATTGGAAGAAGTCGCAGCTTCCCAGAGAGGAATGGGCTTCTACTCCAGGATTTTTGCCATACTGAAGAACAACCAGGCTGGCCTGAGTGTTGTGTTGGACCTTTCCACCCTCAACCTCTCCCTACCCCTCCAAAAATTCAAGATGGTTACGCCAGCTCTCATTGCAGAGACACTGAACAGGGGAGACTGGATGTGCTCCCTGGATCTGAAGGACGCTTATCTACACGTCCTGATTTGGCAGCCTCATCGGTCCTTTCTGCACTTCAGGATCATAGGCTGCCATTTCCAGTACAAGGTTCTACCCTTTGGCCTCAACTCAGCCCCCAGGGTATTCACCAGACTGATGAATGCGGTGGCAGCTCTTCTCAGGGCCCATGGCCACCACATCTACCCATACCTCAATGACTGGCTCGTTAGGGCCTCATCTACGGAAGCGGTTCTTCACACCTCGTCCGCTCTTATAAACACACTCCACGACCTGGGGTTTACTAACAATCTCAAGAAGTCTCAGCAGCAACCCACGCAGAAGCTACCTTCCTGGGCCTCATCTGGGACACGGTCTCAGAGACAGTGTTTCCCTCAGAGGACAAGAACAGGGCCATCAAGAGAGCTACTACTCACTTCCTCTCCAGGACTGTGACTTCGGCCTGGTGGTACCAACACCTACTGGGCATTATGGCGGCGGTCCTTCTGGACCTCCTTCACACGAAACTCAAGATGAGCAGGCTACAGCTACACTTCGCAGCTTCCTGGAATCAGGAGAGGGGCTCACAATCGGAGCCTGTGGACATTCCCACGTCTCTCCACCCGGACCTCCTCTGGTGGTCCACAGACTTCAACCTACGGCGGGACAAGCCCTTCTGGCAGCCTCTCCCTCAGGTCACTGTCATGACAGACTCCTGCCTCGAGGGCTGGGGAACCACTCTGGACAACCACAGCGTCCATGGAGTCTGGACTCGGCAGGAACAGGAGTCCCATATCAACTGGCTAGAGTTGAAGGCCATATGGCTGGCCCTCAAAGCCTTCCTCCCTCTCATAGAGGGCAAGACAGTACTTATCCAGGCGGACAACTCCACCAGCATGTACTATGTGAACAAGCAGGGTGGTGCCAGATCCCCTTGTTAGGCAGAAACCTGTGCAGTTCCCTTAGGGACCACTGCAAAAGGCTTAAGACTACAGGTGTTGGCAGTAAACCCAATTGGTAGCAGTCTGTACCACCCAGATTTACCTGGTAGCTGTGGCTGAGCAGCCAGACTTCTCTCAAGAAGAGTTAGACCTTATGTAGAGTATACAAGATAGGTACCAAAATACAGTAGGACAAGCAAACACTGACCAGAGCTTTGGTATCAAGTATATAATTATTTATTTAAAGACACACTTTGAAACACTAGCACTATTATTGTAAACAAGTTCAAAAACACAGTCACTATTAATATATATATACATCCCTTATTCCTTATTAGACAAGTCTTAGTTAACAGCACTTATTTCCAGACAGAGGTGAGCGCTTAACTAAAGATTGCACTCCAATAAGTTAAGAAAAAGGGAGGGAAAAGGCAGAAATCAGGAACAGCACACAACACAATACTTTAGAAGCACTCAGCAAGGCAGGAAAGTCCAAGTCTGCTGGTGAGCCAAAGGTTCAGAGGCCCGGCTCCCTCTTGGAGAGAGTAGGACACCAATATTCCCAGGATCACACAGTTTAAAAGGCTTGGAGAGTCTTGCAGAGAGTTTAAAAAGGAATCAGGTCAGCTCAGAAAAGTTCAGTTAGCCAGCCTAGGGCCAACCCAAGTGGTAAGTTGAGGATTTACGAGACACCCCACACAGACCGTTGCGAGGGAGGCCAGGCGGACACAGTACCTTGAAAGTATAGAGAATCCTCCAGCGGGGGCAGTTGTTCCTGGCAGTGGATGCAAGTCGCGGCGTCGTCCAGAGGAAGAGAAGATCTCTACGTGGAGGAAAGCTGAAGGTCGTTGCACTGCCAGGGAAGAAACCAGCGGCGGAGTTCTCCGGTAAAAAACGGTACTAACATTTTATTTGCGGTAATGGTAAAACGTGGTATCCCGGTTGCCGGGGTGCTTGGCACAGGCAAGGCGGCCACGAGATGATCCGGGAAGGCGAAAAGGTGGGAAAACTGGTTATCCCCACCAGTCAAAGGAAGAAGACTCTTCGGGATGAAGATCTCCTCTGTCGTTGGAAGAAGTGGTGAGTCGGTTCAGCAGGGCTCCACCGGTGGTGTCGTCGTTGCAGGTCGGCTCAGCTTCTCCCTCTTCGGATTCTTTGGTCCTTTGACGACGTCTGAAGTCCCAGTCCCCAAAGCCCTGCTTTTTTGCAGAAAACCCCCATTCATCAGTCCTAGCTGTCACTCAAACATGCTAAGTGGTGAGCCGGGCAGCTCACCACTGGGCCAATTACATAAGAGTGCGACTTGAGTTGCCGAGGCAACTCAGTCCAGGGTGCCTAAACCCCCTCCGACACCCCCTCTGGTACCCAGACAGAGTGGCACCACTTTGGAGGGCAGAAGCCCGCCAAAAGTGGAACAAAGGGCTCAACTTCAGGAGTCACAGAAGCAAACACAAACGCCATTTTGGAACCGAGTTCTGGCAAAAAATACTAACCGGTGAATTAATATTAAATAGATAAACCGGCGGTATGTTTGAGGCTATGTTAAAAAGTATTAGCCTCGAACAATGGGAAAATCCCATAGGAATATATTTGCGGTCGAATATAAAAAGTAGTATCCACTGCCTCCAGCCAAAAACTGGACAGTGCCCCCTTGAACAACAGACCCAGGGGCAATCAAATTGCCCCTACCAGTACGACCACAACATGATGGTTTGTACTGGTTCTGTTCACAATTTAGGACTAGTAAAGCCAATGGTGATTTTACATGCCCTGGGAGACAGTAGTCAGTCCCAGGGTACGGAGTCTATGTTTGGGGGTCACTATGACACCCCTGTGTTACTGCACGGAGGGTGCTGTGTAACACATATACCAAAAACACATGAAGCCCTATGGAGTAAAAGACCCCATAGCCCATAAAACACATTACAAAGTCAAAGGATATCTCAAATCATGTACAAGAGTGGGAGAAAAAGAGTCTCACTCTTAGCAGGAGAAAAAAATAAACCCCAAAAATCCAGCAAAGCTGCTTGGGGACTCACTAGGTTTGGGAAATTAGCCTTAACAGAGAATTCTCCCTAACACCCCTCCACTTTGCAACCTAGCAAACAGCATGTGGGAGTGGGCCCTGGAAAACAACCTCTACCTCATGGCTGTCCACCTCCTGGGGGAAGCCAACATGGAGGCGGACAGACTCAGCAGACTGGGGGCGGACAATTACGAGTGGCAATTGAACTACCTGGTACTGGAGGAAATCTTCTGCAAATGGGGTTACCCCAAGTGGATTTGTTTGCCTCCTACGTCAACCTGAAATGCCAGCAATTCGCCTCCTGGCTGGGTCAGGGCCACGGCTCCCTGGGCGATGCCTTCCAGCTACAGTGGAACTACATGAGGGCATACACCTTCCTGCCCACCGCCTGGTCCACAGGGTGATCTGCAGGATAAAGCAATGGTGTCACCTCAGCATCATTTTGATAGCTCCCTGATGGCCGGCGAGACCATGGTTCTCCGAGTTGCTCGACCTATCAGACAGGCCTCCCATGCGCCTACCGCTGGGCCCAGCTCCGCTCCTGACACTGCAGGGGGGCAGGGTCCTCCACCATGCTACTCATAAGCTAGCCCTCGCAGCATGGTTCCTGAAGAGGTCACTCTGAAACACTTGAACCTATCGCAGGCTAACCTGGAGATCATACAGGGCGCCAGATGCAAAGCTTCCAGGAGCCAATACAAGAGCAAATGGTCTAGATTATGTAATTTGGCCAGCTCTAAGGAAATCAACCCTCTCAAGTGCTCTTCGGATGATGTCCTCTCCTTTTCAGGACACCTTGCACACTCTGGAGTGCAAGTCGACACATGCCGCACTTACCTGGCAGCCTTAGGTGCCTACAGGAATTCAGATAAGGGTCTATTTTCCTCCTCCAACCCGGTGGTCAAGTGGCACCTGGCGGGCCTCCACAGACTCTACCTGCCCATAAAGAGGCCTCACCCAGCCTGGGACCTCAACGTGGTATTGGTCGCATTGACACACAAATCATTTGAGCCAATGATGTCTGCTGACATCAAGTGGGTAACTCTAAAGACAGCTCTGCTCGTGGGCCTCACCTCAGCGCACAGGGTCAGCGAGATCCAGGCCCTTGTGGCCTCAGACCTGTGCACCACTTTTCACAAGGACAAGGAGGTCCTCCGGACGCACCCTGCCTTCCTACCCAAGTTTGCATCTGCCTTCCACCTTTACAAGGAGATAGTTCTACCTACTTTCTTCTCTGATCCCAAGGATGAACCTCACAGAGGGTTGCATTGCCTCAATGTCAGACACGCTCTGAAGTATTACTTGGACAGGACCAAGGATTTCCACAAGTCAGATGCCCTTTTTGTCACTTCGGAGGTGCAAGACCAGGTTATCGGGCTTCCAAGGCCTCCATCTCTAGGTGGATGGTCGCGGCCATCAAGGAGGTCTATGAGGGGCAGCACAAGCCAGTTCTGAATTTGCATGCTCATGCTATCGGGGCCAAGAGCACGGCTATTGCATTCCAACGCCATGTTCCATGGCAGGTCATCAGTAGGGGACGGACACCTGGGCCACCCCTTTGGCTTTTTGCAAGCACTAATGTCTGGATGTCCCCTCCATGTCAGGCATGGCTTTCGGTCAGGCGGTTTTGAGAAACCTGTTTGCTTAAGGAGGGTCTCCTCTCCACCCTAGGTCTACACTCAGTTGTAATTGTGCATACAGTATGGAGGAAAGTGGACGGGACGTAAGAGTAATTAATAGTTACTCACTGTAGTGACTAACATACTCTTAGTCCATAGTCCCCTTTCCTCCATACATCCCACCATCCTCCCCCCTAATAATACTGGTGTCATTAGGCAATGTTGCATATTGTCGACGCGTCAATGGGGACTGAGGAGTGGCGCCGGTGGGCGGAGTCAGGCGTGCACATGCTCCCAGGGCCACACCCGCCTCTAAATTTAAAGGGGAAGAAGGTTTTTCTAGTGAAAAGGGCTCGGTCTCCCATCCCTCGCGAGGGACACCCATACAGTATGGAGGAAAGGGGACTATGGACTAAGAGTACGTTAGTCACTACGGTGAGTAACTATTAATTTATGATCCTCAACTCATTAAGGGTTTTGTCGTTAGTGTAGTGCAGGCTTCCTCTGTTGTTTATTTAGTGCTACAACCTCTGTACACAAGGAATGAGTTGCGTAGCTTAATGGGTATTTTAGTGTGCTCAAATTGTTTCTGAAGATGTCGTCTTATTGTGGTTCTTTGTTTGAGAAAGTGTAGCTGTAGACCTTTTAACTTTACTCTTGCCTTTTGCCTCCTCTAAGTTCGCTCCAAATACCCAGCTATCTTGTGAGCTATGATTTTGACTAACTTGGAAGGGTTAAAAATGATGGCCCAAGTTCTGTTAGAATTTCCTGACATTCTTAACCCAAAGTACATTCCATGACTATCTGCAATGGGTGCTTGAAAGCTAAGAATGCTTCTAAATATGATGGTTGGTTATGGAATTCAGTTTACAGCCCACATTTCTTTGACAGATGTTCTAAGTGGGGGAGGGGTGTCTCAAATCCACAGTCGCAGTTGTTTAGGAGAGTTGTTTTCAGGTTGATTGAGTGCAGTTTGATATAGCACTCGATCCTGTTGGTTAGTGTCCTGAACAGTATTAGCCTTCTGAAGGAAAGATTTGCAGCAGATGTCTGAGGTGGTGCAAAAGGAATTTACTGTCTCCAGATTGCCCAATTTAAGTCTCCCTCAATCTCTGGTGAGGCTAAGGAACAAGCAAACTGCTACATAACTTTCTAAATCATTGCCATTTATCCGTGAAATGCCCAATTAATCCTTTGTCTTGAGTTCTAGAGCTCATCTTGAAGAATTGCAGTAAATCCCTGTGGACTTCATATAAAAGACAATAGCACATTTCACCATGTTAGCTCCTTATTAATACTAAACGTCTTTCTGTGGTGGCTCCCCAGGGCTTTGCTGCCGTTTCTGCGCCTATCTCACTTGGTAGGCTTTTTCCCTCCAGGCACTGCAATACGTCTGAACGTCGTCTTGATCAATGTACACATTTCTCAAGAGTGATTCTTCTTAGTCATCGGTAAATAGCAGCACAATTCTACTAAACTATGATTGTGCAATCACTTTTTTGTGGGGGTTCTGGCATTGCTTGTATCCAACATGGCTGCGTCTTGTGTGGCTTCCCATGCTCAACTCCACTTTTATACATTCAGAAGGGGTTCCCATGCCTGCAGTGGCTCCAGCGGTGTTGTCATCTTGTGCTGAGTAGGTGGGACTCACCTAGGTTCAGCTGAGTTTCTCCATGTGCGTTGACCTGTCTAACATGGCAGGCAAGGATAACTGTGAGTAAATATGACTTCTTCAAGCCCTGTCCAACTAGTGAAAAGAGGGGAGAGGTGCTGCAGTGGATGCTTCCTCAGAATAGGTGTAGTTTAGTACGACTGAGAAATATTAGTTGAAATCTTAGTGCCATACATGCCACCATTGACCAGAAAATCTAAAGTAAGCATTAAAATCTGTAGAGACCTATTGGGACAGCTTGATTTGATTAAAAAAGGGACAAATGTGCAATAACCTTTGCTAAAAATGAAGTTCAGTCTACCTGTGGTAGAAACAGTGCTCAGGTTCCTGGAAGTAAAATGCTAGATGAGAGCGGGACACAACCCGAAGAGATGGGAGAATTGGCATACTGATGACTATTTTGAAATGCCCCAGGTTTGGTGGTTCTGACACTCGATGAAGTCCCCTTTAGGCTCGTCCAGATTATCATGTTTCTGGACTCTTGCTCTTAGATGGTGAAAAGAAATAGAGCAGAATACACCAACGCAAACACTGGGTTGGGATTTTTAAACGAGCAATCTGCAGTTCACAAACAGTGAGATGGAAATTATCTAAAATAAAATCTGCACGGTTATCAGCTGCCACTACAGACTCTAATCCTTACTAAATATATATTCTGATGCTTTAAAATTGTGGCAGCCTGGCTAGAATAATTTCAGACTACAGACATAGCCCATGGGAGCCCTCTCCTTAGCTGTGTAATACGCATCATTAAAACTAGACATTCAAATGCGCTCCCTCAATGGCTTAAACATCTCTCATTCCCCATAGAGGCACATCCATGTATTTTCATATCAAGTATGTGTAGTTAAAGGCCACCCAAGTGACTGATTTCGCGTGTTTAAGAAAAACGTCTGGTTAGGTAACTGCAGCAACATCATTTAGAATTCCTTATCCTGGGAGAGGGGAAGAATAGAGCAGCCAGCTTGCAACAGATCAAGCGTCACTTGCAATGATTTAGAATTAGCTGTTGAGTAAGGAGCATTACATTGCTAACATAATTGCAAGGTGGTCCTTTGTATGATTGTAAATTGGGTTTGTGCTTCATCAATACGCTTTTTGACAAGCAGCGTCCATCACAGAGGTTCTCTCATTTGCCACAGTAGAATAGAAAATGAAGTATCCCAATAATTGCATTATAGTTTCCTTATTGTGGGACAAGAAAGCAATGTGGTATAATTAGGTTTGATTGGAGTGCATGTTTCCGGTACGATCTGAAATTAATGATGTTGCTATAGTGATACATCTGCGGCCACCAGTGCGTGAAATATAAAGTAATTCATTCGACAAGAGAAGACATCTGTTAACTGCAAGGATGCGAGCATATTGACACTGACCAGGCATACTAGATGTTATGCGTTAAATGAACAAGTGAGCCTAGAACACGTGGGGGAGGGGGTCGGTAATGTGTACCTAATCTGATGGGGAAAGTTTCATCTGCGCACTGCTTGCATTGGAGAACGCCATTGTGTGAAGAACGCTGTCGGGAGGCCATGCATTTCAGAATTCCACTCGGGGTTGCAGTCTGTTAAAGCAGTACATTATTTTGTGAGCTAGTTTTTATTTTAGCATATAACAAAACCATTAGTGAAAACTCACTCCAAAACAACTGGGCCTTTAAGAGTCATCCATTTTCCGAAACATATGACCTTTGCCGAAAGTATCGTTTGCTTTTGAAGGCATGCGGATTTATGGCGATACCTGCCCACTTTGCCATGCACAGTGTAGTACGTTGGTGGATGCTGTAAACTCATTCATAGAATTGTCATTTCATAACTTTATTCGGATACTAAACCGTTCCCTCAAAACGCATTTTTAAAATGTAGATGTTTTAAAATCATAAATATATTCAATCCAAGTTGGCGATATTAAGCAATTTCGTGTTAAACTATATTAAAACCTTTTTTTTTGTTTTATTTGTGTGTGTTTAAAAGAGAACTTTACAAAAGAAAGTTGAAAAATTGAAAATCGCAGTAACTACTCAGGGTGGGACCCTCGGCCTGTTAGCATAATCATGGTGTGTTCTAGAATTTTTGTGGTTGCTAGAAGCCAGGTTGTTTGGTCTGCTCCGATCAGTCTTGGCCACCATATTTCTTCATCCCACCCTCGATCGTCCACGATTAGATGTTTGAGATAGGCCAATCTCAAGTCTGATGTTTTCGGCATGACAAAAACCTTTTTTCTAATAGTTATAGCAACAGATGAAGAAATAAATTGCAACAGCAAAACAAATAGAGAGCATTTTTAAGGATAAACTAATTTACGTTTCTTCTCTGCATTATCCAGCAACATAACTTAAAAATGTGGGGTTATAAATATTTTCCCAGGTGCGGAATATGTGTTAAAAAAAATTATAAAGTGCATTTCAGAATCCAGAACCCCACTGTCTCGACTACATTTATGGCTTTCTTCACATCCAACCTCATTACGCTCTTAAGTGAAAATGCCGAAATAAGCCCAAATTGAACAATACTAGGAGCATTCTGTGCCACTCATTTGCAATCACGGAAAAGATAATACGCAATGCCTTTTAATGGTATGCCTGCACCTCTAACATCAGGTAAACTCCCTCAAATACGTGTTTCACCCCTCTCGCCCCATAATCCCATGAACTCATGCCGAACGGCTATAGAATTCTATAACAAGACCAAACAAGGCCGGCGGAGGCCTCCCCATCGTTCACAAAGCATAATGGTCCTGCACCTAACTGGACATCGCCACCATTGGCTATTTCAAAAGTCTTTCCTCTTCCCGCTCTGCCCAATGGACAGTATCACTTTTCACCTCATCTACAGACCACCCAAGCCCAACACCTCCTTCATCGAAGATTTCAAGGATTTGGTTATCCCCATGTCTCTCACACACGCCAACAGCATCTTCCTCAGAGACTGCTACATCTCTGGCAACACAGCAACCAAGTCAATGAAAGAAGATCTCGACTGCTTACTCAACACTCTGAGCCTCATGCAGCACACAAAAGACCCAACTCACATGAAGGGTAATATCCTTGACCTCATCATCACCACCCTGCTCACCCTCCATCACAGCTCTCAAATCATGCTCGACTGCTCAGACCATTTGGCATTGTCCTGTGATATTAGTCACACCACACCTATTAAGCAAACCCATCGGAAAACCTGCAAGCAAGCCCTCCGATCAATCAAGAACTTCCCAGTGGATACTCTCACGGAAAACCTCCCTAAACCCCACTTCGCACCGGCTAACTAGGATTGTGATTTGCTCCTCCAAGAACTCAAAACCACGCTCACAACCAATATCACCCGCCATGCCACAGTGAACGTACCTTCAAACCTGAACCTTCCACACCCTGGTACTCTCAAGAACTCAACCTCAACAAATGAACCATCAGAAAACAAGAGATGTGGCGAAAATCCTGCAGCGCATCTGAACTCGCCCTGCTCAAGGAACTCTGTGCTACATGGAGATGACTGAAAACAATTGCCAAGGCCAACTATTAGAAAACACAATTGCCAAGGCCAGCAATAAAAGCGAAGCCCTATTCAAAGCCATCAAGCACTGCCTCAACCCTCTGCCCGACCCACCCATACCGCACTCCATCGAGAAAGTTACGGCCATCAACTCCATCAATAAGATCAGCAAGATCTGCCAACAGTTAGATAGCAACAATACAACTGATGGCACATTACACATCCCATCTCGCAAAACCACAACCACCTGGACAACTTTCAAGACACTCTCTATGGAAGACCCTACTGCTATTCTAGCATACCTCCAGGCCCCATCATATGCAGACGATATCCTCCCTTGTTCCGTACTCAAGACACTTGTGACTGAAGCACTCCTCCCATACCTGACCGTCATCACAAGCTTCCTAACTCAAGGCACCTTCCCCTCTACCCTCAAGACTGGACAAATCAAAGACTGACCCGAACCCCCGGGGAAGACCGGGACCCTGACCGAGGTGGGGGGGCTGCTCGACAGCCTATACCGGAGGCCCAGGATGAGCAGGATGGAGGGGCAGAACCTTAGCGCCTCCTGAGAATGACACTATATAAGCGTAGGACCAGATGTGATCAATCTGCGTTCTTCAGCGACAGTTCCCTTTTCAATAACTCACCTTGATAAACTGTAACTGAACTGAACAAGAATAACGGGGTGCCGGTTCTGACCCGGAGCTATGGATGAAAGAGTCATGTATTATCTCGCCAATATGCCGCACCAATGGTGGGCACCAGGAACCCCCCCATTCCCCGAGACCTGGTTCACGTTAGGAATAGTAAGTTCGTTGGGGATTGGGAATAGTGTATACTACTTGAGTTGAACTGGCGACATAGTCCTTCGTCACCATTCAGAGTTTGGGCGAGTGATACTTCATGTTGGGGAGGAGTATGGGGAGGGGAGTGGGAAAGTTGTTGTTCACCGTTGACTTTTTGGGAGGTTGAACCAATTTGTTGCCAACAATGACACCACCACTCACTTTGCATTTGCTACGCATGTTCCCATCTTGCACTACCGCCATGCCCACACTTGCAAACAGAGAAAGTATGAAGTCTCTGGGAATAATGCCTCCGGGGGTAAAATCAGGTAAGTCTTTTGTGGTGAGGAGGGTTCCCCTTGTTAGTCCCTTGTTTCACCTTGCTGTTCTTTTGTTTCCCCTCAGGGGCCGGGGTTCAGCTAGGATGCAATGGAAGCTGCGCTGACCCGTGAAGAAGAATAGTACCCCTGGTGGTAAAATCAGGTAAGTCTATGGGGGGTATCCCTCTGTGTATTCCCTTGGCTCACCTTGCTGTTCTTGTCTTCTCCTTAGGTGCCGGAGTGCGGCGGGAACATGCAGGAGGATGCGGTGAAATGTGAAGATACGGCGAAGGCCGGTGAGTTCAGCGCGGCGCTGCAGCAGGCGAGGCGACGCGCATAAAATAACTTCTTTCTTCCTGCTCGAAGGCGCGATGGATCGGGAATTCAGGTAAGGATCAAAGGTATTGCTCTTGTTCTAACCTTTTCTCCTTCTTTCTCCCTTTTTCTAGGAGCTCCAAACTCGAGGCGGGCGTGGCAGAAGACTGGATGCAGACTTGCAGGCACGGTGAGCGTTAGGTTGCTGGATGCAGAATAACGTGAAGCGTGTGCTGCTCTTCGGGCGTGGTTTAAATAGCCTTCAAAGTAGTCCCAGGTAAGAATTCCTCCCCAGCCCCACCTGAGTAAAAAATAGTCCCTAGGTAAAATAGTCCCTTCCAAGCCTCGTTTGGCTTGGAGCTCTTGCAGCATTGTCTGCATCAGGTAAGTTTGCAGCATGGTCTGCATCAGGTAAGTTTTAATCTATGAGTCTGGCACCTAAGGCGCCAGGACTGACTCTCCATATGACCCTGGCGTCATAGGCGCCAGGACTGCACCCAAATAGCCCCTAGCGGGGGTTGTTGGGCTTGCTTGGGGTAACTTGATGCCTGCTTCCGGGGTTGCTGGACTTGGTCTGGGTCCCCGGGGGTAGGCATCATGATATATTTCCCCAGTTGGCAGAATATTCAGCCTGGCCTTAAGAAAGTTGTTTCTAATCTTTTCGTCTGGGAATTTATCTAGATGTTGTGGGAGAGATCCTAGTTTTTTTGTCTATAACCAGGTATGTGTTGTGTGGACATGATGATCTTACTTTCGCAGTGGTTTCTATCCAGTCCATCAGCTCAAACTCCCATTTTATCTTCAGGGGATTGCCATACCAGTATTTGATGACTTAGATCTATTTTGGCTAGCACAGTTTCTACTCTTCGTTCTAATCCATGCAGGCTGTTGGATTTTAGACTACAATGATGTACTTTAATGTCCTCATATAGAGAGCCTATTTTAGGATTTATAATCTCTCTATAGAGGGAGAGCAGTTTCCATTCTGCCAGACAGCCTAGGGATTTTAGTCCGAGTTCATAGCGCAAGTGCCAACATGGGGTACTCCATGGAAGATTTAGTACCCCCTTCCAGGTTCTAGCCTCCAACTTAGACCAGTTTAGTTCCCACAGTTGTGGTTTAGCTTCTAGGCCATACAGTAGTATTGGAACTATTTTAACCAAATAGTATTTTATCATCGGGTTAATAGAGAATTTACAGTATCTAAGCCGGATTTTTGTCAGATGAGGGATTAGTGAAAGCGATTTAGTGAGGATGTCCTGTTCTACTTTGTATATTGCTGGGCTTGCATAGATCTTATAGCCCAGATATACTATGTCTTCAAGTTGCGGTATTATTTGTCCTTCTAGTGTCCAGTGTTTACAGTAGATCTTATTTTGGGGTGTTTAAATACCAAGATCTTAGATTTTTGTTGGGTTTATTGTTAGGCCATTTTTGGTGGCGTACTCGCCCAACCCGTTCAACAATCGTCGTAGACCAATAGCGGTTCTGTCTAGCAGTACAATGTCGTCGGTGTAAGCCAGCCAAAATATCTTTCTCCCATTTAGCTCCGGACTGGCCAAAGCCGACGACATTAGATGTTCCCCTGCATCTGCTAGAAATAGATTGAAGAATGTAGGGGCTCCCAGGCATCCCTGCCTGACCCCTCTTTCCACTGGCACTGACTCTGACAAATGACCCTTATCGTCAAGGCGTACCCTCACTGTGGTCCCTCTATGGAGTTCCCTTATCATTGAGAATAATGATTCCGGGATTCCTTTTCTCTTTAACTTGCCCCATAACTTTGATTTATCAATCTGATCAAAGGCCTTAGAGAGGTCGATATAGGCTCCATATAATGGTGTACCTCCTTTGGTTATGGTGGTTTCACTAAGCAAGTTTAATATAATCCCATTCAGTGCTGTTGATAGTCCTTTCCTAAATCATGTCTGACAGCAAGATTGAACCTTCTCCTTTACCTCCCAGGCCGAGAGCTCATTCATTAGCAACTTCATAAATATTTGGCTCTTGATGTCAAGTAGGGTGATAGGACGATAGTTAGAAGGATTTGACCTATTGCTGTCCTTAAAAAATGGTATTACCAATGCCTTTTTTCAGGACAGAGGAAAGCACCTCTTATATAGAATCTCATTAAAGAGCTGTTTTAGTAGTTTAGCCCACAGTGTTGGGTTGTTTCTAAGTAGCTGGTATGTAAGGCTATTTGGACAAGCTGCTCTTGATAATGACTCTAATTTATTATCTCTGCTGTCTCCTCCTCCTCGAGTCGTAACACCCACTCACTTTCTAACGGTGTATGTTCTGGCTCCTCTTGCACTCCTCCAAAAGCTTTTATGAGATGTTCTTTCCACTTTCAGGCACCAGATTGCACAAAGAGCTGTTGGGCTGAGGGTCTAGTTCCCGTATTACAGACCAGAAATTTCTTGAATTTGATTCCAAGACCAATTTTAGCATTTGCTCCCCTTCTCTTTGGTGGAGGAGAGTTTTTTGATTTTTTTTACCCATGCTTTATAATTGTTCCTAATAATTTTCATTTCCAAATGATATGTTTTTTGATCCAGTTTTAATACCTTTAGACCTCTGAAGCTTTTTCTCAGGCTTCTCTTTCTTGTGACATTTCTTCATCAAAGCTATGGGATTTTGGGGGAATCAGTGACCAGATGACATTGACGAACTTCTCTGGTTGACAAAGCTCTTGGGTCGTTTGCACTGATATTTTGTCGTTTTTTGTTTAGCTCCCTCCCGCCTTGACCGTATTTCACCAGCCTTCGCTTCCCTTTTATTCACATTATCTCTTGATTATGTACTAACATTGTGAATACAGAAAGGTCTATAAATGAGAGCTCCAGTCTCAAGTGCTCACTACCCCCTTCATGTTTCACTTTTAGTATAGAGTTACAGGAAAACAATCCCTTCGCTTACAAAGATGTAATCTAGCATAGAGGCTGAGTCGCCTCTGTGCCAAGTCATTTGTGGGTTCTCACTTCCTTGTGGTGCCTTGTTTAAAATGTGCAACTCCCATGCATTGGTGAATGCTAGCCAGGTCTTCCCGTTATCCTGTAGCTTCTGAATCCCTCCTAGCCCAGATTTCTTATTCCGGTATACACACTCTACATTGAAATCCCCTGCCAGCAATATGTTTGCTCCTTGCCACTCTGTCTTAATCTTCCCCATTAATTCTGTTAACTCTCCCAGGAAGACCTGGATTTTGGAGGATGCAGCGTTCCAGTATACATTTATCACAATCAAAACAGGGTTTCTTGGACTTGAGGCCAGTTGTACTTTACATGCTAAAATACCTATTTCGTCTTTCCAGACAGGAACAACTTGTTTGATAGAGCTATTTTAACAAGCAATAAACTACCCTCCTGCGGGACGACCCTTTGCCTTTTGGTTGGCTGGCAAACAGAATGTTATAAACCCTTCAATCTCTATTGGGTTTACCAGCCACGTCTCTTGAAACATAAGTATGTCCATCTTTCCAATTCTCTTATGTCCTTTGCCCTAAATGTGCTGAAACCACGTGTGTTGCAGCTCACCATATGGAGCCCTTTTTGACTAAAGGCTCTGAGTACGTAGGCCCATACTTTTTAAGACTTGCAACAGAATTTCTGGCAAGGCTGCCAGTATCTTTTCCTGTGTTGGATATCCTTCGGCAGAGCCACTGCCCTCGTTTCCCCCAGGCCCCTGTGGACATCTTCTGTCTCGTTGCAGATAGACCCCTTGTCTGTCCTTCAGTTGATTCTGGGGGACGGTGATGTTGTTAGGTGACTTGCTGTACACTGCTATTCCTTCTCGTTTGAGATCTTTAGTTGCATTCAGGTGCCCGCGCATCCCTATCTAGGTTAGATTACTTTTTTCTACCGACCTCCGAAGCATATAGGGTAACCAAGGCAGAACTGCTCCCCCGTGGTATTTCCGATCATTCACCTTTGGAGATAGTGCTCCGCACGGATCGGCCATTGCCCCCCAAGACATGGAGGCTGAGCAACTACTATTTGGGCTTCCCTGAATACGTAGACCACATTACTGAGAAGTCCAATGAATACTTTGAAATAAACGCTGGCACTGTGGAGGACCCTGTCACGTTGTGGGAGGCACATAAAGCAGTGCTTAGAGGGGAAATGATTGCCTGGACCTCCAACAAGAGGAAGGAGCACCATAGGAAAGTGGTAGAGGCAGAGAAAGAAGTAGAGAAATGGGAAGCTAGTCATATACTGGATGCCACCCCAGAGACACATCGCTCTCTTCTGAAAGCGCGAGAATCCCTCTGCAACACGGCGCTAGATAACGCAAAACAAGCACACTGGGAATCAAGGGTAAGGGCCTATGAATGTGGTGATAAAGCGGGCAAATTACTGGCCTGGTTGGGCAAACGTGAGGAAGGGCACCGACATGTTAGACGGATTGTCGACAATCGGATTGGGCCGGCCCAATCAGATTCGGATATAATGGAGGCGTTCGCCAATTTTTATTCCACTCTCTACAGGCCTCCAACATCCCCAACTGATCTGTCCTTTTTAGATGAGATAGCGCTCCCACAGTTGTTGGTACAGCAGAGCACACACCTCGATAGGGATCTAGAGGTAACAGAAATCGCAGAGGCCCTGGCCGAGCTGCAATCTGGGAAAACGCTGGGTCCTAACGGGTTCCCGGTCGAGGCTTGGAAGAAGCTGGGCAGAGACAAAATGGCAAACCCCCTCCATAAAATGTTTCTTGCTGCTAAAGAACAGGGCTCCCTCCCACCAGACCTGCGGAAGACTACCATCGTAGTTATCCCTAAACCGGGCAAGCCCCCCGAATTATGTGCATCATATAGGCCGTTATCGCTTATTAATAGCGAGGCCAAAATCCTGCCCAAACTACTTACTCGCTATCAGACTTCAATCGGTTATATCCTCCCTAGTCCATCCCGATCAGTGCGGCTTCATGCCAAACAGGTCAACCATATTCAGTGATATGGGAAAGCCTCTGGGTGACGATGAGGCGCATGGGTTTTGGAGAAACCTTCTTGAGCTGGGTCCAACTCCTATATGAGGCTCCACATGCCGAGGTTAGGGTTAATGGTTGGTCCTCCAGGACCTTACCCGCTAGGCAGAGGTACACGGCAGGGCTGTCCCCTGTCTCCCCTCCTTTTTGCACTGGCTATCGAGCCAGTGGCCTTGACAAGTTGGCGCATGGTCCGGGTTCAGGCGGCCGGCGGGAAGAGAAGATAGTCTCCCTGTTCGCGGACGACCTATTAATCTGAGTGACCCGAACCATGCTTGTCGGATGATAATCTGCATGTTAACAGCCTTCGGCAAGTTTAGCGGTTTGAGAGTAAATTGGGATAAATCAGTTATTTTTCCAGTAAAGGGTGGCGACCTGGCAATTCCCCGCGAGGGCCCATATCGAGTAGAGAGGGAGGGTTTCCGATATTTGAGCATATGGGTCTCTGGGAACCTCTCAGATTATGTGTCCCATAATTTGCACCCTATAACCGATCGCTTTGCAGAGTATGTGAAACATTGGATGCCCCTTCCCCTTACGCTTATGGGCAGGGTGGCGCTCTTCAAGATGATGGCACTCCCACGTTTCGTGGATGTGCTCCAGAACGCCCCACTAGCTATAACGGACTCGGAATTCATCCGAGTGGAGCGCCTCCTCAGGAAATTGCTATGGAAAGGCGGACAACCCCGCATTGCACTGACCACGCTACAGAGAGCAATCTGGGCGGGGGGTATTGGAGTCCCACACCTCCAGTCTTATTACTGCGCCAGCCAGTTAACAGTGGTCAATGATCTGCTCCATGGGGACTGGGAATTGCCACACATTAGGGCAGAAGCACCCATCACCCGCCACTTGTTACACTGTACCAAACCCTTCCCAGACCTCCCCCGCCAACGATTATAGCACATAACAAGGTTAACTGGAGGCAGGCACATACCCACATAGGCTGGGGGAACAGAATAACTCTGGCGCAGCTGTTATGGCATAATTGTATGCTCACTGAATTATGTAAACTCACACCATGGGCACGCTGGACGGAGGCCGGGATAACCACAATAGGTGATGTTATAGCCAATGGTGCTATTGTGCCATTCGAAGCGCTGCAACAGAAATTTGGAATTCCTGCAACCGAACACTATGACTACACACAAACGACGCACGCCCACAGTAGACACTTGCAAGCACTCACCGAAGCGCCAGACTGTACGCCTCTGGAGCGCAACCTGCTCACGCAGCACATCCCCACCAAAGTCACCTCTAATCTACACAAGGCCATAACTGCTTTCGCCTCTCCAGAGCTGGCTAGCCTTAGATCTAAGTGGGAGAGGGATGTGGGTACTATGAAACCGGGGGATTGGATCCAAGTCCTTATGCATCCGCGTGAAATTGCAATAGACTCAGAAATCTGATTGGTGCAACTTAAGATACTTCACCGGGTGTACTACCCCCGCATGGCCCTGTTCGCCTGGGGGTGCGCTCCTGGTCCTAACTGCTTGAGATGCCGAGGGGAGGAGGGCACTTTCATTCGTATCCCCTGGGAATGCCCCCGGATCAAAGCCTTCTGGACACAATGCTGTCGCACACTGACAAGGATCCTGGGTCGCACAGTGTCAATTGAACCAGCAACGTTGTTATCAGGGGTCCCAGATGAAAACACTGTGAACAAGTGGGAGGGTATCTTCCTGTCCACGGCAATGGGTTTGATAAAGAGAGATATAGCACAGAAATGGGAAGCTCCGGAATGCCTGACTCTTGCTCAAAGGTCTGCTGACATGGACATTTGCGCGGCAAAGGAACGCAGAATATATACTGCACTCGGATGCCTGACAAAAGTTACCAGGATATGGCGAAAGTGGAAGGAGGGAGCGGGCGGAGGACCCCTACATCGAGATGGGAGGACGAATGGAAATGTATCACAGTAGGCATTAAGAACCATGTAGCCACAGGGATGAACGTGAAGTGGAACAACACGAACGGCTTGAGGGCCTACTTAAGGTTGCAGATGGGCGGTGGGAAATTTGTTTGTATGTTGTATGATTGCAACTAAAAACAATAAAATGTTGTATTAAAAAAGAAAAGACTGCACAAATCCTCCTTCTTCTCAAGAAACCAAAACTGAACCCTGAAGACCTCAGCAACTTCCGCCCCATCACTCATCCTCCTTTCCTAGGTAACATCCTTGAGAAAGCAGTGGCCATGCAGCTCCACCAACAAATCGAAGCCAACAACCTTCTTCAGTCCTACCTATCTGGCTTTAGTCCCAGATGCAGCAGATAAACGTCTACCATCAAGGTGATCGATGCCGGTAAAATCCTTGATGATGGCCATTCTTGCCTCCTGGTTCTCCTTGACCTCCTTGAACTCTCAGCAGCATTTCACACAGTAGACAATGTGAGAAACCTGAAGGTGGTTTCACATATAGACCCCAGCGATTCTTTGTTCAGATGGCCAGGGCACGGCCATCGCCTTTTGAACCAGACCCTGCGGGAGGATCACCTGGACAGGGGGTCCTTGGGGATTGTTGGAGGAATGCCATCAGGTGAGAGGTGGTTTTCCCCCCTTTTGTCTGACACGTCCCTGCCCGATATCCCCACTGTCTTGGTGCATATTGTCAGCAGAATCCTGTCGCACCCCAACTTTTAACTTAGAAAAGGGAAAGAGAAAACACCATGGGAAATCAAAACATCTTTTGACCCTTAGAAGTTATAGTCCCCACTCTACTAAACCCAGAGGACATTTAATACATCCCTCCTTTTCTGGCGTGTCCGTACACGTGCTATCTACAGTCATGCCAGGAAACTACAACTCCCATAATTCCTTTACCCCACTGAGTTGCCCATGTACTACAACCAGAAAGAATACCACTAGTAATATGCCGTGGCCCTGTCCCACTGAGATCAAGCAGGGTCAAGCGCTCAATCACAATCGTACCCATTCTGCCTTTAAAGGACAATTTTTCCATCACAACTCCCCCTCCCCAATTTCAAAAATCACTAAGAAGAAGAGGAGGCGACTAAGAAGAATAAAGATTACTCAAAACTACACTGAAAGACAGAAGACAGACTGTCCCATGCTAATATTGGACGGTCCCACTAATAGTCAGGCAAGGACAGGCAGACCCAGTCCAGAACTCACACCTGCAGCCTGTCAAAGAAACCCAGGTGTATAAAAGGTGGAGTTCCTGGCAGAACAGGGAGCAGCAGTTGGGAGAACTGAAGGGATGCTGCATGGCTGAGTCCAGCAGGGGATCCCTTCTCAATCCCAGCCCCACTTGCTACTTGTGCCAAGGAAAAGCCAGGCACCGGAATGCTGACCTGGTGTGGCTAGAGGCTTGCAGCCTGGAGAGTGAGACTCAAAAAGCAAGGAGAGCTGCTCGCAGCGGGCCAGATACAGGCCAGTGTTGCCTTCCCTGGGTGGATGTTGTTCCCCAGGGAGACTGAAGGGCAGGTGGCAAGACCCTGACCTCAGACCTGAGAGCAGCAAATATTTTCCCCAACAACATTGCGTTACCTGTGAGTTTCTGAGTGAGGGGAAACCAGGCACACCTGTGAGACTGAAGCGGGATCTTGTCAGAAATATGTGAACTTTTCTTGTGAGCATGAAATCCACTATTTAAACTTAAGGAAAGGGGCCTTATGGGACATGTAGTGGAAATACAACCACAAAGACATCTGCAACTTGCCTATAACTTGTGAACTGTGGACAGATGCGACAGAGTAAAAGAGTGGTCCGGCATATTGACAGTGCCCAATCGAAAGTCTCTGTTTAGACGAACATTTAAAACTGTGAGAAACTGTGAATTGAAGGGAGGGATTGGAAGGTTAGGTAAGTGTTGTGATTGCTACGTGCGAGCCTGACCGAGGGAGACCCAGTATGAACTGTGAACCTGAGCCTTCAGAACTTTGAGATCCTAAAGATAAGAAACTTTGTTTTGTGGGTGCCCAGGCATTCTGCGAATGAGAGACTTTGTTTTGGAAAGAGACTTTGTCACAGAAGGCCCTGTCTTATGTCCCGAACTTCATCCTCAAGCCAAAGAAGACAGAGAGTTCCAAAGTCCCAGTGTGCCAACTTGCCCCGTAGTGAAAATGTGGCTATTTTGATTTGACAAGACACTACTAGGACTGTGTTATTTATTATTTGATGGTCGAGCTTGCTCCCATCCTTAGATATAGGACTAGATAGGCATTCTACCACCCCATCCTTACTAAATAAACACCCTTGAACTGTGCATCATTTGTGTCTGTCTTCATTCAGGATACCATGCCTTACTTACAACCATCAGACACTGTCGCACTTCGTGGTTTCCACGATCAGTCTGAGAAATCACTTGGGTAGATGCCGCTAAAGTAATTCAGACTTCCTTCCTGAGAGCACAGCTTGCAGGGAAAAGAAACACCTGTCAGGCCAAGGGCTCAGGCAAAAAGGCAGAACGCACAGCGGAGCTAGAGGGAAGAAAACAAACAAAGCAAATATTACATACCGTTTGTTGACAACTCCAATCCCTCTACCCTCTCCGAGCCCCACAAGCTTACCTGTGTATTCCGTTCCTTCAGCAGAATACCTACTTGTGACAATACACAAGAATGGGAATGCGTGAAGGTCAAGGGAAGTTTTTTCTGCTTGAAAGAAGCGGGACCATAGACTTCCCTCAATGATGGATTAGTGATGTCAACAGAAGAGTGTCCCCCAATCCAATGAGTGAAAACAAATCAAATGTTCCAAAAGCAAGTAGACAAAGAAAACAGCAGAGCGTCCCGCTATCCAAGGAGCGAAGCCAAGTGTCTCAAAACCCAAGGGGGCGGAGTAAATGATGAGCACAGCAAAGCGTCCCAAAAAATCCTACAAGTGATGAACACAGCAAAGCGTCCCAATAATTCCACAAGTGATGTTTCTCCGGGAAGCGGGTGGCCAGGAATGATTCGAAAACTACGGGGTTGAAGGGAGCCGGAAACCAGACATGAGAAGCATAATCCAAAAGAAGTCCGAGGTGTATTCCGTGGTCGAGCAGAGGAGTTGATCAAGCGAAGGTCTAAGGCAGAACCAAGGAGGCGCTAACAAGGTCCAAGGTCAACTTAGAATTCAGGAACCAGAAAGGCAAGGAATAGGAGAAAAGGAACTTATTCCAAGAGCGTAGCTCGCGTAACGCAATGGTTTAGGAGCACCGGCTTACTGGTGGCGCGGCCAATTATAGGAAGTGAATTGAAACCGAGGCGTGGAACGCACGTAAAAAGAAAGTAACAACGTTCCAAAGGTTCCTTGCGGGCATAGTCTTCTTGGGAGATGTAGTTGATTACCGGCGGTGGCGTCGGCGTTGCCGCAAACGCCAAGTTAACCGCCAGGGTCTTCTCCCCTGGGCATAAGGATAACCTAAGAAACCGGGGGACGTGACAGACACATACCGATAATCTGCATCGCCGAATGGGGATCAGCAAGATCATCCTCAGCTGGTTGAAATTGTACCTTGCTAATCGCCACCAGTTTGTACAAATGGATTCTTCCAGATCACCAACTCTACCCATTTCCTGTGGAGTCCCGCAAGGATCCATGCTCTCCCCTGGGATCTTCAACCTTTACATGGAACCGCATGGAACCCTCCTTTCTCCATACAACATCCACCAAAATGCCATTGAGACAAGCTATACCTCAAGATATCCTCCATCAAATACATCCACAGGATCCAGGCCTGCCGCTCAGTGATCCAGTTGTGGATATCCAGTGCTTACCTTAAGCTCAACCCCTCCAATACTGAATTCCTACTGCTGACCAACATCACCGAGCACACGGACATCCAGACTTGGCTCTCTGCTATGCACCTCAAGAGCTTCACACCCAAGCTGGCAAACTACCCCAAGTCACTTGGGTTTGACATAGTCGGTCACCTCTCCTTTAAACAGCACATAGCAAGGAAGACACATGGCTTGGTACCAGCTTTCTGTCCTGTAAAAAATCAAACCCTTCATCTCATAAAACATCTTCAAATCTACTCTTCACGCCTTGGTCCTCTCCCACTTGGGTGGTGGCAATGCCCTTTCGGAAGGCCTTTCAGCAACTACCCTGGCTCCCCTGAAAGGTATCCTGCATGCTGCAACATGACTCATCAAAGGATTCTACAACTACAACCGCATATCCCTGATCCTCATCGTTCTGCACTGGCTCCCGCTTCAAGCCTGTATCAGCTTTAAATCCTGCTGCATCATCTACAAGGCTGTCACCCTGAACTCCCCAAGCTAACTCACTGAGAAGCTCAGCATCTCCGGAGGCCTATAATCCACCAGAAGGAAGGACATGTGCAGACTTGACCTCCGCCGGTGCAGGAAGGAAAAAAAACCTCGGCCATTTCTGTCTACACCCCAAGACTCTGCAATGTCCTCCCCATCAACACCCGACTCCTCCCCTCACTGAGCTCAAGACCCTCCTCTTCAAGGAGTAGCTCCTCCCAAACACCCAGGACCATACAGCGTCCACTCCAGACCTAACCTGAGACAGGGCAATCTGACCCCCACTATTTCCAACCCTGGATCCTTTACTGACTACTGTTCTCCCTCTGCTGTTGTTAGATCCCCACTCCCTTGTTTCTCTGCTCCCTAAGCTTATTCTTCACCCTATGATTGTAGAGTGCGTTTTAGCTTCTCGAAGCTAGGGCTGCGCTCAATGAATACAATAATAATACTCATAATAAATGTTATCGCAATACTCTATTCTCTGTCCTCTCTTATAATATTAACCATTGTGAGATATCTCCTCTTGTGCATAGTCTTGGCCTTTTTGGTGTAAGCCATTGAGTGAGAATCTAAGATTAATTGCCCAACCTGCATAACATCTTCCTAACATACCATAACTCCGGTCATTTATTTACTAGTCTTAAATGGGTGACATGTCTCAACATATGCTGTTGAGTTGGCTGCCTCGTTGCACCAGATAGCTGTCCGAAGTAACAGTGGTTAAAGGGCCAAAAGATGAGAAAGATACCATGTGTTCAGCTCCAAGTAGATATTACCTGTAATGCTAGATGCTGCTACTCCAAGTACCTGGCAAAGAGCATTGTGCAATTGTACAGCTTCAGGATATGTTCTTTTCAGCTTGAAAATAAATGCACCACCAACGAATGCTGTAGGACGAATCTTCAGCTACATTAGTCTTGTTAGATATTTATTTTTCCCAGAATAAGTTGGATTGAAGGAATAGATTGGATGGAAACTGTGAAAAATGTATACATTTATTTTATTTCCTCCTAAGTACATTGCTACTAAGAATGTACTGTTTTTTTTTTTAATCCTGCGATTGTCATTCACCCTATTGTTTTTATATTTTCATCGGTCTCGTTTATAAAAATGTATCTTACATTTCTATATATGTTTTCTATCTGCTTTTGGTTGCTATTGCTTTTCTGGACTGTGCTTATTGGTCTTCCTCCTTCTGGCCCACTGCTTTTGTTGTCTTTCCTACCCCAGTGACCTTGGTTAAGAATCTGGGGGTTTACCGCTCTGCCTCACTCTGTCTGCTCAGGTGAATGCTGTATACCAATCTGGTCACTTTTTACTGTGTGTGCTCCTTGGAGTATTATCATACCTACCTACCCATCTTCATCCTCGGGTTGTGACCTCTATTATTACTAGTTGAAATGACTATTGCAATGCCTTGTATCTGGCTCAGCCTCTTGGTCTAATTCATCAGCTACTACACTTTACAAATCTGGCAGCTACCGTAGCCACCTTTACCTCTTGTGGTTCATACATCAGTCCTGTGCTCAGTTTCCTTCACTGGCTACCAGTAGCAAAAAGGATTCAGATTTAAATCTCTGTGTCTGGTGCACAAAGCATTTTACCATCAGGGTGCAGAATATCTTCAAGATAAGTTTCATCTCTATGTGCCACAGCTGCACACTTTGTGGCTATCCCCAAATTCCGCTGGTTAAGAACTGGGGGTCGCGCCTTCTCAGTTTCTGCAGCTAAACTATGGAATAACCTACCTGTTGCTCTCAGGCAGGTTGAGAACCACTTAAAATGTTGCCATCTTTTAAAAACCCAACTTTTATTAGGTTCTTGATTGCCTACTGCTGGTTGTTTCCTCCGCGCCATGATGCCCTTGGGAGACAGTGCGCGATACAAATTCTGATAACATAACATGGATATATTTTATCTGAAATAAAGTCATTTTGACTGACAATGAGTGCTTCTATTTGCTTGGGTCATCTTAGTAACTAAATTAGTTAAATGCACATGCCCCTTTGCAGTTAAAACATATGCCTGAATAATCATAAGCCTCACTTGAATTTTGCATAATACCAGCTGATCTAATAGTTCTGCGATGGTGGGTTTTTTTTACGTTAAGATGCATATTATTTGATTTATTAGTATTGACACAGAAGCCCCTAATTTCCATATAATTGGTTTACACATCAACTAACTTCTGAAAAGTTAGCCATTTTAGCTATGAGAACCAAATCATCAGTGTGCGTCGTATCTGAATATGCATGGCTCCAAAACAAAGGACATCTGGGGTTACTTCCTCTAAAACATCCAACAGGGAGTTAGCATATACATGAAATGGGAGTTGAGACTGGACATATTTATCATACTCCTCACCACCCTTGCCACTTCTTACTTTGGCAGTGGTCTCCCTATATGGTTCCTTAAGGGTAGATGTTATATAGCCTTTGGAATTACATTTTTATCTAAGCTTTCCCACATAAATTCTTTTTAGAATATGTCAAAGGTGGATGGCCGATCCTTGCAGGCGAGCTGGATCTGACCTCCGCCCCACAAGATATCTTGAAATAATTAAATGCAAGTTCAGGCATTGCCATTCTGAACCTACCCTCTCTTTAAAGCCATATTGAAGCTCTTACAAAACAGGCAGTATTTGTAAGAGAGTTTAACACTCCGAGGTGAGTTACCTTGATAAAGAGTTTAGATGCTCCATCTAGGAGGGAAATGGGTCTGTAAGACTAAGGATTCCCTTGTTTTCCTTTTTTTTATTTTTTTATTTGCATTTGGTTATAACACAATCTTTACAAAATGTTTTCTTTACTTTTTGGCATACAATTCAAACATTGTTTTTGATATTGACATAATAAAATATATCCAAGTTAAAATTCTTGTATCAAGACTTCCATATATAAGTGAAGTATAAAAAACCATTAGTTACAAAAATATAAAACATATGCTCTAACCATAGGTGCCATAGGAAATGTGCAAACTAGTCATTATATTTGCCATTACAAACTTTGTATGTTCAAAATTAGAAGCTTAACATTCCAAAAATTCCATATTAACATTAATCTCACAACTCATAGACATATACCTTCATCAAAATAATCACCACTATTGCGAGTGTAATGAACAATTGGTGCAACGTGGTCTAAAGGTAATTTGAGACCATAATATGAGCAAATTAGTAGAACATCCAATTCCACCTACCCATTACACTCTGATCTTATGCTATACGTTTAAGTATTTTATTTGGAGCAGTTTTTAAGGTCAGTCTTCAAATTAATGTTACTGCACACACTTGACATTTCAATCACCAAATTGTCTGCCAATTGCAATTCTAAGTTAGGCTTCTTTAATGGTCATGATTAATTCGACACTCTTCCATATGTTCAGCGACAGATGACATTAAGTTACTCAAATCGGATTCGATTTTTGTTAACAAACGGCCCAATGAGAGTATGAATGAGCTGTTAATACCTGCCATACACTTAGACCACAAGGATTCCCTAGCCAGAGATGTGTTTCTTATGTTGTTTTCCCTGTGTAACAAATTTCCACGGTTTCATAGTATGCCCAATAGATAACTAGGTGCTTTATAGTTTCCTGTTGTTGCAGTTGAAGACAAAATCTACAACTATCTGATATGCTTTGTTGCCAATGTTTGGTACACTCCAAAGTATGAAGTTGATTCATTTTAAATCACATATATATGAGGCAAGTTTTTTCAGAGGGAAAGCATTCTATATACATCAATCTGGGACATCTTTTGTGAGTTATTGCGCAAATTCACGATATAGCTTATAGCCACCTCTTTCATCTATGGTTTGTGCCCAATCCTATTGGTATAATTGCTTCTTTGCAAAAGCTGGATGCATCCATAGGTCATCTTGCATAATATTAACGGTTTTTAAGATTTTTTCCATTCTGTGTTGAAAGGCCACCATAGACTGAGGGTTTGACATCGCAAGCATCTTTGCAAGTTCTTGTTATAGAAAGTTTCGAGGAGGTTTAAGAATCCTTGCATAAGTATTCAATTGCCTCCACTAAAACCGAGCCGACAATGAGAATAGGCCCAATTCAATGCGTATACAAGTGTTAGTCACAGAATTGGCCAATCCAAGAGTTTGCTTCCATGTTCTTGCTTGGATGGAATTAAGAAAACTGTTTATCATGCAGGCACAAGTCAAGGCCATATAATAATATGGCCTCCACTTTCATTAGATAGAATTGTATTGCCGGATTTAGTGAAAACGTGCAATCTCTTTTAAATATATATTTTTTACTGTGGAGTAAGTGGTCTTAATTTTTCATTTAGTGATTTATGCCAGTTGGCTTGGGAGGACACATCCAACAAGTTATAGCCCAGGTATCTAAGTTCGGCAGCAATAAGAAGGACTCTTTTTGCTGCTGGTAAATACCAGTATTTTAGATTTGGCAACATTGGGCCGTAGATTATTTTCAGAAGCATATTTCGCAAATGCCTGCAATTTATTCTATAGCCCATAGGGCGCCCTATCGAATAATAAAATTTCTCCAGCATTGGATCTTTCATGGATTCACATGCTTAGAATATTCCCCGTCGTCAGACTGGGACCCTCGGTACACATATATAGCCTTTTCCTATAGGAAAACTTCCGGCACTTTTGTGTCCTATCTATGTCCTTTTAGGACCCGCCTACGCACGCTCCGTAGGCCGTCCCAGTATAAGAGGCCCGCCCCCGCGGCTCCCCTTCAGATTTCAACCGTCTCCAAAGTAGTGGGATCTCCTTGCGTCGTCTTACTATTTTGTACAAGGTTGTGTACCTGGAGTTGGAGTTCGAGGACATTTTTCCTCCATGTCAGGAAAAGCGCTGTTCCGTCCATGCGCGACGTGCGGCTTGAAAAAAGTTTACGAGGGGTACGGACATATGGATTGTATATACCGCCTCCACCCTCATCATTCAACTGATAACTGTGACATATGCAAAGGGTTTTCTCAAAAGACCCTCAAAGACCGAAATCGACGGCTGGTGGCATGGCTGAATGATGGAGCGGGGGCATACCCCCCTTCGGAGGTAGGCTCCACACAATCGGCGAAAACATCCAACCGCGCTGCCTCGTCGGAACCACCGGCGAAGAAATCTCGACCGACGGAAAAAGAGTCATCTCGGAGTCATTCAGCTAGAGAGTCCTCGTCGAAAAAATCGTCATCTTCATCAAAAAAGCAGGACAAGGAAAGGCCGAAATCCTCCTCGGGCGATCACCATCGACTTCGAGTCGAGAGTCGAGTAAAGGCAGGCCAAGTGTGGAAAAGGCAGGACCGCCTAAACCACCTGCTAAGTCACCGTCGTCGACGGCGGTCCAGTCATCGGCCTCCACCCTGCCACTGACGCATGTGGTATCCACCGTCCCACCGACAACGACTGCGACGGTGGCCTCGTCAACGGGGGTTCTACAGGAAGCCTGGAGGCCTGAAGTTTTTGATCCGATCCCGCCGGATACTTTACTGCAAGAACAGGCTGTGTCGCTGTCCTCGGGGGAGGACGAGAGCGGGAGAATAGCTGGCCTGGCAGACCTAGGGCTACGAGTGGTTGATAAGACATCGACGAGGGGATCCGGTATACCAGTATCTGCCCCTCTTCTCAATCCTCGATCTGTTTTGTCGTTGGAAATTCTGTCCACGCTTCAGTCTTTGGTACAGTCGTTGGACCAGAGACTACCTCAGGCAAACCTGCCACAGTCACCCGTCGACGAGCCGGGCCCGTCCCGTCCACCGACGCACTTACGCACGCCAATCTCAGCACTGGCACCCCAAGAGGAAGGTGAGCTGCCAGATTCGGAGTCTGACAGGGGAGCCATGTCGGATATCTCATCATCCCCCTCCAGGGATCCAACTTGGAGTTAGAAACCCCAAGAAGCCCAGCTCACCCGTCACCTCCGGACGTCATTGCATCATTCCATTCTATGATGGAGAAGGCGTGTAAGGAATTTGGTTTGTCCCAGGAAGAACAGAAAAAGGACTGTTTTTTGTTCGACCACATGGGTAAGAGAAGGAGGTCTGTGTTCTCAATACCAATACTAGACCACGTGTGGAAGGAGGGGTTACAGACAATGCGTCACCCCTTTTCGGAGCCGGCAGTGAAAGGATGCCTCGAGAAAAAGTTTAAGGCTCCAGAGTCTATCCCCAAGTGTTTATCCTCCCAACCAACGCCAGAATCGGTGGTGTCGGCGAGGAAGGCGAAGGCCCAGCAGAAGTGCACGACTCCACCTGAAAACGAAGCAAGACGCCAGGATGCCTTTGGCAAAAAAGTGCTATCCGTGGGAGCAACCACAGTAAAGGCCGCAAACTCTCTGGCTATTGTAGCCAGATACGACAGAGAGATGTGGCACAGGCTAGCGCCGTTGCTGGATCATCTTCCGGAGGAGCATAGGAAGGCAGCGATGTTACTTGTCCGAGAGGGTGAGGAAGCCTCCAATCACGCAATAAACATTGCGGTGGACCTCGCTGAGTCAGGCTTCAAGCAAGTCAATAATGGGGTCGTGTTACGACGACAGTCATGGCTTAAGTGTACCTACTTCAGACCAGAGGTACAATACAAAGTATTAGATATGCCTTTCGAGGGAGACCTTCTATTCGGAGAGAAGGTAGACGAGGCCCTAAAGGGAATGAAAGAGGACTCGGACACGGCACGTTCATTGGGTGCCCTCCAGAGTTGCCGAAGCTACAAGTCTCTTCGTCCCTTTAGAGGGGCTTCAGGTAATTCCAGATTCTCTGCGTCTGGAGACAGATACTTTGGCAGGTCGGCTTACCCCTCCCAGGGATACAGGCGTGCTTCCCAAACGGCAAACCGACGCCGGAACTTCCAGACGTCCAGGAAGAGACCATCCTATCCGTCGTCGTCGAGAGACAAGCAAAATAAAGATCAGCAGTGACAGACAACACACCGTTCTGGGGGGAAGAGTGTCAGCATATGTCTACGAATGGGAACGAATAACGACGGATCAATGGGTGCTGGACACTATAAGGAACGGGCACTCTCTACAATTCAAGCACAGCCCTCCGCACATTCCACCTGCGTTCACCGCTCATTCCCATCTGAGGATACTGCAACAAGAGGTAACACTCATGTAAGCAAAGGGCGTGATAGAATTAGTTCCAACATCACAGAGAGGTCAAGGAGTCTACTCAAGATACTTCGTCGTAAAAAAGCCGAATGGCAAATGGCGTCCCATCTCAAGAAGTCTTTAAAGAGCCTAAAATTCAAAATGCTCACGCTGCAGGAAGTGATCCGCGCCGTTCAAGAAGGGGATTTTGTAGCTTCCCTGGATTTACAGGACGCGTACTTCCATATTCCTATGTGTCGGAAATACAGGAAATTCCTGAGATTTGAAATAGGGCGGACTCACTACCAGTTCACGGTTCTTCCCTTTGGGCTCAAGACCTCCCCCAGAACGTTCACAAAATGCATGGCCCCAGTAGCGGCCTGGCTAAGGAAGCAAGGCCACCACGTATACCCATACCTCGACGACTGGCTGGTAAGGGGATCCTCCCCAGCGTCGACCAACACAAGCTTGCAAGCCACCATGCAGCTTCTACAACAGCTGGGATTTGCCATAAACTTCGAAAAATCCTCTCTGCGGCCATCGAGAACGTTGGTGTTCCTGGGGGCACAGTTCGAGACCCAGTTAGGGCTAGTGAAGCCTTCTCTCGACAGAACCTCAAAATTCAACTACGACTACGACAAACCACCAGGCTCTCAGTGAGGAAATACGTTTCGGTCCTAGGGGCCATGGCATCCTGCATCCATCTGGTGGCAAACTGTCGCCTATTCATGAGGCCAGTCCAGGAATTCCTCGCGGACCGATGGACGCAGGCCCAAGGATCGTGGTCAGACAAGATAACCGTCAACGACGACAAGCTGCTTCGGACCCTTCAGTGGTGGCAGAGTTTCCACAATCTGAACAACGGTGTACCCCTACAGGAACCGGAGTTTCAGCGAACCATAGTCACGGATGCGTCCCTAACCGGATGGGGAGCTCACATGGGTACTCTTCAAACGCAAGGTTGCTGGTCTCCAACGGAGTCACTCCTACACATAAACGTGTTAGAGCTCAGAGCAGTACGATGGGCCCTGAAGGCATTCCTACCACACATCAAGGGATCGCGAGTACGAGTACTGACTGACAATACGACGGCCATGTTTTATTTGAGAAAACAAGGAGGGACGCGATCAAGAACTCTTTCCATAGAGGCCCAGAAAACATGGCATTGGGCATTAAAGCACAAGATTTCCATCGTGGCTCACCATCTCCCGGGAGTGAGGAATTCGCAAGCAGATTCCCTCAGCAGAAGCATGGCCCAGATACACGAATGGGAACTGGACACAGTTCAGCTGATGAAAGTGTTCGAGAAATGGGGTCACCCCCCTCTGGACGCTTTTGCAACCAAGGACAACAAGAAATGTGAGCAATTCGCAAGCAGATGGCCTCAGGAGGGTTCCATGGGGAGGCATTCTCCTTCCCATGGACGGACATGTTCCTTTATGCTTTTCCTCCGTTCCCCCTCATACGGAGGATAGTACAGTGGATACGCAGGTACAGTTGCCGGGTGATTCTAGTGGCACCGTACTGGCCGCGGCAACCGTGGTTCTCCGACCTGCTTCACCTGTCGCTGGAACATCCAATAGCGTTTCCGAGAGTCCCGAACCTACTATCCCGGGACAAAGGCACGGTGTGGCATCACGACCCGGACAGTCTCAACCTTGCAGCCTGGCTCCTGACTTTTCGGAGTTCGGTGCTTTAGACGTTTCGGAGGATTGTCAAAAAATTCTGCAGGCGGCTCGAGCCCCTTCTACCAACAAATCTTACACCTATAAGTGGCGGAGGTTCTGTGAATGGTGTCGAGGACAGCAAGGCCTACAACCGTTGACGGTGACGCCGGAACAAGTTCTACCTTACCTGCTTCTCTTGGCAGAGAGGGGCTTATCCTTCACATCGATAAAGGTGCACCTGGCGGCCATCTCGAGGTTCACGAGGAAGAGACAGTCGTCTCCTCTATTCAGCGACAGACTTGTGAAACACTTCATGAGGGGTTTATTTCGAACTTTTCCCCCGGTAAAACGTTTCCCTCCAACTTGGAGTCTCAACACAGTGTTGGCAGGCTTAATGAAACCGCCCTTTGAGCCTATGGCCACGCCGGACATGAAATACATATCGTGGAAGTTGGCATTCTTAATTGCTATCACATCAGCTAGGAGAATCTCGGAAATGCAAGCGCTGGTCGTAGACCCGCCATACTTAAGATTCTTTAAGGACAAGGTGGTCCTGGCAACTAATCCTACGTTCGTCCCAAAAGTTCCGACAGTGTATCACAAACACTCGTCCATTGTTCTCCCTACTTTCTTTGCAACCCCATCATCGGCAGCAGAAAAAGCTCTTCATACCTTGGACGTTAAGAGGGCTCTGAAATTTTACCTACATCGTACACAGGAACTCAGGTCTACTCGACAACTGTTCATCGCATATGGTCCGTCGACGAGGGGAAAAGCAATCTCTAAACAAGGATTGGCTCGATGGGTCTCATCGACGATTGCGTTTTGCAACTCCAAGGCTGGAAGGCCGCTGCAAGGGCATCCTAGAGCCCATTCTACAAGATCAACGTCCTCCTCAGCAGCATTATGGGCAGGAATTCCGCTAACAGACATATGCCAGGCTGCGGCATGGTCAGTGCCCCACACGTATACCCGCCACTACTGCCTTGCCAGGCAGCATGCGGATGAGGTGCAGATGGGAAGAGCTGTCCTGCGCCATCTGTTTCAGTAAGGTAAGCTCCACGCTGTGGAGAGTCTGTTTTCTACCTTTTGATGACAGTATACTTTATGTGGGTAAGGTTATATGAGTAAACTTATTCCTGCTGTACATATGCATTGTGTATTATGGTGAGGGTATATTACATTACATTCTCACCGCCGTTTCAGGTGTTACTGCTATACAATCTATTCTAAGCATGTGAATCCATGAAAGATCCAATGCTGTAGAAGGGAATAGTTTCTTACCTGTAACTCCATTTCTCCAGCATTGGTATCTTTCATGGATTCACATGCGCCCGCCAGCCTCCCCAGAATGCAATGTATTTGCTTGATAAGTTTAACCCTTCCTACTTTGTAGGGGCCGAAATCTGAAGGGGAGCCCCGGGGGCGGGCCTCTTATACTGGGACGGCCTACGGAGCGTGCGTAGGCGGGTCCTAAAAGGACGTAGATAGGACACAAAAGTGTCGGAAGTTTTCCTATAGGAAAAGGCTATATATGTGTACCGAGGGTCCCAGTCTGACGACGGGGAATATTCTAAGCATGTGAATCCATGAAAGATACCAATGCTGGAGAAATGGAGTTACAGGTAAGAAACTATTCCCATCATCCGCATAGGTAAGCCAATTCAATCGTAGATGTCCTATTTTTATCGGAAAAGTAACCAGTTGATGCCAAATAGTCAATGTCACAGAGGTATAAATTAAAAAGGGTGGACACGAGGTTACACCCCTGCTTCACCCCTGTATGTGTTCGCCCTGTCCATGGAACCCTTAGCCTGGTTGGTGCGCACATCGGGGGAAATCTGGGGGTTCGACATATCAGGCTACCAACACAAATTGGCGTTATACGCAGATGACCTTTTGTTTTACATGCAGGATTCCAGCACCAGATTGCCCCATGTCGTTTCGCTGTTGGAAATATTTGTGCGGTCTCTGGTTTTAAAATGGACTTTATGAAGTCGACGATACTTAATATATCGGAATCACCCGAAGCAGTGCAGCGCTTGCAGTCGTCCTTTCCTTTTTCGTGGGCCTCAAGATCCCTGAAATATTTGGGGGTATATGTCACAGCGCACTACACTGATTTCTATGTGATGAATATTCTACCGCTCCTTGTCAGAGCGAAACAGGGCATGGCACGATGGGGGGGACACAGACATTTCTAGGTTGGGGAGAAAAACATCGGTTAAAATGACCCTGCTGCCACACCTGCTTTATGTATTTCAGGCCTTGCCAGTCTGGATTCCGAGGGTGGTGCTAAAAGATTTACAGGCACATATCTTACGATTTATCTGGTCCAGGAAGTTCCCAAGAGTGGCCAGGCACACATTAATGGCAGCCTAAAGTGCTGGGGGAGTTAGCAGTGCCAGATATTGAAATGTACCTATATGCAGCACAACTGGGTCCTGTATTGTAAAGTCAGGCAAGTGAGCAGAATCCTAAGCACTGGGTGGCTATTGAGCAGGACGCCTTGGGAGATCCCCTACATTGTAGGTGCTGCAATGCCCCGGGATCCCGGAGACTGGAGGGGCGGGGACTTGAAACATCTAGGGCTACGCTAGAGTACTGGGGCAAGGCGGCACGTAGATATGCCACCACCACATTCCCCTCACCTATGACAGGCCTCTGGGATAATGCTGAGTTTCCACCGGGGAAGGACACAAGACGGTTTGCCTGCTGGAAGGTTGAAGATTTTTCTAGGCTGGGCCATCTGTACAGGGAAAATTGGCTTCTCGCATTTGAGGAATGTAAGCAGGCCTATATGGTCGTTGAGAGGGATGGGCTTGGGTATTTGCAGCTCCAGCATTGGGCATCTCAAGCAAAAGTAGCATCTCAGGGCAGGCAAGACGCAACCCATTTTGAGGCCCTTTTTATAGGTAACCCACCACCAGCTAGATTGAATCGCTGTATAAAGTGCTGAATGTGACCAGGTTTAAGTCCCCGCACAGTTACATGGCTAGATGGGAAGAGGACATAGGAGAGCCGATCAAGGATTTGGCCTGGTATAATATCTGGACAAGGGCAAGCAGGACATCGCAAGCTGTGCAACTGAGAGAAAATAGCTTCAAGTTGTTATGCCTGTGTGATCTCACCCCAGAGAGGCTGCACAAAATGTCCCCTGCGCTCTCCGCGCAATAGTGGTGGTGCGGTACGTCGCTGGGCCCTTATTTTGACATTTGGTGGGAGTTTCCCCAAATTCAAGTATTTTCACGGGAGGTGGTCGATCAGATTAGGGGAATATGTGGGTTTGAATTGAAAATGGACCTCTTAGTCTTGCTCCTAGGTAATGAAGACTACAAGGGTCACTACAAGCTGAATGCCTGAAGCTCTAGGTTGATCACTCATGTTTTGGTGGCAGCACGTCTTGTGATTGCAAAACACTGGAAATCCCAGACTGCATCTGATATGAAGGAGCGGTGGGCACGGGTGTGGTATGTGGCCGCTATGTCCAATATTGATGGGGCATTGCGAGGGGAAATGGTGCAATTCTTAGCAGATTGGAGCCAGCTGATAACTTTCGTAAATGACCACGATAATCCCAACATTCATCACAAGCCACACGAGATGTCATATTTTTTGTTATTGTTACCTGAGAGGAAAAACTTCAACTTTGTACTGGTGTACACACTATGTGCTGTATTTTAGCACCTGGCTATCCGTCCAGAGTAGCAGACTTTGGATATGTATTATTTTGGAATAATACCATTACTGCGCCCCCAGAGCTGCAACTGCCGAAAATGCCTACTTTCTTTTTCCGCCCGCCCCCCCTTATACCACATATAGATGTGGCTGGGGAGTATGGTATATAATACAAGTAGGGGGTTTTGCGGAGTCTATATATGTGGTGTAAAAGGGATGAATAAAAAAAGGTTGCCATTTTCAAGGTCGCAGTAATGAGGGTTGCAGTAATGACATAGATTCTATTATTTTTATTATTATTTTCGTTTGTTTTCTTTCAATAATGTTAAAATGGTTTAGTTCCTTACTTAAAGTATTGTAACAGCAGCGTTTTTATGATTTCTCTTGAATTTTCTGTAATAATTTGGCCCATGGGGCCCCCCTATGTCAAGATGGTAATGTACAGTCATCGTTATGGGTAAAATGGCAAATATGTCTCAATACAGTTTAAATGGCAAAAAGAAAAGTGTGATGATGTTGACTTGTGTCCTTTTTGGGATTGGCATCTTCATTTTTTGGCGAATGTCTTTCGTTGTAGAAAACAAAGATATGACCCTTACTAACATAACTAAATTCCGGCAGGTATGGCTCCCATGTCAGGTCGGGAGGTAAGCACTGCCAGACCAGTAAGGAGAGGTAGACACAGTCCTGATGCAGATGGGGTTGATTCCTATCTCGCCGATACTGCTAGAGTATCCAATATCATGTGGGACAAGCACATGACTAAAGTAGATAAACGGACAACTGGAGAGAGGTACTATGTCTGCTCTCATCCCCTATGCCATGAGTGCCTCCAGAAAGTTTGTGGCAACTGAAATACCAGCAACAAGAGCACAGTGCCTAATGTGTACCACCCGAGAAAGATTCTAAGGGAAAACGTCAACCTTGAGGTGGATGTCCAAGACAACTTTTTCCTATGAAGACAACTATATAAAAACACTAGACTTGATGGACAGTTATTGGAAAAAGAGCCAAGCTATACAATATATCACTGATGGCCGACAGAAAGACATTAAAACCCAAGAAAGGCCCAGTAGAAATAGGAGGAGAACCAGGATGCTGGGAAAGATCATCACAGATGCTTGTGTACACAACCGAAGGATGGAAAGAAGGAGTGGTAGAGAGCAAGAGTTCCGGTGCGTATAGTGCAAGAAGAGCCAAATGCCTAAATGAATGGGAAGCAAGTGCAAAGCTACTAACGTGAGTAGAAAATGAGGCTGGGCCCATGCCCATAATACCACTCAAGGCAGCAGCATTATGTTTACAGAATGATGGTGCAGTAAAGGTTGGAGAAAACAAGAAATGCAAGCATATAGTGAAAGCTCCAGGCATGAATGTAGGAAGGCAGTATTAATGGATCACTGTTGGGCTTGTGGATCGAAAGCATACGAGAAACTACCACCCAACTGGGGAGGAGTATGTTCACTGGTACACATTAACACACCAGCTTTAGTAGTGTCACAGAAGGACATCAAGATAGACAAATTCCCTAAAATGGACTCTACCAGAAGAAAGAAGAGTTCTATTGATTCAACTAGAGTGAAAAGAGGAAACTGCATATCGTCAGCAATGGAAGACTCTTTAGACGATATACCACCCAAGCGTTGATTGTTCAGTAGGACAGAAATATTCTTTGCCTGCATTGTTGTGGCAGTCCAGACATACACAAACGCAAAATGGCTCCAGATCACGAGATGACAAAGCAACGGGACCCTCACTGAGGCAGTTACCATATTATCACAAATGCATGCCAAAAGGGAGGACGAAGCAAAGGGCGCTGAGAAAAATGAAGATTGGCTATCGTACATCTTCTCATGGATACCTACATGGATGGCCAAAAGACTGAAGGTAGTGCTGGCAGCATTAGTTCTAGTACTACTGACACTATGTGTGATCACAATATGCATCACACAATGCCGAAAGACGACAGAGAAAACTGTTGGAATGAAAATACTAGTAGAAACTTCCAAAGAAGACAAGATAACAGCTTGAGACACCCTAATAACAGGGTGTTCATAGTTTCCGATCAGAGTAGTGTTCGAGTACTCCATCGACTACAAAGAATATTGGGGAAAATCGGGGTGGTGTAACCCTAAACAAGATTGCTGTTACGTGACATGGAGTTTAGATGACCATACAAGATTTTTATTTTTAACCAACTTTATTTTCAGTTTTTTAAAAACGTGAGATCACAGTTAGCCTTCGGTTACAGCAGGAATACAACCATTATCAACTATATAAACAAATTAAATATCCTACTAGAACTTTGGCATAGAGACTATTATTGTCTTCCAACTTTCCCCTCGAGTATTTCCACCCTCGCCCACCCTTCCCACCCCCTTCCCTTAGAGTCATATGAATCAAACTGAATCAATGTTATAACCAAAGCAAAGTCGTTTCTGAGCACCTCCCTCCTCCTTGTTTTCTGCTGTCTCTATCTGATATGAATGTTTCTTAGGATCCTGGGTTTGAAGAATTGAGCCTCCCTCTCCCTCTCCCCTACATAATCCTGAAGTGGGTCCCATATGGCTGAGAATTTCAGGTATGTCCCTGACTTTGTGGCGCAAATGTTCTCCATCGCCATAACTCCCCATACTTTCATCCACCACCATGGGGCTGTAGGGCCTTCCACTGTCTTCCAACGTTGAGCCACTGTCATCCTTGCTGCAGACAGTAGATGAGTGATGGGGGCCGCTCTGTTCCCTGAAGCTGCGTATGTCCCTTCTGACACTGCTCCCAGCAAAATTACCTTGGGGGATTGTGGTAGGTCTGCACCTGTTATGTCTCTGATTAAGCTCAGTATTTCTTTCCAATACACTTTTATCCTTGGGCACGACCACCACTTATGGAACAGGTCACCTCTTTCTCCACACTGGCGCCAACAATCTGAGGAATACGTGGGGTTCATTTTATGTATTCTACTTGGGGGCAGATACCACCGGTAGCATATCTTATATGCTGATTCCTTGATTGCCGTGAATTTGGATAGTTTGTGAGCCCTTCTCCAGATTTGACTCCATTCCTCCTGTGTAATTTCCTCCCTTATGTCCCGTTCCCAGTCCTTCATATATTGGAGGGTTTCGTCTGCTTGCGATTTATCGAGTAACTTGTACAGTCTAGTGATCCCTTTTCCCTGTGTCCCCTCCCGTATCGTGAGTTCTAGACCTTCTGGGGGGCGTAGCCCAGCCCGCTTTACCTCTGGGTGTGAGATCCAGTGACGTACTTGTATATATTTAAATCTGTGATGCTCAGTGATGCCAAATTTTTGTTTGCATAGTTCAAAGGAAAGAGGGGCATCATCCTGGTACAAGTCCCATAAGGACACAGCATCTGCTCCTTGCCAACCGTCCCAGAACTTTTGTTGGAGCCCAGGCGTAAAATCAGGGTTATGTACTATAGGGGACAATGGACCCAGGCCTAGTTTGATCCCCCTGCCATGGATCGCCGTATCCCAGGTGTGAAGTTTCGCTTCCAATAGGATACCACCTCTCTCTCGTGCTTTTGGCTTTAGGAATGGTAGCATACATAGCAGGGTGTCAGTCGCGGACTGTTCTATTTCCCCCCACCCTGGGAGGGAGTCTCTACCTGCCCATTTCAGTGCTGGCGCCAATTGGGCCGCTAAGACATATCTCCTTATATCCGGCACACCTAGCCCCCCTAAATGTGTTGGGCGCATCATGATCTTTTTTTGGATTCTCGGCTTCTTATTCCCCCCATATGACTTTAAACACTGCTTTTTGGAGTTGCTGAATCATTGTTGGGGGGATCACCACCGGAGTAGAGCTTGCCACGTACAGTTGTCTGGGTAACAAGGTCATTTTTATCGCCGCTATCCTAGCGAACCATGCTAATTCCTGGACGTCCGATCTCTGCAAGTCTCCTTGCAAGCGCTTCCATAGGGGAGTGATGTTCGCTTTGAGCAGGTTTTTTGTGGATCTAGTGATGCGGATTCCCAGGTATTCCATGGACTGTTTTTCCCACTGTAGGGGGTAGCGTTCCTCTAGGTAAGTTATATTCTCTCTACACTCAGTTACATTCAGTGCTTTGGATTTGGCGTAATTTATTGTGAACCCTGATGTTTTTTCGAATATCTGCAGTTCTTTAATTACTCTGGGTAACGTGTGCTTTGGGTCTGCCATGTAGAGCATAATATCGTCTTCATATCAGGCTATCTTATGTTGGGTCTCCCCTGTTCGCACCCTTCTAATACCCGGGTCCTCCCTAATCCTGTGGGCAAATGGCTCCATTGTCATGGCGAACATAAGAGTATTAGAATATTGAGTCTTTCTGATGTGTAGCCATTTACAATTAGTTGTGTAGATGGATGCTGGTAATTAGCCAGAACCATCTTAGTAAATGTCGGCCCGCAGCCGAAACCTTCTAGTACCAGACTAATGTACTCCCAGTCTATGATGTCGAATGCTCGTGTGGCATCTAGTGCAATGATAGCGAATTTCTGGGCGCTCCTGGTGCCCCATTCTATGATGTCAATTACCCGCCTGACATTATCTTGAGTGTG
This sequence comes from Ambystoma mexicanum, assembly GCF_040938575.1. Taxonomy (NCBI): domain Eukaryota; kingdom Metazoa; phylum Chordata; class Amphibia; order Caudata; family Ambystomatidae; genus Ambystoma; species Ambystoma mexicanum. Next base: position 133,503,794 of record NC_090933.1, on the reverse strand, counting down.
TCTTCCGCGTACAAAGCCCGCCTGATCTGTGTGTATTATCCCGGGCAGTACTGTCGCCAACCAATTTGCGAGTATTTTTGCATATAGTTTTGCATCAGTATTGAGAAGGGCAATGGGGCGGTAACTGGAGCATTCCACCGGTTCTTTTCCCGGCTTTAGGGGAAGAATTATAATCGAGTATCCCATATCCTTTGAGGTAGCTCCTTTATCCCTAATTAGTTTGAAAAGGCGAGTGAGGGGGGTTGAGAGCTGTGTCATGAATACCTTGTAGAACCCGTTCCCCAACCAATCTGGACCGGGTGCCTTTCCTCTAGGTAGCGCTGCTATCACGTCACCTACTTCTTGTGTTGTGAAAGGGGCTCCTAATTTTTCTTTTTGCTGTTCAGAGATCGGTGGCAGTTTTATGGCTGACAGATAGGACATTTGTTCTGCTGTTTTCAGGTTCCCACTAGACATCTGGTTTTTGTGAAAGTGGACCATCGTTTCTAGTTTCTCATTATCTCCCATTTGCAATTCCCCACTACTATTTCTTAGTCGGGTAATGTGGTTGCGCGCCTTCTGTTTGCGTAATTTGGCTGCCAAGAATTTGCTCTCTTTCCCCCCCGTGTATGTAATATGATTGTTTAGTGTTTAGCAATAATTGCGCTGTTCTGTCCGCCATATGGTTTTCTAATTTGAATCTAGCTTTTTTGAGGTCTCGCCAGACTCTGGGCGTCTGACAGGTCTTATGGAGTTTCTCAGCATTTCTTACCTCTTCTTCTAATTTCTGCGTTATGAGGGCTTTCTCTCTGTAGTATTGGGTTGCTTGAGCTATGAATTCCCCTCTGACTGCTTTCCCCGCATCCCATTCTGCCCGCCAATCCACCTCACCATTGTCATTCTCCTGGAAGTAATTTCTTATGACTTCCTCCATATGTTCCCTAAGCGCTATGTCCCTAAGGATTGTTTCATTTAGCCTCCATTGTGGGTGGGGTCTCTTTGTTATTTTCTGCAGTTCTATGCAGGTTACCACTGGGGCATGGTGTGAGAGGTATTGGACCTCGATTACCATGCAAGATTTTATGGACACTTAGGGGGAGTAACAAAGATTTGACTCTCAAAGGTTAAGGTGAATAGGTTTGGAGGAGTGGTCTACAAGTCAACCAGAGGGTGACTGAAGAGAGGTTCCCCGGAATGCTCCTCATGTCTCATATGCACATGTCGGCCTGAAGGATAAGAAACAAGAGATGCCACTCGCTGTTTGGCTAACCACCGAGTGAACCAGTGTATCCCGCATATGGGAACAGATCTTCTCTTAGACAACCATTCAAACACTGTCCAGCTGATGTCTTCATGGAGGCAAGTGCCTCATCACTGGATCAGGTTGAGTGATAACAACCAGCTGTGCGGGCGTCACTAGTGACAATAGTGAATAGCTCTGTGCCTCTCCCACCCCATCGGGAGACTGCCACTGCAACCCCACAATATCAACGCAGTGAAGGTAAGCCCATGGTGCTTATTACAAGCATAGTGCGATCGGGCGCACATTTTTAAATTACTGTCCTGATTTCTGCTGTCGCTTCTATCAGCGGTTTCACTGCTGTTACCTCAAAAAGAAAAGCGATAATTCTGCTCTTCACTCGTGACTGCCTGGAGCCAGCCTACTGTTGTCCTAATATCTTTGTTTGGCTGGGCACTCCATGATGGCCGCCCGCACTGCATGCACCTGAGTGCTTTGGAGTTGCTGCAGCCCCTGATTGGCTGGGGCTTTCAACATCTTGGTCTATTGGAGAGCCGGCAGTCTTGTTCGGCCCTCCTCTCAAGGCCCACTCCTAAGGCCCCTGTCTGCTCCCTATTCGCTGCCAGTTCACTGTGAGGACTTCCTGCTCCCCCTCACGAATGCACTGAAGATGTCGCTCCCACACTTTGCAGCGGAGCCTGAACTATTTTCTCCTCCACCACTATGGGTTAGTCTCCTCTTACTCGTCACTCTCTTACCCCTCTGACTGTCCCTCCCTCTCTCCATCCCACATGATCTCTCACTCTTAAAGCTTGTGACTGCACTGTGACTTACGCCTTCTGCTGCCAATTTTAATTTAGCTGTGTTTCAACTGCTGCTGCCAATTTGAATTTAGCTGTGTTTCAACTGCTGCTGCCAATTTTAATTTTGATGTGCCCTTTTGGTTGTACTGTGTGCTTTTCCCGTGAACTTGGTTGGCCCAGTGACTGCATTGTGCTACTCTGCCCTGCTGTTCCCCAGGATAGCCTGATCCTCCTCCCTCACCGCCCTCTCTACTTCACCCATGGCACTCTCTATTTCTCCTATCTTCTCTAACTGTTTCTCCATCAACTATCCTTGCCTTCTAACTAAGTCTGGCAGGAAGAAGTTCAAAAAAGATATCTTGGTCTCTGTCGATGATACTTACACCAATGCCTCCTCCAGACAGACCCTCACTGACCTCCTCTTTGTTGTTCCCTCGCCAGATCTAGGGACTCTTCATATGTTCTCTGTGCTCTCTCCTTTCTCCTCATGGCCCCCCTTCGACTGCTCTAAGGTCATCATTAATGTCTACCTGAATGGCTCCGTCTTGATCCAAGGCCTACAAGCCAACCTCCTCCTCTTTGATAGACACTTCTCATGCCTCATCAATTTCCTTTCCTCTCCTGCTGTCCCCTCTCTCCCATCTTCAGCTTCCTTGTGTTCCCTCTCTACCTCCCTCTTGGCAACCTTGCCATCTCCTCCTTCCTCTCCCACACCCCCCACGGGCTCCTTCTACGCCTCCTTCTAAACCTTCAGAGGGCGTACCTCTGATCTGTACCCCTCCCCGGAAGACCTTCAAGGATGGCAGCCTTCTCCATATTCCCACTTTAAACTCTCGCTCAGCTGTCAAACACTCCTCTGACATCTGCCGTCACCTGGAAGAACTTGACCTCGATGTCCTCGGTCTCTCCGAGACATGGTTCACGGCCACCTCTGTCACAAGCTTTGACACTCTCCTCCCTGGCGACTACAAGAGCCTCGCCGCACCCAGATCCTTCCGGTCTGGAGGGAGTATAGCCCTAATCTTCCCGGAGTGGATTCCTGCCTCTGTCATTCATATGCAGACCTACTCCTCTTCGAATGCCTTGTCTGTAGGCTTTCTCTCTCTCCTGGCCACTCCCTTACCGTGGCTACTTTCTATCGGCCACCTGGTCAGATCACCACCTTCCTCCCTGAGTGGGTGGACCTCTCCTCCTCCCTCATGGCCTCAAGCACTCGACTCCTCCTTCCTTGTGACCTCAATATTCATCTGGATGCTCACTGTTCCTCCTCTGGACTCTTCCGTGACCTCTGCGATTCTCTCTCTTTCTATTCTCCCCTCTGGCTCGATTCACTCTGCAGGGCACACGCTGGATGTTTTCTCTCTCTCCTGGCCACTCCCTTACCGTGGCTACTATCTATCGGCCACCTGGTCAGATCACCACCTTCCTCCCTGAGTGGGTGGACCTCTCCTCCTCCCTCATGGCCTCAAGCACTCGACTCCTCCTTCCTTGTGACCTCAATATTCATCTGGATGCTCACTGTTCCTCCTCTGGACTCTTCCGTGACCTCTGCGATTCTCTCTCTTTCTATTCTCCCCTCTGGCTCGACTCACTCTGCAGGGCACACGCTGGATGTTTTGATCTCCGTTGACCACCCCCTCTCCATCCCTCTGACCACTACTCTCTCCTGGAGTGAACACTCCCCCCCCCCCCCCTTTCCGCTCATCTCTCCCTCTCTACCCCTCAGGCCAAACAAACTCCAACACTGCCACCTACCTTCTCGGTCATCCGACCCATGAAACGTGCGTCAGTTGAGGCTTTCGCTGCCACTTTCTCTCCCCCGTCTCCTTCTCTGGCTGACTCACATCCTTACACAGCCCTCTCCATGCTCTACACTTCTATCTCTGACACTCTGGATGTTCTTGCCCATGTCATGAGGATCCGCTTGAAGTCCAAAGCCAATGTTACTCTTGGTACAAACGCGAGTGTAGGGTGGCTGAGAGGAAATGGCAGGCTTTTTGTACATCCTCTGACAAACTGGCCTGCCCCCTGCTCCAAAGGCAATATCGGCTCCTTGTCCGAACTAAGAAGAGAGCCCACATCCAAGCCTGCGTCTCTGCAGCATCTAACAACTCGGCCGAACTCTTTAAAATTTGCAAGGACCTGGCCAACCCTTCTGCAGTCTCTACCTCTCCCGTCGCCTCCCAGAACCTTTGCACGGCCCTTGCCTCTCATTTCATCTAAAAAACCCAGGACATGCTGTCCACCCTCTCGTCCTCTCCTCTTCCTCCCCTTCTCTCTCCTCTACCCCTGTCCCCCCTCCAGCTGCCTCTCCTCCCTCCTTCTCTTCCTTTCCTCTGTTCTCCCCTGACAAGGTTTCTAGACAAGTCCGATCTATGAAAGTCTTGTCAAAACAGGTTCTTCCCTGTTCGTCTAAAACCATCAGGGACCACATTGACACTCTGGGTCCTGCTCTGGTCGACATCTGCAACCTCTCCCTCGCCTCTGGACCCTTCCCCTCCCTTCTGAAGCACTCTCGTGTGCACCCTCTTCTCAAGAAACCCACAGCCGACCCCTCATGCCCTGCTAACTATTGCCCGATCTCCATCTCTCCTTCCCTTGGCAAACTCCTGGAAAAGCTGGCCATCTCCCAGCTTAATCTTCACACCGATTCTGTTGGTTGTCTCCATGACCATCAGTCTGGCTTTACAGCTGCCAGAAGCACGTAAACTGCTCTCCCGAACATCTGTGAAGACCTGCTCTCCAACCTTGAATCTAACATCCCTTCTGTCCTCATCCTACTCGATCTCTCTTCTGCCTTTTACACGGTCAACCATGCCATCCTGCTCCAACCGTCTGTGATAACCTGGATATCACTGATCAGGCCCTGGCCTGGCTGACTTCTTTCCTCTCTGATCGACCCTCCCAGGTACAACTTGGGTCCTTCCTTTCATCTATCTCACTCTCTACCTGTGGTGTTCCCCAGGGGCTAACCTCTCTCCCTTCCTGTTCAACCAATACCTGGTACTCCTTGCCCACCTCATTGCAGCTCTCTACTCGAATTTTCAGTGATATGCAAATGACAATCAGCTCGTTTTCAGGCTTCCATCTGACACCTGTTCTCCTTCTCTCAACTCTGAATGTCTGCTATCCTGGAGTAGTGTGCTGCCAATGATCTCTGCCTTAATGCCATTAAGACAAGGTTCTCCTCATCGGCACACCTGCACCCTCCTTTCCTGTCACTCTCTGGCTGGCCTCCCTTGGCCCTCTTCCTGCTCCCACCTGTGAGGCTAAGAACCTCGGGGGTAATCTTCGACTCTATACTCTCCTTTTCTCCTCATAGCTCTGACGTTTCTAAGAAGTGAAACTACCAACTGCACCTCATCAGAGGTATTCTTCCTTTCCTCTCGTTCCCCCAGAAGCTTACTGTTTCTAGAGTTCTGGTTCTCTCTAGGCTGGACTACCGCAACAGCCTCTTTCTAAATCTGCCTGCTTCTACTCTCCGCCCTCTGCAACTAATCCAGAACAGGGCTGCAAGACTTGTCCTTGGCCTCAAGCCCTGGGATCGTATCTCTCCAGCCCTGAAATCTCTTAATTAGCTCCAAGTGGCTGCAATGATTAAATTCAAGACCCTTTGCATTGTCCACAAGGCTTTCTGGAGCCTGGGTCCAAAATACCTTCAACTCTCCCTCTGTAAATACCTTCCCACTCAAGCTCTTTGCTGCTCCTCCTTCAACTCCTTCAGGGTCAGTCGCTTCTCCAAGCAACGATTTGGGGGTAGATCTCTTTCCTCGGCTGGGGCCTCCCTCTGGAACAGCCTCCATTGCCACTCTGAAACTTGAGGGGAACCATCTCCGGTTCCGGAAGCACCTCAAGACCTTCCTCTTTGCTTCTGCCTTCGCTCTTCCTCTCTCCTGCTGATCTGCTTTGTCACCGTGCACCTGGTTACCCTCTGATTTCTGGCCCTGGTTCCTGCCCATCCAGCCACACACCCGTATTTCCTCCTGGCAACCCTTGCACTCGGGTTGTATCTGTAATCATATAGTCCCTGTACCTGCACTTATCAGGCACCCCCTATCTACGCTTTAAACCTTGCACTTGCCACATTGCTGGCTGCACTACCAGTTATTGTTCTTTTCCCTTGCTTAGCACTTTCCACTTCTCCCCTCTCCCTTGCACTTTCCCCCTTCCCTCTCCCTTGCGTGTTCTCAATGTCACTGGGCCTAGTAAGATTGTTGTTTTGTCCTCCCTTGTTCCCCTCCCTTGCCTCGTGGTGCTCTGAAACACTTGTGTATGAGCGCGATACAAATAAAATATATAATTTCATAATATGACATAGCAACGTTAATCACGAAGTAAACTCACATGCCTGCACAATGTTACACAGACACACACAAGAAGAACATGCTTACACCGTTCTATAGATCAAGGAAAGATACATGTACATAATGTCTTTTTACTAGCCTAACGCAGAAACGCAAGAGAACAAAGCACACATGGAACTAGTTTGCAACCGCTTTGTCGCAAATAACTATGAGGAACCACAGGGACGTATAAAGAACCTGTAAAGCCCTGATCATTACTAATATATAAAGAAAATATTAGAACGTATAGGGAAACCATAAAAGGACTGTAGTGAATTTGCAAGAAGCCAAAGGCCTCACATATGGAAGAAAAGATGCAGACTCTACAGCGCATAGTACAGAGCCAGTGTTCGCAGCCAAGGACAAGGGTGGGTGGAAAAATCCTGATTTCCAAGGCAGTGAGCTGCCTGCGAAATACAGAATAAAATCCTCAATAATTGTAGACTGGAAAGCTCAGTTTCGTGGTCCTCGCCCACGTAACCCAGCCGAGCCGAACAATGGCCTTATACTCATGGTAGGAATAGGAGCTGTTCCCAGCGTAGCAGACAAGACGGATACATATGTTGTCCACAAAACATTGCAACCTGCAGGCACTCTATCAGAGGCAACAATGGGGACCCAGTCTTTCCTTTAGCTTGAAAAGGTACTCAGAGCACTGTGAACAGAGCAGGTTCCAAGGCCTGGGGAGACCCACTCCAGCCAATCCAGACGCTCCAACCCGTCAGTGGTGTATAATGTTGCTGGGGCCAGTGGTCATTGTGCGATCTTGAAACAAAGTAATAGTTTTTGGAGAATTCTCAGGCGAACCCACCTGACATGGGAAGACCAATTAAATAACACACACAGAGCATTTCTTTTTTTTCATTTTTTTTCTATTGCTTTATTCAGCTTAAACCTTTAGCAAACATACAGATATAATTTTTTAAAAAAGGCCAATTCACAAGGAAATTAAGCATGCATGGGTATGGTATACAGTATCGCAGGTGGTAGGGACAAAGCAAATTAGATAAAACAATTAAAGCACATAGAGTTCCCAAGAGTTAGAGTCTCCGCACGAGGGAGCTCCTGAAGGGAGAGCATGCTCGCAGCCCATCAGGATTCTCCTCATGATTATTTAAACGCTAGACAGCACTTTTCTTCAAATCCAAGCGCGATAGGTGGTATCACCCGAGCTATCAAATGGATACGGCCCTTAGGTTTTTGGGATAGGTTGGTTGTTGTGACATCACTAAGAAACAAAAATGTCCTGTATGATCCCTGTGTTTTGGGGAATGAGGACGATTTATTTGCCCCATGGCCAAGTTCTCTGTTATTGTCGGGGGAAGGGTTCGGATGGGCCCCACATACTCTGCTGACTTGTGACAGTATCGATACAAACACCCCTCGTCCTCTAGTATACTATTACACTCCACTATCTCTCTGGTTCGTATGCCGTTTAAATTCATAGTGACCCTCAAACCAGCATATCCCATAATCCCCTTTTGCTCCACCTTATGGTCTTCCCAGTGGGAAGCCAAGATGGCTCAGTTTCTGACTTTGAGAGAACCAGCTCCTTAACAATTTGTGAGCCGAAGTGTAAAATGCACCTATTTGTTTTTACTCTATCTGGAAATTCTACTCTTTTGACATCTGGAGAGGACAGAGCTCTCAGACTTAATATTTCAGAGAAGATCACTAAAACGTTATTTCTATTCAAGCAAACTGGGATATTAAAAGTACTAGCTAGGCATAATTTGTTGCCCACATTCTCCCCTGGATAAGTTGTTCCCTCTATGCAATATTTGTATTGAATGCCGAATGTACCTTGTTTTATTTGTTTTTTATTTTTTTCTTTTAATTTATTTATTCACGCAGGTACGGCTACCACCTCCCTTGCGTCTGTACTCCTTACACACCACAACATGCTAAAAGGGATATTTTTTATCCCTACCCAGTGTGTTGGAATTTACTGCCTGATCACCATTTATCTGGCCAGTGGATCCCTTAGGAGCCAGAGTACCCTCCCCATTCCACTGTGTACTGATGGTTGAAGGAATAGGTTCAGGTGCACAACTGTTGATCTTGGAACCATTCACACAGCTGGGCCAGTACAGTGTGCTCAAAAACCTATCTGTTTCCGTATTCATAGGCGTCTGATTAAGGGATTTACTTTTCTTATCATAGAAAGGGTCTGCCCGTACAAATGAAAAACATTCATAGGCCGATGGCACAATTTCTGTCTGTGTTACCATAGGTGGAGGGCGGCCACTGCCAGAGACTGTCTCTGAGCGTTGCAAGTTTGTTCCCCCCTCCCAATAAAGCAAATCCTTCCCCGATTCTTTATCCATCTGAGCCACTTCATCAGACGTTGTACTCAACCCCCCCTTTATCGACTTTACATTGTACACAATACCACTCTGCACCATGGAAATTTCTTCCTCACAGTTCTCTCCAACCCCTGCCCCTTCTTCACATATTTCCAACTCGCTTACATTGTCACCATATACACGATCTTCCAGCACAGGACTAATTGGTCCAACGGCACTCTTTACTCGTACGTCCCATCCCCTTTCCTTCATCCTTGTGGGCATCCCCCAACATGGGGATGATACCGGAACCTTTGGCAGCGAAAAATGTTTCTTCCCCTTTAAATTTAGTCCAATGTGCAAGGGCACAGTCCCAGGCGTGGGAATGCCCCCTGACGCCCCCTCCCTTACTCACACCCTCCCACCCCCCACCGCCTCACCTCAGTCGCATTTTCTGCAGAGACTGTGTTAAACCTGTCAGGTCGGTGCAGAGACATTTTAACTTTCCGCTTGCTCCCCGTTCATGTCTTTTTGAATCTTCTTCACCTCCCTTCGGTGCCCCGCCGCCCCCGGGGGCATGTCGGCTGCAGGAGGCTTCACGAGATGTGCATCCTGCGATCGCTTGTTCCCAGCCTTAGTCCCCCATGCACTCTGTCTTGAGTGCCTGGGGCCTGACTGCCACTTGGATGCGTGTGCGGCTTGCAGCGCTCTGTCACCTGGCCTTGAAGAATCGTCTTCTCCAAGTCATCTTAAACAGTTTCTCGCCAGGACCCCACGGCAAGACAAGGTAGGCCCTTTGTTTAGTAAGGCTCCTAAGCGGAGACTCCTTCCCAGGGGTTTCTACGGGAAAGGGTACCTTGGATTCTGGTTCTGGCAGACTTGAGGCCATTAAGGCTACTGGCTCCCAAGCCGAGGGGCTCAGGAGCTCTACCGGGAGGTCCACAGAGGGGCGATCAAGTTAATCCTCTTTGGCTCCAGCCGCCAAGTGATCGTTGTGTTCTACCTCCAAGAATCGGTCCGTAGCACGATCCAACTTGACTACAGCTCAGTAGCTGAGGGCACCCAGCCTACCGGAACCACCTCTGAGGTCGTGGTACAGGGCAATTTGACTACCGGGCAGCAGGCTGAGGGCTCTGAGCCTACCGGACCCACCTCTGAGGTTGACACTTCTGCTTCAGTTTCGAGGGCCATGCAGTGGCCTTCCATGTTTGAGCCAGAATGGGGCCTTCGCATCCTCCTACCCAGGGCGTAGCGCAAAGCCCTAAGATGGCAGACAAGCACATGGCTGAGCCTGCTAGGCCGGCAGCCATCCTGGATTCGGATTCTGGCCTCCCCGATCCTTCTCCCATGGAGTGGGCCATGCAAGAAGGTGCCAGTGCCCTTTCCTTGAGTAGCAGCGGCGGACATTATGGTACAGGCAGTTGGTCTCTGTAGGGTTACATCTACCCCTTGTAGCCTTATGGCTACAAGCCACAGGCTCCTAGGCGCTTCGATCAGGAAATTAGGCTAAGCGCCGATGAGGGCTGTGCCACTCGTGAGCCGGCAGCTTGCGAGGACCGTTTTTTGAGCGATTCCTCGTCCTCATGTGCTCCCTGCAAATGACAGGGCTCCTCAAGGTTATAGTTATGGAAGTGATGCCACAGATTGTGCCTCCAAGGCCTCCATCTCTGGGCCCTTCTCTGGTTCCTCCGGTGCTCCTGATGCGGTTGCCTGTTCCCTCTCCAGTCCAGGCCCTGCTGTTGCTTCAAACCCCTCTGCCTGTACCACCACCGTCTCCCCCGCAGCAGGCAGTGGACCTACAGGTTTCTTCGGGTCTGGATCGGGGGTTGCAGGGAGTCCTCCGGCACTGGTATCTAAGGCCCTGGACTCCCTTCTGTCTGGAAAAAAAGGGGGGGGTCGATGGCAACGATGACGGCCAGGACCATGAAACTTTGTCTGTAAAGGCTATTCATGATCGCCTTCAAGGCCTTGCAGAGTTCTTGGGGGTCCCTCAGCCTGAGAAAACCCCCCCATGAGTCGGGAGTGCTAGCAGAGGTTTTGACCAGGCACGCCACAAGCCGCTTGGGCATTCCACTTCAGAAGTATGTCCTGCAGGTGGCGAGAAAGGTCTGGGAGAAGCCCAGGGCCAATGCCAGATGAACAAGAAATTGGACAGCCGGTTCAGGCTTTCGGATGTGGAGCCCGACCTCCCGGCTTCCCACACCCAGTCTCACTCTTCAGTGGTGGCAGCCGCCTCCTTGTATTCTAAGCCATCTTCTTCATCCTCCTCTGTAGGGGCCGCCTCCATTTGTCTGTCCAAAGAGGACAAAGCTCTTGAGTCTTTTTGCAAATGTTGTCACCTCCTCTCTGGGCTGCATTTGCGGCAGGCTAATGCTGACGCCTTCCTAGCCACTGCAAACCAGAAGCTTTGGAAGATCCTGCCCGACCTCCCTCTGGAGAGGCAAGCCTCCTTCAAGGCTGGCATGGTGGACTACAGGGCAGGTGCGCAGGACCTCCTGGAGTTTTCAGTCTCCCACATCAATACAGCCAGCAGAGTGCTGTTCCTGGGGATCAAGAGGAGACGGACGGGTGGATGCGTGCCACTAAGTTCTCTTCTGATGTGCAAGAGAGAATCCTGGAATTTCATTCATGCACCGATGACGATTTGACAAAGAAGAAAACCCAGACTGGACTATGCCCAGTCAGAAGACCTTCCCTCAGTCTCAGGGCAGGAACGACTTCAAACCCTGCACGTTCAACGGTTTCAAGGGGTTTCGAGACTTTGGTGGAGAGAGGCCTGACAGGTCGCCCAGTGAGCACTGCAGGAAGCAGCAAAGGACTTTGCACATTCTTTTCTGCTCCCCCTCCTCCGCTCCCGCCTCAGATGCCAAAAAACAGTTACGTGTGATGGGCTCACCTGTAGGCGACTGACTGGCTCTCTTTCAGGACAGCTGGAAGCGTTTTGAGATTCCTTGGATCCTTTCTATAGTCTCCACAGGCTTCAGTCTTCCTTTTCCTCTCCTCCTGATTCAGATAGGGTCCTAGGCTCTTCTTACGGGGGATGCTTTCTCTTTTGGAGATGAGACGGTGGAACCGGTTCCTCAGTCAGACAGGGGTTCTGGCTTGTACTCCAGGGTTTTTTGCGGTACCCAAGAACAACCAGGCTGGCCTGAGCGTAGTCCTGAACCTGTCATTTCTCAACATGTCTTTACCGGTCAAACGTTTCAAGATGAGTACTCCCGCGCACATAGCAGCGTCTCTGTGCGCAGGGGACTGGACGTGTTCCCTAGACCGCAAGGATGCATACTAGTCGCAGCAGAAATGTCTGCGGTTCACGATTGTCATACCACTTTCAGTACAAGGTGCTGCCTTTCAGTCTCAATTTGTCTCCTCGTGTCTTCACAAAATTGATAAATGTGGTGGCTGGTCTCCTCCGCCTGGAGGGCCATAACTTATATCCCTATCTGGAAGACTGACTGGTCAGGGCCAGCTCCGCCCGAGTGGCAGTGCACTCCTACCAACGGCAGGCAGATGTTCTTCACCAGCTGTGCTTTTCCCTCAGCCGGCGGAAGTCGCAGCTGACTCCCACCCAGAATCTGGTGTTTCTTGGAGTGCGCTGGGACACAGACGTGCAGTGGGTGTTTTCCCATGCCTGAGAGGGTGCTCTCCCTCCGCAAGGCGATTGGGCACTTTCTGGCCAGATCGACCACCTCGGCATGGTGGTTCCAGCACTTTCTGGGACTAATGGCATCTTGCATGCTCACGGTCCAGCACGCTTACCTCAAAAGGAGGCACCTCCAGCTCCACCTGGTGGCCAATTGGGACCAGGAAACAGGGTCGCAGTCAGACAAGATCCCAATCCCCCTGGATGTTTGCTGGTGGCTTATGGAGTCCAATAGTGGGATCTCTGTTTACCCGGCCGGAGCCCACTATGGTTGTGACGACGGATTCCTCGCTTTCGGGCTAGGGGGTGGGGGGCTACCATGCAGAGCTACTCCATGGTCCAGGATGGAAGCCCTCCTGCATATCAATCTGCTTTAACTCAGGGCAGTGGGCCAGGCCCTCAAGGCTTTTCTGCCTCTCATCAGGAACACAGCGATTCTGGTAAGGACTGACAACTCCACAACAATGTAGCTGAATAAGCAGGGGGGTACCCGTTCTCCCCCCGCCGCCCTCCTGTGCATGGAGATGGTGGCAATCTGGGAATGGGCCCTCACAGAAGGGATTTGGATTTCCTCAGTCATTCTCCCGGGGACAGCAATGCGGAAGTGGACTAGCTCAGCCGCTTGGGGTTCAACACCTGCAAGTGGGAGTTACACCTCAAATCCTTGTTGCCCCTGTTCCATAGATGGGGGTTTCCGGATTTGGACTTATTTGCATCTCCTCTGACTCCTAAGTGCCCCTGGTTTGCATCTTTAGCAGAACAGGGGCCGGGGTTCTCTGGGGAACGCGTTCCAGCTCTGCTGGCACGGTCACAGGTGCTACACATTTTCTCCACCACCATTACTCCAGCGCACACTCTGCAGTTCCATAGGACAGTGGGCTAGAGCCTCATCCTGATTGCCCGGCACTGGCCATCGAGGGTGTGGTTCTCAGATCTGCTGCAGTTGTGCTCCCAGGGACCAGTCCATTTTCCGATCCCAAGCAGGGGCTTCCTGACAAAGCAGGGCCGGGCAGTGGAGCCTGGTTCCTTAACAGCTGAGACTGCATGATGCACAGTTCTCTGAGGAAAACTTGGGCATCTTTCAGGAGGCCATCTATGTGAACTCAGTACAAGAGTAAGTGGTCAAGATTTTGCTACTGGGCTCACGTCAAGGGGCTAGACCCCTTTATCTGTTTTCTGGATGATGTTCTGGCTTTTTCCGCTCATATGACTCATTCCGGCATTCGGGTCGATACCTGTCGCACCTTTCTGGTGGCCATTGGGGCCTCCAAGAATGCCCCAGAGCGTGTTTTTTCAGCAGCCAACCCAGTGGTTAAGGCCCAACTCAAGAGGTTTTCCAGGCTCTTTCCTCCGATACACAGGCCTCATCCGCTCAGGGATCTCAATGTGGTTCTTGCGGCCTTGCATCACAAGCCCTTTGAGCCGATGGCCTCAGTCGACATCCGGCTGGTGACACTGAACACAGTGTTGTTGGTAGCACTCACTTCAGCGCGCAGGTTCAGCAAGCTGCAGGCTTTGTCATCATGCGAGCCCTTCACCATGTTTCATAACTACAAGGGCATCTTGCGCACTCATCCAAGCTTTCTGCCCAAGGTGGTCACTCCATTCCATTTGAAACTGGAGATCTGGCAGCCGGTGTTCTTACCGAACCCACAGTCGGATGCGAAAGGTCTTTGTATTCCTGGGACCTCAAGAGAGTCCCCAAGTTTTACCTCTCACAGACAATCCTTCAGGAAGTCTGAGGCTTTGTTCATCACGTTTGGGGGCACTTCTCCCGGCACAATGGCTTCCATCGCCCATTGGATGGTCCAGGCCATTTCGTAGGCGTATACAGCATTGGGCAAACTGGTTCCTGAGGGGATTCATGCCCATGTGGTCAGAGCTAAGGCCACAGCTGTTGTGTTTCAAAGACTTGCTTCTCGGGATGTCATCAGCAGGGTGGCTTCTCTGGCAGCGTTTTGTAGGCACTATTCCCTGCATACCAGCTCCAGACGAGATGCAGAGTTTAGCCAGACTTTTCTGAAGAACCTTTTTGCATCCTCCTAGATATGAGGCAGGTTGTCACAGCTCCAATCTATGGTCCTGTTCAGTGGAATCACCCACAAGGATGGACGAAAGGGGACAGGGACGTATGAGTAATTAAAGTTACTCACCATAGTGACTAGAGTACTCATAGTGCTTAGTTCCCTTTCCTTCATATGTTCCACCCACCGTCCCCCGCTTTTTTGCCAGGGGTTAAAGTATTCAGTATAGCCAGGTATTTTAGCCTCCGATGTGTTAAAAGGGGACTGTGAGGTGAGGTGCCGGAGGCCATGGCCTCGGGGGTGGGGGAGGGCATTTCCACATCATGGGCCACGCTCCACACTTTGAACAAAATTTAAAGGGGCAGCACAATTTTTCGCAGCCAAAGATTCCCATACCATCCCCATTTTGGGGGATGCCCACAAGGATGGAGGAAAGGGGACTAAGGACTATGGGGGTCATTCCGAGGTTGGAGGTACGGAATTACCGGCACCGGTAAGGGTGCCGATGCCAGCAATCCCTTACCTCCGTATTCCGAGGTCCCTTTGCGGGTCTTTCCTTACCTCCTGCTTTTAGCAGGAGTAAAGTACGGGACCCGCAAAGGTACTTCGGAGGCAATTACAGTACCGTAATTTACAGTGCCGTAATTACCTCCTTCCCCATTCCCATTGAGCCCTATGGGGCAGAAATGGGAATGGGGAAGGGCAAAAGGTGAATGGGGAATTACCGGTCCCTCCAACCCTGGAATGTACCGGTAATTACTCCATTCACCATGCCGGATTTGGGACGGTTTTCGGAGGCAACCATGGAGCTAATTACTCCATGGTTAGCTCCAAACCCGGAATGAGGCCCTATGAGTACTCTAGTCACTCCGGTGAGTAACTTAATTATTCACTCGTACTGTCTGCCTGTCCAGTGACTCAGCAATTGTTACATTTCTTAAAAACGTTCACGGTGAGGCACTTTTTAAAAAAATATTATTTTACAAGTTTTGGATTTTTGGGATTTTTTGTCTTTTTTCCCCGCCCCTAACGTTTATGTTAGCCTCTTTCCCCTAATGGTGCCCCGTATGGCCTGTTCTTCCCCCAGTGCCGTCAGCTCTTTCACCATCTCATCCCGGGTAGTTCTCCCTTGTCTGTTTCATCACCTATTTCTATTGTGACCTGAACCTGGGCGATCCTCAGCTGGCCCTACAAGACTAACCTCTGCGAAATGTCAGCATCCTAGCATCGAGGGGACCCGATATAGGAGGGAAAGTCTGACTGCGGCAGTTAAGTCCCTTTGCGTCGCCGTGCTGCAGTGACCACCGGCCGAAATTGCTCACCTGACCCGAGACCAGCCCTGAGCGGGGTCCTGCATCGAATTCTGATTCATTTTTCAATCGAGAGTCCTTACAACAGTGAAAGACACCAACCGGAGATCAGTGAGAACCTGCAACCACTGCTAATCGAGGACTGCGACTTTCGGTGGGAAAAGTAACCTCAGACCCTCTTCCTTTGTCCTGCCAAGTCTGGGGAAGAATCGCAGTACGGAGGGGTATGTTACAGATCTTCTTACCTACCCCTATACTCCCATTGTAAGTCAATGGGCTTATAGTAAACTTTTATTCTAACACTTTTGGCTTTGCCATTGCTTGCTTGCACAAGACTTCTGAAGTTGGGGCTATTAGATAGTTTGACTTGTACTCTAACCATAAGAACCCTTCACTCGACCACAGAGACCCTAACTGCATTTTCTGCTGCAACCAAGATTCTGTGGAACTTTAAGCTGAACTATTGGGCAAAAATCCCCAGACAACTTAGGGGTGGGCAATTTAAGTTGGGGATCATTCTCTGTGGACCTTGAGTGCATAATACTAATCTTATCTTTCCTTTGCAGGAGTTTGTAATATGTATTATTGTCAGTACTCACCATGAAACTGATATGAAGATCCGGAGTGAACACAGTAGTGTAGCTTAACCTGGACCCGTACTGGTCCAAGTCTCCTCACAGAGGGTGATCTTCCCAATGATAGGCCCCTCTATTCAATATTATATACAAAAACAGAGGAGTCAATCAGTTCAAAGAGCGGAAAAGGAAACAACAAGACCGCCAGTAAGTCAGGCTGCAAGAAAAAGAAAAGAATTTAGAATGAGACCTCAGAAGCATAGCATCTGAAACAGCAGGTAGAACTGACCGAATAATCCGGGCAGATATCCCGATGTTGCTAAGTGGTGTCAATCTGGTTCCAACCACAGATTTAGCTGTCGAGAAAGCATGGATGATATACAACCTCTAAAGATCCGATAGAGAAAAGGACGAAGATAAGCAAGTACTCTTACCCAATGAAAAAGCCAAGGAGAGGACGTTGAGGAAGAAGTTTAGTCACTTTGGAAGGGTAGGGAAAAAACAGAAGGAGGGTGGGAAGGTTTGTAAGGTACTAGAACCCAGGCAGCACGGGGGACACTCTAAAAATGAGATGGTGCACGTGTTATTCTCAGCAAAGCGTCCAATGTTCTGTGCACTGTATATTTTGGGAGGTTCCAGGGGTGAGTGTTCCAGATAGTTCGTAGAATGGTGAATGGACTTCTACTGAACTCACAAGGATCCAGGAAATAAAAATGCAACCTGTGAAGCTGGCAGGTAAGTTTGGTAGAGTATGTGCAAGAACGTATGCAAAACGCTGAAGACTACCCTGTTCACATAAGGCTAGACATACTAGCACGATTACCCCATGTATATTGTATCATATGATCAAAAGCAATATCTGTAACAACAGTATGTCATCCTGCAACATTTACAATGTGTCAACAACCGCTATCTTACCTGTACCATGTAACTAAGTCATTGCAAGTAACAGCGCCTCAATGCCCCTGGGCTGCTTGTGCGCTATATAAATGTAAATAAATAAATAAATAAGTGAAAAGAAAGGAAGTCCTTATGACAGGCGGATGGTCTGTTTACGGTGCAGTCAATTAACAGCAGAATCTTGAGGAAAAGAAGTCCATATTGCAGGCGGCAGTTCTGTTAATGGTCAGGCAGTAAACCGTAAAATCACAAGACTGAGGCAGTCCGTATGGCAGGCGGCAGGTCTGTTAACATGCGGCCAGTAAAAAGCAAAATCAGAAGACAAAGCAATCTGTGAGACAAAGGTAAATACAAGGTCAGAAGGTTCAAACGAAACGTAACGCGGTACTAACTTTAATCAGAAGCACTGTGTTAGAGTCCGGAAATCTTTTATGAGACGGTGAGGGGCGGAGCCAAATCACAGGATGGAGCGATCACGTGATTTTGGTGAATGACCCTGCGTGTAAACGAAAGCAACACAGCAGAGGTACGTGAGCGACCTTCAGGCATGGAACGTCTCCATGGCAACCTCCAATGCTGGAGCTGGAGAAAGGGTGGATGCAGCAGAATGGAAAAAACAGGGAGAACACGAACGTCGGGAAGAGGTTGCCTGCTTAACATGAGCATGGCTAATGGGAACCGTGACAATTATCTCCTATAATGATTGAATGGAAATATGTATCTATTTTATTCAGTGTTGTGTGATAACCCTACTTGCTAGTAGTCATTTTTCCATAGTGTGTTTTGGCCAATAAATAACTGTATTTTTATACATCCTATCAAAGTGTAATTTGTTATACCCATTGTGTGAACTCATTGTGGACCCTTTACAAGCTCACCATCTCTGAAGAACTTAGCCTAGACCGCCTGTCACTGCTACCTGAACTGGTTTGGCTACTGATCCCCAGAGTTGCCCCTTTCACAATATAGGTTGGCCTTCTTTACATCTGTCCACCAGGCCAGAGTATAGAACATCTGCCCTAACACCTGCCAAAGGTATTTGCTTGATACTAACGGCCCACTTGTTGTTATGCTTTCGCAAAACGAAAGAGGTAATGGCTAGAAGGTTTAGAATTAATCCTAACCTCTGGCATTGATCTGGGCAACCCTCCAGACCATGTGTCGGCCTCACATGTCTGGGGATGCTTGTGGTCTCGTGCAGAAGGGTTGTGACCCAGAATTCTGGGCTAGACTGTCCCTTTTGAGTTGGAACCAAGCCTGATTTTCAGATGGTCATTCCCCTTCTGTATTGGTGTGGCAGGCGACAAACGATGGTCTGCAGGGTTTCCCGGATCAATGCCAGAGGGTAAGTATCTTTGAATTTAAATGTATTAACAACAATTGGCTAATCTATGTTGGAACTGGAAATGCATCTTTCATTTTTACTGCAGTATGTTCTGGTCCATACTGCTTTTCTACTAAATGCAACTCACACAGTAATGGAATAAATCCACAAATGGCGTTGTTTAAAAAGCTATGTTGGAATTGGAAATGCTTTTCATTTGTTAGTTATGTTATGTTATATTGGGTATTTGTATCCCACCTGCTTGCCATTGGCGCAGCTTATTAACGGTAGAGTATTCGGTAGTCCTTTAGATCACTAAGAAACATATGGTCTTTTCTCGTTATTTTAGAAAAATGTTGCTGAAATGTATGATTTTGACATGGTTTTTTCAAACATTTCTCACGGGGGGAGATCCCACCCCATACACCCATGTCAAGTTCAGGCTCGCTCACTGCATTATATAATTATGTCGCACCACTTTTTAAGCCGACTAGCTACCCCCTGTCAATTTGTTAGCCCAACAACAAGCGACTTTATGGCTAATGTGGCAAACAGGTAGCCCTACATAACCTCATAAAGTATTACCTAGCACTATTGAAGAATATTCACGCTATGGAATGGCAGTATAGCTACATGTTAGCAGTACTTCTGAATGAGTATGGGAAGTATAGTGTGCGCTCAAAAGCGCAACACTGCGCATGCGTTCCTATGTTGTAGTTATGTGACATGTATACTTGCCATGGGCTCTGACAACGCTCCTGCCACTCGAGGGCTTTCATCTGAGCGACAATTGTTGATCTTTCTGCATTACACCTTGCATAACTTCCGTCAACCAGTAAACGGATAATAAATTGTTACTAACGTACTCCTAATCCATCGTCCCCTTTCCTCGATATTGTATGCAGCGTCCCTCGCTAGGGACGGGAACACAACCTTTTTCACTAGAAAAATCATCTTCCCCTTTACATTTAGTTGCACGTGGGGAGCAGGGCTCCCTTGGCTCCACCCACCCGCGCCATACCCCAGTCCCTTTTGACGCGTCGGCCACATTAAGTTTTTCTAATGCTGTTTTTTTAAATGGGGGAGGATGGAGGGACGTATGGAGGAAAGGGGACTATGGACTAGGAGTACGTTAGTCACTACAGTGAGTAATTATAATTACTCCTATGTCCCGTTCTCTTTCCTCCATACTGTATGGGCAATTACCACTGATTGAAGCCCTGGGGTGGAGAGATTTGCAACTCTTATGAAAACAGGTTTTTAGGACTGCTTGGCCAAATGCAGCATCTGATCTGGCACTGGCACTGGCATCTAAGCTATAGTGCTTGCATAAGGCCAATGGGGAGGCCCACTTGGCCACCTCGCTGATAGTTTGCCATGGCACGTGTCTTTGCAACGCCACCGCAGTAGCCTTGGCCCTGACTGCATGAGTGTGCATGTCTGCTAGCAACTTCAAGTCCTGCCCCTCGTAGGCTTCCTTGATGGTCAAATCCATCCACCTTGCTATTGAGACTTTGGATGCTTGACTCCCTGGTTTTGATACCCCGAAAGTGATAAGTAAGACATCCGATTTGCGGTACCCCTTTGTCCTGTCAAGGTAAAATGTGAGCGCTCTTCTGGTGTCGAGACAGTGCAGGACCTTTTCTGATTTATCCTGCGGATTTGCGAAGAAAGTTCGAAGGACTATTTCTTCCTTTAGGTGAAACAAAGACACTACCTTTAGGAGAAATTAGGGGTGTGTCCGTAGCACCACCTTGTCCCGATGGAAAGTGGTATATGGTTCAGAAGCACTCAGTGCCTGAATTTCACTAATTCTGCAGGCTAAGGTAAGGCCCACTAAGAGTGCAGTCTTAATAGTGACCAAATCTGATGTCCACCAAAGCCATGGGATCAAAAGGTCTATGGGCCAAGGCTGCCAGAACCACGTTGAGTTCCCAGACCGGCTCTGGATGTTTGACAGGAAGGTACAATCTGGTTAGTCCTGCAAGATGCCTTTTGACCACCTGGTTGTAGGTGGAGAAAACATTATCGCCAGAGTTCCTATATGCACCTTTGGCTGCCAGGTAGGTGCGGCACGTGTCCACATGCACTCCGGAGTGTGCTGGATGTGCTGAGAAGGATATCACATGGTTGAGGATGCACCCTAAGGTGTCTATGCTCTTCTCCTTGGCCCAATGGCAGAACCTGGTCCATTTGCTTTTTTTAAATTTTTTATTAGCTCTTTGGTTTACTCAAAAAAAAAAACCTTTGGCTATATTTTTTTTACAAGAAAAAAAACTGCACAAATCGATCAGACAATTAATCGAACAGTTAGAAGCTTAAATAGTATTTTAAAAACAAACTAACAATTAAGAAAAAAAAAAGAATATGAAAACAAAAATGTGCATAAAAAGACCAGCAATGTTTGCACTTTAGATGCTGTAATTCTAGAAAATACGCTAAACTGTTGATAGGAATTTATGCAAAGGCCAACATGGTCTTTTCTCTTTCTGTCCTTTTACATTGCATGATGCTTAGAACTGACTGAGTCCGATATACTTCACAACCTTGTCGTTATCTTGAGTTTAGATCTTCTCCCTCAATTTTCTCAAAGATAACAAGCATAAGTTTTATTACCGCAAGGTTATTTGAAATCTTGTCTCCTTCCAGCAAGTATGACCACCAGAGATCAATTTCCTTAAATCTGTAATCCTGCCAAATATGACCTAGATAGGTCTGTCGTTCCCCTCTCACAGTTGGGCATTCCAGCAACAGGTGTTTCAGGGATTCTACCGTCATTGCATTTTTGCACAATCTACATTCTTTTGGTTCTTCTTTTCCTCTCTTTCTGTAGTGATTTGTTCTACTTGGCCAGAGGTTAAGGCGTAGTTTTAAGAAGCCCTTTCTCAAAAACCAGTTAGGAAATAGTGTTAGATATTTAGGTAACCTATTCAATTTTCGCAGGACTGGCCAGAATTCTTCATAACCTTGACATTTATAAAGCTCTTCCAATGTTTTGATCCAGTCTCTGGTATACATTTTTTTTTTCACTTGGTCCGGGTTGCTTAGTAAAGTCTCTTCCGTTTCGTTCAGATTAAGAAGGATAATCTGGCATGTCTTGGACCATTCAGCTAGTATCGGTTCCGACCTCTCAGCCATTGCTTTTTTATAGCTGCAGACCCCCCCTTTCTTGATGGTGCCAGGCATTTTCTGAAGAAAGACATTATCTTCCACTCTACGATGACTTTCAGAGGATAATGCCAGTTCTCTTCGAATTATTTGCATTGGGAAGGATTTTGGTAGTCCCAGGGTTGTTCTCCAGAATTTGCCTTCTAGCCGGGACCATATTTTGGCATCCAGAAGAACCGAGGTTTGTGATCCATAGGTGAGGATTGCCACCACTTTTGCTCGGTAAAAGTCTATCGGGGGTTTCATGGAAAATCGACAGAATCGCGCCAATAAGATCTTTGCTTGTCCGGTTAGATTTCTGAGTTTGTTTCTTAGATCTTGAAATCTAGGGGCTTCGTTTCTGTCGGTGTTGACGCAGACCCCCAGGTACGTAATGGTAGACACTTCCGTAATCTTTTTGTTGTTTAAGTACCATTGAGCGTGTTTTGTATTATTCCCCTTTTTATTGTTGGCGAATGTCAAAATCCTGTATTTTTCCGGGTTGATGGTCATTTTATTTTTGTCTACATATGCCTCTAGAGTTCTTAGTTGATGTTGGAGGCCTATTGGAGTCTGATCAATTAGGACTACATCGTCCGCGTAGATTAGTCTTCCAATTGATATATTAGCGAGTTTTGCAGGAAAGATTCTTGCATCCGCAAAGGCATCTTCCATGTCTGAGGAATACAGGTTGTAGAATTCTGGAGCCAAGGGGCAACCTTGTTTGAGCCCGATTGTCGTGGTAATTGTCTCAGTCAGGAGGCGAGCTTTGTTTAGCCTCACTTTAATCGAAGTATTTGTATGTAGCTCCTTTATGTTATAGAGGAGAACTTGTGGGCAGTTCCATTTTTTTAATTTTCTCCACATCCCCTCTCTATCTACTGTGTCGAAAGCCCTGGATAGGTCTATGAAGGCCATGTAGAATTTTGCCTCTTTGTTTATAAGGGTTTGCGCTTTTAGTAGGTTTAAGATAAAGATGTTTAATGGGGTGCCTTGTCCCTTTACAAAACCTGATTGCCATTAGTCTTTGTGGCCTGCTTGCGTTGCCCATTTAGTCAGAGATTTTAGTAATATGGTGGCGAAAATGTTCCCTGCCACGTCTAGAAGGGCGATGGGCCTGTAGTTTCTAGGATCAGTTCTTAGGCCCTTTTTGAAAATTGGCACCACGACGCTCGTTTTCCATGAGTTTGGCATTTTTCCTGATAGCAAGATGTATTTGAAAAATTTGTGTAAGATTTTAGCCCATTCCACTGGATCCTTTTTCAATCCTTCATTCGTCAAACCGTCGGGTCCCGGTGCTCTTGAATTCTTTAATCTTTTGATAAGTTCTTCTAAGGTCGCACTGTCTATGTCCAGCAAGCTTTCATCCATTCTCACTGGAGTCAGTTTGTTTGTTGTAGGTCCTAATATCGGTTGTCTTTGTTTAAAATGTGCTTGCCATTGATTCCCTGAAACTGGATTGAATATTAGAGCGTGTTGGAGCGTCTCCTTACTGTTTATCAAAGCCCACGTTTCTCTTGCATCTCGTGTTTATCATAGCCTGTGAGTCGTGGTTTAGCATTGATTTCTTGTGCATCTTTATCCAGTTGTGGAATGTTTGTTTTATTTTCCTTATCTTCTCAGTTTTGTTTGCCTCATTTGAATGTTTTAGCTGTCTTAGGTGTTTCCTCAAAGTTCTTTTCTGCACAACCATGGCTCGGTCATATACGTGCTGGTGTGACATTATTGGTTTTGCACTTCCGGGCTTGGTTGTGATGTGGAAGATTTTTAGCAATGGAACATAATTGATGACCTGCAAGGCTGCCTGCGACTGTAAATCGTTTTATCATTATTGAGGTATTTCCGTTCAGCGTAGGCAGTTTCGCTGGATTCATTTTCAGTCTATTTCTCCCTGAATTGATATCCAATTTGAATGGATAAATTTCCATTTCCTTTTTCACGCAAAGACTTGAACATGTAAGTTTGACCGATTGTGGTCACTCGACTGTGTGGTTTTTACCTCAAGTTTTTGGATAAATGTTGATAAGTTAGATGAAATTGTGACGTAGTCTAGAATGGCTTCCGATTTCTGGCCTTGCCATGTCGGTTTCCTCGGGATATCACCTGGTGTGATTCCATTTAGAATTATACAGTCCGTAGATTGAAGGGTAGACCTCCAGTTGACTCCTCTTTTTTGTTTCGTTGTGGCCATTTTCGGTACATCTTCAAGTGCTTTATTGTTTTCATCAAGACGAGTGCAGTTGAGATCACCCACCAGTATTATCCAAGGGTCATGCCATTTGGCTTTCAGTTTGTCGATTGCGGTTGCCACATCCCTCGGGAGTGATTTATTTGCTTTGGGTCCACGCAACCAGTATATGTTCATCAGCAATACGTGCTGAGAATGGTAATCATCTTGGCTCGCGGGTATTTCCACAACTAGGTCTTGAATGTATGGTGACAGGTTCAATGAATGGATCACGTTCCAATTTAGGTCCTTTTTTATTGCTATCAGCAAACCCGCCATTGGTCTTCCTTTTACCCCTTTCTTTGCTTGATTTATGTTTTCCGAGTAGCCTTCGATCAGGGGAATTTCTCTCAACCAAGTTTCTTGCAGGCATAATATGACTGGCATGTTTTTTTCCAATTCATTTTTTGTTAGAAGGTGGTTGTATGCCCTTGTATTCCATGTGATAAGGGTCCAAGTTACCTTTTGGGTTTCTTTTCGGCTCTATAGAGTCTTCAATTTTCCAGCTGCTAAATTAGCAAGCCATACCCATCTCTCCTGTTCTCCATCCTGATGTCGGGTTACTTGGGATTGTTTCATAGTTTCTTTATGCGTATCATACGCCTCTTGAAATTGGGCTTTCTTTGAGATAATTTCTTGTTCGAGTACATCCGGTTCCACTTCTTTGTTACTTTTTTCAACTATCTTAAATCCCATGTTCCATATGGTCCTCTCTTCAGATAGTAATAGCTGGTGGATGACTTGTGAGCAAGTTGAGACACGTATTCTGTACATATACATTTTGTCAGGAAATTCAATCAGGGATATGTCGCTGGAGCTAATGAGTCTCAGTGTTGGTATATGGTGGAACAATCTTAGTACATTGGCCCGGTTTAGGATGAGACCATCATGTGTATGTACTAGTCTTTCCAAGAGGAGTCCTCTACCTTTCTTTTCAGGGTTTAGCCTTTGTTTTGGTAATCTCAAGGGGCTAATCAAGAATGTTTCGTTTCCCATGTTGTAATAATTTTCTTCTGTGGTATAATCCTTGATCTTCAATGAAGGCAACGTACTATTTTTGTTTTGGCTTTCCGGCTTCAATGTTGGAATTTTGACTGGAGTATTTGAGCCTCCTATTGCCATTGTTTTTAGTTTTTTCTTTTGTCCACCCTTTATATTGTTACCGCCTAACTTCTTTACGAGTTCGGACTCAGTTGTGCTGCTTTCCTTTTTTGCTACTTCAGATTTTTTAAAGTTCTGCTCGTTTATCCTATTTCCTTCCTGCACTGTTTTGGATTTAGGTTGTTCTGGTTGTTCTGTCTCTGCTTGTTCCTCATTTGCTTGTTTGGGTTCCTTTCCTTCTGAGTCGCTAGAGGTCGAATCGTTTTCGTCTGAGATGGAATACATGGACAAGTCCATTAGCTCCAGCTCCGAGTCATCGGTTGATGCTGCCTCTTCGTCCTCTTGACTCGTTTTTACCTGCGTGTTAGCCTTTTTCCGATTACAGGTATTTTGAATGACTACAATTGTCGCTGTTTCCTTTGGCACAGTCAAACTTTTTAAAAATGTTTTACTTTTGTTTGATTTCCGTGACCTCTGCAGGGGCTGATTTTTTGTTTTTTTAGCTAACTGTACTGTTTGCGTAGGTCTTGCTTTCTGTTCGATAATGGTGGTTTTCACCCTCGACCGAGTCAATGCGTTCACCACCTTTTGGTTAGCGTTCTTTTTTTTAAAGATTTCACACAGTTTCGGGTTCTGATTGTCGACTTTAGGTACTTCAGTTTCCCTTTCTGGTTGTGTAGTATCCAAGGTTATTTGTTGTGTTTGTTTTCCTGTCTTTGTGTTTTGTTTTGCTTTTCCTTGAGGGTCATTATTTGGTCTCTCCCTTTCCTGATATTCGTTAGATGAGAAGATTTTGGAGGTGCTTGACGTTGTCATTATTTTCATTTTTTTGTTCGCCCCCATTTGCCATCGGCAGCAGGGCTATGTTAATCCGTCCTTCCACCGAAGGTATAATTGGGCGTTCGATTGAATTTTTTGGATCTTCTGGATTTCCCTCTTTGTTGGCATTTTGAGTATGCTCTTCCGATTGCTCTTTATTGAGATTTTTCTCTGTTTGTATTTGTACTTTGGCTAGTTCCTTCAATTGCAGTGCGGAGTATTCAGGACCTCCTAGTGAATCTCTTCTTGGGTTTTTCCACCGATTTTCCCTCTCTTTTATAATAGGTTCCAATATAGTGTGCAACATGTCGGAGATTCTTTGCTCAACGTTGTGCATGTTCTTTTGTATGGCCGTTATAAATCCTTCAATAAAGATTGACTTTGTGTGTACCATTGCTAACAAAGTAGTGTGGTCTTTTAGGGTGTCCGTGGCCTCCTCATGTAATTTCATATAAGGGGCCAATATTGCTGCCATTGTTGTAATCATCAGGAAATTATCCTTTTCTCGTTTTTCTCCCGTTGTCTCGGACTTGAGGTCCTTCTCCCCCTGTGTTTGAGGGGGTTCTGTTATTGGTGGTAACACTGTCGATTCTGGCTCCTGCTCATTGTCTGTTTGATTTGACTGGTTTTTCGTTGCCCCTTCCGTAGTTTGTGATGCCATATCTACGGTCTGAGGATCTTTGTCCATTAAAGCTGAGTTTTCCAACATTAACGCATCAGGGATTTCGTTTAGCATAGTGTTTTTAAGGGGCTTTTTTTAAGTGTGTAACTGGCAGTACCCCTACCCCAATTTAATAGAGAATGTTTCCCAAAGAAATGATTGTTTCTGTCTTGTGCGTCTCCTGAGGATAATGTTCGGGGTTTCCATATTTTCTTTTTTATAAGTCTGTGTATCTGATGAAATCCATTCTAATTGATTTCGGAGTTGTTGTTCTGCCATTTGTTGCGCAATGGATTCCTTTCGCTACTTTATCAGGCTCTTTGCCCAAGGTGTGGGGTTCTATCCTTGGGTTTCCCTCAGGTAGTTGGTTTAAATCATTTTCCTTGAGTGCGTTTTCTGTTGGTTCGTTTAGTCTAGCCTCTGATGCGAGTGCTGGGTTACCTAACTCACCTTCTTTTGGATAGTCAACCTTCCTTATTCGATCTGATTCTTGTTTGTTTATATCAGGTACTTGGTTTGACTTGGGTGAGGAAGCTCCCTTCCTTTCTCTTGAATCCGCAATGCTTTCCTGAGACTGAGGTAGTTGGACGATCTCGATCGTGTTATCTGTCGGCTGAATTGTGCCGAGATTTCTTCCTTCGTTCACAGGATTTTGGTATGGATCCTCCTGTGGCAGGCTCAACCCAGTTCGCTTGCCAATCTTTAGCTCTATCGTGAACGGCGGGGGTGCTCCCCTCTGTAACGCTCACCTGATTCCCTCAGAGGCGCCGGTCTTGACTGGGTGAATGCCGTATCTTCAAATGTGATGTGTAACACACGGTTGGCTCTTTGGGCTGGACCTCTGTGCACTGTATGTCTGACTCGAAGAGTAAGATGTCTGCAGATAGAAAATATGGGATTAATGAACTGGGGTTATTGGGTGCCTCTCTCCTCTTCCCTTTCTCTTCTCCTGTAAAACCCCAAAGGTTAACGCCCTCACCTTAGGTAAGTGAGCGCCGAGCTCTCCATCTGCCTCGGGGCAGGGTGCCGTAACCAGTTTCTTCACTGGATAAGGGTGCAGGCCTCTTGACCTCAGAGGACTGCTGTCCGTTGTTAACTGCACGAACGGTAAGTTCTGGGCACTTCAAATGTCTTAAAAGTCTTTTGTAATGATATCTCTTGTTTTTCAGGGTTCCGGCGATGGCGGATGGCAGGCTGATGAGAGTTGAGGATCGAACCCGCGTGAGGAATAGAAGCGCCTGGAAGCACGTAAGTAAGCGCTTGTAGCCTGCTTCACGATGCGCACTAACTGTCCCTTTTATCTTGCAGGTACAAGTTCGGAGCTTTAGAGAAGCTGAAGGGTGCTGGAATACCCACTGGATTCGGCGTGGGAAGGAGTAATGGCACGTGAGTAATAAAGTTGCCCAATGTCTTTAAACGCACCTTCTTTTGTCTTTCAGATGCGGGATGCAGCGCCGAAGGCCTCCGGAGCGTGCGAAGAGCTGGTAAGCTTTTGTCTTTCAGATGCCGGAATGCAGCGCGAGGCGTTGGTGACAGCCGATGGACCAGGTAAGAGATGCGCTGCCACTGAAGACCGTAGTGCTAACCTGTTCTTTCTTTGTCTTTACAGGTGCTGCTGAAGACTGGATTCCAGGATGGTAAGCCTTTGTTCCCTTAGGCCCAGGATCAGAAGCAGAAGACACGATGAGCGTTCTGCTGCAGAGAATGCAGAATAACGCAAAGCAAGATTCATCCATCGGGTGTGGTTTAAATAGCCTCCTGTAGTGCTTAGAGGTCTCCTTCCACAGCCACGCCTAGGTAAGAAAAGAGTTCCTGCTTTCCAGAAGAGTTCCAGTGTTCTGAACCTAGGGAGTGGCTCCTGCCCCACTCAACAGGAAAAGTAGTCCCAAACAGAAGAGGATCAGGGTGTCATGATCTCTGCTTCCAAAAGATCAGGACTTGCCCGACTCCCTTGGAAGCAGACCCATAACCCCGGTTCCGAGTGCCAGCCAGTCCCAATTGGGACCTTTTGGACCCTGTCCTGGCGCCAGTGGCACCAGGCTCATAAAGATGCCCAGTCCCAGCGCTGGAAGCGCCGGGCTCATAATGCTTGGGTGGACTTACCTGCAGCAGACCATGCTGCTTACTTACCTGCCAGTTGAACCCCTGATCCTCTTCTGTTTGGGACTACTTTTTCTGTTGGGTGGGGCAGGAGCCACTCCCTAGGTTCAGAACACTGGAACTCTTCTGGAAAGCAGGAACTCTTTTCTTACCTAGGCGTGGCTGTGGAAGGAGACACCTAAGCACTACAGGAGGCTATTTAAACCACACCCGAT
Source organism: Ambystoma mexicanum (assembly GCF_040938575.1). Taxonomy (NCBI): domain Eukaryota; kingdom Metazoa; phylum Chordata; class Amphibia; order Caudata; family Ambystomatidae; genus Ambystoma; species Ambystoma mexicanum. Next base: position 133,475,098 of record NC_090933.1, on the reverse strand, counting down.
GGATGAATCTTGCTTTGCGTTATTCTGCATTCTCTGCAGCAGAACGCTCATCGTGTCTTCTGCTTCTGATCCTGGGCCTAAGGGAACAAAGGCTTACCATCCTGGAATCCAGTCTTCAGCAGCACCTGTAAAGACAAAGAAAGAACAGGTTAGCACTACGGTCTTCAGTGGCAGCGCATCTCTTACCTGGTCCATCGGCTGTCACCAACGCCTCGCGCTGCATTCCGGCATCTGAAAGACAAAGGCTTACCTACTCTTCGCATGCTCCGGAGGTCTTCGCACTGCATTCCGGCATCTGAAAGACAAAAGCTTACCAGCTCTTCGCACGCTCCGGAGGCCTTCGGCGCTGCATCCCGCATCTGAAAGACAAAAGAAGGTGCGTTTAAAGACATTGGGCAACTTTATTACTCACGTGCCATTACTCCTTCCCACGCCGAATCCAGTGGGTATTCCAGCACCCTTCAGCTTCTCTTAAGCTCCGAACTTGTACCTGCAAGATAAAAGGGACCGTTAGTGCGCATCGTGAAGCAGGCTACAAGCGCTTACTTACGTGCTTCCAGGCGCTTCTATTCCTCACACGGGTTCGATCCTCAACTCTCATCAGCCCGCCATCCGCCATCGCCGGAACCCTGCAAAACAAGAGATATCATTACAAAAGACTTTTAAGACATTTGAAGTGCCCAGAACTTACCGTTCGTGCAGTTAACGACGGACAGCAGTCCTCTGAGGTCAAGAGGCCTGCACCCTTATCCAGTGAAGAAACTGGTTACGGCACCCTGCCCCGAGGCAGATGGAGAGCTCGGCGTTCACTTACCTAAGGTGAGGGCGTTAACCTTTGGGGTTTTACAGGAGAAGAGAAAGGGAAGAGGAGAGAGGCACCCAATAACCCCAGTTCATTAATCCCATATTTTCTATCTGCAGACATCTTACTCTTCGAGTCAGACATACAGTGCACAGAGGTCCAGCCCAAAGAGCCAACCGTGTGTTACACATCACCTTTGAAGATACGGCATTCACCCAGTCAAGACCGGCGCCTCTGCGGGAATCAGGTGAGCGTTACAGAACGCAAAGCCTACCGCAAAACTCCCACCCAGGCGCTATGGAAACCTCGGATACCGACCAGCTAGCCCAGTTACTTGGGGAACTAAGAGCAGAAGTGCATGCAGCCCGTCAGGAAACGAATGCTCTAAGAAGGGAACTGATTCTTTCCAAGGAGCGAACAGACGATCTCGCTAGACAATTGCTACAGTCACAAGCCGGACAAACTCCGTTACCCGCATCAGGGGCAAATCTTCCTTCAACATCCTCTACGAACCCAGTGCAGATCAACCTACCTGGGAATGTACCTCTGGCTCCGCCCGAATGATTTTCTGGTGACCCAAAGAGGTTTGCAGTATTTATTAATCAGTGCCGGTTGCACTTCTTATGCCGGCCAGCAGCCTTTCCAACTGATCAAGCTAAGGTAGCTTTCGTGCTTTCGTACCTTAGTGGCAATGCGGCAGACTGGTCGATCCCTCTAGTTAATCAAGATGATCCGGTTCTCCATGATTTTCAAGCTTTTCAGCTCAGTATGGAAAAACTGTTTGCAAGACATTCACAGGGGCAGGCCTTGGACAATGAGCTCCTTTCATTGCGACAGGGTAAACAAGACCTTTTGGCTTCTATTGCGTCTTTCAACAGACTGATAGTGGAAACTCGATGGCCTGAGGACAAAAGGATTACGCTGTTTTATAGAGGTCTACGTGGAGAGCTCAAAGATGTGTTAGCCCAAGTAGTGAATCCCCCGCAAGACTGTTCGGACTATATTGACTTAGTCGTTCAAATTGACCACAGACTGCAGAACAGGAAGGCTGATCATTTCAAGTTTGATGCTCGAGTATTTTCCAAACCACCAACTCCTACCAAAGCAGTAGACTCCGGGGAACCCATGCAAATAGGGGGCCTGAAAGGACCACTAACACAAAAGGAGCGGGAAAGGAGAAAACAGCTGCGATTATGCCTCTATTGCGGAAACTCGGGGCACTTTCTTCGAGACTGTCCGGTGAAACCAGCCAAGAAGGCAGTAGGAGCTGCAGTTACCAGGGTCACAAACTCTGAGCAGGGAAACGACCTCGCCCGACAAGAATAGAGGTCCTCTTGCCGAGCGTTAAAACCAGTTCCGTGACCTCGCATTTCGTGATACCTATGGTCCTCATTAGCCCTGAACATCCGGATCAATTACATGCGATTGAAGCTTACGTCGACAGCGGTGCCATCGGCAATTATGTGGATCATGAAATGGTTTTGAGGATGAATCTGACTCTTTGTCCAAAGGCTGTAAAGGACGTCATTACTACGGTGGATGGTACGGAGATAGCCTCCGGACCAGTAACGCATACCACCCAAGAAGTGACGGTAGTAAGTCAAGATGGACACCATGAGAAGATCGTGTTCGATGTGATCAAGGCCCCTCAGTTCCAGATTATTCTAGGAATTCCTTGGTTAGAGAAGCACAATCCTCAGGTCGATTGGCGAGCAAGAACGGTTCAGTTTCCAGAATGTGTCTCTACTTGTCACCCTCGACCTGGTGTTGCACTGGCAGCAATTTCCTGGGAGGCTCCCCAGTTACCTCCTGAATACCTAGAATTCCAAGATGTTTTCCGGAAGGATCAGGCTAACTCTCTACCTCCTCATAGGTCTTATGACTGCCAGATAGACCTGATACCTGGATCTACTCCTCCTTGTAGTAGAATGTACGCCCTGACCGAGCCTGAGAATCTTCACCTCCGACAATACCTGGATCAATACCTAGCGAATGGGTTTATTCGTCCTTCCAAGTCCCCTGCTTCCTCAGCTTTGTTCTTCGTTCCAAAAAAAGAAGGGGACCTTAGAACTTGTACAGATTATCGCGCCCTAAACCAGATCACCGTTAAGAATAGATATCCGTTACCTTTTTTTTTTTTAAATTTGGTTTTATTGGTTTTAACAAAGGAACAAACAAGATGGAATAGATATTACATGTTTCACCATAGTAGGCATATGTTTGCAGAACAAGGAAGATATATTTGTCGTTAAAAGAAGAACAGGCATAGTTATGCAGCATATGTTACATTGGGTACCTCAAAGTATATCCATCTTAGTCTAACGAACCCTACCCGCCCCCCTCCCTTCCTTGATTGAGCACACATCCATTAAAGTTTGTGAAAGCATGGGGATTTCCAAAGTGTTTTATTCAGAGCTCCATTGCGTGGTCGGTCAGGTGCTACTTATTACAGAGTCTCTTCCATTGTTTTCTGTCGAGTGTTGCCTTTCCATCAGGGTCCGATAGATTCCTCCGATTGGAGCCCAGAGTCTGTTATGAGATATTTATTTTTAAAGTCCATCCATAGAGCTTCGCATTGGGCGGCTTTGCCGTGCAGGGAGGCGGTTATTGTCTCCATTAAATAGATGTTTGTGGCTAGGGCGATCCATTCCCTCTTACCGGGCGTCGTTGTGGATTTCCATTTAATCACTAAGAGGGCCCTGGCTGCGAGCAGTAAGTAGGGGGTCAAGCCTTTCACTCTGGTCCATTCATCTTCATCTTTTTCGAGGCCAAACAATATTAGGTAGGGATCGGGATCTCTTTGGATACCTTCTATTTCTTTAATCCACCCCAGGACCTCGTTCCAGAATACTTTGATGTGTTGGCAGCCCCACCACATGTGCCAATAATTGGCTATTTCTCCGCATTCCCTCCAGCATGTTGGACTCATTGTTTGGGACATTTTGGAAAGTCTAAGGGGGTCGTATTGCCATCTGTGTAGCAGTTTGTTGGCATGAAGCTTGTATTGACTTGAAATGGACGTTTTGGAGGCTGCCTTACACATTGTTTCCCATAGGTTGGAATGCATTTCTTCCCCAAAGTCTTTTTCCCATCTCTTCCGCAGGGGTTCCGTTGAGCCGTTTCCCGCCGCTATTAATTCCTGGTACATTGCGGATATGAGGCCTTTCATCTCGGATTTAGAGTCTAGGAGTTTCTCAAATGGGGTGAGATCTCTGTTTAGTTTGTCTCTCCATTCTGCCTTCGTTAAGACCCCTTTCAGTTGGATGTACTGGAATGTAGATAGGGTGCCTATACCCAGCACTTCCGTTAGATCTGGTAAAGTGATAAACGCGTCTTTTTTCTGTAGCTGTCCTACTCTCTCCAAGCCTGCCTCGTACCATGCTTGGAATCTGCCCACATCAGGTATGTGGTTGTTTATGCCAGGTGACCATAAGTGGCTGAGCGGGGATGGCCAGGTGGTGATTTTGCACATTTCTTTGCCTGTGCGCCAAATACTCCATATAGTGCTTAAGATAGGGTGGCCCTTGATCTTTCGTTGAACCCTTTTGTGCGGGGTCCAAAGCCATTCCGATACCGTGGCAGGAGACAGATAATGATTGTCCATCTGGACCCATTGGAGGTTAGTATGGTCTCTAAGGTGTGGGATCAGGACGCGCAGCTGAGCGGCTTTGTAGTAGGTTCTCAGGTCAGGAAGCCCGACTCCTCCCTTGTCCTTGGGGAGCGTTAGTGTGTTGTATGGGATTCTTGGTTTCTTCCCCTGCCATATGAATCTTACCATGATCTTTTTGGCTTCAATAAAAAACTCTTTGGGTATCTCAACCAGTAGCATTTGGAATGGATACAGGAAACGGGGAAGGCATACCATCTTAACTGCATTGATTCGTCCAAGCCAGGAGATCGTGAGTTTCTCCCATTTTTTGAGGTCGGCTGCGAATCGCTGGAGGAGCGGAGGAAAATTGGCTTCGAAAAGATCGTCCAGGGTTTTGGTGATCTGTATGCCCAGATATTGTAGTGTGGCATGTTCGAGCTTGAGGCCCAACGGGAGGAACTTGGCGTCATTAACTTCTGCGGTTCCCTGAAGGGGGAACAAAATGGACTTGGTCCTATTTACCTTAAACCCCGAGAAGTGGCCATATTCATCCATTAATTTGATGGCATGAGGGATGGACTCTGTGGGGTTAGTTATGTGGAGGAGAATGTCATCTGCATAGAGGGCGGCTTTGTACTCTGTTGGCCATAGCCGCATCCCCTCTATCAAAGGGTCCGCTCTCATCTTTTGTGCCAGGGGTTCTAGTGAGAGTGCAAATAGAATTGCGGAGAGGGGGCATCCCTGTCTAGTCCCGCGATGCAGTTCGAACCATCTGGAGTATTCCCCGTTAACGAATATCGCTGCCATGGGGGATGTGTATAATGCTCGTATTCCCTTTCTAGTTCTCGGGCCTATTCCCACTTTCTGCAGGACTGCTCCCAGAAAATCCCACTCCACTCTATCAAAGGCCTTCTCGGCATCTATCGATAGTAGGACAGGGTCGCCAGGGAGGTCATGGGCCGTATGGATGAGGTGTAGTGTTTTGCGCATGGAATCAGCTCCCTGTCTCCCCAGTATAAACCCAACCTGGTCTGGGTGGACCAGGCGGGGCATTAGCGTTTCCAGTCTGGCAGCTATTACCCTAGCATAGATTTTGGCGTCGAGATTGAGGAGGGAAATGGGACGGTATGATCCACAGCACTTGGGGTCTCTCCCTTCCTTTGGGATCACTGTTATAAGTGCTCTTTTAAAGGAGGCTGGAGCCACACCTGTTTCTATGATTTCATTAAATAGTTCCGTTAGGAAGGGTGTTAGTTGGTTGCTGAAAGTTTTATAGAATCCAGCAGTGTAACCATCTTCCCCTGGGGACTTGCCGAGCGTTAACCTTTTAATTGCATCATGTATCTCCTGTTCACTAATGGGGGAGTCGAGGGGCTCAGTGTCAGCATGCGTTATTGTAGGCATAGTGATCGGGGATAAGTAAGCGGTTATGTCTAACTGGCCAGAGGTTATTTCGGAGGTGTAGAGTTTCTCATAAAAATTGGCAAAGGATTCCGGGATAGTGTGGGGGGTCTGGGAAAAGGGGACAGAGTCATCCAGTATTTTGGTCACCCTGCGCTCTGTCCTTTGTTCTCTGAGCCTGGCAGCTAGTAGAGCATCGGCCTTGTCTCCTTTTTCGTAAAATTTCTGTTTTAAAAACTGCAGTTTGCGTACTACTTGGTCGCGCTCTAACAGCCTAAGTTCTTCCCTTTTCTGTTGGGCTATTTTCATTCTGTCCGGGTCTACCTCTGGGTCTTCCCTTATCTCACCCTCCAATTGACATATTTCGGTCCGTAGCCTATGTTCTATAATCTTCCGCTCCCTTTTCTTGGAGGACCCCTCTCGCATCAGAATGCCTCTCCATGTGGCCTTCCCTGCCTCCCATACCATTTGTTTGGAGACCTCCCCATTATTATTTATTTTAAAATATTCGTCAATTTCGGTCTCCATGGTGGTTTTGAAGACCTGATCTTTCCAAAGAGACTCGTTACATCGCCACTTTCCTCCGTTGACAGGTAGGTCCGCCCAATTGATATCGGTCAGAACCATGTCATGGTCGGACCAGGTTATCGGAACTATGTCGGATTGCTGTGTCGTGGTTGTGAGAGCACTTGAGAGATATATATAGTCAATCCGTGTAAATGTGTGATGGGGGTTTGAGTAGAAGGTATATCCGCTTTCGTTGGGGTGTATGAGTCTCCACACGTCCTTCATGTCGTATAGAGCCATCATTGCAGCCAGTTCGGTGGGCTCTCTCTTGTTTTGTTGTCTCGCTTCAGGTCTGCCTGGCTTCCAATCCTTGTACGGGTCAGCCCATTGATTAAAGTCTCCTCCCAGGATGATATGCCCTGTGGCTTCTAGCATTATTTTAGGGATCGTTTTCTCAAGGAATGCGACCTGACCAGTGTTGGGTGCGTATACGGTGGCAATAGTCACCTGAGATTTTGCTATTTTGCCCGTTATGAGCAGGGCACGGCCCCCAACGTCGGACCATGTTTTATCCACTTCAAAGTTGATTCCTTTCTTGAGTAGAATTCCAACACCGCCTCTTCTGAGGGGGCCCGAACCCCAAAACTCGAGGCCTCCTCGCTTCCCCAGGATGCTCCGCTGCTCGCCCCTAGCATACTTGGTCTCCTGCAGGAGGAGTATGTCAATATTGGATCTACGAAATTCCCTAAGGACCAAGGATCTTTTAGTCGGGGAGTTCAAGCCTTTCACATTAATAGTCCAGACCCTGAGTGAGTCTCTCACCATGTGTTCGTCAGATGTCGTCATTGTTAGGTACTTTTAGAGGATCGCTCACTTCAGGTGGCCAGACCGGTGTTTGATTCTTCCCTCCCGTGCCTTTGGTATTAAAGCAAATTCGTTCAGATGTTGGTGCTACTGTTCTCAAGTTCCTCTTTTCCCTTCCCCCACCTTCCCCCCCTCTCCCTGAGTTGATGGTGTTCAAGTGAACCCAAGAACTGAAAATGCGCCATTTTAGGCGCTTTGACGGCGTCCAATTCGGACTTGGTGGAAATGTTCAGTCCAGTATTGGACCACCAGTGGAGACCGTTACATCACGGTCCAGTTCGAATATACTACCATAACATACCATTGAGCCCCCTTATCCCCCAGTCCCCCCCCCCAACATACTTTAATTCAACAATAACATTAAAAAGGAAACAAAGGTGTAACGATACGTGTGCACTCCGGCTTTTTTCTTCAGAAGCTCATTACCCTCCTACTTCAGGAGGGGGTTTTGCGGCTGAGCGCCGTCGTCCAGCAAGTGAGCTCCTCCCTCTGTGACGATGGATGGTCGTTTCGGAACATTTGCAGGCGTGGGTTGCAGTCAGTTGGCTTGCAAGGTTCTTGAGATTCTCTTTCATTTTCCATTCTCGGGCGTATTGTTTGGTCGCATGTATTTCCTCGATCCTTTCACTCTTTTTCTTCTACTTCTAGGACCCTGAAGTTCCCATTGCATTACCGCTTGCTCATCCCCGTCCCTTTCACCTCCTCTAGGGGCCGTTCCGAGGATGTCCGCAATGCAGTCCTTGATCTCTTGCTCTGATCGAAGGACAATTTTCGAGCTACTGTGTTCAAATGTGAGGGAGAAAGGATATCCCCACCTGTATCTTGTGCCCTGTTCCTTGAGCCACTTCGTCAGGGGGCTGCAGAGGCGCCTCAGTGCCAGTGTAAGTGAGGATAGGTCCTGGAAGATGGTGATTTGCGCACCTCCCAGTGTAAGCGAGTCCCCGGATCTGGCCTTCATCAGGATCCTGTTCCTGTCCTGGTATCAGTGAAACTTTGCTAGGACAGAGCGTGGTCCACCAGGGGGCCCACCAGCCCTGTGTATCCGCTCCATTTTAGGTTCATCTATCTCCTCGTCTGCCATTAAGATCTTTATGATGTTGTGTATTGTGGTTTTGAGTGAGTCCTCAGTTTCCCCCTCGGATTCCGGAATTCTGAAAAAGCGGAGGTTGTTCCTTCTCTCTCTGTTTTCCAAGTCATCCATTTTGAGGCGTATCTCCTCTTCCCTTTGTTCGATGTTACGAATCCTCGTGTCCATTTGGGCTTCAAGGGTGTCAATCGAGGCCTGATTGTTCTCCACACCTTCTAACCTCTCCTCGAAATTGTCCATTCTCTGGGTGATCCTGTCGATTTTACCGCCTAGGTTGGCTCCAAGTGACTTTATCTCACTTAGCAATGCAGCAATGTCCCCTTTGGTGGCGGCGGCTCCCGCTTCCGCGGCGTCTGTTGACATTGTTGCTTTCTGTTGAGGATTCGGGGAGGATGGGGCGTAGGTGTATTTGGCGAGCCTACTTTTTGCGCTCATGGGGTGGGTCCCAGATCAGAGGAGGCACACGCCCCGTAGTCGGGGGCCTTACCCTCTTTGTCGGAGCGTGGGTGCCCACCTAGCAGGTTGTCCTTGAGAATCCAAGGCACAGGGGACAGCACATTGGAGGGAGACAATCCACGTTGTTTGTATTCCGCGAGGCGAGCGCAGGGCGTGGTGTCTCAGGCAAAGTCTTGGGTGGGAGTATCCCCCAAAAGAGTGTCTTCATCTGATTTGGGTGCTTGTTGCAGGGTTGATAGCAGATGAAGGCTGGTGGAGGTAACGGTGCAATAAGGGTGACAGCCCTTGACGGCGCTTCTGGGTGCTTCGTGGTGTGGCAGGAATCAAGGGAAAGCGTTGGCGAGGATCGTATGTTCACTGATGGCCTTGATGCACAGTGTCTTATAGGTGGGGTATCTATTCAATCGTGAGGCCTTTGTGCTTTATTGTCTCCTTTCCTCTCCCCTCCCCTTTCCTTTATTTGGGGAATTGCGCTGTTTCCGCACAATCAGGTGAGTGTTGAGGGGTGGATGGGTCCGTGAGCGGATCTCCTCTTTGTTCCGCGTACTCCTCCTCGAGCGCGAGTCTCTGGCGGGTCTATGGAGCCGCGCCCACAGGGCCTCTCGCGCAATACGCGGTCCCTCGGTGAGAGGAGAGGGGAGGCGGCGCGCAGCTCCAGCCTCCCGCGACCGCTGGGGTGAAGGGGGGCGATCGCAGCTCACAGGGAGTGTTGGAAGGGGGGAGACGGCCGCGTACCTTTCTCCCTCCACGTGACCCAGTGGGCGCTTCCTTCAGCGCGGGCACCGGCAGCACAGCGCCGGGTGTGGTGTCCGCGTTTCCGCTCACGGGTAGAAAGCTGCCGTAACAGGGGGAGAGGCAGAGGAGGCTCCACCAGTCCCGGAGGTCCAAGGCCTGCCACTCGTTGCTGCTCAGGGTACCGGAGCGCCGCGGGGCCGTCACACGTCACACGCGTTGAAAGGGACTTTTCTCAGCCTTCCGAGCTCCGCTTTGGATCGGATTTTTTGCCGGCATGGGGGGGTGATCTTCCGACTACTGCTCCACTATTTTGTTCGTGGGGGGGGTCCCAAGGAGGGGGCTCAGTCCGCCTTATGGACCTACGGTGTCGGAGCTCACACAGAGGGAGGATCCATCCGTGCGCCCCCTGGTGGCCAGTCATCCGTTACCTTTGATCCCTGAACTCCTCGACCAAGTCAGAAAAGCATGCATATATACAAAGCTGGATCTTAGAGGAGCCTACCACTTGGTACGAGTAAAAGAGGGCGATGAATGGAAGACGGCCTTTCGCACCAAGTATGGGCTATTTGAATATCAGGTCATGCCCTTCGGACTTTGCAATGCCCCGGCCGCCTTTCAATATTTTATGAACGATGTCCTCAGAGAGCTCATAGATGTGTGTGTTGTTGTTTACATTGACGACATCCTCGTTTATTCTTCATCGGAAACTGAACATCGGAAACACGTGAAAATGGTCCTCGAGAGATTGCGTCAACACAAACTTTTCGCTAAGTTGGAAAAATGTGTTTTCAACGTGACTGAAGTTGAATTCTTGGGATTCATATTATCACCTAGCGGAGTGCGTATGGATTCAAAGAAGGTTGATGCAATTCTCAAATGGCCATCGCCATCCTCCGTAACAGGTGTTCAAAGCATGTTAGGCTTCGCTAACTTTTACCGCAGGTTTATCCCCGAATTCTCTCGAATAGTCCAGCCCATCACCGCCTTGTTAAAGAAAAACAAACGTTTTGAATGGTCTACCGAGGCGGAACAAGCTTTCCAGAATTTGAAGACTAGATTTATCTCTGCACCGATCTTAAAACATCCTCGCCCAGAACTCCCCTACATCGTTGAAACTGATGCTTCGAGCCTTGCCATGGGGGCAGTTCTATCACAAAAGGACCCAGTAACCAATCAGTTGCATCCCGTGGCATTTTGGTACCGCAAATTCTCGCCTCCTGAAATCAATTACACTATTACTGATAAGGAACTTCTAGCTATCAAGTCCGCCTTTAAGGCTTGGCGGCATTATCTTCTGGGGGCCCGACACACCGTTACTGTGATTACAGATCACCGAAACCTGCAATATTTGAAAACCGCAAAAGCTCAATCCTCTAGGCAACTCCGTTGGGCACTATTCTTTGCCGAGTTTGACTTCATAATTACCTATCGACCTGGTACAAAAAACGGTAAAGCTGATGCCCTTTCTCGGATGGGAGTGGAAGAACATTTGATCAATCCTAAACCTGTACCTATCATTCCCGAACAAAGAATTCTAGGTGTAATCGCCACACAATCCATAGAGGAAGTTAAGGTTAAAGCCAGGCTACTGGTAACTCCAGCAGACATACAGAATTGGCATCTGCAGGGAAAGGACTTTACGGTGAAGGACAACCTATTATATTTCCAAGAACGGTTATACCTGCCCAGCACAGATTTACAGAAAAAGGTAATCTCTTGTTATCACGATTCTTTAATGGAAGGACATCCCGGTATGACCAAGACCTCGGAAAAGATCAAGCGCTAATTCTGGTGGCCGTCTTGGAAAAAAGATATCAGAGACTTTATAATGTCCTGTGGAGTATGCGCCCAAAACAAGAGTCAAAAGGAAAACCAGCCGGCCTCTTACGCCCTATTGACATCCCGCCTCGCCCTTGGCATACGCTTTCTATGGACTTCATCACCGATCTACCTCCATGCTCCGGATACAATACGATCCTAGTAATCGTGGACCTATTCTCCAAGATGGCACATTTCATTCCACTCAAAGGCTTACCAACAGCAGCAACTCTGGCCCGAGAATTTCTCGAAAACATCGTCTGACTGCACGGTTTTCCTTCAGTTCTAATTTCGGATCGAGGTAGTCAATTTATTTCTCATTTTTGGCGAAGTTGCTGTCGGTCGGCTCAAATTGATGTGAGACTTTCGACCAGCCACCACCCTCAAACCGACGGACAAACCGAGAGGACCAATCAAACTCTGGAACAGTATTTGCGCTGCATGCTACAACAAACTGAAAAAACTTGGAAAGATATCCTTTGGATAGCCGAATATGCCTACAATAACTCGGTCCACTCGGGAACTGTGAAGACCTTGTTTTTTCTTTTATACGGTAATCACCCTCGAACCTCGGAGTTGGATCCCCTCCAAGATCTTGGAACACCAGCAGTAGACCACCTGCATTCTACAATCACCCAAGCCTTTAAGGAAGCCGTTTCTCACCTTCAAAGGCCTAAAGAACAATACAAGAAAGGAGCAGACCAACATCGGAAGGAAGCCCCCCAATATCAAGTAGGAGATCAAGTCTGGTTATCCACCAAATATCTACCTCTAAAAGGACCACGCACATTCAACCCAAGATACCTTGGTCCCTATTCCATCACTACCATAGTAAATCCAGTAGCGGTCAAGTTGGACTTGCCCCCTCACATGAAGATACATCCGGTCTTCCACGTCTCTCTATTAAAACCCGTGCAACCTCAAACCCGACTAACTACATCTCCAAAACCTATTCTAGTTGATGGAGAACTCGAGTTTGAAGTCAAAAGCATCCTGGATTCCAAGATCTCCAAATCTAAACTATTTTACCTGATTGACTGGAAAGGCTACGGTCCCCAAGAAAGATCCTGGGAACCTGCAGAATATGTCCACGCGCCTCGTCTAATCAAAAGATTTAATCGAACATTTCCTAACAAGCCCAAACCCCCGGAGAAGCCCGGTTTGGGAGGGGCCTTGAGGGGGGGTGCTGTCATGATCTCTGCTTCCAAAAGATCAGGACTTGCCCGACTCCCTTGGAAGCATACCCATAACCCCGGTTCCGAGTGCCAGCCAGTCCCAATTGGGACCTTTTGGACCCTGTCCTGGCGCCAGTGGCACCAGGCTCATAAAGATGCCCAGTCCCAGCGCTGGAAGCGCCGGGCTCATAATGCTTGGGTGGACTTACCTGCAGCAGACCATGCTGCTTACTTACATGCCAGTTGAACCCCTGATCCTCTTCTGTTTGGGACTACTTTTCCTGTTGGGTGGGGCAGGAGCCACTCCCTAGGTTCAGAACACTGGAACTCTTCTGGAAAGCAGGAACTCTTTTCTTACCTAGGCGTGGCTGTGGAAGGAGACACCTAAGCACTACAGGAGGCTATTTAAACCACACCCGATGGATGAATCTTGCTTTGCGTTATTCTGCATTCTCTGCAGCAGAACGCTCATCGTGTCTTCTGCTTCTGATCCTGGGCCTAAGGGAACAAAGGCTTACCATCCTGGAATCCAGTCTTCAGCAGCACCTGTAAAGACAAAGAAAGAACAGGTTAGCACTACGGTCTTCAGTGGCAGCGCATCTCTTACCTGGTCCATCGGCTGTCACCAACGCCTCGCGCTGCATTCCGGCATCTGAAAGACAAAGGCTTACCTACTCTTCGCATGCTCCGGAGGTCTTCGCACTGCATTCCGGATTCTGAAAGACAAAAGCTTACCAGCTCTTCGCACGCTCCGGAGGCCTTCGGCGCTGCATCCCGCATCTGAAAGACAAAAGAAGGTGCGTTTAAAGACATTGGGCAACTTTATTACTCACGTGCCATTACTCCTTCCCACGCCGAATCCAGTGGGTATTCCAGCACCCTTCAGCTTCTCTAAAGCTCCGAACTTGTACCTGCAAGATAAAAGGGACAGTTAGTGCGCATCGTGAAGCAGGCTACAAGCGCTTACTTACGTGCTTCCAGGCGCTTCTATTCCTCACGCGGGTTCGATCCTCAACTCTCATCAGCCTGCCATCCGCCATCGCCGGAACCCTGCAAAACAAGAGATATCATTACAAAAGACTTTTAAGACATTTGAAGTGCCCAGAACTTACCGTTCGTGCAGTTAACGACGGACAGCAGTCCTCTGAGGTCAAGAGGCCTGCACCCTTATCCAGTGAAGAAACTGGTTACGGCACCCTGCCCCGAGGCAGATGGAGAGCTCGGCGTTCACTTACCTAAGGTGAGGGCGTTAACCTTTGGGGTTTTACAGGAGAAGAGAAAGGGAAGAGGAGAGAGGCACCCAATAACCCCAGTTCATTAATCCCATATTTTCTATCTGCAGACATCTTACTCTTCGAGTCAGACATACAGTGCACAGAGGTCCAGCCCAAAGAGCCAACCGTGTGTTACACATCACCTTTGAAGATACGGCATTCACCCAGTCAAAACCGGCGCCTCTGCGGGAATCAGGTGAGCGTTACACAGGGGTTCAACTGGCAGGTAAGTAAGCAGCATGGTCTGCTGCAGGTAAGTCCACCCAAACATTATGAGCCCGGCGCTTCCAGCGCTGGGACTGGGCATCTTTATGAGCCTGGAGCCACTGGCGCCAGGACAGGGTCCAAAAGGTCCCAATTGGGACTGGCTGGCACTCGGAACCGGGGTTATGGGTCTGCTTCCAAGGGAGTCGGGCAAGTCCTGATCTTTTGTAAGCAGAGATCATGACAGCTCCCCCCTGAGTGGGGTCTTTAATTCCAGAACTTGGGTTCGTGGTTTGGGCGACTTTAGCAGCCTCGTTGTAATTGGGTAATATAATGTCTTCAGTGTACTATTTTGTTAGTAGTTGAACCTCTTGTGTAGCGGCCAGCGTTGGGTCTGCATTTGCATGGTGTGGGTTCATATGTTCATTGTGACTACACGTCGGTGTGAGATCTTCAAGTGAGGTTATCATTTTCAAGTCGTTTGTACTTTGTTTATTGTGTTACTTTCTAGTTTCAATTGCTGTTTTTATAAGTCGCTTTGCGGGGCGCACTCCAGTTGGTTAACAATTGTGACCGATTTGGTTTGCCCCTTGTATAATTTTTACTGCCTTTGTATGTTTATGGCAGTAGCGGCGATAGACGGGATCAAAGGGGTCAAGCCCCGACAGTCTCCCTTTTATTCGTTCAAAAGCCAAGTCTAGCAAAGTTAAACTGGGTGGGATCAAAAGGGTCAAGCCCCGACAGTCTCCCCAACCCAGCTTACAGGGCCAGAAATGGCAAGTGGATCTTCGTCAGGTTATCAGGTTGTATGCGTGGTTGTGAGACGTTTCTTAGTTTAGAACCACCTACAGCAGCTAAAACAGGCTTACAGAGACTAACCCACAAAGTTCCTTTTGGGGTACTCAGGTTGATTACAAGTTGATGCGTCTGGTGGTTTCAAATCTTTAGTGCGTCCTGCCATCCAGCCGAAACAGCCAAACAGCTCCAAACAGCAGCGCCCTTGTCCTCGCAGCAGGCTTTTCGCCACAAGGGCTGCTGGTGTTGAATTTAAAGCTCTTGTGTGCAGGGGGGCGGAGCCAAATCCTCACGGCGACACGGACCAAAACAAAAGCACTTTTTGCCTTCTCCCAACTCCAAACAGCAGTGCCCTTGTCCTTGCAGCGGGCATTCGCTTTTATATTGGCTCCTGGTGGATGTACTTCTTGCCTTGATGCATTAGGACGCAAACTGGCGACACTTCCTGTTGGTCGGTGTTGCGAATAGGTCCACCGGTGGCTGACGCCATTTGTTGAAAATCTCCCTCAGGACCCTCTCGTTCAGTTGCCATTCGTAATTTGATCCCCAGCCTGCTGAGCCTGTCTGCCTCTCGGTTGGACTCCCCTGGCAGGTGAATGCCAAGAATGATATGCTGTTTGCTAGGGCCCATTCTTCCCATACGATTGTTAGCCTGCACAGAGGAGGAGATCTGGTGCCCCCGTTTGTTGAGATAATACATGCAGGTAGAGCTTTTTTCTGTCTGAATGCAGACAAGGCTGTTGTTGAAAACCGGGAGGAAAGCTTTCAGGGCTACCCATATAGCCATAATTTCTAGCCAGTTGATGTGCCTGTGTCAAGATCTGAGGTCCACGTGGATTAGTATACCTCTGTCCCAAAGTACCAGTTAGAGAAGAGCAAACAAACTCACTGACCAGTTATTGGGGCAACAGGTGGCAGGAACAGAGAACACTGGGTCCCGGGTGGCTGCAAGGAAAACACAAGGTTAGCAAGTAAGTACCGGGACTCTACAATTAAGTATAGACCGGTAGAAAGACACCTACCGTTGGGATGACCGATGACAGCCGTGAACCTAACTGTTCCCCCTGAAGGTGTTACGGTTTGGGATAGAGGAGTTGAAAGGGTAACTCAATACAGCAGAGTCCAGCGTGGTCTCAGAGTAGCACAGCGAGATGCTAAGAATAACAAAGTACTTGATTCCAGAGGTGATAGTCTTTTGATACCAGGGCCAAAGGAGTAAGAAAAGGCAATCCAGGAGAGATCCAAAGGTCTGAGCAGTTCGAGTAGGCAGTCCAAATATAAACCAGATCCAAGGAACAATACCAAGAGTAAACCAAGCCAGAAAACGAAGTCCAAAAATCCAAAAGGTCGAAGCCAAGATAACACGAAACACAGGAGTCGCCAAACGCTGTAGGAACAGCTGAGAAGCACTGATTACGAGAGCTGGACCTCTTTTATCCTGTACTTCCTGGTCACGTGACCGCTTTCCGTGAAGCCGTTTCCTGGTCACGTGACCGCCTTCCTGGTCATGTGACCTCCTTCCGCAACGTGCCGTATCCCATAGGCGACCATGAATGAGGACGGGACTCCTGCAGGCGCCACGGCAATCCCCAGCGTGAGCGGGGCAGAAAGCGCCAGGGGTGTCTCAGCGTACGGCACCCACCCGGCAGCCGGGCAGATGTGGAGACGGAATGGGTCTGTGGCCCGTGCCGCCGCCAGACCCGAACCACATGTCTACACGCAGCCGGGCCGAGTGCGTAGAGGGCATGACGGCCTGTCATGGTCCTGTCTCGACCATAGGTCATAGACACTGTGTTCATTTAAATTGTCTCCCCACCCGTTGAGGGATGAGTTTGTGGTAATGGTGTAGGCCAAGAAATGTAGCTGCAACCTCCACATTTTGAGCCTGTTGTGAGGCACCACCAGAAGACAGACTGTCATAATCCTTAGCAAGTGCTGGTACCGGCTGCTCAGGAAATGTCCGGTAGCTCTTTGATTGCTGCCACCTTGTCTGCAGAGGGGAATATATTCTCCGCTTTTGTATCCCAGCTGAGACCCAAGAACATCAAGGACTGAATAGGGTGAAGCTTTGACTTCTTGAGGTTGATGGAGAACCCCAGTTCCTATGCTGCTGTGTTCTCGACTCCCTCTGGGGAATCCGCTCGTACCAGCCAGTCGTTAAGATATGGATAGAGGGGGTGGCCTTCCGATCTGAGCCTTGCTGCCACTGCATTCATCAGTCTTGTAAACACCCTCTGGGCTGAATTGAATGGGAGAATTTTGTATTGGACGTGGAAGCCCATGACCCGGAGCCGTGGGATGGAATGGTGGGCCTGCCAAATTGGGACGTGTAGGTATAGATCCTCCAGATCCAGGGAGCACGCCCAGTCTCCACCACACAGGGCTGGCATAACCATATTGAACTTTTGCAGAGGTAGGAAAAGGTTCAAGGCTGAAAGTTCTAAGACAACTCGCAGGCCTGCCTGGTTCTTCTTTTGTATTGCAAAGATGTGGGGGTAAAATCCCAAGCCTTGTTGCGAGGAGGGGTACTTCCTCCACTGCCTCGCTCACAATTAGAGAGCTGATCTCCGCCAGGAGAGTTGCCGTCCCAATCTGTGGGAGAGGAGGGGAAAGAGGGGGAACTTGAGGTATAGGAAGGCGGAAGCCCTGGGAAACCATTGAGACAATGCATGGATCTGCAAACCTTGTCTGCCAAGACTGAAAGTGTAAGGGAAGCCTGCCCCCCACTGGAGACCTGTGGATCCTGATGACCCTGTCACTGCTTCTTCCCCTCTGAGGCTGGTGCCTGGGAAGGGGGACTCGAAGAATCCCTTGTGTGTTGTCTTCTGCTGCTTATACCAGTGTTGGCTAGGAGACCTATTTGGTTGCCTGGTGCAGCGTTCCTGGAAGCCCCTGAAACCACCAAAGGTACGACCTCTATCATACAGTGAGTGGCTCTGGCCAAACCTCTTGGAGGCCTGCTTTGCAAGTATGGCCAGGGATTTGTCTGTTTGGTAGCTGTTCTTTTTCTTGTCCAACTTCTCATCAGTGGAGGAATGGAACAAGTCCCCTCCCTCAAATGGTAGGTTGAGGAAACGGTTCTGTTCATCTGGATTAAACCTAGTGGTCTTGAGCCACGCAGTCCTCATGTCTGTAGCCACACATACGACTCTGCCTACTGTGTCGATTGTGCACAACCAATGATTCCATTAGGTCTTGAGCCACTACTTTTGCTTCCTCTAGACCGGCCCGGGACTGAGCCTGCCTATGGACTGGGAGATCAGGAAGGAAGTCAGCAATCTCGCTCCACAGTTTTTGGTTCACTGCAGCTAGCATGGTATCCAGTCATAATTTCGAATACAATATATTCGAATGCAAAAATGTCGAAAATATAAAGTCGAAAAACAAAAATGTCGAAAACAAAAATGTCGACTTTTTTTCGATTTTATGTGTAAATAATAAATATTTTATTAAACTTTTTTTTAGAATAATTAAAGGTATTTCCATGGGGGGTGGGGGTGATGGGGAGGATGGGGGGGGGTTGGGGATAGGGGTTTGGGATGGTTTTTTAAATAATTAATTAATTATTTAATATTATATTAAAGATTTTTAAAAAATAATTAAAGGTATATCTATGGGGGGTGGGGGGCATGGGGAGAGGGGGGGGGTTGGGGTAGGGGTTTGGGATGGGGGGGTTGGGGGGGGGACCCCCCCCCATAATAAATGTTACTATCTGGGTTAAAAAAAAAAAAAAATGTTTTGGGTTTTCGATTTTTTTTCGACATTTTTTTTTCGAAATTATGACTTTTCCTATTATATGTATGTTTTTCGACTTTTTTACATTCGACATTTTTTTTTCGACATTTTTGCTATTCGACATTATGTTTTCGACTTTTTGACTATGAACCAGCTAGCATGGTGTCTGCATTTGCTTGCCGTAGGTGGAGAGCGGCTTTCGAGTACACTTTCTCTCCATAGGCCTCTAGAACCTTTTCCTCTTTGCCTAGTAGGGCCGAAGTGGATGAGGACGTGGAAGTTTGAGGTTTTGCATACGTTTATGCTGCTGCAATGCTTGAAGAGTGCGGTTGAGGGTGCACGGACAGGATGAGAGAATCACCTTCGGCCTGGTTGTATTTGGCATCTAGGTGCTTGTTGGTTGGCTGCATTGAATTAGGTTTTGCCCAACCCTTCTTCGCCAGGGCCTCTACCCCTTTTTGAAAAGGTATGCTCCTTTTGTGGCTGAGGAATCCGAAGGTACTCCGCTAGCCTGGCCAACCTTTCATGGAAAGCCCTTGCTGAGGAGGAGGTATCCTGATCCTCCTCTTCTTCCGTGTCCCCCACTGTGTCTTGCAGGTCTGTGGAGTCTGCTGGTGAAGTATTCAAGGGAGCTGTAGGTGGCTGCACTGCGCTGGTAAGCTACACAGGGGGCTTTGCGGGTTGCAGCAAAGCCACTGCGGTTTTTGGGACCGGGGGCTGTTACGTAGCCATAGGTTGTGATGGAGCCGGTGTTTGGACCGGAGGTGGCTGCTGCGGGGAGCACAGGCGGGATCATGTCCTGGATGATTCCCTTAAGTATATTCCCCCTCTGTGGGGATCTCATTAGTGTGAGGAACTTATCAAAAAAGCACTCTTCACATGCTGGTGAAGCGCACCCCTGCATAGGCACGGCCGTGTGTCTGCACGTACCGCTCAGTCCTCCCTGCAATTTGCCTGCTCTGGGCATAGCCCACGTCCGTCTAACACCCTTGGTTCGATGTGGACAGGTAGTCGGTGCACCATGTGACCATTGGAGATCATTCCACTTTCAGTGTGAAGTGGGGCCTTTGATGCTTGCTGGAAGGGCCAGGTCTCCGCCTGTCTGCTTCAGTGCGTAGGCTCGGACCCGCCCTACACCTCGGCGTGGACCTGGGAGGCGGTGTGCCCTCGGTCATGCCTTTGGTAGTACTTTTAGTACTGCGTATAGGCGCCCCCTCAGGCTTGCACCTGGTAGTAGAGAAGAGCCCCTCAGGCGGATACCCTGGTGCAAGAGCTCTCTGGCCCCTCAGCGGTGGGACCGGGAGGATCTGTGGACCCCTCAGCCATGTAGCCGTTAGCTCGGAGAGCCTCCGTCCCCTTGCTGGTTGTAGAGCCTAATAGGCCCCTCCCGCTTGGACGCTTCCCTGAAAAGGAGTCGCCCTTGCAGGATGCTTTGTGGACCAATATACTTACCTTCGGTTTGGTCTTTCTCCAAATCCGAAGAACAAGGCATTTGAATCCATATATCTAACGAGTTTTACAACAAGGCAATCAAGGGGTTAAATCTCTCCTGAAAAGAGCACATTCAGTCACGTGACTGAATGTGCTCTTTTCTGGAGGGATTTAACCCCTTGATTGCCTTGATCTTCGGATTTGAATCCATATATCTAACGAATTTAGTTAAATTCTGCCCTGATTTGACAAAAGACACTGTTGTGTCAAAACGCGTGTAATCCAATAGGGCACTGTTTTTTCATTTACTACTATTTTTGCTTGTGTGACACTAAAAAAGTATTATTTCACAAAGAACAAGTGTGGTGCAGTTCTTTATTGTGTGAGGTCAACTGGTTTCAATTATTTTGTTTCTAGTTTGCAATGTCACACAACCATTCTCACCGTTTTCTCACTGAAATTGCCATAGAGTATGTTTTTTCAACATATGTATTATTGCGGTCACCCATTCACCAAAGAATGGCATTGTCTATTTTTTTCCGATGGTTGGCTCCAGTCCCCCTCTTCTTTTCAAGACTTTCATGATTTACCTTCTTATTTCCTGAACTTTACCGATGTTCGCTGTCTTTGCAGTTATATGGCACTGTGTCCTGTAGTGGTATTCTGTGTAACCTGCTTTGTTGCAGGGCCTTAAATATGCTTCTGGACTACTAACCCATCTTAGCTTAACCAATTTGCAGTGCTTAGGCTTTTATACAAAATTAACTGTCCTTATGTTGAGAGAATGTTTCATTTCTCATATATAACAATGATTTATTGTACTTTTACAGGAACACTTACTCAAAATGAAATGGTATTTAAACGCCTTCACTTGGGAACAGTATCCTATGGGACAGACACAATGGATGAAATTCAAAATCATATTTCAAGTACTTACTCACAGGTAATTGTTTTCATTTGAATAAATGTCTATTTGATTGGTGCATTACACAACTCTGGTTTTGGTTTGTTTCTAACCCCCATGATCACCCCCATGATCTTTACAGTGTTTTGCTGGGAGGTCTTGTTTATCAAAACTAAGCTAACCCTGGAAACATACCTGCCCTTGCAGAATGAGCACATGGTGAAATGTTTGTACTTTTCTGACAACTTTTTTCAAATGTTTTGAGATCTTTCGGAGTGAACTTCAAAGTTTAGGGACTGTCTTTCTATAAATGTCTTTTATGGAATTACGAGGCTAGCCCTTTTCTTACTTGCATGTTGCTCTGCCACCCAAGCTACCCATGCCCCACTGAGAATATGACTAACAGCTGGTCTGGAGAAGAAAAGCATTTGCCGGCATATCTCAGTACTGCAAATAATGTGACCGAAAACTGGATTAAAAAGCCAATTCGTTTTCCTTTCAGCTGACAGTCACTATGACGGTGCTTTTCCATTGATTGCAACATTGCTGCCATTTGGAAGTGCACTAGACGATCAGGAGTGCTATATGTTACAGGGCGAATTATATGAATGCTTAAGAATATTTGTAGGCCTGTTGTATGGTTTTGATTGATGGATTGATATTTTATTTCTATCGCGCTCGTACACAAGTGTTTCATAGCATGACAAGGCAAGGGAGGGGAATAGGGGAGAACAAAACAGCAATCTTACTAGGCCCAGTGACATTGAGGACGCGCAAGTGCATGGGAGAAGGGGGAGGGGAAAAGTGCATGGAAGGGGGTAGAAGTGGAAAGTGCGAAGCAGAGGAGAAACAGATAAATAACAATAAAGAATAAAGGCAAAAACAGTGGTAATGCAGCCAGCAATTTGCAAGTGCTGGGTTCAAGGCAGCAGAGAGGGGTAGGTCTGATAAGTGCAGGAAGGAAAAGGGGGGGCTGTATGGGTACAGATATAGACCCCAGTACAAGGGGTGGCCCGGAGGCAGTGCGGGAGGGTGGCAGGGTGAGCAGGTACCTGGGCCCGAAGGACAGAGGGTGGGCAGGTGCACGGTGCCAAGAGAGAACAGATCAGCAGGGGAGAGGGGGAGTGAAGGCAGAAGAAAAGAGGAAGGTCTTGAGGTGATTCCAGAACCAGAGATGATTTTCCTCAAGTTTTAGAGTGGCAGGGAGGCTGTTCCAGAGGGAGGCCCCAGCTGAAGACAGAGATCTACCCCCAGCTCGTTTCTTTGAAAAACGACTGACCCGGAGGGAGTTGGAGGTAGAGGAGCGAAGAGCTCGAGAGGGGAGGTATTTGCGGAGGGACAGCTGAAGATATTTTGGACCCAGGCCCCAGAAAGCCTTGTATACAATGCAGAGGGTTTTGAATTTAATCCTTGCATCCACTGGGAGCCAGTGGAGAGATTTCAGAGCTGGAGAGATACGATCCCAGGGCTTGAGACCGAGGACAAGTCTCGCAGTCCTGTTCTGGATTAGTTGCAGAGGGCGGAGGTAGGAAGATTTAGAAAGAGGCTGTTACAATAGTCCAAGCTAGAGAGAACCAGAGCTTGGGATACCATGAGCTTCTGGGGGAAGGAGAAGAAAGGCAGAGTACCTCTGAGGAGGTGCAGTCGGAAATTTGACTTTTTAGAGACCTCCGAGATGTGGGCGGAGAAGGAAAGGGTGGAGTCAAAGATGACACCGAGGTTTTTAGCCTCGCAGGTGGGGGTAGGAGGAGGGCCAAGGGAGGCCGGCCAGAGAGTGAGGGGAAAGGATGGTGAAGGTGTGCTGATGAGGAGGATCTCCGTCTTGCTGGCATTCAGACAAAGATCATTGGCGGCACACCAATCTTGAATGGCAGTTAGGCAATCAGAGATGAGAGAGGGAGAGGAGGTGGCAGAAGGCAGCCTGAAAATGAGTTGAGTGTCGTCAGCGTAGCACTGGAAATTTGAGCAGAAAGCGGCAATGCAGTGGGTGAGAGTTGCCAGGTATTGGTTGAAAAGCCAGGGCGAGAGGTTAGACCCCTGGGGAACACCAGAGGTAGAGAGGAAGATAGATGAAAGGATATGCACAGAGCTCCATTTTTGTATGAATCATATATGTAAAAGTTTATATATTCCCTGCGGTTTCTTAAGTGCACGGTTGTGTATTCTACTGCAATGCTGCTGGTTATCAGAATGACCCAGCATCATTTGAAACTGCAAATAAAGGTACTCCACTCAAATGCTGTAGTTGATAGCAATTGAATATACAGAAAATAGCAAAAAAAGAAGTTAAATGTCATTTAAAGTTCAATAGCACAAATGCTTTATAATATGGCCAAAGCACCCCTTCCTCTAACACCTAACGTTTGCACCCTATACCTAGTCCTCATATACTCCTTTGCTCTCGCATGCCCACTGTATTGTAGCATCTTTCCATCAATGTCTGTGCTTTGTTGCTACCCAATCAGTTTTGCGCTCTGTCAAACCTGTAAAATATATAGATAGATTTGCATACATATATAAAAATTGGAAAAAAACAGGTCTCCCTGCATGGGTCCCTATGCTGTCAGTCATGCCTTGTGGGCCAATAAATCTACAAACTGGCTGTTTCTGAAGTGTAAAACAAGTGATATCCCACTTTAAGGTGTTTCAATTTCTGCCATGAAGTGTTCGCGGTTAGCCGTGGTCACAGGAATACCCATTTCTTTTTCAAAGCAAGAATATCTTTCGATTTGATAGGCAAGAACCCAGTTCCATTTGCATAATAACCCCACACATTTTAACACAAGTTTGTATAAGTGTGATCTGTTTTTTTTTTTTAAAAAATTCTTTTAACATTTCCTAACAATATGAATACAATGAAATATACAGTGTGACTCTAGCTGGATGCCTGCCGTTAGCTCCATCCTGGTGCCCTGAAATCCCCCGCAGTATTATCCAGCATAACTTCGCCAAGCATTGATGCAGCTTTCGCTGAATGCATAGCCCGGATTGCATGGAGAGAGGCACCTTGATCCTGATGCAATTTGCGGCGGAAAGGAGAACTTGCGCGCCGCCAATAGCGGAGACAACATGACAAGCGCAATGTCACTGTTTTGACCTACAGTGCCACTACGACACGTCAGCTTGTGTCCCAACACTGTGCCAGAAGCGCATACGGGACAGAGCTGCCCGGAGCTGAGGCGGGATGACCAAAGCCCGAGTGAGCTGAAGTGCCGGGTGCCTGAACTGAACAGAGGTGGGTGCCAGGGAGTGAGGTGTAGAGGGGACCAGTGACTCACCCCTGCTCAGGGGTGGGGGGAGACTAGAACACCGTCCGATAGCCAGCTGATTGGACACTACGGAGCATTATACAGGAATGCCGTGCCGCGGCACATTCTGACAAATAACGGGCAGCGGTGGGACAGCAAACACTGCAGATTCAACAACACAGACTCACAGGGGCATGGACTGGGCGAACAGCATGAGCTGCAGGTGGGACCGGGACTCGGATTAGCAGGACAGAGAAACATCTCACAGGGAACCTAATCCCCCCTGGAACATTGCTAGGGCCGAATCAAATTTTCGATTTGGAAGGTTATGGACCAGCACTCTTATTTCAATGTGAACACCAGTTATAAGGGTGACTACGCACTGCAGCTAGCGAAATCCACCATACTTCAGGAATAACGAGCGTCCTACACTGGTCCTAAATTCAAGCTATACTCTCTCTGCAGTCTGCCAGACCTGCACCAGCCCTACAAAATATCTTTCCCATGCCCCAACCACCAGCCGGCCTGACCGCATACACGTCTAGCTTCAATTAATTGTAAGAGGCGCTTCACCGGAGAGGATTCTACTCCTTTCCACTCTAGAACCGGCAATAGCTCGATATCAATTGCGCTTATTGTGTTTGCTGTTCACACCACTGACCTTGGAGCAACCCCGGACTCGTCTGACAGTTGATCTGCGGTGGGGGACCGCTTGGGGTTACCCATTGACCAGGACTGCCATGACTTTAAGAAATGGCGAAGTTGGGTGTGAACCCCAAGGCAAGCGATATAAAAGCGCAACTAGGCTTGTAGGAGATAGAGAGGGGCAGCAAGGAAATGCACACGGAGATCCACCATCCTCCAACTGGACCCATTTGCCCCAATCCATCATTCACTGAGGAAGATCTTATGGAAATGAACTCTAAATTGAAACAAGATCTCACGGCAGAGTTCAAGTCTGCGAAAGACGCATGGTCAAGACAACCGCAGAACTCAAATCTCAGATGAATGAGGTTGAGAACACGATGTGCGATCAGGCACACAAACAGGCTGAGCTGACGAACAGAGTAGACCAATACCTTACTGAATGCGTGCAAGACTTGTTCTGGTTCCTTATAGATGTCCCAGACACCACATCTTTAGAACTGGATAGTATACACTAGGTCTATTCCTCAATGCAAGAACGGCGTAATCTAATACCGGATGTCATCTCTGGAGTTCACTATTTTCGACAGAAGGAAGAAATGATGACAGCAGCCAGGAAGAAGGAGCCCGTTGAATTCCGGGGAACAAAGCTAGTCCTCTACCATGAAGTTTCTCCTCGGATTTAGCGAACAGACGCAAATTGTATATAGACACAGCCCGGCTGCGATCGCAGAATGTTAAATACAGCTGGGGATTACCCTGTAAACTCTTCTCTGAATATCAAAACCAGAAATATGCAATTGGCTCAGAAGAAGAGGTATCGGAATTAATGGACACTGCTCTGGATCATGATTCTGGGGAGGCGGACGTAGAGACTGATGTAGACAGGACCGCCAGAGGCAGCTACAGGAGGCCCAGGAGGAGGCGGCTCTCTGGGAATCTGGGCCCATTCCAGGGTGGGGTTAGGGTGTCCCTACTTGAGACCATCATCAACTTCATTACCACCTTGTTGTACTTACGTACAGGATCAGGCACTAGGAACCAGTGTAGGTTTCTCCCTAGAGACCGGACTACACGTAGAATCAATGTGCAGTACAGTGGCTAGAATGAAAGAGCAAGTGCAACCACACACACCAAGCTAGAAAAAAAGAAGGGAACAGAGTGTTAGATCAAAGAAACAATAGGCGAGTGAAATGTATGCACAGTGATATCACTAACCTTGTATGAATGCAAGTGGATCTTGGATGTGTGAATTTCCTATCAGGATTCCTGGACTGAATAAGCAACCGGAAAGGACTGGTAGCTTAGTATGTTAATAGGGATTCCGTCAAAATGACCGAATCCAAATGACCTGCACCACCAAATTACCGAAAATAGATACTACTAAATGTTCTACTGACTAAATGTTTGTAGGACATTTAGTAGTATCTATTTGGTGGTGTAGATCTTTTTTTGTTCTTTTTTTTTGGGTCGGAACAGCTGTCCCTGCAGTTGACCCGACCCCAACAATAAAAAAAATAAAAAAGGCTGCGGGGGTTTGAGGGTACACCCCTGCAGCTGACCTGAAAAAAAAGGATCCTGCAGCGCCGGTTCCCGATCACGGGAGTGAAAGGGAACTGGCCTTGAAGGGACCTGCGAGACTTAAGGAAAGGTAAGTAGGAGGGTGGGCAGGGGTGTGGAGGTTGGAGGTGGATTAGGGTTTCTTTAGATTTGGGGTTGTTTTACCTTGAATGACCGAATGGGAAATGTACAAACAATTTTGCATTATGTACATTTCTCATTCGGTCATTTCCGTTGCAATTATTTCTGCTGCAGTAAAACAACCCCAATTCTGTTAATAGGGGCTAACGCGACAGAACGAGGATGTGCTAAATAGTTCATCAAAGGTTAAATCAGCATAGCGTCCAAATCTGTGAAAAGTGTCTCTTACAATCCAATCCAGTAGGTATGTGTTATTAACAGGGAATCTTTGTGATAGGGAAACATTGCACTCTTTTGGTGGTGAAAAATAAGTAATGAGAGGGTTCAGGATAGGAGTAAAAGGAAAAGAGGAGCAAGGCACAGGAGAAAGGTACCTATGCGTTGGAGAGGTAACGTTGATGTCAGATAGGGATTGAACGTAGAGTATCCAGGGACGTTCTGATTCCAGATACCAATCAGCAGCGTTGGAGCAGACAAGGAGAAAGCAGTCAGAGATCCAGGAACGTACTGTGTCGCGATGTCCAAGCCGATAAGGTGCAGGCAATGAGAAGTCCGGGGCCGTGCTGTAGTCGGGAAAGCGGAAGAGTAACAGCTGATCAGCTGGGAAGCAAGGAGGCTCCAAAGCGACTGCGGTAGAACGTGGAAACAGCAAGACGTAAGGCAGGAGCACAGGAATTCCTGGAAGTTCCGAAAGACAAAAGGCAATCGCAAGTAACCGAGCAGTAACACAACTTCAATCAGAAGTGTTGGAACTGTGTTATGAGCAATGAATAAAGATCAAGAAGGGAACTGGTGTATGAGCAATGAATAAAGATCAAGAAGCGGTCAGGTGACCATGTAGCCCATGTCGTATCCTCAGCCACAGGGCTCGCCCAGCAGGATACGCGCATGCACAGCTGTCCCACAGTCAAATTTGTTGCCTGGACAACGGGACGTGAAGGGTTCTATACTGGTGCACACGAAACTGTGATACACACCATGGCAGTTGCCACGGACGCGTCCGTAGCAAGCGATTCCTGGGTAATCTGCGCCGTGAGGAACACAGCCCATGGCCAACTATGACACACCTGCTACACACAACCTGAAACTCGGTGGTTCCCGTCAGCTCCAGCATTGTGAACTGGAAGCTGACGAGGGCTGACAAAAATGTAATCTGTTTTACTCATCATTGTTGTGGGGAAAGTTTAGGGGGAGGGAAGGTTGCTGTGATGGGATGGCACCCAGAAAGAGGAGATTGCAACAGTTAGGAGCTGGAAGCTCATGAGTTGCAAAGTTGTGATTAAAAGGGGTTGGGGGGTTGGGAGTTTGGTTTATCCCAGTTTAGTGCCTGCACAGATGGGATGGGCGATTGCACTTCTGCAGGTCCCTGTGAGGGGGCCCCTCTGCAAATAAGTTGGATCTTTGAAGGTCAAACTCATGGTGTACGTTACCGGCAATCATTTATGTCCTTTGGGTTTTCTTTTTGTTTTACTTGCTCTTTTGCTGAATAGTAAACAAGCTGTCCTGACGATGCTTCCTAGCAAGGATCCCTGTGTCTCTCACTTGTTCCTAGGAACAGAATTTTGGCCCGGGGTGATTCATGATGGTGATACCTGACATCTCCTGTCTGATCCTGAATGTTCAGGGTCTAAATTCTCCAGCGAGGCAGAACATTTCTTTTACTGAGACTCTCCTCTGAGGAGGCGGATCTGGTGTTTCTGCAGGAGACCCATCTGCTAAGAGGATGAGAAGCGTATCATTACCAAAGTGTTTCCGTAAATATATTTCGAATGGATTGTGTCCTCCCACGTATTCCTCGGAAAAATTATTTTCACCAGAAGGCGCTGTGCTCGAGGTCGCAGCGTCGATGTCCCCCGAGGGCTGCCATGGAGCGGCAACGTCATCCATAGTATAAAGGGCTTGAGTCGCGACCTTTGGCTTCAGTTCCGTTGTTCCGATAGCTACTGCTTCGTGTCATGAAAACAACGCTTCAGTTTGTCTGCGTAATGTCTTCCTCGTCAAATCCTTCCACACCTAAAACTGGCTTTAAGAAATGTCAGAAGTGCGGGAAGAAGATGTCGATCAACGACCCCCATCGAAATTTCCTCTGGTGTTTGGGCCCGGACCATCAGGTCAACGAGTCCGGTTCCCGTCAGGCTATGACCAACAAGGCTTGTAAGGAACTTGGAGGTAAACTGGCGGTAAGGGAGGAATCCTCTAAGTCTTCTTCGAGAAAGGTAAAAGAATCGAGAGAATCGAGTGAAAAATCTCAACGTAGGTCGAGGAAATTGGGATTGAGAAGTTGTTCGAGGAAATCTTCCGCTTCTTCGTCTAAAAGATTGAAGAAAAGATGACACCTATCTCCTTCGTCCTCTTTTTCGTCAGCTGACGCAAGGGTTATCCCGTACCCTTCAAAACATGATTCCGCCCAAAAATGGGAGGCCTTTAGGGCTTCGATAATGAACATTTTCGAGAACGCGGCTCAGACCCCCTTGAAAAAGTCGCGTGGCGACCATGCCCCATGTCACTCCAAAAGTGACAGCGGGAGGTCAAAGACCAGATGCGCGAAATCCAACAACAAGTCATCGAGGGTGTCGTCGAAAGAAATTTCTCCGACACCTTGTAAAGAAAGATCAGACCTAGCGGTGCATAAATCGGAGGTGTCGACTAACAAGATTGCGCCAGGAATCCACCCGCCATCGAAGTCGATGTTGAAGGATACTTTGACGCATCTGTCAAAAGCTCTTTCGAAGATGGCGTTGACGCCTTCCTCGACTGTTTCAAAGGCTCCTTCGACATTGTCGAAGCCAGTGACAATGACATTGATGCCACGACGCCATTGTCGAGGCCAACATTAATTCCGGCGCCAAAATCAACACCTTTGTCGAAGCCGAGGTCGGTGCCTATTGAGTCACCCACCCAGAAAGATATACCAACCACAACCTAGACAAGACTTTTTCAGGTCTATTTCATCCATTTATGAGGAGCATTACTCTGAAGAGGGCATTATCCCAGCTGGAGTGAAAATTGGGACTCGAGAGAAGGCAAGATCCGACTATTGGAGAAGGGAATTAAGTTGGATGTGGAATCGATATGGGCGTGCATCATGGGAGGTATTCACTAGACCCCGCAACTTAAAGCATGTTAGCAAACTCAAGGACCTGGCCTACATTCTGGCCAAAAGGAGAATAGGCATGGGATGGAAAACTTCTTACAGACCCAGACTAGAGGTGTGGTGGAATGATCTCCTGAAATGGGCAGATGCCGAGACAATAGCATGGTATGAGGCGGCTAGCAGGGGGGGGGGCGAAGTGGGACCCCTGATGGCATGGAGACAAATGGTAACCACATTGTAGGGATCCTCCCTTGCCGAATCCAGTGAATGTGATACGTCCTAGAACGAGGAAGGGGATTAGCCCCCTGAGAAGGGCAACCTGTGAACCTGAGGTGAAAGCTCGAGTTAAAGGGGGGAAGACAGTAATAAACAACAAGGACATGTAAGCTATGAAGCAAATAACCGAAACTGTCGGGTGTGTTGGTTGTGTTTTTGTTTTGTTGTAAAAAACCAATAAAAATTAAAAAAAACAACAAAAAGAATTGGGACTAGAGATGTCCCTGAAGAATTAATAGATCCTAGATTCAAGATGGCTGACCTGTATGAATGCCTACAAACAGAACAGCCAGTGGCCTGAATACTTCTCCTGAAGTAGATGTTGATAGACCCGGCCCTGCAGACCATGCAGACTCTGGGTACAGAAATTTGATGAATAGGGTTATTGAGTTCATGGGATGGAAATCTAGTTCCCCTAGATCAAGATCAAGATGACATGACGGACATCCTTAATGAGGGCTCTCAAAAGGACCGTGTCCGAACCTTTCGTAAAGCATTACAAAAAAGGGTCATGGCCACATGGAAAACCCCAGATTCTGGCCCAGCTGTAAATAGAAAATTCGTAAGGAAGTACAGGCCTTCCTCTTCTGACCCAGAATACCTAGCCTGACAGCTTAGTGGTGCAGGCAGCCACATCTACCAGGCATTCTGCCTACCCTTCGATCCCCCGGATAGGGACGACAAAAGTATTGATACCTGGGCCCGGAAGGTTTTTTTCTTTGGGCAATATGGCCGTAAAATCGATGAATGTGACTTGCACCCTTGCAAGATTCACTCAGATCCTGTGGGATTGTATGATGGCAGCGGCTGAACACATTCCTGAAGGCGAGGAACGGAAAGGTTTCCTTGCAATCATCAGAGATGGAAAGGAGGCTATGGGGGAATACCTCCAATCAGGATTGGACACTGCTGACTGCATAAGCAGGTCCATGGCGTCTAGCACAGTCCTGTGCAGGTTTGCATGGCTGAGGAAATCTGGTTTTGCACCGGATGCGCAATCCAGATTACTCAATATGCCTTTTGATGGCTTGAGGTTGTTTGGCAGCAAGGCTGACGAAAGTTTAGAAATGCTTCAGATCTCGAAAGCGGCGGCTAAATCACTTAGTTCCTCTATAAAACAGCCTCAACAACATTCCTACTCAGGGTCATCTTCCTGGAGGAACGGCACTTTTCAATTCTACTCCCCATTTGGGAGAAGGAAAGGACAGGACAATCAAAAAGGACAACAAAGAAAATGTCCTTGTGGTGGAAGAGGAAAGAGTGTTAGATCAGCCCCAGCAGCGGCAACTGTCCCCTCAGCCGCTGCTGCAGCTGCTGCAAAGCCACTCTGAGGCCTTGACCCACAAGTTGGGAGGCAGGATCACTCGGTATCTGAACGAATGGCGGGGCATTACTTCAGATGCCTGGGCACTAGAAACAGTGGCCAATGGTTACTGTCTTCCGTTTCAACAAGAGCCTCTGCATCATCCATCGGGAGCCAGCTCGGTCAAAATTCCAG
Source organism: Ambystoma mexicanum (assembly GCF_040938575.1). Taxonomy (NCBI): domain Eukaryota; kingdom Metazoa; phylum Chordata; class Amphibia; order Caudata; family Ambystomatidae; genus Ambystoma; species Ambystoma mexicanum. The sequence continues at coordinate 133,443,859 of NC_090933.1, read as the reverse complement.
AGCCGCTCCATGTGCAGGAGATTGTAACCCTGTTAGAGGAAAGTGCAATAGAACAAGTACCTGTATAGGAGAGGAACAAGGGTTGGTACTCCCCTTATTTTCTCATTCCCAAGAAGGACGTAGGATTGAGACTCATCTTGGACTTAAGAAATTTGACCAAATTCCTCAGGAAGGACAAGTTCAACAAACATGGTGACCCTTTCTCAGATCCTTCAGGCTCTCCAACTCCAAGACTGGTTGGTTTCATTGGACCTTCAGGATGCTTGCTTTCGTTTGCCGATCCATCTCAAGCACAGAAAGTACCGGAGGTTCGCGATTGGCGGTTCTTATTATCAGTTTCGAGTTCTACCATTTGGTCTGACCTCCGCCCAAGGGTTTTCACCAAGCTGATGGCTGTGTTGGTGGCAGTGAGTCCCAGGAGAGGGGGGATTCACGTCTACCGTTACCTGGACAATTGCCTAATCAGGGCAAGTTCACCCGAGCGAGCCCAGGAACATCTGACCATGACCTGCCACTTCTTGCACAGTCTGGGCTTCTCCTTCAGTTACAAGAAGTCACAAATGATTTCACTCCAAAAGCTCCAATTAATCGCAGCATTCTTGCTGCAGATGGTAACAAAGTTTCAAAATGCCCAACATCTGCTGGCCTTCGATTTTCTGAGGTTGCTCGGCCTCATGGAATCCTGCAATAGGCTGAGATACAAGGATTGGCACCTCAAAGATGACGTAATGGAGATTTTGCTTTTGGCCAGAAGGCCAGCAACAAAATCCTTGTACCAGTGTCGTTGGAACAAGTTCAGTAACTGGTGCAGGGATAAGGATGTGGATCCATTCTTATGTAGTACTCCTACAGTACCTTCTTTCCTTTTACACTTGGCCAATTTGGAGCTCCAAGTTGGTACAATAAAAGGATATTTAGCATCGCTATCTATTTTTAAGCGCTCTTCAGAAGAAGTGTCTTACTTCAAAACACCCTTGATTATTCAGTTCCTAAAAGGACTCACAAAATGTGTACCCTCCAACCCCTTTTCAGGTACCCGTCTAGGATTTAAATTTAGCTTTAAAATTCCTTACATGTATTCCATTTGAGCCCTTACATTCTTGCCCGTTAAGGTTCCCTACTTTGAAAAAAACTCTACTAGTGGCAATTACATCAGCCTGCAGGGTGAGTGAGTTGCAGGTGCTTTCTTGTAATCCTCCTCACAATATTTTCCATAGGGACAAAGTTACTCTTAAGGTCAAACCTGCTTTTTTACCTAAAATAGTCTCTCACTTCCACCTGTCACAGAATATTACCTTACCTTCTTTCTATCCTCCTCTGCATGCAAGTAAGGAGGAAGAAAGGCTGCACAGACCGTACCTGAAAAGGGCTCTGTTTCTTCATCTCCAGATTGGCTAAATTTCGACAAAGTGACCAACTCTTTGTCAGTTATCCTGGACACAAATTGGGTCTAGCGGTATCAAAATAGACGCTGTCCAGATGAATAATTTTGGCTATTATAAATTGGCTGGTAAGGAGCTTCGAGATGGGCTAAGGGCCATTCAACTAGGGGCATGGCGACTTCAAAGGCTCTTCAGAGAGGAGTCCCGGTGCAAGACATTTGTGCAGCGGCCACCTGGTCGTCAATGCACACCTTCATGATGCACTATTGCTTGTAGTCGACATCATCTCAAGGTGCCTTTTTTGCAAAAGCTGTCCTTCACACGGTTCATGAATAATATTTCTGGTTCTCCCTTTCCGAATGCATACTGCTTTTGGAGCCTATCTAAGAAGAGGAATACGTGGGAGGACACAATCAATTCGAAGAACAAGTTACTTACCAATTGTAACGTTCTTTCGATTGGATGATTCTCCCATGTATTCCTCATCAACCCTCCCAGCCTACCCCACTGTACAGTTTACGCTAGTTGCTCTCTAAATTCCTTAAGAGCTGCAGGTCAATGAATACCTGGTCACCTGATGCACTCCAACATATCGTAAAAACGGAACTGAAGCCAACGGGCGGTGCTCTAGCCCTTTATACTACGGATGACGTCGACGCTCAATGGCAGCCCTCAAGGGACATCGACGCTGCGACCTCGAGCACAGCGCCCTCTGGTTAAATGTTTTTTCTCTGAAGCAGCAAAGCTGGAAGATACAAATATCTAAGATGAGGAATACGTGGGAGGAACATCCAATCGAAAGAACGTTACAGTTGTTAAGTAACTTGTTCTTCGCAACTAGTGGCCTTAAAAAAAGGGGTGTGGCCATCATGGTCCACTGGGCCCTAATGTGGCTTACACTAGAGGTTTTAAGTGATACAGAAGGGAGGCACTTGCTTCTCAAGGGCTGTTTTGGGGATTATAATCTTAAATTGGGGACGTTCTATAGCCCCCTCGAAAAACAGCCGGACTTCCTGGAGAAATTTTCAGAGACTCTGGCAGACTTCTTAGAAGGAGATATCATATTGGGAGGGGGCTACAATAGTGTGGTGGACCCGACCACTGGCCCCTACCACAAATGATAGAAACAATTATTACGCCTTGACAACACATTTGAGGGAATTCTCGTTGATTGAGGCATGGCGTTTTTTCCACCCCGCAGAGAGGGAATACACCTTCTAATCTGCGATACATGGGAGGGGGGGTTCTCCAGATTTGATATGTTTGTTATCCAATACGCTCATCCGGTTGGTCACGGGAATAGAGATTCTTCCGACAGCACTTAAAAATCACTCCCCAGTAAATTTGAAAATAGATCTCAGCCAGGGTTCGCCGAAGCAGAAACCCCTGTGGAGATTCAACGAGGCCATATTAACAGACACTGTATCTGGCACAATATGAGGAAGCTATGTTTCATTATTTCCAGGAAAATGTCACACAGGGCATGACTGCATGAACTGTGTAGAACACAGGGAAAGCAGTCATTTGGGTTATTATAGGTCAATCAGTGACCTGGAGTAGAAACCAAAAAATACATCGGACGAATTTAGAGGAGATGGTCCGAAACAAAGAAAGGTTACACGCAATGAAGCAAAGTAGGCCCTCCCTACAGGACCGTAGGATAGCTAGACGGGCATTAGAAATGCATATGATGGGTAGGACGGCCCAATCTATACTCGGGACGAAATAATACTTTTATTTCAGGGGTAACAAGGCGAACAAACTACAGGCAGCTGAACTTAAGAAGGCGGCCACTCGCAATTATATTAGCGCTCTGAGGGACGAGACTGGGAGGCAAGTGACCACAGAGGGAGAGAAACTGCAGATTATGGAAGCTTTCTTTCGAAGGGTGTCCGCCCCTCATCTGGCTGATCCTACTAAATTAGGGACTTTGTTAGGCAGGCACAGCTCCCTCGAATTTCTGACATCATGAAAGAATATCTAGAGCATGCTATCTCTGCTCAAGCAGTAGCCCAGGCTATACCTTTGCTCCTGGCGGGTAAAACCCAGGCCTTAGGTTCACTAACAGATTCTATAAGGTATTTGCGGCCCATTTAATCCCACAACTCACTAATTTATTCAATTTCTTCTCCGAATCTGGGAAAGTCACTGATTCTATGGCGGAATCTTTAACCACGTTACTCCTGAAAAAGACCCAGAAAACTGCACCTCCTATCCTATCGTCCCATAGCCCTCCTGAATACCAATGCAAAAATGTATAGCAAAATCTTAGCCACAAGACTGGGAGAGATTCTCCCGCACCTCATTAATGAAGACCAGACAGGATTTATTAAAAACATGGGAGCACATGATGATATTCGGCGGGTGGTTGACTTAGTGGCATTTGCCCCAAATTCCCTGAGGGCTTATCACTTCTTTCGCTAGATGCTCATCGAACCATTGGCATTATGTCTTGGGACTTTCTACAGGCAGTATTGCCTGCATATGGTTTTGGTCCTAGTTTTACCAAATTAATATTAGCCGATTTCCAAGTCCCATGTACTATAATTAAGGTAGACTGGCAAAACACCATCACTTCCCCTAAAAAGGGACACAAGACAAGGTTGCCCTTGGTCCCCTTTGATTTTTGTATTGGCCTTAGAACCCTTAGCACAAATGTTTCGGAGTAACCCACACATACCAGGACCCACACATGATGGGAATACACAAAGTGGCGTTATACACTGATGATGTTATTTCCTTAATTCAGAGACCTAAGCTGTCGATCCCACCTTTACTAGAGCTCTTGGAGAGATTTCACACAGTGTCAGGCTTCCGAATAAATCATCAAAAGTCAGTTGACCTGACAGTAAAACGCCTGAAACTTGCCAAGTACTGCCATTGGCTTTGCCTTTTTGATGCAACGACAATGAGATCACATACTTGGGGTACACATTAACAAAACGTATAACACTCTTTTCGGGGCCAACATGTCTGCCCTTTGGAGGGAGACTAAAGCCACTCGAAAAAGATGGGAAATGCAAGAAATTGTCATGGCTGGACAGAGTCAGTGCCATCAAAATGGCAATGCTCCAGAGACTCCTGTTTGTGATCCAGGCATTACCAGTCCTTATCCCTGAGAAAGATCTTATAGTTACAGAAGGTAATAGGGCAATTTATCTGGAAAATGAAGGCCCCTATAATTGCATGCCATGTACTCCTGAGATCGAAAGGGATGGGAGGAATAGGGGTCCTGTCTGTGCAAAGGTATTTCTGTGCAGCGTAGATTGCGCTGATGCTAGAGAGCACTTTAGAAGAAAGGAACTCGAAGTGGAAGATAATACAGCAGGGCTGCTCTCACTCTTCTTTAGCACACCTGCCTTTTTTACCAAAATCGGTCTGGGCACTTCTGTTGGAATCCACCCGAACTACCCTTATGGTTTGGGATAAGGCCTGTGGACAATTGGGGATTAAAATGGACGTTGGCCCCCTATCACCAGTATTACCGAACCCAGACTTCTCCCCCCGGCATGGTGAGCAGGAATTTGTACAGTGGGAAGTATCCAGATCTCTGAGGCTTAGGGTCTTGTATAGGGAAGACCCTCCCCTCACATTTGTTGAATGCAAAGAGAAGCTCTCGAGATTGACTGCTTCTGATAGTGCCAAATTATATATTGGGTCTCCAATAGATGAGTGGTTCAAGCTAGCACACGTACAACTACAGGGCTCGAACTCCAGGTTTCAGAGGGCCAGGAACTGCAGAAAATCTCCAGTTGTTATCATCTTCTAGAAAAGGCCTCAGTAGAGGATTAGCTCCCGTATATGATACGCTGGGAAAGGGAAATGGGGACTGAGCTCATGGCAGACTCCTGGCAGAAAATCTTGAGATGTACAGTGTTCAAGGAGTGTGCTTGAAAAATGCTACCGTTGGTACATGACCCTGAAACGACTAGACCGGATCCTACCTGAATACTCAGATCACGGTTGGCATGGTTGTGGGCAACTGGACGACCTCGCGGACATGTTGTGGCGATGTCCCATAATTCAAACGTACTGGCAAGAAATTCAGTCGAGAATAAAAAGGATCACTGGGAGCCTGCTTCCTATGTGCCCCCTTACTATTTTATTGGGAGATGTCCCGGTGGTCCTTTCTTGCATCTGGCCCCAGGGCAGAACTTATTGCACAGCTATTGTTGGCAGTTAGACTGAATCGGGCGCAATTTTGGAAAACAACTGGAGGGCCAATTAAGTCATATTGGCGGGTCAAAATATGGGAATTAGTGGCAATGAAAAAACTGACCGCACATGTTACAGGGGCTATGCCTCGCTTTATTCTAACCTGGGCCCCCTTTCTTGAATTTATGCAGGACATGGGACACATGTTTTATTATCCACAAACACAGAAACACCTGTTTCAAGACTGAGAAAATGGGGGCTAGCAGAGACTCGGGGGTGGGGGGGAGGCGCGGGTGGATATTTAACAGGAGATTACACAACTGAAGCACTGCGCAAGACTTAGGAAAAACAGAGATATTGGCAATACCAGCTGTTTGTTACTTTATTATGTTATTACTGCTTTATTTGCTTCATTATCATTATTTGGGTGGGTCTATATTGTTCTGAAAATAGGTTTTGTTGCCTGCATTTGGAAGTCATGTGGTTGCTGTTTGACGGCTTTGTTCATCGAGACTTTAATAAAAAAGATAACTGTAAAAAACAAAATATACAGTGTGATTAGTTTGTATATAGGCTGCTGACTGAAACCTGTTGTCCACTAGCGCAAAATAGCTTTCTAGTTGTTTGCCCTGTCGATTCTTGACTCAAATGAAAAATATCAGGTGCAACATTATTTTAAAAAAAAGTAAACAATAAGTGCCAATAGATGGAGAAAAAAATAACTAAAAATAAATCAGGTTAAATACATACAGAAACAATGCTAAAATAAATACCTTAATAACGGGAAAAGGAATCATGTTGAACTTTAAAATGTGAAACACGTGTTTTATTTATAGATATCCATTGGCGCATATGATAAATATTGATGGTAATCAACTAGAGTACATACTTTCGCTCTATTTTGATCTATCATGTGGGCCTGCTTGGACATCCAGTTTCTTTGTCCTTTTCCAACCCACGCTAAACAGATGAATGCGTCTTTTGCAAAAAGGTGCTATAATAGAACACACCTCTCCATGTATGGCAGCCTACATGGCTTTTGTCTCGATGGGCCCTTTCTATTGTGGAAGAATATTACAAATGCAGGATGCTCACGCAGTATGGTTACAAAGAGAGTTCATGCTAATGCTCAGTTCAGCCTGGGATCAGATTTATACGCTTTCCAGAAACAGCTCACTGAAAATGATGTTGCGTATTTAGGCCGGGCTGTGTTTCTTCTGCTTTACATCAGAGTCTCAGGACAGGGTGAAAATCCTATTTGATGGTAAGCACTGTCCTATCCTGTTTTGATTTATCTAGACTCCTAGGATATCAACTATAGGTATCAAACATGTCTTTGCATACTGTGGTGAGCTGGAGTGCGGTGTCGGACAAAGGGGTGGCATGTTTTAACAGGTTTTACTTGTAAAGATAAATAAAATGTCCTACTCCCTATTTCTAAAGGGGTATCCCTGCCTAAATAAATATCAACATGGGTGCTCGTCATCAGGATGTTTGTTAAATGAAAAGTGTCCGTCCTCTGTCCAAAAACCTACTCTAACCCTACAACTAGTTTACAAAAGGGTTCAACATCCAAATGAAAGCAATACCAGGAGAATTACTCTCTTCTCTTGGTAAACTGGCTCAGTCTTTATCTCTTTTCCAACAATCGTTTGCACTAGCCTCTGATTCAACAAAGAGCATGTGGTCGGGAGAATGACTCCCTTCTCCTGACCCGCCAAGCACCGCCTTGAAGGCTGTCTTGGAATATTCTTTAGCAATCTAGTTGGTTTTTCATTACACTGAAAAGTTGAATCTTAGTGTTTTTCCAGTGCACTGCCAACTGTGAGAAACCTGAAGGTGTCTCCCTGACAGGTCCCCGGGGATCTGTCATCCAGGTGGCCAGGGCGTGGAAATCGCTATTGGATCCAGTTCCTGGAGGTGGACAGTGCGGGAGGACATGCTTTGAAGCACTTCACTTGTGTATAAGCGCTTTACAAGTAAACAATTGCAATTACAATTTACAATTACCTGGATGGGGGTGTTCCTCAGGGAGTGTGGGACACCGTCGGGTGAGACACGGTATCCCCTTCCTTCTAACACCTTTTCCCCCATCCTACCCTGTAGAATATTTTGAAGCTCCAATCCCCCACCCCCCTTTCCAATACGAACACTTTCTTAAACCGTAACACAGCGGACTGACACCAGAGCCATTTACCTGACATGTCCCAACACAAGGGTCAGGCAGAGTTAGGTAATTGACAATAACCATGCACGCCTGATGGCCATTTACCTTCCCCACAGGGATAAAGGCGGAGCACAAGAGCACACTTGGAGCAAGGCTGAATGCACGAGGAGACAGCTACACTAAACCGGCAGTTCAATTGAAGTAGAAAGGCGCTGAGACCTGGAAGGATGACGAAGGGGGAACTGCCCTTGCCCTTTGCAATTCAGACCCGCAAAGCCTCCGAAAAGTGAATTACAAGACCGGGAATTGCAGCTGATGTGTGGAGTGACAGATGTCAACGGTGCACAGGGGCCTCCCGCATTGATAACACAGGTGGGGAGAAACACCGGCTACCATGGGACCATCCTTGACTCCAGAAGCAAGCCAAGCCAGCGGACCCGACATAATCAGTGAGTCGAAGGAAGCTGATAGCGAACCGAATAATATTGAGCCCAAGGTTGCAAGCGGCAACCTTTGATGAACGCAAGAACTTGAGAACAAAGAACCTGTGTGTGTTTGAACTTTTGGGGGAAGCCTAGAGAAGGGCCAGCTGCAGAGTGGTCAGGCACCACAGGAGTGCTCATTCAAAGGTCTCTCGCTTGCCCCTTTTGCATTGTAACTGCAAGTACAAGAAGGCCATAGGAAAGGGCGGCGTGAGTTATCGGAGTGGTCCTCCAAGGGTCACGTCAAATCACTTGTACACTCGAAAGTCTCTGAGCCATTGCCAAGAGAAAGCTAAGGGAAGTGAATCCTGCATTGTGAGAATGTAAAGTGAACTGTATATTTGGCAAACGTGAAACCCGGTTTGAGGGATGCACGCGAGTTGGGATGAAGAGTAACACACACGTGAATACTGTGAAGACAAGAGTGAACTCGGCCGAGGGTTGTCCGCAGTGGGAAGTTGCAAGCTGCATTTAAAAGGCTGTAACAAACCCAACGGAGGGAGGCCCAAGTTGCAAGAGGGATCCGAGCCTGGCAGAGGGAGATACAAGGGGCGAAGAGCAATCGCCTAAGGTACAAGATTATCGAACAAACTTTTGTTTGTTTGTTGTTTTGATACATCAGGCCTTCTAAGGCAAGAGACTTTGCAGAGAAGAGACTTGGCCTCTCAAGGTGCTGAACTGTAATTGTGCTGGAGAGGCCCAGGAGTGTGCTGTGCTCAGAAATCTCGCCTTGTCCCGTGTTTAAAACATGGGGAAGGGAGACCCAACCATACCATCCTGACTTTTCATTTTGTTAACACTTCTTGCTTTTCTGGTGAACATTATCCCACACTCTTTTTTTGTAATTTAGTGGTAAGGATTGGCAATACCTTTTTTGTTTAGTATAGGCCCTTTCAGGGATGTCATTTCACCAAAATGCCAGAGTAAGCGAAAGTGACATCACACGACCCTTGAACTCTGATAACATCACAGGAAGTGATGTCATTTGACCCCACCCTGAGGTGACATCACGGGAAGTGATGGAACATGACCTTTCACCCCTTGACAAAGCAGGAACTGGCAACACATAGCATTGTTCCTAAGCACACTATGAAAAATATGGTTACGATATCACTATAATGTGATATACATTTCATACAAGAATGGATCACCATATGTATCGTTAATATCAGTGTGTATAGGCCCATATTACCAAATTACTGTGAATGCACGCAGACTTCCAAGGCCAAATGATAATGATGTGTTATTATATAGCACTTGCGCTTAAGCGCTTTATATCGAACAAATATACATACAATATCACCCAACCTGTGTTGGTACACTTTAGCGACCCCAGAAGAATGAAAAGCTGAGTTGAGGTGTTTACCAACGGACTAAATCAGTGACTCACCCCCTGAATTGTGCCTGAAACAAACCTTTAATGAGTCTATCAATTATTTTATAGAATTCCATTAAGAAACATTATTTGTTATTCCTTTTCTTTCTTATTTAGGGTCACTGCTCAAAGTATTAAACTTTTGGAACCCCATCTTTTTTTTAAGAAGCCTGAGCAAGAAAGCCAGTCACCCCAGAAACAGAGCCCCATGGCACTGGCGACAGCCCAGGAGCTTACATTAAAAGTATTATTCGTTTTTTCATGGATAGCAAGGGACCCCTGGTGACCCCCCAAATTACGTCCCTGGGCCCTTTTTTGACAAGACGCCACTAGGACTGCCTTATTATTATTTGATATTCATAGCCATCTTAGATTTAGATAAGGTGTTTATCTCAGCCATTATAAAGTTCAATAAACACCCTTGAACTGTGATCACGTGTCTGTCTTTACTGTTGCCACCATGAGTTCCTTACACAACGTTGAATCTAGGTGTTTTTTCACTACACTGAAAAGTTTGATCTGAGTGTTTCTCCATTGCACTGCCAAAGTTGAATCTATGTGGTTCTTAATTACAAAGGAAAAGTTGCATCAAAGTGTTTTTCATCCCTCTGCAATAGTTGACCTGCTTTTCTGACACTTCCCCCAAAGTTGAATCTAACTGTCTCTCATTGCCTTCCGAACCTGAATTCTAATGCGTCTATCACTGAGCTCAGAAGAAAGGTTCTGTATAAGCATTTGCAGTGTGTTAATTTTACTCCCAGCTGCACAAACAATTATGAAATTGTGTAGGCATTTCGTTGCTGTTCTATTTTCCCTTCCAGGGGTGCTCAGATCGGCTGGGCGTATTTTCACTCCTTGCCCGATCATGCCAGCCCCAAACGTACCACAGCCCACCCCACGCCTTTCCCCTCCGCCCCCCCTTTTCTCCCCTCCCTCTGCACCCCCCCACCTGCACCCCACATTTCACCAATAATAAGGCAGCTCGGTCCGCTCATTGGCATGCTACTCTCCAGAACCCCATCAGCACACGAGCCTCCCGCACACATGACAACTCACCCGGCCCACCCAAAATCACCCTTTACCCCTCCTGCCCACTCCCAGCACCTCAAAAGGAATGAGGTGGCTCAGCCACCTCGTTGGCACACCACCCTCCCAAACCCCATAATTGCACACCACCCTACATCTCACACTATAACTCATCCCCCCACCAAACTCACCTTTTCCCCTTCCCGCGGCTTTGTTGCACCTCCTGTGAGGAATCTGAGGGCGTCTTCACTTCTTTCCCTAATATATCCTCCTCCCAGGTGGCCAGTTAAAGCTATCGCTATCGGATCATGACCCGGGGGGTGGATATGCGAGGGAGGATGCAGAGTGGGGATGAGACACCCTTGGGTGAGATACAGTATCTCCCATTTCCCTAATGAACCCAATATCCCCCATGCCTCTGTAGGTTATTATCAGTCCCTTCCCTATCCTTTCCATTAATCATCTCCCAGTGAACATCAGCCAGGAACTGGGACGAGGAAGAGACACACCAGAGCCATACAGTCTCTCTTTGGCAGCCTCATGGGTCCTTTCTGAGGTTCAGGATCGTGGGTTTCATTTCCAATACAAGGTTCTACCCTTTGCCCTTAATTCAGCCCTGAGGGTGTTTACAAGATGGATGAATGCGGTGGCCGCCCTGATCAGGGTCACCACATCTACCTATAGCTAGACAACTGGCTCGCCAGGGCAAGGTCTCCGGAGGCACACCGCCACACCGCCTCCGCCCTCATGAATACACTACACAAACTGGGATTTTCTATCAATCTCAAGAAATCACAGTTGGAGCCCATTAAGAGTCTAACCTTTCTGGGCCTCATCTGGAATACAAGCCCGATAGGATTTCCCCCCAGAGGACAAGATCACAGCGATCAAGAGGGCCACAGGGCATTTTCACAGCAGAGCAGGGACCTCGGCGAGGTGGTACCAACACCTCTTGGGCTTCATGCCGGCATGTCTCCTCGCAGTGCCCCATATGTTGCTCAGAAGGAGGCGCTTGCAGTTGCACTTTGCAGCCTCGTGGAGAAGGGTTCCCAGGCGAAGATGGTCGGCATTCCTCACCACCTTCACCAGGACCTAGTCTGGCGGAGCACAGATAGCAACCTGCGTATAGGCTAGCCCTTTCGCCAACCAGTGCCTCAGGTCACCATCACCACATACTCGTCCCTAGAGGGCTGGGGAGCTACCTTGAGCAGCCACCGCATCCACACGGTTTGTTCCCATCAGGAGCAGGCAGCGCACATCAACTGGCTCGAGTTGATGGCCATCTGGCTCGCTCTCAAAGCCTTCCTCCTGATGATCAGTGGTAAGGCGATCCTTATTCAGACCGACCGCTCCACCAGCATGTATTACATCAACAAGCAAGGTTGCACTAGGTCTCCTCCCCTCTGCACTCTAGCAGCCGACATCTGGGTGTGGGCTCTGGTAAACGACATGCACCTGGCAGCAATACACCTCCCTGGGGAATCCAACCTGGAGGCGGACAGGCTCAGCAGGCTGTGTGCAGACAATTACGAATGGCAGTTGAATGAACAGGTCCTTCAGGGTATCTTCGACAGGTGGGGTCATCCTCAGATGGACCTCTTCGCCACCTGGTACAACAGGAGGTGCCCCCAGTTTCCATCCTTGCATGGACAGGGCAGGGGCTCCCTGGGCGACGCTATGCAGCTCCAGTGGAACAACGTGAACGCGTATGATTTCCTTCCGACACCCCTGGTCCACAGGGTAATCTGCAAGATCCGGGAGGCCCGGCACCTATGGTTCATCCTGATAGCTCCATCGTGGCCAGCAAGAACATGGTTCTCTGAACTACTTAGCCTGTCGGATCAAGCCCTGGTGCACCTTCCGTTGGACCCAGCACACCTACTCTCTCAGCAGGGAGAGGGACGGGCATCCACCCCGCACCCCAGAAGTTAGCTCTTGCAGCGTGGTGCCTGAACAAGTCACACTGAGGCATTTGCAGTGTCGCAAGCTAACCTAGACATTATACAGGGGGCTAGGGCCAATGCTACCAGGAGCCAGTACAAAAGTAAGTGGACTAGGTTTTGTCACTGGGCAGAATCAAGGGAGGTTGATCCGTTGTCTTGCAAATTGGGCGACGTGCTGTCCTTCTCAGCACACCTCGAACACTCTGGCGTGCAGGTAGACACATGCCGCACCTATCTGGCAGCAATTGGAGCCTACGGGAACTCGGAGGAGGAGGTATTTTCATCTTCTAATCCTCTGGTTAAAAGACACTTGCCAGGTCTGACCAGGTTTTATCCGCCCATCAAGAAACCACACACGGTGTGGGACCTCAACGTGGTCTTGGGTGCCCCGGCGCATAAACCATTCGAGCCTATGCCGTCTGCGGACATCAAGATTGTCACCATTAAGACGCCCCTCCTGGTGGCTCTTACCTCTGCACGCTGGATCAGTGAAATTCAGGCGCTGGTGGCTTCAGAGCCTTCTAATACTTTTCACAATGACAAGGTGGTGCTTAGAACTCACCCTGAATTCTTACCTAAGACTGTCTCCTCTTTTCATCTGAATGAGGAGATAGTGCTACCAACTTTCTTTGCGGACCCCAAGGATGCCGCTCAGAGGGCATTGCACTGCCTGGACGTCTGTCGTGCGCTGAGATACTACCTTGACCGGACCAAGAGCTTCCCAAATCAGACACTTTGTCACCTTCGGTTGGTCAAAGCTGGGCTATCAGGCCTCCAAGGCTTCCATAGTAAGGTGGATGGTTGCGGCCATCAAGGAGGTGTATGAGGGGCAGCACAAACCTCTTCCAGCAAATATGCATGCCTACGCAGTCAGAGCTAAAGCCACAGCGCTTGCATTCCAGTGGCACCTGCCTTGGTGGATTTATCAGCAAGGTAGCAACTTGAGCTACGCCCATGGCCTTCTGCAAGCACTACTGCTTGGATGCCGGCTCCAGATCAGACGCAGCATTTGGTCAGGCATTGTTGAGGAACTTGTTTTCCTAAGAGAGCACCTCTCCACCCTAGGGCTACATTCAGTTGTACTCGTCCATACAGTATGGAGGAAAGGGGATGGGGCGTAGGAGTAAAAGTTACTCACTGTAGGGACTAATGTACTCCTAGTCCATAGTCCCACTATCCTCCCCCTAATAAAACTGGTGTCATTAGGCAATGTTAATATTGTCGATGCGTCAAAGGGGACTGAGGAGTGGCGCTGGTGGGCAGAGTCAGGGGAGAGCATGCCGCCAGGGCCACGCCCCCACGCGCATCTAAATTTAAATGGGAAGATGAGTTTTCTGGTGAAAAAGGTTCTGTCTCTCGCCCCTAGCGAGCGATGCCCATACAGTATGTAGGAAAGAGAACTATGGACTAGGAGTATGTTAGTCACTACGGTGAGTACCTTATCATTTTAAAACCCTCCCAAACCCCCAACCACGTCCAACATCCCTCTCAACTTCCCAACCTCTGAACATCCCATTTTTTCCTCCTACATTTTCACTCTTCCCCCTCCGCCTAGCCCCTTTTCCCTAATCCCACCATACACCAGAATTCTCTCAAGCTGTTGCGAGGGATCAGTAAACGGAGGTGGACACCAAGTTGTAATGTTCTCAACACTAGCCATTGTCATTCAAATAAAAAAGGGGTTGGGATAAAGTCCTATCTGTCCTAACAAGAATGTCCCTGCCTGTGAAACTAAAACTAAAGCCAGCTGACACTGTGTCCAAAAGTATCTGACCCTCACACAAACATACACAATCAAAAGGTGCAAGGTAAATGTCTCTGGTTCCAACTCAACTAAAATGTGCACAATTCCAAAGGTTTAATACCACCAAAACACATCTTGTGTCCAGGGGTGGATTCGCTTCCCCTGAACTATTTCAGGAAAACTGTTGATAGCGTTTTGCTTCTACAATGTTCTGTTAAAGTCAATTAAAATGTCTCTTTCACAAAATACTTTCCTGAGATTGGAAAGCAAATGTCTTTTCTATAGAACACTTTTCTCAGGATGGCAAAACAAATATCTTCTTAACTTCAACAACTGAATCAAATGGAAAAAGTGTTTCTTTCACACAACTGTCCAGAATTATGACTCCTGATATATTCTCCTGCCAGGAATTTCTCAACTGAATCTCTAGATATCCTGGTGTACTCCCCTGCCAGGAATTGCCCCCTTCTGGTTCACACAGATCCCCTGGTGTACTGTCCTGCCAAGTATCTCTTTGCACAAAGGGCTCACTGCCTGATGCGTATCCGCCACCAGGTCTTTGCTACAATGTTCACTTTTCTTTAAAGTATTACACAGTTGGCAATTCTACACTATTTATATACCTTGTTGACTCCAGGTATCACTTGTTCCAATTTCCTCCTTATTGATATCCCACACATGGGGGCTTGTTCAAGTTCTGTCTGTCAACTTCCTTCTTAGTGTCTTTTGCAATGCTTGTTCCAGGTTTCCCCAAACTGATATCTCATGTAAGGAGAACTGTACAATGTTTGCCCTTTTATTTCTTGTTCAGTGTCTCTTGTTTTATGGCAATGCGGGTTCCAGGTTTCCCCAAATCGACATCTCATATGAGGAGAACTGTACCCTTTGTGCTCTTGTCCTTCAATTCCACTCGGTCGGTATTCAAAATGACTCCCCACGTATTTTTTAACTTGATAGCATGCCCCGGAGCCCACAACTCCTCTCGATTGACTCACTGGTGTAACGTGCAGCTACAGCAACACGTTTTTGTCGGGCAAGCTACCGCAACGAGGCAGAGTCGACTCTCATTTCCTGCGTCGGCTTTTCACTCCTTTGCTGGTGGAACCATTGACACTCCACAAGACCACTTCTTCTCCGGTCGCGCTGCAAATGACTTCTCTCTTCTAGTTGTCCCTCCATGGCTCCCGCTACAACTTCACCGGAGTTCCTCTCCTCAGCAATCCTGTACTGGTAAGCTTGTCTTCTTCCTGCACGGCTTGCCTCTGGGTTTGCTTCCCGCTACACGCTCTCTGCAGCTTTGCTGTCCTGTTCCTTCTCCCCTACCTTGCAGGTGATTTTCAAGTTTAAATGTCCTGCACAGCTGATTGTGAACCTGATAACTAGACTGCACGTTGTGCTAGCATCACTTTCATTCCATATTTACTTTTTGCTCCTCTTATTTGTCTCAATGCTTGAGGCATTCTGGGACTTGGAGTCGCAAGGAGTTTTAGACTGTCGAAAGTTACATTGTTGGACACTTTTGTAACCATTATAAACATGAGATGTTAATTGTGTTTTAGAGATGTTATGCATTTCTGAAGAATAAATAGAGTTCTGTTTGGAACGTTTAACAAACGGGGTTTTCAGGGTTTTACCGTTGAAAGGTTCTGGAATTAGGGTTTCTTCTTCCCTGGAAAGGGTAGAATAGCGCGTCCCTCCTGTTGGAGTCACTACCTCCCCCAGACAGTCATCTCCTCTCATGTGTTCCACTCCCAGGATATCCCCCCACCACCCAGGGTCCAGATCAGGTAGTGGCTGCCTTTCCCTGGCCACATGGGAGGAGACTTTAGGCTGTTATGACTCCATAGGATTCATCACACTATCCTGCTTACTAATTAACGCCACATCAGTCTCCAGAAATAGACACATCTTTGACCTCATATGCACTGAAAACCCAGACATCCTATTCATCACTGAAACTTGGTTCACCAATTACTTGAATCCCATTGCACACAAGGCCTTTCCACCCGGCTACTCCCTTCTCATACATAACAGGTCCAGCAGAGCGTGGGGGCTAGCCATCCTCCACAAGCAACACATTTCAGTAATATCCACAGAGAACCTACCTTGCGGCACTGAATGTGAATCTGTTTTCATGAAGTTCCACCTCAGCCTTTCCTTCTCCACAGCTTCCTTCTCTAATATAGGCCACCTGGCTACCACCAGAATTTCGCTGACTCCCTCTGTGACTCACTCTCAACCACGCTGATCCAGCATCCATCGCTCACTTTGCTAGGAGATTTTAACATTTGGTTTGATGTCCTGCCAGCTGAGGAGCCTGGAATGAGAAACGGACACAGAGAACTCATGATTGTGGTCACAATCTTTTAATCAAAGTAAAAGGGGGTTGGAAAATGCCTCACTATCCCTACTCTAGGAGTTATTTCCCCTACCTCAACCAATACTAAGAGTATGTCCTGTGTCAAGATGTTCAAAGCAAATATGTTCTGTGTACGAAATACTATTCTAGCCCTCACATTCTCAAAGTAACTCTAAAGGTGTAAAGGATAATGGCCCTCATTACGAATCTGGGACAGAATCAGCGGTAATTCTTCCTCCGCAGAATTACCATTATCGCTGTGATGTGTTGCAGGATTTCTGCCATATCACAACATTGCGGGCGCACGCACACATCATTGGAAATAACAGTAATTCTACCCAGCGGAATTACCGCCAAAAACCGAGTTAGCGTTGGTATTTCCATCTATAATTAGCAGAATTACTGTTACTGCCAGGTAAATCAGCAGAATTTCTGTCGGTGGAAATTCTGCTGTTGTAAATACATTATCGTGTGAAAAGGAAGCACTGCAATGGCCATTTTGAAAAACGCAATCTGTCAAAAATCAGGCTGTGGAAGTGCCATCCAGTTCCACAGACAACTGAAAACACTGTACTGGCGGAGCAGGTGGTAGCGCACTCCGAAGAACTTTATGGGGCCTAACACAGAACGACAGCCTGCAGTGGAAAAATTGTATCTGGTCTGAAATCTAGGACAAGGTGGTGGCCAACACGACACAGATTAAATGAAAAAACATTGGAATGACCTTGTGTCCCGAGTCCGCAGCAGCCTGATAGTGAACCACTTCAGGGAGACGGCTGCTACTGGTGGAGGGAGCGTTGAACCACTACAGCTGACCCCATGGGAGGAGATGGTCAGCAGCATCCTCCACATGGTGGGAATAGGGGTTGGAGATGGTCAGCAGCATCCTCCACATGGTGGGAATAGAGGGTGTAAGCTCGGCTGAGATCGGACCCAGCAGCCAGGGGGAATCTGGTGAGTACCTGAGTGAATGATGGGCCCATTGCAGACCAACCATGTTGGCATGTACACATAATGAAGCTGTGATACCCCTTACATGACAACCAAGCGGGATGACGAGGGCATGACGTAGTGGATTGCCACCATTGCACTTCAAGTAAGGACAACTAATGCACATCTGTAGCGGACATCACAACCAGTCCTTGCCTGCACACCTGTCCCCCATGCACAGTCAACACAGCAAGCATGGTACCAAACACGCACTGCATGCCCATCCAAGAACATCAATGGACGTGCGTGTCAGACTCACATTTTCATGTCTCCCAATGGGCATACAAGACACCCAGGAACCATCAGAAGGTGCCAGTACCTCCACAATATCAGCAACCATCAGGTGCCACAAAGGCCACAGAGCATGACTGATCCAGGAGTTGGGAGCGTACCACCCAGGAAAAGGCCTCTGGCAATAGTGCTGTTGCCCTCCTCGGCCTCTGGCGCAAAGGACACAACTGCAAGAACTACTCAGGCCAATAGTGAGCCAGGAAAATGTAGAAAGTGAGATTGCATGGTACGAGCCCGAATGAGGGAGACCAAATGTGAATATTGTGTTAAAAGTACCCACGCCTGAACGAGGGAGATCCATGAACCGAGCCTGAAGGAGAGAGACCAGTTGTGAACATTGTGGTAAAAAGGGGTCCAAGCCTGAAGGAGAGAGGCCCATGATGAATATTGAAAATGATAACGTGTACATGTGAAAGCCCTGATAAGTAAGTAACTTTGGTACTTGTTTGTTGTGACAGGCCCTCTAAAGTAAGATACTGTTATTGGAAAATAAGCTTTGGCAAAAGACCCTGAGACCTTTGCTTTGAACTGTATCCTCGTGGACGAGAAGACAGAGTGTGGGAAGCTCGAACGTGCCACCTTGCCCCGTACTGAAAATGTGGGGAAGGGAAGCCAACTGCTCAACTATCCTGACATATTATTTCTTGAACACTTTTCTGTTTGCGTACACTATTATCTCACACCATTTTGTATTTAGAAGTAAGGATTGGCAATAGGTTTATTAGTATAAGCCCTTTTATTTTGACAGACTTGACTAGAACTGCGTTATTTTTATTTGATGGTTGTAGCTTGCTCCCATCTTTAGATTTAGGTTTATATAGGCGTTCAACCAACCCATTTAAGTTCAATAAACACCCTTGAACTGTGATCACTTTGTCTGTCTTCACTGTTTGACACCATGCCTTCCTTACATGTGGTGTCAGAAATGGTATGTGACTCAATTGAGACAAATTGGGGGACCATAAAATTCCAGAAACTTGGTCAGAGTCTCACATCCCTTTACCTCCATGAAAGTATCAATAGGCATTGACATTAGTAACAGTAGAGAGACAATACTATCCCTCCAGGGAAGAGAGGGATAGTTCCCATGGACTTAGTCCTAATACCCCCTGAGGGTTGCTATATAAGATTGTCCCTCAAATCCAGCCTTGTTTGTAAGTTTGTTCTGGATCTCCTTGCAGGCGTCATAGATCCCGACTTCCAGAGAGACATGAAGCTTCACCTACAGAATCATGGCAAAACTCCATTTGAAATACGTTGTGTGGACAAAATTGCAAAGGGAATTCTTGAGAAGGCTCTATTTCCCTGTTTTAAGTAAGAGAGTGAACCTGAAAAAACAGAGAGGTAGCTTAGGCTCTGTAGAGGCTGAAGAACCACCCATCATTGAGACAAAGAGGGAAGAAGAACCTACCATCCTTGCCAGTTTAACCTTTGCCCAGTAAAATAATTCAGCACTCGGGAAGGCTTTCGTACAAGTGATTTCTGAGGGAGGACGACGAGAAAAGAGAAGTCCTTTTTTCTTCCTGAAACAGGGATTACTGTATAGAAAGGAAACCTCCAGTGAATGCCTAAGTAAAGTTCAATTAGTAATCCCCAAAACCCATTGTAAGATTGTGTTGGATTGCACATTCCCATTTGACAGGGGAACATTTAGGACAATCAAAAACCCAAGCTCAGATCAGTGGGAAATTCTACTGGCCTGGTATCCATGCAGACATAAAGAACTTCATCCAGACATGTGAAATATGCCAGAAAACCAGTGCGCATATTCCCTTACCTGACCCTCTAAACCCCGTACCTTTCTCCCGAATTTGGATGGGTATCATTGGGGCTTTGGAAACCTCTAGACTGGGTAATAAATATGTCCTTGTAATCATTCATTACACTGCCTTATACCAAGAGGCATTCCCATTGTGGAACAATACAACCCGACATATCTTAAAAAATCTTCTACCATTCTTTTCCAGGGTTGGTTTCCCCAAGGAAATTCTAACACGTCGGGGTTCCAATTTTATGAGCAAGTTAATGGGTGAAGTCAAGGAATTTCTACATTTCCCCAGCATTGGATCTTTCATGGATTCACATGCTGTGAATATTCCCCGTCGTCAGGCTGGAAATCCCCAGTTACTTTTATTTAGTATTTTTCCTATGGAAAAACGTAGACACCTTGAGTGTCCCATCAACGTCATTGTGGGTACTTTTGGTCCCCACCAATAGGACACCCAGTGTATAGCTCCGCCCAGCAGCTTCCCCTCAGATTTCAACCGTCTTTCTAGCTGGTGGGAGTTCCTCGAGTTCATCTCTTCAAGAGAAATTATCTTTACATGTAAAAAATATATTTTTCAACACTATTTTCAAACGGAACAAAGCAGCAACACCGGCAACACTTCTACGGTGTCGACAACGACCATGGAGACCGCTGGTCTGAAGAAATCCTTATTCAGGCCCTGTGGTATGTACGGCCTAAAGAACTTCTATGAAGGTGACGGGCACGTTGATTGTATTTACTGCCTATACCCTAATCATTCGTCTGAAGGTTGAGAGATCTGTCAGGGTCTTTCTCAAAAAACCCTCAAAAACCGGAAATGTCGACTAATTTGTTGGCTGAATGAAGGGGAATATCCGGCATCGGAAGCAGGCTCGTCAAGGAGTGGGAGAGCTACCACCACCTCTGACAAGTGTTCACCATCAAGCCACAAGCCGAGGTCAGAAGAGCCACCTACGAAAAAGCAAAAAACAGGTGAGCCAAATTCAGCAACGAACCAAGATAATGCACGGCACGACCCCAGTCTCGTTCTAAAAAGAAACCAGTCCACAGCAAAGGCTGCCGGTCCACGTCCAAACATTTGTCGAAAATTCCATCGGCGAAAGCATCATCGTCGAAAACAGATAAGGGCTCACGTCCGTCAACGAAGTCGTCCTCCCATTCGTCAAGACCATCCTCTCTGACGAAGGAGAAACATAAGGCCAAGTCGTCCATGAAAATCCCATCTTCATTGACGAAAAAGAAACACCACTCGTCGTAGAGTCCCGCACTTCTAGAGAAGGACATAGATCTTCCTCGGGGCAAAAGTCCTTCACCAGACATCCGCTGTCGATGAAATCGTCCACGAGACATGCTCCGACGACGAAATCTGGCAATCATTCGTCAATGACACCCTCGTCGACAATGAAAAACTAAAAATCTCCAGGGGGTGAGGCTATAGTTCACCCAAACCCTTCATCAACTTCTACAACGGCCCAAACTCTAGTTCATACTGAACAACCTAACCTCCTTCTACAAGCGGAAATCACTCTATCCTGTAGTAAAGGAATACTGAAAACTTACATGAAAGAACCAACGGAGTCCAGACATCTCCCTCTTGGTATGTCACCCATAAGCTTCACAGATATCATACCTGAGGAAATCATCTGACTTTGAGCCGCCCAGGGAGGAATGCCTAAGGGTCACGTATTCCAATTCCGAGGACTGCAGGATCCAACCCAGGTACAAGACAGATCTTCCAGTAGACCGCAATCAGTGGTGGAAGGAACTCCAATAACAGAGTGCAACCCTTGGTTTTCCCCGTACACCATCGGGAACAGGAGGTATGATTCCAACATACCCTCTTTTAAATGCTTATCTTTGCTATCCCTGCAAGTTCTTTCAACTCTGCAAAATCTACTTGGACAGCTGAATGCTAGGCTTCCACTGTTTCAACCACAGGGCATCCATCAATGCAGAGTCCAGGTAACTCCAGGTCTACATGCATTACAAGGAAGAGATCAAGGGTACTCATCCAGGGACCACACCAAACGTCCACGGTCGGCGCAAAGGTCACACTCTCCACCGAGGCCTCCACCTCCTCAAAGAAATAGCCCTCTAATATGCGAGCAAGAAGAGGGGAGTTGGTGGATAATGATCATGACACAAGTTCCCGGGACACAAGCTCCACCTCTTCGTCCGTCCCCACTCACCATGACCACATGTGGGACAGTGATGACCCAGACCAGGCACCACAGGGTATCCCAGCACAACCCTCCCCACCAGACGACCTTGGTGCTTTCCACGCCATGGTATCAAAGCATGCCAAGAATTTGGTCTAACTCCTACGAAGGAAAAGAAAGATTGCTTCCTTTTTGATCACATGGGTAAGCGCAGGAAGGCTATATTTTCAATACCATTCCTATACCATGTTTGGCAAGAGGGGTTAGGGACCCTGAAGCATCCTTTCTCTGAACCCGCTGTAAAAGGAAAGCTAGACAAATAATTAAAAGCACGGGACGCAACACCAAAATGTCTCACCTTCCAACCCTCCCCATAGTCGGATGTGTCAGCGGCGGTGAGTTGTAAGGCGCATACCCCAAACAAATGCGCTACACCCCCTGATAATGAGGGCAACAGTGGCTTGCTACGACCGTGAAATGTGGCACTGATTGGCCCCCCATATTGGAGCACTTGCCAGAACAACAGCGGAAGGAGGCCATGACATTGGTACGTGAAGGGGAGGAGGCCTCAAACCACAGTATCAATATTGCAGTTGATCTCGCAGAGACGGGATTCAAGCAAATCGGTAATGGTGTCGTCCTAAGGAGACCAGGATGGCTACGCTGCACCGACTTTAGACAGGAGTTACAGCATAAAGTAATTGAAATACCTTTTGAGGGAGAGAATATTTTTGGTGTCAAAATCGACGAATCCCTTAAGGCAATGAAGGCGAATTCCGATACTGCTAGATCATTAACCGCTCTAAACGGCAGAAGGTCCTTTCGTCTCTTTCCAGGATCCTCAAGCCACACCAGATTGTCGTCCTCAAGGGAAAACAAGAACTACGGAAGTTCAGGATCCTACTCTCAGATGTATAGAAGATGCTACCAGTCCTCCCAGCACGCCAGGGATTACCACCAAGGTCAACACAAACGCGGATAGGTCACCTTGCAAAGAGGTAGGCAGAGCATAGCCCAAGAATGACTGCCTCAGGTGCAGACCAGTGTGTGGAAATGTGGCATTTCATTTCGACAGATGGCAGGAAATCACAAAGGACAGATGTGTGCTAGATGCCATCCAACACGTCCATCTGTTCAAATTCAAACGCTGGCAAAACCTTTCCCTCCTGTGAAGGTGTCACATCCGCACTTTCGAGTTCTCAAGCAAGAGGTGCGGCATATGTTATAAAATCGGTCAATAGAAAGAGTTCTCCTTTCATCAAGAGGAAACAGAGTATACTCGAGATACTTCATGGTAAAGAAGCCAGACAGCAAATGGCGTCCATTCCTGGACCTAAGAAAATTAAAACAAAAACATCAAAAAACAGGCGTTCAAAATAGTCACACTTCAAGATGTCATGAAGGCAGTACAGCCTCACAAATATTCATCGGCTTTAGACCTGAAAGACAATTATTTTTACATCCCAATACATCAACAATATCTCAAATTTAAGGTCGGCGAAAAGTCATTATTGGTTCTGAGTCCTTCCATTCAGCCTCAAATCAGCCACTAGGACATTCACCAAATTTCTAACACCAGTGGTGGCTTCCCTCAGAAAACGGGGCAACCATGTCTACCCATACTTAGACGACTGATTGGTCCGAGGCCCAACACTTCAAGAAATCATGACTTCTCTGGGGGCGGTGTTGGACGCCTGTCAAGATGGCTTCCTAAGCGTGAAGCTGCGCTGCCTGTCTAAATCCTGCTAAAGCGCATACGGCAGGACCTCCTCCTGGGCCACAGACAATACCAACTGACCCGTAGCTGAGCGCCAACAATCAAGTGGCTACAGCACAACCCACAACTCCGTTTTCCACACACGTTTTCCACACGGGCAGAAGCGCCAGCCCAATTAACTCAAACTGCACACTCCCAAATATGCTCAGAGGCAACAGATCCAACAAAAAAGGGCCTATGGATGCATTCACCAGTCCAACCATGGTGGTAGAGGGGACAGACACCCTAAGGGTGGACTCCCCCTCCCCCTCGTCCCCCCAGCGCATGACAACAAAAATACATCAGACCCATACATGGAGGCTCTGCAGGCGGGGTTTGCGGCCGTGAACACCAAATTAGATGATATTGGCAACACCATAGCCTCCTTCAGAGCGGACATGCTACAAGTGAACACCCGGGTTACTGAAGCCGAAAACAGGATAGGGGAGGTGAAAGACTCCTCAAATAAACACGGCAAAGACATAGACGACATCAAGAAGACCCTACGACGGGTACAAGCGAAGTGTGATGACTTAGAATCGCGATCTCAACGAAATAACATCCGCGTGGTTGGCCTGGCAGAGAAATCTATCAACGTTTCTATGGAAGTGTTCCGAGAGGAAGTAGTACGAACGGCCCTACCGGAGGCATAGTACTCCCAGCAATTTCTGATCGAGAGGGCCCACAGAACATCAGCACCTCCCCCAAAGCCAGGGGCGCCACCACGTACGGTAATTGCCTGCCTGTTGAACTACCGCGATAGAGATCAAATCCTTCGCCTGTGAAGGCAAAAAGGAACATTGTCGTATGACTCCGCCAGAATCCATGTATACCCTGATTTTTCCAGCGGGGTGCAGTCGGCACGCCGAACCTTTTGACCAGGTGAAAAAGCACTCAGGGCAAGATCAGTGCCATATGCAATGCTGTTTCCTGCGAAACTCTGTATACAGCACTCCGGGAGTACACATTTCTTTGAGTCCCCAGAAGAGGCTATGACCTATATAGAGCACAACTTCCCACTACATCTGCGAGACAAGGACTCGACGGCCAAATGAAAGGCATGATGGATAAAGATGCACAGAAAAAAAACGGAAGACTGCTCACCTACTCCGATCTGTGAAGATAAAGCGCAGCGGCCCTCAGGGCAGTCAGGTCGCGTATCAGAGAGCGGCGACCCAGCAGAGCCACCCACCTTTTTTTCAAATGTTGAAGTTCATCACTGCGGACACACTGTCCAGTTGGGGGAATAGTGAGGAAGGGAGGAGGGGAGAGGGCACGTTGCCCAGTTGGGAAAAGGGGAGAAACAAGAAAAACCGTCAAGTGCAAGGATCACAATACACCAGAACTGATGGAAGACACTGAGAAAAAGCGACAACACAACACCAATGGCTACACCAGGGAAACCACAGGGGTTGAGACTACTTATGTGGAATTTTAGGGGCCTTGCTCACCCGATCAAGGCGAGGAAATTACTGAGCTACGCAAATAGCCATAAAATTGACATCCTCCTACTACAGGAGACACACGCAACGAGGATAGTGACCGATGCATTCGCCTGAACATGGAGCCGTACGAAAGTGCCCACTAACTACTCTACACAAGCCAGGGGAGTGCTCACAGTGGTGCACAAGCAAATTAATTTTCATCTCACCAGATTTGAAACAGACGAGGAGGGCCGTTATGCAATCATATGGGGTACACTGAGCAACAAAGAAATTATTATAATCAACACTTATGGCCCCAATATTGACTCCCTGAGTTTCTACTTAAAGATCCTTACGTTGGTATCCCCGATAGGCCATGCCAAAGTGCTCTGGGGCAGGGATATCAATACAGTCTTGGACCTGGACCTGGACCTAGACCGAACCTCTGGAGGTAGCAGGAACCACTCCAAATCCTCCCTGACCATACTCCTAGCCATGAATATACTCCCCCTTGCAGATGCATGGAAAGAACTACAGCCACATTAGAGGGAATACACCTTCTACTCCTCTGTACACAGCTCCAGTTCACGTATAGACTATTGGCTATGCCCACCAGACCTCATATCAGACGTGACCGCATGTATGATATATCCTTGCACAATGTCGGATCATTCCCTGGTACTTCTTGAACTGACATCAACTACCGCAGAATACACAGCCCGGAACTGGAGATTGCCCCCGCACTACTGATGGATGACACACTGATAGAACCCCTCAGAATGGAAATAACAGACTTCTATGAACGAAATGCAAACTCTGTCAAATCCAAGGCAGTTATCTGGGAAACCTTCAAGGTGTGGCTGCGTGGGAAACTAATGGCGCAGACTTACGGAGTGCTGAAGGAAATAAGGAGGGAACTAGACCACACCGAGCGAGAACTGAGGGACCTGGAAAACGCACACGCTACCAATAATAGCAAACCCCTTCTGCAAACCATCTGTCAAAATTCAGGTCACTGGCCGAACGTGAACTCTTCTATACTACACAACCTACAAGAGCCAGGAAATACGGTGAAGGGAATAGAGCCAGCCGAACACTTCCTAACCTCATCAAAGCCGAGCAAGGAATGAGGCATATCACCAGCATTATAGATGAGGATGGGAATGTGCGGACTAAAGCGGCTGATATCAACAAGGTATTCCAGAAATTTTACAATGAACTTGACACTGATAGAGACCAGGTCTCCCAAAGGAAATTACGAGAATATATAGACTCATTCCCCCTACCCCAATTGAATGAAGCCGACAAAGCGACCCTTGACCTTCCACTAACCATCGAAGAGTTAGAACTAGCCAATAGCAGATTTACGGGCGGGCAAGGCCGACAGAATCCCAGTTGATCTGTACAAAACATTTAAAGGGGACTTGGCCCCTATACTACTGGAGGTCTGGGAAGAGACCTTAGGTAAAGGGGCACTATCAAATACCATGAAAGAAGCAATCATAACAGTACTCCTTAAGCCCCACAAACCACCACAAGATCCCACGTCCTACGAACCTCTATCCCTTATCAATTCAGATGCTAAGATATATGACAAAGTAATCGCAAACTGCCTCATAAAAAGCATGAATGTACTCATACACCCCGACCAATTGGGATTCGTTCCCACCAGATCCACTGCGTTGAACCTCAGTAGATTCTTTGCCGTCACCTCTCAGCTCGACCCAAAAGCAAAGACAATAGCGGCTACACTAGATGCTGAAAAAGCATTTGATTCTGTATCCTGGAGCTATATGTACACTATAATAGAGAAGGTGGGATTTGGTCCGGTATTCATTAAATACTATACTCAGACCCCAGAGCAATGGTCAGAACGAACAAATCATTATCCCCAAGCTTTGCACTTGGAAGAGGCACTAGACAAGTCTGCCAACTATCCCCCCTCATATGTTCTCTCACTATAGAGGGCATGGCTGCCAAACATAGATACAAACACTCATGGAGAGGTATTCGCGTCAGGGGACTCCCTCAATTTATCTCACTCTACGCAGTCGATACAATGCTGTATGTCAGAGACCCTGAAACCAATTTACCACCGGTAATGCATGAAATAGAGACGTTTGCTAAATACTCTGGGTATCGAATCAATCAGGCTAAATCAGAAATCATCCCGCTCACACCCTCCACAGTCCAGTCTCCAGCCACAGCACAATTTAAATGGTCACCCAACACTGCCCGATACCTGGGAATCATAATGGCCATAGACAAACAGACCCCGTATAATAACTATGAACCATACTTAATACTCCTGGAACACAAATTAAATATATGGGACAAACTTCTAATATCGCTATATGGGCGAATATCGCTACTCAAAATGGTAATAGTGTCAAAATTATTGTACCTGTTCTGTAACATCCCTTTTTGGCCAGGCAAGCCGTTTTTTCAGAAACTGGCATCAAGATTTGTAGGGGGAGGGGGAACCGTGAGACTCCAGTGGCCCAAGATGTGCGAACACCGGATTTTCAACTATATTTTCAGGCGGCAAAGGCTCACTTTGCAAAATACTGGTCAGACTCGACCGAAGCGTGCGCACACATACAAGCTGAAAAGTTTGCGGTGGCCCCTTTCAATTTACGGGCAGTGCCCTTTTGCAAGGCGCTAAGAGATCGGGGGGCGGTCGACCCGGTGGGTTCCACAGTGCAAGCATGGTCCAGTCTAATAGACAGAGAGGAGTGCGACAACCCATACTGGCCACATGCCCTATGGCACCACCCAAAGCTTGAACCCACCCTGGACACGACCCTCCAGATAAGATTGGACCCAGGGACAAAAATGCACCTGGGAGACATATATCCTGATGGGAAGTTTGCATACCATAAGACCGTCCAGGCGAAGATTGGGACTGGGCTGGTCACGTCACTACAGTACTACAGGCTTTAGGCAGCATGTAAGAAACAATGGCCATCCTTCCCGGAAGCCTCACCCACTCACCAATTCTTGACCGATACCATGACACCTGAGGGCTTCAAAGGAGGAATTTCCACCCTCTATAATGCTGTCCACGGCACACCCCCTCCAAGAACACACTGAAGGCCAAATGGGAAAGGGACCTGGGAATTACCATTGAAGACACACAATGGGCAAAATATTGCCAATTCACCAAATCAGTCTTCATATGCACTAATTTTAGATTGATCCAATTCAAGATATTGAACCATCTACATATCGCTCCCAATAAATCGCCAAATTCGACCCCACAACCAAACCACCAGAATGCCCTAAATGCCTGACCCAAGGGGCAAACTCTTTCCATATGTACTAGGACTGCCCCCTGATTAAAAAGTTCTGGCGGGAGGTAGCCAAGACGGTGAGTGAAATTGTCGGGCTCTGAATTCCAGCAACTCCATTAAATACCTACTCAGCGACATCGGGAAGGTCTCGATTAAAACACGTCGCCTGGTTGCAATTGCAGGGGTGGTCGCTAAAAGGTGTATCATTAGGGCCTGGAAGCCAAGAATCCCTCCCACTCGGCAAGCCTGGATGAGAGACTTAATAGATGTATAGGAAACTGAAGAAATATATGTTCAAAATGTGGTGCCTACCTGCAGACCGAAAGATATTTGGGCCCCACTGAGGAGATATCTGAGGACACACCCAACCCCCCGACACTTCAGGGGATGAGTCATTCAGCTCTGCCAATGACCCAGCCAACAGATCTACGTGAATATCTCAGAGACCATGCCGAGAGCACGAAAATAGTTACCCACACGTATAATGCAAAGTGGACCCTAACTCGATATTGCATAGCCTGCGCTATGTTAAAAATGTATATATTCAACACGTGTTGGTCATATTTGATGCACTTGTCAAATCTCAAAATAAAGGTTTTAAAAAAAAGAAATCATGACTTCTCTGAGGCAAACAAACACTTCTACAACGGTTGGGATTTACAACCAACT
The DNA here is from genome assembly GCF_040938575.1 of Ambystoma mexicanum. Classification (NCBI taxonomy): domain Eukaryota; kingdom Metazoa; phylum Chordata; class Amphibia; order Caudata; family Ambystomatidae; genus Ambystoma; species Ambystoma mexicanum. Next base: position 133,414,876 of record NC_090933.1, on the reverse strand, counting down.
ACAAAAAATTGTGCATAGTGACATTGAAAGGTTTGTTGTTCCTGTGTGCACAATTTTCCACAGAACAGGTCCTTGTCAGTCCCTCAGCTGACAGAGTGAAAAGATTGATAACCCTGGCACGCTCTTTCACCCTAAACAAACAAATCATGGTGCGCAAATACATGGCTCTACTAGAGACCATGTTGTTCTGCATTCCACTAATACCCAATTGCAGACTACACATGCGACCGGTACAGGTTTTCTAGCCACTAGATGGTCCCAGACACAAGGATCCTGGGGAGACAAGATAACCATCATCCCGGCACTCTCAAAATCACTGAAATGGTGGAAGGTCCACAAACACATCTCGAAAGGGATGCGACTGGTAGAATCAACTCACCTTCTCGCTATTGTTACCGATGCCTCATTGGCCGTCTGGGAAGCTCACCTAGGAGTACACCAGATCAAAGGCTTGTGGACTCCCGAAGAATCGACTCTACACATAGCTGTGAGCAGTCCATTGGGCCCTAAAATCCTTCTTTCCACTGATCAGGAATTCAGTAGAGCGGATCCTCACGGACAAGACCACCACAATTTTTTTACCTGCACAAGCAAGGCGGAACAAGGTCACACACCTTGTCTAAGGCAGCTCAAACCCTTGGGCACTGGGCCATTCCACCTTCCGGGCATACACAACCAGCAAACAGGTTCCCTCAGAAGGAACTCTTCGCAGTAGCAAGAATGGCACCTTCACGACAACCAAATAAGCTTAATCTTCTCAGCATGGGGCCAGCCTTCTCTGGATCTCTTTGCCACAAGTCGCAACAAACAATGCAAGTAATTCGCAAGCAGGTTACCACACCCCAGCTCACAGGGGGACGCGGTCTCAATCCCATGGAGCGGCATGGAGAGGGAGAGGAAGACGAGACATCTGAAGCCTTTATAGGCTATATTACATCTATCTCCATTCCTCCCAGTGAATCCCTCCGACTGAGAGCCAATGATCCCTCTGTATATAACCAAGTCACTAGGATTACAAACCTCAAACACCCCAACTCCGAGAATCATCCCTTTTCCATTACTCGCCAATCTAATGACCCCTCCATATCCAGCAAATCCCCCAGGAACCCAAACCCTGTTACATTCAAAAACCACAACTCCCAGAATCCTTTTGTTTCTGTTTCCTGTCTGAAAACTCTCATTCTTCTCCACATTGCTCTGATTATGGGTGTTCACACTCTGTCTATTTGGATTTGGATCAAACGCAGTCCCCCCACAATTTATTTTCCAACAATAAACCTGGTCATTCCCTTTTGTTCCATAAAACCGCCTTTTCCGAAACAAACATTTTTCCATACTATGACAGACAAAAGACTAATAAAACTGTTTACCTGACATGCCCCAACCCAAGGGTCAGGCAAAGTCAGGCAATTGACCAAAACCACACACACCTGACGGCCCTTTCCCTTCCCCGCAGGGATAAAAGGTAGAGCACAAGAGCACAATAGGAGCAAGGCAGACCACATGACGTGAGGACCAACTCAGCACGGCAGTTTAATAGGAGAAGAAAGACGGTGCATACCGATAGGGTGACGAGGAAAGAAGCAACCTTGCCCTTTTTGACCCAGGCCCATGAAACCTAAGCAGAAGGAATCGTAAGACCGTGAACAATAGACAGCATGTGTTGCAGCAGATGACAATGGTACACAAGACCCTCCTCTGCTGATAACCAAGCCGGGGTGAGACGCTTGTCTCTGTGGTACCAACCTTGACTCCACAGAGAAATAAAGCCAAGCGGTTCATTACAGCCGGTGAGTCGAGGGGAGAGTTGATAAGAAACCAAACTGCATTGAACAAAAAGAAGAAAACAGCTAATTGAACTTAAAAAGCATAAAATTGATGTAAAAGGGGGCAACCCAGCAACAGAGGAGTCCGGCACCACGTGGGTGCTCACTCAGGAAAACACTGGGCGATTACCCGATTGTTAAAACTACTAGCACCAGAAGGCCTTGGGAAAGACAAGGAAAATGATGAAAGTGGCAATACAGGGGTCTGTCTCGAGAGAATAGCTCAGCGGCAACGTGCTCGCCTTGGAAGCAAGACGACGCGGAGCAACATAGATTTGATCCCCGGGTCCGCACTTGGAAAACAATGGGTATTAAGCGCGTTATAAATAAATAACCAATCATATCTTGTAAAATCCTCTGTACAGTCGAACGTCTTTGACCGACAGATGATTGTGAAGCTAAGGAAAGTGAATCCTGCATCGTAAGAGTTGAATGGAAAAGGCACAATTGACCAGATTTGCAAGACTGAAACCGAACAAGGGATGCCAGTGAAGAGGGGGCAAGGTCTGAAGTCCCGAAATACAGTATGTTGACAAGAGTGAACCCGAATGAGGGATGTCCACAGTGAACTGTACAAAAAGATATTAAGACTTGTGAAGAACGCCATAGTGAACCCGAAAGAGGGAGGCAAACAGTCGAGAGTGGTCTGAGCCCGAACGAGGGCGATCCAAGGGGTGAACAGTCATCACCTGAAGATTTGTGAATGCCATAAGTGTTAGGGAGAATTCTCATAAATGTGCTAATTCCCTTTACCTTAGAGACCCCCCAGCAACTTTGCTGGATTTTGAGGACTTGATTATTTTACCTAGAGAGGGTCTGAGCCTTTTTTCCCACTCTCTAATGTATTTTGATGTGTGTTTTACTCTTGTGTTCTTCGATTATGGAATTTTAGACAACTCCATAGACATCATCTTTTCATGTGTGTCACACAGCACCCTCAGTGCAGTGACACAGGGAAGCCTTTTAGGCTCTCCCAAGGTTTAAACACCTTTTCTGGGATAAACTACTGTTTCCCAGAGAATGTAAGGTTACATTGACTGTACTAGTCTTTTTAAATTCCTAGAGCCAGCCCACACTATCTTCCCATAGAGTGCTGGAGGGGTTACCTAGTATCCCCTATCTCTAGAAACTCATGTAGCATCCCAATGCTACCCTTTCCTATCGAAATGGCTGGTGGCAGTGGTTTTGCAACAAACTACCACGATTTTTCCCGACCGCGAACACCGGTAGCTAAAAATCACGGGAGCCATGTTTTTCAAGATCGCGTCTGAGCCCCCTTTGTTTAAACAGGTCCCGGTCTTCTTTTTTCGCCATTTCTTTTTGGAAAGGTCCTTCTAGAGATTATCTCTGCGTGCCAAACCAGGTTTGGTCCCTTTGTTCCTACGCCTTTGTTGGGCTTCAGGACTGAAGACTGCCTCTGGCGCCTGAGTGTCTGGGTTGGGCAGGAAGTGAGGGAGGTGCCCGAAACTCCCTGTGCTTAGTCTCCTAGGAGACCCAAATGCACTCTGGCCTGATTGGCTGGCTGACTGTCCGGCAAGGACAGCCACCCTTCTGGGTGAGTGGCAGCTAGGCTGGAATGAATGGGAGAAAACTGTGTAAAAGGCGAGTCTCTTGGCTTGGAAGGCATAGTCGACCAGTGGAACGAAATAACCAAGGATAAGCTGGAAGAGGACGGCTGCTGCAACTCCTGGACCGTTGGATTGCCCGGTGAAGCCCTGCTGCAGGTCCGAATCGCCAAGTTCATCTCGACAGAGAAGCCCTTCAAGGACGACTTCTTCCTTTGAGTTGGTGGGACCTATCAACTCGTTAGCCACCTGGACACCATTCTCGGAGCTATTCAAAATAAGGTACTGTGAAAACCCGACCGAGAGAACTTACCTCTCACTGTGAAAGTGCGTGAAACTTTGGCAACTTGCAGGCCTAGTCAGCTTGTGACCCGACATATGAATCTTTCTTCTATTAACTACTTACGAGAACCGTGGCAAAGACTTTTCTGTTTAACTACCAGAACCATTTTAACTTATACAAGACTCTAGCCCATTGACTTTGGCCTACCTATTAGACTGGAAAAACTCCTCTGGTGAACCCAAACTATTTGCACTGTTTAAGAATAATTCTACTATTCGTTTTATTAACTTATGCCTTTTTGCACCTACTTCAAAGTAGTTTAAGTACCTCAGAACCGGATAGTGTGAAGTATTGTAGTATATTTTTGTGGGATATTGATCGTCTCCTTTTAGTGAATGTTTTCTAACTGACTGTGTAATACATGAATAAGTGTTTTACCAAGAAACCTTGAGTATAAGAGTCTACATGAATACTTGTGATTGTAGACCCCTGTGTAACCTCATTACAAGCTCACATTCCCTCTTGAGATGTGCCTGGCTACTCAGCTCGCTACCAAAAACTGTGTGGTACAGACTTCTACCAAAGGTTGGTTTTGCTTACACCTGTAGTCATAGTTGTGTGTAGTGGTCCCAGAGGGTACTGCATGCAAACTTTGCCTAGCAAGAAGGGTCTGAGCCCGAACGAGGGAGATCCAAGGGGTGATCAGCCACCACCCGAAGATTACGTGCAAACAGAAAGGAACTTTTAACTTTTGCTTATCTTCAACCACAGGCCCTCGAAAACATAGCGATCGGAGGTCCTGGTATCATTAAGGAACTTTCTAGGGATCTGTGCCCAGAAGCAGTAGAGGGGGATCCAAGGGTGAGAGGCATCACCCAAAGTGCAGGCAGAAAATAACTTTTGTTTATTATTTTGAATACATCAGGCCCACGGTGGCAAGAGACTTTTTGTAGAAAAGATACTTTTTTTTTTAAAACAATTAATATTATTTTGAACAACACGCCAAACATTACAACTTTAGGACGTTCATAGTTAATGTCAAACCAACACATTATACATTTCCCGTCCTCCTCCCCACAAACTCGAGCCGTTTCATCAGTGTCATCTATATGAGTATATACAGGGATCTCAGTGCTTGTTGACTCATCTGAGTCGTCTGTTTCAAGACTGGCCTGTCGAGGGGTAGCCAACGAGGTCACCAGTTGCCTCCAGGCCATCAGGGGGCCCACCTCCTCCTCTCCCCCCCGGGTGGCAGCTTCAAACCAAACCGTGGTTTCCGCTTCTGCCCATCTCAGGAGGTCCGCCCACCATGTCTCCACTCTAGGCCTATGGGCCGCCTTCCAACACATTGCAATCCTTCGCTTGGCCAGGACATATGCCAGGTCTTTCATTTTACTGCTATGCTTTAAATTATGTGGCCTGGGGAAATTCCCAAGCATACATGCCCCAGCAGACCCCACATCAAGCACCACCCCCCCACCGGCCATCTTCATCTTTATTTCTTCCCAGAATCTATGCACCTCTGGGCAAGCCCAGAACATGTGCAGCAACCCTGTCTTCTCCTCTCCGCACCTGGGGCATTTCTGTATGGCTGAGCCTCCAATCCTAGCTATCCTTCCAGGGGCCAGGTAGGCTCTGTGGGTGATGTACAGCTGAATCTGCTGGAGTCTCGCGTTCTGGGACACCTTTTTGTGGTACCTCTGGGCCCTATCCCATTGGCCATCTGTCAAGGATTCTCCCATCTCCTCCTCCCAATCATGCCTCAGCTGGAGTAGCTCTCTCTCCCTGCCTTCGCTCTTAAGAGCTCACATATCCTAGATATTTCATTTCCACCTTCTGAGACATCATACATAATTTCCAGGGTGGCGTCAGGTTCTTCTGCCAATACCGTCTCGGGCCACCTCGCCCGTACCCGTTTCAAGAGCCTGATATATGTAATATATTGGCCACCATGCACCCCTGTCTCCTCCGGCAACCTCTGAAATTCCAATGCCTCCCCTTCCTGCCATATATCTCCGAGGGTGGCTAGACCCACCAGTTCCCAGTGTCTGCAAACCGCTCCGAACAATTGGGGATCATCCCCGCATAGAGCCACCAGCGGGACCTGCTGAGAAAGTGGATCTGGGTCGCCCACCGTTTTCCATGCTCTGCGCCAAACTTCCCAGCCCAACTCCAGTAGCCTCCCCCTCCCCGCCATCTTGGTTTTATGCATCCACACTGTCTCTTTTAAAAAGTATGGGGCTGAGTCACCTCGCAAGAGCCTGGCTTCTGCCGAGTCCTCCGCCGACAACCACCTGGCCACATACAACAGCTGACCCGCCAAGTAATACAATTCAAAGTTTGGTAGATTTATGCCCCCCCCCTTATCACAAGTGTTCTGTAGCTTCCACAGGGCCACCCTATTCCTGGAGTTGCCCCATATGAAGCCCCTGCACATTCCATGGAGTCTCACAAAGAAGCGTCTGGGGATCAAGTATGGAACATTCACAAAGAAGTGCAAGAGTCTGGGCAGAACAACCATTTTAAGAGGGCCGCTCTCCCCATCATGGCCAGGGGCAACCGAGACCAGAACGCCATGCTATTCCTAATACCCTCAATCGCTTTCTCTGTATTATGTTTGTGTTCTATCTCTGTCTTGTGGTAAATATTCACACCCAGATATTTGAATGTCATGGTCTGCCAGGGTATTTGCAGAACGGGTAGCCTCGCCAGTGGGGTGCTCCTATACCTACCCAAGGGGAACAAGCTAGACTTCCCGGGGTTCACCGATATGCCCGAGAGGGTAGCGTAACGATCCATCACCTCCAGCACATATTGCAGGTTTTCTTCCGGGTAGCGCAAGTAGAGAAGCATATCATCTGCATACAGTGATATCAGGTGTATGCCCCCTGTCGTACGAATCCCCACCTCCCTGTATTGTTGCCGTAGGCTTATTGCTAGCGGCTCTAATGCCAGGATGTATAGCATGGCTGACCAGGGGCAACCCTGTCTGGTCCCCCTGCTAAGTTGCCATTTGTCTGAGATTGTGGGTCCAGTTTTAACTCTTGCAATCGGGGAGCTGTAGAACAACTGGACCCATCTAGTGTATCCTGGTCCCATACCGTATCCTTTCAGGGTCGCTTTCAACCACGGCCACCGCACTGAATCAAAGACTTTCACCGCGTCCAGCGACACGATAGCCATCTCACCCAAGTCTTCTTTGGTTTGATCAATGATATGATGCAGCCTCCTGTGGTTATCTGTGATATTTCTACCGGGGACATAACCCGTTTGGTCTGGATGTATCAACTTGCCGATTACCCTCTTCAGCCTGTTAGCGAGCACTGCCATGTGTATTTTGCTGTCCTGATTAAAGCATGGACAAGGGCCTGTACGACCCACATTCCATGTCTGGCTTGCCTGGTTTCAGGAGCGGGACGATCACTGCCTCGCGGAGGGACGCCAGCAGTTCCCCCAGCTCATAGGCTTCATTAAACATGGCTAGCAGTGGCTGGAGTAGCTCCTGCTTATATGTTTTATAAAATTCGCCGGGTAACCCATCCGACCCGGGCGCCTTACATGTAGGGAGGTGTTGGATCACCCCCTCCAGTTCGTCCACAGTAATGGGGGCGTCCAGGTCTGCACATTCTAGGTCATCCAAAGTGTGCAGCCCCACATCTTCTATTGTTTCCAGTATTTCCTGGCTCATATCCTCTCCTGTATCCTCATCAGTAGTATCTGAGGAACTCCCCATTTACCCCCTCCTGGGTGCTACAAATTCGGCCTTCCGCATCCCTGACCTCCCTGATCACTGAACGGGGGGTCTAATTTTTGTATAGCCAGGCCAATATTCTACCTGGCTTAACCCCCCCCGCATGTAACCTCACTGTATATTTCTTATAATTTAATTTACATAATCTATCCCATAGTTCGCTACGAGCTAGCTGTAAATCTTTTATCTTGGCGCTGTTCTCTATGGCGACCCTCTCACCTCGAGTAAGGCCTTCCAGCTCCCTCTCTGTTTCTAGCAGTTCACGTTTAATACCCCCTTGGAGCCCCTTAGATTTTGATATGGCAACCCCCCGCACCACCACCTTAAATGCCTCCCATACTGTTCCCACAGAGCGTACACTGCCCGTAATAATTTCGAAGTATTCCTCGATAGCCACCCTTCTATCCTCTCGGGATTCTGCATCCTGTAGAGCCTCAGTTCTGAGCCTCCATGTCGGAATACACGCCCTGGGGGGTTGATGCTGCCACTCTACGATCAAGGGCGAATGGTCGGATCATACCCTGGCCTTGTATTCGGCCACTACCATTTCTCGAGCTATCTCCGATGCAGCAAACACGTAATCCAACCTAGTGTGCAGGTCATGCGGCGCTGCATAGTGCGAATACTGCCTGTCCGTTGGGTGTAGCCTTCTCCACACATCCTCCAGACTAAGGTCAGTCAATAGTGTCCTCAATGCTTTAGCTGCTGGCGCTAGCTTCCCTGATTTGTCGTCTGACCTATCAATCCTGGGGTTCAGGGTGCAATTGAAATCCCCTCCCCACATCATCGCACCACCCACCAGGGGGCTAATTTTACTGTATAGGGACCTAAGATATGCCACTGTGTCATGGTTGGGGGCATACAAATTAATGATGTTCACCTCCCTAGTCTCCAGGAGTCCCGCCACACCACCATTCTGCCCTCTGGGTCTATTGTCGAGCTGAGCAACTGAAACAGCACGTGCGGTGCCACCCAAGTAATCACCCCTCTTGCATATGCCGAGTATGTGGCACCTATGACATTACCTTTCTATTTCCTTCTGACCACCTCCAGCTTCTCCTTGGTAAGGTGGGTCTCCTGTAGCAAGGCTATGTCAATGCGCATCCTTTTCAAATACATCATCACTTTATTACATTTTAGATAACTATTCAGGCCCCGAACATTCCAGGTCGCCACTCTGAGGTTACCCAACGCCATCTACTCGATGTTCCCTGATGACCCGTTTACATAGGCTTGTTTCCCTTCCCAAAATTCCCCTAACTACAAACCCCCCAAACACCCTGAACTCCCCAAACTCCCGCCTCCCTATCCCATCCCAACAACACCCACCCCCAACTGCCCCCAAAAAATGCCCAGCTCCATCCCTGGATCTCAGGCTCCCCTGCGTTTGGACCTACCCTGGAACCCCAGGCCAAGACCCCAGCAGGGTGTCACCACTCTTTTGGTGACCTAACTAATCTCTAGATGGGGGTGTACAGACTAGCTCTGTCAGGCTCCTTCTTAAAGCAATGATCACAGTGCCCATGTCTTTTTTCCATTCCAAACTGGTTCTACCGGCCGACAGGCCACATTACTGACTATAGTCAAGTCCCATAGTTCCATGCCGCACTCATTTCGGGTGCCCCCACTGCGCATTACTTAAAGGCTCCTTAATGGAGCATCAATAACAGTGCTTGTGTTTCATTTTCTATTCCAAACTAGTTTACTGGCCAACAGGCCGCCTCATTGGCTATAGTCAAGTCCCATAGTCTCAACCCACACCCCTTTCAGGTGCCTCTATTGCGCATTACTTATCTCCTCCTTTCGTCTAGATGTCCGGCTCCTGTGGGCAACCTTGCGTATCCAACCATCCCATGGCATCCTCAGGGGTATCAAAAAATAGGGTTCTGTTTTTGTGGAAGACTTTCAATTTCGCTGGGTAAAGCAACATATGCTTGTGGCCCGCTTCTTTCAATCTTTTCTTGACCGCTCCAAAGTTCATTCAACTCCGCTGCACCATCAAGGTGTAGTCTGGATAGGCCGTTATGGTTGCAGCCCCCCTTTGAATTGTTCCCCCTTTCCGGAAGTTCTCCAGTATCTTTTCTCGATCCTGGTCATTAAGGATCTTGGCAATCACTGATTGCCGGCAGCGGCTTCCTCATCAGAGCCCTATGAGCCCTTTCCACCGCGAACACCTGAGACAGGGCCCCTCCAGGTATCTCATGCATCAGCATGGATTCGATCAATTCCGTGGGGTTGTGGCCCTCTGCTCCCTCCGGCAAGCCCACAATGCGGATGTTATCTCCGGGCGCGTCCTTCCGCTTCCTCCGACCTATTCTCCAAATTGCCCACCCGCTGCACCAGAGCGTGTAATTCCGACTTGTGTGAGGCACAGTCCACTGTGTTCGTGCTCACCTCTTTCTCGAGGTTCTCAGTGCGCTCCGCCAATGACCTGATATCCTGCCGAAGGAGGTTCACCTCCTCCTGCACCTCTCCAACCTTGTGGTCCAGTGCTGTTTTCAGTTTGGACACAGCCAGTTCAAGCTTAGTTTCCCAGGCCACCTTAAGGTCTGCAATTGCGGCTAGGACCTCTTGATTCATGCCCGCGACGGCCATGCTACTCACAGGAGGCCTTTCCTTGCTCTTGGCACCTTCGGGCCAGGCAGCGTCCTGGCGTATTCGTCCAACGTAGGCTGCTTCCCCTTGAGTCTAGGAGGTTTGTTGGACATGGCGCTATTATTATGGGCCGTGAGTCTGTCTCGCCACTTGTTGTCCGCAATTCCAGCGGGGGCAACTTGCTGCAGCCTATTACATCCAGGGAGGCCCCCTCAGGAGTGTACCAAGCCCAGCTCTTATTCACCTCAATGGGTTGTGCTCTTCCACGTAATTATATGAGCCCCTTCTTCATTACCTTTATGTGTCCACAGGGATGTCCTATGATTCGTGTCCCGATCACCCGCAGGTAACTGCTACAATTAAAATTCCCAGTGTCCGTTGCCAGGCCACACACATGGGCCTTGTAGCCACTATTATTTCTCGAGTCACCCTGCAGCGGGCTTGCTGGCCGGCTAGTGCGTGGCCTCTTGTTCATGGGTCACTTTGTTTATTATCAATTCCTAAGGCTGCGCACCCATTGGGAGCATTATGTCTCCGATGGCCCGCCAATTCGCTCCCCTCCCTTCTTTCTTGCTGTTGGGCCGGTGCCAGGGTGCCAACAATAGTCATGCATCTGGCCCTATGGTTTGCGCCATGTAGTGTGTTGCAGCTATGCCAGGGGGTATCATGATGCGTGTTGGTTGTTGTGGTCAATTCACGTGCTCACAGATTCAATACTGACTCGTGTCTTTGCTAATCCAAATTATGGTTTGCGTGCGTGCATTTGTCCCATTTAGTGCACGTCTAATGAGTGGCCCCCATCTGCTTATACAGCTCCCTCCAGCCGGATCCCTTCACTATGTGGAGCGCTGTGCTTACTCCATTGTTCAATTCCTTACTTTGTTTTCCGACTAGTGTTCAGCCCGCCAGCCCCGCGCCATCCAACCGGGCCGATGCCCGTCACGGTTCCTTGTTCCGTTCGTCTGTTCCATGTAGCATGCAGTTTTTCGGGGAGGCGTTTATCATCCACTGCGTTTGGTGCAGGGTGGGCGCGATCCGCCGTGGCTCTTCACCGCAACGGACAGCAGGTTTTTCAACTGCTTAGACGTGCGTACCGTTGTGGTCCACGTCCTTTGTTCTTCATGTGCGTTCTACCATGTATGGTGCGGCCGCATCTCTGTTCTTTGTGCAGTGCCAGCGTTCATCGTTTCGGTCCCCTCTTCGGGCGCCTAGCATCATTGTCCTGGGAGGTCCCCAGCTACGTAGCGGATCCTGTGCCCGTACTTCAACTGCAATCAGACTTTCGTTCGCCGGCGCCCGCAGGATCCACCCTCACGTGTGCCTCGATTCGGACGCTCCAGTCTTTCCCTCCAGCGGCCAGTGCGCCAATTGTCTTTGATATTTATAAATACACACACTTCCACTGCTGCAGAGCTTGTCGTGACCAGTACAGTGCAGTCACCCGGAGGCTCCTTTGTTTAATGGCCGCCGCCATTTTGTCACCAGCCTGTCCTCTGCCGTCAGGGGCTACAAAGTGTCAAACCTTTCCTTCGCAACACTCGATCTTTATGCGGAGCGAAGCATCCGACTCAGCTTCTATTCCCATTTATTCCTGCAGCTTTTTGTGTCGAAATGGATGGTCAAAAGGCATGCGCTCACGCGAATCATTTGCCGGATCCAGGAGCAAACAGACGGAGCAGCCTATTCCATGGCTGCCAAGCCACACCCCCGTAGAAAAGATACTTAACCACCAAAGGCCCTGATTGCTGAGAGCGAAACTGTTGGCTGGTGCTGGGAAAGCTTGAGCTCCACACCCCAGCCTTCGGCGCCCAGCACTCCTCCGGCGCCAGACCAGCCTGATACCCTGGTTGACACCAACGAGGAAGAGGACCACGGCACACCATCTTCAGCCAAGGCCTTCCATGAACAACTTGCAGGTTTGGCTAAATACTTGGGGCTTCCACAATCCGAGGTGGAACAACCCGAGACGGGGTCCTGGCTGAGATCCTCACTTTACTTCCCGCTGCCAGACCGGGGATTCCGATGCAAAAGGAAGTAGTTGCCTTGGCAAAAAGGGATGGCTTAAACCCCTTTCGGCACAGCCCACTATTTGGCACCTCGATGCCAAGTACAGGCAACTGGAGTGGGATCCACTCTTGCTGTCGGCACACCCTCATCCAGACTCTTCGGTGATTGCCGCGGCCTCACTCTATTCCAAGCCTCGGGTGTCCTCGGCTACCTCGTCTTCAGCACTTCTAGGCAAGGAGGAGAAGATCTTGGAGGCGTATGGGAAAAAGGTTTATTCCAATGCCTCACTGCACCTTCGTCAGTCTAATGCAGACGCCATGCTTGCAGCCGTTAACCAGAGGCTTTGGCGGGAAATAGCCGATTTACTTCCGTTGCACAGTCAGGCACGTTTCAAGGAAGGGCTGGCAGAAGCTAAAATGGTGGCCCAGGATATCATGGAGTCCACCGTTGCGCATATAGACTTCTCAGGTCGTGCCATCTGTGTTGCCACAGACCTGAGAAGGACGGCCTGGCTATGGGCAACCAAGTTTAATTCGGACATCCAGGAACGCATATTGGACCTTCCATTCGAGGGTTGCGACCATTTTCATTCCACCACCAATGAGGAGTTTGATAAGAAGAACAGTTCTCAGACTGTGAAATCCTTATCTATACTCCTGAAGGTCACGCCCAAGACATACAGCCAGACGCATCAGCGTTCCGACAAGGGGCGGGCATTCGGCGGGTTCTGTGGCTTCCAGGAACGAAGGTCAAGGCAGCCAGACAGTTCTCAGAGTCAGCACTGCCGCAAGGCGGGTAATAAGGGCTTTTTTCAGTCCTTCTTCTCAGCCACAGCCTCAGAGGGAAAAAAGACATGACACGCCCCTCTGGGTCCACATGTCTCCGGTGGGGGAGGCAGGCTTCACGAACAATATTGGCGTGCGAGGTTCGCGGACCCCTGGATTCTTTGCTTAGTGTCCACGAGTTACCGCCTCCCTGTTTCTCCCTCTCCTCTCTCCCCCTCTCCACTCCCACAGATTGGGATAACAACTCTGTTGGCGGAAATTCGATCTCTAGTAGAGAGCCAGGCAGTGGAAGAAGTCCCAGACTCCCAGCGGGACAGGGGCTTCTGTTCCGGGATTTTTGCCATACACAAGAAAAACCAGGCTGGCCTGAGAGTTGTGTTGGACCTTTGCACCCTGAACCTCTCCCTCCCGCTTGAAAAGTTCAAGATGTTTATGCCAGCACTTATTGCGGAGACACTATGCAGGGGAGACTGGATGTGCTCCCTGGACCTGTGGGGTGCTTACCTACATGTCCCGATTTGGCAGCCTCACTGGTCTTTCCTGAGGTTCAGGATCATGGGCTTCCATTTCCAATACAAGGTTCTACCCTTCAGCCTCAATTCAGCCCCCAGGGTCTTTACCAGGCTGATGAACGCAGTCGCTGCCCTTCTCAGTGCCCAGGGTCACCATGTCTACCCGTACTTGGACGACTGGCTCGTCGGGCGAGATCCCCAGAGGCGGTCCAGCACACCTCCTCCGCCCTCATGAATATGCTCCACGAGTTGGGATTTTCCATCAATCTCAAGAAGTCTCAGCTGCAGCCTACTCAGAGCCTTACTTTCCTGGGCCTCATCTGGGACACAAGCTCTGAGACAGTTTTCCCTTCGGAAGACAAACTCACAGCCATCAAGAGGGCCACAGGGCACTTTCTCAGCAGAGCGGTGACCTCAGCTTGGTGGTACCAGCACCTATTGGGTCTCATGGCGGCATTCTTATTAGCACTGGTTAGTTTAGTTTCTTTATTTATGCTGCGCGCCGATCCCTGAGGTAACTGGGCGCCAGAGACTTATAGCGAATTTCAACAGGTTAGATGCATTTTCAGAATTATACATGACAGTAGAGATAAGTGCCAATGACCAGGTTACATAGTGGTCGCAGTAGTGAGACAGGATGGGGAACATTACAAGCACGGGAGGGTGAATAATCAAACAGTTGAACATTTTTTGTTAGCAAGCCAGGATTTTGTTTTTGCTCTGAAGGTCCAGAACGAGTGTTCTTTTCTAAGGTTGAGCGGTATAGCATTCCATTGTTTAGCTGCTAAAACCGGGAAGCTGGATCCTCCTGGTTTTTTTTTTAGAGTGAATTTGGAAATGGCAGTGTGAGTATCTTGTTCTGGTTGGTCTGACCGATGATCGTTTGTTTAATCTGTCTGCCAGATACTTGGGAGCGTCATTTGAGAGACATTTATGAATGATGACCAATAATCTAAGGGCGATACTATCTCATACTGGGAGCCAGTGTGCATTTTGTCTGAAGGTAGGGATGCTCAGTGCTGCTCTAAGAGCATTATTCTGCAGAACCTGGAGTTTGTTCAAGTTATGCTCCGAGGTGCCCAGGAAGAGGGTATTGCAGTAGTTAATTTTTTAGAGCAATAGCGCTCTGGCCAGGGTGATGCAGCTGGTAGGCGAGAGGAATGCTTTGCATGCATTGATGAGCTTATTGGTGTAGGCCGTGGAGGAGGCAAGGGCGTTTACTTGCTTTTTGAGTGAAAGAGTGGAGTCCAGGTAAACCGCTAGGGTTTTGATATTCTTGGCCACTTTGATCAAGTTACCATCTATGTTGATGGATGCGTAACAAGGGTCGAGTTTGTTTAGGCGAGGTTGTGATCCAACGAGAAGAGGCTCAGTTTTCCCGTCATTGAGGCATAAGCCGTGTTGAGCCATCCACGCCTGGATCTCCAGGTAGAGGTCGTTGATCAGTTTGGAGTCCTCTTCGTTGCATCCTGACAGCGTGATGAGAGCCTGGGTGTCGTCCACGTAATTCGTGTATGTGACCCCCAGGTTGTCAAGACGGTCGAACAGGAGCTTAGTAAATATGTTGTATAAGGTTGGAGATGTGCACAAGCCTTGCGAGACGCCACAGTGGGTGGGGATAGGGTGCGCTGATGCTGATGGTGAGAAGACCCTAGTGGTACGGTTGGAGAGGAAGGATTGTACCCAAGCAGACGCCTCACTCGAAAAGGCAGCTGCTGAGGCCAGATGTTCTGTGAGGATTTGGTGGTCGACGAGGTCGAAAGCTGCTGAGTGGTCAAGCAACAGGAGCATGGCTAGTTTGCCGTTGTCTTTTGCCTCGTCCATCTGGATTTTAAGATCCAGGGGGGCAGTTTCAGTTCTGTGCCTTGGTCTAAAGCTTGATTGTCTGAGGCCCAGAAGTTTGTTATCTTCAAGATATTTCTGGATTTGAAGATAGGCCACTCCTAAGACTTTTAGAATGTAAGGGACAGTGGTGATAGGCCTGTAATTCGTAGTGTTATTCGGGTCTAGGTTTTTTTTTTAGTCAGGGCATGACCCACGCCTCTTTAAGGCTTTTAAGGACTGAGTTGGTTTTGAAGGAAGAGTTGATTAAGTCTGTGATGAATGGGGCCAGTTCATTGGCAGCTTCTTGAATGATGATGGCTGGGCATAGGTCCCCTTGGCATCTGGATGGTTTGAGGCCTTTGATGATGATCTCTACTTCTTTGGCCAAGACTGGAGTGAAGGAGGGGGGGCTTATGGGTAGGAGGAGGGGGAGAGTCTGAGTTTTTAGCGAGGTGTGTTTTTTTTTGGTTAAATTCTAGATTGGAGTGGGGCAATTTTGTCTGCAAGCACTTTTTTGATTTTTTCACACAAATCTGCATCTTTCACGAAAGATTCTGCAGGTCTAGGTGGTGACTCAAGTTCCCTAAGGATATTGAAAAGCTCTTTTGTCTTTGATTTGGCATTGGATATTCTGTTGTCATAAATCGCTTTCTTAGCAGTGAGGATAGCTGTTTTATAAGAGGCAGCCGCTGCAGTAAAGAGTTCTTTACTGGATGAGTTGGGCATTTTTCTCCAAGCGGATTCCACTGCTCGTGCATTACATGAGGCTGAAAATGAGAAGATTACAGCTGCACTTAGCAGCCTCATGGAGTCAGGAGTGGGCTTCCCAAGCGAAGCTTGTCAGCATTCCTCCTTTTCTCCACCAAGACCTTGTCTGGTGGAGCACAGACAGCAACTTGCGGATTAGCAGGCCCTTCCGATAGTCAGCACCTCAACTTACCATCACCACGGATTCCTCCTTGGAGTGCTGGGGGGCTACCCTGGACAACCACAGCGTCCATGGAGTTTCGACCCTTCAGGAGCAGGAGGCCCATATCAATTAGCTAGAGCTGAAGGCGATATGGCTCGCTCTCAAAGCCTTCCTGCCGCTTATCAGTTGCAAGGCGATCCTCATTCAAACTGACAATTCCACCAGCATGTACTACTATCAACAACAAGCAGGGTGGCACCAGGTCTCCTCCCCTATGCAGCCTGGCAGTCAGCATTTGGGAGTGGGCTCTGGAGAACAACATTCACATGCGAGCAATCCACCTCCTGGGGGAGTCCAACCTAGTGTCGCACAGATTCGACAGATTGGGTGCGGACAATTACGAATGCCACTTGAACAATCGGGTCCTCCAGGGGATCTTCAACAGATCGGCGCATCCCCAGGAGGATCTTTTCGCCACCTGGTACAACAAGAAGTGCCCTCAGTTCGCGTCCTGGCAGGGAGAGGGAATCCGCTCCATGGGCGACGCCTTACAGTTACAATGCAACTGCATCAATGCATATGCATTTCCTGCCACTCCCCTGGTCGACAGGATGATCTGCAAGATAAGCGAGTCACGTCACCTCAGCATCATTCTGATAGCTCTGTGGTGGGCTGCTAGACCATGGTTCTCGGAGCTGCTCAGCCTCTTAGACCTGCCTCCGATTCACCTTTCACTGGGCCCAGCTCATCTTCTATTGAAACAGGGAGGCAGGGTCATCCACCCCGCTGTGCAGAATTTGGCCCTCGCAGCATGGTTCCTGAGCAGGTCACACTAAAGCATCTACGTCTGTCACAGGCTGATCTAGATATCATACACGGCACTAGGAGCGATGCTACTAGGAGCTGGTACAAACGCAAATGGACTGGGTTTTGCCATTGGATGGAGTCAAAGGAAGTGGATCTGCTTACTTGCACGTTGGATGATGTGCTATCCTTCTACACACCTCGCTCACTCAGGGGTCCAAATACACATGCCGTGCCTATCTGACGGCCAACGGGGCCTACAGAAACTCAGAGGAGGACGTTTTCTCATCCTCCAACCCGGTGGTTAAGACATCTGGCGGGCCTCACCAGGTTCTACCTGCCTATCAAGAGGCCACACCCAATATGGGACCTCAATGTAGTGTGGGGCGCCCTGGCACACAAACCTTTTGATCCAATTGCGTCAGCGGACATCATCCTCATCACCATTAATACAGCGCTCTTGGTGGGTCTTGCGTCTGCACGCAGGGTTAGCGAGATGCAGGCACTGGTGGCTTCAGAACCTTACACTACCTTTCATATAGACAGGGGGGTCCTGAGAACGCATCACGTGTTCTTACCTAAATGAGTCTCTGCGTTCCACCTAAATGGGGAAATAGTGTTACCTACTTTCTTTGTGGACCCGAAGGACGATGCTCAGAGGGTATTGCACAGTCTGGATGTCAGACGCACCTTGAAATTCTATCTGGATCGGACTAAGAGCTTCTGCAAGTTGGAGGCTCCCTTTGTCACCTTGGGCGGGTCAAGGCCTGGATATTAGGCTTCTAAGGCCTCCATAGCAAGGTGGATGGTTCTATGCCGTGCATCGATGATTTAATAGAGAAACTCGGAAGTGCCTGTAACGCTCACCTGATTCCCACGGAGGCGCAGGTCTGGCTTTGAGTGCTGATGCATCTTCAATGGTGAAGTGCAGGACTCTGAAGATGGACAGGAAGGGCCCTCTACTCTGGCTTCTCCGGCTCGCAGGAATATTCCCCTGTGCGTGAAAAGGGAGTATTACCTACTGAATGTCAGGTATGATCAAGTCTCCCACTCTCTTCCAACCCTCCACGATACCCTTCCACGATTCCCCGTGAAGTCTCACCCTAGGGTCTGAAAGGACGAGCTCTCCATCCTGCTTCTGACGCAGGGGCGCGTTGAACCCAGTTACTTCACTGGATTGAGGTTGGATGGGAGTTCAGGTAAGCTTGATTATACTGGTAAGGCGCTGTAAAAGTTCTGTTGCAAGTTCAAAAGTTCAAGCTTTAAATAATAATGCTCATTGTCTTTTTTCAGGTGATGAATGAAGATTCCTTTGGAGACTTCTTGCAACAAAGCACTAATGTTGATGTCTTTTCCCCATAGGGGCCGGGGTTCGGAATGCCGGAGATATCGCGCCGACCCGAAGTGAAACGTGCAGTTCCAATAAAGATCTGGTAAGTCCTAGATGAGCGCTCAGGTAATGTTTTTGCATTCGCTCATCTAATGTCTGTCTTTTTTCCCCATAGGGGCTGGGGTCCGGAAAATGCTTGGAAGCAGCAAGACCCGAAATGAAATGGGAATGACCCAACAGGTAAGTCTTAGAAGGAAACTGAGCTTTTCCTATTCCCTTCCTTCTCTCACCTCTTATTCTTGTCTTTTTCTCTAGGCTCTGGGAAGTGGCTGTGTATCCGGATGATCGCTGCTGAAGATGGAGGAACCCAGGAAAGGTGAGTGAAATGCAGCGCTGCAGCGATCGTAACGAAATGCTTTTAAAAATGATGTCTTCCCTTTCAGGATCGTCAGTGATGTCTCCGTGGTGCAGATTAGCTGGTAGGTCTCTTGTCTCCCTTTGCAGGTGACCCAGGATGCTGACAGGCGTGGCTGAAGTCCAGATGCAGGAGCTGACACGGTGAGCGTCCAGCTGCGAGGAGCAGAACAACGCGAAGCGTGAGTTGCTGATCGGGTGTTGTTTAAATAGCTTTGGAAGAAGTTCCAAGTGTGTATCCTTCCTCCGATCAGGTATGTATCCTTCCCCGACCACACCCGGGTGGAAAGTAGTCCCACAGGTAAAGTAGTTCCTATTCAGGCCTCAAGAGGGCCTGGATGTGGCAGCATGGTCTGCATCAGGTAAGTGCACATTAAAACACTTGAACACATGTCTAGCTTTATGAGCCTGGCACCTAAGGCGCCAGGACTGCGTCCAAAGGGCCCCAGCTTGGGCCCGCTGGCACTCCCCTGGGGGAAATGATGCCTGCCTCTGGGGTTGCTGGGTCGGACCTGGCTCCTTGGAGGTAGGCATCATGACAGTGCCATCTTTCTATCGACCCCAGACTTAACCAAGGGATATTGGCAGGTCCCTTGGCAGTAAGCCTTGGGAAGACCATCTTTTCCATCTCTTTACTTTTATGAGAACCCGGCTTAAATGCTAATCCATCCAAATGTAAATTGTCCCAGTCAGCCGTGAAATACCTCGGCTTCTTTGTAGGGAATGGGCAGTGTCTAGCCCCAATGAGAAAAAGTGAAAGCCGTCCTAGATACCCCCCACGCCTAAGACCAAGAGAGACCTCAGAACGTTCCTAGGATTGATAGCTTATTACCGTAGGTTTATCACTAATTTCTCGAATAAAACAGCTAGGTTAACTGAAAATTTAAGAACGTTGAACCCCATAAGATTCATTGGACTGATGAGGACGATATCTTTACAACAACTTAAAACAAACTTTGTGCCAGAACCCAATCCTAAAGGTGGTAAACTTTTCAAAGGAGTTTGTGTTACAAACTGGTGCCTCTCTCACAGGATTAGGAGCAGTCCTATCACAAATTTGTGATGGATTAGAACACCTATCCTATTCACTAGTCGAGAACTCTTCCCACGTGAAAATAACGACTCTGTTTTGGAGTTAGAGGCCCTTGCCATCATATGGGCAATCACCTATCTAAGATAGTATCTTTTAGGAAGGAAGTTCACCCTTGTCACAGACCATTCGCTTTTAGTATGGATAAGCCAACAAAAGGATTCTAACCCTCGAGTCATGCAATGTTTCTTAGACCTGCAACCCTTCTGTTTCACTGTGGAATACCGAAAAGGCAAAGACCAGGGGAACGTCAATTTCCTTTCCTGGTTTTCCTGTGAAACAGATGCCGCTACATTTTATAGAGGAAGGGTTTGTTGAGAAACCAGAAGGTGTCTCACCGGCTAGTCCCCGGGGATCTCTTTCTCAGGTGGCCAGGGCACTGCCATCACCTTTGGATCCAAACCCTCGGGGTGGACCAGTGCGGGTGGATCACCTGGGTGAGGGGTCTTCCGGGAGTGGGAGTGTGATACCGGATGGCTAGACATGGTATCGCTGCCCCTGTAACACCTTTACCCCATCCTACCAGGTAGGCTACGTGGTAACTTGACTCCCCCCCACAGACTCCCTCCCTTCCCCTTCACAAACACTTCCACACGGACAGCTCGCTCTGGGAGAAAACAGACTCACACCCTAGCAGTATACCTGACATGCCCTGCTAATATGGTCAGGCAAAGTCAGGCAATTACTGACAATCACTCACACCTGACTTCCATTAAACTTCCCCACACGGATAAAAGGCAGAGCACAAGAGCACACTGTGATCGAGACAAAACACACACAAAGGAGCAGCAGGTTCGAGAAGGCAGCTGAATGAGGTGAGAAAGACAGCATACCAAGAAGGTTTTGCAAGGTGGGAAATAGCCTTGACCTTTCTGACAGGAAACCATTACTTACAAAAACCTTGTAGATCAGAAACCTTAAGGTCAGGAATCCTGCATTGTGTGTTGGAGATACCAGCAAATGTCCTATGTAGCTGACCAAGTCAGGGAAGAGCAGCAGCCGCTGTGGTTTCGTCCTTGGCTCCAAGAACAAAGTGGCGTCGGAGAGATCAACACAGCAGTGAGTTAGGGAGGCCCATGCAAGACCAGTCTGTGTTGAAATCAAGGTTGCAAGCGGCAACATAGTATAACGAGCGCAGGAACGAACATTGTTAAATGCGTGTGATGAAAGACGCAGGTAAAGCTAAATTGCTGATAAATGTTTGAACTCAGAGAAGGAAAGATACAATACCAGGGACAGAGGGGTCCGGCACCGCGTGGGTGCTCAATCGAAGGTCTCTGTAAAGTGTAAGGAACTCATGGTGGCAACAGTAAAGACAGACACAAGTGATCACAGTTCAAGGGTGTTTATTAAGCTGTATACAGGTTGGATAAAAGTCTAATCTAAACCTAAATCTAAGATGGGAGCAAGCGTTGAACATCAAATGAAAATAAGGCAACCCTAGTGGCGTTGTGTCAAATAAAAAGGGCCTATACTAAGAAACCTATTGCTAAACCTTACAACTAATACAAAAAGGGTGTGGGAAGGTTTTCAAGAAAAGAATGAAGTGTTCACAAATAATATGTCAGGATGCGGTAGCTTGGTTCTCCCTTCCCCACGTTTTGAGCATGGGATAAGGTGGGATCTTGGAGCACAGCACACACTTGAGCTTCCCTAGCACAAGTCGACAGTTCTGCTCCAGTTTAACAGGAGCCTCGATGTTGAAAGTCTCTTGCCTTTGAGGGCCTGACGTATTCAAACAACAAAGCAAAGGTTTCTACAAGAAATGAAAATGAATTTCCTGGTTTCACTTAGGATGAAGATTCTTCACCCCTGGGTCCCCCTCTTCCCGGCGCGGACCCCTCTTTACTCTCAGCCTCCCTCCACAGGGTTCACTATGGCTTTTCTTGACTTGACAAATCTTAATGTCTTTTTAAACAGTTCCAAGGGACATCACTCGACCAGATTCGCTCTTGCCAACACACTGTATCTTGGGACTTTAGGCTTGTCCCTTTCTCGTTCGCATCCCTCTCCCGGGTTCACTCTTGCCTACTTCACATTCACACATGTTTGCGGGATTCACTTTCCTTACTTTCTCACAATTCTTAGGTCAAAGGCTTTCAACTGTACTGGGATTTTGCTTGACTTCCTGTATGACCAGTTTGACCTATCTTGGCGGCTCTCCTACGGCCATCTGGTATTTGTAGTTTCACTCAGACGGGGATCGACCAGAGTCTCTCGAGTTAGCACCCACGTGATTCCGGTTCCCTCTACAGCGGGTCTTCCCTCAACACATTTACTTGGTTCAACTTGCCACTTTGTGTCTTTTATTCACCACAGCCCGGCTCTTATCGGCTCTCCCCTCGACTTACCTGCAGTGATGAACTGCTTGGCTTTCCTTGTAACTGGAGTCAAGACAGGTAGCATGGTAGCAGGAGTTTCCCTTGCTCCCGCTTATCTGCGTTGACACACTCTGTGTACAGTTGACATCTGTTGCAGCACACTTGGGCTATTGTCCTCGGCCTTACGATTCTTTCAGCGGAGGCTTCGGTGGGTTTTGTCGAAGAGGGCACGATCGTGTCTTTCCTCATCAGCCTCTCAATGTTTGCCGCCTTTCGTCTCCTCTTGAACTGCCGGGTCTGGATAGCTGTCTCGTTGTACGGTCTGTCTTGCTCGTACTGTGAACAATAGAAAAACATCTGTGTCTGCGCCCTCTAAAGTCAAATAAAAGGTCTTGACGTCATTTGCTGTGTAAATGGTGTTTTTATTTTCGTTTTACCCTCAACACGTATCTCTCCAAATTAAATTGTTTGGTTCATCAGGAAGGTTTTTCAAACCTTTCCAAGCATACGATTGTGTTTGATGCTTGGTTGAATAGGTGTGTGGATGATTAGATGTGAGTTGAGGATGTAGATTCAAGATTTCCAATCTTAGCCAGTAATAAACAGCAAATACTGAGGATAATGTTGATCCTTCAGCCTGGGAGTTTATATAGAGTGGATTTCTCCTCGAGTAGTCTTGTAGAGCAGCAGTATATCTTGGGGGAACCTGGCTTGATAAACCGTGATGTGTCTTGCTCGTACTATGCTCTCTTGCTCCACCTTTTATCCCTTTGGGGAAGGGAAAGGGGCGTCAGGTGTGTGTGTTTCTGATCAATTACCTGACTTTGATTGACCCTTGTATGGGGACATTTCAGGTAAACGGCTCTGGTTTAGTCCATTATCTGGCGTGTTGTGTGAAAGTGTTTGTGTCGGAAAAGGGGTTGAGAGGTAGTGGTCCTACATGGTAGGATGGGGAAAAGGTGTTGAAAGTTGTTGAAAGAAGGGGGATACCGCTTTTCACTCATCGGTGTCCCACTTAAACTCCCCGAGGATCCCCCATCCAGGGGATCCTCCCTCAGTGGTCCACCCCCAGGAACTGATCCAATAGCGATGGCTGTGTCCTGGCCACCTGGATGACAGATACCAGGGGACTAGCTAGGGAGACACCTTCAGGTTTCTTACATGCCCTTCCCCCGTGCGATATAGCCACATTTGCTTCACAGGGGAACTGGGAATGAAAATCCACGTTTCCGTGGTCTTTTCCCTTGCAGTGTTCCACTGTGAAACAATAGGGTTGTAGGTCTAGAAACCATTGCATGACCTGAGGGTTTGACTCTTTGCATTGGCTAAGCCAAACTATGGGTGAGTGGTCTGTAACCAGGGTGAGCTTTCGCCCCAATAGGTAATACCCAAGATGGATAATGGCCCACTTGATGGCTAGGGCTTCTAATTCTACCACCGAGTAATTTATTTCACGTGGGTACAACTTGCGGCTGGTGTGTAGTATGGTGTGTCATTTTTTTCACGTGGGTACAACTTGCAGCTGGCGTATAGTATGGTGTCATTTTTTTCACATGGGAACAACTTGCTGATGGTGTGTCGTATGGGGTGTTCGTCCATCACAAATTTGGAACAAGATGCATTTGTAAGACAAACTCCTTTGAGATGTCGACTACCTTTAGGATTGGGTTTTGGCATAATGTCTGCTTTAAGATGTTATAGCATATCTCGTCATCATCGTTCCACTAAAGTTTCTGGGGTTCGGCATGTTTAAATTTATCTGCCTTTGCATCCGAAAAAAATTAGGAATAAACCTATGGTAATCCTATTAGAACAAGGAAAGCCCTAAGATCTCTTTTGGTCTTGGGAGTTGGAGTATCCAAGACGGCTTTTACCTTCTCATGTTGGAGTTGTACAGTCCCATTCTCTGCGAAAAAGTCAAGGTATTTCACGACTGATTGGGCCAATCTGCATTTAGCTGGGTTAGCAATTAGGCCAGCATTCCTGAGGACTTTCATGATGGTTTAAAGATGGAAGGGATGGTCCTCCCAGGTTTTACTAACAATGACACTATTGTCAATGTAAGCTCCACAGAAATCAGAATAGGGCTGCAGGATGTTATGCATGAGGCGTTGGAACGTAGCTGGTGCACTGGTTACATATACAGGGGCTTGCCAGTACCTCTTGGTTAAATCTATGGTGGATAGGAAGGTGGCCGTTCAGAGTTTATCAATTAGGTCATTGATGCGTGGCATGGGATAGGTGTCATGATTCATAGATTGCATCCCGTCTGGACGGCTTGGACATGTCGGCATAGTCTCGCGGTGTCCATCTTTCCTTCCAACATGGCCGCCGCTTCTGGAACTCATGATACTGCGGTCTAGTCTTCCAGCATTGGGTTCGCAACATCATCTGATAAGCGCTGCTCTCCTGCGAGCCGGCGCATCTCAACGTTCGGTTGTCAGCTCAACCGTTCTCAGCGCTAACTTTGATTTCCTTCGTTCCTTCCTGGTTGTGCCGTTTATCTGTACAACCTTTCCCTGTTCCTTCCTGGCTTTGCTCGGCTCTGCGTGGCCTTGTCCTTGTACCTTGTGGTTACTTGGTGTTAGGGAGAATTCTCTGTTTAGGCTGAATTTCCTAATCTAGGGAGTCCCCCAGCAGCTTTGCTGGATTTCTGGAGTTTGTTTTTTTTTCCTGCCAAGAGTGAGACTCTTTTCCTCCCACTCTTGGACATGATTTATGGTGTTCCTTTTAATCTTAATGTGTTTGTGTGTTACACAGCACCCTCCGTGCAGTAACACAGGTGTGTCATAGTGACCCCCCACCATAGACTCCATACCCTGCAACTGACTACTGTCTCCCAGGGCATGTAAAGTCACCATTGGCTTTACTAGTCCCAAATTACTAACAGAACCAGTACAAGCCATCATATTGTGGACGTACTGGTAGGGGCAATTCGATTGCCCCTGGGTCTGTTATTCGAGGGGGCACTGTCTCGTCCCCCCTCGTCGAGTTTTGGCTGGTGGCAGTGGATACTACTTTTTATATTCAACCGCGAATATATCTCTATAGGATTTTCCCATTGTTCGAGGCTAATACTTTTTAACATAGCCTCTAACATACCACCGGTTTATTTATTTAATATTAATTCACCGGTTGGTATTTTCTGCCAGAACTCGGTTTTAAAATGGCGTTTGTGTTCGCCTCTGTAATTCCAAACCAAAGGTCGAGCCCTTGGTTCCACTTTTTGGCAGGCTTCTCCACAGAAGCCTCCAAAAGTGGTGCCACTCTGTCTGGGTACCACAGGGGATGTGGGAGGGGGTTTAGGCACCCTGGACTGAGTTACCTTGTAATTGGATTGACAACTAGGCTGAGTGAATGGGGGTGTGCTGCATAAAAGCAGGGCTTTTGGGACTTGAACTTCAGAAGTCGCCACAGGACCTGAAAATCCGACTAGGGAGAAGCTGAGCCGACCTGCTACGACGACACCACCGGTGGAGCCCTGCTAAACCGACTCACCACTTCCCAACGACAGAGGAGATCTCCCTGCTGGAGAGTCTTCTTCCCCTGACTGGGGGGCACAACCAGTTTACCTTCTTTTCTCGCATCCCAGGACGTCTTTTGGTCGAATTGCCCGTGCCAAGCACCCCGGCAACCGGATAGCAACTTACCACTGGACCGCGAATAAAAGGACCACTCCTTTTAATTGAGAACTCCGCGGCTGGTTTCTTCCCTGGCAGTGCAACGGACTCCTGCTTTCCTCCGCGACGAGATCCTCTCTTCCCCCGGACAAAGCACCGACTTGTACTCGCTGCCAGGAACAACTGCCCCCGCTGGAGCGTTCTCACCATTTTAAGGTACTGTGTCCGCCAGTCCTCCCTTTCTAAAGATTGCTAGAAGGTTACAATAATCCCTTAACCTTCTGGACTGGGCTGGCCGCCTTGACCATCTAACTGGTCCCTTTCTGTTGATCCAACTCCTTCTGAACTATTGCAAGACTTTTGTTCACTTTTAACCGTGTGACCTTGGACACATTTCGACCAGAGCCTCTTAAAGTGGGTCCGGCCTTGTTAACTTTGACTTTACGGTTTTAACCTGCCTTTTTCTCCTACTGTGTTCTTCCGAAAGTGTTGGGATCTGTTTCTATCTTTGCTCTGCCTTTCTCTCCCTTTTTAACCGATTGATTAGAGTGCCATCTTCGTTAAGCCCTCACCGCTGTCTGAAAATAAGTGTTGCTTTACATAAGACTTGTCTAATAATCGTTGAAGGGAGTGTAGATCTTTTAGTGACCGTGTTTTTGAACTGCTTGATATTAGTGCCAGTGTGTTTAACTAGATGTGTTTCTTTTAAATAAATAATTATATCTCTTTTACACCAAGCTCTGGTCAGTGTTTGCTTGTTCTACTGTGTTCTTTTGACCTCTTGTGAATACTCTGTATACTGCCTAACTCTTCTTGAGAGAAGTCTGACTGCTCAGCCACAGCTACCAGGTAAATCTGGGTGGTACAGACTGCTACCAATTGGGTTTACTGCCAACCACCTGTAGTCTTAAATCTTTTGCAGTGGTCCCAGAGGGAACTGCACAGGTTTCTGCCTAACACTTGGCTTCCTCTTACCTGCTGCATGTTTCTGGCAACTCTGTGCCCTTATCGGAGTACTGCTACCTGAACATTGCTAATACCCGCGCCGCCCTCCTGGCTGTGTGATCCCTGCCGCTGATCTGCATAGCAGTGCTGTTCCTTCTTGGATTCCGTCATTCCAGGATTCCTCCCCGGAAAGTGAACGCCTCTCTCACCTTGGATCAGATCTTCACGGAATACCTTCATTTCTGGGCAGTGACCCCGGGTGCTAGCCTCTGAGCCTGCAGGATAGGATCAGGGGAGACTCGCCCTTTTCTCCACGAAACCAGGACTGCAAAGAAGAAGGAGAAATCCACCACCACAAAGAAGAAGACACCCAAGAGCAAACCAGTGAGCCAAGAATCTGAACCGTTCGATACTGACAGTTTGAGACGCCATGGAACCTTCTCTCCAGGATCTGTTGCGTGGTATGCAGGAGTTATCCACTGAAGTACAAAACCTCGAGGCAGAGAATACATCCTTGAGGCAGCTTGTGTTATCCAGAGTTTCCACGTTCCAGGAGTGCACCGTAATAGGAGGCATTGTGGAGAAGTATAACTGTGCACCTAAAACATTGCGCTCCTTTTTAGATTCTTGTATGGTTCACTTTACCTTCAAGCCCTACTATTTCTGCATTTGCAGGGCCAAAGTTGGGTTCATAATCTCTCATCTTGTTGGCAATGCCCTTACTTGGGCTACGCGCCTGGTAGCCCCCGGAGATCCTCTACTGGACAACTACGATGGGTTTTTCGTGGTATTTAAGACCATGTTTGATCGTCCTGATCAAGTGTTTTCCCCCAGGGAGAAGCTACTGGAATTCCAATAGGGAAGCCAAGATATTCTGACGTATGTTACACGTTTTAAAGAGTTGGCCAAGGAAGCCGACTGGTCCCCGGAAGCATGCTTTACCCTGTTCGCTAAGGTCTTAACGAGGTAATGAGGAAATTAAGGGCGAACCAGCTAGGGTAGCCCGCTCTGGTTCCTTCCAAGCCCTTTTGGATCTGTCATTACAGATCGATTTCCATCCCCAGGAGAGGAAGGCTGAGAAAAGAAAGGTTTGCAGCCCTCAGCAGAAAAACCCTTACCAGTGTTCCAGAGAGCCTCCTTAGTCTTCACAAATGGAGACAGAACCCATGCAGCTGGGAACCCTACCCTGTCAAGGACCCTTGACACCACAGGAGAGAACCCGCAAAATCAATAGTGGCTTGTGTATGTATTGCGCTTCCGACAAACATCTGGTCAGAAAATGTCAAATAGGTCCTCCAAGGGGTTCGGGAAACGCTAGCTCCCGATCCTGAACGGAGCCCAGTTTTGGGAGATTGACACATGCTCCACCTTTTCCACGGCTGCCTGGGTCCAGCTCAGAAATCTACATTGGTAATCCTCCAAGGGACCCTTGCCTCCAACACAGATGTATTGCATCCAGTCCTGGCCTTGGTAGACTGTGGTGCCATGAACATTTTCCTGTATGATGACTGGGCTCTTCAACACCAGATACTGAGGGAGTCCAAGGACATGATACAGGCAGTGGAAGGGATTGATGGACGCCCATTGTCTTCTGGGCCCATAACTCAGCAGACAGAGGAAATCATGCTTGCTATTAACAACCACAAGGTGTTGCTACACTTTGACATCATAAAAGCAGCCCACCATTCGGTTGTTTTGGGTATGCCATGGTTGCAATGACATAACCCTTACATCAACTGGGCAGCAGGGTCCCTGTTTTAAGGTTCAGAATACTGTCTTTCACATTGTCTCTCCCAGAAGGTACAAAGTGTGGTGTCTATCAACAATGAACAACTCGACCATCAACAAGTTACCATTTCTAACATCAATCAGGTGCCTGAAACTTATCACCAATTCTTTGATGTGTTTTCCACAGCGATAGTACAAACCATGCCTCCACATTGACCTGAGGATTGCGCCATCAACACCGATAAGGACGCAGTAATACCCTTTGGTCAAATATTCGTTCTATTGGAATCTGAAAAGAGATCCCTCAGTGAATACTTGGAAACCAATCTAGCAAACAGAACCATCCGCCCTTCTAAGTCTCCAGCAGGGGCCTCTCTGTTTTTCGTTCCCAAAAAAGACACCAAGGAACTCTGCCCCTGCTTGGACTACAGAGGCCTCAACCAATGCACTCAGAAGGATCGCTACCCCTTGCCTCTCATCACAGACATCCTGGAAGCCCTGCGAGGAGCAGTTATGTTCACCAAATTGAATCTGAGAGGGGCGTACCATCTGATTTGCATAAGAGAAGGCGATGAATGGAAAACCGCCTTCCGAACACCCTTTGGTCACTTTGAATATTTGGTCATGCCGTTTGGACTCCCCAGTGCCCCCGCGGTCTTCCAACGCTTTATGGACAGAGTCTTCTCAGACATGTTATCCTTGTTTGTGATCCTCAATCTAGACGACATACTTGTGTACTCGAAAGACCCAGCCTTGCACCAGGAACATGTTACCCAGGTCTTGGTCTTGCAACGTCTCAGAGAACACCATTTATTCGCCAAGCCTGAGAAGTGTACATTTCCTGTATCTACGGTGAGATACTTGGGATTCATCATAAGCCCACAAGGTTTGGAAATTGACCCTTCCAAAGTAAAAGCTATCACTTCCTGGCCCGCTCCCACCACGTTGAAACAGATACAGTCCTTCCCGGGTTTGGCAAACTTCTATAGGAAGTTAATTCCGGCCTTCTCATCTATTGTCCAGCCGATTGTTTCTCTTTTGAAAAAAGACACGCCCTTCAACTGGTCAACTGCACAGGAGTCAGCCTTTAAGACTCTGCAGAACAGATTTATTCAGGAGCCTATCTTATGTCCACCGGATGTTTCTAAACCCTTCCTGGTGCTGACTAATGCTTCAGAGTATGCCATAGGGGCGGTGCTAAAGCAGAAACAGGAAGATGACCTAGAACACCCCAAAGCGTACCTTTCCAAAACATTGAACTCCAGCAAATTACATTATTCAGTCCTTGAGAAGGAGCTTCTAGCCATCTGTCAAGTCTTTACTGAGTGGCTTCATCTCCTCCTAGGTGCCAGATTCCCAGTAAAAGTACGGACTGATCATAGAAACCTGCAGGTACTCCAGTCCATGGAATTCAGAAATAG
The DNA here is from genome assembly GCF_040938575.1 of Ambystoma mexicanum. Taxonomy (NCBI): domain Eukaryota; kingdom Metazoa; phylum Chordata; class Amphibia; order Caudata; family Ambystomatidae; genus Ambystoma; species Ambystoma mexicanum. Next base: position 133,385,145 of record NC_090933.1, on the reverse strand, counting down.
TCGACAGGCACGTTGGGCATATTTCTTCGCCCAGTTCCAATTTCAAATATCTCATATCCCTGGCCCATCCAATGTCATCGCCGATGCACTGTCCAGACGACAGGACTACATTCCTTATGATCCTCTGCCTCTACCCAGGATGTTTCCAGACAAAGTATTTATCACCCAGGCCAAGATGTTTCTGGACAAGATTAAATCAGAGACCCAAACTTCAGCCCAATGGAAAGAATTTAACAGCTCCAATCAGTGGGCCTTGTCAACCAAGAATGGTTACCTCTTCAAAGACACAGCCCTTGTGATCCCCTCACAGAACCTAAGAGAAAGGATAATACGCCTCTATCATGACACATTTTTCTCTGGGCACCAAGGAATCGGAGCCACTCTTCAAACCCTCAAGAGGCAATTCTGGTGGCCGAAGATGTAAAAAATAAATATGATGATTGGAGACCAGCAGGTCTTCTACTGCAGCCGGAGCTGCCTTCTCAACCCAGGGAGACGACAGCAACAGATTTCATTGTGGATCTCCTTCCATCTAAAGGACACACCTGAATCACGGTCACCATCGATCTTTATTCACACATGGCTCATTTTACCCCCTTGAAGAAGCTAACATCTGCCAGTGAAATGGCAAGGATATTCGTGACAGAGATCTTCAGGTTACACGGACTGCCTGCTAAGTTCATATCCGATCGAGGACCTCACAATTTTGGATCCACCTGTGTCGTTTGTTGGGCATTGAACGAGCGCTTTCTTCCGGGTACCACCCGCAGACCAATGGGATCACTGAGAGGGTAAATAAAACCCTTGAACAGTATCCTCGATGTTGCTCCTCTCAGGTGCAGTATGATTGGTCTGTACTACTTCCAGTGGTGGAATTCGCTTACAACAATTCCGAACACTCCGCAACGAAGACCAGTCCTTTCTTTTGCAATAATGGGTTTCATCCATCCGTCCTACATACAGTTCTCCCTCACCCTAGTCCGGTTCCTTTGGTTGACGCTTGGATAACCGATTTGGTAACCATACACAAGAGTGTCAAAGAACATTTACAAGGGGCCAGGACTGCTTTCAAAATATTTGCGGATGCCAAGCGTTGACCCACTCCAGCATACGGTATTTGGGACAAGGCCTGGTTGTCCTCCCAACACTTACCCAGGCATTTAAGACTCAACAGATTGGCACCATGATACTTTGGGCCATTTACTGTTACAAGGATCAACAACCCAGTGGCCTTTCGGCTACGTCTTCCTGTATCATGGAAGAGGATCCACCCGGTTTTCCACTCTTCGCTACTGAAACCATATCATCATTCCACCAGAGTGGAGATTCGTCCTCCTCCTCTGCTTGCAATGATCAGCTTGAGTATGAGATCTCCAGGATATGTGACTCAAGATACAGACTGTTACAGTATCTCGTTGAGTGGAAAGGCTATCCTCCCAGTGACCGAACATGGGAACCAGAAACCAACATTCATGCACCCTGTTTGGTCCTTCGATTTCATTATATCCATCCAGGCAAGCCCGGTGGGACAGGGCTTAGAAGGGGGCATGCTGTCATGATTCATCGATTACGTCCCTTCTGGATGGCTTGGACACGTCGGAATCGTCCCGCTCCATCCATCCTTCCTTCCAACATTGCCCCCGCTTCTGGAACTCATGATACTGCGATCTAGTCTTCCAGCATTGAGTTCGCAACATCATCTGATAAGCGCCGCTCTCCCTCGAGCTGGCGCTTCTCAATGTTCGGTTGTCAGCTCAGCCGTTCTCAACGCTAACTTTGATTTCCTTTGATCCTTCCTGGTTGTGCCGTTTATCCGTACAACCTTTCCCTGTTCCTTCCTGGCTTTGCTTGGCTCTGCGTGGCCTCTTCTTTGTGCCTTGAGGTTACTTGACTTCCTCTTACCTGCTGCATGTTTCTGCCATGTTTCTGGCAACTCTGTGCTCTTATCGGAGTACCGCTACCTGAACATTGCTTATACCCACGTGATCCCTGATGCAGTACTGTTCCTTCCTGGCTTCCATCATTCCTGGATTCCTCCCCGGAACGTGAATGCCTCTCTCACCTTGGATCAGATCTTCAAGAGATACCTTCATTTCCGGGCAGTGGCCCCGGGTGCTAGCCTGTCAGGCCTCTGAGCCAGCAGGGTGGCGTCAGGGGAGACTCACCCTTTTCTCCACAACCAGGACTGCAAATGAGGAGGAGAAATCCACCACCACAAAGAAGACACCCACGAGCAAACAGGTGAGCTAAGAATCGGAACCCCTCGATACTGACAATAGGCATCGACGTTTGAGATGGCATTCACTTGACGGAAGTATATGCAGAATCCCCAGGAACGGTCCGGTTTAGTGACCAAAACGATAGGAGAGGACCATGGACTTGAGGAAGGATCAATGATACTGGCCTACAACATTTTGTTAACTTCCTCGATCACTATCTGTTTACGTTCCTCTGGTAGACAGTAGTGTTTTAAATTAACCACTTTGCTTTTAGGTGTTCAAATATAATGGTATGTACCTTTTACTCTTCCTGGCTTTTCTGAGAATACTTCGGGGAATGAGACAACTACATCTTTTAGATCTTCTTGTTTTGTGATAGATAACTCGGAAGGAATTAAGTCAAAGTTATCTCTATGTTCCGTAATCATGCAGGCTAGTATTTTGGCATTGGCGGCTGACTACGACAATCAGCAAGGCAGGTTCAACCGTAGTGCGGACCCGTCCCTCGCTGCGGTCTGCACTGCTGATTCCCTGTTCGGGTCTTCCCGTCCCCACTGGATTTGCGGATGCGATAGCTGTGCCTGGGAGCTTTCTTTTCCTTTTCGGGATGGTGTGGGGCTTCGTCGATGCTTTGTTGAACACCTTATTTAGCAGCCCCATGGGGAGAGAGCCTCCTACGCATGTCCTCTTCCCCCAGTGGCCATCTTGGATGTCAAGGTTCGAATTTTAGGAGTAAGCTTATGGCCGAAGTCAAAGAGCTACTCCACATCACCACCTTGCGACCTTCGGTGTACCATTCTCAAACTGATGATCTAGTAGAAAGATTCAATAATACCCTGAAACCAATTCTACGGAAGTTGGTAGACAAGGACGTGAAAGACTGGGATCAAATTATCCCATGGGCACTATTTCCACAGGTTTCTCACCATTTGAACTACTCTTTGGAAGGGAACAGAGAGATGTCCAAGACATGCTCTGGGAAACCTGGGAAGAACAAGAGGAGGCTCCCATTCCAATATCACAAACGCCACTAGAATGTGAGCGGTGCGTAAGACTAAGAAGCAGAGGGAAAAGCAGATTGCCCAGCATTAAAATGTACAATTAGAACACAACGGGAGGTGAACCCCCCCGCTGTGGAGGCGCAAACCTTCGAGCGCATCCATACTTATGCCAGGGAGATTGATACAAATGTTAAGCAGGTAAGCAGCAGGATAAGCGGGCTGCCAGGCGCAGATGCAAATATCGCAACACAGCGGGAAGTCTCTTCTTCGCAGAGAAGGCGCAGGCCCCCGGGAACAATCATAGGAACATCATCTAAAGTGGATAGCAAGAGGGCCACCCCACTTCCCTCCCTCCATCCCCCAAAGAACGGGACGCTTAACTAATAAAGGCTACAGCTCTGCATTAATTACAGAACAGTACAAGGAAATTGAGTGCCGGCCAGCCCAAATTCCCAGGATAACTCGAGGTAACACCAAGACGGGGTAGCGGAATAGGGGGGAAATCCGAAGGCAGGAGAAGTAGCCACAAAAAAGAGTGGGGAGTCTGGAGAGAACCATTGGGACCCCGCGTAGACCCACACTCACACGGAAGGCTCGCACAACGAAGAACAAGACACAAGAAAAGGCTACGAGGATGGCCTGGTAAAAATCAAGAGAAAACCCAAGGAGCAGCGAACCTCTCGACCCACATGTCCAAAACAAGGGACAAAATGGCGGCAGCGGCGACCCACCAAATCCCCCAGGCGAAAAAACACACTTCGAGCATCAAACAATTGTGGGACGCAGAGGCAGCGACAAGCCCAAGAGGCGTAGGAAACAATCCAGGCCCGAAACATCAGAAAACCAGCACAGAAGTAGCAATGGCGACCTGCAAGGAGGACATGCAGAACTGGTTCAAGGAGTTCCAGGACCATTTTGTGGTCTCTTTTCAAATGCAGTTTCATATCTTCTTTCAAAGTTTCAAAGAGAGTGTACAGGAACTAAACCTGAACATTGCCAAACTGGAGGAAAGGACGGACACAGTATAAAGGGGGCCGTTCAGGAGATGGAAGAGAACTCAAAACAAACCGAAAAAGTTTTGGAACACCTGGCACGCCTGACACACAACATGGAGATACAATCCGAGGACCAGGGGAAATGCTCACAAAGGACCAATGCCAGAATCAAGAACCTCTCGGAAAAATTGAGGACAAAGACTTGAAAAACAGGCCCCAACAGATCTTCGCAGAGGTCTTGGCAGATGACTCAACAGCTATGGTCCAAATCGCCTGGATTCACAGAGTAGGCCCTCGCAGAATGGGAGGACCAGGGGTACGTCCCCGTGATGTTCTGGTGGATATCCCCTCTTATGAACAAAAAGAGAAAATCTTGCAGAAAGCAAGGCTTGCGGATCAGGTCAGGATTAACGGAGAAGAGGTGCAACTCTACCAGGACCTAGCACAGCCCACACTACAAAAGAGAAAAGGTAGATGGGCCCAATAGTGAGAGACCTAACTTCTAAGCAAACAAGATACAAATGGACATCCCCCTTCGGACTGCTCTTCACATGGGAAGGACGTCAACATAGAATTACCACATGTGAAGAGGGAGAGCTAATTTTGAACCTACAAGGATATGGCAGAGGGACAAGGGAGGGACAACATAGATGAGACATAACCCGCAGGAAGCCATGGGAATGGAAGATGGTCACAAGCAATGGTAGAGCGGCCAAAAAGAAGTGAAAGGACGGAATGGCAAGAGACAGAGAACACTGAAACACAGGGTGGACATGTAAGAAAGGGTTTGGTGACATAAGGGGGACCCCAGGGTGGGGATAAAGATCGAAACTGTCAGAAGGAGCAAGCGGCCCAGGGGGGCAAGAAGGGAGGGACACAGTCAATGGATCACTTAGTGGGGTTTAGAACTCCCTGCGACGATTACTTGAGAGGTCATAGGACCAGGAGTGGCAGACATCTTGTCCAAGCGATCCTAGGAACCTGGGCCCTCCTCAGGGTGTAAGGGAAGGGTGGTCGGGGGACAAAAGTTGGGGAGAGATGGGTGAGGGGGGAGTTCATGATGGGGAGAGAGGGAGCGGTGTAGATACAGGACTCTGAAAACAAATACAACAAGTATACCAGGAAGATAGGATGGCACCATTAAAAAAATACTGTTATATAATGTGAGGGGCCTAAACACCCCAAGCAAGAGGAACCAAGTCGAACAACTGACTAAGGGGATGAAGGTGGACATAATAATGTATCAAGAGAGACCTATAAAAAAAACAGACTAGCGACACTTGTAAGAGGGTTCTCACAGATATATCAACCAAACGCAGGGGAGAAAAGGCGAGGTAATGATTGCTATACAGGACGGGAGGGGAATACAGGTGCAGGGGACACTAGCAGATATGGAAGGACACTACCTCTTCCTGAATATTGCATATGGGAACAGAAAAATGACTCTAGCCCAATATACGCCCCGAATATGGGGCAAGACTGGTTCCTGAGGGGGACTCTCTCAACCCTAGAGGGATTCACTACGGGCAAGGTGGTCTTTACAGGGGATTTCAACTAAGCTTGGGACCCACAGTTGGACAGGAGCAATACCACACATTGTATGGCATTGAAACAGAAAATGGAGATATGAGCTCTTCATGATATATGGAGGTCGCTAAGGGGACAGGCGCTCCGTCTCCCTATCGGATCATGCCCCGATTATAGCAATATTTGACCTAGGACACATTAAAGGGGGACTGTGGAAGTGGATATTTCCTGCAGAACTCCTGCATGATCGGGTTACTGTACACTCCATCAGGGACAAGATTGAACAATATTTCCCTGATAACGACACAGGAGAAACGCCACTGGGCTTTGTCTGGGACACATTTAAAGCGGGATTAAGGGGGGGGGGCCCTAATAGCCTTAAAAAGCAGGGAGGGGCAAACAGAAATGCAGATGGGAGGAAGAACTAGAAGGGAAATTGAGAGAGATCCAAGAAGAAATATCCAAGAAACCAAGTGAGAAACTGCAGTTAGCACTGAGAAACGTACAGGGCTAACTAGGTGCCCTGCATAGCAAACGTGCAGAGAAATCTCTGCTATACCAAAAACACTAGTACTATATAAGAGCAAATAGGGCAGACAAACTCCTCGCAAGGCAACTGAAGACCAGGGAAAAGAATAGAACAGTAATGAAACTCCAGGACAAAAAGAGTCAGGAGAAGACTAAAGATGAGGACATGGGGGGAGATCTTCAGGGAATACTATCAAACACTATAGACATCTGACAACCCCACAGGGGAAAGTCAGGACGAATATTTAGAGAACCTCCCCCTCGACCAGTTCTCATAGGAGGAAAAGGAATTACTACAAGGAGACATAACACTGAAAGAAGTGAAGAAAGCAATACAAAACTTAACGAGGAACAAAGCTCCGGGCCCATATCGCTACCTGGACATTTTCTACAGAACTTTCTTGAATATTCTGGCCCCAAGATCAACTAAGCTGTACAACACATTCAAGACACAAGGCAATATTACCATAACAATGCACGAGGCAAAATTGGTAGTTTTCCCCCAAGCAGGGTAAAAATCTAGAACTCCCTGGATCAAATCACCCAATTGCGCTCATACACCTAGATGCAAAGTTATATACAAAGGTACTGGCCGAGAGAATCACACACTTATTCCCATCACTTGTAGCACAAGATCAGTCGGGGTTCATACCGACAAAGCAGACATTTGATAATACACATGGAGTCTGTCAACTAATGGAAAAAATGGAATTGACACAAACACCGGCTATACTAGTCTCACTGGACGCAGAGAAAGTGTTTGACAGGGTGGAGTGGACACAACTATTCCATACTATGGAACTAATGGGTTTTGGTCAGAACTTCCTGGAAATGGTAAAGGTGAACTATTGCACACCTCAGATGCGGGTGGCCGTAAATGGAATACTCTCGGGGCCAGTGAGGGGAACAAAACAAGGGTGTCCACTATAACTGTTAATATATGCAGTCTTTTTGGAGCCACTACTGGCCAAGATCCGAGAGGCGGATGAGGTGAAGGGGATAAAAATGGCAGTACTGGAACAAAAAACTATTGCCTTCGCAGACGACATGCTGGTAGCACTGACAACCCCTGAAAGCTCCCGACCAGCGCTTATGAAGGAATTGCAAAGGTGCGGGGAAATCTCAGGTCTCAAAATCAATAGCCAAAAAACAGACATACTAAACTTAACAGCAAACACGATACAATAGAGAGATTGACCAAAACATTGCATTTACGAATGGCGAAAGAAGGGATAACATACTTGGGGCTAACACTGGCACCCTCATTAAACTTAATGTATAAAGCTAACTTTCCGAACCTGTTAGAAAAAATCAAAATAGACATCAGAAAATGGAACCCACTAATGACATCCTGGTGGGGGCGCATGTTAGCAACTAAAATGGTGGTTTTACCAAAAGTACATTAACACTTCCAGGCCCTGCTGATTCTAATACCAAACATGTTTTTTAAAACTCTGAATAAAATAACAAAGACGTGTATATATAGAAGCACAAACTACAGAAAGTTGCGATGCCCACGCTGACGGCACCAAGAAATCAGGGAGGCCTGGCACTCCCCCATTTCCGTAGGTACTACGAGGCGGCCCAGCTGCGGGTGGTAAAGGAATGGGTAGTGGATACCACATTTGGGCAAAATAGACAGGGCGCTGGCAGAGTCCCCTCTTTCAGGGCTGCTATGGTTAAAGGAACAATTCAGACACCCTAACAATAAGATCAGCGAGGTGGTGGGAGTGGCATTGCACTATGGGTTGTAGCCATCAAGAGAGGGGCACTGTCAAATCAGTCCTCCCCTTTCTCCTGATGTTCGTCCAACTGAGGATGGACATAGCAACATATAAAAAATGGACAAAAGCAGGTTGCAGGACGATAAGGGACATGTACCAGGGGCAAAGCATAATAACATTTCAAGAATGCAAACAGTCCCCGGGGATAACAAACAAGGACATCTTCAAGCACACTCAACTTAAGCACTTCATTATGTCCCCAAATATAAGGTAGGCAGCTACAAGACAGCTGACGCCCTTTGAGCTATACATGACGACAAGCACTGGTTCGGAGAAGCTGGTCAAGAATCTCTATAGATTTTTAAAAACAGATAGGGGAGGTGATAAGGTAGAACTATATGGTGAAATGGGAAAAGACGCTGGGAGAAAGAATTACCAGGAAACAATGGGAGTATATATGGGGAATCATTCCAAAACTGACATGCTCAATACAAGTAAGAGAAATTTGGCAAAAAGTGCTACTCCACTGGCGCTACACGCCCGAGAGACTTCACGCAATGTTCCCTGCGACTACGGACAAGTGCTGGAGGGGGTGCACGGTAAAAGGGGACTAGAAGCATATATGGTGGAGCTGGTCGGTGATACAGCAATTCTTAAATGGGTTGAGGGAAAAGGCAGGCAAGATGGTAACGGGCTCCGAGCATCTTAAGGAAAGGGTCTGGATAGCGGGATGTGGAAACCCGTCCAGGGGGGCCTCACAAGGTCTCGGAAAAGGTGCTTTATGATTTTGGTAATAGCAGCATGGCTAGTGATAGCCCAACAATGGAAGAAAAGAACGGCACCCACAATTTATGAATGGCTGCAAAAGGTTTTGATAGAATGGGAAACTTATAGGCTCCAAGGCGCCCAAGAGTCTTTTATGAGAGAATGCCGCACTTATTAACATATCTACAAAGTGACTACTTGCAACAATGGTGCCCGCACAACATCAGAATAATGGACATCATTTATTAAGCAACGGACCTATCCCAGAGACTGGTATTCTACACTCAGGGGATGGGGACGGGGGTTGGGTTTTGTTTAAGAAACCATTGTGATAATGTAAGGCTATGGGGAAAAAAAATCTTTAAAAAAAAAAGATGATTTAAACCTTGATCTGTTAGTATTTCTTTGGGAAAATCCACCCTAGAGAAATACGGTAGAAGATGTTTTAGGATCTGCTGAGTGGTATTATTTTGCATGGGAAAAGCCTCTGGATATTGGGTTGCATAATCTAGGATCACCAGGACATACCTGTTCCCCAATTTAGATGTGTCCAGAGGTCCTTTTATGTCCATACCAATTCTAGAATGGAGGACTTCTATGATCGTCAAGGGATTAAGAGGGGCAGATACTGGGATGAATGGGCTGGTCTTCTGGCATATTTTGCAGGATTGTATGAATGTTTTCATATCGGCGTGGATAACTGGCCCGTAAACTGGGTTTCAACGTGTCCCAAATGCTCTCCTGTGAGATGGGAGTATGTGATCTCTAGCACAACCTTTTGTTGGCTTTTAGGTATTACTAGATGGGTCTTTATAAAAACCTTCTGGGGAGGTTCTCTTTGGTAACGTAACCCAAGTTTTAAGAAGAAAAAGGGACTTCCCTTCTCTAAGCCTTCCTCTTCTGGGATTGCTTGTAAAAAAGCTTCAGCGAAGACTGGATCATTTCGCTGGGCAAAGGCTAGGTCGGGATAGATGGTCTGTTCTTCTCCTTTGATTGCTTCAATGTTAAGAGATTTATCAGCTTTGCCAAAGACTAAGTTACCTCTCTCTGTTTCATCTGGTTTGCTTTCTTTAAACTGAGGGAACAGAGCTCTTTCCAAAGTTCCCTGCACAATTTGGTCTCCCCAACGTACCTCAAAAGGGACTTCGCCATGATTCTGGAAGAGAACCTTCACGTGTCCCCTGAAGTCGGGGGTCAATAAGGCCCGCTAAAACATCTATCCCGAACTTCCATGCTAACCAAATTTTAGGGCTTATCGTATGTAACACCCTGGAGGGGTTATGAAAACCAAGTCTGTATGAATCATTCCTCTTTTCCCATGGGGTATAATAGCTTCACTACTGCTACAGATATCAAACCCCATTGATTCCTTGGTGGCACTGCAAGGGTTAGAGGCTCTCTGACTAAGCTTTTGAAATTGTAGAGTTCCCCTATGTGTTTCAATTGAGTCACATCCCATTTCTGACACCATATGTAAGGAACTCGTGGTGGCAACAGTAAAGACAGACACAAGTGATCACAGTTCAAGGGTGTTTATTAAACTAACCCAAAGGTGGGAACCTCATAAACCACTGGCACCTAGAGGTAAGGCCATAACATAAAACAGAAAGTGGTACCTGGGTGATGAAGGAAAAACTGATGAGAGAGAAAGGAGGATATATATATATATATATATTATTATTTTATTTTATTCTGATTTAAGTATAAAAATATCAAAATCATTGAACATTTTTAATTAATTCTTTCTTAAAACAAGACATCCTAACATCATTCAGTCATTCATTCAAACTAATATAATTCGTAAAACATTTCATTATTTTACAATAAAAATCCAATTTGATTCCACTGTAATTCAAACAGTTGTTCACTCTTCACTCCAAACAAAGGTATCGACTATCGGTGCCCAACAGCATAAGTCTTCTTTAAAAACAGGGCTTCCTAGTTGACAAATAGTTTCGACTTGACAGATTGTGTTTGTCTTCATCAGGATAGGTGAACATTAACAAGATTCTAAAAACAAAGTAGATACAATACAATTAAGATACCAACTCCTGTTCTTTCTCACTCAATTTGTCCAACAATGTTATAGGTCAAAACTAGGGGAGCACCGTGAGTAGTTAGCCTCTTACCCAAAAGTTAAGCCAAAGGTGGGGACCCTCTAAATAAGATCAGTCCTAGACTTCGCCAAATGTATAGTTACGGCAAATATTCTTGAAAACTACAGCATACCTATACGTAGAGTTTCACTGGTCATTCCGGACCACTTGTTTGTTTAGGGTCAGTGGTCACCAAGAAAATCATTAAGTCTTAAACACTATTCCTTAATGCAATAGCTCCGTACGCAATCCCACATCCCCACACCCTAAATATGCCGTAGTTCACTCACAAAGATATATCACACGAACAATACCTGCACAAGCCAGGTGATTCGCCGTATGACTTAGACTCCAGAACCTCTGGAAAAGTTAAATGGTAATAATTCCCCGAATTGGGTCTAATAAGGAAAAAGTAAAAAATAAAAAATAAGTTCCATGCCAAGCCGCGGTGTAAACGCGGAAACATCATCTGTCTCAATTGTTTAGAAAAACAAGTGAAGGAAAAAATACCTTCAATCTGAAAACTTTTTATTCCAAACATACATTCCGGTCCAGCAATGTGTCCAATGGTACTTCTCTTAAAAAAAGAAGACGGACAAAACCGGAGAACCGTAATATAAGTAAATATTAAAGATCAGAACAATAAAAACGCTGTGTTGATGGCGAAAAACAAAGGTACATATTACCTATTGAAATGTCCTCTCGTTCAAGCACCCACTTCGAGTGCGATGTAATTGAGGAGAAAAATAGAAGTAAACACTTCTTCCAAAGTCGCGGGGACCGCTGGCTTGGAAATCCAATCTGCAATTGCAAAAGATCCGAACGAAAAGTGAGCGCGTATCTCTCACTTATAAACAAAACAGACGTGCAGCCAGGGCTAACGCCTTACTTCAAAGCCTGCCAGGATCCCGGCTCAAGACAGGAAGCGAATACACATCCGGGGTTCGGGGACCAGGAATTCGGCTACCGTCCGTCTTTTATTACAGCCGTTCCATTACTAGAGACAAACAAGGGACCACGCTTCTGACGAACGCGTCATAGGAACTCCATATAGGAAAACCATCCCATAATGTTTTATTCCAAAACCTAGCATGGAACAGCGTTTACTCCACAAACGGAGATAAAGGCGGCACCGCTCTGGTTACCATATTCAACTCGGATGGTTTAGTATACAGGGAACGCATCGGCAAAAAAATGGCTTGCTGTATTCCCTGTTAGAAAAAAGAATTTGCATATTGCATACTATCATAATTTTACATTTAAAAAGAAAAAGTACAACCTCTAGCCACTTGAGAAAGATTATCTGTTCGTATTGTTTAGGTATAAGGGAAAACAACTTGGTGTTTTCCCTGCTCGAATAAGGAGAATGTCCTAAGCATGCCTTTTATAAAAAACTACCTTTTATAAAAAAAAGTGAAAATACAGACTCAACCAACTGATGGCTAAATATCATAGAGACAGCTTGCCAATACACAGCCCGAAGTATAGAATCGGTTCCATTCTTCTTGCTGATTCAAGCCTCTAAATAAGCTTTTAGTATGATATATCCACCACTGCTCCTTTTGTGATAGACATGCCTCAGTATTGAAGGCATCTGTGCCAGAAACTTTTTCTAAAACCCACCATTTAAGATTAGAACAGGACAAATGGCCGCACCTTTAGTTATGCATTTTTTAGAAATGAAAAATAGCCTAGAAGACTTAAAATGGTGGGTTTTAGAAAAGGTTTCTGGCACAGATGCCTTCAATACTGCGGCACATCTATCACAAAAGGAGCAATGGTGGATATATCATACTAAAAGCTTAATTAGAGGCTTGAATCAGCAAGAAGAATGGAACCGATTCTATACTTCAGGCTGTGTATTGGCAAGCTGTCTCTATGATATTTATCCATCAGTTGGTTGAGTCTGTATTTTTGCTTTTTTTTTATAAAAGGTAGTTTTTTGTAAAAGGCATGCTTAGAACATTCTCCTTATTCGAGCAGGGAAAACACTAAGTTGTTTTCCCTTTATCCTAAACAATACAAACAGATAATCTTTCTCAAGTGGCTAGAGGTTGTACTTTTTCTTTTTAAATGTACAATTATGATAGTATGCAATATGCAAATTCTTTTTTCTAACAGGGAATATACCAAGCCATTTTTTTGCCGATGCGTTCCCTGTATACTAAACCATCCGAGTTGAATATGGTAACCAGAGCGGTGCCGCCTTTATCTCTGTTTGTGGAGTAAACGCTGTTCCATGCTAGGGTTTTGGAATAAAACATTATGCAATGGTTTTCCTATATGGAGTTCCTATGCCAGGTTCGTCAGAAGCGTGGTCCCTTGTTTGTCTCTAGTAATGGAACGGCCGTAATAAAAGACGGACTGTAGCCGAATTCCTGGTTCCCGAACCCCAGATGTGTATTCGCTTCCTGTCTTGAGCCGGGATCCTGGCAGGCTTTGAGGTAAGGCGTTAGCCCTGGCTGCACGTCTGTTTGTTTATAAGTGAGAGATACGCGCTCACTTTTCGTTCAGATCTATTGCAATTGCAGATTGGATTTCCAAGCCAGCGGTCCCCGCGACTTTGGAAGAAGTGTTTACTTCTATTTTTCTCCTCAATTACATCGCACTCGAAGTGGGTGCTTGAACGAGAGGACATTTCAATAGGTAATATGTACCTTTGTTTTTCGCCATCAACACAGCGTTTTTATTGTTAAGATCTTTAATATTTACTTATATTACGGTTCTTCGGTTTTGTCCGTCTTCTTTTTTTAAGAGAAGTACCATTGCACACATTGCTGGACCGGAATGTATGTTTGGAATAAAAAGTTTTCAGATTGAAGGTATTTTTTCCTTCACTTGTTTTTCTAAACGATTGAGACAGATGATGTTTCTGCGTTTACACCGCGGCTTGGAATGGAACTTATTTTTTATTTTTTACTTTTTCCTTATTAGACCCAATTCGGGGAATTATTACCATTTAACTTTTCCAGAGGTTCTGGAGTCTAAGTCATACGGCGAATCACCTGGCTTGTGTGCAGGTATTGTTCGTGTGATATATCTTTGTGACTGAACTACAGCATATTTAGGGGGTGGGGATGTGGGATTGGGTACGGAGCTATTGCATTAAGGAATAGTGTTTAAGACTTAATGATTTTCTTGGTGACCACAGACCCTAAACAATCCGGAATGACCAGTGAAACTCTACATATAGATAGGTATGCTGTAGTTTTCACAAATATTTGCCGGAACTATACATTTGGCGAAGTCTAGGACTGATCTTATTTAGAGGGTCCCCACCTTTGGCTTAACTTTTGGGTAAGAGGCTGACTACTCACGGTGCTCCCCTAGTTTTGACCTATAACATTGTTGGACAAATTGAGTGAGAAGGAACAGGAGTTGGTATCTTAATTGTATTTTATCTACTTTGTTTTTAGTATCTTGTTAATGTTCACCTATCCTGATGAAGACAAACACAATCTGTCAAGTCGAAACTATTTGTCAACTGGGAAGCCCTGTTTTTAAAGAAGACCTATGCTGTTGGGCACCGATAGTCGATACTTTGGTTTGGAGTGAACAACTGTTTGAATTACAGTGGAATCAAATTGGATTTTTATTGTAAAATAATGAAATGTTTTACGAATTATACTAGTTTGAATAAATGCATGGTGTTAGGATGTCTTGTTTTAAGAAAGAATTAATTAAAAATGTTCAATGATTTTGATATTTTTATACTTAAATCAGAATAAAATAAAATAATGATTTAATATATATCTCCTCCTTTCTCTCTCGCATCAGTTTTTCCTTCATCACCCTTGTACCAAGGGTGTTTATTAAACTGCATGCAGGTTGGAAAAAAGCCTAATCTTAACTTGGTTCTAAGATGGGAGCAAGCGTAAAACCATCAAATGTACATAAGGCAGTACCAGTGATGTTGTGTCAAATAAAAAAGGGCCCACACCAAGAAACCTATTGCCAAACCATCCAACTAATACAAAAAGGGTGTGGGATGGTTTTCATGAAAAGAAAGAAGTGTTCACAAATAATATGCAAGGATGTGGTATCTTGGTTCTCCCTTCCCCACGTTTTGAGCACGGGGTAAAATGGGAACTTGGAGCACAGCACACACTCGAGCTTCCCTAGTATGAGTCGACAGTTCTGTTCCAGTTTATCAGGAGCCTCGATGGCCAAGTCTTGTTTCTCTTGAAAGTCTCTTGCCTTCGAGAGCCTGACGTATTCAAGCAACAATCTTGGTTCAGGGTCCTCATCTCACCATCCTTCTCTTTGGCCGGCGCCTGCGGTCCCTCATTAACTTCCTCCGCACCCCTGCTACTCCTCCTTTGACTTTCTCTGTCCCCCCTCAGACTGGTGTACCCTGCCCCTATAGCCCTCCTCAGAAAACCTTCAAAGGCGGAGATCTCTTGCATCTAGCCTCACCTAATACTCGTTCTGCCATCACACACTCTCCCGCCATCTGCCTCCTCCTTGAAGACCATGACCTCGATATTCTTGCTCTTACTGAGACATGGTGCGAGGCCAGCTCAGTCACTGTTTTTGACTCACTTCTCCCTGATGGCTATAAAATCATCTCTAAGCCTCGCCCTAACCCTGCTAGCGGTCGGATTGCTCTGATCTTCCCTGAGTGGGTTTCTTCTTCCCTCATACCCACCTAGCCTTACTCTTCCTTTGAGAACCTGGTTTGCAACTTGGCCATCTCTCCCACCTTCTATGTCACCAGTGCCACCATCTACAGGCTACTTCGGTCTACCACAGTCTTCATCTCTGAATGGGCTAATTTCTTCTCTTTTTGCTCGCAACCACCACCAAACTCCTTCCCATGGGAGATTGTAACATCCACCGTGACTTCTCAATCACAGCATCCACTCTCTTCCCTCACCTCTGCACTCCACTCTCCCTCTCAATTCTCGCCTCTGGTCCTTCCCATTTGGCTGGACACACTCTTGATGCCTTCATCCACGCCGATCTGTCACTCTCCTCCCTGCTGATCACCCCACTCTCCTGATCAGATCACTCTCTCCTCTCACCTGGGTCCTCTCGGCCCTCTGACTGTGCCTCCCCCAGCCACGCCAACCCTGTTCATGAACATCCGTCCGATGAAACGAGTGTCATCTGCTGCCTTTGCATCTATCTTCACCCCCTCTCTCCCTACTGCAGACTCTATCTCTGACTCTGCTCTCGACAACCTCCATCTTGCCATTACTAATACCCTTGACATTCTTGCCCCAGTCATGAGGATCCGCTTGACACATGCATCTAAGCGTAACACCTGGTACGTCTCAGTACTTGCAGCCCTGAAGCGTGAGTGCAGAGCTGCGGAACGGAAGTGGCAGACCTCAGACTCACCCTCTGGCCTGTCGCCTGCTCCAAAGGCAATACATACTCTCCATCTGCACCACAAAAAGGGCCCACATCCAGGCCTGTGTCTGTGGTGCATCCAACAACACTGCTGTATTCTTTATAACCTGTAGGTTTCTAGCCAACCCCTCTGCAGTCTGTTCCTTGCCACTTCCCTCCCAGGCCCTTTGCATTGCACTGGTCACACACTTAACTGCAAAAACTCAGGACATCCTGAGCACCCTTCCTACCCCTTCCCCCTCTCCCTTGCCTTCTATGGCCTCTCCTCTTCCGTCTGCCTTTCTCTCCTCCTTCTCTTATCACACCTGATGAGTTCACAAGAGTTGTCTGCGCCATGAAGGTCTCCTCCAAACAGGTTTCCCCCTGCTCCTCCAGAATGTAACGCTTTCCTGAACTCTGCCGGAACACCACTTAAACAATTCTCAAAAGGACTCTTCTTTGCTAGCGATGGATTTCTTCTCAAGACTTTTCTACTACTGTGATGTTCTCCTATAGTGACACACAGAAAGTTCCCTCAGTGAAGAGATTCCAAGTTTACTGAATTAGTGCAAGGTGAACTTGATTTGCGGATTCTCATTCAGACACTCTCACTCCTTTACCTTCTGTTCTTTTATGGTGGGCTCTCCATCCTGCTTCTGCGCAGGGGCGCTTGTTCTGAAGATCTTAAAATGGATGGACTCTACTTATGGTGAGTATGGAAGGTTCAATCTATAATTATATATATATATTTTTGGCAGGGTGAAGGCACTAGCACTAAAACTTCCTGGAGAGAGTTATAGGAGACTGGGAAGGAGAACCTCTACAGGTAAGTGTGCATGGGCTATGCTGTGGTTAATATGAGGGTGAGGAGTAACCTCTATTGACTATTACAGTGAAAATAAATGCTGCAACTAGATGACTACGCCACCCTGCTAAAATTGACACTAATCCTAAATAGGTATCTATTTATAAAGCCTTCTGTAGCAGAGCTGAGCTACGTGTGAATCACTGGCAGGGAATGACTGAATGCAAAGGTAACACGGAGGAGCATACCATGTGAAGCGGCGTGTTCGTGACTGAATGCGTTAAAAAAAAAGGAAAAATAAACACAGCCAAGAGCGTGGCTCAGAGCGCTGTGAGGTAATGAACTGCACCAGAAAAGCTATGGCAATGTTTGCATCACGGAGCAGCGTACTGCGTGGTAACCCATAATGTGAACGGCAAGTCTTGGCACTAAACCCCGCTGAGACACAACAATTACTAATAGTATGGCAGTTCAAAAATGACTACTGTAATGTAAATGATACTTGCTGCGGACAGCTGTTGACAGGAATAATGATACTTGCTGCAGACAACTGCTGACAGGAATTCTGCTCGGAAAATTGGCAGTATCTGAGGAGACGTGAATATGGCTCAGCAACTGAAGTGGAAACTAGACAAATACTTGAGATGGGAAATCTAGGCTGACAGGAACTAACGCTATGGGAAGCCGTTAGGAAAAATATACTAGAATTACACTGTGACCAGAACGGACCTACGGTAAGCGTTCACTGCAAAGGCAGAACGACGCAAAGCGCAGATTACAAGAGGGGAGGGGCTTAAATAGGGAATGAGAAAAAACACCTAGACCTGCACTGAAACAGCCAGAAGGACAATTAGACAGCAATGTTTGATAGTCAGGAAGTGACTACCTCATAGCTTCCCCTTAACACTGTAATGCCCACACTCAATCCATGAATGATAAGCAGAAGACCAAGTCATCTTGGAGACCTTCCTGGGGACTTTTGCAGTGATCATGACATAGAACCATTAAGAACAATATTGGCGCCCTTGTCCCTGCACTGGATCTTTCCCCTGCTCCCTCAAGCACTCCTTTGTGCGCCCCCTCCTGAAAAACCTCTGCAGACACGTCTTGTCCAGCCAACTACTGCCCCATATCTATCACCCCCCTTCCTATGGAAACTCTTGAAGAACCTGGTCTTCCCCCAACTTCCCCAGCACACTGAACTTGTTGGTTGCTTCCACAACCGTCAATCTGGATTCCGAGCATCAAGAGGCATGGAAACTGCTCTTCTGAATGCCCGCGAGGAACTGCTTGCTTCTCTTGATTCTAACTCTCCAGCTGTTCTCATTCTACTTGATCTCTCCTCTGCATTTGATACAGTCAACCACTCCATCCTCATAAAAAGACTCCATGATACCCTAGGTATCTCGGAGCGGCCACTGGACTGGCTGACCTCCTTCCTCATTGACTGTCCGTCCCAGGTTATTCTGGCATCTTTCTCCTCCCCCACCTCTAGCTCCAACCTTTCTTCCTGGCTCTTTAACAAATACCTTGCTCCGCTTGCACACCTCATTTCCACCTTCTCCCCAAACCTCCAGTGTTAGGCAGATGACTGTTACGCTCACCTGGTCTCTGCGTGGCCGTTGGGGCATGGTTGGAGCCCTCCTTCGGCTTGGCTCCCCTGTATCGGCTGTCTTCCCCAGCTGCTGCGGAGTATGCTGTTCTGGATGCTGGTATTGCCCCTGGGAGGAAATGAGAGGCAATCAGAATGTCGTGGATGTGTTACGAATTCCCTCGACCCTTTTGTGCCAAAACGTAGTGCGCAGGAGTTTTCCCATGCAAGCTCACCTGTTATGTTGTAATGCTGAGCTCTCTGTCCTGCTTCCTTCAGCAAGGGCGCCTAGAGAGGGCCTAGTTGCTTCACTGGCCCGCGAAAGTGGCGATCCAGACCAGCTGTGACCAATCCACTTGAAAGGTAAGTCTTTGGTTATGGTTATTGTTTGTTTATAATAATGTCCTTGGCTATGAGTCTTTCAAATGGATTGTGTCCTCCCACATATTCCTCATCTTAGATATATTTGCCAGCTTGCTGCTTCTGTTGGAAAGAATTGCGCCAGAGAGCGCTTTGCTCGAGGCCGCGTAGCTTGGTCCCTCAAAGGCCGCCGTTGAGCGTCGACGTCATCCGTCGTATAAAGGCCTCGAGCCGCGCCCGTTGGTTCAGTTCCATTTTTCTGAGCTTCTGCTTTGTGTATCGAAACGGCGCGTCAGTTTTCTCATCGAGAAATGTCTTCTTCCTCAACTCCAACAACACCCAAGACGGGTTTTAAAATGTGTCTGAAATGCGGAAGAAAGATGTCCATTACGGATCCTCACCGCAACTGTCTTTGGTGCCTTAGTCCTGATCACTGAGTCGAAGAGTCCGGTTCGTGTCAGGCGATGTCGAACAAGGCTCTTAAGGAACGTCAAGGTAAGCTAACGGCAGGGGAAGAGTCTTTCAAGTATGCAAAAAGACTAAAAGACTCGGGAGAATCGAGAAAAAAATCTCGTCATGAGTCGAGGCGATCGAGGTCGAAAAGTCGCTCAAGGAAGTCCTCTTCATCGAAAAAATCAAAAAAGCAATGTCTTAGATCTTCGTCCTCTTCTTCTTCCTTGCCCGACAGAAGGTTAATTTCTTGGCCTTCTAAACATGATTCCCCAAAAAATGGGAGGCCTTTAGTGCTTCAATGTTAAAAATGTTTGAGAAGGCGGCCCAACCCCCTCAAAAAAGTTGCGTGAAGAGCATGCCCCTGTCCACTCTAAAAGTGACAGAGGGAAATCTAAAACGTCTCACACTAAATCTGTCAAAAAATAGAGGACGTCCTCGGACGATGATTCTCCAGTACCTCATGAGACTATAAAAAAAACTTTGGTGCATAAATCGAGGTTGCCAGAGGACAATATGGCATCCTATTCGTCAAAGTCAGCTATCGACTCGACATGTCCTTCGACAAATTCGTCGAAGCCAAAAGTGACGTTGATACCTTTTGGCATCGATGCCTTACTCGACATCAAAGCCCTCCTCGATGACCTCAGGGATTCCTTCGAGCATATTGAAGCCATTGTCGATTCCGTCGACGCCTTTGTCGGGGAAATCTTTTATACTGGTTCCCAAGACAACAACTATGGCTAAAACTAGGTCTGTTCCACCTTTACCAGAAACGTTTTTCCCCCCTCAGCCCAGGCAGGAATTTTTAAAATCTATGTCTGCTATTTTTGAGGAACAAACCTCTGATGAGGAGATTACATCAGCTGGTCGATTTGGGACAAGAGAGGTCCCTGAGGAACTAGTAGATCCTAATTCAAAAATGACAGACCTTTAGGACTGCCTACAATCGGCCAGTGGCATAGATACGTCACCTGAGGTACATTTTGAAAGACCTGACTCCACTGACCATGCTGAACCGGGGTATAGGATCCTTATGGGAAGAGTGATAGATTTTATGGGGTGGAAGTCGGTGTCTCCAAGATATGACCATGATATTATGATATTATTGATGAAGGACCTCAGAAAGACCCAGTCCTTCCTTTCCACAAAGCTCTTCAAAAGAGAGTTATGACAAATTGGGAGACCCCTGAGTCTTTACCAGCTGTAAACAAGAAATTTGTAGGAAAGTATAGACCTGATCCTTCGGATCCAGAGTACTTGTCAAAACACCCTCCACCTGAGAGTGTGGTGATTTAAGCTGCGACTGCAAATAGACAATCGGCTTATCCCTCCATGCCCCCTGACAGGTACGACAAATAAATTGACCCCTGGGCAAGGAAAGCTTTTACTTCCGGTAGTATGGCCCTTAAATCTACTAATGTGACTTGTACATTAGCAAGGTTTACATACACCCTGTGGAGCTGTTTAGATGTAGCGGCTAATCACATTCCGGAGGGTGAGGAGCGGGATGGTTTCCTGGTGATAGTAAAGGATGAAACGAGGGTCTCAAGTCCGGACTGGATACTGCAGTGAGTATAAGCAGATCCATGGCATCTAGCGCAGTCTTGCATAGATTCACATGGCTAAGTAAATCTGGCTTTGCATCTGATGTACAGTCCAGATTACTTAATATGCCCTTTGACGGTTTGAGGTTGTTTGGCAGAAAGGCAGACGAGAGCTTGGAGAAGCTGCAGCCCTCGAAAGCGGCAGCAAAATCACTCAGCGCCGCTATAAGGCAACCTCAGCAACACTCTTACGCAGGCTCATCTTCCTGGAAGAGTGGCCCGTTTCGCTTCTATTCCTCTTTTGGAAAAGGGAGAAGGCAGGCCAGTCAGAGAGGACAACAAAGAAAACCCTTTCGTGGTGGAAAAGGGAGAGGCGCTAGGTCAGCCACAGCAGCGCTACTACCTCTTCAGCCACTGCAAAGCACGTTGAGGTCTTAACCCACAAGACCCCGGTGGGAGGCAGAATGACTCAATATCTGGACGAATGGCGGGGCATTACGTCAAGTGTCTGGGCACTAGAGATAGTGACCCATGGTACTGTCTTACTTTTCATCAAAGACATCAAGATCATCCACCGCTAGCCAACTCTGAAGAAATTCCAGACCCGCTCCTTCTGCAGATGATTTTAACCCTGCGGGAGAAAGGTGCAATAGAAAATGTAACTGTAGCGGAGAGGAACAAGGGTTGGTACTCCCCTTATTTTCTCATTCCCAAAAAGGACGGAGTATTGAGAACCATCTGGGACTTGAGAAATTTGAACAAATTCCTCAGGAAGGACAAGTTCAAGATGGTGACCCTTTTTCAGATCCTTCAGGCTCTTCAGCTTCAGGACTGGCTGGTTTCATTGGACCTTCAGGATGCTTACTTTCATGAACCAATCCATCTCAAACAGAGTACCTGAGGGTTGCAATGGGCGGATCTCACTATCAGTTTCAAGTTCTACCATTTGGGCTGACCTCCGCCCCGAGGGTCTTCACCAAACTAATGGTGGTGGTGGCAGTGAGTCTCAGGAGGGAGGGGATTCATATCTACCCTTACCTGGACGATTGGCTAATCAGGGCAAATTTCCCCGAACGGGCCCAGGAACATCTAGCCATGACCTGTCACTTCTTACACAAACTGGGCTTCTCCCTCAGTTACAAGAAGTCACAAATGATTCTGAGCCAAAGACTCCAATTCATTGGAGCGGTCCTGGACACCACCTCAGGGAAAGCCTCGCCTCCTGAGGAAAGAGCTTATCACATTCTGCATATGGTAACGAAATTTCAGAATGCCCAACATCTACCGGCGTTCGACTTCCTATGGTTGCTAGGCCTCACGTTATCCTGCATGTTTCTGGTGCCAGAGGCTCGACTGAGGATGAGATCCCTGCAATGGGCCCTCAGGATGCAATGGTCCCAGTTTTCAGGGGAGATGTCAGATCTCCTACAAATCCCATCCAAGGTGGCTCAAGATCGCCTATGGTGGGCTCACAAGGAGAATATCCTCAGAGGGGAACCTTTTTGGCAACCATGGCCGGATATAACTGTAGTGACGGATGCCTCACTCACAGGGTGGGGGGCCCACACCAGGGAAAAAATGTCCTGATAATGACGGACAACACAGTGGCCATGTACTACCTCAAAAAAAGAGGAGCCGTAGGATCACTCCCACTGTGCAGAAGGAATCTCTCTATCGGCAGTTCACCTAGCCAGAGAGCTGAACACAGCGGCGGATGCTCTGAGCAGGCAGAGCAGAGTCTCCCATGAGTGGGAGCTAGCTCAGGAAGTCCGTTAAATAGATCTTCGCCCTTTGGGGAACCCCTCAAGTAGATCTGTTCGCGACCAGTGCCAACCGGAAGTGCGAACTGTATTGCTTTAGGGAATTTCCACTAAGAGGAGCTCTAGGGGATGCGTTCGTAGTGGACTGGATATCTCCACTCCTTTACGCGTTTCCTCCAGTCCCTGTGATTCCTCAAGTAATCAGGAGGTTGAGAAAGTTCAGGAAAACCATGATCCCCATTGCCCCGGATTGGGCCAGGAGAACGTGGTACCCGGACCTTCTGGACATGTCCATCTGCCCTCCAATACCTCTTCCACAAATAGAGGATCTTCTCTCGCAAGAGGATGGTCGGGTTCTCTATCCAGAGGTCAAGACACTCATCCTTCACGCTTGGCTTCTGAGAGGTTGAGATATAAGGATTGGGGCCTCCCGGATGACGTTATGGAGATTTTACTTTCAGCCAGTGTTAGGCAGAAATCTGTGCAGTTCCCTCTGGGACCACTGCAAAAGATTTAAGACTACAGGTGTTTGGCAGTAAACCCACTTGGTTGCAGTCTGTACCACACAGATTCACTTTGTAGCTGTAGCTGAGCAGTCAGACTTCCCTCAAGAAGAGTGAGGCAGCATACAGAGTATTCACAATAGGTCAGAAGAACACAGTAGAACAAGCAAACACTGACCAGAGCTTGGTGTAAAGGAGATATCATTATTTATTTAAAACCACATCTAATAAAACACACAGGCACTAATATTAAGTAGTTCAAAAACACGGTCACTAAAAGATATACGCTCCCTTAAAAAGAATATTAGACAAGTCTTAAGTAAAGCCCACTTATTTTCAGACAGCGGTGAGTGCTTAACGCAGATGGCACTCTAATAATTCGGATTAAAAAGGGAGAGAAAGGCGGAGCATAAATTGAAACAGATCCCAACACTTTCACAAGAACACAGCAAGAGAGTAAGGCAGAGTCAAACCGTGAAGTTAGAATTCAGAAAGCCGGATCCACTTTAAGAGGATCAGAATGAAATGTGTCCAAGGTCACACGGTTGAAAAGTGCACAAAAGTCTCGAAAAGGTTCAGAAAGAGTTGGACCAAAAGAAAGGGACCAGTTAGATGGTCAAGGCGGCCAGCCCAGTCCAGAAGGTTAAGGGATTATTATTACCTTGTAGCAATCTTTAGAAAGGGAGGCCTGGCGGACACGGTACCTTAAAGTGGTGAGAATACTCCAGCGGGGGCAGTTGTTCCTGGCAGCGGAGGATCTCGTCGGGGAGGAAGACAGGAGTCCGTTGCACTGCCAGGGAAGAAACCAGCTGCGGAGTTCTCAGGTATAAAAGGAGCGGTCCTTTTATTCACGGTCCAGTGGTAAGTGGCTATCCGGTTGCCAGGGTGCTTGGCACGGGCAATTCGACCAACAAGACGTCCTGGGATGCGAGGAAAAGCAGGTAAACTGGTTGTGCCCACCAGTCAGGGGAAGAAGACTCTCCAGCCGGGAGATCTTCTCTGTCGTTGGGAAGTGGTGAGTCGGTTCCGCAGGGCTCCTCCAGTGGTGTCGTCATAGCAGGTCGGCTCAGCTTCTCCCTCGTCAGATTCTCAGGTCCTGTGGCAACTTCTGAAGTTCCAGTCCCAAAAGCCCTGCTTTTATGCTGCACACCCCCATTCACTCAGCCTCGCTGTCAATCTAACATGCGAAGTGGTGAGCCGGCCGGCTCACCACTTGGGCCAGTCACACAAGAGTGTGACTTGAGTTACCAAGGTAACTCAGTCCAGGGTGCCTAAACCCCCTCCTACACCCCCTGTGGTACCCAGACAGAGTGGCACCACTTTTGGAGGCTTCTGTGGAGAAGCCCACCAAAAAGTGGAACAAAGGGCTCGACTTGGGTTGGAGTCACAGAAGAGAACACAAACGCCATTTTAGAATCGAGTCCTGGCAAAAAATACCAACCGGCGAATTAATATTAAATAAATAAACCGGCAGTATGTTCGAGGCTATGAGAATTAAATAATTAAAGTTGGTAGCCTTGAACAATGGGAAAATCCAATAGAGATATATTCGCGTAGTATCCACTGCCACCAGCCAAAACTCGATCAGGGGGGAAGGAGACGTGCCCCCTCGACTAACAGACCCCGGGGCAATTTAATTGCCCCGACCAGTACGCCCACAATATGATGGTTTGTACTGGTTTCTCTTCATAATTTGGGACTACTAAAGCCAATGGTGACTTTACATGCCCTGGGAAACAGTAGTCAGTCCCAGGGTATGGAGTCTATGGTGGGGTGTCACTATGACACCCCTGTGTCACTGCACGGAGGGTGCTGTGTAACACACATAGTAAAAACACATGAGATCCTATGGAGTAAAGGACCCCATAGCCCATAAAACACATTAACAATCAAAGGAACACCATAAATCATGTCCAAGAGTGGGAGAAAAAGAGTCTCACTCTTGGCAGGAGAAAAATAAAACTCCAGAAATCCAACAAAGCTGCTGGGGGACTCACTAGGTTAGGAAATTCAGCCTAAACAGAGAATTCTCCCTAACCGCCAGAAGGCCAGCAACAAAATCCTTATACCGGTGTCGTTGGAAGAAATTCAGTAACTGGTGCAGGGATAAGAATGTGGATCCTTTTCAATGTACCACTCCCATGGTGCTTTCTTTTCTATTACATTTATCCAACTCTGGTCTCCAAGTTGGAACTAATAAAGGATATTTAGAAGCGCTATCCATCTTCAAGTGCTCCTCAGAAGAAGTTTCATATTTCAAAATGCCTTTAGTTATCCAATTTCCTAAAGGGTTAACAAATGTGTTCCCTCCTACACCTTTCCAAGTTCCCATTTGGGATTTAAATTTAGTTATAAAGTTTCTTATGTGTGCCCCTTTTGAGCCTTTACATTCTAGTCCTTTAAGGCTCCTAACTTTAAAAACTGTTTTACTAGTGGCTCTTATTTCAGCCCGCAGGGTGAGTGCGTTGCAGGCGCTCTCTTGTAAGCTTCCTCACACGATTTTCCACAAGAATAAAGTTGTTTTAAAGGCCAAGCCTTTTTTCCTACTTAAGATAGCTTCAGATTTCCTTCTGTCACAGAAGATCACTTTACTGTCCTTTTATCCTCCTCCGCACGCTAGTAAAGAGGAGGAAAGATTCCACAGACTAGACCCTAAAAGGGCTCTCAGTTTCTACATATCTAGACTGGAAAGATTTAGACGAACAGATCAGTTGTTTGTCGGTTACACTGGGCACAAGTTGGGACTTGGTATGTCCAAACAAACATTATCCAGATGGATTATCCTAGCAATATCTGAATGTTACAAATTGGCTGGGAAGGAGCCTTCAGATGGTTTAAGGGCTCATTCAACCATGGGCATAGCAACTTCCACGGCTCTGCAGAGGGGTGTCTCAGTGAAGGACATTTGTGCTGCGGCCACTTGGTCATCAATGCATATTTTTGCAAAACATTATTGTTTAGACACTACCTCTTTCCAAGGAGGCCTTTTTGCAAAGGCCGTCCTTCATTCGGTGCATAATTTAAAATACTATGGTACTCCGTCCTCCAAATTACAACTGCTATGGGAGTCTATCTAAGATGAGGAATACGTGGGAGGACACAATCCATTCGAAGAACAAGTTACTTACCAACTGTAACGTTCCTTCGACTGGATGTTCCTCCCACGTATTCCTCATCAACCCTCCCAACCTACCCATCTGTATAGTTTTTACGCTTTTTTGCACTTGCACTTCCTTAAGAGTCTGACATCTGCCGGCACAAAATACAACTGATGCGACCTTTAACATCGAAAAAACAGAACTGAACCAACAGGTGCGGCTCGAGCCCTTTATATGACGTCGACGGCGGCCTTCGAAGGACCAAACTACGCGGCCTCGAGCACAGCGCCCTCTGGCGAACATTTTTTCTGAAAGAAACGGCAAGATGGCGAATATATCTAAGATGATTCCGAGCCAAAGACTCCAATTCATCGGAGCAGTCCTGGACTGGATGCTTGAAGGCCGTTTCGCAGCTCCAGATGAAGATGCCACGAAGATGAAGAGAAGAAGCGAAGCTCCTGCGTCGCTGGAAGTCCAGATCGGGTGAGGAAGGGCTCAGACTCCGATGGTGATGGAATGCAGGTAGGATGCACGCACAGCAATAGAGCGGCTGGAATCAGGTAAGATGCGCCTTCAACGATGGAGCGGTTGGAATCGGGTAAGGTGCGCCTTCAGCAACGGGGCGGCTGTAATCAGGTAAGGAGCGCCTTCCGCGATGGAGTTGCAGAATTCAGGTGTCACTCTCCTCCCTGCTGATCACCCCACTCTCCTGATCAGATCACTCTCTCCTCTCACCTGGGTCCTCTCGGCCCTCTGACTGTGCCTCCCCCAGCCACGCCAACCCTGTTCATGAACATCCGTCCGATGAAACGAGTGTCATCTGCTGCCTTTGCATCTATCTTCACCCCCTCTCTCCCTACTGCAGACTCTATCTCTGACTCTGCTCTCGACAACCTCCATCTTGCCATTACTAATACCCTTGACATTCTTGCCCCAGTCATGAGGATCCGCTTGACACATGCATCTAAGCGTAACACCTGGTACGTCTCAGTACTTGCAGCCCTGAAGCGTGAGTGCAGAGCTGCGGAACGGAAGTGGCAGACCTCAGACTCACCCTCTGGCCTGTCGCCTGCTCCAAAGGCAATACAGACTCTCCATCTGCACCACAAAAAGGGCCCACATCCAGGCCTGTGTCTGTGGTGCATCCAACAACACTGCTGTATTCTTTATAACCTGTAGGTTTCTAGCCAACCCCTCTGCAGTCTGTTCCTTGCCACTTCCCTCCCAGGCCCTTTGCATTGCACTGGTCACACACTTAACTGCAAAAACTCAGGACATCCTGAGCACCCTTCCTACCCCTTCCCCCTCTCCCTTGCCTTCTATGGCCTCTCCTCTTCCGTCTGCCTTTCTCTCCTCCTTCTCTTATCACACCTGATGAGTTCACAAGAGTTGTCTGCGCCATGAAGGTCTCCTCCAAACAGGTTTCCCCCTGCTCCTCCAGAATGTAACGCTTTCCTGAACTCTGCCGGAACACCACTTAAACAATTCTCAAAAGGACTCTTCTTTGCTAGCGATGGATTTCTTCTCAAGACTTTTCTACTACTGTGATGTTCTCCTATAGTGACACACAGAAAGTTCCCTCAGTGAAGAGATTCCAAGTTTACTGAATTAGTGCAAGGTGAACTTGATTTGCGGATTCTCATTCAGACACTCTCACTCCTTTACCTTCTGTTCTTTTATGGTGGGCTCTCCATCCTGCTTCTGCGCAGGGGCGCTTGTTCTGAAGATCTTAAAATGGATGGACTCTACTTATGGTGAGTATGGAAGGTTCAATCTATAATTATATATATATATATTTTTGGCAGGGTGAAGGCACTAGCACTAAAACTTCCTGGAGAGAGTTATAGGAGACTGGGAAGGAGAACCTCTACAGGTAAGTGTGCATGGGCTATGCTGTGGTTAATATGAGGGTGAGGAGTAACCTCTATTGACTATTACAGTGAAAATAAATGCTGCAACTAGATGACTACGCCACCCTGCTAAAATTGACACTAATCCTAAATAGGTATCTATTTATAAAGCCTTCTGTAGCAGAGCTGAGCTACGTGTGAATCACTGGCAGGGAATGACTGAATGCAAAGGTAACACGGAGGAGCATACCATGTGAAGCGGCGTGTTCGTGACTGAATGCGTTAAAAAAAAAGGAAAAATAAACACAGCCAAGAGCGTGGCTCAGAGCGCTGTGAGGTAATGAACTGCACCAGAAAAGCTATGGCAATGTTTGCATCACGGAGCAGCGTACTGCGTGGTAACCCATAATGTGAACGGCAAGTCTTGGCACTAAACCCCGCTGAGACACAACAATTACTAATAGTATGGCAGTTCAAAAATGACTACTGTAATGTAAATGATACTTGCTGCGGACAGCTGTTGACAGGAATAATGATACTTGCTGCAGACAACTGCTGACAGGAATTCTGCTCGGAAAATTGGCAGTATCTGAGGAGACGTGAATATGGCTCAGCAACTGAAGTGGAAACTAGACAAATACTTGAGATGGGAAATCTAGGCTGACAGGAACTAACGCTATGGGAAGCCGTTAGGAAAAATATACTAGAATTACACTGTGACCAGAACGGACCTACGGTAAGCGTTCACTGCAAAGGCAGAACGACGCAAAGCGCAGATTACAAGAGGGGAGGGGCTTAAATAGGGAATGAGAAAAAACACCTAGACCTGCACTGAAACAGCCAGAAGGACAATTAGACAGCAATGTTTGATAGTCAGGAAGTGACTACCTCATAGCTTCCCCTTAACACTGTAATGCCCACACTCAATCCATGAATGATAAGCAGAAGACCAAGTCATCTTGGAGACCTTCCTGGGGACTTTTGCAGTGATCATGACATAGAACCATTAAGAACAATATTGGCGCCCTTGTCCCTGCACTGGATCTTTCCCCTGCTCCCTCAAGCACTCCTTTGTGCGCCCCCTCCTGAAAAACCTCTGCAGACACGTCTTGTCCAGCCAACTACTGCCCCATATCTATCACCCCCCTTCCTATGGAAACTCTTGAAGAACCTGGTCTTCCCCCAACTTCCCCAGCACACTGAACTTGTTGGTTGCTTCCACAACCGTCAATCTGGATTCCGAGCATCAAGAGGCATGGAAACTGCTCTTCTGAATGCCCGCGAGGAACTGCTTGCTTCTCTTGATTCTAACTCTCCAGCTGTTCTCATTCTACTTGATCTCTCCTCTGCATTTGATACAGTCAACCACTCCATCCTCATAAAAAGACTCCATGATACCCTAGGTATCTCGGAGCGGCCACTGGACTGGCTGACCTCCTTCCTCATTGACTGTCCGTCCCAGGTTATTCTGGCATCTTTCTCCTCCCCCACCTCTAGCTCCAACCTTTCTTCCTGGCTCTTTAACAAATACCTTGCTCCGCTTGCACACCTCATTTCCACCTTCTCCCCAAACCTCCAGTGTTAGGCAGATGACTGTTACGCTCACCTGGTCTCTGCGTGGCCGTTGGGGCATGGTTGGAGCCCTCCTTCGGCTTGGCTCCCCTGTATCGGCTGTCTTCCCCAGCTGCTGCGGAGTATGCTGTTCTGGATGCTGGTATTGCCCCTGGGAGGAAATGAGAGGCAATCAGAATGTCGTGGATGTGTTACGAATTCCCTCGACCCTTTTGTGCCAAAACGTAGTGCGCAGGAGTTTTCCCATGCAAGCTCACCTGTTATGTTGTAATGCTGAGCTCTCTGTCCTGCTTCCTTCAGCAAGGGCGCATAGAGAGGGCCTAGTTGCTTCACTGGCCCGCGAAAGTGGCGATCCAGACCAGCTGTGACCAATCCACTTGAAAGGTAAGTCTTTGGTTATGGTTATTGTTTGTTTATAATAATGTCCTTGGCTATGAGTCTTTCAAATGGATTGTGTCCTCCCACATATTCCTCATCTTAGATATATTTGCCAGCTTGCTGCTTCTGTTGGAAAGAATTGCGCCAGAGAGCGCTTTGCTCGAGGCCGCGTAGCTTGGTCCCTCAAAGGCCGCCGTTGAGCGTCGACGTCATCCGTCGTATAAAGGCCTCGAGCCGCGCCCGTTGGTTCAGTTCCATTTTTCTGAGCTTCTGCTTTGTGTATCGAAACGGCGCGTCAGTTTTCTCATCGAGAAATGTCTTCTTCCTCAACTCCAACAACACCCAAGACGGGTTTTAAAATGTGTCTGAAATGCGGAAGAAAGATGTCCATTACGGATCCTCACCGCAACTGTCTTTGGTGCCTTAGTCCTGATCACTGAGTCGAAGAGTCCGGTTCGTGTCAGGCGATGTCAAACAAGGCTCTTAAGGAACGTCAAGGTAAGCTAACGGCAGGGGAAGAGTCTTTCAAGTATGCAAAAAGACTAAAAGACTCGGGAGAATCGAGAAAAAAATCTCGTCATGAGTCGAGGCGATCGAGGTCGAAAAGTCGCTCAAGGAAGTCCTCTTCATCGAAAAAATCAAAAAAGCAATGTCTTAGATCTTCGTCCTCTTCTTCTTCCTTGCCCGACAGAAGGTTAATTTCTTGGCCTTCTAAACATGATTCCCCAAAAAATGGGAGGCCTTTAGTGCTTCAATGTTAAAAATGTTTGAGAAGGCGGCCCAACCCCCTCAAAAAAGTTGCGTGAAGAGCATGCCCCTGTCCACTCTAAAAGTGACAGAGGGAAATCTAAAACGTCTCACACTAAATCTGTCAAAAAATAGAGGACGTCCTCGGACGATGATTCTCCAGTACCTCATGAGACTATAAAAAAAACTTTGGTGCATAAATCGAGGTTGCCAGAGGACAATATGGCATCCTATTCGTCAAAGTCAGCTATCGACTCGACATGTCCTTCGACAAATTCGTCGAAGCCAAAAGTGACGTTGATACCTTTTGGCATCGATGCCTTACTCGACATCAAAGCCCTCCTCGATGACCTCAGGGATTCCTTCGAGCATATTGAAGCCATTGTCGATTCCGTCGACGCCTTTGTCGGGGAAATCTTTTATACTGGTTCCCAAGACAACAACTATGGCTAAAACTAGGTCTGTTCCACCTTTACCAGAAACGTTTTTCCCCCCTCAGCCCAGGCAGGAATTTTTAAAATCTATGTCTGCTATTTTTGAGGAACAAACCTCTGATGAGGAGATTACATCAGCTGGTCGATTTGGGACAAGAGAGGTCCCTGAGGAACTAGTAGATCCTAATTCAAAAATGACAGACCTTTAGGACTGCCTACAATCGGCCAGTGGCATAGATACGTCACCTGAGGTACATTTTGAAAGACCTGACTCCACTGACCATGCTGAACCGGGGTATAGGATCCTTATGGGAAGAGTGATAGATTTTATGGGGTGGAAGTCGGTGTCTCCAAGATATGACCATGATATTATGATATTATTGATGAAGGACCTCAGAAAGACCCAGTCCTTCCTTTCCACAAAGCTCTTCAAAAGAGAGTTATGACAAATTGGGAGACCCCTGAGTCTTTACCAGCTGTAAACAAGAAATTTGTAGGAAAGTATAGACCTGATCCTTCGGATCCAGAGTACTTGTCAAAACACCCTCCACCTGAGAGTGTGGTGATTTAAGCTGCGACTGCAAATAGACAATCGGCTTATCCCTCCATGCCCCCTGACAGGTACGACAAATAAATTGACCCCTGGGCAAGGAAAGCTTTTACTTCCGGTAGTATGGCCCTTAAATCTACTAATGTGACTTGTACATTAGCTAGGTTTACATACACCCTGTGGAGCTGTTTAGATGTAGCGGCTAATCACATTCCGGAGGGTGAGGAGCGGGATGGTTTCCTGGTGATAGTAAAGGATGAAACGAGGGTCTCAAGTCCGGACTGGATACTGCAGTGAGTATAAGCAGATCCATGGCATCTAGCGCAGTCTTGCATAGATTCACATGGCTAAGTAAATCTGGCTTTGCATCTGATGTACAGTCCAGATTACTTAATATGCCCTTTGACGGTTTGAGGTTGTTTGGCAGAAAGGCAGACGAGAGCTTGGAGAAGCTGCAGCCCTCGAAAGCGGCAGCAAAATCACTCAGCGCCGCTATAAGGCAACCTCAGCAACACTCTTACGCAGGCTCATCTTCCTGGAAGAGTGGCCCGTTTCGCTTCTATTCCTCTTTTGGAAAAGGGAGAAGGCAGGCCAGTCAGAGAGGACAACAAAGAAAACCCTTTCGTGGTGGAAAAGGGAGAGGCGCTAGGTCAGCCACAGCAGCGCTACTACCTCTTCAGCCACTGCAAAGCACGTTGAGGTCTTAACCCACAAGACCCCGGTGGGAGGCAGAATGACTCAATATCTGGACGAATGGCGGGGCATTACGTCAAGTGTCTGGGCACTAGAGATAGTGACCCATGGTACTGTCTTACTTTTCATCAAAGACATCAAGATCATCCACCGCTAGCCAACTCTGAAGAAATTCCAGACCCGCTCCTTCTGCAGATGATTTTAACCCTGCGGGAGAAAGGTGCAATAGAAAATGTAACTGTAGCGGAGAGGAACAAGGGTTGGTACTCCCCTTATTTTCTCATTCCCAAAAAGGACGGAGTATTGAGAACCATCTGGGACTTGAGAAATTTGAACAAATTCCTCAGGAAGGACAAGTTCAAGATGGTGACCCTTTTTCAGATCCTTCAGGCTCTTCAGCTTCAGGACTGGCTGGTTTCATTGGACCTTCAGGATGCTTACTTTCATGAACCAATCCATCTCAAACAGAGTACCTGAGGGTTGCAATGGGCGGATCTCACTATCAGTTTCAAGTTCTACCATTTGGGCTGACCTCCGCCCCGAGGGTCTTCACCAAACTAATGGTGGTGGTGGCAGTGAGTCTCAGGAGGGAGGGGATTCATATCTACCCTTACCTGGACGATTGGCTAATCAGGGCAAATTTCCCCGAACGGGCCCAGGAACATCTAGCCATGACCTGTCACTTCTTACACAAACTGGGCTTCTCCCTCAGTTACAAGAAGTCACAAATGATTCTGAGCCAAAGACTCCAATTCATTGGAGCGGTCCTGGACACCACCTCAGGGAAAGCCTCGCCTCCTGAGGAAAGAGCTTATCACATTCTGCATATGGTAACGAAATTTCAGAATGCCCAACATCTACCGGCGTTCGACTTCCTATGGTTGCTAGGCCTCACGTTATCCTGCATGTTTCTGGTGCCAGAGGCTCGACTGAGGATGAGATCCCTGCAATGGGCCCTCAGGATGCAATGGTCCCAGTTTTCAGGGGAGATGTCAGATCTCCTACAAATCCCATCCAAGGTGGCTCAAGATCGCCTATGGTGGGCTCACAAGGAGAATATCCTCAGAGGGGAACCTTTTTGGCAACCATGGCCGGATATAACTGTAGTGACGGATGCCTCACTCACAGGGTGGGGGGCCCACACCAGGGAAAAAATGTCCTGATAATGACGGACAACACAGTGGCCATGTACTACCTCAAAAAAAGAGGAGCCGTAGGATCACTCCCACTGTGCAGAAGGAATCTCTCTATCGGCAGTTCACCTAGCCAGAGAGCTGAACACAGCGGCGGATGCTCTGAGCAGGCAGAGCAGAGTCTCCCATGAGTGGGAGCTAGCTCAGGAAGTCCGTTAAATAGATCTTCGCCCTTTGGGGAACCCCTCAAGTAGATCTGTTCGCGACCAGTGCCAACCGGAAGTGCGAACTGTATTGCTTTAGGGAATTTCCACTAAGAGGAGCTCTAGGGGATGCGTTCGTAGTGGACTGGATATCTCCACTCCTTTACGCGTTTCCTCCAGTCCCTGTGATTCCTCAAGTAATCAGGAGGTTGAGAAAGTTCAGGAAAACCATGATCCCCATTGCCCCGGATTGGGCCAGGAGAACGTGGTACCCGGACCTTCTGGACATGTCCATCTGCCCTCCAATACCTCTTCCACAAACAGAGGATCTTCTCTCGCAAGAGGATGGTCGGGTTCTCTATCCAGAGGTCAAGACACTCATCCTTCACGCTTGGCTTCTGAGAGGTTGAGATATAAGGATTGGGGCCTCCCGGATGACGTTATGGAGATTTTACTTTCAGCCAGTGTTAGGCAGAAATCTGTGCAGTTCCCTCTGGGACCACTGCAAAAGATTTAAGACTACAGGTGTTTGGCAGTAAACCCACTTGGTTGCAGTCTGTACCACACAGATTCACTTTGTAGCTGTAGCTGAGCAGTCAGACTTCCCTCAAGAAGAGTGAGGCAGCATACAGAGTATTCACAATAGGTCAGAAGAACACAGTAGAACAAGCAAACACTGACCAGAGCTTGGTGTAAAGGAGATATCATTATTTATTTAAAACCACATCTAATAAAACACACAGGCACTAATATTAAGTAGTTCAAAAACACGGTCACTAAAATATATACGCTCCCTTAAAAAGAATATTAGACAAGTCTTAAGTAAAGCCCACTTATTTTCAGACAGCGGTGAGTGCTTAACGCAGATGGCACTCTAATAATTCGGATTAAAAAGGGAGAGAAAGGCGGAGCATAAATTGAAACAGATCCCAACACTTTCACAAGAACACAGCAAGAGAGTAAGGCAGAGTCAAACCGTGAAGTTAGAATTCAGAAAGCCGGATCCACTTTAAGAGGATCAGAATGAAATGTGTCCAAGGTCACACGGTTGAAAAGTGCACAAAAGTCTCGAAAAGGTTCAGAAAGAGTTGGACCAAAAGAAAGGGACCAGTTAGATGGTCAAGGCGGCCAGCCCAGTCCAGAAGGTTAAGGGATTATTATTACCTTGTAGCAATCTTTAGAAAGGGAGGCCTGGCGGACACGGTACCTTAAAGTGGTGAGAATACTCCAGCGGGGGCAGTTGTTCCTGGCAGCGGAGGATCTCGTCGGGGAGGAAGACAGGAGTCCGTTGCACTGCCAGGGAAGAAACCAGCTGCGGAGTTCTCAGGTATAAAAGGAGCGGTCCTTTTATTCACGGTCCAGTGGTAAGTGGCTATCCGGTTGCCAGGGTGCTTGGCACGGGCAATTCGACCAACAAGACGTCCTGGGATGCGAGGAAAAGCAGGTAAACTGGTTGTGCCCACCAGTCAGGGGAAGAAGACTCTCCAGCCGGGAGATCTTCTCTGTCGTTGGGAAGTGGTGAGTCGGTTCCGCAGGGCTCCTCCAGTGGTGTCGTCATAGCAGGTCGGCTCAGCTTCTCCCTCGTCAGATTCTCAGGTCCTGTGGCAACTTCTGAAGTTCCAGTCCCAAAAGCCCTGCTTTTATGCTGCACACCCCCATTCACTCAGCCTCGCTGTCAATCTAACATGCGAAGTGGTGAGCCGGCCGGCTCACCACTTGGGCCAGTCACACAAGAGTGTGACTTGAGTTACCAAGGTAACTCAGTCCAGGGTGCCTAAACCCCCTCCTACACCCCCTGTGGTACCCAGACAGAGTGGCACCACTTTTGGAGGCTTCTGTGGAGAAGCCCACCAAAAAGTGGAACAAAGGGCTCGACTTGGGTTGGAGTCACAGAAGAGAACACAAACGCCATTTTAGAATCGAGTCCTGGCAAAAAATACCAACCGGCGAATTAATATTAAATAAATAAACCGGCAGTATGTTCGAGGCTATGAGAATTAAATAATTAAAGTTGGTAGCCTTGAACAATGGGAAAATCCAATAGAGATATATTCGCGTAGTATCCACTGCCACCAGCCAAAACTCGATCAGGGGGGAAGGAGACGTGCCCCCTCGACTAACAGACCCCGGGGCAATTTAATTGCCCCGACCAGTACGCCCACAATATGATGGTTTGTACTGGTTTCTCTTCATAATTTGGGACTACTAAAGCCAATGGTGACTTTACATGCCCTGGGAAACAGTAGTCAGTCCCAGGGTATGGAGTCTATGGTGGGGTGTCACTATGACACCCCTGTGTCACTGCACGGAGGGTGCTGTGTAACACACATAGTAAAAACACATGAGATCCTATGGAGTAAAGGACCCCATAGCCCATAAAACACATTAACAATCAAAGGAACACCATAAATCATGTCCAAGAGTGGGAGAAAAAGAGTCTCACTCTTGGCAGGAGAAAAATAAAACTCCAGAAATCCAACAAAGCTGCTGGGGGACTCACTAGGTTAGGAAATTCAGCCTAAACAGAGAATTCTCCCTAACCGCCAGAAGGCCAGCAACAAAATCCTTATACCGGTGTCGTTGGAAGAAATTCAGTAACTGGTGCAGGGATAAGAATGTGGATCCTTTTCAATGTACCACTCCCATGGTGCTTTCTTTTCTATTACATTTATCCAACTCTGGTCTCCAAGTTGGAACTAATAAAGGATATTTAGAAGCGCTATCCATCTTCAAGTGCTCCTCAGAAGAAGTTTCATATTTCAAAATGCCTTTAGTTATCCAATTTCCTAAAG
This sequence comes from Ambystoma mexicanum, assembly GCF_040938575.1. Taxonomy (NCBI): domain Eukaryota; kingdom Metazoa; phylum Chordata; class Amphibia; order Caudata; family Ambystomatidae; genus Ambystoma; species Ambystoma mexicanum. The sequence continues at coordinate 133,348,490 of NC_090933.1, read as the reverse complement.
GGTTAACAAATGTGTTCCCTCCTACACCTTTCCAAGTTCCCATTTGGGATTTAAATTTAGTTATAAAGTTTCTTATGTGTGCCCCTTTTGAGCCTTTACATTCTAGTCCTTTAAGGCTCCTAACTTTAAAAACTGTTTTACTAGTGGCTCTTATTTCAGCCCGCAGGGTGAGTGCGTTGCAGGCGCTCTCTTGTAAGCTTCCTCACACGATTTTCCACAAGAATAAAGTTGTTTTAAAGGCCAAGCCTTTTTTCCTACTTAAGATAGCTTCAGATTTCCTTCTGTCACAGAAGATCACTTTACTGTCCTTTTATCCTCCTCTGCACGCTAGTAAAGAGGAGGAAAGATTCCACAGACTAGACCCTAAAAGGGCTCTCAGTTTCTACATATCTAGACTGGAAAGATTTAGACGAACAGATCAGTTGTTTGTCGGTTACACTGGGCACAAGTTGGGACTTGGTATGTCCAAACAAACATTATCCAGATGGATTATCCTAGCAATATCTGAATGTTACAAATTGGCTGGGAAGGAGCCTTCAGATGGTTTAAGGGCTCATTCAACCATGGGCATAGCAACTTCCACGGCTCTGCAGAGGGGTGTCTCAGTGAAGGACATTTGTGCTGCGGCCACTTGGTCATCAATGCATATTTTTGCAAAACATTATTGTTTAGACACTACCTCTTTCCAAGGAGGCCTTTTTGCAAAGGCCGTCCTTCATTCGGTGCATAATTTAAAATACTATGGTACTCCGTCCTCCAAATTACAACTGCTATGGGAGTCTATCTAAGATGAGGAATACGTGGGAGGACACAATCCATTCGAAGAACAAGTTACTTACCAACTGTAACGTTCCTTCGACTGGATGTTCCTCCCACGTATTCCTCATCAACCCTCCCAACCTACCCATCTGTATAGTTTTTACGCTTTTTTGCACTTGCACTTCCTTAAGAGTCTGACATCTGCCGGCACAAAATACAACTGATGCGACCTTTAACATCGAAAAAACAGAACTGAACCAACAGGTGCGGCTCGAGCCCTTTATATGACGTCGACGGCGGCCTTCGAAGGACCAAACTACGCGGCCTCGAGCACAGCGCCCTCTGGCGAACATTTTTTCTGAAAGAAACGGCAAGCTGGCGAATATATCTAAGATGATTCCGAGCCAAAGACTCCAATTCATCGGAGCAGTCCTGGACTGGATGCTTGAAGGCCGTTTCGCAGCTCCAGATGAAGATGCCACGAAGATGAAGAGAAGAAGCGAAGCTCCTGCGTCGCTGGAAGTCCAGATCGGGTGAGGAAGGGCTCAGACTCCGATGGTGATGGAATGCAGGTAGGATGCACGCACAGCAATAGAGCGGCTGGAATCAGGTAAGATGCGCCTTCAACGATGGAGCGGTTGGAATCGGGTAAGGTGCGCCTTCAGCAACGGGGCGGCTGTAATCAGGTAAGGAGCGCCTTCCGCGATGGAGTTGCAGAATTCAGGTAAGACGGTCCTCACAGATGAAGTAACAGGAATCGAGGTGAGGAACAGCAGTAAGCATCACGATGCAAAGCAGAATAACGTAAAGCGAGGGCATGTGGTTGGGCTGGCCTCACATAGGCTGGCTCTGGCCCCTCCCTTTGGCCCCACCTTGTGGCTCCACCTTGCCCCTCCCAAGGACTCTGGCACGTGCCTCCCAATGATGTTCTATGGCCAAGCCCGGCCCTGATGCACGTGCCTTAGGCACAGGGTGTGCAAAGCACACCTTTCTATGATCCTGGCGCCAGAGGCGCCAGGACTGGCTCCATTTGGACCCCTGGGGGTGATGAAGGCCTGGGCCCTTGCCCAGTGGCCATGACAATGACACAAAGCTCTTCTTCAAATTTACCTTTGATCCTCTTCTTACTTCCTCAATCATTCCTGACTGCATATCTGCCATCCAGTCCTAGTGTACTTCCAATGATCTCTGCCTAATCGCCAGCAAGACTGAGATCCTTCCTATTGGGACTCCTGCTCCCTCTTTCTGTCCCTCATTCTGGCCATCTTCTATTGGCTCTCTCCCCTTCTCCTTCATCTGAAGCCAGAAACCTTGGAGTCATCTTCAATTCCTCTTTCCTTCATCCCTCACATTCAGGACCTTTCCCAGAAGTCCCACTTTCAACTCCACCTCCTCATAGGAATTATTTCATTCCTCACTTTCTCAATGTCTCTAGAGCTCTGGTTCTCTCTAGGCTAGACTACTGCAGTAGCCTTTTCCTTAATTTACCGTCTTGTTCTCTCCACCCCCTCCTGTTAATCCAGAATAGGGCTGCAAGACCTATCCTTGACCTCAAGCCCAGGGACCGCATCTCTCCAGCCCTAAAAACTCTCCACTGGCTCGCGGTTGCTGCATGGATCAAATTCAAATCCCTCCGCATCATCCACAAGGCTGTCTGGTGCCGGGGACCACGCTATCGACAACTTGCTCTCACTAAATACTCTCCCTTAAGATCTTTACATTCCTCTGGCAACAACTCTCTGTGTGTTAAGTGATTTGCTAAGCAGCGAGCTGGTGGCCGATCTCTTTCCTCCACTGGCTCCCTCCCATGGAACAGTCTCCCCCTTCCTCTTTGTCTTGAGCCGGATCTCCTCAAATTCTAGAAGCTTCTCAAGACTTTCCTTTTCACCTCCTCCTTCCCTTCCTCCCTCCTCTGCTAAATCCCATAGTTTCTGAGATTGGTGACCAAGGCCTATATGTGTCCACCTGGGTCCTGGCCTCTCGCACCCAATCGCCTGCAGCCTCCACCCCTCCTAGCACTCTGCCTTGTCACTGTAAGGAAGGCATGGTATCACCGGTAAGACAGACGCAAGTGACCACATGTCAAGGGTGTTTATTGAACTTCAATTGGGGTTGAAAAAACGAATATCTAATCCTAAATCTAAATATGGGAGCAAGCTATGACCATCAAATGATAACGCAGACCTCGTAGTGTTTTGTCAAAATAAAATGGCCTATACTAATAAACCTATTGCCTATCCTTACCTCTAAATGCAAATAGTGTGGGAAACAATATGCAAAAGAAAAGTGTTACCTTGAGCAAAACAATGCATATTGTAATGTTGATTCCAGTGGCTTTTGTAGCAGAACGTTGTTACTCTCTCCACCAACAACAAAGAGGCCCACATTTCTTTAAATGTTGCCCCAAATTTGAGAGGTTTATATGTGCCCTTAGAGAAACTAAATATATATACCAGTACATCACTTTGTAAGCTTCCTGTATGACTGCATCATGTTGCTTCCTTAACTCCAGCATTTCCTGTTCTTAATTGGGTCCTGTGAAGGTGTCGTGAAGAAGAAAACAGACAACTGATTACATTTTCCTTAAAGGCACAGGTGTATTTCTTATTTGCAAAGATGGAGTAAGGCCTAACTTGCCCTACACTAAGGTGGGATTTTCCTACCTAAAGGAACTAAGGATACTCTGTGTCAGTAAGTTCAACTCAAAAGTCTGTGTCCAGACCTATACTTGCCCTCACAACTAAAGACACAAAATGTGCATGGATGCCAGCAACCAAAGAAATGGTGTTCAAAATAATGTTTCTTCCAGCTCCTGGCTTGTTTTCAACTTCTCCTTTCACAAGTTTCAATGTATTCAGAATTTATCATCACTTTCCTTTCACTCATGCGGGATTTCATATACACTGTACATTTCTTTCATTAGTTTGGTATTCAATATTTCGGTAAATACTTTGCGTTTTATTCGTGTTTCAGTAATTCACATTTGTTCTCCAAACCCACTTGCTGCATACTTTTACTTGACCGGCATATGCCGTTACACGCCCCATACCCCTGAGCGCCCCGGCCCGAGGGATCCTTTCCCTGTCACTCACCAGTGTGTGGCCGCTGCTCCAGGTGCTCTGGTTTTCCTTTTGGGTTATCGCTCGCTCCTCTGCCTCTCTCCGGCGAGCAGGGTTTGCTTTTCCTCCAGGCTTTCTGGCAGCTGTCAGTAAGTGAAAGGAGACTTCTGTGTTCCCTGCTTCCAACGGGGAACACACGGCACAGGGCTAGACAGAGCTCTTGGCCCTCTTGCGGCCTCCTCTGTCCTTAGTGTCTGTTTGGCTCCCCTGCAGTAGTCTGCGTCCTTTTCACTGGCCCCTCGTCTGCCTGCTCCACGTCTGATAGCTACGCTCTCCTGCCCAGCTGGATCTCTGGGTTTCTCTCTGGCCTCTTTTATATGCACCTGTGAATCATTAATTGGTTACAGGTGCAAGTCATTTGCTTGACCATGATTACTTCTGTCACTGGTACATGCCTGCATATAGTAGTGTTCTACAGTCCTCTTCCTCGTCCCAGTACCAAAGTGGTGTGCACATAGGGTAGTGTACATCACTCCTAGTCGCCTCTTCTTCATCCCAGTCTTAAAGGGATATGCATAAGGGGCAGTTGGGAGTGTATACCAATGGGGAAGACTGATCATAACCTACAAAGGTGGATGGAGGGAGGGTAAGATGTATTCTGATAAGAGAAAGGGGGATACTATGCCTCACCCAAAGGCACTTTTCCTCCACTCCTCAAGGACCCTCCAGCCAGGTGATCCTACCTTGCATATCCACCCCCAACGTCAGGATTCCCTGGCCACCAGAGAGGAAGACCCACAGGGAGTAAATGGGAAGATGCCCTAAGGTTCCTCACAGTCCCTATTTTCAGATAGCTTACCTGAGTACTTAGGCACTTAGAACAAGATACATTCAATAGAGAATAGGGTGGCAGCCCTATTGGACACTTGAATGTGTCATTGTTCCATGATTCTTTTGAACCCACATGAGTCTGCCTACCTTGACCCTGTACTAACAAATGGGAGTTATATTTATAGGGCAAGTAAATCTAGTCTTCAAATAACTTTAAATTGTTGCCTCGTATTTTATTACACATAATTTACTCACTTACTCTTGACTTTGGATCTGCCACTGATGTCTTGATTTCCCCACAACTGGAAACCCCTGTGATATTGATATGTTTTCCTAAGGCCTGCAGATTGTTGCAAAATTACAGCTTCAGGCTCCAGTCTACATTATTAACTGTGTTCCAAAATCAATCGGAATAACCTTGGATTATAGAGACATTAAAAAAAAATTGCTGACTCTTTCCAGATCCTCCCACTGCTGTTCTTTCAAACCAGCTGTCATGGCACCTACCGCATTTGGCCGCCGTGCCTTTCCTCCATGGGGGGCCCTCTGGAGGTTTCAGGACCGTTGTCCCTTGTGCTTCCTGTCGGGAAGGCCCGGGATCCTGGGGGCCGCCATTGTCTCCTCACTGCGTCTTCGCTGGGGACCAACGGCTTCCTTTCACGCATGTGCAGTGCGCACGGAATGGGTTGTTGCTATGGGCAACCTGCTATCAGGGCAACGTCCTCACTGGCTGGCGAGCGTTGAATAAACATGAGGGGTGCCAGCCTCCGCGCGTCTCAACCTCTTCTTTCTGGAGGTCTCGCTGCTGAGCTTGTGCTCAGACCTTGCTACAGTTTCCAGTTTTTTCCTTGCTTGTTCCTCTAGCACCCTGCTGCCAGTCACCTTCTCTGGACCTGGCGCTTGCTATTTGCTGCCTCTTTGTCTCCAGCCGTGCTGTGTCCTCTCTCCCTCAGCCCTTTTCTGGCATCTCTCCGATCCACTGCTCTTCCCGTTTTGCTATTCTTGTTTACCATTCTCCGCTCTATTTTCTTGAGTAATTCTGGTGACTTTCCACCTCCAGTGCTTTGCACTATGTTAATTTGTGGGCGGTCCTTCCCGTGGTGCTGGGAGATTGCATCCAGTTCCTGGCTAGTAACCATTACCTGGACTGGGGGCAGGGCTGTGTGTGGACTTCCTCTCTACACATCTTCGGGACCGGCTAGGACGCCGGCTTGCTGTCTACGGTGGACTGCCAACAGACCAAAACATTACTTACGTGGGGATCGCGGGAGGCTTATCTTGACACCACCCCATCAAATACATATAAACAATGTTTACTAAACACCAAGGGCCTGATTCACAGAAGTGTTCCATAATGGCACAATCCCATTGAGAAACGCTTTGTGAGTCAGGCCCTAAATCTCTTAGGCACCTCTTTCACCATTTGTGCTTTTTAACAAAAAGGGTAAAATCTTCCTTTTAAAATTGTCAAGATCATTTGCTTTCCTTGAAGGGGAATAAATCATTAACTTTGAACAAAAAGCTGCATATTGATAGAAATGGTATGCTTGCACAATACAAATGTAACGATGAATCTCGTTTCATAGGTAACCTGTTCTCAGTGTTTGTTTACACCACAAGCAGTGGTATTTATTAGGAAAAATATGGTTCATCTTTTTAATACGTTCCATTTGATACATGTGCTTGTAAAACCAGAGGACACTGTCACCACCTCTGAATATGTAAAAACATTCTGCTGATGTTGAACAGCAATAGAAATGTTTGAAATGAAATATCCCGTGTGGTTTTCATAAGAGGCGACAATCTAAAGAGATTAAGTATCCACTTATATACACATTAAGAAAATATTGCATGGCTGTTTCATTTTGAAAAGAAGGAAGCAATTGAGTTTTTTTGTGTTTGTGTCAATAAAAGCGGCCAGTGTGTTGGCCAGTTAGACAGTCTCACATGTGACATTGATGTTATCCCTTGTTTGTGCACTGCCTTATTATTAAGATGACAATAGTCTACTCAGCCCGCTGTAAAGCAACGCACAAATCCATTATAACTTGATTATATTTCCCCACTGGAAGCATTTCATGAGAGAGGGCATAATCTTTAATGGAATTTGTGTGAAATTAATTTATACAGGCATCAATAAACATAACATAATTCAAAAAGGAGTAAATCGGGTTAATTTATTTGCGGCTTTAATGGCACCGGTGTTCGCCGAATACAGATGCAGCGGTTGAGAGCTGGAAGGCGCTGCCAGATGAGCAGAAAAGTTAAACCCTTTATTAGACAACACTGTAATTTGATGGGCAGAGTGTTCATGGTTCAGTGGATCAGTACACCCAGTCAAACAAACAAGAGGCTTGGTTTCAAAAGGGGGCTGCTGTGAAGTTGCTCTGAAGTTAACAGAGAAGTGCTTGATGGCCCTGGTGGGATCAGGGGAGGTTGTCATTTCACATCCTGCCCTAGAAGGGTTCTCCCCACGTAGGAGGTTAATAATCAAAAATAATCTGCTTCACTGGAGGAGATAAGTTCTCTTAGAGACAGCTGAGCCTGACTGGAGCCCTGCACACGCACTATGGTGTTAAATTGATGGTTGTTTCAGGAGCAACATGATTTTTAAAATATGACTCAAGATTCGCCATTTTTTCCTCCTTTTGTGCAGCTATCATATTGTTAGCGTATTGAGGCTTGCCAAGTCCCCAGTGGGAAGTGAACAGGGGTAGGGGTTGCGGGGGATGCTTGTACAGCAGCCTAATCCAAATACATGGAATGGAAGGTTCTTTTAAATTCATTTTGCATCATTATAGCTTAACATTTTTGAAGACTTCCGAGTACATTGTTAGTTATTTGGAAAACCGCATTTCCTCTCCACAGACACAGATGGTGCTAGGAAACTCAAATAATACAATAGATGGTTCAAAGGTTTTTATTTTGAACTCTTTGCAGTTTTCGTTTTCAGCGGTTTGAGACTATAGAATAATCCAGCTAATGGGTTGTTTTCTCTAGTCCCTCATTTTCCCATAGGCACCCTCCAACCTCAGGTTTCCTTATCACTTCCGGTCTGCATGAATACTAGTGATCGGTCAACCCTAACATCGAAAGTGAAAGTAACCTCTCTGTCATCGGAGGACCTAAAGGCCAAGGCATTATCTGTCAGACGCCCTCCTGTGCTTTCTAACAGTACACTACGCTAGTGTTCCCCCCAGATTATGGTTTTAAGGATTGTCCCTGTATTCCCTCAGCTACTCCCCAATTCTCTTGCTCCCTCTCACTTTCACTCCTTTCCCAGATATGATACCTCTTTACTCTCTTCTCCTTCTCTTGTCTTCCGTCTCCTTCTCTCTCACGTCTTCCCCCTCCTACTCTCCCACCTTCTGCCCTTACTATCTACACCCTCCAGTCTCTCCATCTCTTCTTTTCTCTCTCTCTCCCCTCCCGCCTCTTAACTCCTCTGCCCTTCCAATCTCCTCGCACTTCCCCCTTCCTACTGTCTACCACCCCCTCTTTCACCTACCGCTCTCTCCTCCCTTCTACAACTCCTAGCCCCTCTCTACCATTCACCTCTCTTTCTCTGCACGACTCACATCTGTTGGGTGATTGAAAGTTGTATCTGTGTTCACACTCAAGGCACACTGTCGCTTCAGGGTCTGGGGCCATCTGAACTCCCTGACCGCACTCTGCGTAGGTATGGCTTTGGCACATACGCCCAGTAGGCATCCTACCACAGGCTGGAGGGGGTCTCTGTTCCTCCCCGCTCCTACCCCTGCAACACCACTCAGATAGAGTGGAAGCATCCCATTACAGGTGTTTGGATTAAAGAGGAAAAGGATTGAGAAATTGTAAAACCTTCATTCAATAACAAAGGAAGAAATGGAGGAGTAAATGGGGCCATGCTCAGTCCCCTTATCGATTGATATTTTGTCAAACTGTTATCACGCTTTAGGAGGATTTGACAACTTATTTTAGTATTGATAGCTTTTATCCTATCGTTGTTGTTTAACATGTCTTTTATCTGGTTAGATTTATCAAATTGATGTATGAATATGCTAGAGTCTATGGCAGAAGTCTTTGCAATGTCTCATTGGGCTTTGCCTTTTTCTTGTCTTTTAGACACAGTCCCAGTCCAGTGGCAATGGTACAAATTTGACACCTTCCAGAAAAGTTCAGCCTTCAGTGCCTAAAGTCCGAAAGACTGTTAACAGTCGCATCCATGAGGCGGTGAAAGCTCTGGCTTTGTGTCATAATGTGACCCCTGTGTATGAATCACGAGCTGGAGTGAATGGGGAGACTGAGTGTGCCGAGGTAGATCAAGACTTTTGTGATGAAAACCGCACTTACCAGGCTTCCAGTCCTGATGAGGTAAAGTCTTCATAGAAAGTGAATTTATTGCAAATAATTGGTACTCTATTGTATTAATAACAACTGTTTAGGTTTGAAGGGATTTGTGGTTTATTGGTCCCAGTTTACACACCAGTTCTTGTGCAATTCATTGGTTTTGTTACCCAATTCTGCAGTAAATAGTGTTGCAATTTGCACTCACTGGTACAGAAGTGACTTGTCAGCTTTTAGGCAACTGATTTAGTCAACCACATAACTGATATTGCCACTCAGTTTGTGGAGATGGCTACTTTACAGCAGGATTGCAGCACCGGAGCCAGGCTATGACTTGAACCATGGTTCATCTGTTAAACAATATTTTTCATGCGATTACTGTTCATTGCTATCAATCTGCACCCTTTGAAGGCACAACCTCCATCGTGAACTTTGCATCTATGTACATTTATAAATGTGTACTGTGGCGAATTGTGTCCCCTCCATCCCAAAGAAACTCCACTTACTTGGGCAACTAGCACTCACACTGTGCTGACAAAAAGACATGATAGGACGGAGGAAAGGGAAGGAAGTGGAACATGAGCTGGTTTGCTGGAGAGGGCACAGTGACACACACTGCAACTTGAGAGGAAAGACTGTAGCCTCTCCCATTGGGAGCATCTCCGCAAGCCCAAACTTTCAGCAAACAATGCATTCTATGTGGAAGATACGGGTTAAAAATGTTCAGTGGGGAACCTGGAAAGACCTATTCCTAAATTATTGAAGAAAAATCCCTAAAGGCTTGGACATGGCATAATAATAATAATAAATAAAAGTGGCAATTTAAACAAAGAAAGAATAAAGGTAAACCCCTAATAAGAGATTAATTGAACAAACTGAATTTTTTAAAAGGACCAATGAGAAAAGAGAACTACCTCGAGGACCACAGTGGAAACATACTGCTGGCCAATCATGCAGAGGTTTTTCCACAACCAATCAAATGCCAACCACGGGAAGCGCTCAGGCTATATAAGCAGAGCTGTTTCAGTTGAAGAGTGGCACAGTCAGGGAGAGAAGTCCTTGAGTTCCAGGTGGTCAAGGAGGAAGAGCAACTGCTGGTGAAGGGAACTGTGCCCCGAGAAGAGGAGGAGACTACCTGAGAGAGGAGACTGCCTGGGAGACCCATGCGGTGAAGCTGCTTGGAGGGAGGTCATGTAGGGCCCTGACTTTTCTCAGGGGGAAAGGGTGGGGGAGAGAGCTAGAGTATATACGAGAGGGATATAAATATTTCTGATGTTTGTTAATCTGCTTAGAATCACATGCTGTGCAGAGTCCGACATCCAGTGGTCACTGCGGAGTATTGCATTTTGTTTTTCGTAGTCGAAAAGGGGACGTCAACAAGGCGTGTCTGTAACACTATCCCTATAGTGACGTGCAGTGTACCCACAATCCCTCACGCGTCGAGGTCCCTCAAATTGTTTTTTTCCACCCAGTTATTGGTCGCCTTTATGCAGAGCTCTCCGAGAGACATTGCGAAATTATGTCCTCGACCCTTGGTCGTTTACTATTATTTATAACCATGCACATAGATCCCTCCCTCGACGCAGAAGCTGTTCTCCGCCGTGCAAGATCTTCGACGGAGGGACGAGCGGAGGAGATCCTTCGGCGCTGCCGAACACGTGGCCTGGCCTGGCCAGCCTAATACAGTAGGGAGAGTGGGGTTGTGTGGTCATTTCTTTGCTTCACTCTAAGAATGCCTTTCTCTTTCCCCTCCCTCTCTTTCGAGGTTGTAATCACATTTCATACCCTCAGCTATGGAGAGGACGCCCTTTAGGTTTTGCCCGCGCTGCAAGGGCAAATTTACCTGGAAGGTAAAGCACAAACGGTGTAACCGTTGCTTGCCCCTCGATCACAAAGAGGACGGCTGTGCGGCCTGTAAGTTACTTAAACCCAAAACCTTAAAAGACCGCAGGGTCAAAAGGTGGGCAGCCTATGCGATGTCTAGGTCTGACTCCTCGTCGACTGCCGCCGAATGTGACGAGGAAAGTGATTACACGTCCTCCGCAACGGAGGTTGTAGACCTCTCGAAGGAGCGTTCCCGCTCCTCGGCGTCCATCCCCGGCCCGACAAGCCTGGCTCACGCCCCGTTTATGGGGATGAACACCCCAGCGACCAGGACGAAAACAGGAAAACACATAAGCACATACCCCACAGCACGCATTCGTCAAAGACGAAGGCAGCCATAGCGTCAACGGAGGCGTCGGATCCACCGGCGCCTTCCGCCGACCGTAAGGGTCGCAAGCCCTCCCCGCCACCGCTTCCGCGACTGGCGACTGGGCTTTCTGTAAATAAGGGCGCTAATCCCAAATCCTCAGGCGACACGCCTCGCAAGAGTGCGTACGTCGCCAGTAAAGACTCTGCACTGCCTACAGCGACGGCGAGCGATCCCTCGACGGAGAAGCTGCTCTCCGAAAGCCTCACGCGTATAGCTTCGAAAGACGGCCAGAGCCGGACGGCGGGTAACACGTCGATAACCGCTATATGGTAACATTACAGGAGGTAATTCCCCTGCTATCTCAGGGGGACTACATGACAACACTAGACATGAAAGATGCATACTTTCATATTTTGATGTTGCCAGCGCACAGAAAATACCTCAGGTTCATGATAGACAAACACTACCAGTTCAGAGTGCTACCCTTCGGCATAGCGTCTGCACCGAGGGTATTCACGAAGGTACTGGCAGTGGCAGCGGCCCACCTGCATAGGTTGTCCATACCGGTATACCCTTACCTCGACGATTGGCTCATAACAGGGGAGTCCTACGAGACATGCCTCTCAAACACCCAGAAGACAGTAGACCTTTTATTCCAACTGGGCTTCTCCTTCAACGAGAAGAAGTCCAGCTTAGACCCCAGCCAAATCAAACAATTCCTAGGGGCTCTAATTCGAACAAAGGACGGCCTCGTCTTCCCCTCCAACGAGAGGGTCCAAAATATGCTGTTTCAGATCCCTCAATATGTGACCGGTCGAGAGGTGACGGTACGCAAAGCAATGCGCTTGCTAGGAATGATGGCGTCATGTATTTATTTGGTACCTCACGCGCGCCGGCTGGGGTTCCACTGTCAACCAGCGAGGCACCCCCAGACAAAGAAAGGAAAAAACTTTACGCCTTGGGCAAAAGAATGTCCGCCTCGGCAGCGTTTTCAATTAGGATTGCCAGTAATAATACATTGTTGGCAAGCTATGCCGATGCTCAATGGGGAAAGCTTAAGCAGGACATCGAAGAAGCCCCTGAACCTCTAAGAACACGCTTATTGGCTACAGTTACAGAAGGAGCTCTGGTCAACCAGAGCATCATTGAGAACACTCTTGATGCGGCAGAAACTGCTGGCCGTTCTTTGGTGCAGGGAATTCTGTTGAAGCGTCACGTCTGGCTTAGCAATTCCGGTTTCAAGGCAGAAACGCAGGCGTCACTCATTAATAAGCTAATAGAAGAGTCAAATCTCTTTGGAAGGGCAGTGTACGATGCACTGGAAAATGCGAAGAAAGAATTCGACACCATAAAGACCTTAGCCCAAATCTCAAAGCCTCCAAACAGGCGGGGATTTGGGAACAAGTGCTTTTTTCGTGGCCAACGCCAACAGCAGCAGCAGCAACAGCATTACACTGCGGGCTACTGGCCCTCTAATAAGGGTACCAGTAACCAGTATAACCAAAGAGGACAACGCCGTGGCAAGGGCAGAGGCTGAGGCTCCAGCCCCAGAGGCACCCCGGCAAGTAACGTCAAATGACCCGAAGGTTCGGGTCCCCTCCCATGCGTCTCCGGTTGGGGGCCGGATAACATTGTTCCTTTCAGCATGGGAGGGAATAACATCAGACCAGTGGGTATTGTCAACTGTAGCCCATGGGTACTGTATAGAGTTCAATCGGTCCCCCACATACAGACCTTCAAGGGGACGACGCCTTTCACCAGAACACCTCGTCATCCTCCTGCAAGAAGTAGAACAGCTGCTACAGAAAGGAGCAATAGAGGTTGTGCCCCTATCTCAGGTAATGGAAGGTATTTATTCAGTGTACTTCCTTGTACCCAAAAAGGACCTAACCATGCGCCCTGTACTAGATCTGCGCCCAGCGAACAAATTTGTAAAACCACAAAAATTTCATATGGTATCATTACAGGAGGTAATTCCCCTGCTATCTCAGGGGGACTACATGACAACACTAGACATGAAAGATGCATACTTTCATATTTTGATGTTGCCAGCGCACAGAAAATACCTCACGTTCGTGATAGAGGACAAACACTACCAGTTCAGAGTGCTACCCTTCGGCATAGCGTCTGCACCAAGGGTATTCACGAAGGTACTGGCAGTGGCAGCGGCCCACCTGCGCAGGTTGTCCATACCAGTATACCCTTACCTCGACGATTGCCTCATAACAGGGGAGTCCTACGAGACATGCCTCTCAAACACCCAGAAGACAGTAGACCTTTTATTCCAACTGGGCTTGTCCATCAACGAGAAGAAGTCCAGCTTAAACCCCATCCAAATCAAACAATTCCTAGGGGCTCTAATTCGAACAAAGGACGGCCTCGTCTTCCCCTCCAACGAGAAGGTCCAAAATATGCTGTTTCAGATCCCTCAATATGTGGCCGGTCGAGAGGTGACGGTACGCAAAGCAATGCGCTTGCTAGGAATGATGGCGTCATGTATTTATTTTGTACCTCACGCGCGCCTGCGAATGCGGCCAATGCAAGAATGGCTCAACAGCCAGTGGTATCAGGCCAGCGGACAATGGGACGATCTAGTGGTGGTCTCGCAGGCCTTGGTTTTCTCGCTACGGTGGTGGACGAAGGAAAACCTGGTAATAGGGAAACCATTCGCCACCCCCGCAGTGGAAGCCACTCTAACCACAGACGCATCCCTCACAGGATGGGGGGGCTCACCTATCCCATCAGACTGCTCACAGAGTCTGGACTCCGAGCGTAGCGTCCAAGCACATAAACTTATTAGAGCTACTTGCGGTGTTCAAGGCACTAAAAGCCTTCCAGACACACCTACAAGGGAAGACAGTGATGGTCCTCACGGACAGCACCACAGCCATGTACTACCTCAACAAGCAAGGGGGCACTCACTCTCCAGGACTGTCCAAGCTGTCCCAGAACATCTGGAAGTGGGCTCTCAGACACAACATGTTCCTATTGTCACAACATGTACCAGGGGAACTCAATCTGCTAGCAGACAAACTCAGCAGAGACTTCCCTCTGCCCTCAGAGTACTAATGGTGGTTACACGAAGATATCGTCTTCGACGTCTTCACACAATGGGGCTTCCCAGAAATAGACCTGTTCGCAACTCTGAAGAACTCACAATGCCTAGATTATGCCTCCAGATACCCACCGAACCGCTCCAAGGGGAACGGTCTCTGGATACCATGGTCAGGGAAATTTGTTTACGCTTTTCCACCAACTCCTCTGCTGAACAAGATAGTGCGCAAGATGCACCAGGAACCAGTCACCATGATACTGATAGCACCGATGTGGGCCAGCCAACCATGGTTTGCTCACCTGATGGAGATGTCCCTGTCCCCACCAGTGAAACTGCCCTGCCCGTACAACTTGCTTTCACAGGACAAGGGCAAGACACTACACCCATGCCCACAGAACATGAACTTAGCAGCCTGGCTCCTGAGGTCATAGAATTTGGCCATTTACAACTCCCTCAGAGATGCATGGACATTCTCAAAGAAGATAGAAAACCCAACACTCGCCACTGCTACTCTAGCAAGTGGAAGAGATTTGTCATCTGGTGTTAGAGGTAAGAGCATCAACCCAGTCCACTGCTCTCCCACACAAATCGTCCTGTACCTGACCCATTTACTGGACTCCGGTCTAGTGTTCAATTCTATTAAAGTCCATCTAGCGGCACTTTCTGCATACACCACCTCTCAACTTAAGGTGTCATGGTGGAAAGTCCCAGTTATCAAAGCCTTCATGGAGTGGGTAAAGAGAATACACCCTCCGTTAGCAAACCCAGCTCCCGGCTGGGACCTTAATGTGGTACTTTCCAGGCTCATGGGCTGACCCTTTCAACCCATGCACAAGGCAACTCTTAAGGACCTCACCCTTAAGACTGCTTTCCTAATAGCTATCAACTCCATTATGAGAGTAAGAGAACTACAGGCTCTTTCTATTCTAGACCCCTTCGTAACAGTTCACAAAGATAAGGTGGTTCTACGCACACACCCAAGGTTTGCACCGAAAATCATATCGAATTCCATGTCAACCAGTCAATAGAACTACCAACATTCTTTCAAAACCCTTCCAATTTGGGAGAAAAAAGCCTGCATGCGCTCGATGTGCGCAGAGCTGTCATGTTTTATATGGAAAGAACTAGGCCACTGAGAAAGACTAAATCAGTTCTTTGTCTCGGTGGCAGCAGGAAGAGAAGGAGATGCAGTCTCAAAGTCCACTATTTCTAGATGAATTGTTCAATGCATCACTCTCTGTTACACTCTTGCTAAGAGAGAACTACCCTTCAAGCCAAGAGCACACTCTACTCGAGGCACTGGGGCATCCATAGCATTCATTGCAAACGTTCCCCTTGAGTCCATTTGCAAAGCGTCAACCTGGAGTTCTGTACACACCTTTACAAAACACTACTGTCTAGATGCTCACTCTAAATCTGATTCCCAGGTGGGACAAGCAGTATTAAGACATCTTTTCTCTACTGTTCCTTCTCACAACCCACCTCCAACTCCGGGTACTGCTCGCTAGTCTATGCACAGCATGTGATTCTAAGCAGATTTACAATCTTCAGAAGACAATGCATTACTTACCGTAAAAGCATTTCTGATGGTTGTATCTGCTTAGATTCACATGCGCCCACCCTTCCTCCCCGCTCGGATGGAAGGAACATAGACATCTTTCTACATCTCTCTATCTTTTCTGTACTCACTCACGTATAGAAGGCTCCCTCAGGGCAGAAAAAATACAAACAGAGGGACCTCGACGCGTGAGGGATTGTGGGTACACTGCACGTCACTATAGGGATAGTGTTACAGACACACCTTGTCGACATCCCCTTTTCGACTACGAAAAACAAAATGCAATACTCTGCAGTGACCACTGGATGTCGGACTATGCACAGCATGTGAATCTAAGCAGATACAACCATCAGAAATGCTTTTACAGTAAGTAATGCATTGTCATATATATATAATCTTGGGACCCTGGCAAAATTAGTAGAAGCCGAAGGGGTGAGTTCAGTTTGAATATCTCATAAGCAGCTCACCCCATCCTCCTTAAAACCCACAGAAGAGGGTCGCAATCCCAGACTGCGTTGGGAGAGAGAAGTCAGAATCCCAGAGTGGGGTAAAAGGGAGAGAAGACCCTCAAGAAAGAAGAGGTACATCGATGCTCCTCAAGAAAGACGGGGTAACACAGAAACTTCCCAAGACCCAAGAAAAAGGGGTACACTGAAGTGCCCCTCAAAGAAGAGGGGTTACCCAGAATCTCCCCAAGAAAGAAGGGGAACACCAAAGCACCCCAAGTAAGAGGCATTATCCCAAAGCCCCCAAGAAAGAGGGGCCACACCAAAGCACCCCAAGAACGACAGAGTAATCCTGAACACCTCTGAAGACAGACAGAGAACCCTATTGCTGCCAAGCTAAAGACCAGTATGGTGGAACATTTGCTGGGTCAACATCTTGAAGGGCCAATATGTGAAAGAATTATTTTGTGGATTACAAACAGAACAGAAGAGATATTGTCAAGGATCAAGTCACCATTTACTTTGTTTGAAGTAGGAAAAGTGGATTTTTCAGGTTAGGTTTTGGACCAGGGACTTAATTATTTTGGACATCCAGATAAAGAAATGTTTTGAACTTTGGGCCTCATTACAAGTTTGGCAGTATTACCGCTGGATTACAAGTGGTGGTATGGCTGTGTTTAGTCCCCACGTTTGGAGTTCATAGGGATTCCAGCAGTAATTCCACCAGCAGTAATGCTGATTTTTGGCAGTAAGGCGACGGAATCACCAATAGCATTTTGCTGGAGGTTTTTCCTCCGCCTCACCACCAAAGTTATAGTATGGCTGTGCGGTAATGCAGTGGTAACAGAGTTACCGCCATTTTTTTCATGCACCGCCGTACTTGTAATGATGACCTTTGTGCTACTAGTTTACGGAATGGACTTTTGAAGTTAAGAACAGTTTATTATTTTAGTTTGTTTCTTTTGTTTGTGGGCCAGGAGGTCGAGCTAACGGTTAACTAATAAATATCCTTAACCTGCCAACATGTTGCTGCATCCGACTCCTAAGTCGTAATCATAAAGGTACAGGTTTGTTTATACTTCCAGTTCAGTTAGAAGGCTATTTCAAGGGTCATCTGTCACTCAGCCAAGCAAATGCGCAGCGGTTTAAGGACAACTCTTTGTTATCCAACTCATGAATCTGTATTATTACAGCACACTTTGGGGAACTAAAGGGTTTTCTTGTCTCTTTAAAGTTGTATCTGCTCAATATTATTGTGAATTGTATCCAGGGAGACAGTTGTGCACATGGTTTTGAATGCCCCAGTTTTTCTTCAATGACCCATTTGAATTTGGATACCCGAGTAGCTTTTCTTGTATATTCCTTGGGAGAACATCTAATGAAACACCTATATAGGTAAATGGAGCTCATTCAGTATTGCTAGCCTCTCTTCAAAGGCAGCTACTGAGCAACGTCTTGTATGCAAGATTTAGGATTGTGAGCATTGAAGAGGGTACAGTGGCCTGGTGCTCATGGAGTAAGGAGGCAGAAGCGCTGAGCGCCGGCAGAGATCCTGGAGATTGATCCTGCGACAGTGGCCAAACGGCACCATCAATGACAGAAAGGACATTTACGGAAAGATAAAGCGATTCCCTGTGACACCGCAACAAGCCTGAACAAAAATGGACCAAGATAAGTTAAAATTGTCATCCTGAACAGATCCCCCCCGGGGCTCCAAAAAATGGCAGACGTGACCTGGAGCCTGTGAAAGTACGCAAGGAGGGGGGGGGAGCGCTGCTGCAGACTGCTGAGTGAGAAACCACTCGAGGGAGATCTGGATTGGCCCACAGACCATAAACAGACTATTCTAATATACCGGAGTGGCATACGAAGACAGATAGAGGGCACAGTGTCGCACCTAAACTGTCGCTGCACTGGGAGAGGAAGTGGTCTGCCAGGGGCACCTAGAGATTGAGAAGTGTAACAACACGCAGCGGCTCAGGAGACAACGGGAGCCACAATAAAGCAGTGCGGTGCTGAAACAAGGCCGAGACACACATGACCCACGGCTTGATCAGGGTGCAGAGTGGTGTCAACAAGACAGCGCACCAACGACTGAGCCGGGACAAAACAAGTAAACCAGGACTCATCTGCAACGGATGACTGAAGCCACAACAAGGACAGATCAAAGCAGAGCCACGACATGCGACAAGGTGCACTGGTCGACAACACCACCAGTATAAAGGTGAGCCACAAGCTCACAGAGAGTTACTAACCGTTATTAGCTGGGACATCTGCTGTCCAACCCGCATCACAATCACTAACTTAGCCATGGCGGGAGTCGGGGTACTCCCACTAAGCGGGCCGACAAGAAAGCGCAATTAAGGCGGGCCTGGAGTATCAGTTAACATACACAAAGCGGATCTAACCGCACTGTACCCTGCCTGGTCCTTAGGAGTCCCACAAAGCCGGTGAACCAAACATTATTGGAATAGAGAACTTGTGCAGACGCGGGCGAACACTGGGGAGAGAAACTCATATTATAATGCTACAACCCCTGAAGGTGGTACCCTGCGGAACGGGGAGGCACGTGGACTAACCCGGGGAAGACCCAGACCTCTGTACAGAACTGAAGAGGGATTGAATAGTTCCTAACACAAGGGTAGAGCCTGGGCTTCTGGTGGAGGCGGGTGTCACGCTTACCGGGAGACCGGGGTTCGCTACTCACGCTCTTCCTTCCTGGCGCCTCTATTCGCGCTTTCGCGCTTGGGGAGGCGCCAGAGGGAGAGCTCCGGGGACCTGGGCTGCAGCTCCTCTGCGCATGCGCGGGAGACCACGGTCACGGTCCCGCGCATGCGCCGTGGAGCGGTTGCCCAGGATTGGAGCAGCTTGCTGCTCAAGCCTCGCTCTGGGTCCGCCGGCGCCCGGCTACAATCAGGCTTGCGTTCCAGGCCTCGCGGGCGCCGGCGGCCCATAAAGGGAGAGAGAGGATCGAGAGCAGATCGCATCACAACGCGTTCTATTCCGGATCGTGTACTCGCTCTCCCTTGTTTGTCCAGCGTTTGCCTTGCCCTTTACTTCTGCCTAGGGATTTCCTTCTCCTCCTTTCCTGCTGCCTTCAGGGTTTTTCCCCTTGGGTTAGTTGTGGTCCTCAGCCAGTATTTCTCCTTCCCTAACTGGTCCCTGTTTGATTTCCCTTCTCTTTCCTGGTTCCTCTCCCTTAGCCTGCCCAGTGCTTCCTGCCTGCCTTTGTCTCTCCTCTCCTCCCTGGCCAAGCCTGTACCTAGTGGTATACTGCCAGTGTCTTTCTTGGTGCTTGCTCCTTTTCCTTTGGACTCTCATTACCACAGCATCCAGTGCCAGCTTTGGGAGTACGGCTCCCACTCTTTTGGACTCTCATTACCACAGCTTCCAGTGCCAGCTTCGGGAGTATGGCTCCCTCTCTTTTGGACTCTCAATCACCACAGCATCCAGTGCCAGCTTCGGGAGTAAGGCTCCCTCTCCTTTGGACTCTCAACCTCTACAACATCCAGTGCCAGCTTCTGGAGTACGGCTCTCTCTTCTTTGGACTCTCAATCACCATAGCATCCAGTGCCATTCTTCAGGAGTTCGCCCCTGACTTCTTTGACCTCTGGAGCCTCGCCACCTCAAGGATTCGCTCCTTCAACTTCTCCTGTCTGTGCTCGCACAGTCCCGACGTCACTGAAACCAGGAGAGAGCAGCTTGTGGCGTTGGGAATCGGTCCATCTTCTTCCCAGTACCCATTAAGGGTGGAGGAGAGGCTGATTGCTAGTGTCACCAATTCTTCTCGTCAGGCTGGCTGCCCCATCGAGATCAACCAGGTATTCAGGTACGCAACTCTCCCGTGATTCTCACCTTAACAGCGGGTTGTGCAATTGAGAACAAACAAGCTGTGAGTTTAGGGATACAAACTATGAGAGCTCCATAAGTGCAAAAGTCTACAACTCGGATCAGAGAACCAGAACTGAAGTAGCTTGCTAACATAGACTGAGAGGAGCCGGGACACGCAGTGGTGGGTGAAAACTAGCAACCCTATTCCTACTCAAACGAGACCCTAACACTAAAGCAAGCAAGATAATCACTTTGAGGGCGATTAAGTGGCCCTGAACCAAATTGGACCTGCCACGAGCAACAGGGGCTCCGACAGAAATACTGCTGGAACACAACTTGCCAAGCTGGGAGTGGACTGTGAGAGACAACCCACGCCCAACCCATCTACAGGACCACCGCATGCACAGTGCTCAAACTCAATATGTCGACATCCAGAAACAAAGGGAAGACAACAATAATGGACTCATTTAAGTCAACTAAAACCCACACTTGACTGCCAGATGAGACAACTGGAATGGCAACCCAGAAACCCACAGTGGGCGACAACAAGGATGGGCAAGTGCTTGAAGCCATAGCCGCATTGAGCTCTTTTACTGACACTAAAATTGACGAAGTCAAATCCGATATGCAATTAATGTACCAAGACGCCTGCAACCTAACAGAAACGGTCACTAATGCCGAGACATCACTTCAAGAAACAACAGAGAACACGGCGGACCTGAAAACCAGAGTGGCTGAGCTAGAAAAGAAAGTGGCTATGCTAGAAGCGAGAGCTGAAGATGCAGAAGGGCGGGCTAGATGTAGCAATATCAGTATACTTGGGATATCAGAAGGAATAGATGGACCAAACCCGACTGGATACGTGGAAGCCCTGCGACAGCAAGAAATTGGGGCGTGCCGGCTGTCACAGGGCTTTGCTGTGGAAAGAGCTCACCGATCTCTACAAAAGAGACCACCGCCAGGCTCGTACCTCCGCCCGGTGATTGCAAAGATCCTTAACTTCCAGCATATGGAGTTCTTCTTTAAACTCTCAAGAGAGGGTGGTGTGATGGAGCGTGACAACTCCAAGATAACCATCTACCCTGACTACACACCAGCTGTACAAAAGGCAAGGAACTCCTTTGTCTTTGTCCCGATCAATTGAACCTGTAATACATGCTACTGTACCCGTCCAGACTGAAGGTAATATACATGGGTCTAGCAGTGTTCCTGGAAATAGCAGCTGCTGCCACCATGTGGATGGAGCATAACAACCTGGCGGATGGGGCAGAAGCGGTTGCATGAAAGACCCTGGCGCTGAAAACAAAGCAGACACGGGAAGACAGTACAATTTTCTTTTGCCACCAATGGAGGAACAGTTCATTGATGCCTCATGACCACTGAAACAATAAGATACAACGGAACGGCTGAGAGACCCGCTCGGCCTCCCCAACTGAGCACATAGACCTAACCCACGGACCGATCAGTGCGGGCCTGTTGCCAGCACGAAGTTACTCACGCTTGAAACCCAAGATGGGCTCAGATAGCACGAGGGCGCTTGAGCGCTGCACGAGAAACGCAGCTGCTGGGTGCAACTGTTTAGTTTTTGTTATTTGTTATAACTGTTACACTGTCTTCATGATACAAAAATGTGGACTGGTAGGACCTACAAACCTCAGCGATAAAGGAGCTAAGAAAGGGTGCAGCCTGGAGGGAGGGAAACCAAACAGTGAAAGCCAAACACATGGGGGAGGGGATGGGAGATGGACTAGCGGGGTGTTCGCGTATGGTCATGTCGGTACAATTTAGGATATTGACATGGAATGTGCGGGGGATGGGCACATACTTGAGGAGAAATCGGATCAAATCCTTTTTACTAAGAAAGAAAATATTGATAGCCATGCTCCAGGAAACTCACCTTACAGCGGAAGCCACGTCCAAACTAAAAGAATGCTGGAGGGGACAAGGGCATGGTGCGCACTATTCTAAATATGCAAGAGGGGTGTTTACATGGGTGAACCCGGAGGTGCCTTTCCAACTACTAGGTACAGAAGCTGACAAAGAGGGTAGATATTTGATAATGTGGGGAATCGTTGAGCAAATCAAGGTTTGTATAGTGAACTCTCCAAAAATGTCATACCTGCACATCTCAAACTGCTATGCGCCAAAATAACACACTACAGGGATAGTTTATTCATATTGGGGGGGGGGGGGATTTTAATTGTGTATAGGATGTGACCCTAGACAGATCTGAGCCACCACAACACCAAAGAAACACAGCTGACCAGGCATTAAATGCGATGATAGACTACTTAGATCTAGGGGACGTCTGGCGAGAGGTACACCCCACAGACAGGTGCTACTCATACTACTCATCTCCTCACAGTCTATACACGAGGATAGATTACTTCTTTATAGATGGAGACCAACTATCGCAAGTACAATCAGCGCAATACCTGGGCAGGTCAGCTTCAGACCACTCACCCTTACTTATGACCTGGAAAATTAAAGACCCCAAACCCCCTATACCGATGTGGCGAAAGCCCACTGAAGCCCTCACGGATCAAGTTTTCAGAGGACAAGCTTGAGCAATTCATACGTATTAACAAGGGCAGCGCTGATCGATGGAGCACACTATGGGAAACAATGAAGGTGGTAACAAGGGGGGAAATAATAGCGGGTGCAGGCGGTATCCGAAAACTTTTAGAAATTCAATTAGAGGCCCAGGAAGAGGAAATAAAACAATTGGAAACCAACACCCAGGGTACCAGAGAAGACGAGATAAAACTGATAGAGGCCAGAAACAGATGCCAAGAAGCCTGGCGGAGACTAAGTTTGATTATGCAACACACACTACCAGAGCACACAAGGAGGCAGACAAACCGAGCAGGCTATTAGTTATGCATGGTTATGCAAGCGAGAAAACCAGAGACACCTACCAACCGAGCTTAAAGATGAAAATGGGGTGGCACACAAAACACAACAATCGATTAATGACACTTATGCAGCTTTTTACTCTAACCTATACGCTCCCAGCACTCCGGTACCAGAGGCGGATATACAAGATACACTAGAGGAGATAGGACTCCCCAAACTAAATAAGGCACAACGGGAAGCACTAGATGAGGCAATCACCACCGAAGATGTGACGGAGGCTATCAGATCCCTAGCCACATGTAAGACCCCGGGAAGTAACGGCCTGCCACCAGAGTTTTATAAAGCCTACGAGCCGACCCTGACCCCATTGCTGCATGAAGTGTTCATGGAAACATATGAGACGAGGGCTCTGCCGGAAACCATGAGAGAAACACTGATAGTCCCGATACTTAAGCCAAATAAACCCGCAGAGGAATGCGACTCGTACCGCCCATTGGCGATGCTAAATTACGACGGTAAGATATTGACCACCATTCTGGCCAAGCGACTGGCCAGAGTGGTGGGGTGTCTTATACATGAGGATCAAAATGGTTTCGTCCCGGGGCATAACACAACAGCCAATTTACGCCGTCTTCAACATGTCATGGAACAAACCCTAAACAGCGAGCAACACATGGCAATATTGTCTTTGGATGCCATTAAGGCATTCAACTCTATATACTGGGAATGGCTAATAGAGGTACTGTGGGAATTCGGGATGGAGAGGGTTTCGTGAGATGTATTAAAGTGCTATACAATGACCCGATAGCTAGAGTGAAGACTGGGAGAATGGTGACGAAGGCCTGGGCAATACAGAGGGGCATGCAGTACATCCTGGGGCTGGAACCAATAGGTAAATACTACAGGAAACAGCTCTTTGATGCAGGGATATGGGTCGCAGGAAGCTACAATATAATATCGCTTTACGCTGATGATGTGCCATTATACCTGAGAGACCCGCACACTAATGCCCCAATAGCACTAGAGATATTGGATAATTATGCATGCTTTTCTGGGATACGGTTCAGTAAGCAAAAGTCTTGTGCATTCCGGTTGGCTGGGCTAAGGGAGGTGAATGTAGCTGATTTGCCAGAGTTGGGAATCAGGTGGGAAACAGAAGTATTCAGGTATTTGGGGGTCAATATCAAACATACCCCTGAGCTCACTCATGAGAGCAACACGGCGGCTCTATGAAGTTCTGGTCCAAACTACCCCTATCAATGATGGGCAGGGCAGCGATCACTGAGATGATCATTCTCCCGAGATTCCTGAACTATTTCTGAAATGTATGCTATTATATATGGTTAGCTTTCTTCAGAAAACTAGATGTACTGCTGAGGGAATTCTTATGGGGAGCAACTCGCCACAAACTGTCCCTGGCCATAATGACACTGCCACATAAGGAAGGGGGGAATACAATTGCCAGATTTAGAGAAATATTACCTGGCGGCACAGCTCATTCATGTAACCAGATGGCTGTCAGATGAGACCACTTCAGAGACTGGCCTATTGCAAAGATTAATCGCCCCTGCACACCTCAAAGAAATCCTGTGGAAGTCACTCACCGACTCAGTGAACACCCCCATGATTGTAATCCTTGGTAGACAGGTGTGGAAAAAGGCCAGATTGTTACTTCGCCTGAACCATCCCTATTCACCCGACATCCCGATGCTGGTGGATGTATGCAAGGTGCCTGCTGACCTGCCCATATTGAGGAGCTGGGAAAGGGTGAGATTGTACACCTGGCAAGATATGTTTGATGAGGGAGCCTTTAGAGATTTTGATTCACTACAAGCACAAGAGGGGCTGGCAAGGGGACAATTCCTATGGTATCAACGGATCAAGCACACAGCCAAAGGAAAATGGGATAAATGGCCGGAAAAGCCAACACTGAACCCCTTGTTGAATGAGATGTATAACTTGAGTGATGGTTGAAGGCCTGTGTCTAGATTGTACAACCAACTAGCGGACAGGCCCAATCCCCAAAGTGCCACGCTAAAGGAAAAATGGGAGAAAGACCTAGAAGCCACTATCACTGAGAAAGAATTGGAGAGGGTACTGATATATTCGAAAGAAGTATCGAGGAACGCCAGATTTAGGCTAATCCAGCTGAATGTCCTATATAGGACCTACATGCCCCTCTTAGAGTGGCCAGCTTTAACAGGCAAGCTCGACCAGCATGCCCCTGGTGCAGTAACAAGGAAGCTGGCCTGATGCACATGTTTTGGAAATGCAGTAAAATACAGAGCTTCTGGGCTAAAATAGAATGAACACGCAGGAAAGCAGGTGTGACAGACAAGATACGATTGGTCGCCAAAAAAAAGAGTGCCTGCTGGGCACATACCCCAGACTGAGTAAACATAAACACATTGGACATGGTGTGCATACTAGCAAAAAGAGCAGTAGCAATGCCATGGAAAACACCTGGGGGTCCACAATATGGCAGATGGAGCAATGAACTTGAGCGCTGGGCTGCAGCCGAGACTGCAGCTTGGAGCGCAGAAATTACCAGATCTGACAGCGATAGAAGCATCACGTATGAGGCATGGAAAGCACTAATAAGAGACATGTTTCTTCCAGCAGACAAGCCCCCCCTGAAACTATCATGCATGGGTGACCTAACGCAAGGAGGAAGCTGAAATTCCTCTCAGTAAGGGCACTCCCATTAAAAGCACTTTAATCATGGAACCACATCACCACATGCATATAGACTGCAAGGATCATATTCTAACATGGAGACAGACACTGTTTGTTGTTGTTCACTGGTTAATTGTTGATAATCACCTAAATTGCAAATACTGTACTACGATACAATTGCTGCATTTTGCAAATTAATATTGTTCGTGTGTACACAAATGCAAATAATACTTATTAAAAAAATGAAGAGGGTGCAATTATAATCACCTTTGAATGGATTGCGTCTTCCCACGTATTCTTCATCTTCGTTATTCAATATCCAGCTTCAGCTACTTCGGAAACGTTTTTCTACAGAGGGCGCTGTGCATTGATGCAGTCGACTCGATGTCCTTCAACGGCCTCCGTCACCAGGATGATGTCATCAAAGGCATATGTAGCATGCACAGCGCCCGTTGGCTTCAGTTCTGTTTTTCCGAGTAAGTTTACGCTTCGAAAAGCTACAGCACGCTTCTTTCGTTCCATTTGCGAAAATCTCTTCTTCTTCCTCGACAACTACTACCACGAAGACCGTGTTCAAGAAGTGTGTGACTGCGACTCCAAAATGTCGATATCCGACCCACATCGAGAATGTTTTTGGTGTCTCAGTGTGGAGCACAAGACCTCAGCCGGCTCCAAATTCCAGTCAATGACCTGAAAGGCTCTGAAGGAGCAAAAGGGGAAACTGGCAGTAGGTAAAAAAAAAAAAAAGAAATCCCTGACTAACCTGTCAAAAAAACATTTGAACGAGCCGGGAGGCAACTCTCCTCAAAGGAAGAAGGATCCAAGTCGATGAAATAGAAAAAGAGGCACCACAGGTCGCCTTCTTTGACTTCGTCATCAGACACCTCCCCTGAGAGGGTATCTTGTACCACTAAGGCCTCCACACATGCTGAATGGAAACCAATTTAGATCGGAAATGATAACAATATTTGAAAGACAAAAACCAATGCTCCTACCGTGCCTTCTAAAGCCGATAAGGAAAGGGCTTGAGCCAAATCCTGCACGCCCTTGAGCCGGGACAAAGGCCAGACCCTCATCGAAAGCAATCGAGGCCTCCACGCAATGGCAAATCATCAAAGGATCCAAAGAGCTGTAATTCGGAACAAAAGTTGCGATCGAGGTCGTCAACACCATCGACGACAACTGCACCCTCGACACTGGTGCCGCCAGCAGCGACATCTACACCAGTGGCACCTTCTACACATCGAAGCCAAAAAAGATCTCAGTGAAGATTTTGGCGGCGACTCGAGCGTCGAGTTCACAATTTCATAAGCCTTCCATGCCTTTTCCACACAAGACATATATTCCTTTTGCAAGGAAGGATTACTTCAAATCTCTCACTTCAATTTAGGAGGAAAATGAGCCATCAGATAATGATGCGCCATTTGGCCTTCAATATTGTACACCGAATGTTATTTCAGAGGCATCTAGATTAAAAGATCTTTGTCAATTTGCAAATGGCCAGTTGGGTAGACACCTCACCAGAGCTAGAATTTGGTAGACCTGAAGCTGGTGAACATGCAGATGCACCATATAGACAATTAATGTATAAAGTTGTAGACTACTTGGGGGGGGGGGGGCAGGATGATCTAACGAACATCCTTGATAAGTGTCCGCAAATGGATCGCATTTTACCATTTCACATCGCTCTACAAAAAAGGGTGGCAGACAATTGGGAAACACCAGAGTCTAATCCAGCAGTAAACATAAACCTGACAAAAAATGCTCTCCATCTAGTAGTGACCCCAACTACTTATCAAAACACCCCACTCCAGAGAGTCTGGTGTTACTGGCAGCTACCGCAACTTCAAAGCAGAGGGCTTATCCAACTATCCCTACAGATATGGATGACAAGAGAGTAGATGCATGGGCAAGGAAAGTATTTTCTGCAGGGAGCATGGCTCTTAAATCAGCCAACTCTACATGTGCCGTAGCAAAATTCTCATTCACTCTATGGGACTGTATTTCCATGGTGGCAGAGCACATTGCCGAGCGGGAGGAAAGAGATGGGTTCTTGGCTATTGTTAGAGACGGCAAATAAGCCATGTGCAAGTCTCTTCAGTCGGGTCTGGATTCTGCTGATAGCATCAGCAGAGCCATGGCAACAAGCACACTAATACGCAGATTTGAGTGGTTGAGGAAGTCGGGATTTGCACCGGATGTGCAGTCCAGACTCCTGAACCTGCCTTTTATGTCGGGTCTCACCTTTTTGGCAACAAGGCTGACGATAGCCTTGAGAAGTTGCAGACCTCAAAGGCGGCAGGCAAATCCTTGGGTGCCGCTATTAGGCAGCCTCAGCCCTTTCGCCCCAGTGGACAGTCTTGGTGGGGTAGATATTTTCGCTACTACTTCTCAGTTGGAAGAGTGGGGGGATGGCTGGTCAAAGAGACCAAACAAGATTCCCTGGTGGTAGACAAGGGAGAGGTGCAAAGCCCGGTCAAGCAGGGGCATCCTTACCAACAGCCACTGCATCAGCCGCCTCAAAACCTCTTTGAGGTCCTGAGTCACGAAACACTGGGGGGGGGGCAGGCTGTCTCAGCATCTGAAAGAATGGTGTGACATTACTTTGGATGCTTGGGCATTGGAAACCATAGCCCAAGGATACTACCTCCTCTTCGTTCAGAGACCTCAGAACCATCCCCCGGGGAGCCACTCTTTGAGGGTTCCAGATCCGCTCCTTGTGCTGGAAATTTTGACCCTGCTAGAGAAAAGTGATATAGAACCACTGTCTGTAGCGGAGAGGAAGAAGGGATGGTACTCTACACATTTCCGAATACCCAAGAAGGACGGAGGACTGAGACCCATTTTGGACTTGGGACTTGAACAAGTTCCTCAGGAAGGACAAATTCAAGATGGTCATACTTTCTCAGATCCTTCACGCCCTCCAACTCCTGGATTGGATGGTGTCATTGGACCTTCTGGGTGCTTATTTTCATATGCCAGTCCATCTCAAGCAAACAGATACCTGAGGTTCGCCGCTGGCGGTTCTCATCAGTTTCGAGTTCTGCCTTTTGGGCTGGCCTTCTCCCAGGGTTTTCACCAAGCTGATGGCGGTGGTGGCAGTGAGCTACAGGAGAGGGGGGGGATTCACGTCTACCCCTACCTGGACGATTGGCTGATTAGGGCACATTCTCCCAAACAAGTTCTGGATCATCTCAACGTCACCTTCCACTCTCTTCACAGAGACTGGGCTTCCCCCTCAATTACAAGAAGTCCCATATGACACCTTGTCAAAAGCTTCAATTCATCCAGGCTGTACTGGATACATCATTGGGAAAGAGCTCACCACCCAAGGTGAGGGCTCAAGACATTCTGCAGATGGTCTCCAAATTTCAGACTGCCCAGCGTCTCCTGGTCTTTGATTTTTTTTTGAGGTTGCCCTCATGGCATCCTGCATTTTTCTGGTGCCAGAGGCTCGCCTGAGAATGAGATCCCTTCAGTGGGCTCTGAGAACACAATGGTCACAATTCTAGGGCAACATGTCAGGCCTACTTCAGGTTCTAAGCAGGGTTGCACAGGATCTTCTATGGTGGTCTTGCGAGGACAACATTCTGAAGGAAGAATCTTTTTGGCAACCATGGCTGGAGATAACAGTAGTGACGGACGCCTCACTCATGGGGAAAGTCAACGGTCGTTGTTCTCCATCAGAGTCCAAACTACATATCAATCTTTTGGCGCTGAGGGCAATCAGACTAGCGCTGAAAGCCTTTCTGCCCTCTGTACGGGGAAAGAATGTCCTGATAATGGTGGACAAAAGAGTGGCCATGTACTACCTCAACAAGAGAGGTGGTGTAGGGTCACTACCACTGTGCAGAGAGGCAATGCAGCTCTGGTACTGGGCAATTGGAGAAGGAATCTCCCTATTGGCAGTTCACCTAGCCAGAGAGGAGAACACGGCGGTGGATGCTCTGAGCAGGCAGAGCACAGTTTCACACAAGTGGGAACTAGCTCATAAAGTCCTTCAAGAGATCTTCACCATTTGGGGAAACCCGCAAGTGGATCTGTTTGTGACCAGTGTCGACCGGAAGTGCGAACTGTACTGCTCCAGGTATTTTCCCCCAAGAGGCGCTCCCGGAGACGTGTTTGTGGTGGACTGGGAATTTCCACTCCTGTACACATTTCCTCCAGTCCCCGTCATTCATCATGTGATCAGGAGGTTGAGAACGTTTGGGAAACACATGATTCTTATTGCCCCGCAATAGTCTAGGAGGACTTGGTACCCAGACTTTCTGGACATGTCCATCTGCCCTCCAATACATCTTCCACAAAGAGAGAGGACCTTCTCTCGCGAGAGGAGGGTCGAGTTCTCCATCCACAGGTCAAGACACTCAGCCTTCACACATGGTTCCTGAGAGGCTGAGATACAAGGATTGGGACTTCCCGGGTGACGTAAAGGAGATTTTGCTTTAGGCCAGAAGGCCAGCAACAAAGTCCTTGTACCGTTGCCATTGGAACAAATTCTGCAGCTGATGCAAGGATAAAACTGTAGACGCTTTACTATGGAAAACACCAGAAGTGTTGCCTTTTCTACTATACCTAGCCAATCTGGGGCTCCATGTTGGAACAATTAACGGCTTTTTGGCGGTGCTATCCTTCTTTAAGCGCTAGTGAGAGGAATCTTCAATACAATTTCTAAAGGGACTCACCAATGTGTTCCCCCCATCTCCTTTCCAGGTTCCAGATTGGGACCTTAATCTGGTATTAAAATGTCTTATGTGTGCACCCTTTGAACCTCTACATTCATGTCTGTTAAGGTTGCTAACATTTAGAACCATTCACTTGGTTGCATTAACCTCAGCCAGTAGAGTGAGTAAATTGCAGGCACTGTCATGCAAGCCACCCTTTACTATTTTACACAAGGATAAGGTTGTTTCGCCCTTCATTTTGACCTAAAATCATTTCGGATTTTCATGTAGGGCAGAACATTGTATTGCCCACATTCTATCCTCCACCTCATCCAGGTAAAGCGGATGAGAGATTACACAGAGTGGATCCACATAGGGCTAAGCTTCTACATATCTAGATTATCCAAACTTCGTATTGGTGATCAGCTTTTTATAGGCTATACAGGTCACAAACTGGGTCAGGCTGTGACAAAGCAGACTTTATCCAGATGGATCATTCTGGCAATTTCAAAATGCTACAGGCTGCGGGCAAGGATCCTCCATAAGGCTTAAGGGCCCATTCCACCAGGGGCATGGCTACCGGCACGGCTCTGCAAAGTAGTGTCCCGATCAAAAACATTTGAGAGGCAGCTATGTGGTGTACTACACACACGTTCACAAAGTATTATTGCCTTGAGTCTTCCCTCGGTCCGGATGGAAGCTTTGGAAAGGCTGTCCTCCATTCGGTTCATGGAAACCATTGATATCGAAGTTCTTACTCCCTCCACCAAAACGAACACGGCTTTGGGAGTCTATCAAAGATGAGGAATACGTGGGAGGACACAATCCATTCGAAGAACAAGTTACTTACTCCAGGTAACGTTGTTTCAGCTGGATGTTTCTCCCACCTATTCCTCATCGCCCTCCCAGCCATCCCCACAGTAGAATTTCCCATGCTATTACAGCTTTTGCTCCTTCAAAGTTTAGTACGGTCAAACCTGTGGTTATGTGGGTAGTTTCTACTGTAAGAAAAAAACAGAACTGAAGCCAATGGGTTCTACGCATGCTATATATGCCTTCGATGACATCATCCTCGAGACGGAGGCCCTCGAGGGACATCGAGTCAACTGTATCGACGCACAGCGGCCTCTGGAGAATTTTTTAAGCAGCTGAAGCTGGATATCGAATTTCAAAGATGAGGAATATGTGGGAGGAACATCCAGTCAAAAGAACCTTACCAGGGGTAAATAACTTGTTCTTCTACACCACCATATTCAGCTACACTTTAGCATTCTGGACATTGTGTAATCTGGTCCATGGGCAGTCCATCCTACTGTACTTTACAAAAATCCAGTAGTCCAACTGAGAAGAAATCGATGTCTATTATGTCGTTTTCATATCCATACTTTCTCTAGTAATAATCTTTGCCAGGTATCCTATTTGGTGGGTACAGATGTGAGCCCATAACCTGCCCAATGTTCATCAAAAAGGACACATGTGCTTTTAATATCAAGACAAGTACTGAACACCAAAGGACTGACAAGGGAACAGTTTCTTTTGGTAAGCAATGTAACTGCTTAGCCTCAGGAGCTTAGTTTTCCCTGGATTTTTGTGTCAAGCACCTTAGTCTTTAACAAACTGGGTCTGATGTTCTAGGCAACGCTCAATCTTGTCCTCCTGCTGACAGCTTCTTAGGCAAATGCATGTAGTTATTATATGGTTGGTGAAAGTGCAGGTGACTCTGCAAACATCTAACAAAGTCCCTAAGAATATATTAAATTTGGTAGGCAAAATGTCCTGCATTATTTGTCTCTGATTTGCTGAATTAACTAAAGTAACTGCTAAACTGATGGCTGCAAGGTTATGAAATAATCTTAACCACTGGTCATTTCTCTGGGCAACCCTCCAGAAAATAGTTTTCCAGCCTGCCATTGCAGAAAGTGAAAGACCAAATGCCATTCAGCCTTGCTGCCAGCCCATGAGGAACAGTCAGCCCAAAATGCTAGGGCACATCCTTTCTAGCTGAGACCACAAGCAACCACCAGACATGTTTCAGCCACATTGGGTATAATCGGTGAGGTGTAGCTTGGGCTTCTAGGCACAGCAGGCTTTGGTCCCACGTCCAAGCATACCCATCTCACTCAGGAAGACAAATGCTAATGTGCAGTTTGAGGGCTGGAAGATCATGAATTAATTTTAACCACTGGCAATTAGAGGTATGGTGCGAGACAAATCAGTACTGCAAAATAACATGTTGGCACAAGGGGGGGGTTAGGAACGGGACACTCTTAACTGCCACCGTCTTCTTCAATGGAAGGACTGTCTCTAGATTGCTCCCTGGTAAGAGGAGTTCTCGCCCTTTCTTGACAAGGCCAGAGTAGTGGCCTTGTCACATTTACAACTAGGTCATATCAACAAAGTGTTGCTTTTTGTTAAATAACCACAAGAAACCCTTGCCATTATTGTACCTGATAACAAATAGAGTGAACTTTCCAGTTTAAAGATAGACCAGGAGTTGTCTGATACTGTGGATGGTTTACAGGGCTTCAAATGGCAACACGGTTCGAGGCAGTATTTTGGAGTAGAGGTTTTCGCTGACCACTCTGCTCTTTAGATCCCGCTAAAGGGTTGCTTTTCTAAGATAGAGTCACAAATTAATGATAACGATGTCTTCTTTAGATAGCACTTTACAGAGATCATATTTACATACAATATCACTCAACCGAAGTTGGTACTCTTTTATCGACCTCTGAAGAATGAAAGGCTAGGTAGACCTTGCCGGGAGTCGAACCTGCGATCTGCAGATCGCACACAGATCTCAGAAGCAAGCACTCAATCCGCTGAACTATCAAACTGGCAAATTAATAGATGGAAACACTTGTGTATAGGCGCCATACAAATGTCCAATGAATAAATAAAAATAAGTCTCTCCCCTCTCCGAATTCACAGAATTTCTCTGGTTAAGATGACCGTCCTAAATACATTACAATAAATGTTTTTGATTATCCCTCTTTACGTGGCTAAAGTTTTTTTTTTACCCGATGATGGGATCACTTCATAGATTTCATATGGTTCGGAAAATGTGCAAGAATTGGATGGAAGGTATTAGCTGTGGGCCTCATTCCGAATTTGGGGGATTTACCAGCAGTAAATCTGCCAAATGGAATTACTGCTACTGCAGCATTACCACCTTGGAACTGTAGGTAAATCCTCCATATTCCGAGGTGGTATTTTTCCGCATTTTGGAGTGCCACAGTATTCCATTGGGGTTTGTAGGAATTATCTTTAGCGGTAATTCAGTCAGCATTCATGCATCCAAGTGTTGGATGTTTTTCCTCCACTTTACCATCAAACTCTCGAGGTGCAGTAAAAGTGGTGGTAATTCCGTTACTGGTGCTTTTTTACACCACTGCCAAACTCACAATGAGGCCCTATTTCTTTGATACTGGGTTGTTTGGCCATGCCTGATTTTAATGGTACCTCCTGACTGTGGAGATTTTATTGTGGTTTTGTTGACTCACATTTAAAAGTGGCAAATTTGGTAGTGTGGGTAAAGTGGTGCAGGCTCACTCTCTCTCTTACCGGTTCTCTCCCTTGCCCACATGTTATTATTGAAGGAGCAATTGTCGCATGAACCCTGCTTTAACCTACTGTAGGCCAGGATGTACCCTGCTGTGTTGGTGAGATTAATATGGATAGCGCTATTTGTAATATCTGGAAGACTCTGACTGCCAGTGATCGTCTGGTTTCCCTTTTCTATTCTCTCAGTATGGCCGTAGTGGTTAACACTTTTGAAAAACGTTTCTTTAATTCCTTGGAAAGGCAGCACCTACATTTGCTTCGAGATCTCTTTTCAGGTTAATCACTTCATACCCCATGGGTGGTTTACAATGCTGGGGGTAAAGTTCTAATTTCCTTTACTTCAGTATACATAACATCTTTCACCTTATTTCCAAGTCAACACCCACTTTTGCCCATCACTTCGTATGATAGGATCACAAGGATAGGGCAGATTGGTATCCAGTCTCTACTCTAAAATCAATGTGATAGGTGTGGATCCCTCTGTGAATTCTATGGCCACGAGGCAAGGGAATTTGAAGAACGTATTGATGATTTATTGTCAGTGAACTTAGTTTTGTTCCCAAACTAAGTTTGTTTATTATAATCATTATTTTAAACTAAATAAAACATTTTCTATTAATCTGTCTCATACTTGTGGCCACTGTTCCCATGAAGAAGTTGGATGGTTTTATTTAGCTTGGCAGTGCCCCTCCATGTTCTGGCAAGGAGTGTTTCTAATTGTAAGTAACAGTTTGGATTTTGTGATTTTTCCTTAAGTGGGACTACTAGCGTTTACTAAAGACTTCACTAGTTCTTCTGGAAGGCAGGCAGGGTTAATATTTGTACTGGCTATGCCTTCTGTGGCACGGCATGGATGATGGGCCCTCCTCCCATCAGTAGCTGGAATATGTCACTTACTATAATGATCTAAAGGAGGCATTCCACGAAACTTTGATTACTGCTGCCAAACAGGTAGACATTTGGATATCCTAATGAAATAGATTTCCAAAGCTACTTCCCAAGATTATAAGGATGACAACTTGTTTGGTGCAGGTGTCCCTGAGTTTTAGTTCATTGGATGCTAACAAGAAATTATTCTATATGTGGACAAATATTTGAATTGTATTTGTTGCTTTGAACCAGATATGTTTGCTATCATTTTATATTGGTTTCCTTATACACATCATTGATCCTTCTCACCTGAAACTACAACTATATTATTGTGAACTATAATACCATACTTTATATTACAGACTTTGGAGATTTTATTTTGCTTTTTGTTGTTATCTTGTTAAACAAATAAACAGAGATTTTAAAATAGAGAGGGTTTGCTTGTGTGAACAATACACAAATGTGTAAACATTGTGGTGAGCTCCCCGCCCCCTTTTCACCTGAAAGCTAATGGAGCTGGCACAAGGAAAGAAAGAGATTTTCTTTCCTGGAACATTTTAGTAGCATTTTGTACTCTTCGATTTGCTGATAGCAGAACAAGGAAGGCCTAGACATAGTGAATTTGCATAATCCATCCTGCCTGCGATGACCACACCAACTCTCAAAATGATTAAGAAGAGGCTTCCTGTGGGCTTTCCCTCTCTCTCTCATATAAACCCGGGTGGTTTTATCCGTAGCCCAGGCATCCCTAAACCACCAAGGTGGTCACTAGAGATCCGCAACCCCTACTTTCTAGCAGCTACTAGCTGGTTATGATGACCTAAAGGCAAATAAACCTTCTATCTCTCTTTTCTCCACTGGGATCAATCCAGGTGGATCCTACTCTGCATCCCTTTGATGAATCTGTAATGATTCACCCAGAAACCCTGGCTCGGGACCCTTCTCATGTGACCAGGGAAGAGCAGACGCTTCCTATCCTGGCCCTGGGAGTGGTGTTCTGCGGGAGGATCACATTGGGGGACGAGGGGGGGGGACCAGGAAGACTGGGACATCCCTCCGTTCTTTCCCCAAAGTCCCACACTTTCAATGGCTTTTTGCCAAATTAAAGGAAGAAATAAACCTAATTCTGTTGTTGGGGGGTTAGTCCAATAATTCCCTAAGTACTGGGATGAGGAACAGGGCTCAAGAGCAATGCTGCAGAAGTAGTCCGCTTGTTAGGGCTAACAACCCACACCTGAGGGAGATAGAGAGGCTTGAAAGAGGCCCCCTTGGGTGCAGGCCGTGAGAAGGCGATGGAGATGGAGCAGCAGCAGCGTTGTAGTAGCAGCCGAAGGAAAGCACATTGTTGGCAGTTCTTGCAGAAGTTGGAGGAAAAAAGGGACATCAGGACTTTAAACAAGCAGATTCTAGCTGCCTGTCCTGAGAGGGTCCTGTTCTCCCTGAATTTGAAGTGCAGAGGTTGCGCAGCGGGAAGGAAGATAGCTGTCCCCCATGTGAACCTAATTGCAGAGACTGCACAGCAGACCGTGGTTGAGAGCATGTCTGCAGCTGAGGTTGCACGGAGCAAGGTGAGCTCTTTAACTGAATGTAAAGCGTACCTTAAGTCTCTGCGGTAGTGTAATGCCTTTTCAGCTGAGGACCTGTGGTCTGGGCACTAGTTCTGTGGAAACAACAATTAAAACAAAGCCACTATTCTAATCCCATTCACAAACTGATAACTGTGATACAGTGTACCTTGAAAATAACCCTCCCTTCTCACCTGTGCGTTTTTTGGAGCTCTCCATCCTGTATTCTAAAGGGGCGCGTTGGGTAGGTGACTTTATTCTGAGGGGCAATGGTGTTGAAGCTTTTTATCTGAATAGCATCCAAAACTTCTTTTAAGGTATCATGGGCAAGTCTCTTGGTGAAAATAATAATTATTTATATTTCATCAAATTAGAAATAGTCCCTAGGTTGGAGAGATCTCTCTTGCTAGAATTTCCTTTTATCCTTTGCAGGTTCGTGGTTCCCTAACAAGGGCTGAGGCTCTGGTAAGGCTGCAGATATACTAGTTTTTAGGATACATTAATTTACGTCAGTTCATTGAAAAACAGAGTAATAGCTGCCTTCAGAAACAAGCACAGCAAAAAAAATAAGCAAATAAAAGCCTTGCTGAGACTTCAGGTAAGCCCATATGAAATTTCTTCTTTCTTTTCTTTTTACAAATTCATTCATTAAATACCTTTGTTTTGCAGTTCTTCAGAGAAACTGTGGAAGAAAATACCTTCGGGCGATGCAGGGACTGCTGAGGAAAACTTTAGGAAGAATACGCTGCAACCGCGGACGAAGGCTGCTGAGAGAAGGAATGCTGCAGCTGCGACAAAGCTTCTGACAGAAGATGCAGAGACTTTGAATATTACTGCGGACAGAGGAAAATTCTTGGAAAACTTTGTTTCGTTTTTTTTCTGCTATTCTGTTGATTTTGCTATGGAACTAATATCTTTGACTCGTTTTATTCTGTTGACAGGTTCTGTCAGGAGATCGGTGGAAGCGTTACCTGCTGTCAACGTAGAAGACGCGAAGTGAGAGCTTCGGAGGAGGCGGGGCTTAAGTAGCTCCCTCTGCTAAAGGTGTAGAATGCACTGTGAGTTATCTATGGGAGTAGCGGCGGCCATGTTGAGGATACGGAAGATAATGTAAGTGTAATGAGCCTATGGGTATAGTGCTAAGAGTGAGGTAAATGCCTCTTGTGCCAAGCTTGAAGCCACTGTTGACCCACTGATAGAAATAAAGTTCCCTGCCTCTCAAGTATTTCTGAACGGGATCAGTATTTCTGTGCTGGGATCATGACACTGAATAGCAAGACTGAAGACAACTACATAGTGGAAGTGTGACTGTTCAGAAGACGCCAGAGCAATGGAAGTCCTTCAGCGCGTGAAGGGTTCGAAGAGAGAAGCCGTGAGTGTTACTGTGCATTCTAATCCCTTATGCGAGCAAAGGCAGGCGACAGTAGCAAAGGAAATTCACTTGCATATGAGAGAAAGCGCTGTTAACCCAACCGTTGGTCGGACATTGAATGCAACAAAAGTAGCACTTGCGTATAAGTGAAATTATCTGAGCGGCACAAATTGAACATTAGACTGTATGAAACAGATGATATACTGATTGCGTGTGCCTATAAGTGATTCTGAATTGAAGGTTGACTGAAGTCATTTATAAAGCGGTACAAAACATTGTAACACAGAAATGAAGTGACTGAATTTAAAGAATTGTCAGTTCCCGGGAACATGCATTGCCCACAGCCAAGAGTAGTACAGGCATTGCCCATAGCCAAGAGTGGTACACGCATTGCCCATACCCAAGGGCAAGCATTTTCCTGTGGTTTGGAAAGCATTGCCAAAGCCAGGAGCTGTGCATATATTGTCCTGAGTCAAAAGAGACTAATAACCTGGCATGCCACTAAGCTAATGGGGCCAACAGAAAGAGGAAGGGCAAATGCAATGTCAAAATGGGTGATGCTTGTTCATTGTGATTGTTCCATAAAGTTGAAGCTGGTATAAAATCTCACATTGCCAAAGCCAGAAGGAGGAAAAGTGGAATTATATGCTCAAGGGCATTTTGGTAGTAGATTTTGCAGAAAGACAAGAGTGGCAAAGAAGCTGCCCTTATGGAAGGTGAATGTTCAGAGGAAGAGTGCCTTACCTACATGAATGTGTTGAGGAGCACTTATGTGAATATTGTCTTTTATGAAAAGTTGTTGAAAGTCACAAAGTTGCAAATTGTTGAAGCTGTATTAGTAGATTCAGAACTTCAAAAGCACTGTTGAATGTGGAAAACTATTGGGTAGGCGAGTAGACCTGCATGGTGAATCCTTATTGAAGTGGGCCTGGTCTTCGAGTAAACCAGGTGGGAGTAGACGTACTGTGAAGTTACTCTGACAAAGATACCAATTGTGATTTATGGTGTTAAAAGGAGAGCTGCGAAAAGCTGACATTAAGAAACTGTGTTCCTTTGACATTAATGAAGTTGTGATAAAAACATCCTGACCAAGAGTATTATGGATGCTATTTGTTTGACTAAAATATTTGTAATAAGTAGAAGTGGCTTTCTTTGTGGACATTTGATTGCTGGTACTTTTCTGTTGTCAAGTTGAATGTGCGAAGAACTACGGTGGAACTTTACTGCAAATTTGGATTTCCTTGTTTATTTTTGTTAAACACTGAGACTGAAGCCAACTTAAAACCTGGGGAAGGGGAGATCATTACAGAATACTGGTGTTGTTGTAAATTCCCATATGTATGTTCTTGTCTATTTTATGTATAAGTGTGAGGGCCAGAAATTCTCTGCTAGAATATTTTCCTTAGTTCACGTTAGGCAGAGAAATCCTAGTTAGATTAGGGATAGTAAGGCATTACTTGAAACTTTTGATTTAATAAAATGGCGAATTTGGAGAAATCTAAAAGTTGTCGGCCTCACATTTCTGACCGCTCACAGTGCCTATAGGAAGTACGGGTAAAATGGAGCTTGGACAATTTCATATTGCATATTCGGCCCAAATTAAACCAGCCCTTTTATGGATTAAAATCTTGTCCATTAAGGAACTAGCTGATTATAGAGGAGGATGTTATTGGAGGCTAATCATGCAAAACCCTGGGCTTGGTTCATGCCCATTAAACAAGTTTTGTTTAAAATCGGTTTAGGTAATCTGTGGAATATGATATATGATATGATATGGCATTTATAACGCACCTGTACAGAAGTGTTTCTAGGTGCAACAAGACAAGTAGGGGGAAACAAAGGGAGGACAAAATAACTATCTTACTAGGCCTTGTGTCATTCAGATCGTGCAAGTGCAGGGACGAGGGAAGGGAAAAAGTGCTAGGGGAAGGGGAATGGGGAAGTCGAATTAACTCACAAGTGCAGCCAGTGAGTGGCTCGTAAGTGCAGAGAGAAGGGACTGTAGGGTTGCAGATACAGACCCTTAAGTGCTGGGAAGCCTGGAGGCAGTGCAAGGGCAACTGGACATGCAGAGGGTGACCAGTGCACGGAGCAGTCAGGTGTATCAGCAGGGGGGAGGAAGAGAGAAAGCAGAATTGAAAAGGAAGGTCTTGAGTTGCTTCCAGAACCGGAGGTGGTTCTGCGCAAGTTTGAAAGCGGCAGGGAGGCTGTTCCAGAGGGAGGCCCAGCCGAGGAGATACAGCTGCCCCAAACTCTCTGCTTGGAGAAGCGTCTGACCCTCAGAGAGTTGGAGGTGGGTGAGTGGAGAGCTATCCAGACCCCAGAAAGCCTTGTGGGCGATGCAGAGGGTTTTGAACTTGATCCTTGCAGCCACGGGTAGCCAATGAAGAGATTTCAGAGCCGGGGTGATACAATCCCAGGGCTTGAGGCCAAGGACAAGTCTAGCAGTTCTGTTCTAGGTAAGTTATAACGGTCAAAGTGTAGAGGCAAGAAGATTTAGAAAGAGGCTTTGCAATAGTCCAGCCTATAGAGCACCTGGACTCTGGAGACAGTGAGCTTCTGGGGGAAAGTGAAAAAAGGAAGAATACCTCTGAGGAGGTGCAGCTGATAGTTTGACTTCTTAGAGACGTCAGATATGTGAGGAGAGAAGGAGAGGGTGGAGTCGAAGATGACACCAAGGTTCTTAGCCTCACAGGAAGGAGCAGGAAGAGGGCCCAGAGTGGGTGGCCAGAGAGAGAGAGAGGAATGGAGGGTGTCCCAATGAAGCTGACCTCAGTCTTACTGGCATTAAGGCAGAGAGCATTAAGGCACACCATTCCTGAATTGCATCTAGACAGTATGGTATGAGAGAATAAGCTAACGTGGCTTAGAGGAGCCTGGAAGAGAGCTGTGTGTCATCCTCATAACATTGACAATTGTAGCAGAAAGCAGCGATGCAATGAGCAAGAGGTGGCAGGTAGTGGTTGAAGAGCGAGGAAGAGACGTTAGACCCCTGAGGGAAACGCCGAGTAGATGGAGAGATGGAGAGGAAAGACCCCCGTTGGACCTGAGCGGGTCGGTTGGTGAGAAAGTAGGTCAACCAGGCCAGTGCCTTATCAGTAATGCCAAGGTTGTCGCTGAGGTGATTGAGCAGGATGGAATGGTTGACTGTGTCAAAATCAGAGGATAGATCGAGGAGAATGAGGGGACAGAAGGGAGATTATAGTCAAGATTGGAGAGCAAGTCATCATGGTTGTTTCAGGAGAGCAGTTTCCGTGTTTCTGGAAGCTCTGAAGCCAGACTGGTGGTCATGGAGACAACCAACAGATTTATTATGTAGATTAGATAATAAATGATTGAGGAATAAACCAAAAATGATTGATTGTACTAAACTAAGCCTAGTGCAGGAATTATTTTGGGATTGGGGTGTTATCTGTTTTTCTGAGAAGGGAAGAACACACAATTACGTTCATGAAATATCTCTGGGATAAAGACCTAACTGGGCTTAGATATCTATATTCAGCAGTCGGAAAATCAGAGAGAGTGTAATGTATTTGTCAAATTCCGTTAAAGCCTTCACCCCCTGAATTCCTTCACTGACCTATGGACTGGCCGAACTGTACAGGGCTGTCCAATGTGCAACTAAGCAAGAGAAGATGAATGTTTAATGTATTGATTTTGGACGATTATGGTAGATCCTGATGTTAAAGACCCATTAGATGAAGGTGCTGATTGAAGCTCTAGATTTCTGCAAATTCCTAAAAACTGTGACCAGGGCTTTTGCAGTAATGAGCTTCCTGGCTAGGCTTTGGAAAGGGTGATGTAAATTGTCATGAACCTTGTTAGGCAGAATCACATGCAGTACCCTTTGGGAACACTACATGCAATTAAGACTACACTTGTCAGTAAAATGTCATCTTTGGTACAAGCCTGTACTACATAGTTATGTGGTAGCAGTGGCTGAGCAGCCAGACTTATCTCAAGAGTTTAAGTGAGCAGTAGAACAAGTTACATGAAGGACCAACAAATACAATGATTCAAATATACACAGATTCAAGGTTTCTTGCTAAATGAATATACATTTATTTACTCAGTCAGTTAGAAAACATTACACTAGCATCAGCAGCTCAATATCACACACTAATAAACCACAAAAACACAACCGGTTAAGTAAATGAACAAGTTAAGTTCCCCTGAAGTGGGAGCAAAATGGCACTTCAAATACTTAATAATGGGGTAGAAAGACAAGGTTATAGGAATAGCAGCCAATATACATTCATATGCAGGGCAAAGGGTTTCAGTTGAACTACAACCAGCAATTCTTCTCAATAGACCTGGGCCAAAGTCAATGGTTCAGAGTCCTTGTATAGGATAACACAGTTCTGGTAGATAACGGTTAAGTCTTTGCCACTGAGATTAGAAGAATGTGGCTAGGGGAAAAGTTTGACGAATGTTAAGTTAAGGAAAAGCCTTCCTAGTTGAGGAAAGTTTCAGGCAATTTCTCGATGGCCAAAAAGATTTCTGGACCGCGTTTGCACAGTACCTTTTTAATGAAGAAGAGCTGTAGCTGAGGCAGTGTTTCCTAACAGTTTGAGCAGATCTCGCTGTTCCTGTGCTTCAGTTGTGGGGACAAGAAGGAGGACTTCAGGAGGTTCCTGCACTGCCCAGGTATGAGGCCAAAAGCTTTAACAATTCATCGGTTTAAGGTGTGCGTGCCTTAGTCCACGAGCTGGTTTCCTTCCCTCTGGCTATCCAGTTTTCAACAGCACTCTGATGAAATTTCGACCAGATTGGGACGTTGTCCAGGTGGCTTGCGAGTTGGTTGTTCCCACTTAACTCAAGGGAAGAAGTTAACCTTGAAGGGCTTCTCTGTCAATGGAGTTTCAGGCAATTCAGACCTGCAGCAGGGCTTCACCGGTCATCCAGGAGTTGCAGCAGTCCTCTTCCTTCAGCTCGTCTTCGGTTCTTTCGTTCCAGTGTTTGACTCTGCTTTCCAAGTCCCAGAGACCTGCTTTTAAACAGTTTTCCCCCATTCATTCTAGCCTGGCTGTCAGTCACCCAGCAGGGTGGCTGTCTTCGCCGGACAGCCAGCCGGCCAATCACGCCAGAGTGGATTCAGGTCTCCTAGGAGACTAAGCACAGGGAGTTTCGGGCACCTCCCTGATATCCTGTCCACCCCAGATACTCAGGCGCCAGAGGAGGGCTTCAGCACTGAAGCCCACCAAAGGCCAACAGACAAAGGGACCAAACCTGGTTTGGCGCACAGAGACAAACACAAGAAGACCTTTCCTAAAAGAAATGGCGAAAAAAGTCGACCGGAGTCCGTTTTTACAGATAGGTCTTGGGCGCCATATTGAAAAACATGGCTGACCCGATTTTTAGCTACCGTGGTTAGCGGTCGGGAAAAATCATGGTAGTTTGATCTAAACCACTGCCACCAGCCATTTAAAGTAGGAAAGGGTAACATTTGACTCAGGGGAAGCTAGGCAACCCCTCCAGCACTCTGTGCTGGGTCAGTAAATTTAAAAAGACTAGTAAAGACAACATAACTTGACATGCCCTGGGAGACAGTAATCAGTCCCCGAAAGGTATTTAAACCTTGGGAAGTCTGAAAAACATCCCTGTGCCACTGCACTGAAGGTGCTGTATGACACACAGAAAAAGATGCCTATGGAGTGGTTTTAAAACTCCATAACCAAAGAATACAAAAGCAAAACACACATCAAAATACATGAAAGAGTGGGAAAAAAGGCTCACACTCTTTCCATGTAAAAAGTCAAACCCTAGAAATTTAGCAAAGTTGCTGGGGGTCTCAAAATGTAAGGGAAATTAGCACATATTGAGAATTCTCCCTAACAAAGCTTTCTTTGAAATGTTATTTTGTGCTGCACATTTTATAGGAATATTTCATATAGTACATTGTGTAATTTGTATGATGTTTTCTGTATTGTGCTTTGTTGGCTTTTAATTTTAATATTTAATGTTTGTTATGTTGGGCTTTTATGCTGTTGTACCGAAATAAATAATTTGATTGTTTGAAAAATGTTATCAAGAAAAGGTGAATTCCAATAAACAAGGTCTCACACGATCCTTTCCTTGCACACTCTTGTGCACTTCTCCCAGATGTTCTATCCTTTCTTTCCCTTCCTTCTATTCTCCAGCATGGGGTCTGGCATGGATTCACATGCTCATGAATATTCCCCGTCATCAGGCTGGGAATCCTTGGTAAAAGAAAAAACAGTTTCACTTTCACTTACAAACTGTATTTCTCTCCTAAATCAATCACTGTCCTCTGGGTCAACCCAACCCCATCCAATGACAGCCCTCTCCCTAAGCCCCTCCTCTGGCAGCCATCTTCAGATTTGTACTGCACGCTTCAGTGTTGGGAGTCCTCGAGTTTGCTCTGCAAGCTATTTCTATGTTTTTTTCATGTTTTTGACAGAAAAAAAGGTTCGATTTTTGTTCCAAAAGAGCCTGTATGCACTTTTCTCCATCTGACAACAGTGAGTATCCGTTGTCTGTGAATTTCCGCGTCCCTCAAGGGCAAAGATCGGCAAAGTATCCAGAAGGTCATTGAGCCTACTTCGCGCAATCCGATCATGATGGAGGAGGGAAGGGACCTCTTTGCTGCACCAGTGCGGGCTACAGAATGTGTTTGTGGAAGACACGCACCTACAATGCCTCTACTACCTGCACACGGACCAGAAGGAGGTGGAGGGCGAGATATGCCTGGCATTCTCTAAGAAGACAATGAAGGACAGGCACAGTAGACTGACAAAGTGGGTTAAGGCTAAGGCCTCTGCCCCGTGCCCTGAGCAGGGTCATGCCTCAACCAGGCCCGGCCGGTCCGAGGAGCATTCTTCTAAGTCCTTTGAGG
This sequence comes from Ambystoma mexicanum, assembly GCF_040938575.1. NCBI lineage: Eukaryota > Metazoa > Chordata > Amphibia > Caudata > Ambystomatidae > Ambystoma > Ambystoma mexicanum. The sequence continues at coordinate 133,304,011 of NC_090933.1, read as the reverse complement.
GCGCCTTATCTGTGGGGGCCCAAGACAAGGCCAAGAACTGCAAGTCCGAGTCCACCAGGTTCGCCAGGGAAGCGGGTCCCAAGGTGTATAAAGCTCGATCGATGTAACCCTCCGCCTCCATTGCCAGCTGGCAATTGAGCTCCTCCTCAAAAAGGAAATCATCTACCCGGGCTAAACTACAGGAGAAATCTGAGAGGCCTTGGACCGAGGACAATAAGAAGGCCGAACTACCCAAGAAATTCCAATCAGCACAGGCTAAGACTTCATCGACTATAGAGTTTGTGGCAGCTGCTCCAATGACGGCTAAAGGAGCTGATCCTGTGAAGGTACCCCCCACAGCACAGAAAGTATTCTTGCCCTCTAAGCGCAACACCGCTGCAGTAACTTTGGCAAAGTCTGATGGCATGCCAAAAGGGGGGGAAACTGGCTCAGGCCCGCTTCAAGTCCCGCAGGGGGGAAAAAAGGGTGGGGCGAGGAGGCCCTGAAACGGCCCTCCCATATCGTGGCACAAGCCATGGAAGTCTTGTCCAAAGACAACGAGGACCAGTAGTCCTTGCACACCGACGTGGAAGAGGACGACGACAGAGGTGAAAGCAACGATGGAGATGACGGCGCAGTGCCCAGTTTTCCGATCGCGCCAGCTCAGCCGAGGGATGTGTCGCTGGATATTCTCTCGACCCTCACACCTTGTTTTAAGAGATCAAGAAGAGGATGCCACCCGGCACGGTGTCTGTGGGCCCCCAAGCCCTGCTCACCCTCCAATTAAGAAGAGAAAGCATCATCCGGCGCCCCCATTTCAGCCTCCACATCCGTATTGGGTCCTCTCTCCCCCAGCAGACCCAGACACAGGTACAGGGACGGACACAGCCACAACCACGGACGACGACAATATCGTTGCTGCGGATGGCGAGTCTCTGAATTTGGATGCACCACCTAGGGCGTTCCTACCGGATGAGGTGGGGTCATTCCATTCCATGATCTCCAGAGCCTCCAAGCTTTTTCAGCTTGTGCCCGAAGAAACCAGGAAGGAGGGTTTCTTGCACCAGAGGTGCGAGTCCAGGAGGAAGACAATCCATAGTGGTGCCCCTTCTGGACGATGTGTGGGATGAGGGCCTGGCCCTCCTGAAGAACCCTTGCACGGCTCCAGCTAAATGGGATAGTCTGGAAAAGAATAATAGGCAAGCATCACAAGCATCGCCGATTCAGTGATGTTGGCGGCCGCGAGGAAATGGTCGGCTAACCCGGACAGCGAGGGGAAGAAGCTGGACACCATGGGAAGGAAAGTGATTTACACTGCTGCGTCCGCCAATGCCCTGGCAATCCTAGCCAGGTATGACGGGGAGCTGTGGTACAAGCTGGGCCCTATTCTGGAGTTCCTCCCAGACCATAAGAGGATGGAGCCAATCACTCTTTTCCAGGAGGGGGAAATTGCGTCTGATCATGACATTACAGTGGCATTGGACGTCGCCCACACAGGGTTCCAGTAGATGCAGAACGGTGTCTGCCTTCGTCGGCAAGGCTGGATGAAGGCCACGAATTTCTGGCAGGAAGTCCAGGCGAAGGTTTAGGACATGCCCTTCGACAGAGAGAACTTGTTTGGGAAGGTTGTCGACGAGTCCCTCCAGGCCATCAAGACGGATACAGAGACAGCCCATTCTTTGAGCACTCTCCAGCAGCAGGGCTCTTCTTTTTGCTCCTCCAGGGGAAAGTTGAGCAGGTCTTCCAAAGGTTTCTCCTCTTTGTACCGTCAGCCTTCCAGATCCACGACCCAGGAAGCCTACAGAGGGCGTTCACAGGCCTAAGGTAGCAGAGACCGCGTCACCAGCAGGGCAGGATGCCAGCACCGAAACAGGCCTGAACCGGCCGGGATGTCGAGCCCCCTTGCATGCACTCTGGTGGGCGGCTGGCTGACGAGGTTCCTCAGTGAGTGGAAGAAGATCACCACCGACTGATGGGTGCTGGACGCTCTCGCCCAGGGACACAACCTGGAGTTTCAACACAGGTGTCCACGGATCCCTTCGATTACCCGGCAGGAGCAGCACGTTCCTCAGCTCCTGGAAGAGGTACGGGTGATGCTGCAGAAAAGGGCGATAGAGCTAGTTCCCCAACGGCTTTTGGGCTCCGGAGTCTATTCCAGATACTTTCTGGTTAGAAAGAAGACAGGGGGCTGGAGATCCATTCTAGACCTGCGACGTCTCAACAAATACCTGAAGTCCCAAAGGTTTAGTATGGTCACGTTGCAGCAGGAGCTCGGACAACTGTAGGAAAGACTTCTTGACGTTTGTGGACCTGGAGGATGCCCATTTCTACATCCCCATTCACAAGGCACATTGAAAGTTTCTGTGTTGTGTCGTGCAGGGCCAGCACTACCAGTTCAAGGCCCTATCTTTCGAATTGAAGTCGGCCCCCAGAGTCTTCACGAAGTGCCTGTCACCGGTGGTGGCCCATCTACGTCTGCGGGGTATACAAGTATACCCGTATCTAGACGACTGGCTCATCTGGGCCCACTCGCGAGAGTTGGACATCGGACACACGGAGGTGACCATCCAGCTACTGACGGATCAGGGATTCTCCATCAACTAGCCAAAGTCCTGCTTGACACCATCGCAGAATGTGCTGTTCCTAGGAGCTAGACTCAATACATTGTCCTGCCTGGCATCACCCTCAGAGGAGAGGGTAGCAGCCATTCAAGGGATGGTTCAGCGGCTGTTGTCGATGAAGACCGCCATGGTGCGAACCATCAAGTCGTTGCTCTGCTCAGCATGATGTCCCGCATCTATCTCATCCGGCTCTGCAGGTTACAAATGCAACCTCTTCAGGAGATCCTGTTGCGTGCTGGATACAGGTGTCCGGTAGTTTCATGGACAAGATCGTGCTCGATGAGGAGTTCCGTCGGGCGATACGGTGGAGGGGAATCTGCTCTAACATCGCCCGCAGCACAGGGTTTCAAAACCCTCCATACCAGGAGATGGTCAACATGGACGCCTACCTGGAAGGCTGGAAAGCCCACAACAGACTTCTGCACGTCATAGGCCTGTGGCTGTCGGAGGAGAAGGATCTCCATGTCAACATCCTGGAGCTACGGGCAGTGTTCTGGGCCCTCAAATCGTTCCTTCCGTCTCTGATGGGCAAGGTGGAGAGGATCTTCACGGACAACACCACCACAATGTTCTTCATCAGGAAACAGGGGGCACTTGATCCCCAGCGCTCTTCAAGAAAGCGCAGGACTTGTGGCGCTGGGCCATCGGACAAGAGATGTTCCTAGTTAGACTTCAGCTGGCGAGAGTCAAGAACACCATCGCAGTATTTTTATGTTGTCCGTGCCTGTATTAGCCATTGTCTATGAAATGATTGTAGTCATATACATGACGGTGTATTTCAGTTGTGTACTTAATAACAGTAGTGCTTGGTGCCTGTGTGCTTTTTGTTTTAACCCCTTTCTTTCCATAACTAGACCCCAACAAACTCAACCCGCTCCCTCTCCCCGCCCTCATAGTTCCCTGAACTTCAACTATGCCCGTTATACCCCCTCTCTCCCCACCCATCAACTTCTTGTGCACCTGCTACAGGGGGGACTGTAGCGACTTCCAGTGCCTATGCCGTACATAGTCATTTACAGTGTGACTCGTTCTATGTTGTTGCTCTCACAACATAAAAATAGTGAGCTGGAATGTACGCGGCTTGGGATCCCAAATCAAGAAAATGAGGATACTAGCATACATAAACAGGCTGATCCCCAAAATAATTTTTCTGCAAGAAACACACCTAGGACCTCAGCAAGGGGGACAACTTGTGGCGAACTGGGGGACACACCAATATTGCACAACATATTCCAGACGGTCAAAGGGTGCAGCGATCCTTGTACATAAGACACTGTCATTTACCTGTATCAACTCTGAATTTGACCCCGAGGGTAGATATGTGTTGCTCCATGGCACCCTCTATGGCAGGCAGATAGTCCTTCTTAACTTATACGGTCCAAACATCGATGACCCAGATTTCTATTCTGCATTATTTGAAATACTGGCGAGCTACCCGACGGCCCAATTGATATGTGGTGGGGATTTTAATAGCATCCTTGATGTACACTTAGATTGCACATCAACACAAACAAGAGCACTCACCAAGGCAGCACAGAAAATACTCATCCATATGTCCGACCTAAACCTAAAAGATGCATGGAGAACTCTAAACCTCTCCAAAAGGGAATATACATATTACTCCACAGTGCACAACATGCATTCTAGAATAGATCTATGGTTGGTGGACAATGAGGTATTGAGCTGGGTTAGGAGTACTCACACCTATCCTAGAACATACTCAGATCACTCCCCAATACAGCTAACATTACGAATTCATGACACTACAGTAATTAGGCCACCATGGAAATTTAAACCCGCGGCCCTGCAGGACTTGATCTATAAAACTACAATGGCCCAGCAAATACAGGAATACTTTGACATCAATGAGGACTCGGTTTCCAGTCGGGCAATATTATGGCAGGCATTTAAGGACTGCATAAGAGGTAATTCAATATCCGCTGAATGCAGAGTCCTCAAGGATATCCGGGGTAGACTGGCGCGCTTAGAGACACAAATAGCCTCTTTACAATCCCAGAACGCACACTCCCCATTGTCACATTTGAGTTCTGAAGTTAAAACTAGGCTAGATGAATATAAAGAAGCGGCGGATCAAGAGATCCGTTACTTCGACAAGCCAGCAGCGGCATGTCGATATGGGGAAAGTGAACGTCCGGGAAGACTATTGGCCAAAATGGTAAGGGGTGAAAGAGGCACGACAACTATACCATGCATAAAACTACTAGATGGTACAGTGACCACGGAGAACAGTAGGGTAAAAGAAACGTTCTATGAATTCTATAAAAAATTGTACTCCCCTCAGTGTAACACCACAGAGGAAGAGATAGATCACTCTCTCTCCCAAATACCAATGACACTACTAGCTGACGTCACTAGAGAATCCCTAGAGAGTCTGATCATCGAGGCAGAGATAGCGGAGGCAATGAAAGCACTTCCTAATGGGAAAGCCCCTGGTACAGGCGGCCTCGGGGCAGAATTCTATAAAGAATTCAGTCACCTCTTAGTACCCAGACTGTATGCAGTGTGGATGGAAGCTTTGCACAAAGGGGAATTACCCGAAACCACTAGAGAGGCGGTAATCACATTGCTTAAACCGGGGAAACCTCCAGAGGAATGTGGCTCGTATAGGCCGCTGTCGCTTATGAACACAGACGCGAAGATCTTCGCTAAAACATTGGCAACCCGATTAACACCATTGATGCCATACATGCTTCACGAGGACCAAGCTGGGTTTATTTTGGGTAGATCCACAGCGATGAACATTAGACAATGCCACAAAATTCTGGCCACAATACCCCCCAAGACTCAAGGAATAGCGGTTTCTCTCGATATGCAAAAAGCATTCGGTACAGTCTTCTGGCCCTTCCTATTTGGAGTGATACGTAATTATGGATTTGGCCCCACCATCATCAAATGGATCCAAATATTATATGCACGCCCCTACGCCAAGATAAGAGTCAATGGCGCTTTGACGGACATACTAGAACTGTTTGGGGGACCCGACAGGGCTGCCCTCTGTCTCCATTACTATTTGCCCTAGTGATAGAGCCCCTAGCTGAAATTCTTATGGCTCGCTACAGCTCATATGGGCTGTGGCTTGAGGGCAAACTGCAAATTATAACCTTATATGCTGATGATATTCTACTATATCTACCGAACCCAGATCGCACATTGGGCAAGGTCCTGGCAGAAGTTAAAAAGTTTGGCGAATACTCTGGTTTAAGACTTAATTCCAACAAATCAGTGATATTCCCACTCACAAAAAATACAATAGAGCCCCAAGACCTGCATGGTCTCATTTGGAGCCCGATGCATATACTATATCTAGGAGCATATGTTGCCAGAACAGCCCAACTGTCCAGAGCTTTGAATTACAACACTTTAGCCGACTCCCTATGTGCAAAGATGAAACGCTGGAGCGCCCTTCCCGTCTCATTGATGGAAAGAATAGCCCTAATCAAAATGATAATACTACCAAAACTGTTCTATCTGTTCAATACAGTACAGGTCTGGCCGGGACACACTCTGTTTACTAAATTGAAAAGCGATTGTGTCACGTTTGTGTGGGGAGGGCACCCCAGGCTAAGCTGGAGGACCTTAACTGACACATACCCACGGGGTGGACTGATGGCACCGGATCCGGAGCTTTACTACCTGGCAGCGCAGGCACACTATGCCGCCCACTGGGCCACAAACTTTCTCAACCCAGGGATCCCACCACCTGACCAGCGAGCACGAGAATCGATCATGGCACTGCATAAAATGAGGAGATCAACTCCCAAACATCATAACTCCATAGACCCTACACAGGTAACGACCACAGCCTGGGCCAATATTGTTGATATATTTGGTCCAGACAGGTTATACCACCCGAGTATGCCGCTATGGGGTGACCCTCAAACACCATTTGCCTTTGATGGGGAGGTAGCCACGCATTGGAGTGCCAGAGGTATTGCTCAATGGGGACAGTTATTCCAGGATAAGCTCTTTGTGGCATGGGAAGACCTCAAGGATATAGTGGGAAACACAAACGCACATAAGCTACAATACATGCGTATAAAAGCTACCATACAAAATGCATGACCCACCTTTCCAGAAGAACCGGAGATAAACACAGGGTTTGGCTATATGTTTACAGGGGGGACACAGAAAATCACAGCTTCTGCACTATATAAAATTATAGTTCAGACGTACAGACGTACGTTCAGCAGGGAACCACACGGCTAAAAACAACTGGGAACGGGACCTGGGGCAACAAATGGAGGACCACGAATGGACCCAGATATGTACATTGACCAAACAAATATCATGTAACTCCAGATGCAAGCTAATACATTATAAAATAGTACACAGGACACATCATATCCCTGTAAGGAATCTACCCCGCCACACCCGGAACCTGCCCGAGGTGTGTCACTGAAGACGCAAATATATATCATATGCTATGGGCATGCATAGACTACTGGGGAGAGGTTTGTACAGCACTAGATGAAATGGCAGATCAGCCTGTCAAGTGGACACCACGATTATGTCTGTTGGGCGCGGTGGGTAAAATGAATCCGACCTGGCTAAAACCTTTGCATCTGAGCCTGTTGATCGCCAAAAGAGCAATATTAATGAAGTGGAAAAGTGTAACACCCCCAACCAAGGCGGACTGGGACAGAGATATGCTATGGACAAATGATACAGAAGAGCTATATATAGACTCGGTGCGGCCCACTTCCAGACCCAGAAATATATGGGCCAGGTACAAACAGTATCTATTAGATAAAGTTGAAATTGAAAGCCCAGACTCGGACTGAGAATAACTGTGTACAATGTACTGTTAGAAACTTTTGAACATATATGTATGTGCTTTACCTGTGTGCGATAATAAATAAAGGTTTTAAAAAAATTAAAAGAACACCATCACAGACTCCCTCAGCAGGGAGTTGCGCTCCTGCCACGAGTGGGAGCTTCGGCAGGACCAGGTGGACCGCATCTTCGTCAAGTGGGGCAGGCACCAGATTGATCTGTTTGCGATGGCGGCTAACTCCAAATACCCAAAGTTTGCCAGCAGATTCCACCAACAGAGGAGCATGGGGGGCGTGTTCTCCTTCTCGTGGCAAGGCCTGTTCCTGTATGTGTTTCTTCCGTTGCCTCTCCTGCTACAAATCAACAACACACTCGGACAGTGCCAATTCAGGATGATACTCATCGCCACAGCGTGGCCGAGGCAGATTTGGTACCTGGACCTTCTCAGTCTGTTGGCATCACCCCCGGTCAAGCTTCCGGTAGTTCCTGATCTTCTCATCAGAGAAGGAGGCGCAATCCTGCATCACGACCCAGGATCTCTGAACCTGAGGTCTTGGCACCTGCAGTCCTAGAGTTTGGTGGATACGAGTTGCCTGTGGACTGCAGAGAGATCCTTTCCAAAGCCAGGGCGTTGTTGACTTTGAGGTGCTATGGTCACAAGTGGAAGTGTTCCACTACGTGGTCCCGGTTGCAGAGGATTACCCCGCTGAGTGTCACTGCCACCCAAATTCTTCCATACTTGCTCTCCTTGGCCAAGGCCGGCCTGGCACACGCTTCTATCAAGGTGCATCTGACGGCTATCTCCCGCTACACCAGGTGTACAGGAGGATCTTCACTGTGGTCTCACTGACTCATCAAGGAGTTCCTCAAATTAATGTTTTGATCTTTCCTGCCAGTGAAGGCTTCTGGCCAGCTTTGGGAACTCAACGTGGTTCTGACGAGGGTCATGGGGGCCCCCTTCGAGCCGATGCATCAGGCAGCTTTCAAGTTCCTCTCGTGGAAAACGGCTTTCCTTGTGGCCATCACCTATGGCAGGAGGGTGGGTGAGATTCAGGCCCTATCCTGGAAGCACCCATACCTGACTTTCCACGAATCGACGGTGATGCTGCGGGCGCACCCCTCTTTCATGCTGGAGTTTCACATGCGAACCCTCTCTCCATCCCCTCTGACTCTTCTTGGTCATACTGCTACTTTACGTGCTTACAAAATCTGAAGATGGCTGCCAGAGGAGGGGCTTAGGGAGAGGACTGCCATTGGATGGGGGCAGTATGAGCCAGAGGGCAGTGATTGGTTAAGAGGAGAAATACAGTGTTTAAGTGAAACAGTTTTTTGTGTTTTCTTTTACCTAGGATTTCCAGCCTGACGACGGGGAATTTTCATGAGCATGTGAATCCATGCCAGACCCATGCTGGAGTACAACAGTTACAGGTAAGTAACTTAAAACCATCTGCCCCCGCCCCTGAGAAATACTTACAGAAGTTTCCTTCCATCATTAGGGAAAACTACAACTTCCATAACTCCCCCCCCCCCCCATTGCCTTTTTTCCCAACCACTGGGACAAAGAAAAAGAGGAACAGAGCTATGAAGATTGCCCATAAGAACCAATGTACCATAGATTCCTATGGGCGGTCTCCTTCTTGTAACCACGCACACCTGAAATTAGTTAAACCTCCCTACCAGTATAAAAAGCAGAGCACAGAAACACCCTCTGAGCGGGTTGGGGGATGTGGTTTTGACCAGAGGGGCTGAAGAGCAGAGAAGAGTGTTGAAAGAACCCTGGATAGTCTGGAAGGAAGCTGAGGGCCAAGACATTAATCCTGTGTTGTTGAAGGGCTGCAGCAGGGCTGAGGAGCTGTGCCTTCCAAGAGCCAGAGAGGGCAGATCATATACTGCTGGCTCTGTTCATAGAAGTACTGGTTTCCCCTGGGCATATGAAGGGAAGCCCAGGTGCCTGAGGTGCAGGTGGGAAGACCCTGACCTCGACCCACAGAGCTCCAGAGAAGTTGCTTGCCAGAGCCACGCTAAGCGGCTGAGTTTCATGGCAAGAGGAGCAGATCCCAGTGAACATGTGGGGCTGGAGTGGGCACCTGAACGTTGAATTTGAGAAAGGAAGCAGGAACTAAAATGCCCATGAAAGGCATTATGGGACTTGAAGTTCATTTTGAAATGCAGTGAAAGTAGAAACACATTGAATGTAAGCCGCAAAGAAGGGTTATGAGAAACCTGTGTTAGCACAAGTAAATCGCCAGCTGCAAAGAAAGCGAGCTAAAAGGGTCAGTGAAACCCGGGGAAAGGGGAAAATTAAAAAGTAAAGCCGGCAAGTGGCCCGGGCTAACCCAAGCAAAAGTTGAAAGAAAGTAAAGAGTGGACATGTGGCCTGAACAAGTGAAAAGAGGATGCGAGAGGCACAGAACAAGAAGAAAGCAGAACAAAGGGGAGTGAGGTGACTGGATAGTGTGTCTGAGTGTTCTCTCAGGAGGAGGAAGTTAGATACCCAGCGTTCTTGAAAGTCTCAGACCGAACCCCCGTCATCCAGCAAGTGTGTTTTATATGGAATTGTTTCATGGACCAAAGTAAAAGAAGGAACCCTTGAACAAATTGAGACGGTGAGCCTTGCATCTCAGTTGGAAGGAACCTCAGATATTTTAAAGGGCTTGACGAACTGTACTTGTGCTAAATGGTCCGAGCCAGAACGAGGGAGACCAACTGTGAACATTGTGCTAAAGGGGTCTGAGCCTGAACGAGGGAGACCAATTGGGAATATTGTGTTAAAAGGGGGTCCAAGCCTGAAGGAGGGAGACCCATGATAAACACTGGAAGCGAATGTGCAAATACTGATAAGAAAGGAACTTTGGTGCTTGTTTGTTACAACAGGCCCTTTGCAAAAAGATACTTTTATTGGAAAAGAGGCTTTGGCAGAAGGCCATGAAACCTATGCTTTGAACTGTAGTCCTCATGGCAGAGAAGCCAGAGTGTGTACGAAGCTCGAAAGTGCCACCTTGCCCCATGCTGAAAACATGGGGTAGGGAAACCAACTGCTCAACTATCCTGACACATTATTTCTTGAACACTTTTCTTATTGCATACATTGTCCCACACCATTTGTATTTAGAAGTAAGGATTGGCAATAGGTTTATTAGAATAGGCCTTTTTATTTTGGAAGAGACTCCACTAGGACTTCGTCATTATTATTTGATGGTCGTAGCTTGCTCACATCCTTAGATTTAGGGTTAGATATGCATTCAACCAACTCACTGAAGTTCAATAAACACCCTTGAACTGTGTATCATTTGTGTCGGTCTTCAATGATGATACCAAGCCTTTTCTTACAACACCCATTTGTGAGATGAAAGACTAATCTATATCCAAAGTTTGTTTGATGTTAAAACTACATTTATCATGCAGTAATTATCTTTATTCGGAAAATAAATTCCCTAAGAGCCATCATAAGATTCATGTTACATTAAAACAGTTAAACATGTATAAAGATCCAATTAAACTGAAAGCTACAAACACTATTCTTAAGATGAACGGTCGATCCAAATTCACCAAGCCACAAGTACACTGAAATGCTATAATTCTGTGAAAAGACTCCATAGGACTAAGTTGATGTGTGCAGGGGCTTATTGAACCAGCTGAAGCCCTTGCTCTCTTATCCTCATTAGATCTGGAATGAAATGTTCCAGAGACCAACTAGCTCTGAAGTCATTAATCATTAAGTGATAAAAAGCCGCTCTACACTGTCTAAATCCGAGGATCTTTATGTTATGTTATGTTATGTTATTTTGCATTTATATAGCGCCTTATATACCATTGGTATGGTCTGAAGGCGCTGGTAGGTTGAACGCCCTTGGGAACCGAAGTTCAGGTCAGTAGAGAGAGTTAAAGGTGCGTGTGAGCACCGGATATGTGTGCGGCTGATGTGGTATTCGTATAATAGCTGCTTCTTAGCGGTAGGTTTGGTGGTTGAGATATCAGGAGTATGTGTTCGTTCTGGCAGGATTTATCCAGACCGATTGTGGCTGTGTTAGGCCTGAGGAGAACGCCTGGCTGGGGGTGTGTAACCAGCAGTGTTTAGATAGTGATGGGGAGTATGCGGCAGATGTTGGTATGAGAACAGTTATACCGAATGGTGTCATAGTATCTCTGTGTTCTAGCTGAGTGGTGGTGTAAACAAGAGAGTAAGCGTGGTGATGGGTTACATGTTCTTCAATGTTCTAAATTCAACTTTGTACGGAGAGGCTATCAGGGACACTTCTAAATTCAACTTTGCACAGAGAGGCTTATTAGGCACACGTCTAAATTCAAGTAGGGCACGCTATTAGGCACACTTCTAAATGCAACTTTACACAGAGGGGATATCAGGCACACTTCTACATTCTAAATGCAACTTTGCACAGTGAGGATACTTGCCACACTTCTAAATTCAACTTTGTACAGAGAGGATACTTGGCACACTTCTAAATTCAACTTAGCACAGAGATGCATATTAGGCACACTTCTAAAGTCAGCCCGGGCACGCCATCTGTCACGACTACTGGGTTTCCCAGCACAAGGTTTTCTAAAGTGTCTTGGCTAACTGCTTATAGATCCAGGGCTCAGGGAAAGTAGGACCTTGGCTATGTAGTTCTAACACTTCCTCATCCTTCAAACATGGCCCCCAGTGAAATTCCTGGTATTGGGCTGTGCAGCCTAGTTGTTGTCACGCCTGCAGTATTTAAGCCCCTCCCCCTTTACGTTCCGCACTTCGCGTCTGTTTGCTTTGCTTGGACGCTTACCGCGGATCGAAGTCTCCTGTCAAGATTCACCTCAGAACCCTTTCTTGCTTCATGGTTTAGTTCTGGTCCAGTGCTTCAGTTATTCTTAGCCTTCCTTAACCTTGCCCCTTGCTGTACTCACCTTCGGTATTCCGCTATACTTTTGTGGCAAATTCTTCTAATTGAAGTAAGTTAGCGGCAACGTTTTTCTGTGCTCGCGCTTTCCGCCAGTGTTGTTTCGTGCATGTTCATTTGTGGTGGATTGTGCGCGTAGCGCGTTGAACCTTTTACATTTACAGCCAGATGTTGTGTGTCGGGGCTCCGGCACTCAAACGCGTGTGAGGAGTTTTTGCGACTCTCACACTTACAGCAAGTTTGCGTGTGTATTCTAGGCATACCTTGCATAGGGATTAGGATATTCCTTACCAGAACACAAAGAGGAGTCTGTCAATAGTGATATGCGGGCTCATGCTTTTGTTGCCCAGTTGCTATGTCTTCTTAGTGAAATATCTGTTGACCTGTGACACATCTTTGAATCCGCAAATCTTTAAAGAACTCTCCATTTCATTTAGTCATTGTTATTTTGGAAACACGGAGTCATTAGGAAATTCCGTGGCATTCTAAATTTGTGCCCCTTTTTAGTTTCTCCTCAGGTTGTGTTCAGTCATGCATACACCTCACCTCAGGGTTCCGTTTCTACCCAGTTCCAGGGTTTAGGAGTCATTCCATTGTGATAATAGTTGGTAGGTGGTTTTATACAGTGGCTTTATTTGGTTCCATCTCCTATGCCTTAGTGCTTTCACACCATTCACCCTTCTTCAGTAAGGCCCTAGTTGCCCCCCCTCCCATCTTCAGGACTAGCGCCCCTCCGCAGAAGCAGGATGGATAGCCCACCGTATACCAATCAAAGGTAAGAGTGGTGAGATTCCGAGGAAGAGATAGATAAGGAGAGTAGTTAGTGCCAAGGTTCCTTGGGAAAGTTACATTTATCTGTGTTCCTGTGTTTACTCATAGATTCCTAGTCTCCAGAATCTTGGCATACTGGAAAAACTAAAGGTGAGAACAACGCACTCTGAGAAGAAAGTTATACTATAGGGCGTGGTGTCCCCGCAGAGTCAGGTAAGCGTTACACTATCAGGCGCACCTCCAAATTAAACTATGGACAGAGAGACTATTAGGGACACTAGTCAGTTCATCTAGGCATGCTATCAGGGACACTTCTAAATTCAACTTTGCACAGTGAGGCTATCCGGGAGACCTCTACATTCAACTTTGTACAGTGGGGCCATCAGGGACATCTCTACATTCAACTTTGTACAGTGAGGCCAACAGGGACACTTCTAAATTCAACCTTGTACAGTGGGGCTATCAGGGACACTTCTAAATTCAACTTTGCACAGAGAGGCTATCAGGGACACTTCTGTCAAGAACCGAGGCTTCCTCCCCCAACTCCTCACCTGATTCTTCTGGGAAGGATTCTTTAGAATTGGCCTCCGTCTTCTTCTGATCCCTTCTCCTTGAGGGAGTTCTGTCCTTTGAAGTTCGGACCTTCTTATCGTGTAGGTAGGGTCTGGCCCCTCCGGAGGCCACCTTGGCAGAGATGTAACCCTGACCTCGGGGATCCCCAGGGGGCCAGTCCTAATTTCCAGGGAAAAAGCACGAATGCAGAAAAAACCCTGGTTCAGAAGGGGGACAGTCGGTTCCTCTCAATCGTCAATGAAGGCGATGTTTGCTCCACAACAAAAAGGAAAGCCTCTTGTATAGATGTCTGATTCCACAACTGTCCAGACTTTAGGGAGTATAAAATAGGAGAGAACACTAGAAGTTCTCCAAATAGAATGCTGAAATGAGCAAAAGATTATAGGAAGAAAAAGCAACACCACGTGATAAAAAACAGAAGAAGGAAAAGAAATGGGTTAGGATGAAAAGAATAATCCTGAGCAGGTTGTGAAAGGCAGACTGAGAGGGAATAGAAAGGTAAACAGATATAGTCCAATAATGCAAGAGAAAAAGGCTCCAAGGGTGTAGTCAGAGCAACAGGGACCCTGCAAGCGAAAGGCAAGGCAGCGCCGGTGGAAGTAATGGAATACCGGCGCCAACAATTTAAAAAGAAATACTAAAGGAAAGGCTGCGCAGAGAAAGATGCTACACCAGAGTGACACAAGTGCAAAAAATGGAAGGGCGAAGTTAACGAGAGGAACGGGAGCTAGGAAAGTCTAACAAGAGGCAATGGCACAGAACCAGGCGGCGCCGAACACCGTGAGTAGAGGGGAAAGAACAGATCAGGCGGAGAGCAAAACGGAAAAAACAGACAAACGAGGCAACGGGCAGGAAGGAGGGAGAGAATCAAAAGTAGGATACAAGGCGTGTTAGCAAGTTCACAGTAGGCATGGAGGGCTCCACGGAAGAAACTCCACCACACGAACCAAGCGTTGACTAACAGATACAACGCATCGGTTTGTGGGAGGAGCCAGCCTCTTAAAGGTACGGCGGCCATCTTGGGTCAGGATGGAGCGCGCGCTGATCATAGCCTCCAGCGCTTCCACAATCTCCAGTTCCTGACAACTTCTAAATTCAACTTTGCACAGAGAGGCTTATAAGGCACACGTCTAAGTTCAAGTAGGGCACGCTATTAGGCACACTTCTAAATTCAACTTTGCCCAGAGGGGATATCGGGCACACTTCTTCATTCTAAATTCAACTTTGCACAGTGAGGATACTTGGCACACTTCTAGATTCAACTTTGCACAGTGAGGCTATCAGGGACACTTCTAAATTCAACTTTGTACAGTGAGGCTATTAGGCACACTTCAAATTTCGACTTTGTACAGTGAGGCAACCGGGGACATTTCTAAATTCAGCTTTGCACAGTGAGGCTACCAGGGACATTTCTAATTTCAACTTTGCACTGTGAGGCTACCAGGGACACTTCTAAATTCAACTTTGCACAGAGAGGATACTTGGCACACTTCTAGATTCAACTTTGCACAGTGAGGCTTATTAGGCACACTTCTAAATTCAACTTTACACAGTGAGGATACTTGGCACACTTCTAGATACAACTTTGCACAGTGAGGCTTATTAGGCACACTTCTAAATTCAACTTTACACAGTGAGGATACTTGGCACACTTCTAGATTCAACTTTGCACAGTGAGGCTTATTAGGCACACTTCTAAATTCAACTTTACACAGTGAGGATACTTGGCACACTTCTAAATTCCACCCTGCACAGTGAGGCTATCAGGGACACTTCTAGATTCAACTTTACAAAGTGAGGCTATCAGGCACACTTCTAGATTTTAGATTTAACTTTGCACAGTGAGGTTACCAGGGACATTTTCTAAATTCAACGGAGAGTTCCTGCTTCGAAAATTCAACTTTCTCAGAGAGGCTATTGGGCGCAACTTTTAAATACAATTGGGTACACTTCTAAATGCAATTGGGTACACTTCTAAATGCAATTGGGTAAACTTCTAAATTCACTTTCTCAGAGAGGCTATTGGGCGCAACTTCTTAATGCAGTTGGGTACACTTCTAAATGCAATTGGGTACACTTATAAATGCAATTGGGTACACTTCTAAATTCAACTTTTTTCAGAGAGGCTATTGGTCACAACTTGAAAATGCGGTTGGGTACACTTCTAAATGCAATTGGGTACACTTCTAAATGCAATTGGGTACACTTCTAAATTCAACTTTCTCAGAGAGGCTATTGGGCGCAACTTTTAAATGCAATTGGGTACACTTCTAAATGCAATTGGGTACACTTCTAAATTCAACTTTTCTCAGAGAGGCTATTGGGCGCAACTTTTAAATGCAATTGGGAACACTTCTAGATGCAATTGGGTACACTTCTAAATTCAACTTTTCTCAAAGAGGCTATTGGGTGCAACTTTTAAATGCAGTTGGGTACACTTCTAAATGCGATTGGGTACACTTCTAAATTCAACTTTTCTCAGAGAGGCTATTGGGCGCAACTTTTAAATGCAATTGGGTACACTTCTAAATGCGTTTGGGTACACTTCTAGATGCAGTTGGATACACTTCTAGATGCAATTGGGTACACTTCTCAATGCAATTGGGTACACTTCTAAATTCAACTTTTCTCAGAGAGGCTATTGGGTGCAGCTTCTAAATGCAGTAGGGTACACTTCTAAATTCAACTTTTCTCAGAGAGGCTATTGGGCGCAACTTTTAAATGCAATTGGGTACACTTCTAAATTCAACTTTTCTCAGAGAGGCTATTGGGTGCAGCTTTTAAATGCAATTGGGTACACTTCTAAATTCAACTTTTCTCAGCGAGGCTATTGGGCGCAACTTTTAAATGCAATTGGGAACACTTCTAGATGCAATTGGGTACACTTCCAAATTCAACTTTTCTCAGAGAGGCTATTGGTCACAACTTGAAAATGCGGTTGGGTACACTTCTAAATGCAATTGGGTACACTTCTAAATGCAATTGGGTACACTTCTAAATTCAACTTTCTCAGAGAGGCTATTGGGCGCAACTTTTAAATGCAATTGGGAACACCTTTCACATGCAAAGGACAGAGTTTCTGAGTGCAACTATAATGGATTTACGTTGCTGCATTAGATTGGTAGGGTAGTATGGCCTGAAGTAGTTGCTTCTGGCCCTGCCCTTGCCACACTTACTTGTTGTTGGCTTCTTGCTTCTCCTGCGGATACCTGCAGATACGATCTGGAGTCGTCCCTGAAGGAGTCGTCGTTTGCCTCGGGTCCTTAGCCGCAGGGCTGCCAGGCAGAGGGCTGCCTTGGGAGGTGCAGTAATGGCCTGAGAAAGGAGGCCGGATGGCCAATCAGAGAATGGTGGGCGGGTCGGGAGGCGGGCTGAAGGGAAACCGGGAAGCGGGGAGCGTACGCGGGCTGCGGGAGGGACACGGACCGAGGGAGGAGGGATGATTCGGGGGCAGAGCAGTCTGGGCTCACACAAATGCCCGAAAAGGCTAACAACTGGGGGGCACTCACCACTTCTTTAAAAGAAGAATTCATGATTTCCGATGTTGGTAGGTTTTACCCTGGGCAAAAGCATGCATGTTGGTCTCCTGTGAGATGTCATCACACGTACAGTTAGATTTATTATATTTCCAGTGCAGGCTGTTAGTTGCAGAAGGCAGTTCGTTAAATTCTCATTTTGTTATTCATTTTCTTGCCCCAGTATTGTAGACAAATAACAAATAACATTCCTTGCTGAAAATGTAAGTGCATAGATGACAAGCAAGCCCTTACACTTACTTTGGAATCCTCATTTAATGCAGCACTGATCTATCACTTATGCTTGAACAAATCCAGAATTATTTTCTTTTGAGTAGGCAGGACAAAAAAAGGTGTATTAAGCATGTTATGACATCCAAGAGAGTGCAGGGCTTGAGGAGATGGTGAATGCAGCTGGAGTTTGGTTTATTTTCTAAATTAAAAGGTAGTTTCAGATGAAGTTATTGAGGATTGCCTTGTCATTTATACAGATCGAGGACCATCAATAAATGGGGGCTATTTTTAATTGATCCATCAGTGGCATAAGGCTGCTTTCCTAATAGAAATGTTCCTTCACGGTTGATGGGGAGATGCCAAGTGTTGATAGGAAGAATTTCCAATCACAAACTGCAATAGAGGACATGTGGGAATAAACCCAGACTTCACGTACTATAGCAAGTGATGCCACCAGACCTTGCCTTTTAGACCTTAATGCTGGGGGAACTGCACTGCCTCCTTAACAAGTGGAAAAGTGTAATAGCCCAGTGTTGGATTGGTTTAACAAATTTTTTTAGCAATATGGGCCAACCAGATATTTGTGTCATGAAGGCTAATGTCCAAATAATCAAACGTGTGCATTATTTTCAAATTTTCTTACATACATGACAGTTGTTACTGTTGTTCCTGTAAAAAACATAAAAACTGACTTTGCACTGTTTATTTTCATATCTCTCGACATCATAAATTCAACGTAAGTGGTCACAAGCACTTATAGGGCTTTTGGTGTTTGCCAATGGGCCCACATCATTTGCATATCCTAGGAAGGGTGTTTTGTGACCTAGAAAGGATGGGACATCAGCAGCATTTTTAAGAAATTGTTTCTCCGGGCCATCAACATAAATATCGAATAGCAGGGTGGGGGTGTAAGGAAGGCATGGTCTCAACAATAAGAAAGACACAAGTGAACACAGGTCAAAGGTGTTTATTGAACTTTAACAAGAGTGTGATAAATGCCTATCTAAAACTAAATCTACAGATGGGAGCAAGCTACGACCATAAAGTAATAATACTACAGTCTTAGTGGAGTCTCGTCAAAATAAAAGGGCCTATACTAAAATAAATCTGTTGCCAATCCTTACTGCTAAACCTACATAGTGAGGGGTAGTGTTCATGAAAAAGAAAGAAGTATTCATAAAATGATATGTCAGGATGTTCAGGCCGTTGGCCTCCCTTCCCCACGTTTTCAGCACCGGACAAGGCGGTTCACTCGAGCAAAGCACACATTCTGGCTTCTCCAGCACGAGTACACAGTCCCATTATCAGCATCAGGGCCTTCTTTGCTGCAAGTCTCTCTGCTTTTCCATAGTCTCTCGACTCGGAGGACCTGATGTACAAGAACAAAACAAACACAAAGTTCCTCTCCTCTTTTGAGTGTTCAATTCAGGTGTCTCACCCCAGATCCCCCTCAGCCGGGCTCAGACTTCAAAGACTCTAGAATGCACACAGGGTTTAGCTTGATCCGTTGCAGGATCACTTCGATCTCAAATTTCCCACTTTCAGTAGTTGCCAATTAATTGGATACCGGACAGGGACCTTCGAGTGAGCACCCATGTGGCGCTGTACCACTCTGTCTATGGTATCTTCAATCACTTCTCTGGTTTTCAATTGTATTCACATTGTTCGTCGCACACTACTCTCTTTAGATTTCTTCATACAATGTTGATGCTTGCAACCTTGGTTCTAACATAGGCTGGTTTGGTATCAGTCTCCTCGACTCACCGTCTGGGCGGTCTTTACTGGCGCTGCTTTGTTGTAGGAGCCAAGGACAGTACCACAGTGGCAGATGTTCCTGCCCACCTTGTTATCGACACAGGAGAGCCCCAGGTACCTCTGACAAACAATGCAGGTTTGTTCAGCTTTAGTTTGCGGTTTTAGCCTTCTTACTCTCCAAGGTTCGCGAAAGTAACAGTCTGAAAAGGTGAAGGGCGCTTCCCTTCTTGCAACCCTCTCTGTTCTCGCCGTCTTTGTCCTTGTATTAAACTGCCATCTTAGAACCGCTGTTTTTCTCGTGTGCTTTGCCTCGCTCAGAGTGTGCTTTCTTGCTCTGCCTTTTATCTGTGTGGGGAAGTGTGAAGGAAGTCAGGTTTGTGTAATTATCAGTAATTGCCTGATGCTGCCTGACCATTGTATTGGGACATGGTGGGTTTACGGCTCTGGTGGTAGTCTATTTTCGCTCACAGTGAGCAGTCTGTGAGAAAGTGTTTGTACCGGGAAAGGGAGGGCAGGGGGGGTTGAGTTCCTAGGTATCCTACTTGGTAGGATGGGGAAAGGGTGTTACAGGGAAGGGGAAACTGCGTCTCACCTTATGGTGTCCCACTTCCACTCCCTGAAGATCCCTCATCCAGGTGATCCTACCGCACTGTTCCACCCCCAGGAACTGGATAGAAAAGTGATGGCTGTGTCCTGGCCACCTGAATGACGGATCGGGTTCTGGTTTCTCACAAGGGGCCATGATGCAGCCCCGTTGAACTCCTCTAATCTTAATTGTACCCGTGCATTCATCCTTACTGAAGGATGATGAGAGCATCATTTTTAAAATATAACTGTATGATAATGTCTAAAAGGCTGATGTCCGTATTCAAGTTGCAGAGGACTTGATATGATATGGCATTTATAACACGCCTATACACAAGTGTTTCAAGGTGCAAACACTTAGGTTCAGCAATGATCCACTAGTACTAGTTTCCAACTTCAACAAGAAACTGCAAGGAGGACCCTCTTTCTCAATTCTGGCCACGAAACCGTGGAACACCCTACCCAAAACTCTCCAACTGTAGGAGAACCACCTGACTTTCAGCTCAAGACTTGACTTTTCAACCAACCACTTTGAAAGAAAAGGAAAAAAATACCAACTGACTACAAATTGTGCACCAGAAACTAGCACTAATTCACGACAAGCATTTTGCGGAACTCTTGGCACTACCATCTGTGGCAACCTAGTTGACTCATGGAACCTCTCCTGAGTGGCACTGGTCCGCACCTTTAATCTCAATGAAATCTACCACCAAGAGCCAGTAAGTCACAACACCCTCACCTCCAATCTGTCATCCCTCAACTAACTCATCACTTTTCTTTTTTTTTAACAAGTTTATTTTAAACCGGCAGCACAAGAGGAGAAATTACAAGCAGACATGACATACAAAGCGACTGAAGATCATTGGTGATGAAGCCTAAGTAATTATAGTCCAGATGCCCCAAAACCCCTCCTCTCTTATCCCCTGTTTTCAGGTCAAGCCCCTCCTTGACTCCGCAGAGCAGGCACGTCTGTGGGTAAGTCTGGGCCCGGCAGCAGCGCCAGTCTGGTTGGGCGAGGTTTGAAAGTCCATGCTGGGAAGTTCCTATGGTATTCCAGAAGCAGAGCCCAGATGTCTGTGAACCGGTGTAGGAGGCCTGCTTTAGCTGCCGTCACTTTTTCTGCTATTAAAATGTCTCAAAGTTTAAGCCACCATAAAATCAAGGAAGGGCCCTTGGTAGTTTTCCAAGTGCGGGCAATTATAATTCTTCCTGCCAATAGAAGTTGGGTAAGGAGTTTAGCTTTTCTCCCTGATCTTGGATTGCTTTCTGGGGCTGGCACGCCTTGCAGGATATACTCCAGCTCTCTAGGGATACTCACATGAGTGATGTCTTGTATAGCGGAGAGGCATTGGTTCCAGAAAGTTTGTACGGTAGTCCAAGTCCACCACATATGGAGTTACGTGCCAGGCTGACCACATTTGCGGCACCACTGAGGATCAAGGGATTGGTTGAATCTATGCAAGAGGGCGCAGGGGTAGTACCATCGCAGGAGGAGTTTATGGGCACATTCCCGATTGGTAATGTAAAAGGAAGAGGAGTTGGTCCTGGACCATATGTGGACCCAGATTTGGTCTTCAAGAGGGTGTCCCAGATCGCCCTCCCATTGTGCCGTGTAGGGGAGTCTGGCGGGAAGGATATCATCTTGCAGCAATTTGTAGAGAATAGAGATTTTTCCCCTATGTGGGACTTCTCTGAGTAAGTTCCAGCAGAGGGGGGCCCGAGTGGCAGATTGTCGGGTCTGTGGGTGAGAGCACCAGTGTTGGAGTTGGAAATAAGAGAACCTATCCGCCTTGGTTAAGTGGAATGCCAGTTTACATTGTTCAAAAGATCGGGGCTGGCCATTCTCATATAGTTGTCCTAGGGATTCAAGCCCTCCCACCACCCAGTTTCTGAAGTGTCTAGGATGGGACCCCGGAGAAAAGGCAGGATTGTGAAAGATTGGGGAAAAGGGGACTCGTGCCACGTGGGATGTCTTTGTATTTTAGTGCCCAATCCCACATGCTAAGGGTGTGCTTGGTGGCAGCTAGGATCCCCGCCCAGGTCTTCCGCATCGGGGGTGGGATGTGTGGGCGGAACCGGAGGGGTAATGCAAGGCAGAACTGCTCTAGTTCCATCCATTTCTGGAGCCCATTGGTCCCGTCCCAGGCCTGTGCGTGCGCTAGTTGAGAGGCTACACAGTATTTACGTAGGTCGGGGACACCCAAACCTCCCAGTCGGGGACTGTGCATCATAGCTTTTTGGGTGATTCTCGCCTTCCGATCCCTCCATATGAACCCCAGCATCTTCCTCTGCATATGCCTAAGGTGGTGGGTGGTGGGTGGGGGGAGTGGGATCAGCATCGTTAGGGAGGAACAAGCATAGAAGAAACATGGGAGGAGATTCAACTTGCAGACGGAGATCCACCCAATGAGAGAGATCTCCTGTGAGGTCCATCGTTCAAGGTCCATCTCTAATTCTTTAAAGACTAAGGGGAAATTCACTGCATATACATCATTGGGATGGGCCGGGATCTGGACCCCCAGGTATGGAATAGACTTCTCACTCCAGTGATTCGGGCATAGGGGCCTAAGGGTCTCCCGTTCCTCCGCTTCCAAGCCCACTGTTAGGGCTGCCGATTGTCCGTAGATAACGTCAAATCCAGAGACCCTCCCAAACCTGTGAGTGCCTGAAGGGCTGCAGTGAGGGAAGGGTAGATATCAGTGATGGACAGCAGAACATCATCAGAATAGAGCGAGATCTTGTGTTGGCCGGTGCCGATAGGAAGGCCTTTGATATTTGGGACTATTCTAATCCACTGGGAAAGAGGCTCCCTTACTAGGGCAAACAAGAGGGGGCACAGGGAGCATCCCTGTCTGGTCCCACAGGTCAAGGAAACCAGGTCTGAGGGGTTGGAATTAACCCATAGAAGGGTCTTTGGGGACTGATAGTTGGCCAGAATCAACTTACGGAGATATGGGCCCAAGTTAAAAGCTTCCAGGGTGAGTCGTAGGAAGGTCCAATCCACCTTGTCATCGGCCTTGGTTGCGTCCACCGCCGGGAGGGCCAGTTTTCTTGAGATGCAATGTCTACTAAGTTTAGGGCTCTACGGATGTCGTCTCCGGTTCACCTATGCGTTATGAACCCTGTTTGGTCCGGGTCAACCAACGCAGAAAGGACGGAGGCCAGGTGATTAGACAGAACTTTAGAGTATATGCTGGCATCTCTGTCTTCATGTAAGCGCCCTGATGCCTGCGGGCAGTCAGTGCTATATAAATAAAAAAATAAAAAAAAATATTAAGTAGGGAAATTGGCTTGTATGAACTATTTTCCCTGGGATCTTTGCCGGGTTTAAGTATAAGCACGGTTATGGATTCTTGCATGGATGGCGTGATGGAGCCAGAGACACCAAATAAGTTGAAGAGGGATGTTAGCAGGGCCACCAGCTGGGGACTGAACAAATCATAAATTGTCATAAACCCATCGGGGCCTGGGGCGCTAGACTTTAGAGATTTAATGGCAGCCTCCACCTCCTCACCTGTGATCGGAGCGTCTAACCTCTCTGTCGGGCTCCTCAAGTTGAGGGAGAGCAGATGTCATCAATGATATTTGTCATGTCATCATTGATGTCATGGGTTTTAATCTTAGCAGGGCACGGTGTTGGCGCGAGTTATGGTTGCTTAGCTTACCATAACTGGCGAATTTCATAGTTTTTTATTAGTGCAACTTAACAATAACGTCCCTAATACAACGTTTTTTTTAGTGAATTTCACAGGTGTTTAGTAGGGCAACTTAACCATACCGTCTCTTTAAGAAAGTTTTTTTTCTAAAGGTCACCGATTTTTAGTGGCGGCACGTAACCATAGTGTAAAGTAACTTCTGACTTAATGACACACCTCGCGTAGAATGCCACATGACCATATGCTGGCGTACAGCATGGTGACGTGTCTGAGAATCTGTACACACTTCACAATAAGATGTATGCCTCGTGGACAGTGTGGAAATACATTTTATATTGATGTAGGAACATCCACCTTCAACATTTCCCTTGCACAGCTCCAACACGTATTAGTAGTCAGCCATTAGTATTGTAGTACACATTACATACTTTTATCAAAAGGTCTACTTATCTGAAAACGACATCAGCTAAAGCCATCCCTCCTTCCCAACGAAACAGCACCACTGCTGTAATGAAGGAGCATGAGAAAGACTGCCCCAGCCTTTCAAATAACAAACGTACAACATTTTTAGCAGTCCATCTACCCCCTCATATTACTGTTTGATGCCTCTTTCCTCATTGCCGTTCGCAAATTTCCTTATTAGCTGTCCTACCAAAAACAAACACCATCCGTAAACAAAGAAAATGTTCTTTTAAGAACCACCTTTCACAGTGTAAACATATAATTAAAAAAAGAAAAAAATGGCATACACCATCTACTTTATATTTCTCAGTAAAGGACATAGACGTAATAACATTTGCCATTAACAATCTAGATTTGCAAAGCAGTATCCAAGATGGCCACCATAGAAAGGGAAGGCGGTTCTTCCATACATGGGCCCGGTTCGCTTTCCAAGGCAGCCTGCAAAAAGGAAAACTACATGCTGTGACACAGAACCTGAAAATGAACATACAGCGACGTGCAACATAGCACGTTGCATTTTGAAATAATACACTGGTTTTTAAAATAAAACATTAACATTTTAGAGTTTGTAAAGTAGTTTTATTTCACAAGAAACTGTCCGAGACCATTGGACTATGCCCATTTTCAATGAAATTGTAACATTGTTTCTATGTGAGTCAGCGAAAATGTTAATGGTGAGTCACATGTTGTTCTTTTCCCATACACAAAGTATGCGTTTTCAATAAAGCAAGTGCTTTGTTCGTACAGTGATTTCCATGACATCGCCATGACCTTTGGCCTACACCACCATAAAACATGTATTGTTACTCCTTATGGCCACTTCAGCGTATGGACAAAAGGGTCCGGGGCTATCATCCCACAAAATTGTGACCGACAGGTGGTGACGATCAGTTGCATCTTGCGTCCAAAGAAACCACCACTCGCATCTGGAATCCATGACACGCACAGTGAGGCAGGATATAGCTGGTTGGAAAACGTAAGAGACAGTACGTATCAATACCCAGCCTTCAGCAAACGATTTAAAAACAGAAAAAAACAACGTGGAAACTAATACACAAATCGAAGTGGTCATACAGGACATTTTAAGGAAATATTAGCGTTGAACATGGCTAAATCTAGTGAAAGGCTACAATGCCGTAGGAAATCTGCACTCTCCATAAGTCTAAAAAAAATTACACTTACACAGAAAGATGTTACTTCAGTTACAAAGCCAAAAGTAATGTCCAAGTAACAAAGAAATACATCTCGGCATTACCAAAAAGACCAAAAGAACGTGCAAAGTGCTAGACAAAGCGATGTGGTCAAACATGACATTTCAAAGCAAAAATAGTAGCGTTGAACAAGTGTAAGTCTAGTCATAGCCTGCAAACGCGGACAATCTGTACTCTTCGTAGTTGAAAAAAAATGTGAGCTGCACAGTGAGATAATACTAAAGTTGTATTGTCAAAAATAATTCTTCTGCTAATAACTTTAAAGTCGGTCCGGTGTAGAGTCGTCAAAATTAAACTTACATGATATTTACCGCCTCCATTGGTTTTAGATAAAGCCAGACAGCAATGTATGTGCACCAAAGATTCTCCGTGAACTGATATTTCATGTGCCTTACAAACATTTTTAAAACATAACATTATCAAATTGTAGTTTTTTGCAAACTTTCACTCCCTGCAATGTTGCTTATTTTTCCCTTTTGCTGTTTACAACTATATCTAAGGACAACTAAATAAACAGCAGAATCTTCGGATCTCAAAAAGAATATCAGTGGTTGTTTCAAAGGTACTGTGGCTGCATGGGGCTGCCTATTTAATTATCTTCTTGCTCCACTTAATGAAGCTGCGTTTCTCTTTGTTGAAAGCATTCTTGTGTTTCAGAATTTACTCATCTGCGTGAATGCTGGTGCCACATCTAATGCCGTGCCATCAAGTGACCATACTTTGCCTTCGATCCACGTACTGGTATTTTGAAGACTTAAAAATTACCAGTTTTTGTGGTGTGACAGATGACATAAATTATGCTGCAGTTCAATATCTGCGAGAACCTGTTGCCTGTTTTCAGAGATTCAGAGATATGACGCGCCAATGCACAACTTCTTTGTGATTAGTGCATCAGAAGTTGGATATATACATTCAATTTAATATTGTACTGTTAATAGCAACCTGGTTTTGGTCACTTTGTTGACGGGCAAGAAGGAGGGAACAGAGAGTTTATTGGGGGCGAGTTAAACTCATGGGCTTTTATTCCAAATGCGTGTCCAAATCCCTGCCCACGTTTTGTAATAGCTATGGTAATTACCTCCTACCAATAATATATACACTGCTATATTGTTGGATTTTTGACAAAGTTTACGTTCACGGTTGAATTTTTCAGGGCCGCCCAGAAATTGAAAAGTGAAGTAGCAACGCTTATGTTTTGGGACAGATTAGTTTACATGATAGAGCAGTCTAAAATGCATTTGAAAAGTAGATTTTGTTTCAGAC
The DNA here is from genome assembly GCF_040938575.1 of Ambystoma mexicanum. NCBI lineage: Eukaryota > Metazoa > Chordata > Amphibia > Caudata > Ambystomatidae > Ambystoma > Ambystoma mexicanum. Next base: position 133,277,700 of record NC_090933.1, on the reverse strand, counting down.
GTGGAAAGCGATAGATCGCTGTTACCACTTAAAGACATTTTTTTAACAAGTCTAAAAATATTCCAGATACCTGGTAACGTAATGTCAGACCGTATTGTTCTTTCAACTCCTGTTACTTTTTAATCAGAACTTGGAGGCCGATTCATTCACATTTTGCACAGTTCAAATGGAGTTTGCACTGCTTAAAAATGACTCTGCACTGCTGACACAAACCCTGATTCATGGAACTGTGCACAGTTAATTTTTGCAGTGCAAAGTCATTTAGTACTGCAAAAATAACCATGTGCACTGGCTTTGAACCATGCAAATAAGGGTTTGTACATGAGGTGGACATGACAGTGCACATGTGTTTTTTCCCTTTAAAAAAAACATAGACCAGAGCAGTAAAATGCCAAAAACAAAAAAGAAAAACTTGCTTTTGTATTTGGTTTTAAACAAGTTTCTAATGCAATGGCTCCCAGCTCCAGGGCACAGTAACAAAGATTCTGTCTTTTAAACCACCTATTTGAAATGGTTTCCTCTAAAATACAATAGCGTGGAAGTCTGCAACCTTTGGCGCTCCAAATGTTTTGGACTACAGCTCCCATGTGCCCTAGCTATCACTGTCAATGCAGAGGGATATTGGGATTTGTTCTCCAAAACTCCTGTAGCAGCTCCGGCAACAAACATCCTGTGCATCTCAGAGCTGTCTGAGCTCTTCCAGGCATAACGTTTGTTCAGAGCTCCGAGCCAGTGCTCTGTCTCACTACAACATCAGGGCCTTTCCAATCTTTCAGTTGAAAGGAGACCTAATCCCGAGGAGTGTGGGGCAGAAACTGTCCCATGTTCTCAGCCAGCAGTCTCATAATACAGCAATATATTTCTCTCTATATTACTTTCATTGTGGAGCTTTAAATGGGCGCTTTGCACTGCTCGTCTTACAAGCTGCATTTGCTGGAGCTTTTGCGGCTGTCAGTTCACTTTGGGTATACAAAAGTGCTATTGCCTCATTACCTTTTCACACTGCCATACCTTCCAAAAAATATTTGGCAATTCATGTGTCAAAAGTAGGGACGGCATCAGGGACTTTCCACTCTTTTAGTGTAAAGTGGCCATGAGGCGCAGGGAGGCCCTCAGCTACTACCTCATGTTGCAAGTCAGCAGCCTAACAAAACAACAATACATTTCCCTCCATATTACTTTTGTTCTGGGGCTTTAAATGCGCCCTTTGCACTGCTCACTTTACAATCTGCATTTGCCCGTGTGGCCATTACTTAACTTGGGGTATACAGATTTGTTTTCACCTCAGTGTATGTTTGAAAACAAAATATGTCTTAATGAGGTAAAAGCTGGTCACAGTGCTCACAGCTCACACATTTGGTACATTTCTTTCTCATGTTGGGTCAGAGGACAGGCAGTCAATTCCTGCAATCTCTTCAAGGCCATATGGCAAGTGAAGTCATTTTCTGTGATGATGTAAGTTCAAAGTTCTCGTGACATAATTTCCTGTGATGTCATCTCCTATCATTTCATTGGGTCAAGCTGATGTGACATCATTTCCTGCGATCTTATCATTATGCTAATTACTATGTTCTAAACGTTAAGATTCCTTCATATTTTTGGTCACAAAATGTTGGCATGGTACTTTCAGTAGGTGGAGGCATCCACTCCCGTCCTACGGACAACTGTGCACACAAATATTGCACTTGCTGTAGCCTACAAACACCCAGCTTGTGCAAAAACGAGCGCTGCACATGTGTCGCACTTTTAATGAGTTTGGGGAGGCCAACCCTGTTCATAGCACACCTATGCACAAGTGCACAAAGTATTCCGCCCAATATGCGTCCTATGGACAGCCATCCCATTTGAGAACTTTCGCAACATCACTATGTGACTGCATCCACGCTGCACGTGGACCCTTATTTCCCGGACACGATCCGGGCCCTCACACTTCGGAAAAGTATTGTTTGCGTTTCAAAGGGTTGAAGTGTGCAACACCTACTAGAATTATTTTTGCTGTACTTCCAAAAAGGGCAGCAATGCATTTAGGGTAGGTCACATCAGTGTCTGCGTAATGCAACAAAGAATTATGCAGGAGTTCCCATTCTCATGGCCAGCATGCTAAGAAGGGCAGGATGTGGCACGTGCACTTCCCCAAGTACTGCGAGGGCCGCGCCCCAGTAAAGCAGGAGCAGTCCTTCTTCCCTTTCCACTATCTTTTTTCCAGCACTCCCTCATTGGGTACTGTTAAATAGTCATACACGCACCCACCAATCACATCCAAGACCTCTGTATGTAACACTAGTAGTTCTGTACAACACTCGATATGTAACGTTAAACATTCAGAGTGCAGGTCTTGTGTCAACCCAGTAGAAAGTTCTGTGAAACTATCCAATATTTCTGCATCCAGATTCATCCAGATCACCACCACAAAGTACAGGTATAAATATTGTTTCTACAGTACTTTTACAACTCTGTTATAAGGGCCTCTGAACGAGTTATCTGCCACTGAACCTCCATAACCACCTCAAAAATCATACTGTCATTTCTTCCATCACCTACCATCAAGTGCCAATTCATTGGTTTGTGCTTTGAAAGTGTTCTTTTACCCATATCAGCCATTGTAATATCCAACCATGAACTCTCTTATTTCCTTCCGATAATGGTATGATTTTTTTTCCCACACTAACGCATCGCCTACAAAATTCGTAAAATTATCACATAAAAACAGCACTGAATGTATCCTACCAACCTAAACCAAGTACATACATTGCATTCATAAAAACAGGGTGCCTGCCACTTACGCTGCACCCTTCACAGAATGTAACATTAGCTAAAAAGGCAAAAAAATGTATGTGTGCATTGACAACAGTACCAATCGTACATGTGGATACATAAATCCAAGAAGTGTAATAATTGCTGTACTCGTGTAGGAAGCATATATGTGCAGAAAAGTTAATGGAATTAATAACTCCCAAATACCAATATAACGTTCCCACCGTACACCAACACACCATTAAACAATCACACACCTCTGTCTGTATTCCTACCCTCATATTCATCCATTCATGCACAGATGCACACATATACAAAACAAAATGTGCAGACCTACAGTTTTCGTTTTTCTCCAGCAGCTGCTATAGAATGCCTAGCAAAAAGGAACTCCATAGAAAACAACGCAAAAATAGCCCAGCTGTACCTAAAAGCATAGAAAGTAGCCATGCACCCCTAGCAGATTTTGTACATAAAGTTGAAAGAGAACTGCTAATACAGGCACAACGCAAAACAAAAGCACCTACCAATAGGGAGAATGCAATGCCTCTATCAAAATGTAGAAATTAAAATAAAGGTACTGAAAAGAGTGCAACTGTCACTACTGGTAATGGAGTATGTGGAAATGTTAATGACCTCACAAGGAAGCATTCCAAAAAAGTATTTTTACAAAAAATGTTCCTCCACTGAGTCCTTCAGACCCTTATTAGTAGAGAGGAGAAATCACGCTCAACCCTTAAACCTTACAGCACAAAAAGTAATCCTGGAAACTGTTATAGACAGTGCAATGCTCTTAAAATGAAAAATCTTTCAATTCAACTTAATGAGAATGAAGGCACTAAAAGAAATTACTCTGTAAACTAACACCACTAGTTGGAAGCAAACGCAATATCAGCATAAATACCTTCACAACATCAATACAGGTCAGTAGAGGCACACCACCAGCACAGAGGCATACTTCAATGAGAAATCATACAAACAGGAGCAAAGAAAGGAAATTGCCATACATAGCACTGTACCAGGGTATGAAAAGGTACACAATAGCATAATGGAAGAAGAAACACTGCTTTCAGAAATATCCCCAGCAAAGTTAGATGCCACTGTCTATGGTACTGAACCAATGTGGTGCAGCTTCAAATCGCCTTGCACATCAATTTCTAATGGTCGCCACAACTCTATGAAGTCGTTGCAGCAGTTCCTCAAGCACCATGTAAAAGTCGGCAACAACAGAAAAAGTAAAATACTACAAACTGCGAACTCCTGTCCAGTGCGCAAATACACAGGAGAATAAGGACATTCGTTAGCCTCCATTTCTGGACCTGCTTCCAAAAGCACCTTCCACCATGTCCAAACACACCTTTGTACTGTAAGAAATCCTGTTTACAAAGTGTATTAAGCAAATAGTACTCGCACACAAAACTGCCTGGTCCATTTAAATTTCCCTACACAAGTGGTGTAAATTAGTATGCAAATGTAGCAAGCAATGGTGTATTGCAAACTGCACTAATTGTTTAAAACATTTATTAAAATGGTTCACACCAGTTGTGTTTACAAATTGGGCTGCACAGAAATGCTGCACACAATCGTGGAAACAGTTACAGGGGCTCAGAAATAAGGCAGGAATTGGACTATTGTGCTTCAATTGAAAATGCACGTTAAATAGACAAGTAAATCCACAGGAAGTGGTAATGTACTTACTGCAGGTATTGAAAATCAAAAACATACCCATAAATGAAATCTTTCCAATTTCCTACATGTGGAAACATACATGCACTCTCTAAAATCATGTAATTCAGGAAGAAGTCCCTAACAAACATTTTCTCTCTGTATGTATACCTAACTGTGATTCCATTCCATTTCAACAGGTGGTACAAAATGCTAACCATAGTGTATTGTGTAGGCCTTCCAATTCTAATAATCGTTCGACCTTACATTTACAATCGCATAGGCAATACATAATATGAATGCGTTCAACGTACAATGAAGATGGGAAAAAAGTAACTGCAACCTTACTACCTTCACACACGGACAGGTGTCATTTGGCAACAAAACGTGCACACCAATGGCGTGATGTTCCACACAGGCGAAAAAACCTGGTCAGATCACTATGCTTCGTACATTAGAAAGCACATACAATCTTTGAAGAAGTTGTAAAGGAATTAGTTTCCTTTCATGAAGGAGAGGCCCAAAAAGGTCCTTCCCCCAAAGGCATTAAAGTGTGTAATAGGGCCCTGACACCCACGTATATGCAGCCATTGCACACAGTCTGCCAACATACACCGTTGATTCGTAACTCACTGCACATATAAATAGTAGATAGGGGCATTAAATGTACATGTATATATTGTCAGCTGTACATTCATTGTACCATGTATAAGGTACCAACATGTCTCCATGTACGTAAAAGGAAGTTCTACGTTACTGGAGTACTTAGCATTGGAAATGCACGATGAAATGGTAACACGTTGCTGCCTAATTTTATTTTTTTAGCCGCATGGTGGCCGGAAATGGAAATCTGTCATACCTCTCTATCAACAGGGGAAAAAGCTAATTGCTTCAGTGGTACTCATTAATTGCGCCAAATTTGTATTTTATTTGTATTTGTATTTTATTGAATTTATATAGCACTTTAATCCAAAGTGGTGTACATAAGAACTAGAAGAAATACAACAAGCATAAGATGGTAATTGAATCACAACTCGAAAACAGTATAAGGAACAATTTACATTATTGCTGATGTGAGGAGGGAGTGAAGAGGGACAAGAGAATAGGGGGAGAGACAAAAACAACAGGTAATAATTGAAACAAAAATTGAAACGGTGTAAGGAACAATTAACATTATTGATGAGGAGGGAGTGGAGAGGGACGAAGGAATAAGAGGGAGTGGGAGGTACAACAATATAAGATGATGATTGAATCAGAACTTAATGGACGAGGAACAGTTACATTATTGCTGGGGTGAGGATGGAGTGTAGAGGGACAAAGGAATGGGAGGGAATAGGAGGGATAAGAGGAGATGTTAGCAGAGTTAGATGGGAGGCAGGAAGGTGAGAGGAAGAGGAAAGGGAAGAAGATTAGGTAAGAGCAGGAGGTAGTATAAAAGGGAAGTAGAGGGGAGGAAAGGGTGTAGAGGTGGAGAAGTAGGAAGTGAGGCAAGGGCGTAGAGAAGTAGTAGAGGGAGTGAGAGGTGTTGGGGGAAGGGAAGAGATAAGATTTTAGAGAAGAGCGAAAGGTAGGGTAGGAGGGAGAAGAGCGGATGGGTAGGGGGAGGAGGTTCCAGTGGAACAGAGCAAGGAGTTGGAAAGAGCGGAAACTGGATGAGGCGCAGGGAGGCGGAGGAGGGGAGAGTAGGAAGATATCAGCACAGCGAAGAAAACGGGAGGGGGAGTAGAGAGTAAGAAGGGAAGTAAGGTGGGGGGCAAGACCATGGAGAGATTTGAAGACAAGACAGAGGAACTTGAATTTAAGTTGTGAGTGAAAAGAAAGCCAACCTCGAGAGATGAGGGAAGAGGAGATGGAATCAAGAGGTGAGAGAAGGCAGAGGGAGCGGATAGCAGAGTGATAGATAGATTTAAGTGGGGAGAGGTGAGAGGAGGGGAGTCCGACTTACCGTCTTTGGTGCATGGGCTATGGCCTACGGCCTTTGGCCATGCACCCATGAGCCTAAGCCTTGGCCTCACCCACTGCAACGTTATGCAGACATGCATGCGAACATGTGGCCAGGTACCAGAATTCACAAATGTAATACAGCCACCGGCACTCCTACACAACCCCTGCACCATAATACAGCCATGCATGCAAACATGTAGATAGTAATATCCACAAACATAACACAGCCTCCGGCACCTCTACCCACTCCCACTCACATAGTATTTTTGCCAACCAAACCACAAAATCTTCAGATCATTGCCCCGGCTTCCAGCAGTCTATGAAGTACACAGACCCAATACATCATAGTACAGTGCAGTACTCTGTAATCTGCGCAATGGCCACAAACCAACCACATAAAACATACACTGGGACCCTATGCACTTCTATACACGCAGTATTCCAACACATCACCCAGTGGACACACTGCAGGACTGTTGACTCCATCATGTCCAGTCATGGACCCAAAACTGTAGGATGGAACAACAATCACCACACCCATTCAACCAACAACATGTACAATGCTGACACACCACACATACAAGGAAACAATGTGAAAACTACTTGCAACTAGTGCACAAGGCAGTTGTATGTAACTGGAGTACTTTGCATCAGAAGTGCACGATGACATGGTAATACGTTGCCGCCTGATTTTGTTTTTCTAGCCGCATGGTGGCAGGAAATGGAAATCTGCCAACCTCTCTATCAACAGGGGAGGAGCTCATTGTAAAATAGGCTTCAGTGGAACGCATGATTTACGCCAAATGTACAGCTTCTATGCAATTGAAAAAAGAAAATCCATGTAGCAGTATCAGAGTGTTGGCATGCATGGCTGCATAATGTTGCGGTGGGTGTGGCCAAGGCCTAGGCTCCCGGGTGCATGGCCTCCGGCCTTGGCCACACCCACCGCAGCTTTATGCAGCCATGCATGCAAACATGTGGCCAGGTACAAGAACCGACAAACATATACAGCCACCAGCACTCCTATGGCCTTTGGCCATGCACCCAAGCGCCTAGGCCTTGGCCACACCCACAGCAACGTTATGCATGGGTACCAGAACCCACAAACGTAATACAGCCACCGGCACTCTTACCCAACCCCTGCACCATAGTACAGCCATGCATGCAAACTTGTAGGTACTTAGCAAAATCCACAAACATAACACAGCCTCCAGCACATCTACCCACTTCCACTCACATAGTATATTTCGACTGCCAACCAAACCACAAAATCTGCACAACATTGCCCTTCCTCCAAGCAGTCTATTTAGTACACAGACCCAATACATTATAGTACAGTGCAGTCCTCTGTATTCTGCGCAACCACATAAAACATCCACTGGAACCCTATGCACTTCTATATACACAGTATTCCAACACATCACCCAGTGGACACACAGCCGGACTGTTGACTTTATCATGTCCAGGCATGGACCAAAAACTGTAGGATGGAACAGCAATCACCACACCCATTCAACCAACAATATGGACAATGCTGACACACCACACACACACAAGGCAACAATGTGAAACCTACTTGCAACTAGTGGACAAGGAAGTTGTACGTAACTGTTGTACTTTGCATCGGAAATGCACGAGGACATGTCCAGCCATACATCGAAGGTGCTAGTGGCTTACCACACACAATCCTAGTACACCCTATGCAAAAATACTCATGTCATGTGCAATCCATTCCCTATCTGCAATTGAGCCTGTCAGCATTCACCACAAAAACAGGTTGCATCAGGACGTATCGTTCCGTAACGAAGGCTGCCTGCAGTCCCCATACAAGCTAGTCGCTGGAGGAGGTAGCCGCAAATTGGCGCAGTGCACGCAGATACCCTCCCCCACCCTTTCCATCCCCTCTTCCCACCACCATATGCCAGAATACATGTTTTCCAGCCCGTTTTGTCACCGCACTATCCTCAGCTACAGCATGGCGGCGTTGCCCAAACTTATGATGCTCATCACGCTTCAGTCCAGCCAACCACTGGACGCGTCCAATGTCAACCGAAATCACGCCACACTCCAGGACAATCAGACTTTTGACCGCGGAGCGAACAGGGAAATGGGACCGTGGAGCAGAGCCAGATATCACTATTTTTATTTTAGATGTACATTTTACCTACTTTTAAAAAAACTACCAGACTGATTATCACAGAATTTACCAAAGCACGCTTTCGGGACCAAGCCGCCGCTCCTGCCACAAATGTCATGAAAATCCATCCAACGGTTTGGGCTGTACACGTGTGCAAAGTTTTTGTCCATTTAGTCTATGGGGAAAAAAATGTTGGGTCCCCCCTGGACGAAACCTCACCAAACTTCCCCAAAAAATTCAGAGTGGCCCATATACTTTTTCTGCGAAGTTTGGTGAGGATTCGTCCACAGGGAGCGAAGTTATAAGCCGCCCAAAAAGTGATCTTCCTATGAGTTGAGCAACTTAACCATAACTACACGGTCGGGCTGTCTGATATATATATATATTTCTGAGGCTTGTGGAATCTGCTTAGATCACATGCTGTGCATAGGCCGACATCTAGTGGAAGCTGCGGAGTATTACAGTTTGTTTTTCAAAACTCGAAAATGGGCGACGACACAGGGCGTGCCAGTAATACTATCCCTAGTGTGACGTCCACTGTACCCAAGATCCCTCACGCGTCTAGGATCCTCAGATTGTTTTTTTCCGCCATAGTGGTCGGAAGCATTTTGCGGAGTCCCCTGACCTTAGCCATACTTTTGCTAAAATATTAAATTATTTACATCCTTCCCCATCCCAACTTCGACACTCGACGCCGGCTGGAGAAGAAATCGACCGTCGGCTGCTGCACGACGGATTTGGGCCTCGGAAGGTCTCTGGCCTCGGCCCTGCAAGTAGGGAGAGTGGGGGGTTGGACATACTCTACACTCTTGGTATATAGATACACCTTATACATTTCCCACACTTAACAGCCCGCTGCCTCAAGGTGCGTATGGAGGGTACCCCTTTTTTTCGATTCTGCCCCAAGTGCAATCGCAAATACCCTTGGGTCGACAGGCACGCCACGTGCAATCTCTGCTTGCCGAGGGACCACCCCGAAGCGAACTGCAGAGCGTGTAGTAGGTTTAAACCTAAGACACTTAAAGACCATTCGACGAAGCGTTGGGCCCACCATGCCAGGCAGGCGGCCATGGCAGCGGAGGCCGCCTTCAGCGACACAAGCGCTTCACACACCACACACACTAAACAGAAGCTCCTCCAGACAAGGAGAGCAAAAAACTATATAGTTTCGGCAGGAAAGTAGCCTCAGCGTCCGCCTATCAGGCAAGGATTGCAAACTCCACCACCCTGTTGGCCAGCTACAACTGCCATCAGTGGGAAGAAGTCGCGGCACTCATAGCCTCTGCTCCGGAACCTTTAAATGGCCAGTTAGCTCGGATTTCAGCTGAGGGTAGAGCCGTGTCTGGTTGCATTTTGAAAGCAACCTTTGACACCGCGGACAACGCAGGCAGATTGATAGCAGATGGCACCGTTCTCAAGAGACATGCATGGTTACGGCAGTCTGGTTTTAAAGCAGAAACCCAGGCATCATTGTTAGACAAACCGGTGGAAGCCGATCTGCTGTTTGGTAAGGCGGTCGAGGACACACTGAAGAATGCCAAGGACGAATACGAGACACTCAGGTCCCTTGCCCAGTTAACCAATAAACCCCCTAACCAGAGAGGGAATAGTAATTTTCGTCGCCCACGCGGCCAAAATTCCCAGAGAGGATCTAACTATTCCCAGGGGCAGGGTACACAGTAGAACAACAGCCAACAGTCTACCCAGGGTTATGGCAGGGGTAATAGGAGAGGACGTGTGAAAGGCAGAGGCAGCCCCAGCAAAGGAGGCGTCATGCCTCCACCAAAGCAGTGACGCTCAATTCAGGGTCCCTTCTCACGCAACTCCAGTAGGGGGACGCATTTCCAACTTCACCCAGGCTTGGGAAGGGATCACATCAGTCAGATGGGTACTGTCAACAGTATCCACAGGGTACTGTATAGAACTACTGCAGCGTCCCCGGAACCATCCTCCACGACAGAGAATACACTCTTTAGAACATCAGAAGATTCTCCTCGAGGAGATCGCCATTCTGCTAGAAAAGGACGCGATAGAACTCGTCCCGGGACACCAGGTAAACAAGGGTATTTATTCAACTTACTTCCTTGTGCCAAACAAAGATTTGAAAATGCGCCCAGTATTGGACTTACGGCCTGCCAACAAGCATGTCAAGCCCCAAAAGTTTCGTATGACTACGCTACAAGAGGTAATCCCCCTCCTAAAAAAGGGGGATTACATGGCAACATTGGATATGAAAGATGCCTATTTTCATATTTCCATGTTCCCAGCGCACAGAAGGTACTTGCGCTTCAAGGTGGACAGTCGGCACTACCAATTCAAGGTACTGCCCTTCGGGATAGCTTCGGCACCAAGGGTTTTCACCAAGGTACTGGCGGTGGCGGCTGCACACCTAGGCAGGGAGGCAATCCCGGTGTACCCTTATCTGGACGACTGGCTCATAACGGTGGAAACCCCAGTAATTTGCAGGACAAACATTCAAAGGACTATCGACCTCCTCCACGAATTAGGCTTCTCAATCAACGAGAAAAAGTCAAGCCTGGTGCCAAGCACCTCCAAACGGTTCCTAGGAGCAATCCTAGATACTCTAGAGGGGTTGACATTTCCTTCAGAGGAAAGAATTCGGAATATACTACTGCAAATTCCGCAATATCAGTCCGGTCACCAAATAACGGTACGCAAAGCAATGCGTTTACTGGGCATGATGGCGTCATGTATTTACCTGGTCCCCCACGCGCGCCTGCGCATGCGTCCCATGCAGGAATGGTTGGCGAAACAGTGGTCTCAGGCAAGTGGTCAGTGGGACGATCTAGTGGTCGTTTCGCCAACACTAGTACAAAGCCTTCACTGGTGGACAAGAGAGAATCTTGCACAGGGAAAACCCTTTTACGATCCCGAAGTACAGGCGGTAGTCACTACCGATGCATGTCTGACGGGGTGGGGAGCTCACCATCTCCACCACACAGCTCAGGGTCTCTGGTCTCCCTCAGTGGCCAAGAACCACATCAACCTGCTAGAGCTTCTGGCAGTATTCAGAGCGCTTCAAGCGTTCGAGCCCCACCTACTAAACCTGTCAGTGCAGATCCAGACAGACAGCACAACAGCCATGTTCTACCTGAACAAGCAAGGAGGGACTTGTTCGCCAAATTTGTCCAAGCTTGCCCAGAAAATCTGGATATGGGCACTCAGACGGAACAGCTTCCTGTCATCACAACATGTTCCAGGGGAGCTCAATTCCCTAGCGGATGCTCTGAGCAGAGACTCCCTCCCAGAGGAACACGAATGGGTTCTACACAGAGAGGTCGTAGAAAATATCTTCTCTCAGTGGGGTTTCCCCACTATAGACTTATTCGCCACAAGCGAAAACAAACAATGCCCAGGATTTGCATCCAGGTTCCCCCAACCAGACTCCCAAGGGAACGCCCTGTGGATGAACTGGTCAGGGATGTTTGCGTACGCTTTTCCACCAACTCCTCTCATCAGGAAGGTGGTGAACAAGATGAACAGAGAGTCGATGACGCTCGTCCTAGTTGCTCCCATGTGGGCAAGACAACCGTGGTTCCCACACCAACGCAGGATGGCGGTGTGCGAGCCCATCAAACTTCCAGCCTGGTACAACCTACTGTCCCAGCACCAAGGTCAAACAGTGCATCAGCAACCCAATTCAATGAAGCTGGCAGCATGGCTCCTGAGGTCATAGAGTTTGGACATCTCAATTTACCACAGAGGTGTATAGACATCCTAAAGGAATCTAGGAAACCAAACACAAGACACTGTTACTTTGACAAGTGGAAGAGATTCGTTATCTGGTGCCAGAGTAGACAAATCAACCCAGTTGATTGCACTCCTTCCACTATTGTTACATACATGCTCCATCTGCTAGACTCAGGATTGGTTTTTAACTCACTGAAAGTACACCTGGCAGCATACACCACTTCCCATAACAAGGTCACGTAGTGGAAAGTACCAGTAGTTAAAGCCTTCATGGAAGGAGTAAAGAGACTTCACCCTCCTATTTCAAACCCACCACCAGGGTGGGACCTTAATGTGGTCCTATCTAAGCTCATGGGACCCCCTTTCGAGCCCATGCATAAAAGCAGTCTCAAACACCTGACTTATAAAACGGCCTTCTTAGTAGCTATTACTTCTATAAGAAGGGTCAGTGAAATTCAGGCTCTGTCAGTGCAGGATCCCTTCTTTACTGCCCATAAAGACAAACTGGGTTTACGCACACACCCCAGGTTCTCACCTAAGTTTATATCTAAATTCCACGTAAACCAGTCCATCGAGCTTCCGGCTTTCTTCCAGGACCCTCAAAGCTCGGCTGAGGTGAAACTAAACACCCTAGATGTGCGTAGGGCAGTCCTCTACTATGTAAATAAGACCAGACCACTAAGAAAAACAGATCAACTGTTTGTCTCCGTAGCTACAGGCAGAGAGGGGGATTGCGTCTCTAAAGGTGCCATCTCGAAGTGGATTATTAACTGTATCCAGCTGTGTTACTCACTCTCTGAAAGAACTCTGCCTTTCACGCCAAGAGCCCACTCTACTAGAGGCATTGGGGCCACTCTGGCTTTCATTGCAAATGTACCCCTTGACACCATTTGCAAAGCAGCTACTTGGAGCTCTATTCACACTTTTACTCAGCATTACTGCATTGACACCCATTCCAAGGCAGATACACAAGTGGGACAAGCGGTTCTAAGACACTTATTTGCTCATGACCCTTCTCACATCCCACCTCCTTCTTCAGGCACTGCTCGCTAATCTATGCACAGCATGTGATCTAAGCAGATTCCACAAGCCTCAGAAGGGATACATTACTCACTGTAATCGTATTTCTGATGCTTGTATCTGCTTAGATTCGCATGCGACCCACCCTTCCTCCCCTCTGAGAGAAGGCGCATGGTTGCTTGTAGTCTTACCTTTCTATCTATCTGCTTGGATTATCTGTACTAGCGCTACTCCTCATGCTACCTCATGTCAGAAAAAATACAATCTGAGGATCCTAGACGCGTGAGGGATCCTGGGTACAGTGGACGTCACTCTAGGGATAGTATTACTGGCACGCCCTGTGTCGACGCCCATTTTCGAGTTTCGAAAAACAAACTAATACTCTGCAGCTTCCACTAGATGTCGGCCTATGCACAGCATGTGAATCTAAGCAGATACAAGCATCAGAAATACGATTTCGGTGAGTAATGGATCCCATATATATATATATATTTCTTTTTTTTTCCCCCTCAGGAAAAGGCAATACATATTGTACATTATGTCTGATAATGCACTCATTTATGTAGTCCCGCCACCTCACTTTGGTCCTTTATGACCTCAACCACTGAGGTGGCAGGGTTTAAGCTCTGCCCCAGGCAGCCATCTTCAGATGTTTTACTGCAGTCTACAGACTAGGGGAATCCTCATCAGCTCTCTGAGCTTTCTTCTATTTAATCAATTTTCTTTACATCTATTTTCACTAAGAAAACATGTTTCTAAAGTAGTCTTCCGTGCTCTACACAGCCTGTGTTTTTGAGCTCAGGGTCGTATTTGCTTGGTCTGGAATAATCAAGGGAAATATCTGCACAAGGTACCTCATGTCCATGGCAGGCACTGAAGGTACTTCCAATGGGAATAACCTCTCTCTTTAAGGACTGCATGAAATGCAGGAAAAGTCTTTATTTCTTTCAGGGATCCACACACTGAGCATATCTTGTGAGGGGTCAGAAATGAGAGACGGACACAAAGTTGTAATGTTTTCAACAGTAGACATTTTTTTAATTAAAGTTAAAAAGGTTTGGATAAAGGCCTTTCTGACCTTATCGTAAAGATAGTCTCCTGATATGTGAAACCAACAAAAGATCAGTCTGTGTCACATCGTCAAAAGCAGGCAAACTGTCCTTGTGTCCAAAATATATCTGACCCTCACACTAAAAATGAACTACAAAATGTGTAAGGTAAATGTTTCTCTGTTTCTCTTTTAAATTCAGTTAAAGGTTTGCAAAAAAACAACATATGTAAATTCAATAAAAACTATCCTTGTATCTAGGGGATGGTTCCCTTTCCCTGAACTGTTTCAGGTAAATTATAGGAAGTTAGGAAGTGTCCATTTCAGACAATGACTCCTTGTGGTACAGTTCCTTAAGATGATTAAACATTTCTTTTCCAAACAATGATTTATTAAGGATGACAAAAATATCTCTTGGCAATTTAAGGATGCTTTAACACTTGCTTAGGGATGATGATGAAATTGTCTTTTCGAAATAAATGTATTTTCTATTTAACAACTTTGCATGGATTACCTGGTATACTCCCCTGCCAGGAGTCCCCATCCCCTTCTGAGCTCTGAAGATCTGTGGTGTACTCTGCTGCCAGGTATTTCCCCCCAAAAGGTCCTCTGGGTTCTGAAAATCCCTGGGTGTACTCTACTGCCAGGTATCTTCCCTTCCCCCAAAGGCTCACTGCCTGATGTACTCTTGCCACCAGTCTTCTAAAACTATTTCAGTTCTCTTGGTATCTTAAAGTTTAACACAGTGGTCTTCCTTTACTGGCTGTACTCTATTGGCTCCAGGTACACCTGTTCTGAATTAACTCATATTGGCATCCTTTATATGGAGACTTGTTCAAGTTTTGAATGCTAT
Source organism: Ambystoma mexicanum (assembly GCF_040938575.1). Classification (NCBI taxonomy): domain Eukaryota; kingdom Metazoa; phylum Chordata; class Amphibia; order Caudata; family Ambystomatidae; genus Ambystoma; species Ambystoma mexicanum. The sequence continues at coordinate 133,262,571 of NC_090933.1, read as the reverse complement.
ATTCATTGCTAGCATTCATTGGCTTGTGGCAATACTTGTGCCAATCTCCCCTATATTAACCTTTCATATGTGATGATTTGTACAGCTCTTGCCTTTCAATTACTTTGTTACAGTTCATTTGCCCATGACAACATTTATTCTAGCTTTCCCCATATTTACGTAGCCGATATGGAGACTCAGGTTAATTCAGTCTTTGAATATCTCTTGTTTGATGTTTAAAGTGATGTCCCTATTGGTCATTCGCCTGTCGACATGGCCCGGGCTCCCAATGCATTTGGGCAGACTCACCAGTGTTCTCTTGCATGCTCAACCCGTGGCTTAGAGCTGCCATGATGTCCGTGTGTTAGACGAGATTTTCCCACTTGGCAGACCCTCTTGCAATGCTGCTGTCAGCGTCTCTGTCATACGCCGATGGAACTTTTGCTTTTCACCATAGTCGTAGCTCCACTGCTGTCAGCTGCAAAAAGGCTCCTCTGCAGTACCTGTTCTTTTTCTCCCGGCTACTCGCCTTCCTGGTATGAAGTGTCTGCTTCCCTCCACAGAGTGTATTAGCGTGTGTCTGCCTTCGGTTCTGCTTTCCGCTGTGCCCGCTCTGCATCTCGCTTCTTCTCCTTTACCACTCTTAGGTAAAAGCACACCATTTTTACACCTCCCGCTCAGCTGATTGACATTACAACCACTAGTCTGCACATTGGTGATTCATCTGCTCCACATTAACGCCTTTCCCCTCTTCTTTGTACCAGTACTAAAGGTTTTACGGGAGTTGTAGGCCAAAGGGGTTTTGAACTTTTTGGAGTTATTTTGTTTTAGGTTTTTGTTCACATAAAAAATAAATATACTAACAGGAGATGTAGGATTCATCACAATCTACTGCCTCTATCCACATGACATTAAATGTCATATTTGACAAACTTTTTCTCAAAAGACCCTGCAAGACAGGCACAGAAGGCTCCTCCTCCATCTGGAGAGCAAGTGTGCTTCTTCAGATGAGGAACCGTGAAGACCGCCCCTGTTTCCTCACACAAAGCCTCTGAAAACCAAGCTACCAAGCTCCTAACAGGAGAGCTTATTCAGTTGACAGAGGATCTCTGTTTCCTACAAAGGCCAAATAAAAAGTGTTAAGGAGGCAGAGGAGAGCTCCCAGGCATCCAAGGATCACAAACGTCATTTAGCGGCAAAAGAGTCTAAAACCAAAGGTAAGAGCCATCTGCCAAAGCCCAGTCCACTGGACCCTCGTCCACAGAGGGGCTGACAACCAGCTTGTCAACTGACAGAGAATAATACCCTGTTTACCACCCATTCACTGACAAACAGACACGTATCCACTAAATGAGTCGCTACCAAGCATTTAACACCATCAACGCCTAAGTCGTCCAAGGGGGAATGCTGTCAGGATCTGTCCCTGGAAGCTTTGGCATGATTGGAAAGCACTGTCACGAAGAACCTGGCAGCGACAGACTAGCCCTCAACCAAGATGGCGGCTGCTGTTATTTAAGCAAGCCCCGCCCTGCTTCCTGCGCGTTGTATCTGTGGATTTTGTCCTCGATACGCTCGCTCGGCTACTCCTCCGATTAGCCTCCCTCCCTGCCCTCTACAGTTTCCCCGCTCGCCTTTCTTCCTGCACAGCTCCCGTCATCTGTTTAATCTGTACTTTTTTGTTTCCGCTCTACGGCATTCTGCCGCTCGTCTCTTTCCACCCTATCCTTTACCTTTGGCATCTTGCCGTTCCGACTCGCGACCTCTTCCACCATTCTCGTGACTCTTTGCGTTCCTCTCTGTACGCTTCGGGGTTCATCCTATGCTTTTGGGTTAGGGACTGTACCTTTCTTCTGCTCTCTTCATCTTCTGTCCTTCTTTGTTATAGGAACGGATTCTTCTGTTCTATTTCTACTATGTAACGGTAGCCTACAGCTACTTCCAACTGCCTCTGGACACGGTTACCAAATACTCTACCTGGGACATTGCCGGTGATGCTTCAGTGTCGCTATCTCATGAAAGTATAGACACTCTTGACCTTTTACTGGCTGGCTACTTACAGAGTCCTCATTTCGGCGCTTACCAACCAGCACTACTCAACTCAAGAATCCTTCCTGGAACAGTCTGCAGGGTTTTTTGTGCCATCCTTCGGCTTTTTCCCTGGCCACTGGGACTTGGCTCCTCGGGGCCCTCCAAGACAGGTCCCACTTCCTGTCGGGGTGGCCTCTGAGGGAGCCAGGCCTTACTTACATGACAGGAGGTCTAGAGAGAAACCACCTAAGGAGCATCCCAAGGTATCACGGAAGCAGCCTTCAACCATCAAAGAAAGACAAGAAACTTCAGGTGAGGAGCAGGGGGCGGAAGGTGAACAACGTGACAAATGCTCTGAATTCCCCCAAATATCATCATCCACGGGAAAAGCCCCTGTTCACAAAGACCTCGTTAACAGAGAAGTCCCTGTCCACGACGATGACGAGGATCTCGTCCACAGAGAAAACTTGCTTGTCAACATCTGGGCCAAAACACTGCTCATCCACGACTACCCTGTCAACGAGCAACGAATTGTAAATGAGGAAATCTTCGCCGGATCACCATTCCATCAACGGTGACCATTGAATCGACTTCCAAGTGTCAACTTTTCACGCTGGATACTTTTATCGCAGCTGGGCCCAGTATCGCTCTCTCTCCCGTTAAGGAAATCGTACAACTACTGGATAGCATCCTCCAGGAAGAATTCTCCGATGTGGAGGACATTCTAGAGGTGCCACAGTCGTCGCCCAAAAAACACAGCCCACCTTGGCACCCCTCCACAGAGGACACCGATAATTCCCACCCGGAGCTGTTGCAGTCCATGAGAAATATCATGGATGAGTTCCAACGAAGGGAGAGAGCATGTCTAGAGGCGCAAGTTGCTTGCGGCCCACCTAACACAGAACAGAAGGTGTTGTCTAAGAAGTGAAGGAGTACCTCCCCCACCGGGACCAAGCAGCTTGCCCAGAAGCATGTCCCCATGGCGGAAGCACAGCATCTCACCCACAAGCACGTCTTTGTCGAGAACGCTCTCTTCCCCCACCACGCCCTTTGTCTAGGGACACTAAAGCCCCTTCCACGTTGTCCTTGTCAGATTGGCAAGATGACCCCTACAGTCAGGATCCTGTGGACGATCTGTACAGGGATTTTACCATCCGGATGCCCAGGAGGATATGCCTGAAGAGGGCATACTTCCTCAAGATTCACCAACACGTCACATGGATGAATGGGGCGAGTATGTCATTGAGAAACAGCAAAGCCGTGACTCCCCTGGGGAGAGGGGGAACTGGTGCCGGACAAAGATGAGACTGTTAGGCCTGTTGGGATTAACCAGGTCAACCGCCATTAGGAGCTTATTAGTCAAGGGACTTTTAAAATAAAGCTTCTCCATCTGAGGTTGGATTCTCAGGTGGGGGGGCAGGGGGTGTTTCAATTGTTTTGTATAAATGTTAATAAAAAGTTAAATGGATACTCAGAAATGTGCTGCCTGGGGTGGAGTTTGAGCCCTGCCACCTCATTGGTTGGAAGGACCAAAGTGAGATGGAGGGACTACATAAGTGAGTAGTGCCTTTCTTTTGGCTTATTGGACAATCTTTATTGCTTTTTCCTATTGGAAACATGTATATATGTTTCTGAGGCTTGTGGAATCTGCTTAGATCACATGCTGTGCATAGGCCGACATCTAGTGGAAGCTGTGGAGTATTAGTTTGTTTTTCGAAACTCAAAAATGGGCGTCGACACAGGGCATGCCAGTAATACTATGCCTAGTGTGACGTCCACTGTACCCATGATCCCACACGCGTGTCGAAAATGGGCATCGACACAGGGCGTGCAAGCATGTGAATCTATGAACGATACTAATGCAGTTACAGGTAATTAACAAAGACTGCCAACATCAACTCCAAAGGTTTCTGCATCTTGTTGGATATGCTAAGCCCATAATGAAAGAAAATGCATTTAGCGACGTTGGGCGCAAAAGAAACCATGCAGGGCATTGAAAACGTGCCGAGATGAATGTCAAACTGAAAAGGCAGTGTTTCATTTGCATACGTCAAATTTAATAAGGCTGTTTCAATTCTGAAGAAATTCACTTACTGATTGGGCCTTGCATGTGATTGACGAATCCAAGAACAGTTAAAGGCTTATTACACATGGAAAGCATGGCCATTTGCAAACACAGAAACTGTGATCATGGAAGTGGGTGCATTTTGCAGCTGAAATAATAAACACACAGTTAAAAATGGCGGCAAGACGCAATTATATTAAAAAGGCCGCATGTGCCCAAGGAAATGTAACCTTCACAAATATAAATTTCTGTTTTTAGAGGCTCGACTTTAAGTTTCTGTTTCCTGTGAAGGGCTCAGTTTCTATTCAGAATTCTCAAGAAGTGACCAGGAAGGAATTTTATTATGGCCTGTTCTTTGAGATAAGCAATAGGATGTTCATTAGCCCTGAGAGAAGAAAGGCTAATGGGGTAATTGCTGGCTAAAATCAACAGAGTAGCAGAGACTGGAGCAGATGCTCCATTGAGAAATTAAACTTAACTGTGAATTGAAAGTCCAGATCCTCATATATGTTTGAAGATTCCCATTAGTTTAAATGGACGATCATAAATCGCACCTTAGTGGTTAAAGTATCACTAAAAATCTGCTGAACAGGCCTACTTATTGATGCAACACTTATCAAAATTTGAACTTGATGACAAGCGTTGCAACCGAACATGTGTTTTTAACTCCCCAGAAAATGTCACAATGCAGATATTCTGGGATGTGATAACTTAATAAATAAGATATCTGGGTATAATATTTCACATTCATAACTATGATAATTCTTGTGTAAACTGCGAAAAATTGCTGTTTACACCTGCAACCGCCTGTCGAGATGGGTGTTAGGTCATTATGAACGGCATAATTAGAGGAACCCAAAGATGTATATGTTGTTTAGGTTTATGTGTAAAATGAAGAAAGTTGACATGTAGTGACTTTTTGGGTGAAACATTAAAAAGTGTAAAATGGAAACTCCAGTGGGTGGATTCATCCCTCCTATCATTTCAAGTACATAACTCCAGGGGCCTATCCAGAGAGGGGCTGGGCCTTGGGGTGGAGACATTTCCTGGGAGATAGAAATTAGGAAAGACTAAAGAGACTGGGATCTTTGAAAGGAGAGCAGAATAGATAGGTGAATGCTGGTGGCTATGCATGACGGAAGGGCCTGACCAGATCCCTGTGCTTCCCCAAGAGAGGGTCCTGAAATGCTGATGTCTTTCATGAGCATCAAACCCAGAAATCCAATGTAAGTAGTTTGTCCAACAGAACCAAGTGTGGGGATTTGTTTGATTTAATACCTTACCCTTAGTTAATGGGTAGGGGGTATGGAAGTAGGCCCTTAGTATATTTTGATGAATACTAATTAAATGAATTCCCCTATATCTAAATAACACAGGGTGATTTTGTTAACCTTCAAAATTAACAAAACTCACTCCCATTGTGAGTAAAAACTATAGTCTGTTAATGTAATCAGGTACACCTATTTTCCTTGTCAACCCCAGTATTCGCTAAAGGGAAGGGGTGTCCTTGTCTGACAATTCCTGTCACCATTCCTCATATCTGGACTTTAAGCAGAGGGGTGCTGAATGTCTGGGTTTTTGGTGCTGGGTAGATAAGTGCTTTCCAAATTAAACAAAGTGTAGTTCCTAATTGATAAATGTACACTCTCTCCTGAGAGTGAGAACGTGCCCCTTATGGAAGAGAGGTTTTCTATTGCTAAGAAAGAAGAAAAGTTCTATCAATACAAAATAGTATCAAAAGTCTGTTTTGTTTTCAAAACTGCTAGAATGTTCAAGTGCGCAGGGAAATTAAATATACAAAGCTCTGCATGTGTGAAATTGCTTTTGAAAATAGAAAAAGGTTGCAGTTGGTTTTAAATCTAAACCTTATCAAGGAATACTAATGTTCATGATCTTGCAATGTTCCAAGGTATTGATTAATTTTGACATTCAGGGGGTTTTGTGGGCCAGGAGGGTTAAACTGTTTATTTGGCCTGTGGTCCATGTGCATGAGACCCAAAAGGGAAATCCAAAAAAGTGAGTTTGTCTATTGAAGCTTTATTTTGTGCCACAGAGAAGGTGGCATGTGTAATCATTTGTTGCAAATATTCATTGAACCTATTATTTAATGAATATATATTATTTCTGTACTCCGGCCTGGTTCTTGGCTTATTGGTGCCACAGAGAGGGATTTACGTGGCCTTATACGAGTCATAGACCGGGCTAGACTGAATCAGACAAATTATATAGTGTGTGGGCTTTAGCTATGGGGGCGGTGAACTCACCATGCTAAGGGTCGCCTCTGAATATATCGTTACAAGCCGATTAACACACCCTGCCCTCCTTTCTTACTGAGCCATGTGCAGCAAGGCCAACATTATTGGCAGACTGGTGCTATATAGGACTACTTTACATTACATTACACAGTAGGGGCCTATTCACCTTGTCTAATACCTTTGGCGAGGCCATAAAGGCTAAATATAAGGCACCACCTTTAACTTAATAGTACTTGTCAATGGCAAGTGACCGGTTCAGCCACTGATTGCTGGTGCCCATGGACTTATGAAAGCCAATTGCGTATCGGACAAAATCGTATTGGCCTCCACCCAAGTTTGGAGCCTGTCCATTATTATTATTAACCTGTTGTTAAGGGCAGTTGGTCTAGAACAGGTGGGGTCTGCCCAGTTCCCCTTTTTAAACAACGGCATGATGTTCAACCGTGACCATGTTGATGGAAGTACTCTGGTGGTGAGAATTACCTGTTATATCTAGTTTGAGCAGCAAGCGAGCCTAGTTGTCAGGTGAAACCTTATACAAATCACCTGGAACTCTGCGGTCTGGGAGCGGTGTGCGAAGAAATGCCAACAATTGCCTTCCACACCTTTGATAAAGTAATTCTATCAGCTAACCGATATAGTGAATGGAAGGAGATGGGGGTCCCCTGTCGATAACCGAGCACTAAGATAGTCATAGACATTTGTGTAACGATTGAGCCATTGGGTTCTAGTAATGTTGCTGGACTTCGGCTCTATAGGCATTCAGTGTTATGGCCTGTGACAACTAATCTCCAGAACTTCCTGGTGTCTTCTGAGAGGCAATCCTCTAGCATGCGGCCCAAGACTGGTGTGCCATGATAATTTTTCCTCCTGGATAGTATAAATGTACTTTTTACTAGACCACCCCCTTTCAGCTGCCTTGGCTTCTGGACTCCTTAACAGCTTTATAAGAGCTTTGCAGCTCTACAACTCTCATTGAACCAGGATATCATCTTCTTTACCAGTCTGGGAGGTTTGTTAGTGGAAAAGAAGCAATGTATAAATTGTTATGGGCAGCGAAAAGCCCAATCAAAATATCATTGTTAAAGTTTCCTAGCAAGCAGTTTTCTATTAGTGTCAGACCGTGGCTAATCATTCTTGCTTCAATAAGATGCGGGATTATATTGTCCCATTTGAGTTTTCTTTGACAGGAGGATGCCATTCAGATGGGGCGTTAAGATTGACTGAATTCCTTTCCCATTTAGTTATGAACATAGTGTCACAATCTCCAGGTTCTTAATGTGCCACAATATTATCATATAGAATTTCAGCACCTGATATTCTAGTCATTGCAGTTTGTGATGTTTAAATAGAGCCTTTGAAACCCAGGGCAGTGCCTCTCCAGTTTTTTCCTTATGACGAACAGATTTTGCTTTGTACTGTTTGGCGGAAATATCATAAAGAGTAACGGTTATTTTCAGTTAGCCATGTTTCTGTTAAGCATGTTTAATTGAGGTTAAGATTCCCTATTAGATCATACACAACAAATTCGTTCATTGAGCCCTTCCAGTTCATACTATGATTATTTCCAGGTTCAGGATTTGTCTTGGAGAATACAGCATTTTTGTACTTGCTCCATATAAATCATCTTTTAAAATTGTCAATCATCTAGAAATAGCCAAGTGTAAAGACTGGAGCGGGGGGTTCTGTACTCCTGCCCTCTATATGGAAGAGTAGAAGCACAGAGCACCCCAGCCAAGATTATCTATATGGTAGAATGGACGAGCAATCGAGACTTAAACTCTCAGGAGGTGATGCAGGCTGGCACTTAAGTACAGTGTAGTCCCTAAACCCCCACAAGGAATGTCCACAAACTGTTATGTGATAACAGAGTTCTTTATATAAATAATGTTCAAGATATATTCACAATCAATAACACACTTTGTAATTTGGCAAATCTAATGTAAATATGGACAATGTCTATGCGGTACCACAGTTCACTCCTGACTCGTATTAAAATGCACCAACTGCTGACAGTTCTAATGGCATACAAATCAAATAGTAATGTAAATAAACACCAGACATAGGAAGGAAGACAAGTTAGGTTAACCAAATGGCAGAATAGTACTTTAGCTACTAAGACACAGTTCGGTGTGAGGATCTCCCCATCTTGGCAACCTGTAAATAAAGTGTATCAACAAGCCCATTCCATATATGTTTAAAATTGTCTTGTTTCCTGCGAAAATGTTCTACTACCCCAATGTACCTGAGTTTAGCAGAGTTTCTTGGACGGTTCGTCTATGGATCCCTTGAGGGTGGACTCACTTTAAAGCAGGAGCCACAGGGCATTGAGAGTCCTCAAAGAAATGTGAATCTCTGCGTCGTGAGTCCTTGAATAAGAGAATTTGATGCCGCAAAGATGACTCGAGGAAGAACGTGGGCCCGGCAGAGTGTCGGCGTCGAAGACCGGGACTCAACCATGGCTGGCTTTCGGATCTTCGTCAGCGTCTTTGTGGACTTCGGGTGGCAGGAAACCCACCGGCGGATTCTCCTCGGTTCGTCAGTGACCTTGACTTTCTCCGGCGGGACAAAGTAGTCAATGGTGATGGCAAGGCAGTCCTTCGTTTAAAAGTTCTTGGGCAAAAGGTGGAACGTAGCGGCTCCAGTCGTCGAGCAGCACTGCATCAAACTGTCCCCGCTTCTGGGCCAGCATGACTCGACTGGCTTTCAGCAGTTATGCAAATCCTCCCACCCCCGTTGGACGGCAATGGACTTCGTCGGCCTCGATGTACGGGTGCTTGACTTCGAGATTCCTCGGCGGACACGGTCTTGTGTCGACAGCCTTTCGAGACTGGCTTCCAGGGTGCCTCGGCGAAGAGCAGCTTCCTGCACAATGTTTCCTTGTAGCTCAGAGAGAGGTCTCCTAGCCAGGTCCTCTCTCGGGTTAGTCCTCGATAGACTCAACAGCATTCAGATTTGATCGAAGGAAAGCAGCAGCAACTCTACTTCTTCCAGCTGGGTTTAAAGGATAAGCAGATTCAAGTTTCAACTTCAGCTTCTGAACAATTCTGGTAAGTGAGAGGTCCCCAGATATGCTGTTCTTTCTCTCATTCACAATGCTGAGGCAGCCAATCATTCAGAAGGGCATTCATGCAGGCAGGCAGCCAACCAGGCTCACAGTGCATTCAGGTCATTCACTTCCACCCAAACACTCGCAACAAGGGATGTGGATTCCGGCAAGTACCCAGCCTTTCAGCACACCACACTGCATTCATGTCAGTTACGGGCAGGGATGTCTCATTATTTGAGTCTCACATACAGATACAAGACACCCATTACATGAAGTGCATATTGGTCACACTCCATTCACACAGGTCCCACCATGGGTGTACCCACAAAATACAGTCACTGGGAAGGCTCCAGCCAATCTGGTCTGGACTTCCCCAAAATAGCATATATGGTTCTTCCACCCAAAAGCCAGTCAGGGGAAGGGACAGAATCAGGCTTCCCAGGACTTTGGGAAAACAAGGTAACAGGCAATAGAAACCAAGAGGCCACAGGGGCCATCTTGTCTCCTATCAGGATTCCACTGATTCCTATCAGGAATCCACTGATTCCTATGGCACTTCCTGGGTATCCCAAAATGGAGGATACTCAGAGCACCTGTCAAATTCAGCATAGAGCTGCCACCAGCCCAAACCCTGCTCTGTGGGCTACACACGGTTGCCCAAAAACATACACTAGAGGTACAAGGTTCTACCCCCACCCATGGGTGTCATAAGGGTATCCCAAGGGTCTCTGTTCACTACAACCAAAGAGAGAGGATGTGCTGCACTGCCAAATGTCCCACATGGACTCCTGTCCAGGAAACAACACAGAACACACATAAGGGGGTACAGGACAAGGACATGGAGGCCCTGTTCCTCCAGTGCATTTCCAGCATCACACCAAGTCAATGTAATCCAGAGTCAGCAACTGAAGTTTGAAGTAAGAGATACCGTTTGGGGCAGCATTTGCTAAGTAACACCTCTATCAGTCCCAGATGGGTTCTCTGGGTTGTGTTTCTTGTGTGCCACACATGTAGTCTCAATGCCTGTAAGGCAAGAGCCGGTGCACTTCATTAGTACTGAGCGAGTAAACCCTGATCCATAACTGGCTGACCACTTTAGAGTACTTTAGATTTGCCAGAAGTAACCTGCATTAGCAACCTGTAAATCACCCCTCCCTGTGAGTCTTGCTCTGGAACTCTGTGAGATCTATAGTGTAGGCAATCACTACCTCATGCCTATCTATAGTTGGCCCATTGATATGCTCATCATGCTTGAAAGCAGGATGCTGCAGACTGACTACCACATATTGTTATATTTGTGTGAAAAGCTACGTCTATTTTTTGTATGATCAGGTCATGAATGGTCAATATAAGATCCTTCAGGAGCTTATCCCATATCGTATAATCCTGATCAGTGAAACATCCACCTCCCAAATGTGCTCTCTGGAATCAGAGCATCTGTAAGTGTGATTTTTGAGTAAACACTGGACACTGTTCCATACTGTAGAAAGCTGTATGGACTAAACAAAGAGTTGAGTTCCATTTGGCCTTAAGGCGCCAATGCAGCTAAGTAACCTAGAAGTGATATAATGATCCCACCTGGAGGTGTTTAGAACAAGGCAAGCTACTGCATTCTGAAAGTGTTGGCGATGTGGCAGCAGGTATTTAAGATGTTCCGTATTTAGACTGTTACATTAGTCTAACTGTAAAGACATTAGTGTTATGTCACTGGGCTGCAATTTGAAAGAGGAGCAAGAGGTAGTGCTTATTTCAGAATGAGTTGCTGTAAATACTGCCTTAATCTGGCGCTATGTGTGGGATGTATTGACCCACTCTGCAGAATACACTATACGGCATCACTCTACTATCTATGGTGCGAGAAACAGTAAAATGGCGGCAAAACCCTTTTATGCACCAAAACCGTGTGTTCAACACACAAAAAGATGACTGCACAACCTGCCACCCATGGAGCATGTGTGGTGGAACAGAGCACATGCTGCAGAAAAAGTGCCAGTGGGCTCCATGCCAAGTAAACATGGTGTAGTGGGAGCAGCAGCGCTTTGCAAGTGAAACGCCGAAATTTTCCTGTAAATGACATTTACTTTGCTGCTGAAACTTCAAAATGCCTGTACATAACACTTTCCAAAATCTTGCTTGGCACTAAAATTCAGTTAATCTAATGAAGCACTGTGAATTTACAAAGTCCTGAAATGTTACGAGCAAAACATTTTCTCAGCAAAACTGGATTGCCTGTGAATGACAATTCCTGTCAAAAATCTCTGTGCGGCAACACTGGGCTACCTGTGAGTGACAGCCCCTGTGAAATGGGCTATCCTGATTGAACTTTAAAGTTGTCTGAAACTAAAGATCTGCCGGATTAGCAAATATAAAAGGACTCTTGCTGAAAGTAATAAGGGTCTCAGTTGTTTTGATCCCACAGGTTTAAATCTAAGAATGTAATGTATCTATGTCATCTGAAGCAACAAGTTGGTTTTATGCTGGATTTCAAGTCAAGAAATTAAAAATTAACTTAGGCTGGCTGGGCCTTCAAGAGGTTCAAAAACAGGTTTCCACCCAAGGTGAGGGCATTCCTCTCAGCAGATGCTCACTGACACATGATAATTGTGGGGTAGGCCAGACTTTTGTCTGCAGCCAGGGATCGAACAATGGCAGATTCTCCAGGCCAGGGAATGGACGTATGAAAAGGTCGTAAACTAGGCTTGCAGAAGGAAATCCCAAAGGTGGGGGCTGCTCCTTGCCTCCAGAGACGGACAAAAGGCTGACCATTTTCTGCAAAGAATATGTAATGAACAATTTTTAGAGACTTATAACTCGCTATCAGAAGTGGTGAAAAATATGAAAAGGGCAGATTTGTTAATCTAATTTTTGGCCCTACATTTCAAAACGTGGTGGAACTGTGTAGCATATTCTGAACAGGAATGGCAGTATATGTGGTTTTATGGGAACTGCATTTATGCTAGAATTGTTAAACTTTTCACACACATTCCTATGGTAAACACGCATATTTGTGGAAATTTGGAGAAGGTTTTGAAAATGTGTTCATGGCGAAATGGACAAAATGCTGCAAAAAGGCGAAACCAGGTCTCTCAGCTGTGGAATTTTGATGAACAGATACTCCATAAAATATGTAATCCTTTTATGTGATTGTCATAGAGGTTACAAATGCATAAATATGTCTGTAGGACAAAATTTGATGTTGATACTAGTGGCTAGGGGAGGTTTCTAAGGATGGTAAAAACCAAACCATAAACTTGACATCATCTGTCTTTGATCCAATCACTCGGATGCAAGGCGGAGGTGAGGCTCTGATCCAATCGCAGTTCACAGGGGCGAGTTTAGTTAAGCCGGCCCATACACCCACTTTGTGATGTCATTTTGACATGATAAATAGGGACATCTGACAACACATAGTACACTCTCTTCTGATTCCAGCGAAGCACTCTGATCCAGCATTCAACATCCAGCCTGTAACATCCTTCCAGATCCAGATGCCAATCACCAGGCCAAGCAGTAGGTGAACCATTTTCAGCTAGGCCTCTATCCTCAATTCATCCTCAACTAATCCTTACAACCCTGTGGAGCGCTGTGGTGTGGGGAAGCATCCTGAAACTATCTGGCTTGCAACCATAATGCTTGCCTGATGAACTCGCAATCCTGCTGAACTGAAATATCCAGAAACAAGAAGGGCAGATTCCGTGCAGTTCCGGTGACTGGCCTAGCTGATCCTAGCTGATGTGCTGTTCTTCCCTGATAGACCCGATCCATTGACCAGAATCTTGACGGGCCAAAAATCTTAACATCCCAGTGGATTGTGAGTATTAACAGGACACTATATAACTATTGTATACCTTGCCTTACCTTGTTCCACCCTAATCTCTGAACTACCCTTACTTTCATAACCAGTAACAGGGTCATAATCTTTAGTGTTATCTTATTCTGTCTATTTGCTGAAGCGTCACTTTCATAGTCATTTTTATTTGCGTAACTCTGATCCATAAATCCCACTTGGAGTGTTTGGACTGGTTTTGCCGGGGAAGGCGCTGGAGATCTGTTACTGAAATCATGAATCAGTCTCAGAGCTTACTTCGTCCCAACCTGGTTGTCCAGTCTGCATGTTCTAGTCTTGAGTAAAAGCATAATCCATATTTTCTGGTTTTAAACTGAAGTTCTTGTCCAAATTCGTGTCTTTATTTTCGAAAAACACCTCTCACTAAAACCTCTATAACGCCCTCAGTTTTAAAGATAGAAACGAAATTTCAATTCCCACTGAGACCTATATCCTTAGCTATCTCCACAACCCAGAACCGCATTGCGAAACAGTGTAGTTGACCCGTTTGTATCAAAAATCGCATAGTAAAAGTTTGACGCAAATTTACATTTTGCAAAGGTTTTACACTTGGGAATTGTCTTTAAATTATTTCCCACTTTGCCTTTGAGATTCCAATTGTTTTCTTTTGATTAAATCATTGCTTTTGATTGTTTGCATCTGTTCAAAGCGGCTCCCTAGAAATGTATAATAATTTAAGCATTTTGACCACATTTAGTGTTTTGCTCAGCCACTTTCAAAGCCATCCAGACAGTTGAAAAGTCAAATCCGTTTTTCTCTTGTGTTTAAGGGGGGAGGTGGGAGTGATATTCTGTTTGGTCTGCATTATTCCTGAGTACCTGCGCTCTCCTCGCATCTATTTAAATTGCCTATTAGTGGGTTGAGGGGTGTTGCAGGGGGAACTTCTAACCATACTGCTATCTGTTCCAAACCAACCCAAAAGTATTCTTTTCTTTGTTGCGTTCTTTTTGTGTCATAACCTGATTCCACTGCATTAAAGATATTATTCATTGTTCTTGTCACCCCTTGGTGATTGATGTTACCTATTAAAAATATATTGTGATTTTAAATTCTAAATCAATAAATAAATATTTACCGCTACAACTAGTCTGATTCCTGGTTCAGTGTGACCGGAGGGGGCGGGGGGGTATTTTGAGAAGGATGTGATATGCATGGTATATCATTCAGAATATTGAACTTATAGACAAAAATAAATAAGGGTTTCATTTGCGCATTACATTGCTAGGCGAGACCTGGGTGTGTGCATGATTGAAATCCCTTACACATGGTAGTGGTTAAGTTTTCATCAAAGTGCATCTCCTGATTGATGACATTTTCCTGTGGTGCAGGATGTCTTGCTTGGCAGTTCAGCCAATCATTGGTGACCAAAAATGTGCCTCATATCTGAAGAGGACAACTTCCATTGTTTTAAAGGTTTACTTTCATTGTTGACAAAGTTAAACTGTCATCAAATACAAATCAAGATCTTATCAAGAACTGAACATAACTCATAACAATAGATGGTGACATACTTAACATTTGAGGAAGGATCGGTCGAACCTGGAGGTCACAAAGCTAATCCTCTAGGCTCATATTTCTGCAAACATAAATCTGTTTCTAAAAAATACATTCCATGTGTACATAATACATATAGACTTTGAACGTTTCATATATAGATAAATCAAACGGGATAGAGCATATTAAAGTTTAAGTAACAAAGTTGGTCAGTCTGCTTTGGTTTCAAAAAGAGTTTTTTTCTGGTGTCAGCTGTTCAAGAAAAATAAGAATTTGTGTTCAAAGTGTATTATGTTATATGTGAAAAGTATTTTTTAGTAACTACTTTTCATCTAACGAGTTGCATGTGAAATAATTAGCATAGAGTTTGAATTGGGCTTTTTAGCAGGTCCTGTACTTCTGAATGTTATTAGTCTTTTTGTAACTTATGTAACTAGCCTTGCGTATATATGTGTTTCATTAGATATCTAGAATTATATGGTGAATTCTTATTGATTTGTCAGATATGGTATTTACAATTCTGTTGTCTCAGGAGGATAGCTCAGCGGCAACATGCTCGCATTGGAAGCAAGACGTCACAGAGCAACACAGGTTCGATCCCTGGGTCCGTGCTTAGAAACCTGTGGGTATTAAGTGCGTTATAAATAACCGATCATATCATATCATATTCTCTTCTTCCTGTTTCCTTATTGACACTGGTTCCCTGCCATGTTGTCCTCTAGAGAGCCCACTGCTGGAATCTCCAGTGATGTCTACTTAGCCCCCTGCGCACTACCAAAGGGTTAACCAGTTGTGATTGATGTAGAGAGTAAGTCCACTTCATCCATAGCATGGGACGGGCACCATGATGTCCTCAGAAACATCACTGGAAAGGACACTACTAGGCCTTAAGGAAGAGAACCTGGTGATGAGCGGCAGTGGTTTGTTACTAGCTTGCAAATTAGGGTATTGAAGAATTGGGGAAAAACAGGTTGGACTTAAACAAATGGAGCTTCTTTTTTTGTAAAACATTTTATTACATTTTGAAATAATATACCATTGGTCACATTGCATCAAATAGATTAAACCCAGTGCACAACTGGTTTAGCTTCCTGATACCCCGCCCGCCAAACCAATAGACACCATAAGACCCATCCCAGTCAACCCTCTGCCTCTCACTTCCCCCATATCTTGTCGGCCTTTGTAGGGCAGCCCCGAGCAGTATAAATACTTATTTCCAGTGGCATACACTTGTTCATGTCTAACACCCAGTCTCGATATTTGGGGCATTCTGGTGCACCCCATTTTGCTGCAATGTAACATTTAATAAGGCCAAATAATGTGAATAGAAACATCTTCTCATAGTGTGTGAAGGCAGTTTTGCCCCAAATACCCAGCAGCAATAACTTTGGTTCACATGAATGTTCTGCACCCAACGTTGTGGTCAGTCTATTTAGACATGCATTCGAGAGGTGGTGAATCTGTGGGCATTCCCACACAACATAAAAGGAGGAGCCTTCCCTGTTACCACATCTTAAACAATGTGGGCTGTCCACCAGTCCACACTGAAGAAATGGAGCTTCTTGGTAACTTTTTTGTCTGCTGGCATGCTTGAGCTCGTACCCAAGGACGACTCAGACTAAAATGTAGACTGATATGCTACCCTATTCCTATTAACAGCTCTTAGCTGCCTTCCAGTTCAGAGTAATTAAAGCCAACTGAGAGCGGTCTTGGATTTCAGCACCTTCTCTATTCTCTGATGCCAATCTATCTAGATCTGTGTAATGGAAATAACTATGCATACATGTATTTAGATGCTAACGCCACCAGAAACTGCCTCAGTAATGGGGATTACCACTGCACAGGTTTACATGTCACATAGTGGGGTGTGAGAAACCTGATGGTGTTCTCCGACCTACTCCCCCCGGATCTTCCATTCGGGTAGTGAAGTAAAGGCCATCGCTTTTGGATCCCGACCCTGGGGGTGGACAATCGAAGGAGGATCACCTGAGTGGAGAGTCACGAGGGGTTAGGAGGAGAATACCCCAGGTCGAGACATGGAATTCCCCCCTCTCACTTTTTTCCATCAGAAACCCCTTGCTCAGCCTTCATGGGATATTTTCAATCCCATCCCATCTCCCTCCTCTCCGTTTCCAACAAATACTGGGAAGAAGAAGAGGCAACCGGGAGTAGTGAGGATTACCTGCACAAAACACAATGAGAAACAAAAGAAAGACTGCCACCTACTACCGTCAGGTTGTCCCATTAATAGTCAGGCAGGGTCGGGCATTTTACACTGACTACTCACACCCGACTCCTGTTTTAAGTATAAAAGGTGTGGTTTTGTGCAATCAAATGAGAGTTGTGAATCCTGATCGGAGCCGAGAAGCCAAGGAGCGGGGAGTTGAAGGGAGAGAAGCCTGGAGGATCCGGAGGAGAGCAGCCTGTCGAGACCCTGGCCTGGTGTTTGTGAGGGCCTGCAGTTTAGCTAGGGGGCTGTGTCTCCAGGGAGCCTAGAGTGAGTCAGCATTTGTCCCGCTGGCGGTGTGTGGAAAAGTGCATGTTCCCTTGGGACATGTGCTGGTCCCAAGGAAGTCTGAGGGGCAGGTGGTGAAGACCCTGACCTCGATCCCAGATGCCCAGAGAGACTGCACGCCAGTGTAACGCTACCCGGTGAGTTTCAAGCCTGTAAGCGAGAGAAACTCAAGAGTGTGCGGCTAGCTGGAGCGGGAAGGGAGAAAGACAGATTTTTGCAAGCGGCACAAAGCAGAAAGCACGAGAGAAAAACGGAAAGTGAATGGAATGCAAGAGAAAGGCGCTAAGAGCGGAAAGGAAGAAAAAGGCTTGCAAGTAGTTATGAGTGTGAGTGATCCAAAAGTAAAGGTAAGGTGCAAATAAGCACTGAAGAACGAAACAAGTGTACAAGAGGCACAATAAGGAAAAGGACAGGTGTAAGATAGTAAAGAAGTAAATGTGCAAGTGGCACAGTGAAGAGAAAGTAAACCAAATGAAGGTGCCAGGGGCACGACAAGGTGAGAGAAAAGAGAGACAAAGAAGGTGCAAGTGTGCACAGAAAAGTGGATGATAAAGGGGTGCAGGAAGAACCTGAAAGATGAAAGAATAGAAGAAAAGCAAGTACAGGAAATAAAGAGATGGGCCAAAGATCAGCGTGGTCGCTCTTAGGGGGAGCAACAAACCTAGCTTTTTTCGAAAGTCTCTGATGTTGCCCCATGAGAAGGTTGTGTGTGAAAGGAACTGTAAATAAGAAAAAGGCACATCTTGACAAATTGAATTTCGTGTTTGAATTTAGAGGGGCTTAAGCTTGTGGAACGGAACCCTGAGAAGCCCGAGAGAAACGGTTATATTTTTGTTTTGTCTGAAACCTGGAAGGTTTGAAGCCTGGGGAAGGGAATCGCCAGGAACTATAGACATTGGGAGTTGTTTGAAAAGAGTGCAAGTAATGTGTGGAGACGGGCTAACGAACAACCCATTTTTGATTGTGCTGAATTTTGGTGGTACTGACCAAGGGTATATATTTCTTTTTTAATCACTATTTTTCTTTAAAAAGACTTCCTACCGTATTGTATCAGAGAGTGAGGGCAAGCGTAGGTCTAGACACAGACAGATATTGGTTTTGGACTTTCAGACATTAACAGCCCTTAGAAACATCAGTTGAGGGAACCATGCCTTTAGAGTTGGGGCCAGTTATTTATTACACCAAGCCCAGTATTATAGTAAATAAAAGGTTTTGAAACTATAAAAATTGACTCTGTGTCTCTCTTTTATACCATGCCTGTCTCACAGGGGGTAAAGTTAAGGAGCAAAGAGGTTGTAAATATTTGTAAATTTGGCTGGCTACTTTGCAATATTGTGAAAGAAAAGATATCCGTGGACAGGGGAATTAAAACGCTGAAAGTTGGACCCTAAGGTCCCCATGCACATTTCCTAAAGAGTTCTATTGATGCAGTGTTTGCAAATCACTGGAGCCCAAGGAAAATAATGTAAATGGTTCATTATTTAGCTTATTGAACCCGCCCGCAGTTAGCTTGACGGATGATGCCGATGTTTCCCAATCACCAAAGTACCATTTTAAAAGCATTTTTATTGAATAAAGTGCTTGGAATATTGCACCCTCGAGCTTTATTTAGGGAAATGGTTCAATTGATGTTTTCTGTTTAACCTCCGCATTGACCCATCACAACATATTTGGTTAATAAGCCGCATTATCTTTTAATAGACTTAACCAATGTTATGTGTTCTCTACCCTGAACAGCTCTGCATTGCGTTGCGTTCGCTGAAATTCTTCGTTTTAGGGCTCTCGACCCTCGGTGGAGATTCTATCATTTAAGGAAACGTAATCTGCATAAACTGTAGGTGCCTCTTTAGCCGGCACTTTACCTGTAAATTATTTACCAACTGCAGAAAACAGTAAACTGTCTCTTAAGTGGAAGCAGTGCCGCATGCCTGTTACGGGTCCTACTTTAAGGCGAATTTTCAACAGCATATAAAGATTGATGTATACAATTCATGAACGAATGCAGTTAAGAAACCAATTATATTCTACTGCTAACAATCCAGAGGCATAATTTCATCAGTTGTAATGCATCTCCGTAAGCGCGTCTGCAAATCGGATGCTGAACTGTATCATTTCTTCATTATTCAAGAAGAAGAAACATACTTGGTAGACAATAATAGATCAGAACATTTTATGTTCTCTACCTTGGTGGTGTTTTACTGGAAGCATAATGCCCTGGCAAGTAATGAAGTGGCTCTGCCCTGCTTAGCTACCATTGCAATATATTTCTTTGACACAAAATGCGTTTTGATGATATTCACTCGGAAAAGACTGGGGTTGTTGTGTGGTGGGCATGGCTCTTGATAAGTAACTGCTTTTGTATTGTTAATGCTAAGACTAGGTTTGCTGTGCTCATTGTTTTTTATTTTAAGTGATCAATATTCAATTTTCTCTGTGAGAGTGGACATTTTAATTTGCCTGTCACATGTGTCCTCTTATTGTTATTGCATGGCAAACAACCCCTCCTCCTCGGCAACACCATCGGCAAAGTCATAATCGTGTTACGCCCAATTGTCATAAGTGTAGGTCCCCGCTAGCTGCACAAAGCCAATGCTGACCTAATGTAATGAACAATAATAAAAGGATATCAACTAAGTAGGTTTGGCCATTAAGTGCAAAGGTCACGAGCCCCAGTAGTTCCAGGGCATGCTGTGGACACTGCCCTTTGATGACCTTTGGCCCTTTTTATGCAAAAAGATTGATTGGTCACGATTTGTAATGCCTGCTTAACCTCCTAGTTCGGCTATTTAGTGGCTACTGTTTTTCCGTTTTCTGATATTCCTAATTATAGCCTTGTTTTTTCGTTTCGTTAGTCATAGTGCTGTCTCTCACGCATAAGCGCGGTATACATATAGGGGAGGGGACATACACCCGTCTATTTTACAGAATGATGCCAGCAAGCAAATGACAATTGTGACTAAATGAGAGAAAACGATTAATGGGAACAGCGGGCAGAAATATGTAAATACCGTGCGGGCTTAACTACTTACCCACGCTTGAGCTGTATGACCTCGGTGCAGCGTTGTGCGCAAAGTCGATCTAGTGGGACCCCTGTTTCAATGACACTCGGAAGCTTTGGCATAGTATCTCAGAACTAGTCCTAATGCTTTTATTTCCCCAATGCTGAAACGTGTTGTCTGACGAAAGCATGTATTTCTCAATCATATATTTCCGAAACAGTGCCCACGGCTGTGAAGCATCGAGTATAAATAATGATGCTTTTAATGTCAGCTACAATGTACGTTTAAAAATAAACCATGTTCTTATTGTTGATAGCCATGCTGCCTAATCTCTTCAATAACATGCCGTGTATCATTATGCTGGCTCTCCGCGAACCTGGGCGAAGCATTGAAATGGGCTGTTTTTCCCTGCTTCTTAAGGAGCATTTTGTCTCGGTGCTTTGGGTTTTTAAGTAATTCACCTAAGGGTTTAGCCTGGCGAAAGGATTGATGCGGCAGCGTGACCTTTTGTTATACGCCGTGTCGTGTTTACTCAACGTAAATATGCCTGCATTTAGAGGAAGATGCAGAACAGTAACGGAATGACAGGGGATTGTCTAATGCGTAAGTTTATGCACGTATGTGAGTTTTTTTTCCAAAGTGTGAACCTACGCTCGCTAGCTAGCAAGCAGCAGTTATCCAGACCAGAGTGCGCGTTTGACGCTGTATGCTCCGTGTATTAGTATGTTCTGATATAAGAGCACTCATTAAAGAACTGTTTGAACATTGTGAGTTCCGATCTCTGTTGCTATGGTTTTTCACGGTGGCGTCGCAAAGCACGACGGCCAGTTGCAGTGATGTTCTCCTTCTGGCATTTACTGTTTTGAGTCTGGCAATGTGGCCGTTTCTGGATTTGGCTGCTCTCCAGAGCTAGCTACTATGTTAACTAGGCATGGCGGCGCTTGAGTTGAAACAGCCTTGAACGCGAGTGTTGCTACGCAGGGGTTTTGCAGATGGTGTGGCTGGTACATGCAGACCGTGGATCTCCCTGCCATCAGTCCCGCGGTAGTGGGTTGTGCTGCTGTAAGTGGCTCGAGGATTGAGGTTAGGGACATCAACGAAAAGCACGTGCTTGAGGCTTCCTCCTAAATCTGGTATTCATTCAAGTGATGTGTGCATCAGGCCATCTAGTGGTTGGACCCAGAAATGTAGATCGTTTTTCTGACTGGATTTCCAAAAGACACCTTTCTTTCCTTGGGCCATCTTCAGACTGTTGCCTTTTCGCCATCAGATTAAGTCGAAGAATAGACAAGTGATAAAGTGTTTGAAAAAGAGCACGATGAAATAAGATAGTCTTCTAGCGTGAGGTGTCCAACTTATCACCAAGTGTGACTGACCATAACACTGAGATGAAACTCCTCCATTCCAAAGTGTGCATCCAAGAGATCGTGTTTTTTTTATGTGCTGGGACATTTTATTTGGGTCGCAGAAAAGACTTATTACTAAGGCAAAAAACATTACAGTCACTAGATTTTATGATTTCCATCCCTTCTTTTCTTAGCGTTATTTTAAGCAACATTATTTCTCATTTTATCAGCACAATAGTTATGCACATTTGACATTTCAGTATTAGGTCAATGAGAACATAAAATATAAATATTGTAATATCCAAACGAGCTGTCATTGGTTCGTTCAAAGCATTTCATAAAGAGCTTTCAGTTGTCGCAGCAGCTTATGTTTACATATTTGGTGCTCATGTTTAGGGTATGCTGTTGTTAAATGACCAGTTTTGTCGATGTAATTTTGGTTCCACTTTTCCACGTTGACCGCTGCATACAGACGCATATACGTATATGTGTGTGTGTGTGTGTATATTTTTGGATTAGGGGGTCGTGAGGGATGAGGGTAGCCTGGGGCGGGGGGCACCTAAAGAAAAAAGAGGGGGGTCGACCATAATCTCCATCAAAATTACATCAATCAAACAGAGGTTGATGTAACAACGTTCGCCCATGTTTTGAAGAATATACCACAAAAGGAGACGAAGTTGTGCTAAATCTGAAATGTTTTCGGAAATACAAGCAGTTAATCTCTTCATCATACAGGCTTTCCAAACCATTATCCACCAAAATGTTATTGGGGAACCCTCTGGGTCTTTACAGCACTGTGCTAAGACTAATTTAGATGCAATAAGCAAATGGGTGATCAGCACTACTGTGCGTTGTGATGAATCAGAGATGATTCCCCGGCCTGGGACCCTGCTCATGTGGCCAGGGAAAGGCAGACGCTTGCTGACCCTGCAGGGATTGTTTTGCAGGAGGATCACATGGAGGGGGAAACACGCCAGGAACAATGGGAAAACCCTTTTTATAGCATTCTCCAGATATCCTACCATTCTAATGGCTTATTGTAAAATCGAAGCTGGGAAAATATGATTTGAACATTGTAGACTTAAGCCCCACACTGCCCAAAGTACTGGGACAAAGAAGAGGGCTGAAGAGTCACGAGACAGCAAGTTGCAGCCCAATAGTGTTAATAACCCACACCTGAGGGAGACTGGCAGGCATAAGGGAGACTGGGAGGCATAAAAGCCCCACTCAGGTGCAGGGCATAGAGAGTAATAGCAGGAGGTGGAGTAGTCATGGTACCTCCACGTTGAAGCAGAAGCTGGAGGAGAGCAGAAACACCGGCACCACTGTCGGTTGTATGTTGAGCAGTTGCCGGCCCTGAGAGGGTCTCTTCCTCCAGAGACCTGAATTGCAGAGGTAGCGCAGCAGGAAGTGCAAACCCTCAAAGCGTTCTCCATAGTAAGTCTGAGGCAGGCGAGCACTGGAGAGCCTGTGCACCTGAGAGTGCTACTTTTCTGACTGGCCTGGGCCGTGGTGGACCAAAAGAAACAGGTTGCTGGGCCGCGCTGAGGAGCAGAAGCAGAAGACCCGGAGGCAGCAGAGTGATTGGACACGCACGCCAGACCCGGTGAGTTCACCATTGTAGTGTGACCCAGAGCACTCCGTGATCGCCTGCTGGCCAAGCCTGGGTGCCTTAAGTATATAACTAATATAAAGAGATTGAAGTGGAAAAACAAACATTTAGAATACCAAACTGGTATAAAGCTGAATAATTTATTTGAAACAATCTGATTTAAAGTAGAGAAAGTGGCAGGACAGGAAGTTGACAAGCAGACCAACTAGGTGTGACTTTTTGGGTCAGAATAATTTTCAGCAACAAGAGAGGGCAATATAACGAGAAACCAATACAAACAACTATTGCCAAAGCCTAACTAGAATAACAGAGGCAAGTTAAAAAGAACCAACATTGCCAAAGCCAAGAGAGGGCAGTTAAGAATACAAGTGTTTGTAAATCATATTGCACATGTGTAAAGGTTATAAGAGGAACTGGCTTGAACCCACATTGTCAAAGCCAAAGAAGTGTAAGCGAGAAAACCATTGTCAGCATTTGGGGAAAGCAGAAGTGGGGAATCAAGAGTGGCAGGAGGGCTGTCCTTCTGACAGAAGGTATTCAGGAGGAGTGGAGCATAACCTGCATTGTGTGTGGCAATCACAAGTGTGTAACAACCAGCTGTGTTTCTTGTCTTCCAAGAAGAATTAGTGTAACTTGATGTGAAGTAAAAGACATTGCTAACTTGTTGGAAGCAAACCTTTACTACAGAAGTACTTGTAGTAGTTAGTAGTTTCATTTTGTCCTGGCAGGAGAGTACGCCACGGCAGAGGATGTTGTGGTAGTAGACCTGGCAGGTGAGTGGACCAGGTGGAAACCATTGAAATACATGGTGTGGCAGAACCACAAAGGTATTTTTTGTGTGAACTGTTGCAGAATTATCCTGACAAAGATCTTTTTGGTGATCCAAACAAACTATGGAAGTATTTCTGCATCATGAGAAGAAGGTGCTTTGAACTCTTTGTCACAAGTAGAAAGAAGAAAAAACCTGTTGAACATTTTTGGGAATTGTTGGTTGAATTCAAGTTGGAACAAAAAAAACTTGATTCGAACATTGTTGCAAGGCAGGATTTCTGTATCCTTTTGGAACTGTTGAAAGAATTCTGCTTGAATCTAGAGAAGGGGAACTCACCCAGATTGTAGGGAGGGACAGTTAGCAGGTTGTGATCATAACTGTTATATCTGAACTGCCATATATCACCTTGTTGAGTTGCATGTACAAGTGTGAGGGACAGAAACCTTCTGTTGGAGTGTTTCCTTTAGTTTATTTTGATAGGAAGGAAAATCCTCAACAGTTAGGGATAGTGAGGCCTTTATCCAACCTTTTGAGTTAATAAAATGCCATCTTTTGAAAAATCTTCACAAATTTGTCAGCCTCATCATTCTGACCCATATCCGCATCCTGACACTGAGTATACGTTATCTTCCCCTGAGTCTCCCAAAATTAAAATTCAAGCATTTCGAATGTAGAAAGGTGAAAAGCATAGTTTTCCATGAACTAAACAAAGGAAGGAGAATGAGAAAAGAGTAAAAAGAGGAGTTTAGCCAAACATCATGATCCTCCTAATTAAAGGCTTTGAAATTAAGTAACAAAGCATTTTGGCAATTGGTATATAAGAGTATGATATAGGGGTATATTCTGCCAGAAAATAATGTAGTAGGACAGCACTGGCAGGAGTTTTATGGCAATTTGTATAGCTCTGTTATTGCTAATGAACTCATTTCTTGTACTACTCAGACACAGAATCGTATTTTTAAATTGAGTGTAGTCCTCTTTATGGTATCTGAGGTTTCGCCAGCCTTGACTACTCAGAAACCAATGAAAGCACCAGGACCAGATTTTATCCCTATCAAAATTTTTAAAGCGCAACCTGAAATATCGATTCCCTTCTGAACTACATTTTATAATTAACTCCTTTTTATTCAGGTGGTCCCACGAAGCGGGTAAGGGATGATTCTGGCCCAATTTGTAAAAATGGCATATGCAATCTCATGTAAAATTATTGGCTAATTTCATTGCTATACTCATTAAGGAAGATTTTGATCAAAGTGGTTCAGATACGGCTGGAGGAATCGTGTGAGGAATGTAAGCTATTATACCCTCTCCAGGGGGGTTTTAGGAAAATATTTAAACTGTAGAGCAATCATTTAGATTAGTTTTAGTTTATTATTCATTTGTGACACTTTAAAGGCAGCCGATATATCCAGCTTTTATAGATTGATAAACTGCCATTGATTTGGTCTCGGGCTCTAATTTATGGTGTGTACTTGGGCAACTGTCAAACCCGGGCGAGCTTTGTCATGGAAAAATTACCCACTGACTATTCAAGTGGACTGGTGAACAATTTATTAGTACAAAGCAGATAGCAGGACAAAACAAACCAACAACAGTACAAGACTTTGATGCAAGTGAGGACCCCCCTTCCGCCTTTATAGCACTGTTCTCTTATACCCAAAAGAACATATGTATTTCAATAAAAAGGGGTAGTCTATGCAGTCAAGGAAGCATACTAAAACAATTTTACAAACAAGGAACAAAGCCCCACTATCCAAGTCTTTGATAACAGATGCATTCTTACATGTAGGCCAGTGTTATCAGAGGTTCGCACACAGTCTGAGGCAGGCGAGCAGGCTTAAAGTATGGTGACTTCCATCTGATGAAGCCACTTTTCCTAGGAAAGAGGGAGCCTAAACATGCTTACATATGCCAAGAGGTACGCGTCAAAAGCAAGAGATGTGGAGATGAGCATAACTACAGACTAAGCGAAGAGCATTAATTCCAAAGATATTCACAGCAAAGCATAAAGCCTCACCTCGCACAATCAAAAAAGTTGTTTAAACATGGCAGTTGGCAGGACCTACTCGATATTACAATGCTGCAGTACATACAGTTGTACCATAGCCATCATAGCCCCACCCTCCAGCACCTGGCCTCAGTCCCCTTTTCGGCACTGATGGGATCGGACCTTCCTCTACAAGCTCAAGCAAATTTGTTTAATTGTTTTTGGCTTTCCCCGAGCAGTTTTTTATATCTTCTACCAGCCTCTACCAACCTCTGGTGCCTTGCCTCCCTGGCCCATGTCGGCCCATCCGACTTTAACAGGTGTTCTTCCTGTGACAGTTGTTTTCCTGCATCAGACGTGCATTCACCTTGCCGAGGCTCCCAGAGCAAACAGTCCCTGAACCGAGGGGCATGCGGGTCCTCCCGAGACGTCGACTGAGGAGCAGAAATGCTCTGACACTGGGCCTAGGACCAAGGGGACGCCTTCATGTACACGGACTACTGGTTGCAAGTTCGAGAGCAGCAAGTGTACAGGGTGTCACCCTGAGGACGTACCCAGTACCGAGCCACAGCTTGAGCCTCCTGCAGGGACTTGGGTTTCGGGCTCGGTGCTGGACATTTCTTCCTTGTGTACTCCTGTGGAAACTTCTGTGTGCAAAAGGGCATAGAGTGACAGAATGGCACCTAGCTGCGATGTGGCACCCAAGCCGAGGAAAAGTCCTACAGGCAGTGACTCGACGGGAAGAGGCATGGAGCAGCCAGATGCTCCTTGGAGGCCAGATTTCAACGTAAGGGTGGATTGATCCGAGGCTCAAGTTCAATGGTGCACCTCATACCCAATTATGTCCACCGCGCTGCGGTACACCGAGAGTGGTAGGTGCCCAGCACAGGGCAGAGGCTCTGCAGTCTGCATCTGCAAGGCCAGCTCCTTCAGCATCGCCATTGGCACCCCCTTACGAAGACAGATTATTTTACCGCTTTATGGGACTCATGAGATCCCAGCAGATGACAGGGCTCCTCAAGTCCTTGATCAAGGAGGTGGTACCCCAAGCACCTCCACCTCGAGAGGTGCCCATACAGCCCCAGCCAGTGCAGGTTCAGCCTATCGCCATCTTGGTAGTGGAGGAAGGCGCTACCAGAGGCATACTGCTGCAGTAGGGCGTGGATACCACAGAAGACCGCAGATCAGCCCCACTGGCTACAGCTGATCCGACCGCCGGCATCAGGGTCCCAGGCGGAAGCTCCACAGGGGAACCAGACAGCAGACAAGGACACATAATAATAATTTGCCATTTTATATAGCGATACAAACCCTCAGGTATCTGAGCGCTGCTTATTATTACCCACAGTGTGTGGTGCTCATTTATCGACCTCGGAAGGATGAAAGGCTGAGTTTGGCCCTGCCGGGATTCGAACCTACGCTAGTAGGCTGCACGGATGTCAAAGCGAGCGCTCTACTCGGTGTGCCACTTGACCGGCGATACGGCAATATCACTTGACATAAGAGGACGAATGATTTTGATGTCTTGGCATCTGTTGAAGCCTTTCATGATAGGATGGAGGGGCTGCCAGATCTTCCTCCCCATAGGGAGGCAGCGTTCAAGGTGGGCCTGGCTTAGGCGATGGTGGTGGCTCAAGAATTGCTTTAGTTCACAGTGGCACACATTGACACGACAGGAGAGGCATCTGTGTGGCTACAGACATGCACAGAGCGGTATGTTGCATGACACCAGATTTAATACCGATGTCCAGGACAGGATTTGGATCTCTCTTTTGAAGGGGCAGAGCTCTTCCACTCCTCCACAGACTGAGAGCTCAACAAGAAAAAGATAAGTTCACAAATGACGAACTTGCTGGCAGTCCTTGCCATATCAGCAGCTAAATCGTTCGGCCAGTCACAAGGTATGTCAGACCAGAGGAGCATAGCATTTATTTAGTTTTCAGGGTCTTTTAGGCCCGAATGTCCAGGCAGCCGGATAGGTCACCTAATCAGCAAAGATGCAACCATTCTCACAAAGGGTTCTTCCATTCCTCCTCCTCCAGTCTAACCTCAGAAGCCAAAAAGCAATTCAAAGACTCCTAGGTGCTTTTGGTGGTTTCTGGGGGTGGGATGGGGTGGGGGGTTTAAATCCCAATTCCCTCCCCTCGCCCTGTTTCTCCCCTCTTCTACAGATAGGCTCATCGGCACTGTTGGCAGAAATTGGTTTCCTTATGTAGAGCAGGGCGTTGGAGGAAGTACCCCTGCATCAGAGGGGCTCTGGTTACTATTCCAGGATTTTTTGTCCATCCCCAGAAAGAACCAGGTTGGCCTGAGGGTGGTACTCAAACTTTATTTTCTCACCCTTATCTGCCACTCAAAAAATTCAAGATGATAATGCCAGCGCAGATCGCGGAGGCGCTCTGCAAGGGAGTTTGGATGTGCTTCCTGGTCCAAAAAAGACACGTATTTGCATAACCTGAGTTGGCAGCCGCACAGGCAATTCCTGGCTGGTCAGGGGCAGCATGCAGGAAGGGGCGAGACACACTTTGGAGTGCTCATGGACCTGGGGTTCTCGGTACACGAGACCAAGTCACAGTTTACCCCTATGCAGCCCTTGATCCTCTTCGGATTGTCATGGGAAATGGTCAGGTAAAGGATTTTCCCCATGCAGGGAAGGGTCAATGCGATTGTCAGAGTGACAGGCCATTTTCTTGGCAGGCAGGTCATGTTGGCTTGGAGGTATCAGCACCTGTTCGGGCTCATGGCGGCCTGTATTCTGGCAGTGCAGTACACCAGACTGAAGATGCCAAGGTTGTAGCTGCACCTAGCAGTGAACTGGGACCTAGAGAGAGTTTCTCAGTCGGACAAGGTCACAATACCGATAGAGGTCAGACCAGATCTCTTGTGGTGGAGACAGCAGGAAAAGGATGTTCCGCCAACAGAAGGTGTCAGTGGTTATAGCTACATGCTCCTGTCTGGAGGGCTTAGGGGGCCACACTGGACAGCTATTCAACTCACAGGCTGTGGCCCTCGCAGGATCAGACAAAGCACACGCATGTTCTGGAGCTCAGGTATTTATCCCTCTGATCGCGAACAGGACATTGCTCATCCAAACAGACAATACCACGTCCATGTTTTACCTCAACAAGCAGGGAGGGACAAGGTCTCCTGTGCTGTGCAAATGGATAATTCAGATCTGTGAGGGGTCCCCAGAACAGGGCATTCACCTGACTGCTGTTCATCTTCCGGGGGAGAGCAACACAGAGGCAGACAGGTTGAGTAGGCAACTTTGAATGGGAAGTGCACTTGCAGGTCCTCAACTCCATCTTCAGGGGATGGAGCCATGTGAAGGTGGATCTATTTGCCTCTGCGAACAAAGTGATGTGCAGGCAGTTTGCCTCATGGATAGGGATTGTGAGAAACCTCAAGGTGTCTCCCTAACTAGTTCCTGGGGATTTGTCATCCAGGTGGTCAGGACACGGCCATCGCTATTTGATTCAGTTCCTGGGGGTGACAGAGGATCACCTGGATGGGAGGGTCTGTGGGGAGTAGGAGCGGGACACCGAGGGGTGAGACGTGGTATCCCTCTTCTTTCAACACCTTTTCTCCATCCTATCACGTAGGATATTCCAAAACACTGCCCTCCCTCCCTTCCCGAAATGAACACTCTTGCTTAACATGGAAGACAACGGACTAACACCATAACCGTTTACCTGACATGGCTCAATACCACGGTGCGGTAAAGTCAGGCAATTGACAAGAATCACACACACCTGATGGCCCTTTTCAAGGTGAAGCACAAGACGAGCAAGGCAGACCGCACAACATGAGAGCTAACTCAGCGCTGCAGTTCAAGAGGGTGACAAGGAGAGGAGCAACTTTGCCCTTTCCGACCAATGCCCGTGAAACCTCCACAGAGGGAATCATAAGTCCGCAAACAACAGCCAGCGTGTGTTGCAGCAGATGTCTACAGTACATGAGACCCTCCTCCGCTGATAATCAAGCCGGGGAGAGACGTGGGTCTCTGTGGTACCAACCTTCGCTCGAAGGAGAGAAGAAAGCCAAGCGGTTCATCACAGCCGGTGAGTCGAGGGAAGAGCCGATAAGAAACTAAAATGTGTTGAACGATAAATAACCAACGACTAATTTAACTTTTGAGATGTTTAAGGATACTATTGATGAGAATGGGAAAACCAGCAACAGAGCAGTCCAGCACCACGTGGGTGCTCAGGCAGGAAACTGTGGGCGATTACCCAATGGTAGAAACTACCAAACGAGAGTTAGTGGGAAACCCTGTTTGCATTGGCGCTGGAATTCATTCACATCTTGTTGGTATTGATTGGTTGAAAAAGGTCAGTACACCTAGATATGTTACAAAGTCTTAATTTATTAAGCACGCGAGTGCTGGTGGTTATCTTGGCATGTGTAGTACTTGGTCACATGAGAAAAGCCAACATGTGTTTTGACCAATGTCTTTATCAAGGCTGTGCATGTGAGGTGATGTGCGAGTGTTAAGTGACAGGTTAGGTACACAAAAAGATGTATCGCGGCACAGCATGTGTTAAAACATAAATGC
This sequence comes from Ambystoma mexicanum, assembly GCF_040938575.1. Lineage (NCBI taxonomy): Eukaryota > Metazoa > Chordata > Amphibia > Caudata > Ambystomatidae > Ambystoma > Ambystoma mexicanum. The sequence continues at coordinate 133,232,068 of NC_090933.1, read as the reverse complement.
ATTTGTAACCCCATACATGATACATCTATGCATGTTGAAAGTGCGGTGAATGGTGAAGTGACAGTGAGGGGTGTACATATAGATTCATACAAGATGAGCAGTTCAATAACAAACCCCAATTGGTTTAATACATACAGAGATGAGTTGTTTTGCATCAAGGATGAGAAAGATGCATGTAAACGGGAGGAGGGGATGGGGGGGGGTGAGAAGGAAAAAAGGTGGTTAGGTCCGGTGAACTAAGCTATGGCATTCCTAGTTAGTTATTAGACTGGGGTTCTTACCGGAGTGGTGATAGATGCTGGTCCTTGAATAAGGAAGCTGAGTAGCCACGGATAAAGAAGTGGGAAGATAAGGTACCAATTAGGTGGGGTAGTCAGCAATGTACAAGTTGAGTATGTCATAACACGAATGTGTTCCTGGCCGGTAGACACCGTAATTGGAGTTAATTACCCGTGAGCGAAATAAAGGCAGTGGGTGACATATCCGAGTGCAGTTGTGTTGGCTGTGGGAGGATGGGTCTAGATATGGGGACAATTATGAGGCTTGTATATACGGGGCCAGGCTAGATGAGTGCAGGTCCTTATCAATTAACAGGGTGATAGTACCCAGTGAAGTTCATGCCCTGGGGTTGCTAAACATGGCGATGGTGCAAACGTGTACCATGCACGGTATAACCAAGGTAATGTATGATGGTTGGGATCATGAGTTAGACTAGAAGGCACATTTTGTTAACACTTGGGCTCAGGCACATGTCGATGAGGATCACGGGTGGGGTAGAGGGGGCCAATAGGATGGGTGGGGTTGGGATGGCAGGGGTGCTATCAGTGACATGTACTAATCGGAATGGGTTTGGTCTGGTGGCTGATGGCCTGTGTCATTTGTGGCATAATGTTCTGCAAGAAATGTCCAGGGCATGGCTCGGCGGGATAGACGGAATTGTATTGATAAACAGCGCCAGAGGGATGTCCATGCAGAGGCGAATAGACTAGTGGTCAGGTAGAGGCAGTAGATCTTGTATCTTGTGAGTTGAGAAGTCCTAGGTGCTCTCTCATCCTTGTTCTCAATTCTCTTATTGTGCTACCATTATATTTGCGGTTGCAAGTGCAGATGATGGCATAGACAACAAATTTAGAGTTACAATTAATTATGTGACTTTGTGTTCATTGTTATCATTTTAAATTAATGTCTTGGCATTCCTCGCATGGGTATACATGTTGCAAGTTCCACATTTGTGAAAGCCGGTTGCTTTCTTAGAAGTGAGCCAAGATTGTTTGGTGGTTGTGATAGGTGCCATATATGATGGACTTGGCATTGTCCGCAAGGTGGGTGCCCTGGTGTATGTCATCAGAGGCTTGAAGGGTATCCACTACTTAATGTCCATATCTATATTAAGGAGGTGCCAATGTTTCTGTAGTATTTTCTAGACCCAGTGGCTGTCCTGGTTGAACCTGGTCATGTATCTGATACTTTCATCAGGGGCCACCAGTCTTGATATGGCTTTCGGCATCAGTAGGGTCCTACGTGCTCCATTGGTTGCCATGGGGATTGCAGAATCAATGGATTATTCGGTATATCCTCTTTTGGTGCAGCAGTTTGCACTCGGCATCAAAGCTTTCATTGCTACTACAGTTTCATTTAGCTCTAATGAATTCGCCCTTGGGGATCTTGTTGATTACGGATCTGCAGTGATAGCTGGTAGCAAAAAGCACAGAGTTCACCTCTGTGGGTTTACTGTATGTGGTTGCTGTCAGTTCCGTGTTGTTAATGTTGATAGTGATACCCAATAAGTCCATTTCATCTATCACTGGAGGTGCCTGTAAACTCTAGACTAACATTATTGTTATGTAGGTATTCCTTGTACTGGTTCAGCTGGTCTGATGTACCTGTCCAGATCATAAGGATGTCATCGATATAACGGTACCATTTGTAGATTAGGTGGTTAAAGTCCGGATTTGAAAGCGTGTGCACTTTTGTGGCATTTCTTGAGGAGTTCATTGGCTTATTTGGCAGTGTTGGTGGTTGGGTTACTGAGGAGTTCTTCATAACATCCGGGTGTTGACAGGTGTGTTTTAGCCATCGTAATATAATCAGATCTGATGTTTAGATTTGTATCACGTTTAGACAGCACTGGTTATGACTCTTCTATTAGGCGGTTTCTCTTTTTGCTTAGGTTTATGTGGCATACATGGTTAAGCTTTCTATTCTTAATCTCTTCACTGGTATTTGCATCTTGCCCACACAGACGTTTTAGTGTACATCACTGTTTCAGATTCTTGGGCCTATTTCCTAGTTAATTGGAGTGTCATTTAGAGCAAGAACATTACTTCATTCCAGATTGCAGGGCATTCTCCACAAACCTACTTCATAACATTGGACAATATGTACAAAGGCAGAGGCATTTGATTTTCTGCAAAAGGGAACCTGACACTTTTCATTTTATTTGTTGGTATTGAAGCTATTTTTCAAAGTTTTTTTTTTTTTTAAATCTCTTTATTAGATTTTCAGCAATTCATAACAATGTCACATAGATCCAATAAAATATTACAATGAGCATTCAATAACCAAAGTTTCCGAACATCTCACATTGTATACTTCATTAACATAACCACTCTATGTGAAACATAAATAATAAAGCATTACCAAAGGTATTCACTAACCCACACTAAACGTCACAAAAGACAACATGAACAAATAAGAGAAAGGAAAAAAAAGATTAAAAAAAAAAAGGGGGGGGTGGGAGTAAACTTCAATTTTCTCGCATCTATTTTACCCACCTCTCAGTCTCACTACTATATCAATCATAAAGGGCTTCAAACAATCCCCATAACCTTAAGTAGGCTTCCTCTTTCCCCTTATTCTTCATTGAGACCTTATCATAATTTGATAGAACCTGTAATTCCACCAACCAATCTTCAATGTTAGGTTTCTTCCTAGTCTTCCAAATCCTAAGGATTAGCTTAATCGCTACCATCGCGGCCCTGTCAATCCAGAAATTGTGTTTTCTAGTGTTCACACATCTATCCTTATATAAAAGCAAGATTATGTTTGCTGCAGATCTTTGCAAACTGATTCCAAAAATTAAATCAATTTTATCAACTAAATCCTTCCAAAAGACTTTTACTCTTGGACAGTCCCGTAATAGATGTATAAGAGTACCTCTATCAGTACCACAACTCCAGCATATCTCGTCTAATCTCAGTTTAAATTTGAACATTTTAACTGGTGTCCAGTATATTCTTCCAATCATTTTCTGTCTGATTAGATGCAAGTTCATATCTTTCCCCGAATTCATACTCACCCTTAGTCTCTCCAATCATTTTTGGAAATAACCATATTGACATCATTCGACCAAGCCTTCTTCAACCCATTCCAAGCTATAAGATGTTCTATTTCCAAGGAATTATTAATCGTTTGTTTTGTCTTAATTTTTTTATTTTTCCAATGATGTATGTGCGATGTATCAAAGTTCATTTATGAATTATTTCGCATTATCTATCCACTGAAGATTGATGATTTGCATTTTCAGTTCTTGATGATGGACTTGGATAACCCAAAATGCACTGTACAATAATGTTGACCTCATTCTGCCTCTCAAATGAATATCAATATTTTTTGTATCTTTTGTGATTTTGGACATTTTCATGACAGATAAAGTTGCGTTAGAATATGAGCATATAATACAATCATTTTTTTTTTTCTGCGAGGGATAAAGCGGCACCACGGGGTGTCCACTGGTCTTTGTGTTGCTCTATTGTCCTGCTGCTTCTTTGCGAGTAGTTTATGCCGCTTTATCGAAACATCACACTGTAATTTTTTGACATTGTTGTAATATTAAATAGGGTTGTGCCCGCCTCCCTTTCTATACGTACTAGTTGCAATGGATGAATATTCACAATTCCCCAAAACCCCATGGTGTTGTCTACAGATGCTTTGTGTCATCCCAGCATTAGACAGGACCTTTACGGCTTATGGGATAGCACAAGTAGTAAACTCAGACAATGGTCCCCCATTTACAAGTCAAGTTTTTATGAACTTTGCAGCATATATAGGCTTCAATCATCATAGGGTGTCACCATTATGACAACAAGCAAATGGGACTGTTGAGCACTTCATGGTCAACATCAAGAGAGCTCTTCAAGTTTCTCATTTAACCAATCGCTCACTGGAACAACTGTAATATCAGTAATATCAGTGCCTGACGCTCTACAGAAATACCATGCAAAGCACCACCGAAGTGCCCATCTGAGATAATGTTTGGACAGACTATCAGGACTTTTCTGCTTCATCTGAGGCCGGAGGATGACCGCTGTATGGAGCATCTGCAAGTGAGGGAGAAGGATGTGAATGCCAAATGCAAGATGAAAGAACATGCTGACAGGAGAAGGAAGGTGAAGGAGCCCCCATTCAAGTAGGAGATAGCTTGGTGGTAAACAAACATCAACGGTGGAAAGAGATATGTCCTTTTCATCATGAAACACTAATGGTCACGAATAAAAGAGGGACTGCGATAGTGGTTGACCAGGACAGAGAAATTGTAGATGGAGACCAGAACAGTATTATAGGGACTGCACCTTTGACAAATATAGAACGGTCTCAACACTCACATCCTACTCACACCTTGATCAGACCCAAGAGGTTAATAGAGAAAATGGGGTAATTGAACTGCTTTTTTAAAAAGGTAGAAGTTGTAATGTCAGAATTACTTGGTTAAGCAGCCCTCCTCGTTAAGTTGTAGGAGGCACTACAATTGAGACAGAAAGTAAGGAAGTGACATTAAGGGTTAGGGCAAGGCAGGGCAGAGAGAGGAACGTGGAATAAGGAGTAGTTGTAAAGTGACCTCCTGGTGTCCTTGTTTGATTGCCTCCTAGTGTGTTTAAGAGATATGGGGGGGCAGGAGGGATCCTCTTTTTGTTGAAGGGGGGCCTGACTCGAGAGGGTGAGTTACATATGGGAAAGAAAAGGAGTCAGAAGCTACCCCTGTTCAAAGGCATATTTGGGGTAGGTGCGAGTTGCAGCAAGCTAGGTTTAACAAATACTAGCCAGAAGGTCACAAAACAAGAGAAATTGAGTTCAAATAACTTTTACTTTAATTCATATACTGACAAACATCTAAAAGGTGCAGGCCTGTAATATAACATAAGGCCTTAAAAAGACACATGAGCCCATAGGGCTGGAGCAAAAATACATTTTAGCTATACATTATAGGTTAGTAGCATAGGTATTTGTGCAAAATTCATGTACTACTTATTGATAGTAGTAGGCCACTCACATCTAGACTTGATATAGAATTCAAGGCCATTCCTCCTATTTACAACATTGTTGTTATGAAACCTTCAGTGGCTAAAGTCGACAGTAAAGAATGGCAATAACCATATTTGTCTCTTCTGCAGCTGCTTGAAAAAGTAGCACCCGTTCCCTCTTACACCCAGGATTAGGAATGGGATGTCATGTTTTAAAAATATATATATATATTTTGCTTTTTATGTGGGGCGCATAACACCCTTTTTTCAGTTGCATTGGGTCACTGATAGCAGAGGGCTTGAAGGACGAATGCCAGGACTTGAATTTACTTCGAAGTTAGACTCATTAACAATTGATAGGTAGTGCATAGTAGTAGACACAACACGTTGTAATGAAGGCATGGTATCAAACAGTAAGACAGACACAAGTGGCCACAGTTCAAGGGTGTTTATTGAACTTCAATTGGGTTCGAAAAACACCTATCTAATCCTAAATCTAAAGATGGGAGCAAGCTATGACCATCAAATAATAGTAACGCAGTCCTAGTAGAGTCTTGTCAACCTAAAAGGGCCTATACTAATAAACCTATTGCCAACCCTTACCTCTAAATACAAATAGTGTGTGAAACAATGTTATGCAAAAGAAAAGTGTTCAAGAAATGATATGTGAGGATATCTGGGCAGTTAGCTCCCCTGCCCCACGTTTTCAGCACGGGACAAGGTGGCACACTTGATCTTAGCACACTCTCTGGCTTCTTTAACACAAGGATGCAGTTCGAAACCTCAGCATCATGGCCTTCTGTGCCAGAGTCTCTTTGCCATTTCAAGTCTATTGTTTCAGAGGGCCTGATGCGACCAACAAACATTGAAGTTCCTTTTTTCTTAGGATTTCACATGTACACAATTTCTCAGGTGATTCACTAATTACCTCGGGTCCCCTTCTGTCGGGCTCAGACCCACCTTGACACAAAACCTTCAATTCGTCTCCCTCTGCTGGCCTCGGACCAATTTATCTACTTTAACACAAACTTTCTTTACTGTATCAACATCTAAGACTTTCAACTGTGCGCAGGATTTTGCTTGACCCGTCACAGGACCACTATGATTCACAATTCTTTACAAGTGTTTTAACGTTCACCTTTTGGCGCTTCTCAGCTGGATACCTTAGAGACCTTCGATTGAACACACACGCGTTGCTGGACCACTGTGGCAAAGGGTTCGTATCTTGGTTTCAAAGTTCAATCACTCATCAGCAGTTCAACTTTAATTGCGTTTTTTATCACACGCGTTTTAACAATGTTCATTCCAGCACTCGCCATACAATGTTGCCACTTGTAACCTTGGCTTCAACGCAGACCGGTCTTGTACGGTCTCCCCAGCTCACCTGCTGGGTTGATTTCACTGATGCTGCTTTGTCCTTGGAGCCAAGGACGGGACCACAGCAGCTGCTGCTGCTTCTCTCCCGCCTTGATTATCGACGCCGGAGGGCCCCTGGTATCTCCCACACAATGCAAGATTCTTCATCCTGGTTTCCTGGTCTTACGCTTTCTAAGCTCGAGGACTCTGGAAAGTAATGGTTCCTTGTTGGAAAGGTCAAGGGAATTTCCCTCCTTGCTATCCCCTCCTGTTTTGCTGTCTCTCGTTGAGCTGCCGTCTCAAAACTGCTATTTCCTCGTGTGCCTTGGCTCGCTCTGAGTGTGCTCTCATGCTCCGCCTTTTATCCGTGTGCGGGAGGAAGCTTAATGGGAGTCAGGTGTGTGGGATGGTCAGCAATTGCCTGACCATTGTATTGGGACACGTCAGGTATACTGCTCAGATGTTAGTCTGTTTTCTCCCATAGCGGACTGACCATATGAAAGTGTTCATGTTGTAAAAGGCGGCGGGAGGGATAGAGTTCTTAGGTATCCTACCTTGTAGGATGGGGTAAAGCTTATAGGGAAGGGGATACCACGTCTCACGATCCGGTGTCCCCCTCCTACTTCCCGAAGACCCCTTACCCAGGTGATCCTCCCGCACTGATCCACCCCCAGGAACTGGATCCAAAAGCAGTGTCCGTGTCCTGGCCACCTAGATGACAGATCCCCTGGGCCTAGTGGCTGAGACACCTTCTGGTTTCTCACAATGTTAACGGACGTTTCACTTAACTTCATATTGACTTGCATGTTTTCCAAATTGTACTGGGAACTGGATGGGGCAAGATGCCAGGGTAGGGTCAGAAATTAAGAGGGTGGGGAAGAGATTTGGGCCAATCCCTGATAAGCGGAAGGATGAAGCAAAAACAGAAGACCATTGGTAATGGTCCTTGTTAAGGGCAAAGAATGGGATGACATTGAGCATTAAGGGAGTGAGGACATATTTTCGGGGAAGGCAGTAGGGACACCAGATATAAGCTTTTTTTTACTATGATGACCCATGGGAAGGGGTGAACAGGGTTGGGCGATGTGACAGTGAACCATAAGGGGGCTGACTTATGTTTTATTTAATCTAACCCACCTTTTTCCTAATATTCATTTTTTAAATAACAAATACTAATTTCAATTAAAATTCAATAACTTTATATGCATTTTGGTTTGATTTATTAGACCAGCAATTTTAAAGTTTATTCCATTTCCATATTGTGTCCTCTAGGCGGAAATCAGTTACCACATGTCTGCTATGTTTAAGTATTAATGAGCGAAGCAGTGAAGGAATGTTCCGGGCTGGGCTCGCCGTCCAGCCCTATTTGAAAAGCGTGAGGCAGAAAAGCCCCAGATTGCTTAGTCAGACAGCCGAGCAAAACAAAATCCTAGGCTGTCATGACAGAGCAGCCCGAGTAAAGTTGAGCGTCCCGCCTCCTGCGTCTCACAGAGAATTGCAGAGCGGGCGGGCCAAGATGAGCTGCGGGCGCACAGCAGAGAATGCTGGGGGTGTCCCTTGTGCCATTGGGATGCTGCCTGATCCCAAAATGGCACTTGGGTGTGGTGAAGTGACCGGATCACACGCCAACTGGGCCAAAGATTTTACGAAAGCCGTGGGTGCAGCAGTGAGTGCGGGTGAGCACCCCAGCTTATAGTGCCCACTTTGAAGATAGAGTACTGCAGGAGAGGTGGTGACTTCATGCGGACCCCACTCATGCAGGGGGCCACCTATGAGAACATGCAACAGTACAGGCCACACAGTGAGTGTGGGTGACTCCATATGGTGGACATGGTCACCCAGAAGATTAAGCAGTGGATTTGACCCCTGTGACATCAGGGACCAAGGTCCCATTCAGAAAGTCAGCCAGCCACCAGAGACAGCACCCAAGGTATTGTGAAGGGGGTGACTTACTGCAGCAGTCACCCCCATTGTGAAATACTGTTTATAATGTAATATATTGTGACGATTCGCCACATATTGTCACTTCTCCCCAAGGGGGTGGTGGGATCCTTTTCACATAAGGCTATGAAGGTGCAGGCACTACCCAATAGTTCCCCTAAGGGTCGTTTAATGTGGGAGGACCTCATGGGGAGGGACTCCCCTTCTGGGGACAAGGATGACCACCTATGCTACAGCCCATAGGACAACGTCACACCCCCAACCTTCCCTAGCCCCTCCATTCCAAGCCACTTCCTTGAAATTAGACCAATGTATTACTGTAGTACTTGGGATACAACCAAAACAGAAACTACCAGGACTAAGAAGAGCAAACAAGACATGAAGATTACTGACTTTGCTAGTACTGGTGTGAGGTGTCCCAGAGGAGGCATAAAGATCCAGGTGTCAAAAGAAACAAAGGACTTTGACAATCCGCCAGGGCGGGACTGGTAACAAAGTATAGGAGGAGACGATGGACTAAACAACTTGTCAAACCCAGCCGGGAGAAGCGCTCAGATGGAGATTGTCTGGCACATTGGTTTTGAACCTGGACGGCAGACCCCAGGCAGAGAAGAATGGAGGACGCTGGCGAGCCGGTGAGAGAATTCTCCTGGGGTCTCGCTGGAACAGACCTAGGCACGAGACCAAGGAGAAGCCGATCCAAGCTGCACGCTGTGACACCACAGTGCAGCAAGAGCAGAGAAGAACAGCGAGAGGAGCCACAGAGACAAACCTCAGTCCCAGGAAGCCTCAGTGACATACCGAAGCCCTAGTAAAGGTAACTGGTGGTATGGGAGACCCAGAAGGGACACGAAGGTGCAAGCTGGGCAGGCTCAGGTAATTCTTCCTCGGCTCATGAGCAGTGATATGGCAGTCGTCTGTACGTCCAAGCCAATCTTCCTCATGGCAGTGGCAAAGATAATCCCACTGACCACTAGAGAAGGGTCTGGGACCCAAACATAAGTGAACTGAGTTCCCAAGGAAATCTTCCTTGTAGCATGTCAGAGATAAGTCCCCTGAAACCCAGCAAAGGATTTGGGACTTTGCTAATACTGTGAGAGAGTGGCAAAATAAACATTATGTTTGAAAGATTCAGAAAAGAACGCTCAAACACCAGGAGAAGGGAGTCCTGGTGAACAAAACAAAGCTCTTTGAATATATTCAAGAGATGCCAGGGGAAGGGAGTCATTCCTGCTGGCTTTGTTATGAACTATATCGGAGTATGCAGACCAATACCAGTAGAAGGGAGTCCTTCTCCTTGTCCAGAAAGTTGACTTTTCCTAAGGTTTTGTTGGAACCACAAGCTAGGGTAAGGGAGTCATTCCCACTGGCACCCTTTTAGCATAGAACATTTTTGGGGACAACACTGAATACCAGGAGAAGGGAGTCATTTTCCTGGAGGAGGAACTTTATGTTGGACTATATTATTCTTTGGGTGTAGTATAAGTGATAGACGTAGGTTATGACACAGGATGGTGGAGTTTTATTTTGACAGACAGTCTGACAGATCATTTAGTATTAGTTTGAGGAAGGGAAACCCCCTCTAAGAAGATGGGGATAGTTAGTGTTTCTTTGTAATATAAATAAAGGTTTATAGCAACCAACATGTCACCCTTGTATCGGCTTCCTTTTTCAACACCTTTACAATATGTGTTTATATGTAGTATATCCTTGCTTGTTCAATGTATATTAAAGTATATAAAGTATATATTTAAGTAATAGATGTTAATTAGCATAATTGTTATGTCGAGAACAGGGGTTTTAACAGGAATGTTAAGTAGGTGTAGTATGTTAGAACATTTTAATATATATACAGAGGAGGTACCCTGGCATGAGGTAATGGGAAGACGTGGCTGCCTGCCTGAGGATGCCTAGGGAGATGGAACCACCGGGAGACCCCTCCATTGAAGGGTGTGCTGAGGTAGCAGATCGCCATTTAGTTGGTACTCATGCCAGGGGGACGATAGGAAGAGAATAAGGAATAGTAAAAAAGTTATAAATAAAGAGGAGTCCCTGTTGGGATCCCTATAAAATCCACTCGGGTGTCTGTGTCGAGTTATTATCTAAGAACTTTAATCAATGGTTCATAAACATGTCACGTCCTTGGCTCAGTCTACGACTTTGATTTCGTCCACGGCAGCTTCGTCTACACCGTCAAATGCACACAAGTCTCCATCGACTACTGCTATGACTGCCACTGTCTCATCCACGACCAAGGTGCATGCCTAGTCTACGACGTCCTCTACTTCTAAAGAGGACTTCTGTGTGCAGGTTTCTGCAGCGGCTACTTCTGGTCCAGCAGTACCTGCTCGTTCATGGGACCATTCTGGTTCCTCTTCAAGACATACACAGCCTTTACATTGGCTCCATATATGCTGCTTGCAGTTATAGGTCCTTCCATGATTCCTCCAGAAAAGATACCGGAACATGTCACTGATATAAACTTTGAAGGCCCAGAAGGTGTGTTCTCAGAGGATGATTGCAAGGAAGTCCCTCTGTCTCTACCTGCACAACCCCTCCCCCTGTCATTCCGTACCCACATGCTCCTTCTGCACCTGCTCCCAGTCATCCTGCACTACGTGATCTGTCAATGGACATACTTTCTACATTGTAGACTCTTGTCTCAGAATTACAGTCTCCAATGCCTACTCAGTCTCTTCCCCCAAGTCAGGATTTACCTGCAGGCCCGTTACCTGCGCCTCCACCTCCGACTAATCTCCACTCACAAGTCCCTACACCAGTCCCTCATCTCCATGCTAATATTTCGGATACAGAGTCTGAAGATGACGCCTTGCATGGTGTAGTTTCTAACCATATTGATACCACCGATGATTTGATGATATGGTGCCTGGGGTGGTGAACCTGATGACCCTCCAATCGGAGATTCTCCCATGACTAAATTGGTTCCTTCCACAACCCTCGCGACCAGAACAGAAAAGGCAGCCTCCGTTATCAACATAGGGAGCACACCAGGAAGATTGCGCTCTCCATTCCTGTTTTCAACGACATTTGGGCACCTGAAAACACCTGCAAGTGTCTGTGCATGCAGCCCAGATTCAGTGGTCTCTGCTGCAGCCTGCAAACACTCAGCTCACCCATTCTCTCCTTGGTCTGTTCCACCTGATAAAGAAGGCAAATAGCTTGATTCCTATGTGAAACGCATAATATCCATAGCTGCAACCACTATCAAAGCGGCCAATTCCAGGGTGATCCTGTCCCGCGATGACAGGTAGTTATGGTATAAGATGGGTCCCATCCTGGATTTCTTGCCTGATGGCGAGAAGGAAGAAGCCTTCTTGCTCCATCACGAAGGGGAAGCAGCCTCGGACCACGCCATATCTGCGGCGACCGATTTTGCAGATACTGGTTTCCATCAGAAGGGGAATGGTGCTGTCAAGGTTGGTGGAAGGCAATTCATTTGCATCCAGAGGCGCATTCTAAGATCATCAATACGGCCTTAGTTGAGGAGAATCTCTTCGTCAATGAGGCTGCAGCTCGCTCGCTAGGTACACTTCAGCAGTGATGTTAGTCCTTTTGCTCCAGAAAGGCATGTTTATCCCATACGTCATGTGACTACAGGCCCTCCTGTCAATCTCAGTCGTACCGTTCAAACACGTACACCTCAACCGATAGCTACTATGGGTAGTCCCAGGCCAACTGTGGCAACCGGCGAAGCTGCAGCTCTTCTCACAGCAGGGGGGAAATCCTCAAAGCAGACCTGATCAGGCTTCAAGACTTCCCCTCCACTTTCACACCCAGGTAGAGGGGCGCCTCTCCAATTTTGTCAACCAGTTGCTTACCATCACTATGGATGAATGGGGGTTATCTTTGATTGGGCATTGCCACAAAGAGTTCATTCAACATCCACCCACTGTTCCTCCCGCCTGTGAGGGGTCAGAAATGAAAGCCGGACACAAATCTGTCATGTTTTTGGTTATAGACTTTTATTCAAATTAAATGGGTTGGGAAAGTGCACTTCTCGCCCTATTCTAAAGAGGAGTTTTCTTACCTAAAAACTAAAACTAAGCATCTGTCTTTGTCAGGATGTCATTATTCAAAAAGCTGTCCAAAACGTTCTATCCTGACCCTCATACTAAAACAAAATAACAAAGTGACAAGGGAAATGTCTATAACCTGATATTTGTAAAAACTGATCTTAAACAAAATTAGAATGGCTCCAACATAAATGTTCTCAAAAATGTAAAAAACCTTTATTTCAGAGGGTGATTTGCTTCCCGTCATTTCTTCACTGGTATCACAAATGTCTCTGGGACTAACAGTTTTTTATGCCTTTCTTTGCCCACAACAATCCTATTAAATGAACCTAGTTCAATCCTGTAAGCTCTCCTGTAACACAAGTTCCTTCTTTTAACACAATGTCCCTCCTTTAACGCAAGTCCCTTCTTTGTTTTAACAAACACTGCTTCTGCTTGATACTCCTTGTAGGTTTGCGCTTTGCCTGGTATAATCACCTGCCAGGACTCTTTATGCACTTCCAACTGCCTGGTGTACTTTCTTGCCAGGACTTCTCTTGTCTTGCACTTTCCTCTTTATTTTCAAGTAGCATATACCCTTCTTGCTTGCTTGGTATATCTACTTGACAAACAATCCTCTTTTTACTTTACTTTTCAAAGTTTCACAATGTTCAAAATCTTCTGCTCTTTAAATTCAAATGCCATCTTCTTGTCCTTTCACTTTTCGTCTCTTCCCAAGGTTCTAATTCTCTTTTGCACGGTTGCTGAAACACCCCGGGGTCCCCACATTGCTGTGGCAGACTCACCGGCTCAATGTAGTGTTTCCAGGCTTCCTCACGCTTACACCTTTGTCGCTGGTTTTCCACTCTGGGCAGCTCTGACGTCACTCCAGGCTCTCTTGTGATGTTTCTCCTGCATGCTGGTTTCTCTCTGGCTCCAGTAAGGAAAACTCTGCTTCTCTTGGCTGCCATATGCCAATGGACCCTCTTATGGTTCCTGGCGACTCCATGGCATGCCTTGCCTGCACCATGTTTCTTTCCTTCTTCTATGCCCGTGAGCCCTTCCACTTTGCCACACCGACTTGTGCCTCCAGCTTCTGCACACCAGCTCGTGCTTCCAGCCTCCGCCCGCCTTCTCTGGGGATGTCACGCCTTCGCCTGAGCTCCTTCTGTCAGCTAGGTGACCATTTTTAAAGGTGCTGTGCACAGTTGCTTTAATCCAATGACTAGCACGTTCACCACGCTTGCTGCTCTCTGTCAATTCCTTCCTCCTCCACGTCTCAGTACTTGCAGGGTTTGTGGAATTTGAAGTCCAAGGATATTTACTGAGGCTTTAGGTGGTTGTGCGATTTAAAGTCCATTCATGGTTTCTGACGCACAATTGTTGAAGGGTATTTCTTAATGAGTCCACATGGAAAATCAGTTCTACATGCAGGAGAACTACAACTGAAAGAGTGTATTTGGAGCTTTTACACTTCGTTAGGGATGGGAGTTTAGCCTAAAGGGTGTCAGAAAACGGTTTCCTGACTTCCCTTAGTCGGGGGAACAGATGTATGGCAATAAGCCATTGGGGTATTGAGTAACAGGCAGTTTTCCTCATGGTGAAGTGGGAAATACAACGTCTCACCCAATGGAGCGATGACATCCCCCCAGTGGCTATCTCCTCCCATGTGACCCCTCTCATGTAGCCACCCCCCAGGGTCAGGATCAGCTAGCGGCTGCTGTCCCCTGGCCGCATGGCAGGAGGATAACGCAAGGGAATCTGTGATGACTCCTTTCGATTCAACACTCTCCACAAAGGTGGAACATATTAGTCATTACTACAGCAAGAGGTCCAGTCACTCCTTTCCAAAGGAGTTATCAAGCATATCCTGGTCAACTAGCGAAGGCAGAGTGTTTACTTGAGATACTTTCTTGTAAAAAAAAGAAGTCTGAAAAGATCTCTACACAGACAATTTCCCCCGCCACTTTAGTGACCTGGAAGCCGATCTGAAGAGATGGACAACCCAAGAGATCTTACTTACGGCGAGAATCACAGCATGCAAAATGAATCTGCTTCCCAGATTACCTTTACCACTGCTTGGCTCTACCAGTGGAAATCCCCCTGAAACCACTCACCAAATTAAAAAGACAGATCTCCCAATTTGTCTGGAAGGGAAAGAAATCGTGCATAGCAAAGAAGGTGATGATGGCTGATGCCAAATGGGGAAGGATGGAGGTCCCCAATCTTCATAACTATTATGCTGCAGCACAACTGGAAAACATGCTTACCTAGTACTCTCCTGTAAACCCCCCGAAATGGGTATCCATCGAACAATCCAGGCTACGCTCCAATCTAAGCGCTCTACTGCACATTACACAGTCAGCGTGTAGGGGCTGGACAAATCTGTTATCCTCCACTAAAGCCATTTTAAAAACCTGGCACTGGGCAGTAACAAAAAAAGGGACCACAAAGGTAATAGTCCCCCTCACCACAGTTCTTCACAATGCAGACTTTTCCAGTGGCCTACAGTCACCTAACTTTAGAAATTGGATATGGACAGGGCTGCAGAAGGTCTCACAACTCTAGGAAAATGGATCGGCCCTCACCTTTGATAAACGCAAAGAGAGGTTCTCCGTGCTGGAATCGGACAGATTTCCTTGCACACAAATCCGTCACTGGATCATGCATCCGTCTGTCAAGCAAGGGACCACAGGCGATCTTAGTGCCTTGGAACTTAAACTATAGACGGACCCTCAAGGAGGAGACATTTTGAGATGGTACATGCTCCTACAAGAGGACATGCTATCCGTCCGTCCTTAATACATGGCCCTCTGGAAAGCTGATCTGAGTCACCCCATAGAAGATCAAACATGGTTGGACATATGGCCCAGGAACAAAACCTCCTTCAGATGTATTGCCAACAAAGAATGTGCCCTAAAACTATTATACCGGTGGTATCTCCCCCTTATGTGCTTGCATCACTTAGCAAAATCATTGGACCCCGCCTGCTGGAGGAAATGTGGGGCCCCCGGCTCCCACTTTCACATGCGGTGGGATTGCCCGGTAGCGCAATCCTTCTGGTAGGCAGTAATTAAAGCAATTGAGGCCATCACCAAGACAGCACTACCTTTGAACCCAGGAGTGATACTACTATGGACCCCGCTCCCAGAGATTTACCCTAGAACCGGAGCTGTAACACTTGCCCGAAGATGGAACACACAAGAAGGTCTGCTCCTTCGACACTGGTGGGCTAAGATTTGGGATATCCTGGTAGCAGAAAAGGTTACAGCAGCTAAAGAAGGAACTCTCCACCGTTTCATCAACATATGGGCACCAGTCCTGGAGTATGAGCAGGACTATCAAGCCCAAACGCAACAACCACAGGCGGCGAGACTCTTCCTAAAGACAATGCAGGATTGACAGCTGTTAGGCAGAAACCTGTGCAGTTCCCTTAGGGACCACTGCAAAAGATTTAAGACTACAAGTGTTTGGTAGTAAACCCACTTTTTAGCAGTCTGTACCACACAGATTCACTTGGTAGCTGTGGCTGAGCAGTCAGACTTCCCTCAAGAAGAGTTAGGCAGTACATAGAGTATACACAATAGGTACAGAGATACAGTAGCACAAGCAAACACTGACCAGAGCTTTGGTGTAAAAGTATATAATTATTTATTTAAAGACACACTTGTAAATTACACTAGCGTAAAGAGAAAAGTAAATTCAGCACAGTCACTATTATATATATACAACCCTAATTACTTATTAGACAAGTCTTAGTGAGAAACACCACTTATTTTCAGACAGAGGTGAGCGCTTAACATAAGATGGCACTCTGATAAGTTATTAAAAAGGGAGGGAAAAAAGGCAGAGTTATGGAAGCACAAAAATTTCAATACTTTTAAAAGAACCACAGTAAGGCAGGATAGGCAGAGTTCTACTGGAGAGCAAGGAAGTCAATTGCAAGGCCCAGCTCTTGGAGAGAGCAAGCAGAAGGGGTCGAGGTTCACACAGTGGGGTTATGCCCAAAGAATCTTGTAGATAGTTCGCACACAAAGGATGAAATTAAAGTCAGGAAAAGTTAGCTAGGTTGTCCCAGGCCAGCCCAGGTTAGAAAGTTGAGGCTTTACTGTCACCCCGAACTTTTCTGTCGCAAGGGAAGCCAGACGGGACACAGTACCTTAAGTGTGAAGGAAGCTCCAGCGGGGGCAGTTGTTCCTGGCAGCGGGTGCAAGTCGGTGTTTCGTCCAGAGGAAGAGGAGGTCTCGCCATGGAGGAAAGATGAAGGTTGTTGCACTGGCTGGGAAGAAACCAGCCGCGGAGTTCTTTCGGTTAAAAGGTACTACCCTTCTCTTCTCGGTAGTGGTAAGCCGTGGTACTCCGGTTGCCGGGGTGCTTGGCACGGGCAAGGCGGCCACGAGATGCTCCAGGAAGGTGAAAAGAAGGCAAAACTGGTTATCCCCACCAGTCAAAGGAAGAAGACTCTCCGGACTGGAGATCTCCTCTGTCGTTGGGAAAAGTGGTGAGACGGTTCAGCAGGGCTCCACCGGTGGTGTCATCGTTGCAGGTCAGCTCAGCTACTCCCTCCTCGGATTCTTAGGTCCTGTGGCGACTTCTGAAGTTCCAGTCCCCAAAGCCCTGCTTTTATGCAGCAAACCCCCATTCATTCAGCCTAGCTGTCAATCAAACATGCTAAGTGGTGGGCCAATCACACAAGAGTGCGACTTGAGTTGCCAAGGCAACTCAGTCCAGGGTGCCTAAACCCCCTCCCGCACCCCCTGTGGTACCCAGACAGAGTGGCACCACTTTTGGCGTCTTCTGTGGAGAAGCCCGCCAAAAAGTGGAACAAAGGGCTCGACTTGGGTTGGAGAACACAAACGCCATTTTAGAATCGAGTTCTGACAGAAAATACTAACCAGTGAATTACTATTAAATAAATAAACCGCCGGTACGTTGAGGGTATGAGAATTAAATAATTAAAGTTGATAGCCTCGAACAATGGGAAAATCCCATAGAGATATATTCGCGGTCGAATATAAAAAGTAGTATCCATGGCAACCAGCCAAAACTCGATCAGGGGGGACAGAGACGTGCCCCCTCGAACAACAGACCCCGTGGCAATCGAATTGCCCCGACCAGTACGTCCACAATATGATGGTTTGTACTGGTTTCTGTTCATAATTTGGCGACTTTACATGCCCTGGGAGACAGTAGTCAGTCCCAGGGTATGGAGTCTATGTTGGGGGGGTCGCTACGACACCCCTGGGTTACGGCACGGAGGGTGCTTTGTAACCCACATCAAAAACACATGAGACCCTATGGAGTAAAAGACCCCATAGCCAATAAAACACATGGAAAGACAAAGGAACACCTCAAATCATGTCTAAGAGTGGGAGTTAAAGAGTCTCACTCTTAGCAGGAGAAAACAAAAACCCCCAAAAATCCAGCAAAGCTGCTGGGGGACTCACTAGATCTGGGAAATGAGCCTTTACAGAGAATTCTTCCTAACAACAGCCCCCCCAGCCACTGGCCGAGGAGAATTACATTCCTAATTACTAAGTGGTAAGACTATTACTGCGTCCCACCAATATACTAATGCTGTATACCACAACCGTTTAAATAAAGTTATGGACAAAAGGGGAACTTTATCAACTCCAATAAAAACATACCGAGGAATAAAACAAGGGTGTCCCCTGGCCTCGATTATCTTTAATCTCTTCATCTCAGACCTTGGCGACGCATACAAAAACGCAAACACCTTCTCGCCAAAAATGTATGGAAATGAAGTCCATTGGCTACTGTATACGGACGATCTAGTTCTCCTGGACTTGACCCCAATAGGTCTGCAACGTAAACCTGACATTCTAGCCCAATACATCCGCCTAAATGGCCTCTAAGTGAACACGAAAAAATCAGAAATTCTGATATTGCAAGACTTGCATAAGAACAAAGATCTTGTTGGAAAGAAAAGGTTCATTTGGAAAATGGGCGAAGACACGATTCAACAAAAAACACAATCAATGTACCTAGGTATGCTTTTGAGTTCAAACATCAATGACGCCCCATGGGTGGAAAAAGTCAAATCTAAATGCAGGCAACTGACAGTGCAAGCCTGCATTATAAATGTGAAATATGGGAAACATTCACTAATACCAGCTTTGACTTTCTACAAAATGAAGGTCATCCCTGCCCTAATTCATGGAGCTGATTGTGCCTTTGGATGTCCTGTGGAAGTCTGGGCCTCACTGGAACACTCTTTTTGGTCCAAGGTTTTGCAGTTACCTCCAGGAGTTCCAACCGCCTGTATAAGTTTTGAGCTCAGCCTCCTATCCATTAATGGGAGAATTACGTGGAATATGTTAAATGAATATCGCAAGGCCACAGCTGAGAAGCCACAATTACAATACAACATCTTAAAAGATCTAGCCAAAGAGTCTGGCGACACTGTCCTCCTAATGTGGGCCTATGGTTGTGAATAAATCCTCAGCGACATAGGAACAGACAAGAATATGCTCCGAGAAAATCCAAATAAGGTGAAATCATTGCTTTGGACCCAATATTGGATCGACACTGGCGATACGTGCAAAAAACATAGAATCATGAAGCTGATGCCTAAGGAAGAGAGAAAATTGAATGGGATCATGCCTTATCTTCAAAAATTCCCAGACAAAAATCGAAGAGCAATTTTCATGAAATATCGCCTCAACCAATTGCCCACTCGAGAACATTTGAGCATATGGAAAGATGCCGGCCTAAAGTCTCAAATGTGTCGCCTTTGTGATAATGACATCGAAACCTTGAAACATCGAACATTAACATGCCCTAAATTGATACATGAACGCACAAAGCACCTAGGAAGTTTCATTTTAGCATTGAAGACTTGGTGGAAACAACTTTCTCAAGATTCGGACCGTAGTCTAACATTCAAGCTAACCTTTTTTCTGGAAGCTATGGTGGAAAAACTTTTAAAGGCAGAAGCGAACCTAGAATCCAACAGCCAAAGACATTAAAAATGGCTAAATCATGTAGCGTATGCTGAACTAAGTGCCAGCTCTTACCGGGTTCTGGAAAATATGCTATGGACTTCATTTTCAACATGTGGTTGTTGCTTAACTATCTTGAAAAAATGGTTCCTGCAGGGCTTCTGCTGCAGGGTAGATGATGGCCCTATGTTTGCTTCTGCCTTTTCTCAAGCTGTTATTCAGATTTTGTTTCATTCTTGTTCTTCTGTAACTTACCTTTTTAAAGGTTTGTAACAAACCAATAAAAAAAAAAAAGTTAAATAAAGTTATTTAAAAAAAAAGAAGTCTGGTGGTTGGAGGCTCATTTTAGACCTACAGCTTCTCAAGTTAATTCAGTCCCAAATATGCCACAGATGGTCACACTTACAATACATCCAGAACCAGCATAAGGAAAGGGATTTTCTGTTCTCACTGGACTTGGAAGATGTGTATTTTCATGTTCCCAATCAACACTGCCACAGAAGGTTCCCGAGGAGTTTTACTGTGGCAGGAAAGGCATTACTAGTTCAAGGCATTACTCTTCGACCTCATGTTCATCCCAAGCGTGTTCACAAAGTGCCATGCACTAGCAGTGGCTTGCCTCTGTCGTTCAGGGATCCACATCTACCTGTACTTCAGCGACTGGCTGATCAGAGCCCGCTCTCCCTCTTAGGCACTTCAATACCCTGATGCTACAATTCATTGTTTATCATTGTTTATCATTGCTAGGCTTCTTCGTCAATTATGCAAAGTCCTGCTTGGCTCCTTCTCAACTACCAATTATACTCCACACAATGGCAGGCACCCTCAGCAAGGAATTGTGATCCTGCCACAAGTGAGAGCTTCTGCAAAGCTAGGTTCACCAGATATTCCTCAAATAGGGAGTTCCGGGCATAGACCACCTTGCTACCGAAGCCAACAGGAAATGCATGGTATTCGCCAGCAGGTTCCAGCATCTTGAGCGTCCTGAGGGACGTGTTCACGTTCCCATAAGGGAGGCAGATTTCTTTCGTTCTCCCATTGCCTCTCATCCTCAGCGTTTTCAGACAGCATCAGTGCAAAGTGATGATGGTGTATCCTCGGCCTGGACGAGACCATTCTCGTTCTAGGTACTGCTTCATAATCTATTCAAAGAGGCAGGAGAATCTGTGAAAAATCCAGTGCTGGAGAAGGAATAAGTTACTTACCTCCAACACCTGTTCCCCAGCATTGGTATCTTTCATAGATTCACATGTGACCCTCCCATCTACCCTGCGTATGGCTCGTCTTGGCTCACATTACCACCTTTGTGTGCTTACCAAATCTAAAGATGGCCTCCAAGGGTGGAGCTAATTGGCACCTGTCCTTTGACTGTGGGCCAATATGACCCAAAAGAACTCTAAAAGGTGACTCACTAAGGTGACTGCAGTTTTAAAATTTAAATGTAAACTGCTTTAATGTTACCAAGGATCCCCAGCCTGACGGGGAATATTCAAACAGCATGTGAATCTATGAAAGATACCGATGCTGGAGAACAGGAATTACAGGTAAGTAACTTATTCCTTGTCTTTTGTGATTTTCTGTTTTTTAAATGGCATTTAACTGACAGGCCGAAAGTTAAACCTCCCAGAGCAAATTATGATGCCAACAATTAGCTTGCTGCCCATTGATGACACCAGATGATGCCCTGCAGGTTATAATACAAACGGTATGATTTCATTGCTGTGGCATTTTTATGACTGCTCATTTTTAAAAGAAATTAATCAACCAAAGTAGATAGCAAACTTTCAAATTATGAGTGGGTGCCATGTCTTAGCATTTGACATGCAAGAACCGGTGTGCATGTGTAACTAAAACGGCAAGATGTGGTCTTTAAAAATGAGAGTGCAGGTTATTAAAACATACCGAAGAATGCAAAATGACTGAACAATGAAAACATAATTTTCAAATCATGCAGTGGAATGCTTTTCCATTTATAAAATGTAATGTACAAAACATGCCATATTGTTTACTTCCGTTTGTGTGCTTATTGAAGCAGGACTAATTGTGCTGTTTGTCAATATGTTTGTAAAGAGCAAATCATTGTCGTTGACGTAAAACAATCACTGCACTGACCTTTGGGACCCAAAAGAATAACTACTCCATACTCAGTCTTGAATGTTGAGAGGTAGTTTTTCCAGATGATCAAGCATTATTTTGGAGTTCAGAAGTACATTATGTTCTAACAAAGAAGGCTCATAATTGCAAGTCATATGTAATGGGAATGGTTCTCAGTCATTATATTAACATTTCTGGCGTCTGCAGAGAGGTCTAAAATCGGAGTAGATTCCACAGTACTTGTTTCAAGATGTTGATTTCAGTGTGCCATTCATAGATTGAGAAATAATGTATGTAGCTGAAAACAAATAAGACTACAAACTGAGAGTATATGTTTTAAGTCTGTGTTCTCTGTTTATATATTGTCGGTTAGTGCAGTAAACATTGTCCACATTGTGCTGGAAGCAGGCCCTTTGAAGAACCCCACTCCTTAACCCATGACAGCATTACAGTGTACATCATGGCACAGACACACAGTGCTGGATAAAAGGAAGATTATTTCCCCAGCGTTCCACACCCAACCTCTGTCCGCTGTCAGCTATTCTGCATGTGAATCTGGCGCTTGTGCACACGTGTTGGAAAGGTTCATGTGCAGTGACTGGGAGATGGAACATCACAACTGGCGAGGGAGGGATTGCCCACCAGCTGCAAAAGGAAGAAGAAAGCAGACAAATGTTGAAGTAAGCAGAACTAACAGCGGGCGCTGGAAAGAAACACTCCCTATTTGAATAGGTCATCAGTATCTCTATCCTGCCACAGGAGAACCCAATCTGTAATGCACCCATGTGGAAACTGTGGCTAATGAGGATCGGAAAGTGTTGAAAGGCTACCAAAGAAACCAACCCCACTGTCAAGAGATTCATGTTTCTTTTAATGGCAGAGGATGAGGTGCCCAAAATATTCCTTGCACACCCTAAAATGGGAGAGGAATATAACTATGATGTGACCATGGTGGCAATCGACACATACTTTTCTCCACAAGTAAATGAAGACTACAAAAGATTAATCATAAAACCGTGTCACAGCTGGCCACAAGAACACACCACTCACAGTTGAGGTTCAGTGTTTTTATTTTGGATTCCAATAGGCCCATAGGCCGTCCCTCTCTCTCTAACCTAGGGATGGGAAATCCCACCCTATCCTAGACTTCCGATGACTCTGGACTGGTGTTGGGCCATCACCTATAGCCAGATAGCTTTTAGATAGTATGGGTTACCTATCACTAAGGGCAAACACTTTATCCATCTAGACTTCCTCAGGGGACCCCAATTGAATGGTGCTGTCTAATTACTCTGGCGTGCATGATCTTCCATGCCCTTCCATTCCTTTCCCTACTGTTCTTCTCTCGCTCTCTCTCTCTTCCTGCTTCACTGCTCTCATCCCTTCCTTTCCACTCTCTCTCTTCTCCCACTCTCCCCCTTTCTATTATCTGCCCCTCGGATGATACTGCCTTCTCTCTCAGCTACCTACTACTCTCCTCCCTCTGATGATGCTCTCACTACAATCTACCATCAGCCTCCATTCTTACTTCCTACTACTCTCCTCACCCAAACTATTGTTGACCCTGTTTCCCCTTCACTACTACTCTGCATCCCACTACTCCCACACTGCTACTACTCTGCTTTCTGCTTCTCCCACCTTCACACCACTACTACTATTCTGCCTCCAATGACTCACCCACCAGTAGTATTCTGCATTCGACTACTCCTACCTACACACTACTGCTCCACCCACTCCCAATTACGTAATCACTCCCTCTTCCACTCTCTCACTCTCTACTCTGCTACTGCCACTATCATCTTACAATCCTACACGCACACTCACAACACAGTACCACTTTCTCTCAGCAGCCCACCCCACACCTTCCTGTTTTCTGTTGTCCCTTATATCATTCTCCTCCTGCCTCCATCGATTCTACACTTCTGGTTCCCTGGGCCAATCTTCCCCTGTCTTTCCCGTCCTGGAGGTGTTGCAAACATCCATGTTCATAAAAGGGTGTCTTAGCCCCACCCCTTTCCCATGCGGGTCCCTCGTGGATTCTTAATGGTTCCCCGCTACAATCAGAGTTCCAGTTTGTGTGGGAGTCCTAGACCATAATATGACAGTTTCTGTTAAAGAGACTTTCTGTGGCTTCATTACCGGTAAGCAACGATTGTGGTTGATGGTCCTTTTCAACATGTGGCTACATGGCTCTAATGCAGGTGAGTACTGCTGCCGTAAGGAGTGGATGACAATATTCTGCTCCCGCGCTGTTCCCTTCTTTCATGCTGTACAGTGATTCTCTGTTAAGCTGCTCGTTGGTGTGCGCAGTTGCTTGAGCTGCTTTTGTGGGCTGTTCTCTCTCGGGTCTACCACTGAGGTTGTTGGTTGTTGTATTTCTCTAGAAAAAACAAGGCTATCTCGTGTGTGAAACAGAGGTATGGGATGATAAAGAGTGGTACCCTAGTCCCTTGCATGGGCACAGAGAGAAGGGATAGGGACTGGGGCCTTCCCACCTGCCGCCTTCCCCCTCTGGGAGATTGGCTCTGGTTTCCACCTTGGTAGGC
Organism: Ambystoma mexicanum; assembly: GCF_040938575.1. Taxonomy (NCBI): domain Eukaryota; kingdom Metazoa; phylum Chordata; class Amphibia; order Caudata; family Ambystomatidae; genus Ambystoma; species Ambystoma mexicanum. The sequence continues at coordinate 133,207,916 of NC_090933.1, read as the reverse complement.
CTCCCACCTGAGGCTGAGAAGAATTTCCATTCCTTTCAGACAGGGTCAGCCTACTAAAAGTGGGAGAAATCATTGACACATTTCATGTCAGGCTGGGGAAGCCAATAAGTAAGTGCGCCACTGCCAATCCTGATGAAGACGTTTGAGCACAGATCATACAAGACTGTTGGTCGTACAAATTAAGGTGCCCTGAGAATGCCAGGTATGTCACTTTTGAATATTATTAAGCTTGGAAGTGTGCACAAGCTATCGAATGCAAAGGTCATGATGTGGATAAGGCCCTTGAGAGTAGAGCCATACAATAGCAACACCCAATAGATCAAATAGGTACAAAAAGAGGGTTACATCTGGAATCTACAATAGGACAAGAGCACAACACATGTTGTTGCTATGGGGACAGCCTGTGACAAATGAAATCACTATGCCATAGTGTGCAAATCATGGCCGTCATGCTCAAAGTAGAATGCAAGAGTATTGCGTCCATGACTGCAAATGGTAGCCAGAGACCTTGGAAGATAAATCTGACTCTGATAGTGAAGTAGTAGTATACATATTATTGATAGCTGATGTCAAATCTAAGAATCCCAAACACATTCGAAATGTGTCCTCGAAATCATAGTGCCAAATGTGAAAGCCCTAATCGACACGATTTCAGCAAATATGTCATCACAGGAACAATTCAGGCAACTGAGGCTCAGTCCAAAGCTAAAAAGAAGCAAACACTTAGATCTGTGCATATACTGTGACACCCATCCCTCTTAAAGGCACATTTGAAACAGAAATTGCACATGAACAACAAAGGGTCCGCACCAAGATATCAGTAGTTGTGACAGATGGCACTGAAATCCCCCCCAAGTCTTAGACAGTTGAAGGATTTTCTTTTCTTTGTCAGGCCTAGAGCCACCCGCTGTGCCTCGTCTTGAATTGACCCTCCTCCCTAGCCCAGGAGTCTGCAACCCGCTGTTAGTGCTACTGAATGTTGACCCCTACTGCCTAAACTCCCTCGGGTACTTCCTAGCTGTCTGTATTCTATCCAATGGTTAGTGTTCTAATGGGGAATTGGTATTGTACCTGTACTCTGTTAGATTCGGGCTGGCTCACTCATGCCCATACCCACTTCTCTTCTACTCTTAATGACTCTCCCACCACCTTACTCTTCCCACCAATCTTCTGTCCCTTTGACGTTTCACTCTTCCTAGTTCTCGCCTGCACCCTTTGCTGTTACTTCTCTTTCGACTCCACTGCACTACTCCTACTGCCTTCCTCTGCCTACTTCTACTCTCCTCCTTCTTCCACGTCTCTACTGCACCTTCCACTACTACTCTCCTCCCACCTCTACTGCTCTTGACACCTCTAGTACTTTCCTTCTCCACTACTACTCTCCTGTACCACCATTACTAAAACTCCCCCCACTACTACTTTCATCCCACAAACTATTCAAATACCCTCCTTTCATGCTGTACTAGTCTCTGTACATTCACTCCCTAGACTCACCCCTCCTGCCCCTCGTAATTCAAGCACATTGTGACAAATCCAAAAATGTTGTCCCCTCTCCTCAAGTGGGAGCCACCCCGTTTGGGACAAGGGAGGTGAGCCAGCTATGCATAACATACATGCCTGTGGGAAAGTGGGATCTCATTTCAGGTAACACCCCTTGGGGCACAGGAAATCCTCAGAAAGGGATATGCTATCTTCCCTTTTCCCAAACTCTGTGTGTGGCGTTGATGCACATAACCTAAAACTTCCTGTTACAATAACTGGTATGGTCTCTGACCCCAAATATCTGCAGTCTTTGCCTGAAATAGAACAGTGGATGGCCCAGCGCCCTGTGGTATGCCAGATAAAGAGCCAGCAAGAAGCGGCAAGAGGGAAAGAAGCCTGTGGTGCTTCAGAGAGGCAGGATTCTCGTGTGAGGTTTGTTAAGGCGTTCAGAGAGCCGGTTGGTGCCGCAGAGAGATCGAAGCACCTGCCTTGCGAGGAGCCAGAAGGGCCTGGCCCAGAGAAGCAGGGGTAGAGCCAACAACTGGCATGCATTCATGGAAGCCATTGACAGAGTCATGCCGGAAGTTAGCAGGAAGCAAGAGCAAGCTGCGTCTGACCAGAACCCAGTTGAGATGTCACGTAAGCGGCTCTGCATGAGACAGGCTCACCGACCCTCCAGGGAAGTAGCGCCTAGAAGAAGGAATGCAGTGACTCGATGTAACCAGAAGGAGTGTGGTGAAGCCAAAGCAAGGAGACTACTAAGATGGGGGAGCATAGGACAGCCCCATATTGGCAAGAACCACAAAAAGCCTCAGGTTGGAGTGAGCCCAAAGAGACCCTTATTCGACGAGGATAAATTCAGTGAATCCATCCTTGCGGAATATGGGTACATCTGGTACAATCCTAAACTCATGCAATAGACAGAATCTTCATCACTTTATATACACAGTCTTGTCGCATCCCTCAGATGATAGGAACTGTCCATTTTCGTGTTCAGGGTCCCACGTTCGTTGGGTCTCCCTGTAAAACACTTTTCTTATCCCGGTGGTCTGGGTGTTGCATGGGTTTGTTGGTTCATTCTAGCAGCTCTGCAAGATCCTCTTTACGAAAGCGGAAAATCTTCATTCTGCTCGTGGATGCTGGACTCTCTTTTGTGTGTTGGCAGCAGCCCATCTCTTCATTTTCTCTGCGGCATCTCTCTCCTCAGCTGATCTTTGCACTGGTCAGGCGATGTAAGCTTGTACTGCTGGGTCCCTGCTGCTGGAGAAGCTTTGAAATGGACAGAAAAAGAATGGCAAGTATCTGTCTAAAGCGGTAAGGCAGGAGATAACGGGCTTCCAACAAAAAGGCTCACAAAAATAGGGAGAGAACAGGACATGGATTCCTTGTTGCTGAACTGGCTGTCAGGACTAGGGCTAGCTTTTATTATTATTGTCATCATATTTATTGAGCAGGGCCTAGCTTCTAGAAGCAACAGAGCCATTTACAGAGGTATAAACAATACAGATGCACCACAGATTGCTTTACAGAGGTACACAACAGTACAGATGCATAACGGAGCAGTTTTCAGAGATATCAACAGAACCGACATACAGCGGGGCAATAGGATACAGATGGGCACAGAGGAGGTGTACAAGGTGGCAGGCGGATGGCGAGTTAGGTGGTGTCTGGCACGATGTGATGGCCTGGGTGTTGAGGAGGAGAGACTCCTTGAAGAGGTGGTTCATTAATTCTTTTCTGAATTGTAGGAGTGTGGGGGCAAGTCTGATGCTGATGGGGAGGAGGTTCCATAGTCTTGGGGTGTAGACAGAGAAGGCTTGTTTTCTGGTCCTTTCTTTTTTGCAGCGTCGGATTTCAAGTCTGCAGGAGTCCTGGCTTCTGGTGGTGTGCTGTCCGCCAGAGATGCAGAGTTTCTCTGCCAGGTATGTGTTTGACTTGAGGGCGACTGCCTTATAGATAATGCAGTCAGACTTGAAGGTGATTTGTGCATGCAGTGGGAGGCAGTGAAGGTCAATGAGGGCTGGAGTGATGTGGTTGTATCTGTATAGACCCTTGATGAGGCGTGCAGCCGTGTGTAGGACACTTATCAGGGGCACAAGGGGGGATAACTGGAGGCGTTTGAGGAGGGCACTGCCCCCATTCAGGTGGGTTAGGGCCAGTGCTTGAACAGTGAATCTAGAGCTGATACCAAGCTTGAGTTTTCTTAGCTATGTGTGTCTTGAAGGAGAGGTGTATGTCGATGTGGAACCTGAGGGACCTGCTGCCGGAGTTGAGCTCAGTTGTGTGAAGCCCTCAAGGTTCATGGTTGATAGCCAGGTCTGTATGTCTGGTTGCTGAGATTTTCCCTTCTGCCCCAACCTCCTGAAAACTAAATTTCCCCTCTACCTTTCAGAGGGCCAGGTTACCAGCCTTGTCACATAGGTGAAGCAGGTGCAAGAGCACTAATCATCAGTGACTGTTTCATGACATAGAATGCCTCAAACTAAAAGATGGCCCAGCTTCACACAGATAAGTCAGTACAGCCCACAGCCCTACACCGCCAAAGGATACTGTTCCAAATGAAAACATAAGTGGAAAGAGATTACACCCGAATGGAGGAACAGGGGGATCCTTTAAAGGGTATAAGGACTGAGCACTGAGATGTCACCCATGTAGTAAAAAAAAAGCAACCCAGAGAAGTAAGTCTCTGCATAGATACACACTGCACCTCCCTAAATCAAGTAGGAGAGAAACAACATCCCCAGCACGAGCATCTGTCAGACTTCAGTAGGGCAAAACGGCTGTCAAAGTTAGATCTCAAGTTCGCATTTCAGGTAACCGTACATCCTCACTCTCGTTATACCTCACTCTCGTTATATAAAAAAGCTATCCAACCATGTGGGTCTGCACAGACACTGAAGCCTCAGCTCTTGAGTGTTATTGGCAGTCAAAGCTTTCCTGAACAACATAAGAGATGTGCTTAGTGGCTGGCCATGAGTTCTATGCGTAAGTGATGACATCCAAACATGTGCCGATGGTGAGAAACATCATCATGCTAGGCTGCTGATGGTACTATACTGACTATTGTAAGGAACTCATGGTGGCAGCAGTAAAGACGGGCACAAGTGATCATAGTTCAAGGGTGTTTATTAAACTGTAAATCCAGGGTGGAAAAACACCTAATCTAAACCCAAATCTAAGATGGGAGCAAGGCAGTCCTTGTGGCGTTGTCAAAATAAAAGGGCTTATACTAAGAAAAACCTATTGCCAATTCCTTACAACTAATTATAAAAAGAGTGTGAGATAAAGGTTCAATACAGAAAGAAGTGTTCACAAATAATAAGTCAGGGGCAGACACCTGACTTATTATTTGTGAACACATCTTCCCCACGTTTTGAGCACAGTACAAGGTGGGAACTTGGAGCACAGCACACGCACGAGCTAACAGTTCAGTTCCAGCTATCAGGTTCTTCGATTGGTTAAATCTCTTTTTCAATAAAAAGTCTCTTGCCTCAAGGGCCTGATGTAGTCAACAAACAAACAATAAAAAGTTCCTTTTGTCAATAGACTTTCGGTGAGGACTTTTAACCCCTGGATCTGCCTCGACTGGGCTCGGACCCACTTCATAAGTGGGACTATTCACTTTCCCTGGCCTTCCTGTGCTTCTTACTTTCACAGGTCTCCACGTCTTCTTAAACAATTCTTCAGGCTTCCCCCCGATTGTCGACTTACCTGTGCCGAGTTCACTCTCGCCAACTTTTAAAGACAGTTCCTGTAGAAACCCCTTGGTCGGGTTCACTTCGCTTAACACACTATTCTGGTTGTCGGCTTCCCTCTGCCGGTTTCAATCTCGCCAGCTTCTACAGACAGTTCACTATGGGACTTTAGACTCTCGTTAGCATCCCTCCGCCAGGTTCACTCTTGCCAACTTTAAACAAACAGTTCATGTACTAGTTTTCACCATGCAGGATTACTTTCCCTTTCTTTCACAATCATTGGTCGATCAGACTTTTGAGGGTACAGATGATTTTACAAGATGCCTGTATGACCACTTTGACCTCTTTTCACCTCTGCCAATGCCTTCTTATTACAGTAGTCTCTTATCATCGGGTAATCGCCCAAAGTTTCCTGCGTAAACACCCACGTGGTGCTAGTCGCCTCTGTTATGTGTTTTCCCCCTCTTTTCTCAATAGTTCCTTTCAAAGTTCAAATGAACTCTTACTACTTTTTGTTCAACACAGATCGGTTCCTTATAGATTCTCCCCCAGACTCAGACTCACCAGCTGTGATGAACCGCTTGGCGTTCTTCTCCTTCAAGTCAAGGTTGGTACCACCGAGACAAGCGTCTCTCCCTGGCTTGGTTATCAGTGCAGGGGGGTATTGCGTACCGTAGACATCTACTGCAGCACACGCTGGCCTTTGTTCGCGGCCTTATGTTTCCTATTGAGGAGGTTTCACGGGCCTGTATCGGAAAGGGCAAGGTCACATCTTTCCTTGTCACCCTCTCGGTATTCGCCGTCTTTCGCCTCCTCTTGAACTGCAGTTCTGAGTTAGCCCTCATGTTGTGTGGTCTGCCTTGCTCGTCCTGTGCTCTTGTGTTCCACCTTTTATCCCTGTGGGGAAAGGAAAGGGCCATCAGGTGTGTGTGGTTCTGGTCAATTTCCTGAATTTGCCTGACCATTGTATTGGGAAATGTCTGGTAAACGGCATGTGGTGTTAGTCCGCTGTCTTTCGTGTTTTGCAAAAGTGTTCATGTCGAAAAAAAGGGGGTGGCAGTATTTTGGAATATCCTATGTGGTAGGATGGGGAAAGGGTGTTGAAAGAAGGGGGATACCGCATCTCACCGTCAGTGTCCCACTCCCCAAGGACCCCCATCCAGGTGATCCTCACTGGTCTACCCCTAGGAATTGGATCCAATAGCGATGGCCGTGTCCTGGCCACCTGGATAACAGATCCCCGGGGACTAGCTAAGGAGACATCTTCATGTTTCTCACACTATGGAATAATGGACTAGTGTGAAAGAAGATCAAAAATGAATTCTCACAAAGCAAAATTGAATTTTCTGGTCACCTGTTGTGAAATATCTGCCAACCTGAAGAAAGCGTGGGACATCAAACTTTCCCTGCCACCACGCCCAAGGTCTGCAATTTTCTAAGCACTATCACGTACTGTCTGCGATTCATCCCAGAGATGGCCACATTGACAGTACCATATTGTACACTTTTGAAGCATGACACAGAGTGGACATGGGAAGCGGAACACTCAGTATGCAAAGCCATCAAGCATAATCTCTCTCATAGCACAGATCATTTCATACTTTGACCCTACCAAATCCACAGCAGTGGGCATATATGCAAGCCCCTGCAGATTGGGAGGTGGGAAGGCACCCTCTAAAATATGGATAAGGAGAGGCCTGGTTGAAAGTATGTTGAAAGTTTATGCAAGTAGAGTGCTAACACTGTTGGAGCAGAGTTACTCTAAAATAGAAAAGGACACCATTGCCATTCTATGGGGCTGTCAACCCTTCTACCTTGACCGGTATGGTCATCCGTTTGTAGTTGCGACCGACCCAAACCACTGGTGCCTCTGTTTGCAGGTTGTGCCTTACCCACCACCAAGAATCGTCAAGTGGTTGCTGCAGCTGCAAGAAAACCAGCATGTGTTGGAATACAGACCAGGGGGCACCAACCCGGTTGATTACTGCAGATAACAGAAGGCAATTGTCAACTTTGGGCTATTTTATTTTTGTTGATGTGTTGTAGATCAGCAGGGTATGCTTAAATGGTGGAAATGGTGACACTCATTTAGTGGTGCCAGTGTAACATCTAGGATGCGATTCAGTAGCAAGTCATCCAAAAGCAGAAGTGCATCAACTTGAGGAATAATGACACAAGTCAGAGAACAGACTTCAGGTGTTTGATTGAAAATATAGAAGTTTGAGAGGTTGTCATGTGGTTTGGCACTCTACAGTAGTTTTAGACTCTGGAATAACACAATGGTTCTCTTTCTCAATGTCTTTGGAGGTCTCAGACTTCAGATTCAAGTGTTCAGTGTTAGCCTTCTACTTCCTTTCTCAGCGTTCTCTGGGACCTTTGTCTTTGAGTTCTAGCAGGCTGTGTGCTTTTACAGCCACTTTTCAGCATGCTTTAGGAAACTTTACACCCAGTGGCAGCATGTAACAATTCTCTTTGTATGTTATATGACGAATCAAGGACATTTGTCCCTTCTCCCTAGAGGGGAATCTCCCTGTGAGACTAGGGAGATGAGCACACTCCGCAACACCCTCCGTAAGGGTCCGGGCAGGTGGGACCTCACCAGGAGAGAATCTGACCGTGGCAAAAAGGACTCTGTTGCCGTGAGGAACTCCCTGATGCCCTTCATGTGATGGCCTATATGGAAATATCTAATACACCAAATCAGTATAAGAGACACGAATGGAATGAAGGTAAAGTGAACGTATACCGTTACCTATGAGAAGATGAAACTGTGCTTTTAAATCAAAATCTCTAATGGACTGTGCCGAGTTAGTTGAAAAGGGATGAAATGCCAGAGAGAAGGCAAGAGAAAGCTGTAAGGAACTCATAGTGCCAACAGTAAAGACAGACACAAGTAATCACAGTTCAAGGGTGTTTATTAAACTGTATAAGTAGGTTAGAAAAACGCCTAATCTAAATCTAAGAGGGGAGCAAGCTACGACCTTCAAATATTAAGGCAGTCCTAGTGGCATCTTGTCAAATAAAAGGGCCTATACTAAGAAAAAAACCTATTGCCAATCCTTACAACTAATACCAAAAAGAGTGTGGGATAATGTTCACAAGAAAGAAAGAAGTGTTCACAAATGATAAGTCAGGATGTGGTAGTTGGGGGTCTCCCCCATGTTTTGAGCACGGGACAAGGCGGGACTCCTGAGCACAGCACATGCATGAGCTTTCCCGGCGCGACACAACAGTTCTGCTTTCAGCTATCAGGACCTTCAGTGTTAAAGTCTCTTTTCTCCAAAATGTCTCTTGCCTCCAAGGACATGATGTGTTCAAAATAATAAACAAAAGTTCCTTTCTGTTTTCGTGTTGGGTTTTGTCTTTCCATTCCTGGATCCCCCCTCTTCTGGGCTCAAATCCACAAAAAGTTCTTAGTGATATGAGGACCTTTGGAAGCTAAGTTTCTTGTGCCCAAGGGCCTAATAGGTTCCAAAATAATTTTTAAAAAGTTCCTTTTTGATTGCACTGGGGTGATGATTCTTCACTCCTGGGTCCCCCTCTTCCGGGCTCAGACACCTCTCGAATATCCGCCTCCCTCTGTCTGGATCACTCTGTCTTGTATTCAAAGGATTTCTGGGGTGCATTCACGTGTCGGTAGGGTGATGGCTGTCACCCCTGGATCCCCCTCTTCCGGGCTCAGACCCCTCTCAAATAGCAGCCTCCCTTTGTAAGGTTCACTACGGCTCTCATTCACATGCCTTCTCCTTTTTCCATTCACAAATCTTCGGTGACAGCTGTTCACCCTTGGGGAACCCCCGGCTTCCTGGCTCAGATCGTTCTCGACTGTTAACCTCCCTCCACAAATCCTAATGTCCTTTTTAAACAATTTACTGTGGACTTCCCTCTGCCGGGTTCACTCTTGTCAACACACTGTTTATTGGGACTTCATGCTTTGCCCCGTTCTATCGGCTCCGTCGGGTTCACTCTTGCCAATTCTTTGCCTATCATAAAATTCACTATGCAGGATTCATCTCCCTTAGCTTTCCAATTACGTGCAGGTCAAAGACTTTCGACTTTACAGGGGGTTTTGCTAGACCCCTGTATGACCACTTTGACCTTTTCCTTGCGGCTCTCCTCAGGCCTTCTTGTTTCGGTAGTTTCAACAATCGCTGGATCAGCCAGTGTCTCTCAAGTGAGCACCCATGTGGTGCCAGACCGCTCTGTAGATGGTTTCTCCTTAATGTTAACAGTTCTTTCAACTTTCCTTAATTTGCCACTTTGCGACTTTCGTTCAACACAGTTTGGTTTCTTATCGGTTCTCTCCTCGACTCACCGGCTGTGATGAACCGCTTGGCTTTTCTTGTATCTGGAGTGAAGGACGGTACCACAGTAGCAGGAGTCTCTCTCTGTCCTGCTTATCAGTATCGGCATGCTCTGTGTACCGATGACATCTGTTGCAACACACGCTAGCTATTGTTCGCTGTTTTACGTTTCCTTCCACTGAGGATTTGCAGGTCTGGGTCAGAAAGGTCATGGTCGCTTCTCTCCTCGTTGCCCTCTCGATTCTCGCCACCTTTCACCTCCTCTTGAACTGCCGAGCTTGGATAGCTGCCTCGTTGTGCGGTATGCATTGCTTGTATTGTGCTCTCTTGCTCCACCTTTTATCCCTGTGTGGAAGGGAAAGGACAGTCGTCCGGTGTTTGTTATTCTGGTCAATTGCCTGACTGTGCCTGACCCTTGTGTTGGGACATGTCCGGTAAACAGCTCTGAAATTAGTCTGTTGTCTTTTGTGGTGTGCAAAAGTGTTTGTGTCGGAAAAGGGGGTGGGTAGATTTTTTGAATATCCTATTGGTAGGATGGGAAAAAGGTGTTATAAGAAGGGGGATACCGCTCCTCACCGGTTCGGTGCCCCACCTCCACTCCCCGAGGAGCCCCCTCCAGGATCCTCTCTCACTAGTGGACCCCCAGGAAATGGATCCAATAGCGATGGCCGTGTCCTGGCCACCTGGATATAAGGTCCTTGGGACTGGTAAGTGAGACACCTTCGGGTTTCTCACGAAGCAGAGGCCATAGACAGACAGGGGAAGCCCCCTATCCATAAAATACCTCAAGGAGGCAGATCTGACGTAGATTGTGGAGTCTGCGAAGTTCAGGATGGCTCTGAGCTGAGTATGAGGAGCAGAAAGCCAGGAAGGATGGAGTGTAGAGCTTGTGGTGGTGTGACCATGGAGATATCATGTTGGGCAGGCTGCCCTCTGAAAAACGCTGACGCCGCCAGAGGGAGGAAGCAACTTGTAAATTGATTACTGGTAGAGGTATCAAAAAAGCAGAGAATGGGACAGTAATGCGTACAAAGCGGAAAGCAACCAAAAAGCAAACGGGAGGAAGAAGCAGAGTCCCAGTCCCTGTAGGCACCAGAGAGGTTCCCCTACAACACAGAAGGTAATAGGGAGAACGGGAATACAGTGAAGCAAATGGGAATCGTTATAGCCTCAGAGAAACTAGTCCCAGTATCCCTGACGAAAGAGTGGAAAGCAAGTTTATAACTTAACTGTGTTCATGTGATAAAAATAAGGGCAGAAATCACAAAGAGTGAGAGAATTACTACCCTGGGAAAAGGGGAAAATACCCAACAGCCAAGAAACAAAGATTGGCCATAACATAGAGCGCGAGAGAGAGCGAGAGAGAGACATGTGTAGTAAAGCCCTGAGATGTCCCTGGGATAGATATTATACACAAACCTTTTGAGCCTTCTAAGAAAGAGAGGAGACAAGCAAGCAAAAAACATATACAAGATAACCAATTCCCTAAGGGAGTTACGTGAGTTAATACAGAGGATAACAAAAAACTGTTTACGGATTGTATATAGACCCGGACTTTAACATAGGAGAACCACAGTGCAAAAATATGGATTGTATGTTGACCAGATAGTTAACATAAGAGAAGCACAGTGCAACTGCACAGCCAACAGGAGAAGGGAGGGATTCTCCTGACATTAGTTGATTATAATAGTGATAGGGTCAGTTAGGTTAGTTGTGGACACTGGACTGATTCTTTCGGACATTTATTCACGACAGGCAAGCGCCTTAGTTGGCACCCCATAGTTATAGGGAAAGATGGGCCTACTTTACTTTTTTTGTTGATAAACCTATAGTCAAAATATTTTTGGAGTGTCTGTGTCCTCCTTCTGATCTGCTACATATGGTGTCAGAAGTGGAATGCTAAGGTCCTGAGAGACGCAACTCTAAGGCATATATGACAACACCCATTGAGAAACTCCCACCAATAGGACTATTGGGTATAAAATCTTCCCTAGGCGCAAGTAAATACAGTCTCAGGTGAAAGAATGAACCCTACTCCTCTGAATACTAAACTACCTGACGATTAAGATACAGAAGCAGTAGAGAATAACCCTGAAATCACAGAGAACTCGGACGAGTGGTAGGAAGCCGGAAGCGAATATTCAGACACTTTATCTTCAGCTGACTGCAAGCTCACCATGAATAACCTTGAGACCCTCCTGGAACGCTAACCCACCGGACCTAAATGGATCAGTGACTACAGGAAGCATTGGAGCAAGTGAGAAAGAGTCCTCCTCCACATATGGTTCCTCATGGTATATTGCAACCATACCAAGATGGGGAGGATTTGGGCGTGTTCTACTTGTATTTTGAGAGTCTTGCTACCCAATTTGATAGGAACGAGGGATATTTAGCCCCTTTATTTAAAGGAGCCTTGCAAACCTCCTATCAGATTGCTAAACCATTGGGGTCTACCCCATTTCTGGAAATAAAGCAGACCTTGTTAGAGCGAGTGGAATAGACGGAAGGGTTTTATCATTTCAAATTCAGAGAAATCCATCTTCTGGCCCAAAACCCCATTACAATTAGCTGGATGGCACAGAACACGCGTACCCAATGGCTTGGAAAAAAAGGTCCTACCTGAGTTCTTTGAAATCTTTGCGCTAGAGCACTTTATTGCCCTCGCTTCATTTTTGCAAATGGGCATTTTACAGCAACATAAACCCTCAATTGAGACAGCTATGCAAGGTAGTCTAAGCACATTTAAAAGCAGCTAAATATCTGAAACAAATAGGGAAACTGATGGGGGTAAAAAGAGAGCTGAAATTCGGTCCAAAGTTTGTGTCACCAGACAAATTGTCAAAAGCGAAGAAACCCCCATTCCCCTGAGAAAATCTAAGTAAAGAGGAAACTCATAAAAGAAATCTTATAGTGCCCCTAACCAAATCTCACATGCCATCTCGAGAAGAAATACGTTGACTGAAAACCTCCTTCCATGGACCTCCTCTGTTTCTCATGTGGAGAAAAATAACAAATCACTAGGATTTGTCCCAAGGGTACACCAGAAGAGCCCAGGGAGATAGGATGGCTAAGTGCAGAGCCATAGGAAGACGGGAACGAAGAAAATGAGATAGAATCTGATAATTCCGAAATATACTACTGCATATTCCTCCCTTTTCAGACTCATGAAAAAATACAAATAAACAGGCTATGGGCTAATGCACTTATAAACTCAGGAAGTGGACAAACTGCAGTCATAGCCGATCACCTTTATGCAGAGGACATACAGGATAGTCAACCCTTTAATACAACGTGTGTACATGGGGATGTAAAGACTTATCCTAAAGTACCTTTGTCCCTGAGAGTTAGAAACCAACCAACGACTATGAAAACAGAAGTAGTTACTGGACACCCAAAGATGTAACCATAGGGATTGTCTTTACAACCTTTAGAGAACTACTACTACCTTTGAAGACACAAAGCCTGAAAACACTGTACTCTCCTTTACAATCTTGGGATCCCTCCATCAAACTCTGACACATACATATGGAACTTGAGAGAAGTCACATCTCCAGAACCAAAGAGAACAGAATCACTTGCTCGAACAGGAAGACAAGGTTACCTTTTGAAAGAAGGGGAAGCCACAAACTAAAGCATAAGAGGGAGGTGAGCCTGATCCGGAACACCCTGCCTAGGGGTTGAGATAAGTGGGAGCTCACCGGGAGTGTCTCTCCCCTCTGGGGACAAAGACTCCCAATCCCATGAGGAACTCCCTGGTGCCCTCTATTTGATGGCCTATATGGAAATATCAAACGCACCAAATCAGTATAAGTTCTATGACTGGAATGAAGATAAAGCGAACATATACTGTTACCAACGAGAAGATGAAACTGTCCCTTTAAATCTAAGTCCCCAATGGACTGTGCTGATTTTGTTGAAAAGGGATGACACACCGGAAGGAGGGCGAGAGAGAGCGGAAGGCAGAGACAGACAGGGGAAGCCCCCTCAGTGTATAATACCGGAAAGAGGCAGAGCGGACGTAGACCACGGAGCCCGTGCAGTTAAGGATGGCTACGAGCTAGAACAGGAAACGCTGGAAGCACAGCAGGTATGAGGAGCAGAAAGAACAATCAACACATTCCCCTCCGATAGCAATTTCAAGACACAGCCCTTGAACAGATATAGGCTGCATTCTGTGTTTCAAATCATCATCAGAAAACATTTTCTTCACAAAATATCATTTTTAATATATTAATCTTTTGTTAAGCACAGGTAATACAAAAATTATTAAAAAACATATACACATCACATAGTCATATACAAAGTAAAAAACACTACCACCTCACAGTATCGCAACTAGTATGCTGAAATATTCAACCAGCATACCACACTTATGGCCACTCAATAAATCTCATTTTCCATTGTGTGACAAAGCCCAACTTATATACGTTTCAGTCCTCTGTGTTCAATGTAACCGGACATTCATCAGGGGCAGAAGTAGTCCTGTGCTTTAGGTGGAATCTTCCTATTCATACACCAATTGCTATCTCTAAGGATAAAAAACACAAACAAACATATCACTAATACGAACATAATAGGTTAAATTTATACACCATAGCCAATCCCTCATCACCACAAGGGTATCAAATATACCGTAAATCATATACCTGAACCAAGGTACCAAGAATTACATGTCTTGTACCTAACAAGTCAGACACATTCTGACTCTTCACTACTAGTATAAGCAGAAAACACTATAGAGTACCATGAATAGTCTATTGATCAACCCTAATCCGATCTCCCCAATTAATACTGACAGGGCCAATACCCCAATCATAGGTAATTGCAACATGTCCAATAACGTGGGAGTCATATTAGAATTAAAGATTTTATAACAAAGTTACTCGGCAGAGTGCTTATGCAGCCCAATGGGTCTGCCTAACCCTGGAAGTTCTCACCTCCCACGGGCTATTCCAAGAGTCCTCCAATCTGCAGTCAATGCAGCGTCCTGAAGAAACGGACCTCTTTCCTCTATCTGGCAGGAATCCCACTAGTTCTAAAACAAATGAGAACCGAGTAAGCACCACATAATGGAAACAATGTCAGCGAAACACTCCCTGACACAAACCTCAATTTCTCAAACCAATATGTCCTGGCGCTCACCTATTACGGGAAAGTTGCACGTCCCGTCATACAATAAATGTAGAAAGCTGGAATCCAAATACGGCAACCAGCGGACAAAAACTCTGTCTTTACCGGCGTTAAGACGTTCAAACAAGACCATTGCAAGAAGAACATCCACAACGTCATGACGGCATCGCGCTGAATGGCGCGCGATGACGTCACACGTCGTGACATACACCCAAGCCAGGCAAAGTCAGGCAAAAAGTCAGGGCAAGGAAAACGAGGCTAACAAAGTGCAACCCATTAGAGATGGGCCAAAAAGGGACAGACTGCCCCACAGTATTACGCTGGAAACCTGGCGGGCCAATCGGACATTTTCTAACCGTCAGCATCCAGTACACAGTTCTATCTCTGATGTACAATCCGGGTAACCTGGAACACACAGAGAAGCAAAGAGGGGCAAACCTCATGGAGCGGGTATAAATATGAAAGAAGCAAAAACCAATACGCACAGCCATCGCATTATGGCAATTAACATTCTTCTTCACTCGTGAGCCTAGGAACAAATCAGGCTACCAACAGAAAGTGCAACAATCACATGTCCTTACTAAACCCGAGACGTTCTGATTTAATATTGTGCCACTCAATATTCTCGTTCAAACCTGTAATGTGACTATTACAGAGAAAAATTAACTTCTGCTCCAAATTAATTAATTTCCTGTTGATTTCGTCTTGGGAACTACCCCTAATCTTTTTGAGTATACACCATTGAAAATCAGAGAATGAATGTCCTTTCTCATCAAAATGTTTAACTAACGGAGCTTTATCGATATGGTTCTTTAGGCAACTCCTATGTTCAATCATACGAGTCTTGCACTTTCTGTTAGTTTTACCTATGTAAATTAAATCACATGGACATTTGATCATATAGATAACATTTTCCGTTTTACAGTTTGTGTGTTCTTTTAGAACCCATTCATAAGGTAGTCCCAAATTGACAGATGTCATCTTTTTGGTAAGTGGGCACATAACACATTCCCCGCAAGGATGATGACCCATTACTCGTGGCAAACCCCACAACGTACTTTGAGCAACCTCTTTGTCTCTCTCCTTTTGTACCTCATTTTTCATTACAAGATTTCGAATGTTGGTGCTCTTTTTAAAGGCTATCAACGGCAGTGGGCTGTTCATAGTTTTTTTCCAATTTTTGTGTATAATGTTCTTAACCTTATACGACATATTGCTAAAGGTGTTAACAAACACCAATGGGGTATCTTGTTTAGCAATGTCTTTGTTTTTCTTTTCCAGAGGGGTCGTAATACAGGAGCCAGGAAAGGATCAAGACGCCAACCTTTTTTAGGCAGAGGGAACAGTCGGCAGGAATGGCAGACAGACAGAATGCAGACACGCAGTTACCGGGGCTGGTAGTTAATTTGTCTAGTGTTATTTTGACTAAGGATGAAGAACGATGTCTCAATAAAGGCCTGAATTTTGTAATATGTAAACATCACAATCCTTTTGAATTTAGGCTAGAGTTTAGTGCTTTCATGCGTAAGATACATCTAAGAGAATTTTTTGATGATCAACCAGCCAGTCCACATATTAATTATAGTGGTCTAAGGAATCCCTCTACCTGGAGCCCACCTAACCATATTAATTCTCCTGAATCAGTGGTTTTTGAAAAGAAGGTTTTACAGGAATTAAAGAAACTTGAAACCAAGGGCATTCCTAAAAATTCTAATTTGAGTCAACAAGAAATTGCTATGCTACAGAGCCTAGGTAAAAATGAGAAGATTGTCATTCGCCAGGCTGATAAAGGAGGGGCTATAGTCCTCATGAATAAAAAGGACTATATTGAAGAATGTCAAGACTATTGGCAGATAACAGCAGCTATAGGAAAATTGATCAAGATCCTAGCCCGGACCTCATTAAAATGATAAAGGAGAAAGTTGACAAAGCTATTGATTTAAGACAGATTAGCAAACAGGAAGGGGAATATTTAACAAGAGAGACAGCGAGAATTCCCATCTTTTATATTCTACCTAAAATCCACAAGGACCTGGCGAGACCACCGGGTAGACCTATTGTATCCGGTGTTAATTCCATTTTGGAACCTTTATCGAAATTTGTAGATATCTATTTACGTCCTTTCGTAATGAAAATGAAGAGCTATGTCCAAGACACTAGAGACGCTATTGGGAAAATTGAAGGGCTGAATTTTGATCAATCCCAGGATATACTCATTTGTTTGGATATTCAATCTTTATATACAAACATTCCGCAACAAGCCACCTTAAAAGTGGTTGAGGAAACTTTGCTTCAGCGGGAAGATACTCACCCTGTCAGCAACGCCTTTATCTTATGGTGCACAGAAACAGCTTTGACAAACAACTTTTTCCAATTCTTGGGCCAATTCTACCTTCAGATAGAGGGCACAGCCATGGGTGCTGCCATGGCTCCGAATTTGGCTAATTTGTATGTAGATATGGTTGAACAAACAGTGATTTATTTGGACATCAATCCTTTTAAACAACAGATAACTCAATGGCTAAGATACATCGATGATGTTTTCATGTTATGGCATGGTTCATTGGACGAAGCCAACAATTTTTTGATGTGGTTAAACAATCAGAATAGATATCTGAAATTTACTGCTGTCATGAGTTCTATGGAGGTGAATTATTTAGATCTGACAAATTACCACCACAATAACCAACTTGGGGTTAAACCGTTCGTCAAGAGCACTGACAAAAATGCTTTATTACACTACAGAAGCCATCACGCCAAGCATGTCCGGGACAACTTGCCCTTTGGACAATTTTTGCGGTTCAAACGTAACAGCAGCACCAAACATGACTACGAAGTTGGGGCGAACATATTAATGAACAAACTGATCGACAGGGGTTACCCTAGAAAGGTCATTAGGTTATCTGCCAAACGAGCTTTCAATAACAACCGGGAAGCTCTTTTGGAAAAGAAAAACAAAGACATTGCTAAACAAGATACCCCATTGGTGTTTGTTAACACCTTTAGCAATATGTCGTATAAGGTTAAGAACATTATACACAAAAATTGGAAAAAAACTATGAACAGCCCACTGCCGTTGATAGCCTTTAAAAAGAGCACCAACATTCGAAATCTTGTAATGAAAAATGAGGTACAAAAGGAGAGAGACAAAGAGGTTGCTCAAAGTACGTTGTGGGGTTTGCCACGAGTAATGGGTCATCATCCTTGCGGGGAATGTGTTATGTGCCCACTTACCAAAAAGATGACATCTGTCAATTTGGGACTACCTTATGAATGGGTTCTAAAAGAATACACAAACTGTAAAACGGAAAATGTTATCTATATGATCAAATGTCCATGTGATTTAATTTACATAGGTAAAACTAACAGAAAGTGCAAGACTCGTATGATTGAACATAGGAGTTGCCTAAAGAACCATATCGATAAAGCTCCGTTAGTTAAACATTTTGATGAGAAAGGACATTCATTCTCTGATTTTCAATGGTGTATACTCAAAAAGATTAGGGGTAGTTCCCAAGACGAAATCAACAGGAAATTAATTAATTTGGAGCAGAAGTTAATTTTTCTCTGTAATAGTCACATTACAGGTTTGAACGAGAATATTGAGTGGCACAATATTAAATCAGAACGTCTCGGGTTTAGTAAGGACATGTGATTGTTGCACTTTCTGTTGGTAGCCTGATTTGTTCCTAGGCTCACGAGTGAAGAAGAATGTTAATTGCCATAATGCGATGGCTGTGCGTATTGGTTTTTGCTTCTTTCATATTTATACCCGCTCCATGAGGTTTGCCCCTCTTTGCTTCTCTGTGTGTTCCAAGTTACCCGGATTGTACATCAGAGATAGAACTGTGTACTGGATGCTGACGGTTAGAAAATGTCTGATTGGCCCGCCAGGTTTCCAGCGTAATACTGTGGGGCAGTCTGTCCCTTTTTGGCCCATCTCTAATGGGTTGCACTTTGTTAGCCTCGTTTTCCTTGCCCTGACTTTTTGCCTGACTTTGCCTGGCTTGGGCGTATGTCACGACGTGTGACGTCATCGCGCGCCATTCAGCGCGATGCCGTCATGACGTTGTGGATGTTCTTCTTGCAATGGTCTTGTTTGAACGTCTTAACGCCGGTAAAGACAGAGTTTTTGTCCGCTGGTTGCCGTATTTGGATTCCAGCTTTCTACATTTATTGTATGACGGGACGTGCAACTTTCCCGTAATAGGTGAGCGCCAGGACATATTGGTTTGAGAAATTGAGGTTTGTGTCAGGGAGTGTTTCGCTGACATTGTTTCCATTATGTGGTGCTTACTCGGTTCTCATTTGTTTTAGAACTAGTGGGATTCCTGCCAGATAGAGGAAAGAGGTCCGTTTCTTCAGGACGCTGCATTGACTGCAGATTGGAGGACTCTTGGAATAGCCCGTGGGAGGTGAGAACTTCCAGGGTTAGGCAGACCCATTGGGCTGCATAAGCACTCTGCCGAGTAACTTTGTTATAAAATCTTTAATTCTAATATGACTCCCACGTTATTGGACATGTTGCAATTACCTATGATTGGGGTATTGGCCCTGTCAGTATTAATTGGGGAGATCGGATTAGGGTTGATCAATAGACTATTCATGGTACTCTATAGTGTTTTCTGCTTATACTAGTAGTGAAGAGTCAGAATGTGTCTGACTTGTTAGGTACAAGACATGTAATTCTTGGTACCTTGGTTCAGGTATATGATTTACGGTATATTTGATACCCTTGTGGTGATGAGGGATTGGCTATGGTGTATAAATTTAACCTATTATGCTCGTATTAGTGATATGTTTGTTTGTGTTTTTTATCCTTAGAGATAGCAATTGGTGTATGAATAGGAAGATTCCACCTAAAGCACAGGACTACTTCTGCCCCTGATGAATGTCCGGTTACATTGGACACAGAGGACTGAAACTTATATAAGTTGGGCTTTGTCACACAATGGAAAATGAGATTTATTGAGTTGCCATAAGTGTGGTATGCTGGTTGAATATTTCAGCATACTAGTTGCGATACTGTGAGGTGGTAGTGTTTTTTACTTTGTATATGACTATGTGATGTGTATATGTTTTTTAATAATTTTTGTATTACCTGTGCTTAACAAAAGATTAATATATTAAAAATGATATTTTGTGAAGAAAATGTTTTCTGATGATGATTTGAAACACAGAATGCAGCCTATATCTGTTCAAGGGCTGTGTCTTGAAATTGCTATCGGAGGGGAATGTGTTGATTGTTCCTTCCTTTTGTAGAAATATATATCTTATATCCTCACGTAGTAGGAGGGAATATCACCAAAGTGTGGGGTTTCCCCTGTAGAATAATTCCTGCCATGAGGAGCAGAAAGCCAGGAAGGCTGGAGTGGAGAGCTCGGTGGTAGCGTGACCACAGAGGAATTGTGGTGGGCAG
This sequence comes from Ambystoma mexicanum, assembly GCF_040938575.1. Taxonomy (NCBI): domain Eukaryota; kingdom Metazoa; phylum Chordata; class Amphibia; order Caudata; family Ambystomatidae; genus Ambystoma; species Ambystoma mexicanum. The sequence continues at coordinate 133,187,886 of NC_090933.1, read as the reverse complement.
GCTGCCCTCTCAACGCTGCCGACACCATCAGATGGAGGACTCAACTACTGAATTGTGCCCGTAGTTGTATCGAAAAGCTGAGCAGGAGACAAAAGTGTACAAATCGGACGTCGCAGAAAGCGATCCAAGAAGAATCCATAAGGAAGGAGCAGAGTCCTACTCCCTGCAGGCAACAGAGACGTTCCCCTACAACACAAAAGGTAATGGGGAGAACAGGAATTATGGGAAGCCGAAAGAGAATAGTTAAACCTCTGAAAAACTTGTCCCAGTATCCCTGACGAAAGAGTGGAAAGCAAGCTAATAACTTTAGACTGTGTTAATGTGATAAAAAGAAGCACAGAAATCAATCACAGAGTGAGAGGAGTATTACTACCATAGGAAAAGGGGAAAATCACCCCGCATCAGCCAAGAAACAGATATTGGAACATAATAGAGAGAGATACTTGTGTAGTAAAGCCCTAAGTGGTCCCTAGGATACATTTTATACAAGAACATTAAGAGCCTTCTACAATGGAGAGAAGGAGACCTACAATCGCAAGAAAAAGCCCTATACAAATGGAGAGCAAGATTACCAATTACCTAAGGGAATACAGAGGATAACAAGAAACTATTTACTGATTTTATATTGACCAGAATTTTAACATAAGAGAACCACAGTGCAACTGTACAGCCAACAATAGAAGGGAGTTATTCTCATGACCATAGTTAATAATAACAGTGGTATGGTCAGTTAGGTTAGTTTCGGAGCACGGACTGATTCATTTGGACATTGATTCATGGCTGACGAATGCCTTAGTTAGTAATCTAGGTAGGGAACACCCCAGGGGAAGATGGGCCTCCTTTTTTCGTTAATAAGAACCTATGGTCAAAATGTCCTCAAAGTGTCTGTGTTCTCCTTCCAATCTGCCACAGTTGTGATGTAGGAACTATGACCTCATATTCAAGCATGCAGTGGTGCTGTAAATATTCCTTTTCTCAATATGTACTTTGAACGTTGACCTAAAGGTCCAGCAAGAAGCGGTGATCTTTATGTGCATTTTCTCAATGCATTTTGGGAAGTCTGCCCTTATGTTTGAGCAAACAGCAGCTTTCCTAATGTTCACTTCCTTAATGCGCTCTAGGAACTCTTACCTCAATTTACTTCAGAGAGCATTTCTCCTTGCAGTGTTTATTGGTTCTCTGTTTTGGCCACAGGTGCTTTCCCTCTGTTTGTGCCCCCAGTTCCTTCCTCTTGTCTGTCCATGATCGTTTGCTACAGTCTCAGTTCCATCTTTCTCCCTTTCTCCGTCTCCCCTCTTTTGCACACGTCCTCAGGATTCCCTCTGGTAGCTATACTGTATATGGCATTACTCCTCTGCCTCTTCTCCACTTGTCCAAGGCTCTTAGTTTCTGGCTCAGGTTATCCTCTTGTGTGCACTGCTGCTGAGCTGTTCTCTCTTACGTCTCCCGAACCTCATTAGCTTAGTCTGTCTGCATTGCATCTCGATGGTCTTGTTGCAAAGACCTGCAACTTCATGCTCTGTACAATGTCATGAAGCAGATTTTACAACACTGGTAGCGTCCTCATACATTGTAAGACTGCTAAGCACTTACACTTTCTGTCATGGTCAAGCTCTTAGTATACACCATGCCTCTTGATGGACCTGCACAAGCCCCTCTGTCTTCAAGTGCACAAGAGGAGCAGAGGCACAGGTACGAACACCCCTGAAACACAGTTATCAAAATATTGGGTTCAGCTGCTGCACATTCCTGATGCTAATTGCTACATCTGCCATACTATTCCTCTTTTGCTATTCGGGCCTGCCTCTGCACATTTTTGCACTGTCCCCCTGTCTGGCACATGCTTTTCCACAGCTTACTCTCCACTGCTATTGGTCACTGCACTCCTCTCTGCAGCTCCCATCCCTCTGCCAGCCTCGTCCAGCTTTCATGCTTCCCTGTCCTAGGCACAAACTCTTTAGCTGTTTCATAGCTTACTCCCTGCTGCCTCAGATTGCCACAGACTTTTACTGAACCCTTGTGGTGTGTGGGTCTGTGTGTGTGTGTGTGTCTGCGTGCCAGGCAGCGCACATTTCCTCCAGCCCCCCAGCATGTGATACTCTTTACATGAAATCATTCCACCAAATGGTCAGTTCTCCTTACATAGGTTTCATATATAGCTACTTATTGTTTGCTCAGTTTCCAAAACATCACTCAGAATATCTGTAGAAATGATAATAGGGTTGCTTATGGGGTATTTTTTTTGTAATTAATTTTTATTGACATTTTACAAGAGATAGAGATCAAACACAACAAGGAAGCCAATCAATTTCAAGCGTATGGGGTATTTTTATGAAAACTGTTGCACAATTTGTTGAGTTGTCATTTATTTGATGCTTGTTTGTATATATTGTGATGTGTCCAGAGATGTCGTCACTTCTCCACAAGGGGGAACCCTTTCCCATGAGGCCATGGAGGTTAGGCCGCTATCCGATGATACCCCTGCGGATGGTATTCAGCGGGAGGATCTCATGAGGAGAGACTTCCCCTCTGGGGACCAGGGACAACATATCGGGAGAAAGCGGTATGCCAACCCACCACCCACACCATGCACACCTACCGATGCCATAAAACCCAACTCCATATCCCATACTTCCATGTATGTCCGTAAATCTGAAAACGTAATAACTACTGAGACGTGGAAGAGCAGGGCCTACCTTAGGGAGACCTACTTGACAAGTACTGGAGTGAGGAGGAGGTGCAAAACAAGGAAGTGAAGTGTAATGGTGAGAACTTGAGTGAACAATCTAGTCTTTGCTGTCTGCTTGCGATAAAAACAAAAGAAGGACGTATCATGTTATCAAGCCCTGCTGGAAGAACCGCAAGCGTATGAGTTGCCTGGCATGGAGAACAGAAGAAGCTGTTGGCCGAGACATTAACACAGGCAAAAGCATACATACCTGGTCCCACGTGGACAGACCAACTGGAAAGAGGGCAAAGCAGAGATCCAGGCGTGCAATGCAACGGGACTATGCGTTCGAATGAAAATGCGCCTTTTGCGAGCAGCCAAATGCTGTGGAGCCACCACAACACGACGAACAGGAGAAGCCACAAGAAACGCAAACAGAAAGCAGAAAAGCCTGAGACCGAGCGCAGTACACCAGCAGGGACCCTGAAGGTACATGGGTTGCCGGAAAAGCAGAGTTGTGGGAGACTCAACACACAGAGCAGGGGTGAGGAGGAAGCCTCTGTGGGGGAAGAAAACATTGAGAATGTCAAAAGCAGAACGAGAATAAATCTGGTCTGGGAACCGCACTCACATAAGAAGATCTCTACAAGTCCTCTTCTTTGTGGCAGTACATGGCAGTAGAATGAACCAGGTCTGCCAAATCAAATGTGATTAATCCAACAGAGTCATCATGATTCCCTGCCAGTGACCTCCTCCCATGTGGCCAGGGGACAGCAGCCGCTACCTGATCCTGACCCTAGGGGCGGTTACATGAGGAAGGATCATATGGTAGGAGACAACTTCCGGGGAGATGTTTTGATTTCATTGGACAAGAAGCGGTATTCCCCCCGCCCCCCTTTCCCATGAGTAAGATCCTCTAATACCTGAGTTTTTAATGGCCTATTGTCGTTCTGGTCAGGCCACAACCTGCGCAGAAGACTGCTGGGACAGGAGGAGAAACACCATGTACGAGCAAGAAGGGCCGTGGAGGCGCTGGGAGTTGTGTAGGAGCTCCTGGATGTTGGGCCACTTGATGAGATGGCGTGTGACTGCAGATCTACACAGGACTCTGGAAGAATGTCTGCACGCTCCAAAGTGGCAAGCGGGTGAAGGATCTACACCGCAGAGACATGAGCAGAGTCAGAGACGCTGAAAGGAATTGGTGAGTCTCCCCAAAACAGCTGGAGACCCTGGGGCGTTCCGATAAGCGCACCAACAAATGTTTGAATGGTATGAAATTGCTGATACAGAAAATACCCAAAGTATGTTTGAATGCAATTAAGGCAAGGTACAAATTTAACAGCCAATAAGAATAATGTTTGAATGCAGATACAGCAAAGTACAAAGACAAAGGCAAAGCCCAGTCAAGTACAGATGCCTGGGATGCCAGTGTGGGGGAGAGGTTTGAACAAATGTTACCATAGACATATACCAAGCACCTCATGGAATATGCTATGTGGTATAGCTAAAGAACTGTGAAATGCATAAGAGAAGTCCTGGCAGGCGAGTACACCAGGTAGCTGAAATTTTGTATAAAGATTCCTGGTAGGAGAGTATAACAGGCAATCTGCAAAGTTACAAGAGATACTACAGAAAGACTGTTACATAACCTATCGTTTAAACAAGAACTTTGTGAGTCCAGTGAAGACACAAGCGAACTGTTAACTAAAGAGACATTTTTGCCATCATATTTAAAAATACAGGGGAATGGAACCACCCTCTGGATACAAGCGCCTTTTACCTTGGAGAACATTTTTGTTGTAGTCATTTAATTTCGTTGTAGTCATTTCGTTTTCCCTCACTCTCTGGCCGGCCTCCCTTGGCCCTCCTCCTACCCCTACCTGCGAGGCTAAGAACCTTGGCGTCATCTTTGACTCCACACTTTCCTTCTCGGCCCATATCTCTGATGTCTCTAAAAAGTCAAACTTCCAACTGCACCTCCTCAGAGGTATTCTGCCTTTCCTCTTCTTCCCCCTGAAGCTCATGGTATCCCAAGCTCTAGTTCTCTATAGCTTGGACTATTGTAACAGCCTCTTTCTAAATCTACCTGCCTCTACTCTCCGCCCTCTACAACTTATCCAGAACAGGACTGCGAGACTTGTCCTTGGCCTCAAGCCCTGGGATCGTATCTCTCCAGCTTTGAAATCTCTCCATTGGCTCCCAGTGGATGCAAGGATTAAATTCAAAACCCTCTGCATTGTCCACAAGGCTTTCCGGGGCCTGGGTCCAAAATACCTTCAGCTATCCCTCCGCAAATACCTCCCCTCTCGAGCTCTTCGCTCCTCTACCTCTAACTCCCTCAGGGTCCGTCGTTTTTCAAAGAAACGAGCTGGGGGTAGATCTCTTTCTTCGGCTGGGGCCTCCCTCTGGAACAGCCTCCCTGCCACTCTAAAACTTGAGGAAAACCATCTCCGGTTCCGGAAGCACCTCCAAAACCTTCCTCTTTGCTTCTGCCTTCGCTTCCCTTCTCCCCTGCTGATCTGCTCTCTTGGCACTGTGCACCTGGCCACCCTCTGTCCCCTTGGCCCCCAGGTACCTGCTCACCCTGCCACCTTCCTGCACTGCCTCCTGGCCACCCCTTGCACTGGGGACTGTATCTGTACCCATACAGCCCCTCCACCATTTTTCTTCTTTTCTGCACTTATTCAGACTTACCCAGTCTGCTGCCTTAAACACAGCACTTGCCACTTGCTGGCTGCACTACCACAGTTTGCCTCAATTTTCTATTATTTTATTTATCTGCGCTCCTCGGCTTCTTCACTTTCCACTCTCCTCCTTCCATGCACCTTTTCCCTTTCCCATGCACTTGCGCGTTCTCAATATCACTGGGCCTAGTAAGATCGTTTTTATGTTGTGCTGTGTTCTCCCTTGTTCCCCTCCCTTGCCTAGTCACGCTCTGAAACACTTGTGTACGAGCGCGATACAAATAAAATATCATATCATTCTTATATTTTTTATTTTGAATACTTTTGCTAAGATCAAGTTAGACATTTCCTTGCACCCTTTGTTGTTTTCGTTTGTAGTATGAGGGTCAGCATAGGACGTTTTGGACACAAGAACGGCTTTTCAGTTACTGACATCCTGACACAGACAGATCCTTAGTGTTTGGTTTTTAGGCAGGGAAGATCCTCTTTAGAATAGGGCCAGAGAGGTATTTTCCCAATCCATTTTTATTTAATAAATGTCTTTAACTAAAAACATGACAACTTTTTGTCCAGCTTTTATTTCTGACCCCTCACCCAAAGCAGTAGAGAAACACGGGTGTGGGACCTGCACCTCCAAGAAAAAAGTAGTACATCCATCTTCTTCGTGGCTGTACTTTGCAGTAGAGTGAACCAAGTCTTCCCCAGTGTTGAAAAAGCAAACCTGCGATGAGTTGATGGGCGACTCGTCTTGTCAGAAGAAAGCTAAAAAACAATCTCAATCTAGAAGTGTATCTGACCACTCGTCGTCTTCACGACATATGAGGAAAAGGCATTGCACGTCGCCATCCTCGAGTTCCTCCCCTGATTGGGTTACTTGCCCGACAAAATTGGCCTCACCGGCCGAATGGGAGAGAATCAGACTAAAAATACTTCAGGTCTTTGAGAATGCAGCCTCGACCCCCTCAAATAACAAGTGTGAGAGTCATGCCCCTGTCAAGGGAAAACCTGACAAAGAAAGGGCAAAGGACAAACCCTGTGCGCCCTCGAGCTTGGGAGTCCTGGAGAAAACTCCTCGAGAACCTTCAAAGGTTCGATCGAGTTGAAAAGATACTCCCTCAAAAGAAAAAAACCTCAACGTCATCAATGCTGAAAGCAGCAACACCCTTGTTGGAAAAGAATCTTCGACACCACACTTATCGAAGACTTCGACACCGTCATCGACGCTTGTGACAAAATCATCTAAGGAGGTTGAAAAATCTAGGAATTCTTTTCTTCCACTACCAAAATAGGTCTTTTTTAACTCACTTTCTTGTGTATATGAGGAGCATGAGCCTTCATCTGATGGGTTGCAGTATGGGACACAAGGTGTTCCAGAGGCTCTGATATCGGATGAGTCTAGGATGAAAGATTTATATTAGACTCTGCAGACTGCAAGTGGGATAGACACTTCTCCCGAAATTTAATTTGGAAGACCAGATCCCTCAGACAATGCTGATGGGTCATATAAACAATTATAGTCTAGAGTAATTGAATATCTAGGATGGAGTAGAGCTCCACATTTTGAGCAGGGTGATCTAACAGATATTTTAGATAAGGGAACCCCAGGAGGGCCCTATTCTTCCCTTCCATGTAGCCTTACAAAGGCGGGTCAATGCCAAGTGGAACACCCCAGAATTAATTCCAGAGTTAAATAAACAATTGACAAGCAAATATAGGACTTCAAGCAGTGACCCTTTTTATCTAAGCAAGCATCCCACTTCAGAAAGTCTGGTGGTACAGGCCACCACATGGACATCAAAACACACTGCATACCCGACGATTTCCCCAGACAGGGATGACAAACGCTATGATGCCATGGCAAAGAAAGTCTTCTCTGCTGGGACTATGGCCCTTAAGTCGGGAAATGCTACATGTCCACTGGCTACGTTTATGTTTACCCTATTGGAATGCATATCAATGGCGGCTGAAAATATCTTTGAAGGGGAAGAAAGAGACTTAAAAAAAATATTGTTAAAGTGTTAGGCAGAATCCTCTACAGTACCCTTACGGAACACTACAGGTGATTAAGTCTACAAGTGGCAGTGCAATTTCACCTTTGGTACAAGCCTGTACTACACAGTTATCGTGGTAGCAGTAGCGGAGCAGGCAGACTTATCTCAAGAGCAAATGAGCAGTAATAAGGATTACACAAAGGACTACAATTACTGTGACTCAAGCAAACACTGACTCAAGGTTTCTGGTTAAAAAATATAAGTACATTTATTTTTAAACCATCTGTTCACAAAACACTTCACTTCTATTAAATAAAACCACACTCTAAATATACTACACACAACCAATTCCTTTGGTTTAGGACAATTCAAGGTAAGTTCATTAGGATTTGACAGACCGGTGTTGTGAAACAAAAGATGTTACCCGGGGTTTAAGCAGCGCTCACTTTTTGACAGTAATGACAGTTCGGTCTTGCGAAAGAAAAGCGTACCCGCGAGAGAATTGTAACCGTAGTCAAACACACTTAGCACATTGAATAAAAACCAAGGCAAAGGGGATAGAAATCATAGGCAATACTTTTGTCAAGGCACTAGTATCAGAGGACGTGTTATAAAATACAGATTAAGTCAATAGGCTTGCGCCAGTGTCAAATGGAGCAGGGATCGGTTGCCCAGGATCACACGATAGAACAGTTTGAGATCAACGCTGCCAGGAGTACTTAGATATTGTCAAAGGGAGGCAAAAGTTATAAGAGGGAAGGAAGAAAGGACAAGCCTTCGGTAAGGAAAAGGGTTCACCCCGATTCCTCAAGGTTGGACGTAGAGAACGACCAAAGGTGCACAGTACCTCATTCGAATGAAGAAAGCTGGTGCCACGGCAGTTGTTCCTGGTAGTTCCTGCAGTTTTGCCAACAAAATGGCCGCCGAGCTATCCTGGGGCTCGGGTAATGGCTGCGACAGACGTGATGGCCGCTCCACTGGGCCCTCTTCGTCGCCATCGTCGCTGTCTTCGATCACGTCAGCAGGGACCACCCTGTGGGATCGAACCTTCTCGAACCTCTCGTTGAGGCTTATGAACCTCTCGTTGCGGCCCTTCTCGGTTTCCACCAGCTCCTCCTCAGAGGCTGATTCCGAGTCTGTAATGGCCACCGCCCCACCCCCCCCTTTTTCCGCCGGGGACTTCACAGGGGTCTTAATGATGGGCTGGAAAGAGGATTCCCTCCGCGGTGGCAGGGATATTCTGGGCCCAGAGGCCGCTTCCACTGTCGTAGTCTCAGCCGGCTTCGCCAGGGTCGCAGCGACCACTTCGATAAAGGCCTTTGCCCGCTGGATCAAAGCCCTCACCACCTTAGGTGCGTCCTGGGCCTTCGCCTTGGGGGGAGGTTCAGCGCCTTGCCCCCCTTCGAGATCGACTGGGTCCGCTCCAGCGGCTTACCCGGGTTCTCGGACTTCCTCTTCCCCGAACCAGAGCGCTGGCTCGTGGTCGAACATGCCGGGGAAGTAGCGCCCTGCCTGGCAGCCAAAGAGCCCGACCTTTCTGCGCTCCTGGTGCCCGCGGACTCGCGGTGCTTGGCCTTCTGTTGGGCCCCCTTCGCCGGGGCGCCCTCACAGGACTTAGAAGCCCGCTCAGACTTTTTCTTCGCCTTTTCACCTGCTGTGCCCTTCTCTAGCCAGGCGGCGAGGCGGGAACAACGATCTTGTGTGGTCCGTTCCGAAAGGTTCTTGCAGAACGCACAGTCCTTCTCCACGTGCGTCTTGTCCTCATGAAGGCAGTAGAGACATCGCAAATGCCCGTCCTCCTTGAAAACGTTTTGCAATCCGCATCCAGGGCAGCACCTGAACAGCTTGGATCCGGGCGTCGAGCTTCCCTTGTCCTGGGCCATGTCCGTTGAGGTAGGCCGCAGATCTTCCGGAATACTCCAAGAAGTATAAACTCGACGAAAACTTCACCCTTGAGGGGCGTAGAAGAATTCCGAAACGGGTCCCCGTTGTCGGAAGTAGAAACGGTAGGGCTTGAGGCTCGATTAAACTGAAAAAAAGAGAAAATCTCCTGAAAAAGCGCAAAAACGCAGCAAAAAACTCGAGAGCTAAAGCACGAGGACTCCCAACACTAGAGCGTGCGGTAAAAATCTGAGGATGGCTGCCAGAGGCGGGGCTTAGGGAGAGGGCAGTCATTGGCTGGGGGCAGTATGACCCAGAGATCAGTGATTGGTTACTACTAAGAAAGACAGATCAGTCACGAAACTGATACTGATTTTTTTCTTTACCGAGGATTCCCGGCCAGATGACGGGGAATATTCATGAGCATGTGAATCCATGCCAGACCCATGCTGGAGAACAACAGTTACAGGTAAGTAACTTGTTCCTTATGCGAAAATCCCCCATAAACGCAGCTTGGCTCTCAATCACACAGCAGGGGGGTTGTCTAGCCCGGACAACCACTCCAGCCAATGGACACAAAGTACGACTTGGGTCTCCAAAGAGACCCTGTGCAGGGGGTTATTAAACCCCTACCTCACATTCAGCCCACCTAGACACCCAGACGCCAAAGGAGGGCTTCTTCGTAGAAGCCCTCCAAAGGTCGGCGAACAAAGAAGGCAAACCTGGTTTGCCGCGCAAAGTAAAACACAAAAAGGATTTTAACAAAAAGAAATGGCGATTAAACCCAACCGGAGCCAAAAGAAAAAGTATTTGGTCAAGCGGGTTTATGTTCGAGGCTAATACAATAGCCTAAAACAGTACCACGTTTATATAGTATAATCGCGGTACAAAAGTTAGGGTAGATAGCACTGCCACCAGCCAAGTCTAAATGTTAAGAGAGCAAACCAAAGCTCCAAGAGTCATAGACAAAAAGGGGTAGGAATTAACCCTTTCCAATACTCCATGTAAGATGGGGTGTACTGGGTCTGTAGTTTAAAGTGACTATATAAAGTTAATGGCAACTTTACATGTTTCTGGGGCACAGTAGTCAGCCCCAGAAAAATTGTGTCAGTGGGAAGTCTCAAAGACAACCCTGTGTCACTGCACTGAAGGTGCTGTGTAACACACACAAGATGTTGGGCTCATGGAGTGGTGTGGCTCCAGAGCCCAAGATCACACAAAAAGTAGAAATACACATGGCAAAACGCATGTAAGAGTGGGAAAAAGGTTCACACTCTTACCAGGTGGAAAAAATAAACCCCTGCATTCCAGCAAAGCTGCTTAGGGACTCACTAGGTGAGGGAAATTAGCCATAAAGGAGAATTCTCCCTAACAGTCTTCTCTGCTGGGAGTATGGCCCTTAAGTCGGGAAATGCTACATGTCCACTGGCTATGTTTATGTTTACCCAATGGGAATGCATATCAATGGCGGCTGAACATATCCCTGAAGGGGAAGAAAGAGACTTAAAAAAATATTGTTAACGGATGGGGAGGACGCCATGTGCGAGTCCCTTCAGACTGGTCTGGACGCTGGGGACAGTATCAGCATAGCAATGGCTTCTAGCACTGTAAGGCGCAGATTTGCATGGTTAAAGTCTGGGTTTACTCAGATTTACAATCAAGACTTCTTAACATGCCCTTTACGGCACACATTTATTTGGCAGCAAGGCTGACAAGAGCCTGGAGAAGCTGAAGACCTCCAAAGAGGCAGCCAAATCCCTTGGTGCTGCAATCAGACAACCGCAAACTCGCCCCAGTGTAACAACTTAGAGGGTCGGGTCCTTTTGCTTTTACTCCTCAGCTGGAAGAGCGAGGAGACTGGCGAGTCAAAGAGGTCAGAGAAGATTCCCCCGTAGTGGACAGGCAGAGGCGCTAAAACCGTCCAGACAAAGGCTGCTTTACCCTCAGCCGATGCATCAGCCGCATCAAAGCTTCTCTGTGGCCTTAACCCACAAGACCCTGTGGGAGACAGACTCTTACAGCATCTGCAAGAATGGCAGGGGATTACTTCAGATGCGTGAGCACTGGAAACAGTAGCCCAGGGTTAGTGCCTTCCCTGTCAGAAAAGGCCTCAGGATCATCAACCGGGGAGCAACTCTTTCAAAATTCCAGATCTGCTCCTTGTTATGGAAATATTTGCACCGCTGGAGAAAGGTGCTATAGAAACAGTTCCTGTAGTGGAGAGGAACAAGGGTTGCTACTCCCCTTACTTCCTAATCTCCAAAAAGGATGGAGGCTTGAGGCCCATCTTGGACTTAAACAAGTTCCTCAGGAAGTACAAGTGGAAGATGGTTCACCTTTCACAAATCCTCCAGGCCCTCCAGCTCCAGGATTGGATGGTGTCATTGGACGTTCAGATCACCAAATTCCAGATTTCCCAGCGTCTTCCTGCCTTGGACTTTCTATGGTTGCTCGGCATCTTGCATTTTTCTGGTGCCAGAGGCTCGCATGAGAATGAGATCTCTTCAATGTGCGCTCAGGACTCAATGGTCCCAATTCTATGGCAGGATGTCAGACCTTCTTCAGGTTCCGAGCAGTCTCTCACAGGATTTATTTATTTATTTAATTTGTATAGCACGCATATAACCCGGGGGCATTGAGGCTCTGTTACAGGAACAAATCTTGTAATCGTGCTTTTGTCATTAAATACCAAAGGTAACACAGGTACGTATTATTCCATTTACAAAATCATACAGTATAGTAGTGTGAAGGGTTAATTTTATGGCAGGTAAGAGTAGGGACCAGGGGGAGTTTAGGAGAAGAGCTGAGTTTTGAGTGCTTTGCAGGTGACCCAATAGGATTTTTCTGCACTCAGGGTGGGGCGGGGAGGGCAGTTCCAGAGTTTAGCAGCAAGGTAGGAAAAACTTGAGCCACCGGCTTTGCATCTCTTTACTTTGGGCAAGATTAGCCGATCGGTCTAGGGGGTCCTGGTGGGTCTTGAGGCGTGAGCTTTGGTGATCCTTTGGGTGAGATAAGGGGGGTCTGTTTTGGAGATGCACCTATGGAGTAATCGATCCTGGGTCCAATGATTGCAAGGCCAATGGTTAGGCAGTTGTTTTTGGAGAGGAAGGGTCGGGCTGCATTTAGGACCTTGGTGGCCTCGGCTGCTGAGGAGGCAATGGTGCTCACTTGTCTGGACATGGTGAGTGAAGCGTCAAAGTAAACCCCTAGAGTGTTTACTGTGGTTGAGACGGCAATTGAGCAATCGTCAATCTGGAAAGCAGTGTATTGGTTGTTGAGACTCTTTAGGGCATTCAGTGGGACCGACAATTAAAATTTCATTTTTGGCGCTGTTAAGGCATAGATGATTCTTGCCATCCAGGCCTGTATTGTGGAATAGATATTGTTGAGGGTGTAAGAGTCATTTGCGTAGTTGCCTGAGAGTGGGATCAGGTTTTGGGTGCTGTTGGCATAGTTGGTGTAGGCTATGCTGAGCGAGTCCAGAATGTTTAATAGGGGCCTGGTATAGATGTCGTATAGGGTTGGGGAGATACATGACCATCGCGGTAGCCCACAAGGGATGGGAGAAGGTGAGGCATTAGCGGTCTCCGAGAGAGACCCTCATGTCTCTTCCTTCAAGGAAGGATGCAATCCAGGCAGTGGCAAATGGGGAGAAATTGGCATAGATGGTAAAGTGGTGGCAAAGGATTTGGTGGTTGACCAGGTTGAACACTGCAGATACGTCTAGGAAGAGGAGCAGGGCAGAGTATCCCTCATCCCTGATCTCGTCTAGCTGTTTTTTTTAGATCGAGAAGGGCAGATTCAGTGCCGTGCCCGGGTCAGAAACCCGATTGCTGCATCCTTAGGATTTGGTTGTCCTCCAGGAACTGCTGGACTTGCAAGTAAGCTGCCTGATCCTGTATTTTTAGTAAGAAGGGCACAGTGGTGATTGGCCTGCAGTTGGAGGGAATAGCTGGGACTAAGGATGTTTTTTTATGAGAAGGAGGACCCACGCTTCTTTGAGGCTGGCTGGAACAGTTGTTTTGGCGAAGGAGGTGTTATGAAGGATGTGAGGAACACAATCTTTGATGAGGAATGCCGGGCATATATCGCCTTTGCATTTTGACGGTTTCAGCCTTTTAATAAATGTTATGACTTCTGCTTCTGAAAGGTCTCTGAAGAAGAACTGGGGGTGTGCGAGGCTGGAGCTTGTGGTTTTGGAGTCTTGGAGTCTTGGTTGAATTTTCCTTGTAGTAGGAGGATTTTCTTATTCAGGGCATCAATTTTGCCTAATAGAGCTGTTTGGATGTCTGAGGACCAAGTTTCATCTTTGATGGGGGTTGAGGGGGGTAAGGCCGGAGATTGAAAATGGTAAAAATATCTTTAGTGTCAGAACTGGCATTTCTGATTCTTTGTGGTGTACCTGCAAGGACAACATTCTGAAGAGAGAACCTTTTTATCAACCATGGCCGGAGATTACATTAGTTACGAACGCCTCACTCTCGGGGTGGGGAGCCCACGCCAACGATCTGACAGTCAGCGGTCGTTGGTCTCAAACTACACATCAACCTTTTGGAGCTCAGGGCAATCGGTCTAGCGCTGAAGGCCTTTCTGCCCTCTGTACAGGGAAAGAATGTCTGGATAATGATGGAGAACACAGTAGCCTTGTACTAACTCAACAAGAGAGGAGACATAGGGTCACTAGCACTGTGCAGAGAGGCAATGCAGCTCTGATTCTGGGCAATTGAAGGAGGAGTCTCCCTATCGGCAGTTCACCTAGCCAGAGTGGAGAGCACAGCAGCGGACGCTCTCAGCAGGCACAGTGAGTCTCCCACAAGTAGGAACTAGCTCAGGAAGTCCTTCAAAAGATCTTCACCCTTTGGGGAACCCCTAAAGTGGATCTGTTTTTTACCGGTGTCAATCGGAAGTGCAAGCTGTACTGCTGCGGGGAGTTTCCCTCAAGAGGAGCTCTAAGCAATGCGTTTGTAGTGGACTGGGAGTTGCCACTCCTGTATGCGTTTCCTCCAGTCCCTGTCAAACCTCACGTGACCCGGAGGTTGACAAAGTTCAGGAAATCCATGATCCCGAATTGCTCCGTATTGGGCCACAAGGACGTGGTACCCGGACCTACTGACATGTCCATCTGCCCCCCAATACGTCTTCCACAAAGAGAGGACCTTCTGTCGTGATAGGAGGGTCGGGCTCTCCATCCAGAGGTCAAGACACTCAACCTTCACGCATGGTTTCGGAGAGGTTGAGTTATAAGGATTGGGACCTCCCGGAAGATATAATGGAGATTTTGGTTTAGCCAGAAGGACCAGCAACAAAATCCTTGTACTGCTGCTGTTGGAACAAGTTCTGCAGCTGATGCAGAGACTAGAATGTGGAACCTTTTACATGCAGCACACCTATGGTTTTATCTTTATTGTTACTCCTGGTTAATCTGGGGGTCCAGGTTGGCACAATTAAAGGGTATCTGGCAGCACTGTCTATCTTTAAGCGGTCCTCTGAAGAGGCATCATTCTTCACAATGCCACTAGTTATACCATTTCTGAAGAGATTGACAAATGTATTCCCTCCGATCCCCTTTCAAGTCCCGGATTGGGATCTCAACTTAGTTTTGAAATTTCTCATTTTACTCCTTTCAAACCTATTAATTTTTGTGTCCTTTAAGGTTTGTAACCCCGAAAAACATTATTTTGGTTGCTCTCACATCAGCCCGTAGGGTGAGTGAACTTCAAGCCTTGTCTTGCAAGCTTCCTTACCCAATTTTATTTCCTTAAGGTTAAACCCTCATTTTAACATAAATTGTCTGATTTATATTTATCTCAGAACATTGTACTAATGTCTTTTTATCCTCCACCTCATCCTGGGAAGGAAAAGAGGAGATTACACAGGCTGGACCCAAGGCGTGCACTTAGCATCTACATTTCCAGGATGTCGAAAGTAAGACAGGATGATCAACTTTTTGTTGGTTACATAGGCCATACATTGGGTATGGCAGTCACAAAACAAACCTTATCTAGGTGGATTATTTTAGGAATTTCTGTATGCTACAGATTAGCTGGAAAAGATCCTCCTGAGGGTTTAAGGGCTCATTCAACCAGAGGCATGGCTACTTTCTCTGCTTTACAGAGAGGAGTCCCAATTCAGGATATTTGTTCAGTTGTCACATGGTCCTCCGCTTAAACATTTAGAAAGCATTACTGTCTGGAGTCTCCCACTAGCCGAGAAAGTGGATTTGGGAAGGCAGTGTTACATTTGGTACACACAAGCCAATAAGGAACTCTTAAATTCTTACTCCCTCCTCCAAAAATGCAACACTGCTTTGAGACTCTATCATAAAATGAGGAATACATGGGAGGACACAATCCATTTGAAGAACAAGTTACTTAACCGTGGTAACGTTTTTATGATTGGATGTTCCTCCCACGTATTCCTCATCGCCCCTGCCAACCTACCCTGCAGTAGAATTTCCTTGTTATTGCTGTTTACATTCTTTCATGGTGAAACACTGTCTTACGTCAGGTATGCCCAAAAAGAATATTGAAAATACGCATAAAAAGGGAACAGAAGCCTACGGTCGCTTCATGCGCTATATGTACCAGTGATGACGTCGACATTGGGACAGAGGCCCTCAAGGGACATCGAGTCGACAGTCATAGACGAGTAGAGCCGCCTGCTGGGCAAAACGATGTTCCCTGCTGGTCTGCTCCAGCTCCACACAAACCCAAGCCCCCTCCCATGTGCAATCCTAACCCCCATACACCACCTGCTATTTAAGGGAATGTTGAGTTCCATACACTGAAGTGCAAGTTTCAACTTCTTCCTACACGTTTATTTTGAAACTAAATCATTTCAGAACAGGTTATTTTTAAAATAAAAGTATAGGAACCATAAAACATTAGAACAATTAACGAAATGTAGAGGAGCACCGCTCCCACCCACTTTCGACCATTGCTGTGGCCTTTGTAGTCACGAGACACAAATATGGAGCTCTCCTAATAAAGGTAGTATTTCTGCAAGATCCTGTGTTTGTTTGCATTTTTTTGTTTTTGCAAAGGACACAACCACCACCACCTGCACTGTTTGCTTTGGTGACTTTGTATTCTTACTTGTCAAAATGTGGGCATTTGTGTCTGCAAGCAATCCCTGGTTGCACTGTGCTCACAAGCTCATTCTTGATGCCAGCAACCTGCTTTGCAATGTTTTAGCCATTGACTTAACTTTCATCTCGTGTAGGGAAATGTGCACGTTGTTTTTAGCTGGTTAAGAGGCAGAGACTGGCATGTATGTGCTTTAACCGGCTGACAGTCTGCCTAAAAA
Organism: Ambystoma mexicanum; assembly: GCF_040938575.1. Lineage (NCBI taxonomy): Eukaryota > Metazoa > Chordata > Amphibia > Caudata > Ambystomatidae > Ambystoma > Ambystoma mexicanum. The sequence goes on along the minus strand of NC_090933.1, from coordinate 133,171,357 downwards.
TCTGAATCCTACCACATGCAAACTTTGTGGTAATAACCAGTGGACCTATATGCCTGCACCACCAGATTAGCACACTACTACTCATAGGCGCACTCCTCGCCAATGCAATATATGAACGACACTATCTACACTCGTGCTTACCTAGCCCCAGCATCATGATGCAGTCCAACACAAATTCGACACCTCACCCCAGCCCCAACACCGCGCATCCTCACACCTCTACACCTAATAGCTGCACCAGACTGTGCAGACTGAGGACACGCACACTACCTAGGTCCTTCTCATCGCAACACATCCCAGCATCACTCAGAAACTATAGATTAGGTTCTCGCACATCTGTCTCTCACAACTTTGTGGGTAGGATTCCCCACATCCCCACACCGTGTTCCAACCTCACACCCACCACTATACCATCCACCCCACCCAACTTCAAGCTGAAAAAACAAACGAAACAGCGGCCTCCCAACAGAAGTCAGGTAGCACCTACACTCAAATGCGCATTACTTAACACTCGATCGCTCACTGCCCATGCCTTAGAAATCAACGAGCTCATCTCCAGCTTCGACCTAGATCTGCTAGCCATCACAGAGACTTGGCTGCATGAAGCCTCAGGCCCCGCCATTACCCTAGCTGTACCAGTAGGCTACTCCATCCTTAGACAAGACAGACCTACAAAATCAGGGGGAGGGGTTGCCATAATCTATAAAGACATCCACCATATCAGGCCCACACCCCACACATGGGAAGGGAATGCAGACATACTATCGGCCAAACTATCCCTCTCTCACAACAACACCATTAACATTCACGTCATCTACCGGCCTCCAGGACTCCCAACCGATTTTCAAGGGCAAATCACGCATATTCTCAGCGAAAACCTAAAAAAATCCACCAAAACCTTACTCCTAGGTGATCTTAACCTAGGCTATAATGACCCAAAGGACAAAACAGCAACCTCCTTCCTCAAGGACCTCTCCAACCTAGACTTCACACAAAAAATCCTGTCACCCACCCACTCCAAAGGCAGAACTCTTGACTGGCTGGCCGACCATAACTGTAACTCCTCTATCACATCCAACACATTCCTCCCTTGGACAGATCACAGCTGCATACAATTCTCTATCCCTACGTTACCTACCAGAAAAACACCAGTACATAAATCCGCCACCCTAGCCAGAAGCTCCAAAAAGTTAACTGCAGACAATCTACTCCCCCTTCTCAACACCCCATGCCTCGCCCCTCCTTTCCCTCAAGATCCTAACATCCTAGCAGACATACTCAAGGATACGCTCACCAATGCTATAAACTCCATCGCTCCTCTAGAAGAGAAAAAAGAAAAAAAAAAAAAATCCTTCCACTCAAACGCATGGTTCACAGAGGACCTCCAAGCTCTGCGTGACAAAAAGCGCCAAGCACTTAAAAACTGGCAGGCCAACCCATGCGACATCACCAAAGACTTATTCAAAGTCACTGCAAAAAAATACAAAACCGCCATCTTCAATGCCAAATCTGAATCATACAACCGTCGAATACTAGACTCAAAGTGCCACTCAAGAGAACTCTTCTCTATCTTTAAAGAGCTCACAGTGCCTCCCACTTCCTCTGACGAGATCATCAAGGATGAAGGCTGGTGCAACAGTATCCAAGCCGCCATGCTCAACAAAATAGACCTCTTACAAAACAAAATCCGCGACCACTACAATACCTTGCCAAAACAGAGTCGACACTTAGATTCCCAATCCCATAGCAAAACCTCTAACATTCCCAAATTTGCCTTTAAAGAAGTTTCAGAACTAGAAGTCCTGGACATACTGAAACATCTGAAACCATCGACTTGCAAAGCCGATACATGCCCCCCTAAATTAATCAAGGACTGCGCTGAACCACTTGCCCCAATCATTACCGCATTCATTAATGCCTCATTCAAGTCCTGCTCTGTCCCAGACAGTCTTAAAGAAGCCTGGGTGCGCCCACTTCTAAAAAAGCCCACTCTCGACCCCACGATGCCTAACAATTACAGACCTATAACAACTGTCCCCTTCCTTCTCAAGATTCTAGATAAAGTGGCACACAGCCAAATCCAACTATACCTCGAATCTAACTCCATCCTAGGCACCAGACAGTCAGGCTTCCGCAAAGGTCATGGAACAGAGACTGCCTTGCTGGACCTAAAAAACCAAATAACCAAGATATTGGACAAAGGTAAACCCGCCCTTTTACTTCTCCTCGACCTCTCTGCGGCATTCGACCTAGTGGACCACAAGACCCTCACCTCACACCTCTCCCACTCCGCACATTTCTCTGACCAAGCCACCTCCTGGATAACCTCATTTCTTGAAGGGAGGGCCATGAAAGTCTTTTCAAACATTTCGAGCGCAACACCATCCATAATACACTGCGGTGTCCCTCAAGGCTCCTGTACAGCACCTACGCTTTACAATCTATTCACTAAGCCCCTATTCGAGAAACTTGATGCACTTGGGATTGCCTACACCAACTACGCCGACGACACCCAAGTGCTCCTCCCTCTATCAGGCTCATACCACAAAGACGCCCTAGCTCTAAAACTCATATATGCCACCATTCAAGCCTGGATGGCCACTAACGGCCTATGTCTTAACGGGGATAAGACTGAAATCCTTATCCTCGGCCAAAAATCCACACTGGCCAGGCTAGACAGCTGCTATGCCAATTTCAACATCGACAACTGCACTATCCCAGTCCTATCCTCTGTGAAAACGCTAGGGGTCTACATTGATGCAACCCTGTCCATGGACAAACAAGTTAGTGCCATTGTCTCCGCATCTGCACTAAGCACTAAACTCATCAACGCCATTAAACCATTCCTTTCCAAAGAAAACTGCCTTTCAATAGCAAGAGCTACCATAGGCGCTAAACTTGACTATTGCAATGCACTTCTAGCCGGCACCTCTGAAAAAAACCTAAACAAACTCCAGGTCACCCAAAATAACGCTCTAAGAGCAGCATTAAACATCTCCAAAAGGGACCACATCTCACTGGCAAGGCAATCAGTTCACTGGCTCCCTGTCAAAGAACGCATCACCTTCAAGGTACTGACTACTACCCACAAATGTATCCACCACACTGCACCATCATATCTCTCAGACACCATTCTCAGACAGACCTCATCCAGACCTACCAGACTCTGCTACACTAACCAACTCACTGTACCACGCATCCACAAGATTACAGCCGGGGGGCTGGGTTTCCCCTACATAGCACCAAAACTTTGGAATAATCTCCCCCACGCTCTAAGAGCAGAAGGCTCCCTCACAGCGTTTAGAAAAAAACTCAAAACCTCTCTCTTTAACTAAAATTCCTCTACCTACTGCCATTCAGGCACACACTGCTAACTATTGCTACTGCCCAAACTGTATGCATGTATGCCTCTGTATGCTGTAACTAAGACGCGCTTTCCCTGTAACCAGCGCTATTCTGTAACCAGCGCCACGATGCCTCAGGGCTGATTCTGTGCGCTTAACAAATGCGAATAAATAAATAAATAAATAAATAAGGTAACATGTCCTGGGTGACACTGGGCCCGGTCCCCATGCTTATTCCCTGCCCCCCAGGTAGTACGCAAGACATTGGGTAGGTGTTGGCAATAAAAGGCCGTGGGATTTTGTTCCAGTTATGGTCATAACAAAACATAATCATAATTACAGTAACCATAATATGTAGTACTTTTGAGCATCGGGTCCCGAGGTTACCCCCTCTGGTCCGTGCCGCCATTCTTGTCCCACGACAGTGTGGTCACTGTACGGTGACCTGTCTTCTTTCTCCTTCTTCTCATCCTTTTTCTTAGGGTGGGAGGGTTCTGGGGAAAAGAAGAGACTCTGAGTGAACAGAGTACTCTTTGGTTTGGGTCCCTGTGCAGGGTCCACAAACTGATTTGTCTTTGGCTGCAGCAGCCATTATATAGGACCCAGGGGCTGTCCCTTGGGTCATTCTGTGTGGTGGGGGCTGTGGTGCTAGCCCCTGGCCAGCATCTGCTGACAGCTAATTGCACCTTATGGTGCCTGAGCCTAGCTCCCCCACCCACTTCCTGACTTTGGTGGGCCCTGATGTTTCGCATCCCTGTGTGGGTGGGGCAGGGTGTTGATTAACACCCTGCCCCTCCCTCTGTGTTTCCTGGTGCAGCTACTTTGCTCGCCTTTGTAGTATTATGGAGGAGAGGGGAAAGTGCTGGCCCATTTGTTGGGCTGCTGCTCCCCCTCTCCCCTGCCTAGCCAGCCATGGGGCACTGGTTACCCTGCCTCGCTTTGTGAAGCCCTGCAGCATTGCCCATAAGTGCCCCCTTCAAGCCAGCTCTTGCCCTATTAAGATTCTAAGTGTACGATTATGAGGATATTTTCCACACAAGCCGAGAGGATGCATATCCCTTTATCAGTGCCTCTTAGATGTTATCACAGGCCCCTTCCGAAAGCATCCTTACCGTGTCTTTTCATCACTGTTGATGAAGCTTTAAGGTATGGAGTCTGGCCTGCAAACATTGCGAGAGTCCAGTTTTCATCGTCACTTGCGCACTCACTGTACAAACAAATGAACACAATAACACAGGCTTTTTGTCTAAAAAGGAATCTTTTTGCATTTCGTGTTTCTTACTTAGCACTGACGCTGGTCTACTTTCATCTTCAAACGCAAAAAAGGTTTGATTAACCTCGCACTTCTACATGGACTTTGTCGTATATCCTACTGTGCCTAGAACGGCACCTCTCTCCTGCACTGGCTAGTGAACCTATCGGGATCACAGTTGTGTGCAGTTGCTGTTGCCGGTTAGCACTCGGACAGCAGTAAGTGGCGCTAGCCAGCCTGGCCAGGACTGTATGGGAGGAGGATGTGTTCCTCTATAGCGCATCGACATCTGGAAATGTGTTCAGTGGCCCAGTCGATGCAATTAGTGTGTAACCTCAGGCATGCTGCCTTTATGAATCGGATTATATTTTGTTGAGTGCAGCCTGCATTGTTTCGTAGCAATCAGACACGTTGAGAAACTATGCTGACAAGCATACATAGCTCTAATCATTTTTTTATTCTGTTGATACATGGTACACTTTTAAAAAACAAACTAGCATAATTTTCCACTTACCCATTGATTATTTATTAAAAAGTACACAGAAGATTGAGTCAACTTTCCTCCATAACAATGTGCGATGGAAAATTAACCCCCCCCCCCCACCCCCCGAATTTCCCATCGTGTATATCCTCCAAAACTCCTCCAGAGGCGTATGCATGTGAGGGCCTGCATTTCTAAATGCAATATTCCTTATGGGTAACAGGGCGCTTTTCAATATAGCAATAAGTGCTTGATGGTTTCCACGCAGTTATTACGGCATAGGCGATACAGCCTGGCCTCCCGAGCGATATTCTGCCAGACACCACCTATTTCAAGAGATCTCACACTGTTAAATAAAATGTTTAGATAGTCCCATATTACATAGTTTCCTGCAAAGCACTCAATGTACCCTGGCTCACTAGTGCGTGCGGCAAGATATTCGATAAAGCCTAAGGCTGTGTCCTGGCAGACAGCTTGGTAGTGCACTGTACAAGTCCCGCCTGGCGTAGGTGCGAGGTGATATAGTTCTTTAATTTGCTTCGAGGCCAGTTTATTCTGTCATCCAAGTCACTTGATACATCTGTAAGCCAGCATTTTTTTATTTTCACCACATTGCTAGTTGGCATAAGACTACCCCTGCTTTGGAGCAGGTGAAGCAGAGTTCCTTCTGATGCTCAGTGATTTTTCTGGTACAGCAATGTACAGCGTGATTTTAATTTGGCCCAGTTTGGTATAAGATTGAATTCCAAATACATATAGTCGGCAGGGCCGTAGTGTGGTAAGCGGAATAATTGTCTGATACATTTACATTCAAGCTTACCTAAGCTTTCCCCATGCCCCAGACTTTCCAACTGCATCAATGCCCACATTTCTGCTCCATACAGCATTATCAAGTCCACTTCCGCTCTGTAAAGTTGTAATAGGATTTTTAGAGAAAAACCACCTCCTTTTCCTGACAGAGTATTTAACAGGCCTGTTGCCATAGCTGTTTTAAGGCAAACATAGTCAAGTTGTTGTGTTCCTCTTAACTCTGCGTCCAGGTATACGCCCAGATATTTGAAGTCTGGTACCACTTCCACTGTGGAGTCCCCCAGGGACAAAGTCGTCTTCTTCACCCTCCGACCCCTCCTAACAAATGACACCATTTTGGTTTTATCAGAGTTAATGATTAAGGTGTTTCTGTCAGCATACTTTTGACAGCTTATTTAGTGTCATTTGTAGGCCACAGGGGGTAGAGTCCAGAATGACAAGGTCTTCGCCGTAACCCAGCCAATGTAGGACAGTACCTCCCAATTTGGGCAGATCGACTGCTGGGTTGGCCAGTTCTGCACCAAGCTCTGAGAGAGAAAGGTTTTTGATTGATCTTCGAGATCTGCAATAATCTTTTAGCCGGCCTTAAAGATTTGACGTGCAATTATATGACTGAACTAAATGGTTACAACTCAAGAGAAAAGAACCTTTGTTTATTTCTTCGATTATTTAATATGATGCAAATTCAAGCAATAGGCATGTAAGGCACAAATTGGGACAAATTAGTGTATTACATTTCATGTGGTATGAAATCAAAAAGGTAACTTGAGTGAAGGTTGCCTACATACATTCATGCATAAGGGACAATTAATCAATCAATTACATTGATTATTCAGCCTCCTTACCTCTCGCAAAGTCGCAAACATAATCCTACAGGGGGTTTACTAAAAGCAACATTCACACCATCCAAACTACACATGAACTAAATATGAAAAACCAATTAAACTTGGTGTAGACCAGTATCAGAAAAATAGAAAAACAAAGAAGAAGAAATAGGTTACGTTTAATAGGAGACTGAATTCATCAAATCAGCTCCCATTCATCTGGTTAACAATTCCAGTAGGCGCTACTACTTACATTCTGCGCCACAATTATATAATGTGTGGTTTGTAGATGAATACAAAACCTACATATCTGACAAGATAACACAGTGCTCATATATTCGTGGAACCCCTAATCGTGTAGTGACAAGACTAATCAGCTATTGCCGAAACTCGAGTTTCGCCCTTCAAAGGGGTCGTGCCTGCATGCGTCACAGCTGGCCGCTTTCGGGGCAAGAGAAGAGCATGGGAGTAATGTTCAAAATGAACATGGTTGTCTGTAGAATTGCCAAGATTGGGAAAGCTGTTTGTAGAGGCGCCCTGCTGCTGGTGTTCAACGGCACCCAAGAGCAGTGGATGCGGCCTGCACCTGTCAATCGATCGGAAGCACTAAATGCGGGTGTTAACTATCCCTTAGCAGGGCAACCGAGCAGAAAACCCCGCGCCTGCGCGCCAGTTCATGATGGCAAGATGCACCGGCTCAGTTAGAGAACGGTCCCCGGTGAAAAATGAACTAGGCGGTGTGTCGTCTGCATTGATTAATAGCCTTAAACCGCAGGCAGTGACCTCTACTTACACAATACAGGCGACTGGCCCGGCACCTTTTCTGAGAACGCCAGTCGCCTGAATTGTACCTGTATGCTTTGGTCTTCTCGAGGTCGAGGTGGCGAAAAGCCGTCTCTTCCAGACACCACACTGGCAAGTGCTAAAGTTGTAGCGCCTTGAAACACTTGTGTATAAGCGCGTTATAAATGCCATATCATATCATATATCATATACAGCAGAGTGACAAGTAGCCCAGGAAGAGGTAACACTTCTCAGGGATTGGGCGGGCCCTGGGGTTGTGGCCGGGGGTACATTGGGCAGTCTTCGGAAAGTCTTGCAACATAGGCTCAGCATGACAGGATTCAACAGGAGAATGAGAAGCTCGAAGTAAGCAGACGATTCTGAGGTCACTTGTGGTCAGGCAGAAACTACAAGCAAAATACCAAGAGAAGGCAGAGGCTGGCATCGACATGCTGCCGACAAGGAGAGAGGGGGGCACAAACACAAGCGGGAAAAGAGTGGATTGCAAACGAGAGGCAGATAAATACGTTGCGGAAGACGAGCCAGAGTGCAGCTGAAACGCTGATATGGATACCCGTGCCTTGCGATGAGCTTGTCCCCAGCGTTGGCATTAGAGATGTTGACTCTGTACCCGGCTCCTGGAAATGCTATTTGCCATAATATTACACAGAAAGAACAGTCTTCTCAGGCGGCCATTGGTTCTGTGTACCACAGCTTGTAGAGTCTAACAATAAATACCATACAAATTGTGTTATTTCTGGTGATATTTAGCCCTAGCTGAAAATGGGGTCTGCCATTGTTTAAGAAGGTACAGCTGGCGGCCGACAGGCACGGCATCCTAATTCGGGTCCCAACTCCAGTCTCCCTCTGTTCCAAAATAGTCTCTGGACTAAAACACATTGTGGAGGGTGTTAGGCACAATCACATGCAGTACCCTTTGGGAACACTACACACAATTAAGACAAGTGCCCGTAAAATTTGACCTTTGGTATACGTCTGTAATACACAGTAGTGTGGTAGCAGTGACTGAGCAGCCAAATTTATCTCAAGAGTAAAGTGAGCTGTACAAGGGGTTACACAAAGGACTAGCAATTACAGTGATTCAAACAAACACTTACTCGGGGTTTCTTAGTAAAAGAAAATACATTCATTTACACAGTCAGTTGGAAAACATTCCACTAGCAAGAGCAGCTTACTATCACAATCTAATCTACTACAATACACAACCAATCAGTTTCTGAACAAGTTCAGCTCCCCTGAAGTGGGAGCAAAATGGCACTTCAGTTACTTTAAAAGGGATAAAGAGACAAGGTTATAAGAATCAAAAGCACAAATACTTTCAGAGGTAGGGCATATAGTTTCAGTTCACTACAACCAGCAATTCAATTCAATAGGCCTGGACCAAAGTCAATGGTTCAGAGTCTTGGCTAGGATAGCACAGTTCTGGTGGTAAACGGTTAAGTCTTTGCCATGATTTTGAGAAGTAGTTGGTCAGACGAAAAGTTAGATGTTGGTTTAGGGAAGGACAAGCCGTCAAAGTTGGGAAAGTTTCACAAACTTTCACTGCGGCCGAACTGAGTTCTTGACCGCACTTGCACAGTACCTTTTAAATGAAGAAGAGCTGTAGCTGAGGCAATTGTTCCAGGCAGCTCCTGCAGATCTCGATGTTCCTGAGCTTCAGTCGTGGGGACAAGAAGGACAACGTCGGGAGGTTCCTGCACTGCCCAGGGAAGAGGCCACAAGCTTGGCAAAACATCGGTTTAAGGTGTGCGTGCCTTAAATACCACAAACTGGTATCCTTACCACTGGCTATCCGGTTTTCAACAGCACTCTGAAGAAAATTCGACCAGTAGAGGGACGTGTCCAGGTGACTTGGGAGTTGGTTGTTCCCACCAAACTCGAGGGGAGACGTTAACATTGAAGGGCTTCTCTGTTGATGGAGTTTCAGGCAATTCGGACCTGCAGTAGGGCTTCACCAGTGGGCCAGGAGTTGCATCAGTCGTCTTACTTCAGCTCGTCTTCGGTTCTTTCGTTCCAGTGGTCGACGCTGCTTTCCAAGTCCAAGAGGCCTGCTTTTAAACTAGGCATCCTCTCCAGCACTCTATAGGAAAATAGTGTGAGCTGGGTCTGTAAATTTAAAAAGACTAGTAAAGTCAATTTAACTTTACATGCTCTGGGAGACAGAAGTCAGTCCCAGAGAAGGTATTTAAACCTTGGAGAGTCTGAAAGACACACCTGTGCCACTGCACTGAAGGTGATGTGTGACACACAAGAAAAAGATGATGCCCATGGAGTTTGTTTAAAAACTCCACATCCAAAGAACACAAAAGTAAAACACACATCAAAATACAAGAAAGAGTGGGAAAAAAGGCTCACACTCTTTCAGGTAAAAATTTAAATCTTAGAAATCCAGCAAAGTTGCTGCGGGTCTCAAAAGGTAAGGGAAATTAGCACATTCTTGAGAATTCTCCCTAACAGAGGGAAATAATTACTTTTCGAAATAGCAAGGTTTAAGGGCAAATATTTTCCTGAACGGGACAAAAAAAGAATTAAAAATCAGTAAACCCAAATAGGATCAGAATGTATGATTCTGCACCCCATGCAGGTGAGGGGTAATGCCTAGAGAGTGGCGGAAGGCCACAGTCCAAGGCAGGGTAGCTTGCCATGAACACAAAAGGGAAGAGGGCACAGAAGTACTGACCAGTGTAGGTAGAAAACTGGTTGGGCTACAAAGTATTCAAGTATTGGGAGGCTTGTCCATGGAACTGCACAACTGTGCTGCAAATGAAGAATTACCCTTTGCCAGCAGCCTCTTCAGAAGAATCACTAAGGACGAGGAAGTTGTGAATTTCTGACTGCTTTCACGTTGATATAGCTATTCCCATCATTCAATTATGTCTTCATTTTCAATTTTTTTATTTTCTAATATGGTTTTGTTACTTGATATAGCCATATATGCCACCAGGTAAATGCTTGTGTGCTACTGGTCAAAAGCAAAGAGAAGGCTGCTGTAGGTTGAATGTTTAGGGAAATGAAAACTGAAAAGAAATGTGCTGGAGGAAGGGGGGAAGATTGGACAACAGAACAGCCAAGCTACCTAGGGATAGATCGGCCTCGTGTTTCCTCTTCAGCTCTAGAGATGGTACTAGGAGCAAGCCTTGCATTATATTTTTTACTGCCTCTTTTTCTGTTTTCATCCCCTCAAAGGTTCGACCTATCTAGGTCTACTATTCTTTCGCCTTTGCAGCGATAGTATTTTCATGACGGCATCGTCTACAGTCATATCAATACACTAAAACAGATTTACTAAATACATGAGTATAACATATTGGCTGATCGGATTTATGTAGTATTGTGGGAGCAGTCCGAAATCCATAACGTTTTCGTTCTTACTGCTTTACTGAGCAGTCTGTTGGCCCTTAGCAAAAGGAGAATTCTTCATTTGTGACCCAGTTTGAAAAACCATTCACATTGCATGTAGCATGGCAACGCTGACGACGACTCAAAGGCGACACAACCGCTCTGATCAACGCTCCTTAAAATGCAGTGTGTACTCAACATGCTACACGCTCGAATGCACAATGGGGCTGTACTGGAGGTGCAGCCATCTATGCATGAATACAAAACCCAACGATAGCCGCCTCATGCGAAAGTTTGGCTGCTTCCTCTCATGACCTTGCAACGAGAGGCTAACCATTTAGTCCAACAACAAAGAGGCGGTCAGGCTATTGTTATTTATACACAAGGGTCCAAAAGGCCATAGTGCAGTCTGTGCAGACCGCGTGGCCGTATATCGCTCAGCTTGGAAACTACTTTGGAAACACGGAAAGCGAAGCAGAATCTGCCGGCTGCGAGATGTGCCGCCAGTGAACGGCGTGTGTCCCCCAGATGGTCACTGTAGCTTCTACTAACTATCGCTCTGTGTTGAAAGGTAAGAGGCGCTGCACATTGGGAAATAAACTGCTTGGACTCTGGGTGGTCGACGACTATGGGCAAAAGGGCCTTTGAGCCGACCTCCGCTCCTGGACATATTCAATCCGACATTACCCGGACTACTCCTTGATAGAACCTAATTGAATTCAGTAAAGTTGGGGTAGGTAAGGATAAAACCGTTTGTGTGCGCTTAGGCTGTAACAATTGTGGTGTGGCGAGCTGCGTCTCCAGCACAAAAGTTTCACCCCAAACCTCTTGCAATAAGTAAAAGTTATATGTATAATGTCAGGGAATTCACTAAGTATATCACAAAATTCTTCAGTACACTATATAAATGCAAAAAGTCAACATTTGTGCTGCTCCAGATTTATTTTCTTTTTACAGTCCTGAATTTCCTCCTGCTCCTAGTGTGGTGTTACATGTTGAAATATTTTGCACAAGTGGGTCTTGAAACCTTACTCGTTTGATGTTTTTTTGTATACCTTTTATGTACCTTCGTATTAGTTCTACAAAACCCTTTCCCTGTGTGGTCTTGTCTGTCTCAATGCTAGATGCAGGTGCTCCTGTGGTGGTACTGTTTTCCCCTTCAGATTCTATGTCGGAGCTGCCTGTTGGTGTGTTAGGTGTGCTCTCCCTTGATTTCTTGTGTATCATCAAATTTGGAGTGAAAAGTATATACTCGGTCTTCACGGTAATCATGATCATCTCTGAAGTATTTCCTAAACTTCTGCAATTTAATCTCGTCTTGATATATCCTCAAGATTTCATGCATTTTGCCATCATTTTTCTCTACAGGTACAAGGAAGAGGGGAAGCAGAGGAAGAAAGCTAAAAACTGCCCTCCAAACCAGTCAAAAAAACAAGTAGTAAAGAAGGATTTTTTTACATACGTTATTATCTCAGCCAGCAGTTAAGTCGGCATTGTCCAGCCCAATGCTAAGTACAGTTATAACAGCCTCAGGATCTGACTCTATACCTAGGCAAGTTGACCAAGACTCTGGTATAGCTCTGGGTGGAGGGGCAGGGGTGGAAGGTGGGGTGCAGTATGGTATAACAAGCCAAGAAGCCCCCACCCTAAATATCCCACCAATACCACTTGTGGTATCTATTGCTAAATCCATCGGGGCGGTGGAGAATTCGCTTTCCCACCTCCTGACAAAGGAGAATAACATGTGCAAACCTTTAGATCCCCCATCACCGACAAATACCTTCCGGTCACTATTACCACAGGGACTTCAACAGATGGTTTTTCAAAGTGAGTCAGCTCGGACTAATGTGAGGTTGTATTCACCTGCTTCTGGGATCCCAACTCCACATCTAAGCAGAGACTGGCAGCAGGAGGGTGGGTGCTCCTGATTCCCGTTGGGCCCGAGTGGCTCAAACACTCTCAACATACAGAGACAGCGGCAGAAAGACTATTCCTCAACTAATGCATATACAGTCCTGATTGAAAGTGTGATCCCGGGACATTCCATTCAATTAATGTTAGCACTAAAGATATGGACTGAATTTTGGAGCGTGGCAGAACAGACTGTGCACTAATTAATGTTAATTTGAAAATCCTATTTGATATTCTTTTGAATGAACGAAACAACTTTAAAAAGTTGGGTTTTGATCTTCTCCCCTTTACTGAGAGAAGAGGATTGAGGATGAGAAAGGGGGAAGAGAAGACCCTACGTTTGAATCCAAAGCCAGCAAGCACGACTTGGGGAGGAGGACCTGTGGAGGAGCAGATTTTGCTATTAAAAACGAAAATTCTTGCGTCAGAGGAAGGTTCTGATGGGTCCTGGTTGCTGGGAAGAGTCTCTAGTTAGATCGCCCAGTCGCAGGCCTGGCCTGATGGTTCGAATGATTTGGAAGGTTTATCGTTGGTCTCATTGAACACCGGCAGGAATAGTCATCTGTTCAATAATGTCCAGCTGTGTCAGAGACTTATTGCTCATATAATCATTGCCATTCAGGAATCCTCGTTCAAGTTCCTTCCCTCATTAGATGGGCATAGAGTGTCCTTGCAGGCAGCCCGACAAGGTGAACAAGGGCGCCCGTATGGGGGTCTGTTAACTATAGTGAAAATGGGACTGGATGCAATGGTGTTGTCTAATCTTGATATCTCCTTTGGAATTATGGCTACTCATGTAGTAGTCCAACCTAGAGGAAATTAAACATTTTGCTCATAAATGTATACTGCCACCCAGGAATATGTTCTTTGCCTGACAAATTACTATTAACAACTACATGTAGTACGGTATGGTTTAACAATTTCCCCAAGGGACATGTACTATTGATTGGAGACTTGAACTCTAATTGTAAAGACTTGTGTCTCAGGTACTCGGACCGTTGGCGGGGGGAAGTACTCAACAAGCTCCGGAGGTGGTAACTGGGAGAGAGTGGGCGGAATGTTTAACAGGACTGAGGCTGATGCCTTTGAATGGCACAGTGCTCGGTGATGTTTTATGGCAGCCCACCTGGACTAATGGGTCTACCAGCTCTACTATCGATTACATCTTTGCTGGAAGTTGGCTATATGAGAAATGCTTATGATCTGAAATAGTGAGCACAGGATTAAATGATCATTCTTTCTTAATAGCCCACTTTGACATATTGGAACCAGTGGGCCCTCCGGACATGTATTATAATGAATGGACGAGTACCATTTTGAATAGCAAGGGTAATCGTATTATGTGGTCGCCAGTCCTGGCCCAACAAGTCGGGATGAAAAGAAACATAGCCACATCATCTTGGGAGTGGCACCTTAAAATGTTCTCAGCTGATAATTTCTGATGTTTTATTGAGGCTACTCTCCCTCGGAACAGTAATTCCAGGTTTTGCCCCAGCAAACATGGCCATTGTTACAGTAAAGATATTGTCTTGAAGAAAAGAAAGATGAGGCAGCAGATTAGAAAGATTCAAACAAATGGACTTCTGTCAGTTTCTGATAAAAGTGAATTACTAAGGAAAGCACATCAACATTATAAAAACTGGCTGCATGTGTCTCGTGCTCGCAGGAGCCAGTTAGATGCAGAATCCATGCTGCTATCTCTCTGTAAGAAGACCTACCAGTCCTTTTGCATACTGATCAACGATACAGATCTTCAGAATTCGGGCAGGCTGGTTAACGCCGTCTCAGAAGAAGACTGCTACTACCACATTGGAGCTGCCACAAAAGTCTGTGGCTGTGAAATTGTCCCCCTCTTTTTTCAGTATAGACCAACTAAACATGAACATCAGCACTGAGACAGTCCTAGAAGTAATCAAGGGTATTAACACTTCTCAGTCCCCTGGCCCAAACCACTTATCAAACATTTTATTTAAATTAGATCCTGCCATCAGGTCGAGTGTGTTGTCAACTTTGTTTACTCATGGACTTGCAACAGGAACATTCCCTAATACCTGGACTCAGGCTCACGTAATACCAATTTGTAAAAGGGGTGTCCGATCAGATCCTTGTAATTACCAGCCCATTGCAATTCTGGATGCTGACAGTGCAGTTTTCTCATGTATTCTTCAGCATCTAGAAGAAAGCTGGACGGTGATATAGGACGAATTTCTAAGTGGCAAATAGGATTCAGAAAGAATATGGGCACAGTTCTGAATGGTTTAATGTTGATATATGTTCAAAATCTAGCATGTGGGAATAATCCTGTCTATCCTGCCTCTGTGGACCTCTCTGCGCCATTTGACGCTGTAAATGGGGACTTGAAGGGGCACAAATTGCAGGGATTAGGTATCCCCGCTGGGTTGCTGAGGTTGATAATTGATCTGAGCTATCCAGGTCTCATTAAACCATCAGGGACTATTATACTGACCATTTCCAACTTTCAGGGACGTTTGGCAGGAGTGGGTCCTGGCCCTCCGCCTATTCAACCTTTACATGGCAGACGTTGGAGAATATTTACAACCCAATGTTTTGGTTACCCCCAAACCTTACAACATAAGACCGCTGGGGTAGCCTTTGCGGATGACTTTCTAATTTTTAACAACCCACCCACAGGCCTGCAACACTTGTTGGAGAATTTTCCCAACTTTGTAAAGGCCCATTCTTTTTTCATCAACCCCAGTAAAACTAAAGTGATGCAATTAACCAGCTCAATGAAAAAAGTGTCTTTTAAGTGGCGTGTTAGGGCAGAACAGGTAGAACAGGTTGAGGTGTTTGACTCGCTCCTTTGTCTGGGCTTCCTTATTACAACAAAAGATAATAAAAAAAGACTACTCAAACTTGGCTTCAGACTAGAGCTAACAAATGAGCAATTCAGCTTTGTAAAGTCGATTATAGATATGGTAAAAACTCCATTTTACCATCTATTCATTTTTACGAAGGGAAAATTGTTACAACGATCCTGTATGGAATTGAAGTATATGACCGGTCTATAGTCAACTAATTGTCAGCTCTGGAGGCCTTGATCTGGAGGAGAGTCTTATGCATACCAGGCTCAATCCCACATGTAGTAATGTGTTACGAATTGCGCCTAGTCTGCCTGCAGGCCAAGGCCCATTGGAGATACCTCTCATTCTATCGGAAAATGTTAGCACCAAGTGAAGATTCACTGTTTAAAGATCTTAGTTATCTGCCGGGAAAAGGGCTCGAGGACACTAATAGAATTGGAGGAATTATGCATTGATTTGAGGTTTAAATGTGGCTGCGATTCAGCATAATTGATTAGTAATGCATGTAGGGTTAAGCGAGTTCTGTATGGTCTGGATTGGGCACATACTGTGGACAAAGTCCATCGTTATGTCTCGATGAGCCATATGATGGGTGACCACAAAAATGGGAATACTGACACCTTTTTTGTCGATTTACCCCGACACGCGTACACACTTGTTTTTTTGCAGTTTCGGTGGAATTTAATCCACACTAAAGAAATCTTGCAACGATACGGGGTTGTCAATGAGTAATTCATGTCCTGCTGATTTTGCGAGGACAGTGAGGAATGGGAAACATTAATACATTTGCTGTTGTATTTCCCTGTGCTACAAGGTTTACAATGGAATGCTTTTAGGAAACACAACACTAGGTTTAACAACCCTGCATGTCTGGATATACGACTTTGGTTGTTCTTGCAGTTGTAACCTTTTTTAATGCCTTGAATATGGATATTCATTTTAATGGTTAATTTCTATAAATTATTAGATTTTTATCTTATTTGATCTGTTTTATTTGCAAATTCTTTCCTCCGAGCATAGTTTTTTTTTCTTGATGTAATATGTTGATGTACAATGATGTTTTATGATAAAGGTGAATACAAAATGTGTATAATGGTGTTTTAAGATGTTAAAGGTTAAAAAAATGTTTATCCAGTAAAACAAAAAATAAAGACAGTTCGCTTCGTCTCGGACACATAAAACATTCTACAGGCAGCCCTCTAAAATGGCAGCAAGCTTCCTCCCTAATGTGACTTTGGAAGGACAGGATTGTCAATCGCTTCTGAATGCAGACCTCTTGCAGAAAACAAGCATGATCGCCTAGAATCATGTAATTAGTGAAAACCATCTGGCTATTACTTCATTGTGGCTACACTTCAATTATTTGTTTCTTATTTTTAATTGTTTTAGTTGAATATTCAATAATTCGACCTTCCAATACATTAGAAAACATAGTAAAAGGAGAGACATTATAATGAAAAAGAAAGACAAAATATGTCATGCTATGGTTAACAATGGAGACCTCCTACTTAATATATCATTTTTCTCTGTCTAAAATACACATTTCATATTAATAATGTATCTAAGAACAGTAAATATCTAATTGCTGCTAAAATCACTGTCTGCTGCTGACCAATAAAAATAATTTCCCGTCAAATTTCTGGGGTGATATCTCTGTAATACTGAAAAACATTTTGCAAAAACAGTTTTCATTGAGGGAGTAAATGCGGGCACGATACCATTAGGTGCTTCAAGGTTTCCAATTCATTAATGTTCTTACAAAACCTACAGCTTTTCACTTGCTGCCTCGACTTCAATCTGGCTTGTGGATTTCTCTGGTTGATATAAATTAAAAACTAACCTTAAAAGAGCATCCTTAATTTAGGTGCAGGAAATTTCATCAAGTATCCTTGGAGCGTATTCATCGGTTTTATGTAAAAATGTCCCCTTTTAAAAATTTCATATCTATTGCACTCGCCCCAGGTCAACCTCCCATCATACTGCCACAACTTGACTTTCGCTCTGTCCGGTTTCTCGATTAGGAGATGAAGCTCAGTGTCAGTGCCGCTCATTGCTTCCAGGCAAGTTTGCTTCCACCCCTTAAGTGAACAATCCTCCATAGATGCCAATAAAGCGACTATCCTTGGAAGCATAGATCTGTGGTTTGGGTCGCACATAATAGATTTTCTGTACAAGCTAATGAGCTGCCATTTGTACATAATATCAAGAGACAACAGACCCAGCTTGAACCGTATTACTTGTACCGGAACACAATTAGGGAGAGACAGCACTTTTCTCCAAAACCCTCCAATTTCTTCTAGTCTCGTGCACAGTCTATCATCTTTGTCTCTGCCCCATAAATTATCGTTGGTGTCACCTTTTGTTTATAAAAAATTACTAGTGGTTTACAAGAGAATTTACCATACCTTCTATGTATAATGGAAGCCTGCGCGGCCGCCACTACCAATTTCCTCCTAATATCGGCAAGATCTTTGTTACTATTGTTCGTGCTCATTTCCAAGCAGCAAGAATTATTTACTACCATTAGGGGCTTCTTAAATACATGCCATACTCCTACGTCCCGTCCCCTTTCCTCCATACTGTATTGGTGCCCATCGCTAGGGATGGGAAATGGAACCTTTTTTACCAGAATAAATTGTCTTACGCTTTAAATTTAGATGCATGCGGGGGCGAGGCCCTGGGAGCATGCACTCCCCTGACTCCGCCTACCGTTGCCACTCCCCAGTCCTCTTTTCCGCGTTGATGGGAACAGACCGCTTTCACCAGCACTCTTGGGTTAGGGCTCTAGCTTTGTAATTCCACGCGCTCTTCCCCAGAAGACTTTTTTCTCATAGCAATTGTCAGAGATAATACTCTGTCCTCTGCTGCCACGCTACTCCCTGGCGCATGTTGACGATGGTGGATTTCAGCAGGTGTCCGGCCTGCAAGGGTTCCTTCCCCACCTCAGAACCGCACGTGCTCTGCCTCCGGTGCCTTGTCCCCGACCATGGCCAGGACGACTGTTCTGCATGCAACGCATTGACCATGAAAGCTTTGAAGAATAATTTGGCCAGGTGGAGGGAGCTGTTCGAAAGATCACCTCCAGAGGACATCAAGACATACGTCAGGATGAAGACCAGGCCCAAAGTAGGTGCCCTGTTCTCCTCTGCACACCGCAAGGGCGACTCCTTCCGAGGGAAGTGCCCAAGTGGGAGGGGCCTTCCAGTTCCTAAGACCAGCAAGGGGACCAAGGCTCCTAGAGCTACCGGCCAACAGGCAGAGGGGTCGCAAGATCCTCCCGGTCCCACCGATGAGGGGCCACAATGCTCTGGTACCAGGGACCTCCCAGAGGGGCTTATCTCTAACACCAGGCTCTCGCCAGAGGGGGCGCCTATATGCAGCAGTTGCACTACCAGTGTCATGGCTGCGGGCATTCCGCCTCCCAGGTCTCTACCTGAGGTGCAAGGAAGGTCATACCGTTGGCTCATCAGGGGAGCCGCCTCCTTCTGGAGAGCAGGCATGGGAACGCACGTCTATATGGGATTGGACAACAGCAGTTACCTGGTCCACGTCATACCCGACCACATCGGCACAAGGGCAGTACGCAGCCCCCAGCTTGGTGTGACAAGGACAAGGACTGGCAAGCCCTCAGCAGCCACAGTGCCCGGCTCCTACGCCACCAGGCCCTTCACCCGTATGCGATGATAGGTTCTTTGAAAAGTTCCTTACCCTCATGAAATCCCCACAGGTGGGCACCATCCTCAGGGGGGTCATCAAAAGAATGATCCCTCCGGTACCACCTCAGGCTCCAACCGTACAGGCCCTGGTTCCAGTTCAGCCCTTGGTTCCCGCGCTCACACCAGTCACGGTGGCTCCGTCTCTGGCGCACCCCCCTCAGCAGCCCCCACATTGCCAGTCAGCATGCCACAGCTTCTTGCGCCCAACACTCCACCGACTGCATCCGACCTGCAGGACAAAGCTGGTGACATGACGAGGATCAGGATACTCCCTCGTCAGCTAAGACTTTCCACAAGATGCTGGCGGGTGTGGCAGAATACCTGGGGACTCCAAAGCCACAAATTGAATGACTTGTTGATGCTGACCATCCGCCCTGCCACAAGAACTGGCATCCCTCTACAAAAGGATGTAGAATCCCTGGCCAAGAAGGGATGGGTAAAGCTGCACTCTAGGCAGCCTTTCAAACTCCTTGATGCCAAGTATAAGTAGGCGGAGGGGTACTCACTCATACTGCCGGTGCACCCCAGCTGCATTCCTCTGTTATAACTGCGGCCTCCCTTTATTCCAAACCACAGTATATTTCATCTGCCCCAACATCAGCACTCCTTGGCAAGGAGGAAAAGCTGTTGGAGTCCTACAGCAAAAAGATTTACTCTAATGCCACAAGCTCCACATGTGCCAGGCCAAAGATTGTGTACTTCCTCCCGGAGCT
Source organism: Ambystoma mexicanum (assembly GCF_040938575.1). Classification (NCBI taxonomy): domain Eukaryota; kingdom Metazoa; phylum Chordata; class Amphibia; order Caudata; family Ambystomatidae; genus Ambystoma; species Ambystoma mexicanum. The sequence continues at coordinate 133,151,338 of NC_090933.1, read as the reverse complement.
TCCCGCATATTGTCAGGCGCGATTCAGGGGAGGGTTGGCAGAGGTGAAAATAGTTGACCAGGATATCATGGAGTCCACAGTGGCTCACAATGACACTGCAGGCAGAGCTAACTGTGTCGCCACCGAGATGAGGAAGACCGATTGGCTCAAAGAGACCAAGTTTAACCCTGATGTGCAGGAGCACATTCTAAACCTGCCATTTGAGGGGGGTGAGAGAAACGTAAAGGCGTCTCAACCGCTAGTCCCCGGAGATCTGTCCTCCAGGTGGCCAGGACACGGCCATCGCTAGTGGATCCACTTCCTGGGGGTGGACCAGTGGGGGAGGATCACCTAGATAGGGGGGGTCTTCTGGGAGTGGGACACTGAAGGGTGAGACGTGGTATCCCCTTCCTTTTGACACCTTTTTCCCATCCAACCCATAGGATATTGTCATGCCTGCGCCATGGGCGCATACATTGGCGATCATTATGGACTCATGGTTATTCATTTATCTACAGAAAACTCTTGGATCAACTGCTATTCACTTCTTGGACCTTATTTCCCATTTGCGAGACTTTGGTGCTTTTCTATTTTTCCCAACAAACTACACTTACCACAATGCACTTGGCTATAACTATCTATCCTTGGCTATTCCTATTTGTCATCTTCGGAACTACAATCCCCAGAAGCCCTAGGGATCAGCTCTGCTTCCACCAGCTCAGGAACAGAGAGGGAGGAGGCAGATTGTATGCAGCTGTGATGATCCAGGTGCGGCCAATTAGCCTGCCTCTGTGCTGGGCAGGGCGGTATAAAGGCTGCTGCCTGCAGGGGCTCAGTCTCTTGCATTAAGAGTCCTTCCAGCACCTTTTTGCTTCGAGCTACCTATTTTTGTATGCTGTTCCTGCTTACATCTGCTTTTGATCCAGTGCCCTGCAGGGCTTTCTGCATTGCAGCCGATCACGTTCTGCTGCCTTCTACCTTCTGCTCTGGGCCTTCCGGGCTCCAGCCTTGCAGCCGATCACGCTCTGCTGCCTTCTACCTTCCGCCCTGCTCCTCTGGGCTCCCTGCCTTGCAGCCTGCTACACCCTGCTGCCTACAGCCCTAGCCTTTTGGGCTCCCTGCCTCAGCCCTGCTCCTCTGGGCGTCCTGCCTTGCAGCCTGCTACACCCTGCTGCCTACAGCCCTAGCCTTTTGGGCTCCCTGTCTAACAGCCCTACTCCTCTGGGCGTCCTACCTTGCAGCCTGCTACACCCTGCTGCCTACAGCCCTAGCCTTTTGGGCTCCCTGCCTTGCAGTCTGCATCTCTCCGCTGCTTACAGCCCTTGGCCTTTGGAACCCCTGTCTTGCAGCTTGCTACACCCCTCTGCCTTCAGCCCTTGTCCTTTGGGCTCCTTGCTTTGCAGCCTGTTTCACTCCACTGCCTGCAACCCTCTTCCTTTGGGCTCCCTTCCTTACAGCCCTGCTCCTTTGGGCTTGCTCCTTGCTGTCCTGCTCCTCTGAGCTCTCTACCTTTGCCCCCCTGTTTCCTGACTGCTGCTCCCTTGCTCTCTTTCTCGTTTTCATCCCTCAGTTCTTTATCCCTGTCCAATTCAGTTATACTGCTTTCCTTTCATTCCTTCTGCTAGTTTGCTCATCGACTTCCCTATTCCTGGATTTGTCTGTTATTGTCTTCTCTTGTATCGTTTGTAGACCCCCTTGTACAGGGCTTGTCTGTTGGTTTCCGGCAAGCAACCTCTGCCCCTTCCCTTGTCTAGTTTCTGTGTTACAGACACCCACAGCTGTTGTTCCCAGCCATGAGCAAACAGCCTGGGCCTCTGTTATAGCAAACTGTGTAGAAGGCTAGAGTTTTTCCTAAGGTCCGTGGAATGCTCTTTTCCTATATCTGCATACACCTCAAGAGGGAATCCATTCTGTTGTACCTTATTTCCTTGCTACACTTGCCTACTCTTCGTTCTCTTTACTTTCAGCTGTGTGTGTACTTATCTGTCCACCTTACTTCGGCACAACCACCCAAACCCTTCCTGAGTGTCCTGTGTCACTCGTAACAGAATGCCATCTGTGACAGATAACTAGAAACTCTACCCCCTTCCCCGCCTTTCCAACACAAACACTTTCCAACACTGTGAAAGACAATGGACTAACACCAGAGCCGTTTACCTTACATGTCCCAATACAAGGGTCAGGCAGAGTCAGGCAATTGGCATCAACTACACACACCTGACGGTCCTTTCCCTTCCCCACAGGGATAAACGACGGAGCACAAGAGCACACTTTGAGCAAGGCCAACCGCACGAGGAAGCAGCTATTCTAGGACGGCAGTTCAAATGGAGAATAAAGACAGCGAGACCTGAAAGGACGACGAGGAGGGAAGTGCCCTTACCCTTTTCAACCCAGACCGGCAAAGCCTCCGTGAAAGGAATCATAAAACCAGGAATTACAGCTGACGTATGGTGCAACAGATGTCAACGGTGCACGAGGACCTCCGGCACTGATAGCCAAGGTGGGGAGACGTGCCTGCTACCGTCCTTGGCTCCAGAGACAAGAAACACCAATGAATTCAGCACAGCCGGTGGGTCGGGGAGAGCTGATAATAAGCGAGACTGTGTTCAGCCGAAGGTTTCAATCAGCAAAAGTAGATGAACTCAAGGAACTTGTGAACAAAGAACTAATGTGTTTCTGAACTTGCTAGAAAGCCCAGTGAAAAGCCAGCTGCAGAGTGGTCAAGCGCCGTAGGAGTGCTCATTGAAAGGACTCTGGCTGGCCCCTTGTTGTACAACTACAAGTACCAGGAGGGCCCTAGAGGAGGCTGACGTAAGGTGTCACAGTTGTCCTACAAGGGTCACGTCAAATCCCTTGTGCTATAGAAAGTCTTTGACCCGCTGCCAAGAGAAAGCTAGGGGAAGGGAACCCCCCCACTTTCTAATGAGATTGTGAACATTGTGATAGAATGGCTATGGGAACCCGACGGAGGGATGCCAAGGGGAAAGCAACCGAGAGTGAATCCCATACTGTGATAAAGCAAAGTGAACTGTTCATTTGGCAAATGTGAACCCAGCTGAGGGATGCCTGCTAATCGGAGTGAAGCATAATACACCTGAGAACATTGTGTTGACAAGAGTGAACCGGACAGAGGGATGTCCACAGTGAATGATTGTTTAATAAGACATTGTTACCTTGTGGATGAAAGGCTATAGTGAACCTGATAGGGGGAGGCCAACACTGAGACAAGGATCAAAGCCTTGCAAAGGGGGATCCTGAGGCGAAAGGTAATTGCCCAACGTGGAAGGTATATTGAAGGAACTTTTTGTTTGTTGTTTTGGTACTTCAGGTCCTCTGAGGCAAGAGACTTTGTGTGAAAGAAACTTGGCCACACAAGGCCCTAATATTTTGGAATTGAAATGTGAATTCGTGCTGGAGAAGCCCAGGAGTGTTCTGTTCTCACTAGACCCGCATTGTCCCGTGCTAAATACCTGGGGAAGGGAGACCCCAGCTGTACCATCCTGACTTACCATTTTGTGAACACTTCTTTCTTTTCTGGTGAACATTATCCCACACTCTTTTGTAACTCAGCGGTTAGGATTGGCAATAGGTTTTCTTTTAGTTTAGGACCTTTTTATTTGACAAGATGCCACTAGGACTGCCTTATTATCATTTGATGGTGTAGCTTGCTCCCATCTTAGTTTTTGCTTTAGATTAGGTGTTTTTCTCACCCATTCATACCATTTAATAAACATCCTTGAACTGGGATCACTTGTGTCTGTCTTTACTATTGCCACCATGAGTTCCTCACAGGGGGAGGGGGACTTGTTTCGCTCGACCACGGACAAGGAACTTGACAAAAAGAAAAATAGCTCACAAACGGTTAAGTCCTTGTCAATCCTGACAAAATCTGTGCCCAAGGCCTATAGCCAAAGCAACCCTCGCTCTGACAGAGCTCACACCTTTGGTGGCTTCAGGGGCTTTCAGGAGCGACACGCTAGACAGCCCGACCGGTCTCCTAGCCAACACAGGCGCAAGCAGCACAAATCCTTTCACAAGGGTTTTTTCCAGTCCCCCCTCCCAGGCAACAGCCGCACAGGGTAAAAAACAGTGACAATGCCATCCAGATCCACAAGTCTCCGGTGAGGGGCAGGCTAGCCCTTCATATCCATACCTGGAGGGCAAGGTTCCCTTGTGGGGTACATATACCAGCCCAGCAGAACTCCCCTGCACCGTCAAACTGCATTTTCAGCAGTTACAAGAGTAATGGCTGTGTTGGGTCTGCTGAGCACATATTCGACGGCATCACCAAAACTGCGTTTTAGCAGTGCAAAAGTAATGGCTGCGCTGGCTTTGCTAAGCACATATGGGGCGTGATGGAACATAGAACATCCCGAGAATGGCTGCATTTATTTTCTGCATGTGCACCAAAAAGAAGAATTCAAACGCAGCCTGGATCAGCACTGCTATGCTGCCAGCTGAAGATTTCCAACTGAAAGAGAAAATGTTCTGTGTTTAAAATGACTTTGCACTGGTGCTGTTTCTATCCTTTCAACAGTACACAGTTTGATTCCAGTAAAAGACATTGCTGCCCATCCATCTTCAGTATGAACACCATCAAAGGAGGGCCAATCCTCCCTGAAAGGCATTGTGTGTCAATTAAAATCTGTGAAAGAGCAGAGAAATTTGTTTCAGGCCATACGGCAAGCGTTTACTTTTGCAACAAATTAACACTGGCAAAACTCTTCACAAGAAGCTCTCTCTCTTCCTTTGCTTATGTCAGTTTCAAAGAACCCTTTTCTTGAGCACATTCCTGTATATAAGAAATTGACCAGAGCTATGGAAATGCTCAGAATGAAGATGCGAGGAAAATCACATTTGTAAATGACCAGGGAAAGTAAAATGAACCAGTGCTGCATTGCTCTGCAAAGCAGTGAGTTGAGATTGCACAAGCTAAATGGAAATAATACTGTAATATGCCCAGAAACAAAACTATATATGTTGGGAAGAAAAGCTGCCAAAATATAGTTAATTTGTACTCTGTGTAGTTTATTTTTCCCCACAAAAAGGAACTTCAGCATTCTGGCTAGGCCCAGAAATTGCTGTCAAACTCGTTTTTGCAAGGCCGGCACTTCTAATGTACCAGCCCCTTGGGAAAGGAAGTTCCTTTACCACATGAAAGGCCCAGAGGTGTGGGAAGTGGTGACTTCATCAGACTGATTGGCAATGCTGCTGCCTGGGACAATGGACAGCCCTGTCACTGAAGTGTGAATTCCTTTGCCACCTCTCCTCAGCTTCAACTGCCTAGGGTCAAAAGGGAGTCATAGCAACCTCTGGGCAAAGCTGACCAGAGCAAGACATTTGACTGGCGGGTTGAAAAGATGGCCCACTTTTGGGAACAAAGCCAGTTCATGTGATTGAAAAGACTTTTCATATAAAGACATTTATTTCAGTAATCTAAAGAAGCAGTAATGTAAAATTTTGACAGCTTGAATGTAATTTTTGGCCGTGAAAAGAAGACGATGTGGGTCTTCCTAGCATGTGGAAAAAGCGAACGGCATCAAAGTGACATTTCTGGGGGAAGCGTACATGGTACAGTTATGAAACTTAAATGCAAATATGTCCGACATTGATAAGCTTCTGTGTATCCATTTGTGTCATGACCCATCAGACACGCCCCTTCTGAGCCTCCTGGTCCCTGTCACGTCGGGGCTTGCACTCTGTTGTACTACCAACATGGCCGCAAACACTGAACGCTGCCTACCAGCCTTCACATTCATTGCGGCACGCTCGATAAAATAGCAACACCCCCGCGCTTCCGCGCGTCTCAATGCTACTGTTAGCTGTGGCTAGACGTGTGCTCCGTAGTTCGCTTTCACTGAACTTAGTTGCTTTCCTGGTTCCCGGACCCTTGCTTCATTCTATCCCTTCTCCTTCTTACCCAACCTTCTCCCGGAATCCGTGCACCCGCCTCAGAGTGCTTCTTCCCCTTATTTTTTCCTGGATTTCCTGGAGTTTACTATCGATCCCGGACAAGAAGTTGAACGAACACTGGAAGCCGAAGACGACCGAGCGGGCTTGTACAAGACCCGAACCATAAGGAAGAAAACTTCTACAACAGAATCCATCAAGCAGCGAAAACAGGTGAGAAAGGGGGAAACCTGTGACAGATTGAGACGCCACCTGACCGAAGTCGATACAGACATGGAGGCGGCCGTTCAGGATCTTATGCGCGGCATTCAGGAACTAATGACCGAAGTACAAAACTAAAGGCAGAGAATGCTGCGCTAAAGCAATGTAACGCTCACCTGGTTCCCACGGAGGCGCGGCGTCGAAGGCGCAGAACTCTGAAGATGGACTGGAAGGGCCCCTCTATTCTGGCTTCCCTGGCTCGTTGGATACCCTCCTGTGCGTGAAAAGGGAGTATTACCAACTGTGGAACAATGCTCAAGCCTCCCACTCCCTTCCAACCCTCCACGATACCTCCTCCACGATTCCCCGTGAAGCCTCACCTTAGGGTTTGGAAGGATGAGCTCTCCATCCTGCTTCTGATGCAGGGGCGCGTTGAAACCCAGTTACTTCACTGGATTGAGGATTGATGGGAGTTCAGGTAAGCTTGACTGTTCAGGTAAGGCGCTGTAAAAGTTCTGTTCAAAAGTTCAAGCTTAATAATAATGTTCGTTGTCTAATTGCAGCAAGCGCGAATGCTTATGTCTTTTTCCCCTTAGGGGCCGGGGTTCGGAGTGCCGGAGATATGGCGCTGACCCGAAGTGAAACAGTTCTGGATGAGCGCTCAGGTAATGTCTTTGCATTCGCTCATTCAATGTCTTTGTCTTTTTTCCCCATAGGGGCCGGGGTCCGGAGATGCCAGGAAACGGCAGGACCCGAAATGCAGTGGGAATAATCCAACAGGTAAGACTTAAAAGGAAACTGAGCTTTCCTTATTCCTTTTCTCCCTCTCACCTTTGTTCTTGTCTTTTTTCCTCTAGGCGCCGGGGCGTAGCTGAATCCGGAAGATCGCTGCTGAAGATGGAAGCGCCTTGCAAAGGTGAGTAAAATGCAGCGCTGCAGCGATCGAAACGAAATGCCTTTAAAATGATGTCTTCCTTTTCAGGGCCGTTGGAGAAATGACTCCGGGATGCAGATTTAGCAGGTAAGGGCTTTTCTTCTCCTATTCTCTTCCTTTCTCCCCTTGCAGGTGTTCCAGGGTGCTGGCAGGCGTGGCTGAAGTCAGAATGCAGGAGCTGACACGGTGAGCGTCCAGCTGCTAGGTGCAGAACAACGCGAAGCATGTGTGGCTATTCGGGTGGGGTTTAAATAGCCTTGGAAGAAGTTCCTGGTATGTATCCTTCCCCGACCACACCCGGGTTGTGAAGTAGTCCTACAGGTTAAGTAGTCCCATTCAGGCCTCAAGAGGGCCTGGATGAAGCAGCAAGGTCTGCATCAGGTAAGTGTGCACCCAAGCACTTAAACACATATCCTCTTCTATGAGCCTGGCGCATAAGGCGCCAGGACTGGGGTCCGCTATGAGCCTGGCGCCTAAGGTGCCAGGACTGAGTCCAAAGGGCCCCGACTTGGGCCCGCTGAGACTTCCCTGGGGAAAATGATGTCTGCCTCTGGGGTTGCTGGGCCCGGCCGGGCTCCTTAGAGGTAGGCATCATGACAAGCAATTGGTTTTATCCTGTGATTCTGCCACTAAGGAGAGCGTACTATTGGGCGGCATTGTTGACAAATACGATGGGTCAGCAAAGAACCTTTGTGGATTCCTAGATTCCTGTTTGGTCCACTTTACTTTTAAGCCCTATTATTTCTCCACCCCCAGGGCTAAAGTGGGCTTTATTATTTCACACCTTACCGGGAATGCATTAACCTGGGCCACACCATTAGTTAATGCCGAAGATGCCCTCCTGGATGATTATGACGGATTCATTCGAGCACTTAAGACCATGTTTGACCGCCCAGATCAGGTCTATTGTGCTCAGGAACGCCTTCTCGATTTCCAGCAGGGCTCCCAGGATATGCTCACATATGTTACACGATTTAAGCAATTGGCTAAAGCAGCAGACTGGTCCTCTGAAGCCTGTTTCACTCTCTTTCGAAGAGGGTTGAACGAAGACATCAAGGATGAACTGTCCAGGGTGGCACGTCCAAGTTCATACCAGGCCCTTATGGATCTTGCTCTACAGATTGACTTTCGCATACAGGAAAGGAAGGCAGAGAAAAAGAAAACCAAGTTATCCTTCCAGAAGAATCCCATAGAGACCCCCACGAAATCCGAAGACAGTTCTGCCCCTATTAACCAACCTGAACCCATGCAATTAGGGGCCTTCCGTGGACCAATATCCCCCCAAGAAAGATTACGAAGGATCCATACCGGCTTATGCATGTATTGCGCATCGGACAAACATTTAGTGAGAGAGTGTCCTATAGCTCCTCCACAGCGTTTGGGAAACGCCAGCTCCCGATCCTAGATGGAGCGCAGTTTCGGGAGAGAGATGTTGGCTCCACATCTATACCATCCTTGAACTCTCCTGGACAGAACAATCTGGTAATTTTACAGGCCTTTCTATCGCCATCCAAGAAGAACACTTACCCTATTCTGGTATTAGTGGACTGTGGGGACATGGGAATATTCATAGACCATGAATGGGTCCTTAAACACCATATTCCCTACGAATCCCAGAATGTCATGCAACCTGTATAAGCAATTGATGGGAGACCCCTTTCTTCCAGACCAATAACCCCCCAGACTAAGGAAATTGAGCTAGCAATAAACCACCATCGAGAGAAGATAAGGTTTGACTTCATAAAGTCCGCCCATTACCCATTGGTTTTGGGAATGCCCTGGCTACAAAGACACAATCCATACATCAATTGGGCAGCAGGTTCCTTGTTCCTGGGTTCTGAACATTGCATGTCTCATTGTCTACTCCTGGACCCCGCTCTGACACCAGCGGAAGGACTTTCAGCAAACCATCTAAGCCCACTCTGTCTCAAACATCATCCAGGTTCCTAAAGTCTATCAGGAATACTCTGATGTGTTTTCTTCTGCTATTGTTCAAGCCTTACCTCCTCATAGACCAGAAGACTGTGCTACTGAAACCGAACCTTCAGCTGTGATCCCCTTTGGGAGGATGTTCATTTTATCCAACCCCGAGAAAAAGGCCCTCCGTGAATACCTAGATACTAACCTTGAAAATGGCACCATACGACCATCCAAATCTCCAGCAGGAGCATCACGGTTTTTTGTTCCGAAGAAAGACACCAATGAGATCAGACCTTGCCTTGATTATCGAGGCCTAATTCAGTGCACCCTAAAGGATCGATATCCATTGCCCTTGATCTCAGACATCCTGGAAGCAGTAAGAGGAGCCGTGGTATTCACCAAATTGGATCTTAGAGGTGCCTATCATCTGATCCGTATTAGAGAAGGTGACGAATGAAAGACAGCCTTCAGGACACCCTTTGGTCAATATGAATACTTGGTCATGCCTTTCGGACTTGCTAACGCCCTGGTGGTCTTCCAACGTTTCATGGATCGGATGTTTTCGGATATGTTATTCCTTTTTGTCATTGTGTATCTGGACGATATCTTAATATTCTCGAAGGACCCACTCAAGCATGAGGAATATGTTAAGGCAGTGTTACAACGGCTACGCGAACACAAGCTCCTGGCAAAAACCGAGAAGTGCCCCTACTGTCCACTATCTAGGATTTGTTCTTAGCCCAGAAGGTATTGGAATGGATCAATCCAAGGTAAAGGCTATACTATCCTGGCCAAGTCCGACCACCGTGAAACAGGCCCAGTCCTTCCTGGGCTTAGCTAATTTCTATAGGAAATGTATACCTTCCTTTTCCGAGATAGTCCAACCGATTATTGCCTTGTTGAAGAAAGACGCTCCCTTTCATTGGGCAACAGCTCAGGAGGAAGCCTTCCAACGCTTGAAAACAGAGTTCACTCAAGCTCCCATCCTGGCTCAACCTGATATCAATCGGCCCTTCTTAGTGGAAACAAACACCCCTAACTACGCCATTGGAGCAGTTCTGAAACCAGAATTCGACGACAGACTGGAACATCCTATTGCTTATCTTTCATGGACCTTAACTCCCAGTGAAACCCTCTACTCTGTTTTAGAAAAGGAACTGTTAGCCATCCGTCAAGCCTTTACCGAGTGGCGTCATTTACTCTTAGGAGCAAAACATCCGGTCCAGGTTCGCATGGACCATCGAAATCTTCAAGTATTACAGGCCTGGAATGTAGAAATAGCCGTCAAGCCCTTTGGGCCTTCTTCTTTGCCCAATACCAGTTCCAGATTCACCATGTCCCTGGAACGCAGAATATAATTTCTGATGCTCTCGACGTCCTGATTACGAACCTCCTGAAGACCGGACATTCCCTAAGATGTTTCCCCATACGATATTTGTAGCTCACGCAATCAGCCTCCTGGAAGAAATTCGCTTACAAACCCAGTCCTCTGAACTCTTGAAGAACATTTCAAGGAGGAATCAATGGGATCTGAAAACCAAGGACGGATATTTGTATAAAGATAATGCTTTAGTCATTCCCACACAGAAACTACAACAAAGGATAAACCTTTACCACGACACACTTCACTCTGGACATCATGGCATTACCAATACCCTCTGTCTAATACAAAGGCAATTCTGGTGGCCTAGAATGAAGACTGACGTAAAGCTGTACGTCCAAGCCTGTTCTGTCTGTAGTCAGAACAAACATGATAACAAGAGACCGGCGGGTCTCCTACTGCAGCCTACACTACCAACAAGGCCCTGGGAATTTATCGCTAAAGACTTCATTGTGGAATTGCCACCTTCCAGGGGATACACGACTATCATGGTCACCATTGACTTGTTCACTCATTTGGCTCATTTTACACCCCTGTATAAACTACCATCCTCATCAGAACTTGCTGGAATTTTCCTGGAACACTTATTCTGGCTTCATGGTCTCCCTTCCAAGATAATATCGGACAGAGGACCCCAATACATTTCTCAGTTTTGGAAACACCTTTGTCGAATACTAGGAATTCAACGTGCTCTCTCATCAGGCTATCATCCCCAAACCAACAGAGCTACAGAACGTGTGAATCAAACCTTAGAACATGTCAGGATCCGTAAGTCAAGGAGGCAAATACGCGATCTTTCATTCCCGACTCACTTGGTTCCTTCATTTTTGTCACGAAGACGTTATTCCAGAACACGGAAGTTTGCTCAGCCACTTCGTTCCGTGTTCCTTAGGAAGCATTGGTCTTTGCCATGGAAACGCTCTCACTCTGCGTACTTGAAGTCACGTGTCTTCACGCATGGTTAGACTATCACGTGACTTTTGGTTTTCGTCTTATGTCCCGCCTTCCCCGATACTCGCTGCTTCTGAAATTGTCATTTCTCTTGCCGCTAAGTTTCGAACCTTGCTTCTACTGAATTTAGTGTTTTGTGACCCGGACTGCCTACTGGATTCCTGCTGTTTTGTCCCTCTTGTCAGTGCCTCGACCCTCGGACCTGCTTATTGGAACTGTTACGGATTACGGACGTCTGCTCGGATTTGACCCGCTTGGTTTTTTGACTATTGGAACTGCTCACGGATTTTCTTGTCATCTACGTCCTTCGTTCTACTGCTACTGGAACTTTTCTACGGACTTCCTTGTTTTCACTTGGAACTGGACACTTACCTAGGCGTCCGCGTGCCGTCGGTGGGTAGGTGGATCACTATTGCTTGCGGATTTTTTCTACTCTTCATTGAACTCTTCCATTCTGGACTTCCTTGGAAATTATCATCCGGTAAGACTGTTCCTTTCATTCTTCAATCTTGCTTTTGCTCCTTGTCGAATTCCTGGTTAGTTACGGATTACTTCTTTGTTCTCCTCAGAATTCTGACGTCATATTCCCACTGTGAATTGCCAGGCACTCAACTAATCTATTCTCAGGTACTTGCAGAGTGCTTGGTTGCTTGAGCATAGCTATTGAAATTGTCTTGTGTCACTAATGCCTTGTTCCTTTGCAGGTTGACTGGTTCCTGTGACGTCCTCCCATCTCAAAACCATCTTTTGGTTAATTGACTGGTCAGAGAGTTATTTATTCCTCTCTGTTTGGTACATTGACAAAAAGAATTCGTCTTCTACACGACGAGTTCAAAATCTTGAAGTCAGGATTCTGGTTACTTGGTCTAGGAAATTCTCCTGACTTAACAGAACAATATCTTCTATGTTTTGCTACCAAGGTCCAGGATGATTGGTCCCTTTTAATACCTGTTGCTGAATTCGCCTATAATAATTTGGCTATGAAAACCAGCCCTTTTTTCTGTAGCCAGGGGTTCCACCCTTCGGTTCTACCTTCTGTCCTCCCCCATCCTACACCGGTTCCTACAGTCGATTCCTGGATTGAAACACTTATCAATGTAGAAAGAGAAGCCAAAGAACAGCTAGAAAGAGAGCCCGGAATCAGACCAAACATTATGCGGACTCAAAGAGAAGACCAGGGCCCTCCTACGCACTAGGCGATAAAGTATGGTTATCCTCGAAACTACTGCCTCAACATCTACGGCCAAATAAACTGGCTCCCCAATATTATGGGCCTTTTCCTATAAAAGAAATCATCAACCCAGTGGCCTTCCGCTTCATATTGCCAGATTCCTGGAAGAAGATCCATCCAGTTTTTCATACATCTCTAATAAAGCCATACATCCAGACCTCTCGGACTAACCTCAGACCTAGCCCTGTCCTTGTCAATGACCAACTGGAATGTGAAATCTCCCGAATATGTGACTCCAGAGATAAACGTGGTCAGCTCCAGTACCTGGTGGAATGGAAAGGATATCCACCCAGTGAACGCACTTGGGGACCCGTCTCCAATTTGAATACCCCCAGGTTACTCCGAAGGTTCCATCTCATACACCCAGGCAAACTTGGCGGTACGGGTTTTCGGAGGGGGCATGCTGTCATGACCCATCGGACACGCCCCTTTGGGCCTTCTGGTCCCTGTCACGTCGGGGCTTGCACTCTGTTGTACTACCAATATGGCCGCGAACACTGAACGCTGCCTACCAGCCTTCACGTTCATTGCAGCACGCGCAATAAAATAGCCACTCCCCCGCGCTTCCGCACCTCTCAACGCTACTGTTAGCTGTGGCTAGCCGTGTGCTCCGTAGTTTGCTTTCACTGAACTTTGTTGCTTTCCTGGTTCCCGGACCCCCCTTGCTTCACTCTATCCCTTCTCCTTCTTACCCAACCTTCTCCCGGAATCCGTGCACCCGCCTCCGAGTGCTTCTTCCCCTTATTTTTTCCTGGATTTCCTGCAGTTTACTATCGATCCCGGACAAGAAATTGAACGAACACTGGAAGCCGAAGACGGCCGAGCGGGCTTGTACAAGACCGGAACCTTAAGGAAGAAAACTTCTACAACAGAATCCATCAAGCAGCAAAAACGGGTGAGAAAGGGGGAAACCTATGACAATTTGTAGCTTTTTAGGGGAAATATTTTCCATGGAAATGGCAAAAGATTGCCAGAGGGGAAAACCAGCATCGTACAAACTTGTGGATGGAATAGTATGCTCCATGTGAAAAATGGTATTTGCCTATCTAATTTTTATAAGGGTGACGTTCATAATTATAAGGGTTTTGTATCATAACTGATTTTGGCAAAGATTTAGAGTTGGCATCGTGTCCTTTAAGTAATTTGACGGCATTGTTTAGTGCCGCTCGAAATGGGTGAGCTTTCTATGATCTACATTCAAGTTTAACAACAATCTATTAATCTTTTGGTTATTATTGCAAGCACGGAAAAATATATATAATTAGACAAAAAGAGAAACTCTTTTTTGTGGGTAAAAGGAAAGTGTTCAGTGCTTGAGGATAACAAACAGTTTCATGTAGCAACCACATTAAAGTTTCTCAGAGCCAATTACAAAATTCATTTTCAGAGTTTAATCCAGTCTTACAAGTGTCCATAGTACAAATCCATCTGGATTCTTTGTTTTAGGATTCTTTCTTTATTCCCTCCTCATGGCAAATCTTCAATTTTATCCAAGCCATAGATTTTTAAATGATCCACATTGAGTCCCTTGTGTTCCATAAAACAGTGCAGTGCTATTGGATACTTTAAATCCTGGTTCCTTATGGCTCGTAATGTTCAAATATTCTTATTTTCAGGCTTCTTATTGTGCTTCCTATATATTTTTTAGTGCAGATGCACTCAATTGCATAAACCATAAATTTACTGTTGCAATTTATAAACTGTTTCATCCTGTATTCTTTTCCATTCGGTAACAAAATCACTTTCTTTCTGTTATCCATTTGTGGACATAGTTTGCAATTTCCACATTTGAATGAGCCATATATCGGTTTCTGATGGAGCATGCTTCTAATGTCTGGTTTTACTGTAGATTTAAGATGACTGGGACTTAATATGTTTCTTAAAGTCGGGGCTTTTCTGTAGCATATACCTGGATTTTCATCTATATGCTTAAGTAGAGTTTCATCCAATTTTAACATATTCCAATGTTTTCTCAAGGCAAAGGTAGTAATACATTTTGTTTTAGATGGTTGCTTTTCTCTTCTTGGTTTATCTTGCAGTAGGTACTCTCTTGAAAAATGTTCAGCTTTTTTGATTGATTCCTTTACTTTTTTAACTTTGTATCCTCTTTGTAAAAACTTGATGTCATTTTCTCTGTATTTGATTCAAAGGCCTGTTTTGTACTGCAATTTCTCTGGATCCTTAATATTTCTCTATACGGAATGTTTGATGTGATGTGTTTCGGATGATTACTTTGGGCATGTAACAGGCTGTTACCTGCAGTTGGTTTGACATATAGATTAGTATGAATTTTGTCCTCTTCCATGTACATCTCTAGATCTGAGAACTGAATTCTATCTTTGCTGAAATTTGTTGTAAATTTTAGGTTGAACTCATTTTCATTTAGGTACTCCACATATTCATCAAAGTACATTCGATCTCCTTCCCAAATCATGAAGATATCATCAATAAATCGACCCCAAAAGATGATGTTTTTGGAGTCAGTAAAGGCTTTGCGCTTCCATGCATATTTCAGTTCAAAGTAGCCCATAAATAGATTTGCATACGACGGGGCGAATTTTGACCCCATCGCAGTGCCTTTTTTTCTGTCTGTAGATCTTATTATTGAAGCAAAAGATGTTATTCTGTAGGGCAAAGTTCAACATTTCCAAAAGCATGTTATTCTCCTCCTTAAACGAAATAGATCTTGTTTTTAAGAAATATTCAGATGCAATAATTCCTTGATTATGGTTAATGCTTATATACAGTGATACAACGTCCAATGTTACCAGATTATAATTACTTTGCCAGGGGATTGAGTCCAGCTGTTGAATGATATGTTTAATATCTCTTATGTAGGACGCCAATTGCATTGTTAGTGGTTGTAGGTGTATGTCAATAAATTGTGAGATTATCTGTGATTGAACCAATTCCGTTGATGATTGGTCTGAAAGTTGGGTATCCTTTGTATTGTTTGTGTATTTTGGGGAGGAAGTAAATGGTAGACATTATTGGATGTTGAACATTCATATAACTACATTCCTCCTCAGTTAATAGACCAATTTCAAGCCAATTTGCACTCATTTAATTCCAACTTTTTGTTAATTGCTTCAATGGGCTGTGTTCCAATATTTCATAGTTTTCTTGTACATTTAGTTGTTTAGATACTTCCCTTATATGGTCTTGCCTATTCATTTGAACCAATTTTCCTCCTTTATCAGCCGTTTTTGTAATAACGTCCTCATTTTTAGAGAGCTCTCTGATTGCGTTCCATTCTTTTTTTGTTAAATTGAAATTGGTTCTTTTTGTGCCGATTCTCTAAGTAGTTCTTCCTTAAATCCATTTTCAAAGCTTTTTGAAACAGGTCAATCACATTTTCTGAGTTGAAATTTGGTGTAAATTGTTGCTTGTTACCCCCTCTATTTGTTTCCTTAAATAGAGCTAAGGCTGCCTCATACAAGACTTCGTCTTACTCTCTGCACGGGTCTTTCAACAGACCTGTTCTACTAATGAAGGCTTTAAATTCATTCAGTGATGAGGCTGCCCACCTGAACCTATTCTTTCCCCCTGTAATCTGCAAAGTACTGTTATAGAAAGTGTTTTTTTCTGCTTTGGTTGGAGCCTCCCAACACAATCAGAATAGACTGTGATCACTGTGAGACTGTACAAGTACCTGCAATTCCTTCTCCCTCAGGAAACTCCCACTAGCCACATAGATACAGTCTATTGTCATTGACTGCTCCTTACAGGACCATGTAGGTTTAATCGGCACATCTCCCTTTAAAGTGCCGTTGAGCATAACAAAACTATGCTATTCCATTAACTGCACCCAACGGCTCCTAGCTCTCGCCATTATACAATCTATGGATTCAACTGCTTGAATGTTCAAATCGCTGATAGTGTGCGTTGAGGTGGTCAATCTATCCTTGCAAATTAGATCCAACCCGCTCTACAAATTGGCTATCTGGTATGGCCTTTTGGTTCCAGTATAGATTCAGGATCGCCACCTGCCCATTATCGACTATCAGTTTAGATAGTTGCATAAAAGGATTTGGTGATGCCCATGCTACCAAGGACCATCTAGGGTTCTTCCTACATGCTGTTAGTAGCCCTGCCGCTGATCAGCCTTTGATTGCTGGGGCTACCATCAATGCGTACCCATTCCATACCAGTTGGTCTACCAGCCATGTCTCCTGTAGGACCACCATGTCAAGGCCTATCAACGGGTTTTGATTCGTAGTGAGGAGGTGCTTGAACCCTCTAGTGTTCCAGGATCCCAGTTTCCAGAAATTAGTTTCCTATAACCCCCTCTGCTGGTCTCAATAATCAAGGCTTGCCAGAGAGTTCTCCCATCCCCTCCTACTTCTTTCCTGCTGTTTCCTGAAAAGGGGTCACCCTCGGAACCTGTCTCCCCTATTCATCCCGTTCATGTACCTCCATCAAACTTTGATATATTTATTGTGACCGAAAATCCTTTCCATAAATCCCTGTGGCATTAGACCTCCTGTTTATTGACCGCTTCTGATCTTGTTCCAACATAAATCCTTGTTTAAAGAGACTTGGTTTGGATTTCCACAAGGTGTTTGCCCCAATCTGGACAGCAAAATCTCACCCTTGCCAGGTTCTTCTAACTCGGAAACTCTACCTGAGCGATATCAACAGAATGAATTTCCTCTAAGCCCTGGGTGTCAGCAAAGAGATTCAGCACACTTGGCCTGTTCATGGTGTATTGGGGGAAGGGTCCTTTCCTACAACCCAAAATAAACGAAATTTGATTGTTACCCCTGCAGCTCGGTGTGATCAAATCCCATCATTCTCTCTTCTACCCCTAGTATCTTCAACGTCCGATGTCTCTTTTCTGGTCACCCTATATTTTGAACTATGTTTAGTTAGGATCTGGCCCTTCGAGCTATGTATGTCCCTACCCCGTTGATTACTCTTTTGGACTGCCTTATTCTTTGGTTTGTACATCTTCTTTGGTTTTAACCTATGGTAATCAAACTTTCTCCTTTTCTGATCTGCTCCCCCAAATTCTTCATTTGGGGAGCAGCTACTTGTAGTTCAACCCCTCTCATCCATGTCAGACATCACAGATTCCACGTGCTTTTTCGTTTGATCGTGGGCCAACAAATCCTCGTCAGTGCTCACTATCTCTTGGTCTGAGTGAACCGTCAGGTTAAGCAGGGCCCCCCCCCTTAATAAATATTCCACTCCTAGCTCTTTCCCTGAATCCGTAACATTTGATACCCCCACTATTGGATCCGGCACCAACATGGATCACCAATGTTTCCTGCAGTGTTGTTAAGGATCCTTCTTTCCAGCTGCTTTGACCCCCTCAAGTTCACTCAGTCAGTCTCTTTTGGTGGGTAGACAAGTTGCGCAGAAATGCCCTTGAGCCAAAAGCCACCGATTTCTTAGGTAGCCTTGGTATTTGGGTTTCTTAGCAAGTTGTAGTGGTTTTGCCCCACCTTTCCTTGTGTTAAATATTTGGAAAGTTGGCTCCTGGGCTTTTTGGGTTACAGTTGTTTACTTTAGATTGTGAGGGTAACGGTGTAACAGTCCAGGGAAGGTGAGACAATTTACAAGCAGATACAGATGCAGGGGTGAGTGTAACTGTGATGTTTGATGACTGCTAATTGCAGAAAAAGGTGCTGAAGGGGGTCGCAGCGGAGCTGGCACTGGCACCGCTGCTGGTACCGCCACCACAGGGTCTTGCCCTATGATACTCTGTTCTTTCATTTAGTTCCCTGGGGAGAAGATTTAGACATTTGTGTCCTTAGCAAATAAAGAGTGAGACTGTTGGTGCCCACTTTTCTCGCCTCTAGGTGCGTGATCATGCCAAGTCCCACCAACCCTTTTTCACCCCTGATACATTTTTTGTTATCCACTCCTGGTTTTGGGTATAATTTTCCAAAGCTATTAATTTTACCAATATCTTATTTATGATGTCCCACTGTTGTTCACATTTATTTTCCAGCCCTTCATATAGCTTTGTCAGTGCCAATAGAGCCATATTCATAGCTGCTAGTGCATTACCTTGGGTTTGACCCAATGATCTTCTAGGAGTAGGGTTAACAAATGAGACAGACAGTTCTGAAGGGGAGGATGCTGTTGATTCTAGGTATAGAATTGGAGACTGCAAGATGTTGTCTAGCGGGGATAAGGGCCAGGTGACTCCATCTCCTACCACCCTCCCCCACTGCACCCATCTCGGTAAGCAACTTGTTGCTTTTCGCTGGGAAGGGTGCTACAACCGTCTTCACCAAATCTGTTACTAAAGTTTCATTTAGCTCATCCCCCTGGTCCCCATCTACAGATAAGTTGTTCTGCTGGGCAGCAGCTTTTTTATGCATTATTCCATTCATCTGTGGGAGAGTAATCAATGCCACCCTCTCATCTCCCCCACAGTGAATCTGGGCTTTAGTCGACTGAAGAGAAACAGTTTTCTCTACCAAGTCCTCAAGTGGAGCTTCAATCGTGGTCGGTACTACCCGGGAGTTCAAATCCCTAGTTAGCTCTGACTGTACTTATCGTTTTGTGACAATACCGCTACCATGCATGTGTCCGGTATATCCATGCAATCGATTGGTGGCTTTTGACTTTGATTGGTAGGTACTGCTAGATTGTTAGCCGTCTTCGTTGGGCCCCTGGGGTTAGCCCAGTAGCCCCGTATGTCCACTGTTAGTGATTTAGCTCAATGTCTCTGTTCCTTCTTTCCGACCACAACGGGTTGCTTGCCCTTGTTAGTCTTTTGTTGTTCACAGCAGAACCTTCGGCCCTTTATACCGCTGCGGGTTAACTCTCCCAGGCATCGCCGTTTTTAAAGTGTAAGCATAGGACATTAGGGCTACAACAAAGGATTAATATCAACTTGAATTGTGACTTCGTCAATATGAAATTGCTACCCACATTCACCTCCAAGCCGCCCAACAGCACTTAGCAGTGCACTTCGTTGGTGCACACAGCCTGCTGAATTTGTAGCGGTTTGGAGGGTAGAGTGTGGGGCCAAATGCGTCAAGCAACGGTATGTTCCAAAAGTTAATTTATAATGGTCTCTTTGCAGCAGGATCACAAGTAAATCCAAGAAAGTCCACAGCAGGTAACGGGTAGCCAACAGCACTCAGCAGTGCACTCAATTGGTGCGCCGCAATTGTTTTCAAATTCTAAATGGTTCTCCTTTTATCAGATGGCACTATTAGGTAATTGGAAGGAAAATCCTCGTCATTAGACCTGGTTTTTGGTTGTTCAGGAGCTGAGGGGTATTTGTGATGCAATGAGGAAGAGGGCTTTAAAGCACTGGCTTTATCAAATTGATATAGTCACTGGAAATGTTGTTCGATTATTAAACATATTGATCATTGATCTCTTGAATTCTAATACATTTTAAAAATAAGATAAATGTATGTTCTTTATCTTCTGTTGTGCTTTTTTAAGAACGTGAAATCTACAACAGTCTCAAAACAATTCAGTTGGGTGTTCTGAAAAGAAATCAGCAAGCAACAAGTAGTGCTTACCCAACCTTTCTCTCACACAATACACATTATTCTGACTTCTTTAGCAATCCCTTCTGTATTTGCAAACATGCTGCATGCAGTAAATACTGAATTATTAGGTGTATTTGTACCAACCAGAAACACCCCATCATCTCTAGTAGTAAACCCTGCATTTGCTCTTTGTGAAGGTATTGATCAGGTATACGTGCCATACTTTTGAGGAAGAAAAATAGACTGTTGCAACAGTTAAAAACTGGAGATAAAAATGCACAGGGTGTGGACATTCCCAAGTTGTCCCTGTCCCTGGTGGGCAAGAAGTGTTTAACACCAATTTGCCGTCTCTGAAGTTAGCTATCTGACACTTTAAGACTAGTCCCATTTACTTTATTTTTTAAGTCTTTTAATGGAGATCTCGGCAACACAATAACTGTTAGAGAAATCCAAAGCATCAAGCACCTTTCAAGTAAGCTGATATAAAAAATGGAGCAAGTCCACATTCCACCAACATAGGGACACAGCATTAAATATGGTGCTTTGCTCTATATCGATAAAAGCTGCTGACAGCTTTTGCTACGATTCAGTGATGTGGAAGAAAACTGTGCCCCTTAACATGGAAGTTGGGGTGTGAGGGTGTCCATTATTCTGAACCAAATAGTATTTGCCACAAAGTATAAAAGAAAACTGAAACACTCGGTCTTCCTTCTGCAATGCCTGGCACCTGTGTCTGCAACCTCAGAGTCTGAGCGTTCAGGCCAAATGTCAAAAGCAATAACCTTCAACCTCTGATCGACAGTCAACAGTCTCCAGAAGCATGCTGATCCTGCTCACCATGGATGGTTGCAGCCCCATCAATGACTGAAACCATACATCTGTTAGTCCAATGCAGCACTGGGTACTTTGCCCTAATCAAAACCTTCTAAATGGGTAGTATTTTCTTCCTCTTCAGTTTTGATACAGGGCTCCGGTTAGGGAAAACATATGGCTTCTTTATTTCCAACAACAATAATCCATGGCACTGTTGTTGTCTCTAAGCAGTTGTCACAGTGTGCAGCCCCTCCCCCCTCTATATCTTCTCACTTTGAGTACATTTTTCTGGTGCCCTACTTTTCTTTTTGTTTGATCTGGAGTTGGTGTTGGGTTGTCCTATCTCTGTTGGGCAGGAACAATTCAAGTTCATTTTATGTGTGGTTTTGATTCCATTATCCTGGTTCCAGTCTGTGTTCTTTGGTTGTACCAAGGTGCATTCTGGGAGTCGCGCTTCTGAAAAAGACAAGAGAACTCTGTCCAGAAAAGAGGTAGACTGGCATTATGGAAGGGACAGTCGTATCAACAGACATACAATGCTCATTCGGATGGGTAGGGACTGCCCCCCAACTCCCTCTGTCCCCTCTGCGGTAGGGCCCCCTTGAAGGTTGCCTACCCCATGCTATGACAATGCCACAACAGTCTGTGATTGTGTACCATAATGTCATCTGCTGACCTACAATCATTGGAGCACTTTTGATACCAACTCATTTTAGAGTAAGAATTGAGCTGTATTGAAAGCTGCCTAGATGCCTGAATCAGAAACTGTAGCCTATGCAGGAAACTGCTACTAGTACGATGTGACCCTTTTCATGCTTCTGAAGATGTGCACTGGCTGCCAGTATTTTTCCAGGTGAAATACAAGTTGGCTACTATTGGCTTTAGAGCTTCGCAATCACACTTGTGTGGTGTGCCAGAGGGAAGGTATGCACAACCAAAGATCCTCAGAGGATCTGCAGGTGCTTTGTCTGTCACTGATCAGTTCTGCTTTCTTGAGTTTGGTACCAGAGATCTGGATTACCTGCCAACTGCTTATGATGCATGCCACTTCTGTCCCATTTGTAAAACTCACTCTTTTCATTTGCCCTTCCCCTCTAGACACTGTTCTTAAAAGCTTCCCTCATTTATCAGGTTTAGTTTCTCTTTTCGTACTTTTACGTAGCCCACCTCATTGAGGATCTTTTAACCTTATAAATAAAAAGAAAGACTGCTATTATGTTTGCTCTAGTCATAGAGAGATTATTCAATAAACTGGGGACTTTAGGAAAACTTATCATAAGGATTACTTTTGATGAAATATTGACTTTGTATGGCAGTGGTTTATATTTTCCTAAAATGTGGCCAACTACATAGAACATGTGCTTGATCACTCCTCGTCGCGTTCCTTCTTCCAAATCCCTTGGGTTCATCATGGACAGTAACATTCCTCTCCCAACAGCATACTTATCAACGGGCTCAGGCCACTTGGTATCAGCTCACACTGCTGCTAAACATTAAGTCATTCATACCACCAAAAGACATTCAGAGCATCCCATAGGACCTCGTTATTGCACTCATTGATGAGGGAACATTCATTTTGCTTGTCTGCCTGACGAACACCTGGACTCTCTCAAACCGGTCCATTATGCTCTTACACCTCTCATAAAGGGTTCCAAGAAATGTGTACCACAACACCACCATTTTACGTGAGCCACACTAGCTAAGATTACATGGCAGTATTCTCTTCAAAATCGGCTGTGCCATATGACTTAAGGAGGCCCCATAATGGTGCCCGTTTGCACAAGAAGTGATGTTCTCTCTCTCTCTCTCTCTCTCTCTCTCTCTCTCTCTCTCTCTCTCTCTATATGTATATATATATATATATATCTGGAGACATTGGTGCAATTTTTCCAGGTTTCTTTTTTCCCCACAGTCCAAATGCAGGAGTCTTTTTCTCTTCAGCCACTACTTTGATGTTTTTCAAATGAGCATGGAACCTAAATCGAACTTTAAGCCCTATCATAATCACAGGTGTATTATGTCTTTATTCGACTGCACCTCAAGTGTGTCTGATGCCAATGTAGGACTTAGAACTCGGAAGAATATGAGTCATGATGCTTCATGCACCCCAACGCCATCCATGGGCAGGTTAGCATACTGCTTTTGTCAGTAAGTAGGAAGAGTATTAAACAGACCAGGCTTTTTCGGTTTCCACACCTCGTTCAAAGTCCATGCCCAAAATACTCCTGTTGGAGTGTTCATGTCAGGGATGACACTCTATTAAGAGTGGCACAGGACACCCAGAAAGGGTTTGGGTGGTTGTGCCAAAATAAAGTGGACAGATAAGTACACACACAGCAGAAAGGAAAGAGAATGAAGAATAGGCAAGAGTGGCAAGGAAAAAGGTACAGAATGAATTCCCTCCTGGGGTGTATGCAGATATAGGAAAAGAGTATTCCACGAACCTTAGGAAATACGCTAGCCTTCTGCACAGTTTGCTATAACAGAGGCCCACGCTGTTTGCTCATGGCTTGGAACAGCAGCTATGGGTGTCTGTAATGTAGAAACGAGACAAGGGAAGGGGCAGAGGTTGACTGATGGGAACCAACAGACAAGCTCTGTACAAAAGGGTCTACAAACAGTACAAGAGAAGATACTTACAGACAAATCCAGGAAAAAGTGGTTGATAGCAAACTAGCAGACGGAAATGAAGGGAAAGTCGTGTAACAGGATTGGATAGCAGAGGACAGTAAGGAACAAGGTTGGGAGCTCAGAGGAGCAGGAAAGCAATGAGCAAGCCCACAGGAGCAGGGCTGTAAGGTAGAGAGCCCAGAGGGAAAGGGCTTAGGGCAGCAGAGTAAAGCAAGCTGCACGGCAAGGAACCCAGAAGGGCCGGGCAGCAAGGAGTGAGCCCTGAGGGGCAGGGCCGCTGACCGTAGAAGGTTACAGAGGACTGTAGAGGGCTGCTAGGCCGAGAACCCAGCGGAAAAAGGTAGGTAGTAGGCAGCGGAGCGTGATAAGCTGCAAAGTAGGAAGCCCAGAAGACAAGGGCTGTAGGCAGCCGGAGTGAGGCAGGCTGCAGAGCAGGGAGCCCAGAGGACAAGGGCTGTAGGCAGCCGGAGTGAGGCAGGCTGCAGAGCAGGGAGCCCAGAGGACAAGGGCTGAGGCTGGAAAGCAGCAGAGCGTGATCAGCGGCAATGTGGAGAGCCCGGCAGGGCAAGGGCGGAGGCTGGAAGGCAGCAGAGCGTGATCGGCTGCAATGTAGAGAGCCCGGCAGGGCAAGGGCGGAGGCTGGAAGGCAGCAGAGCGTGATCGGCTGCAATGTAGGGAGCCCGGCAGGGCAAGGGCGGAGGCTGGAAGGCAGCAGAGCGTGATCGGCTGCAATGTGGAGAGCCCGGCAGGGCAAGGGCGGAGGCTGGAAGGCAGCAGAGCGTGATCAGCTGCAAGGCAGGAGCCTGGAAGAGCAGGGCTGAGGCAGGGAACCCAAAAGGCTAGGGCTGTAGGCAGCAGGGTGTAGCAGACTGCAAGGCAGGACGCCCAGAGGAGCAGGGCTGAGGCAGGGAGCCCAAAAGGCTAGGGCTGTAGGCAGCAGGGTGTAGCAGACTGCAAGGCAGGAGCCCGCCAGGGCACTGGAACAAAGAGCAGGTGAAATCAGGAAACAGCATACAAAGATTGTAGCTCGAAGCAAAAAGGTGCCGGAAGGACTCTCAATGCAAGAGACTGAGCTCTCGCAGGCAGCAGCCTTTATACTGCCCAGCCCAGCACAGAAGCAGGCTAATTGGTTGCACCTGGCTCAGCACACCTGCAGACAATCGGCCACCTCCCTCTCTGTTCCTGAGCTGGTGGAAGCAGAGCAAATCCCTAGGGCTTGTGGGGATTGTAGTTCTGATGAAAAAAATAGGAATAGCCAGGAATGGATGGTTATAGCCAAGTGCATTATGGTAAGTGTAGTTTTCTGGGAAAAATAAAAAGGCACCAAAGTCTTGCAAATGGGAAATAAAGTCCAAATAGTGAATAGCGGTTGATCCAGGAGTTTTCTGTAGATAAATGAATAACAATTTGTCCATATTGATTGCCAATGTATGCGCCCAATGGCGCAGGCATGACAGTTCATCAGGCTTTGAGAAAAGACAAAAAGAATAATAGGCACCGCTATTCGCATATCGAGTCCTCTTCTTCTTGGACTCTCTCCTCCTCGAGAAAATGGCACCATAGATCATGGAGCAGGTTGAAGTTGGAAGATATCATCTGTCAAACATCATGTGATTCTAGACCTGGGTTTCCCTCATCCTCCACTCGGATGATTGGGATCAATTCAGGGTAGTGATTTCTTTGACCAAACGCTGCCATTGGTGCAAACTTTGGAAAGGCCAGCTACTCCCCCAATGGACAATGTGCCTGTAAAAAGACATCTGCAAGCACAGATCCCCATACCATGCCAAGAGAACATCGGAAGCTTTGGCCTCAGCTGTCCAACACCCTGCTCACCCTTCCTCCTCTACAGTTACATTGTGACACTAAAGTTGGCACCAAGTGTTTTATCATCAGCAGCTATGGTGCCATAAGCAGCCGGGTTCATGGCCTGTTCAATGCTGGATGCCGGCAGAGTCCAGAAACAGGAACCTTGATAGAACCCACTGTCTTCCGGAGGTTCCAAAGGATTTTTGGCAAAGAGAAGGAGGATTTGGAGGATACATCTTATGAGTTGCAACATATGTTTCCCCTTGTATGGGGCCTAGATACCCAAGCTACTCTTCAATGATGAGGCCCAACCAGGCTGAAACATGTCTGGGGATGCTTGTGGTCTTGTGCAGAAGGGATGTGACCAAGCAGTTTGGGGTGGACTGGCCCTTTTGAGGTGGTACCAAGCCTGATTTGCATATGGTTCTTTCCCCTTTAGAAATGGCTTGGCAGGCAAAGAACAATGGTCTGGATGATTGCCCAGAGCAATGCCAGACGTTAACATTAATTCTAAACCTTCCAGCCATCCCCTCTTTTGTTTTGCTATATTCACCCCGAATCCGACAGGTATACCCAGACGTAGGTCCCGTGCCTGCTGGGCCTACAGACCCAAGCTATTCTTCACTGATAAGGTCCAACAAGGCTGAAACTTGTCTGGGGAAGATTGTGGCCTCATGCAGAAGGGAAGTGACCACGCAGTTTGGGCTGGACTGCGCCTTTTCGGGTGGGACCATACCTGGTTTGCATATGGTCTTTCCCCTTTTGTAATGGCTTAGCAGGTGAAGAATGATGGCTTGAGGGTTGCCATGGGTTAAGATTAATTATAAACCTTCCAGCCATTACCTCTTTTGTTTTGCTATAGTCACCCCTTGTATAGAGCCAACTTTCGTTGTAGAGTTAAGGTTACTGAAGAACAATCAATGGAGTCTATCTTGCAACTCAGGCAGGGCCTCTGTGAAGCAAGTGCCCTTCATGCCTCCTTGGATTCAGAGATAAGCAAGATGAAATCACTGCTTTGAGTCCGGATTTTGGATCTTTTAGAACCCTGGTTACTAGGGCTATAGAAACCCTTGGGGTTTGGTGGCTCCGAAAGAGGAGGGGAAAGCGCATGGCATCGCCATCCTTGAACCAAACATTAGAAAGGAACTTGTTCTGTCATTAATCATTGCCCTAAATGAAAAAGTAGGGTCATCATGGCACACGCTTGCTTTAGTCCCCATGATTCATAGGGACGTGGCACAGAAACTTAGGGCTGCAGCTATAGACAACATTTTTCTTACCTCCCACCTCACCTCAGAGGATCTTGTATTTCACGCCTAAGCTGCTGGATCCAGGTTCACAGCTTTTCTCACAACACCTCCGGAAAGTAAATGCAGGAGGTTGGACCGTTGAGGTAGCAACTCCTTGCTGTTGGGAATTGGGCACTAAGAAAATGAAATGCATCTTGCTCATTGACCTGGTACATTCATGCCCTTTGGGAAGTGTCAGAAGTGGCGGGCTGACATTGGTACGCCTGATCTTAAAATCTCTGTTTCACAACTGGCCCAAGATGGAAAAGATACGACCCGACATATTTTGCAGTCAGAATTAGAATCCACAGACTGCTTGGGTCAGTCCATGGCCTAGGATACTGCAGTTAGCTGGCATTTGTGTATGTGATTCACAAACTTTGCCCAGGATCTCCAGGAACACATGCTTTCAATGGCTGCAACCTGTTAGGGAGCAAAGCAGATAATACACTTGAAAAATGTTTGTAGACAGACTCCTAAGTCACTGATTTTATATGCTCCTTCTATGTTGTTTGTTTCCAAAAGGTACCAACATTACCCTTTTCCTTCCAAAGCGATAGGGTCAGGCCATGCTACACCGGGCCAGCAACAACAGCAGAGAATAACTTACTGTCCCTTTATGGGCAGAGGTTCAAGCAAACCTAGAGCATCAACCTAATTCCTCTCTACCACTCAAGTAGCAAAGCTGCTCTGATTTGTTCCTCTGTAAGAGCACACAACTACCCTGTGGAGGGGGGGGCAGGATTGAGGGATTTGCGGAAGCCTCATAACAGAGTACAATGGACTCTTAGCTGCTTCAAAACGTAGACCTTGGCTACTACCTGCTGTTTCTTTCCAGACCACCATAAAAACACCACATCCTTGCCTATTCCGCCTCTGGAACTGCTGGTGCTCCAAGAAATGTCTTAGCATTTGCTGAAGAGTGCTGCAAACCTTCATCAGCAGAAGTTGGGAAAGGATGGTAGTCCTATTACTTCCTAGTAATTAAGAAAGGCGGGAGGCTCAGACTCATCCTAAATCTGAGACTCCTCAATAAGGCCCTCTGGATGGGCTGATTCGTTATGGTCATGCAGCTGCATATTGTCCAGACTTTGGAGTTGCCTGACTGGTTCTTGTCTTTAGATCT
This sequence comes from Ambystoma mexicanum, assembly GCF_040938575.1. Classification (NCBI taxonomy): domain Eukaryota; kingdom Metazoa; phylum Chordata; class Amphibia; order Caudata; family Ambystomatidae; genus Ambystoma; species Ambystoma mexicanum. The sequence continues at coordinate 133,123,700 of NC_090933.1, read as the reverse complement.
TCTGGATGCCGTCTTTCACATCACTCCCACCCAAGCATCGTTGGTATCTTTGTTTTGTGGTGGGCAGCCCTCATTACTGGTTTGTAGTGCTCCCATTCTGCCTCATTTCGGCCCGGAGAGTGTTAACAAAGGTCACAGCAGTGGTCACAGCTCCTCATGGAAGGGAAAGTGAGTGTCTTTCCCTACTTCATCAACTACCTCCTGGGGTCCAGGTCAGAAGAGTGAGTACTGGAGAGCATTCTTACTATCCCGCACATGTTAGGTTCCTCCACCAATCTAAAGTAACACCCAAATGAGGCATTTGCATTCCCTTGCCTACAGAGAGTGGCAAGCAGTCAGACCCCAGTAATTTTCTTCCAACACAACGGGGGATTTCTGACTGGGGTTTTCTTGAGGATGCTATGGCTTTTTGGTGTTCTGTATCTGCCCAGCCCTGCTATTAAGACAGCCAATGAGGCTGCTACAATGTTCCCAGTACAATGGGGGCACTGAGGACATTATCCTAGTGCCGCCCCCCCACAACCCTCACCAGGTGTACAATGATCGGCTTTGTTTGGCCTTGACAGCCAACCTCCTTCAGTGGGTCTCACTACTTGAGACCATTCTTACTTTGACAAATCAACTTCCCGGACACCAGTGGTCCAGGGATGAATATCAGTTTCTAAACCACCAATCAAACCCACACAGCTAGTACACCAGAAGGGATCCGAACAGATTGGAATACAAATACAATTTTGGTAACGTGGACGGAACGGCAGGCCTATCTCCGCAAGGTCGTGGATCGTTGGTTAATTGCAACACAGCAAAAGTACAATTATGACTCAATGATAAAACGTACTGTCCAGTCAAGGTTGTATAAAAATATCTACTTTATTATTACTACAAGGACAGTTTTAGCAAACTACAATTACAGCCCATAGTGTAAAGTAACACAGAGGACAGACAGTTTCACAAAGGAAAGGGATGCCCTCTGGATACTGAAAAGAGGGTAGTTGGGAAAGTAATCAGTCTTATAGTTCAAGATTATTTGGTTTAAGCACCAAAGGGGAAAAGGGTCGTAACTGTCTCTAGGCACCTTCGGAGAAGGACCAGGGGGGCAGAACCACAATGTACCTGGTGCTGAAGAAGTTCTTGGTGTTTGACAGCGTCGAGGCGGTTATAGGGCACTTTGCAGCCTGTGAGACAGGGTTAGTGGCGGGAGACCGCTGCGGGTACCAGGCGGCATGCAGTTGGGCAAGCGAGGCTGGACAAATGTCTGCAGGCTGTCCGGCAGTATGGCTCGGGCCAAGAATAATTGTCTCTGTGCTGTTTGGTGGGTTTGGAATGCTGGTCGAGGTGTCTTGGACGGCTCTGGCCACTGCGGCGTGACAACAGTCAGCGGTGCAGCCAGATGCAGTTCGAGGACTTGACTGTCTCAAAATTGTCTTTAAAAATATGGACGCTGGATGATGCTTGTGTGGCACTACTCTTAGCTTCTTCGCAGGGCTTGTGTCCTTTCAAGGTGAACGAACCAAAGCTCAGGAGGGTGTTAGCAGCCAACAGCCTTGTCCTTTGTCCAGAGACTCTCCGGCACTTCCCACCTAGGAAGCTTGCTGTCAGAAACAAGCAGGGCACGCTGTGTGCTGCCTGGGTCTCGGTTCTGGAGCTGCTGGACGGGTCATCGGAGCCCGGTATCTCCCTCTGCTCCGTGGGAGATGTTTAGGGGAGGGATATTGCTTCCCTCTTGGAACTATTGCCCTTCCTTCTCTGGCGGAAGATATAAGGTAGACTGTACCTTCAGCTCAGGTCCAAATGAGTCCTTCTTACTCCTTGCAAAGTCTTCAGATGATCTGATCTGTGAGGGGTTCAGCCCTCTTTTAAAGCCAAATAGGCCCCAATGATTGGTGTAGGCTAAGCCCACCTTACTGGACCAATCATGGGTCCCCACCAACAATCTTCAGTGATGCTTCAGGTCAGAACCCGGGCGCTTGGCAACAGACAGCGGAAGGATGTCAACATATAAATCTATGTCCCACCCATCTTCCTGTCGGCTGTACCTTAAAGTGTCTCCCTAATTAACTGAGCCCGATGCAGCGCTTGATCACAACATGGGCCTCCACTGAAGTAGGGAGTTGCAGGCAGACTTTCGTCCTCTACAATTCACATAGTTCTCTGCTCTGAAAGGAGTGGTTCCAGACAGGACATTTACTGCCCTTCCATACCAAGGAGGGGTGTTAGTACCAAAGTGACACATTGCATTACAAAGAGGTGTGTGGTCTCCATTGTCACTTCCTGCACCCAGGCCTTGCCTTAGGCCTGCTAATTAACATTCCTCAATATTCGCCGCCACCATCAAGGTTTCACAATGGAGATGCAAATCCATGGGGCCTTAATTCTTATCAGGCTTCCCATGGCCAGAGGCTTCTGATGTACCCACGGCTGTCAGGTGTGAGCTACACATGACAGGGGAGAGTGGCGCTGGTAAGCTGTGTCATTCCATAGTACATGACTATTTTTCTGCTGTGCAGTTAGCATGGAAAATGTGTGCTGGAATGGCCCCATCATTCATTCTTTTTAAAACAAACAGAAAAGTCCTGGCGAGTGCACTCTTCCCGTGCGGATGGTCAAATTCCTCACATGCCTCCAAGCCTCAACATGTGAACCACCACCCTGAGGGTCTGGTTCGTCATCAAGGCGAAAGTACCTGGCTGAGGCCATCTGCATGTCAATGCTGGGAGCCTGGCTTGTGCTGGATGTCCATATCTAATCCCTGTAGGGATATGGTCCACCAAAAAAGCTTAGGGTTCTCAGAGGCCCGTGGTCCGTCTGGATCGTAAAGTGAGACCCAAAGATGTAGGGTTTCAGCTTCTTTACAGCCCACGTGACCAAATACGTCTCCTTTTCTATGACAGCCCAGTTCCTTTCACTTTTTGTCAACCTCCTGCTAACGTTGGCGACAGGTTGCTTTACCCCTTCAGAGTTCAGCTGTGTTAATCACATGCGTCTATCTGGATAATGAATTCCTGACCATAGTCTGGCACTTTCAGGACTGGGACCCTGCACAATCCATCCTTTAAATCCTGAAAGGAGGTTTGACAGGCTGGGGTCTAAGTTAAATTCTATGGCATCTTTTTGGACGTTGTCTCATTCAGAGTCATGGCAATGGTCCCATACCGGGTGAGGCCAAGGAAGGCTCTGACCTGCGTCTGTGTGGTGGGGATGTCCCACTCCTTCAAAGCCTTTACCTTTGCTTCAAGAAGTTGTTTCTTACCTCCGCCTTCCAGGTGGCCTAGGTAAGTCATGGTACCCTGTGCTATCTGGTACTTCGTGGCCTTGATAGTCAGGCCTGTATTCTGTAGGTGTGGTTGAACACAACAATGTCATCTAGATAGACGACGCAGAGGTTTTCCAGTCTGGAGAAAACTTGGTTAACCATCCTCTGAAAAGTGACAGGGGCATTCTTCAGTCTGATGGGCATCACAGTTAACTGATAATGTCTTTTCGGGGTTGAGAATTCCGACCTCTCTTTCGCTCCATCTGTCAAGCCGATACCCCGCTGTGAACTTCAGTCTTCCCACTACCGATCTATTTAGGGACCAGTGCCACTGGGCTAGCCCAGGGCCTGTGGGATGGCTCTATCACTACTAGCGACAACATCTTGGAAACATCCTCCTTGATGGTGTCCCTGACCTTATCGGACTTCCAGTGAATTCTACTCTTCTCCAGCATGGGGTCTGGCATGGATTCACATGCTCATTCCCCGTCGTCAGGCCGGGAATCCCCGGTATAGAAAAAATCAGTATCAGTTTCGTTTCTGATTGTCTTTCTCGGTAGTAACCAATCACTGGTCTCTGGGTCATACTGCCCCCAGCCAATGACTGCCCTCTCCCTAAGCCCCGCCCCTGGAAGCAATCCTCAGATTTTTACCGCACGTTCAAGTGTTGGGAGTCCTCGTGCTTAGCTCTCGAGCTTTTGCTGCGTTTTCACGCTTTTTTCAGGAGATTTTCTCATTTTTTCGGTTAAATAGAGCCTCAAGCTCCACCGTTTCTACTTCTGATCAACGGGGATCCGTTTTGGAGTTTCTAAGCCCCTCAAGGGCGAAGATTTCGTTGAGTTACGCTTTTGGAGGATTCCAGAAGTTCCGAGGCCTACCCCGGACATGACCCAGGAGAAAGGGAGCTCGACGCCTGGGAAGCTGTTCAGGACCTGCCCTGGATGCCAGCTTCAGGACGTTTTCAAGGAGGACGAGCATTCGTTATGACTCTACTGTCTCCATGAGGACAAGACACACAAGGAAAAGGACTGCTCGTTTTGTGGGAACATGTCGGAGCGGACCATGAAGGATCGCCACCTCCGTCTCGCCAACTGGCTGGAAGGTAAGAGCCCACCAGGCGAGAAGAAGAAAAAAAAGTCTGAGCGGTCTTCTAAGTCCTGTGAGGGTGCTCCGGCGATGGGGGCCCAACAAAAGGCTAAGCACTGCGAGTCCGCGGGCACCGGGAGCGCTGAACGGTCAGGCTCCTTGGCTGCCAGGCAGGGCGCATCCTGCCCGCGCCATCGACCACAAGCCAACGCTCTGGCTCGGGTAAGAGGAAGTCCGAGAACCCGGCGAAGCTTCTGGAGAGGCCCCGGTCGATCTCGAAGATTCCGGCAGAGGAGGAGCGAGGCTCGGACCCTTCCCCCAAGGTGAAGGCCCCAGGCGTACAGAAGGTGACGTTGGCCTTAATTCACCCTGCTAAGACCTCGATTGAGGATGCCGCCGCAGCCCTTGCTCAGCCTGTGGAGGCTACACCAGTGGAGGCGCCCTCAGGTACCAGAGTCTCCCTGCCACCGCGGAGGGAGTCGTCTTTCAGGCCCATCGAGAAGACCCCCACGAAGTCCTCGTTGGAAATGGTGGGGGAGGGGTTGGTGGCCGTCGTGGATACGGACACGACCTCTGAAGAGGAGCTCATCCAAGTCGTGGAGGAGGCCCAACCCATCGGGAGGGATCCCGACGAGGGCGACGACGAGGGCGATGGTGACGCAGACGAGGCTCCTCAAGAGCCCTCGCTCCCGTCGTTTCCAGCGCCGCAGGACACCTCGGCGGCCATTTTGTCAGCCATCCAGTCCTTATGCTCGGAGATAAGGACTAGGTTGCCCCTTCCCCCGACGGAGGAACCAGAGCCAGGACCTTCAGAGAGCCCACCACTTAAGAGGAGGAGGACGCATCCTAGGCCTCCTCTCCCGCCTCTGCGGCTTTCTCTGCCTTCCTCCCGGTCCACTACCCACGGGGATGATACAGGCATGGAGACGACTACGACGGGTACGGATGACGACGGAGGCGACGACGGGGCGTGTCACCCGTCGCCCCCTGCCCGGGCGTCCCCGCCCGACGAGATTGGATCCTTCCATGCAATGATTTCCAGGGCATCCGAGCTCTTCCAGCTCTGCCCCGAGGAAAAGAAGAAGGAGGGGTTCCTTTACCAATGGCGCAAGGCTAAAAGGAAGACGGTCCTCGCCGTACCGCTTCTTGATGACATCTGGGATGAGGGGCTCGCCCTCCTCAAGAACCCTGCCACGGCTCCGGCGAAGAGGGACCCGTACGAGAAGAAGTACCGGGTCCCGACGCTGCCCCCTTGTGCCTTTGGGGCGCAACCTACCCCGGACTCGGTCGTTTCGGCGGCGGCCAAGAAGAAAGCGGGGGGGCATCGGCCTCGACTTCAACCTCCCCCCCTCGGACGGCGAGGGTAGGAAGCTGGATGCGATGGGACGACGGGTCATCTCATCTGCAGCGACGACCATCAAGGTGGCCAACGCCCTAGCCATCGTAGCCCGCTACGACAGGGAGTTGTGGTTCAAGATCGCCCCTCTGTTGGACTTCCTTCCGGATGCCAAGAGGGCTGAGGCCCTGGAAATCTTGCAGGAAGGTGAGATTGGTGAGATTGCCTCGGACCACGCCATTACGGTGGCTACGGACATCGCCGACACCGGTTTCCGTCAGTTGGGACGACGAGGATGGCTCAAGGCGACGGATTTCCGCCAGGACGTTCAGACCAAGGTTTTGGACATGCCTTTCGATGGGAACAACCTTTTTGGCAAGGCGGTTGATGAATCCCTTCAGGCGATCAAGACGGACACGGAGAAGGCCCGTGCTCTGGGTGTGCTCCAACAGCGACGCCCGTCCTTTCGGAGCTCCGGACGCAGACAGGGTGCCTCCAAGGGAGCCGGCGGCAGCTCCTCTACGTACCGTCAAGTGGCAAGGTCTTTGTTGCAGGAGGCCTACAGGGGATGCGGCAAGTCAGGTGGATCCCGCCGTCGTCGCCAATGTGGTCAAGGAGGCAAAGCGGCCTCCAAGCAAGATTGAACCGACCGTCGGGTCGGGCCGCCGCCGAAGCACCCCGGTGGGAGGCCGGCTGACGGAGTTCGACGGCGTGTGGGAGTCCATCTCCACTGACCGTTGGGTGCTGGACGCCCGGGCCCTGGGGCACGCCCTCGAGTTCCAGAAGAGGTGCCCACGCATTCCTCCCGTGGCCAGGAAGGAAAATCACGTCCCTCAACTGCTGTTGGAAGTAAGGGCGATGCTCAGGAAAGGTGCCATCGAGCTCGTCCCGAAGAGGCTTCGGGGCTCCGGAGTTTACTCAAGATACTTCCTCGTGAAGAAGACAGGAGGATGGCGTCCCATCCTGGACCTACGACGACTAAACAAATACATCAAGGCACAGAAGTTCCGGATGGTCACCCTCCAGCACGTGCTGGGACAGCTGGAGGAGGGCGATTTCCTGTCGTCGTTGGACTTGGAGGATGCTTACTTCCACATTCCTATTCTAAAGAGACACCGAAAGTTCCTCAGGTTCGTGGTCAAAGGGCGGCACTACCAGTTCAAGGCCCTCCCGTTCAGATTAAAATCGGCGCCCAGGGTGTTCACCAAGTGCCTAGCACCGGTGGCGGCACGGCTGCGCCTGCAGGGGATCCACGTCTACCCCTACCTGGACGACTGGATCATACGGGCAAGGACAAGGGAGCTCCCCGTGGAACACACAGCGAAGACCGTCCAGCTGCTCATGGACCTGGGGTTCTCCATCAACTTTCCAAAATCCCACCTGGTCCCGTCGCAAGTCGCCCTGTTTCTGGGAGCACAGCTCGACACAGTGGCGCGGCGGGCCTCACCGTCGGAGAAAAAGGATAAGGACCATCCTAGGAAAGGTGCAACGTCTGCTGGCCACGGACGTGGCCAAAGTGAGGTCTATCAAGTCCCTCCTCGGAATGATGTCCTCCTGCATTTATCTGGTGCCCCACTGCAGACTTCGGATGCGGCCCTTGCAAGAATTCCTCGACGCCCACTGGATCCAGACGACGGGCAGCTTCGAGGACAGAATCCCGCTCGACGAAGCGTTACGTCAGGCGATACGATGGTGGGGTGTCCGCGCTCATCTGACAGCGGGAACAGGTTTCCTAGCCCCGGCCCACCAGGTGACGGTGACGACGGATGCCTCCCTGGAAGGTTGGGAAGCGCACACCGGGGGGTCTCCACGCGAGAGGCCTTTGGCTCCCGGAGGAGAAGACTCTCCACATCAACATCTTGGAGCTCCGCGCAGTGTTCTGGGCCCTCAGGTCCTTCCTTCCGTCCCTCAAGGGCAAGGTGGTGAGGATCTTCACCGACAACACCACCACAATGTTTTACATTCGGAAGCAGGGCGGAACCAGATCCGCTGCCCTATCCAAGGAAGCCCAGGATCTGTGACATTGGGCCGTCGCCCAAGGGATGTTTCTGGTACCCTTTCATCTGGCAGGGATAAAAAACACCATCGCCGACTCACTCAGCAGAGAGCTGCGCTCGTGCCACGAGTGGGAACTGCGCCAGGATCAAGTGGACCGACTCTTCCGACGATGGGGCAAACCCCAGATCGATCTCTTCGCGATGGCGGCGAACTCCAAGTGCCGGAGGTTCGCCAGCTGGTTTCCCCAACCGAGGAGCATGGGCGATGCTTTCTCGTTCCCCTGGGACGGCCTGTTCCTTTATGCATTCCCGCCGTTGCCGTTGCTACTCCGGCTCGTCAACCAGCTCAAGAGGTCCCGGTGCAGGATGATCCTCATTGCACCGGCGTGGCCGAGGCAGATATGGTTCCCGGACCTTCTGGACTTGTCAGCGTCCACACCAGTCAAGCTGCCAATGGACGCAGATCTTCTCTCCAGAGAAGGAGGCGCCATTCTTCATCACGAACCAGAGTCGCTGAACTTGCAGGCCTGGCTCTTGCAGCACTAGAGTTTGGAGGATACGACATCCCGGCCGACTGCAGAGAGGTTCTTGCAAAGGCCAGGGCATCCTCAACTCTCAAGTGCTACGGACATAAATGGAAGAGGTTCTCTGTCTGGTGCCGTGCACAGAAGATTAACCCTCTGCGGATTACGGCCCCTCAAGTATTGCCGTACCTACTGTCTTTGGCCAAGGCTGGCCTATTTCACGCTTCCATCAAGGTACATCTGGCTGCCGTCTCACGTTACACCAGAACTACAGGACGGGCGTCCTTGTGGTCTCATCGTCTGGTGAAGGAATTTATGAAAGGACTGTTCCGATCATTCCCGCCAGTGAAGGCCCCTGCCCCGGCGTGGGAGCTCAACGTGGTGCTGACCAGGCTCATGGGGGCCCCATTCGAGCCTATGCATTCAGTGCCGTTGAAGTTTCTGTCGTGGAAGACAGCATTCCTCGTGGCCATCACCTCTGCACGACGAGTGGGAGAGATCCAGGGCCTGTCTTGCAAGCCTCCATACTTGACTTTTCATGACACAAGGGTGGTGCTGAAGACGCACCCCCACCTTCATGCCCAAGGTGCCGTCGGACTTCCACCTCAACGAGCCCTTGGTTTTGCCAGTCTTCTTCCCGTCGCCTTCGTCGCCGGCTGAGAGGACTTTGCATTCGCTGGATGTAGCTAGAGCGCTGAAGTTCTACGTGGACCGCACAAAGAGTTTTCGGAAGACATCACAGCTGTTTGTGAATTTTGGACCTGTGAATCAAGGGAAGGCTCTCTCGAAGACTTCCATTTCCAGATGGCTCTCCGGCTGCATCATGCACTGTCACCGGTTGGCAACCGACCGTTGCCAGGCCGTCCGAGGGCCCATTCGACCAGAGCGATCGCTGCAACTATGGCGTCCCTGTCTGGTGTGCCCCTGCTCGACATCTGCAGGGCTGCTACGTTGGAGGTCGACGCACACCTTCACGAGATTCTACTGCGTCGACTGGGATTCCAGGGAGGAGTCCAGAGTCGGCCAGGCAGTGCTGTGCAACCTATTCGCCTAAGGTGAGCCCTGGTGAGGAGGTAAGAGTTGCTTAATGTTGAGTTGTTGTATTTTTTGATATTGAGCCTTTTGCCACCTCCCGTGGTTGTGCATGTGTATACTGCTATGTATTCTTATATTCATGAGCATTTAAATCCATGCCAGACCCCATGCTGGAGAAGGAACACGTTACTTACCTGTACCTGTTGTTCTCCAGCATGGGTCTGGCATGGATTCACATGCGAACCCTCCCGCCTACCCCTCTGCGGCTCTTCACTTGGTCATACTGCCACTTCACGTGCTACCATATCTGAGGATGGCTGCCAGGGGCGGGGCTTAGGGAGAGGGCAGTCATTGGCTGGGGGCAGTATGACCCAGAGACCAGTGATTGTTTACTACTGAGAAAGACAGATCAGAAACGAAACTGATAATGATTTTTTCTATACCGAGGATTCCCGGCCTGACGACGGGGAATGAGCATGTGAATCCATGCCAGACCCATGCTGGAGAACAAAAGTTACAGGTAAGTAACTTGTTCCTTCAATGGCTAACTGTCTCCAGTGTCCACATCATTGGTGCACCAATCTGTGCGACCGACAGTCAGCGAAAACAGACTGGAAAACTGGCCCAGTAAACAATGACAGTCTGTTAGTTGCTGTTCTGACAGGTCCGTTGCAAGGTTGACACCTTCAACTGACTCATCTGTGGCTTCAGTGTGCAGGAGGTCTGGGAGTTGATCGGTCTCCTCCTCAGTCTCTGTGTCAGTCACCAACGCCATGACCAATTCATCCCGGCTATAATGGGGTTTTAGCTGGTTGACGGACGTGAAAGACCCTGCACATCTGTTTGTCCTTTCACATCAATGGGATAATTCACCTAACTGATCTTTTCCAGCACACAGTAAGGCCCAGTCCACTTGTCCTGGAGGGCACTGGGTTTGACAGGCTCCATAATCCATACCCACTGGCCTGGAGAATAGACTGTCACTGTGGCCTTTTGGTTGTGCCAGTGCTTCAGCTCCTGACTGGCCTTTAGATTCATAGTCCACCACATCTTGTGACTTGGATGAGGGTTTGCTTTCCCATCCCTCCTTCACTAGACTGAGGGGACCCTCTTCTAGGGTTTCTAAACAGAAGCCCAAAGCCACTAAACCCTACTCTATTCTGTGGCACCTCCCTGTAGCCGAACAGAAGGCATGGCAGGAGAATATCCAATTTTCTCCTGAAGACCTCTTACAAGCCACGTATTGTGCCTTTCAGGGTATTGTTGAACCACTCAACAAGCCCATTGGTTTGTGGATGAAAGGAGGTAGAGAACCGGTAGGTGACTCTACACTCTTCCCATATAGCCTTCATGTATGCTGATGTGAAGTTTGATCGCCTGTCAGAAATGACTTCCTTGGGGAATCCAACACGGGAGAATATCCCAATCGGAGCCTTCGCAACCAAGGGGGCTTTGATGGTCCTCAGAGGGACAGCCTCAGGGTATCTTGTGGCATGGTCCACTACCACCAATATATATTGGTTCTGTGAGCTGGTTTGAGGATCCAAAGGACCCACAATATCCATGCCTATTCTCCCAAAAGGCCACCCAACCACGGGTAGAGGAATTACTAGGGCCTTTTTGGCACCACCTTACTTGCCAGAAGCTTGACAAGTCGGGCAGGACCGGACAGATTCCTTACATTTTGCACCAAACTGCGGCAGTAAAAGTGCGCAGACAACCGGTCCGATGTCTTAGTGACTCCCAAGTGACCCCTAAAGGAATTTGGTGAGCCAAATCAAAAGGAACTTTCTGTGGTTTTGGGCAACCACCAACCTTCTGGTGTCCTCGCCCTCAGAATCCTTTGGCTCACTGTTCAGGATCCGATCCTTCCAGTACACTTTGAACAGTCCGGAGGCCTCCCGCTTAGCCTGCTCCTCCGCCTGCTTCTGCAGACACGCCAGAGTGGGACACTCTTTCTGGGCTGTGTGGAGGTCAGTCTGATCTGGGCCCCCAGCTGAGCCGAACTCATCCAGTTTGGTCAGACCCTTCAGATCTGCGCCCACCTGGTTCTCCACCTCAGGTTCCTGTCCTGCGCCAGGCAACTCTGAAGTCTCTAGGTCCCCTGCTACAAAAGTAAGGTCCTGCGTGGCTACTAGACCCTCTGCCGCAGGAGTAGGTGACTCATTAGTCTGTGGAACTGGACTATGGGCTACCGGCCACTCCGGTCCTTCCAACAAGCCCTCTGGAAGTACTCCAGAACCTAAGGCTTTCTGAGAGTTTTCTTTGGCCCTCGATCGCGCAGCCACTGCGACTATTTTAGCATCAGGAAGATCATTACCCAACAGACATGGGACATGGATGGAGTTTTTCACGCTACACGGCGCTGGGTCGTTACACCTCGCTAGCTGAACTCTACTATCGCCAATGGGAACTTATTCTTACCATCAAATCCACTTACACACAACTTAGGCCAATCAATATACTGGCCTGGCTGTACCCACTGCCGGGTGACAAAGGTGACGCTAGCCACGGTGTCTCAGACCGCAGGAGTTTTGTGTACAAGTGCTCTAGATAGAGTTGAGTATTGTTGGTAACTGTGGTCTCTTCTGGGGATCCGGTACCGTTTCGACTCAGTGTAACCAATCCACATTCAGCCACTCCCTGCCCTAGTGGGAAATTCTCACCAGAGAGGGCCACACTAATGTTGGCCTCCTCCATGAGTCCAACTTTCACTACAGCTTATTTGGGTAAGCCTTTGCACGCAGGATCCCCTTTCCTATGGCCCAGCCTGAGCCTTTTTCTGGTCTTGAGTACTCACAAACCTGTCGGCAGCCTTAGCAAGCTCCCTAGGGTTTGGGATGGTCTTGTCCACAAGCTGCTGGTGTAGCTCAACCTCACAATTCTTTAACACATGCTCTCACGCAATCAAATGTACATCCCTTTAAATGTGTCAACTTTGTTACCAGTCACCCACCCGCTCAGATATTTCAACAAGTGTGTGATGCTTCAAATGTCTGCCCACTTTTCTTTCCAAGCTCTCTGAAGCTCTTGAGATGCTGTTCTGGGGTTTTACAAAACTTCTTGAGGGGGGCTGCCTTCATGCTCTCATAAACGAGACTTCGCTCAGAAGTTAACTGAAGAATTGCATCAGTCCCTGATGTCGGTAAGCGACTCATCAGGGCTGCAACGCACAGTACCTCTTCCACCTCCTGCAGCTGGAATGCCAGTTTGAGCGCTTCAAACCAGTCAAAAATATCCTTCCCCACTTCATAAGCCTGTACTAAATCTTTGGGGATGTGCTATCGTGGCTTATCGTTGCTTATCCCGGGCACTCTGGTTTGAGCCACTGCTGCTGTTCTTGATAGAGGCAGACCTGTTGGCCTCTTTCTGCTCTTCAAGCGCCAGCTTGCGCAGCTCTATGGTGACCTTGTCCCGCTGTTTCTGTTCCTCTAGTCTCCTCTCCTGGAGCAGGAGCTTTCTAGCTGCTTCCTCATTAACTGCCGGAACAATTACTGGGCCACTTAGAGACTGTGCTGAGGCCTGGGACCCGCGGGATGCCGCACTAGCTCCTGTTCTCACTAATACTTTCGAGTGTTGAGAAACCACACTTAAACAACTATTATGTGGGGTTCTCTGATTTTGTAGAATGCATTCAGTCGAAGACCGCTGAATATTTTGACATAAATGGTGGCTCCGTGGACAGCCCAGTGATGCCGTGGGAGGGTTATAAATCAGTCCTCCGATGGGATTTGATCTCATGGATCTCGGCCCGAAGGAAGGCCCTGCTTCAGTAGATTTTGGAGGCTGAAAGCAAAGCCGCTAAGCGGGAGACATATTTGACCTCAGACTCTCCAGAGGCGCATCAGCCGCTCCTCACGGCCAGAGAAGTACTCCAATATCTCCTTGGACAACGCCAGGCAGGCTCATCAAGAAATGCGAGTTGCATTTATGAATCAGATGACAAGGGGGAGGAGGGGGTATGTTGACATGGCTCGAAGAGGGACGAGGGGCACAGACAAGTTTGGGAGCTGTGGTCAGACTGGGGGGAGTTCGAGAGGACAGACAAAGGTATAGCTGACTTATTTATGCAGAGTTCTACTAGAACCTGTGTGGGTTGCGAGATGCCACCATACTTGATAACCTGACCCTCCCGACTGTCGGAGGCCCAGTGCCTTCGGAAGCTGACCTAACAGAAGATGAAATTGCCCAAGCCATTACCCAAGTCCACTCAGGGAAAACACCTGGCCCGAATGGATTCCCTGTGAGGTATGGAAGAAATTTGGGAGGTCAGTGATCAACCCTCTGTATATGTTTCACTACTGTAGAGGGCAGTGCTCCCTTCCCCCAGACCTCTGTGGGTCTTAGAGGCCAGTCTCTTTGATCAATCAATGGGGAAGCAAAGATTCTTGCAAAGGTGCTGGCGAGACGCTTGCTGACAATTATCTCATGTCTGATCCACCCCGAGCAGTGTGGATTTATGCTGGACAAATCTACACTCATGAACATTTGGAGGTTACACTTATGGCAATAGAGCAGGTTTCCATTATACGGGAACCGTTAGTGTTTCTGGCGGTAGATTTTGAAAAAGCATTTGACTCGGTGGTGTGGGACAGCATATGGGAAATCACAGGGAAGATGGGATTTGGAAACGGTTTCCTGACTAGGGTTTGCTTACTTTATCAGTTGCTGGTTGCAGAGATCCGGGTGAATGGTACGACCCAGAGAAGCTTCCAGTTATGGTGGGGCATGCAGCAAGGAGTCCCGTTGTCCCCCCTATTGTTTACGATCGCTGTCAAGACTCTTGCTGCACTACTTTGCCAGGATTCATCATAGGTGGGGGTCCGCTGGCCAGAGGTGAGGGGTCGTGACAAGGTTTCGCATATGCGGATCACCTATTGGTATGCTTGGGAGCTCCAGGCCTTTCCTACCCTATTGTGACACAGCGACTGTGGGAGTATGAAGTATTTAGTGGGCTATGAGTAGATTGGAGCAAGTCATTTCTCTTCCCGGTCCAGGGCTCCGATCTAGCGATCCCCCCGGACTGTCCATACTGAGTGGAAAAGGAAGGCTTTCGATAACTGGGTATCCATATCAATAGAGATCTTACACGGTTCCTTATCCACAATCTATATCCTATCACAGATAGATTTCTTCGGGATGTCCAACACTGGAAGTCTCTCCCGTTCTCTTTTGGGAAGGGCCACGCTTTTCAAAATGCTTACATTGCCACGGTACGTATATGTTTTCCAAAATGCCCCCCGTAAAGATACCCAAACTAGAATTCGGAAGAATAGACACTGCCCTCTGTGAACTTGTATGGGGTGGTAGACAGCCACGGATTGCCCTGTCCACACTACAGCGGTCGGTCTGGAAAGGTGGAATCGGGCTACCACATGTCTGATGCTACCACTGGGTGAGTCAGCTGGCGGTTGTAAATGATGTGCTCCATGGGGACCCTGGTCTGCCCTATATACGAGCTGAGAGGATGGGACTGGAGGGTGTGGCTCCGCTCCGTTACATATACCAACAGACTCAGAGGACCTTCCCACAGTCAATGATTCAACACACAGTGCGTGTAAGGATGGAAGCCCACAAGTATATTGGGTGAGACAGTAGACTGACCCTAGCTCAACCGCTCTGGGAGAATACTATGCTGCCAAAGGTGAATCAACTGCTGGTGCTGACTGGGTGGGAGGATGTGGGCATCAAGACTATCTGCGATGTGGTGGGTAGGGGAAAGTTACTTGCTGAACTGCAACAGGTGTTTGGCTTTTCGGATGTGGAACGATGCCACTACTTGCAATTATCGCATGCACTGCACACACAGCCATATAACTTCCTGACTTGTCACAATGCTCCCCACTTCAAAGGAATGTTCTCTTGGAGCACAAACCACCAAGGTTACCTCCACCTTATACCAATCCATATCCATCTTTGCAGCTCCAGAACTATCCAAACTCAAGGCCAAATGGGAGGTGGATGTGGTACCTATCGAACCAGAGGACTTGGGTGTAGGCTCTGATATTTCCCAGGGAGATTGCGATTTCCTCCAGACTTCAGCCTGTGCAACTCAAAATCCTTCATCGAGTCTACCACCGAGGGTCTTGCTGTTTCGATGTTGTCATATTGATGGGCCCCCTATGCTTTTGTTTTGTGGGGTGGGGAGGCCACTTTTATGCACATCCGCTTTTGGACGGCGTGCTGTGATAAGTTATCTCAGACACTCGTCACATAGATACCACTGGACCCTAAGCTGTTACTTTTGGAGATATGGGGTGAGAACTTTTATAACCAACATGAAAAACTGTTTTTCTCCAGCATGGGGTCTGGCATGGATTCACATGCTCATGAATATTCCCTGTCGTCAGGCTGGGAATCCTCAGTAAAGAAAAAAATCAGTATCGGTTTCGTTTCTGATCTGTCTTTCTTAGTAGTAACCAATCACTGATCTCTGGGTCATACTGCCCCCAGCCAATGACTGCCCTCTCCCTAAGCCCCGCCTCCGGCAGCCATCCTCAAGTGTTGGGAGTCCTCGTGTTTAGCTCTCGAGTTTTTTGCTGCGTTTTCACGCTTTTTTCAGGAGATTTCTCATTTTTTCGATTTAATCGAGCCTCAAGCTCCACCGCTTCTACTTCCGATAACGGGGACCCATTTCGGAATTCTTCTACGCCCCTCAAGGGTGAAGTTTTCATCGAGTTTACACTTCTTGGAGGATTCCGGAAGATCTGCGGCATACCTCAACGGACATGGCCCAGGACAAGGGGAGCTCGACGCCCGGATCCAAGCTGTTCAGGAACTGCCCTGGATGCGGATTATATAACGTTTTCAAGGAAGGCGAGCATTCGCGATGCCTCTACTGCCTCCATGGGGACAAGACGCACGTGGAGAAGGACTGTGCGTTCTGCAAGAACCTTTCGGAACGGACCAAACAAGATCGTCGTTCCCGCCTTGCCACCTGGCTGGAGAAAGGCACAGCAAGTGAGAAGGAGAAGAAGTTGTTTGAGCGGGCTTCTAAGTCCTTTGAGGGCGCCCCGGTGACAGGGGCCCAACAGAAGGCCAAGCACCGCGAGTCCGCGGGCTCCGAGAGCGCGGAAAGGTCGGGCTCTTCGGTTGCCAAGCAGGGCGCTACTTCCCCGGCACGTTCGACCACGAGCCAGAGCCAGTAGGCCACTGGAGCGGACCCGGTCGATCTCGAAGGGGGAGCGAGGCGCTGATCCCCCCCCCCCAAGGCAAAGGCACAGGATGCACCTAAGGTGGTGAGGGCTTTGATCCACCCGGCTAAGGCCTCTACCGAAGTGGGCGCTGCAACCCTGGCGAAGCCGGCTGAGAACTACGCCAATGGAAACGGCCTCTGGGCCCAGAGTATCCCTGCCGCCTCGGAGGGAATCCTCTTTCCAGCCCATTGCTAAGACCCCCGTGAAGCCCCTGGCTGAAAAAGAGGGGGGGGGGGGCAGTGGCCATTACAGACTCGGAATCAGCCTCTGAGGAGGAACTGGTGGAGACCGAGGAGGGCCTCAACGAAAGGTCCATAGGCCTCAACGAGAGGTTCAGAAACATCAACAAGAGGTTCGAGAAGGTTCAATCCCAGGGGACTGTCCCTGCAGACGTGATCGAAGATAGCGACGACGAACAGGGCCCAATGGAGCGGCCATCCCGTCCGTTGCAGCCATTGCCCGAGCCCCAGGATAGCTCGGCGGCCATTTTGTTGGCAATCCAATCCTTATGTACCGAGATAAGGACGAGATTACCAAGCACCCCGAGGGAGGAGCCAGAACCAGGCCCGTCGGGAAGCCCTCCGAACAAGCGGAGGAGAGTCCACCCCGCTCTGCCCTTCGTGCCTGCGAGACCGGTGGACTCCTCATCCCCCTCGCCGGGAGAGGATACGGCGACGGATACGGCGACGGGAACAGACGATGACGGCGGCGATGACACAGCAGACATCCTGTCGTCACCCCTCCCCCCCGCGGGCGACCCCAGCCGACGAGGTTGGCTCTTTCCACGCCAAGATAACCAGGGCATCCGAGCTCTTCCAGCTCTGCCCTGAAGAACAGAAAAAGGAGGGGTTTCTGTACCAACGATGAGAGGCTAAGAGGAAGACGGCCCTCGCGGTCCTCAAGAACCCTGCCATGACACCCGCCAAGAGGGACAGGTACGAAAAGAAGTACCGAGTCCCTAATGCCTCCCCCCTGTGCCTCAGGGCCCAGCCCACGCCGGACTCGGTCGTCTCGGCAGCGGCTCAGAAGAAGGCAGCGGGCACGGCGGCTTCAACTTCCACTTCCCCGCCGGACAGCGAGGGCAAGAAGTTGGACTCAATGGGACGACGAGTCATCTCGGTGGCGGCGACGACGATGATTAAGGCGGCCAATGCCTTAGCAATCGTGGCCCGCTACGACAGGGAGCTCTGGTTCAAAATAGCTCCCGTTAGACTTCCTGCCTGATGACAAAAGGGCAGAGGCCCTAGAAATTCTGCAGGAGGGTGAGGTAGTGTCGGATCACGCCATAACGATGGCGACGGACATCGCCGATACCGATATTGCCAACTAGGCAACGGAGTTTGCCTCCGACGACGGGGATGGCTCAAGGCGACAGACTTTCGCCAGGACGTCCAGACCAGGGTGTTGGACATGACGTTCGATGGCAACAACCTCTTTGGTAAGGCGGTGGATGAGTCTCTACAGGCCATCAAGACCGATTCGGAGATGGCCCGGGCCCTTGGGGTGCTTCAGCAGCGATGGCCCTTTCGGAGCCCCGGCGGCAGACAGGGTGCCTCCAAAGGATCCAGTGGTGGCTCCTCCGCTTACCGCCAGGCGGCCCGCTCCTCTTCCCAGGAGGCCTACAGAGGTCGCGGCAAGCAAGGGGGATCCCGCCGTCATCGTCAAGGAGGCCAAGGCAGCAAGGCCTCCTCCAAACAAGACTGACCCAGCCGTGTCGTCGGGCCCCCACCGAAGCACCCCGGTGGGAGGCCGGCTGACGAAGTTAGTCAGCGTGTGGGAGTCCATCTCCACCGACCGTTGGGTGCTGGACACCCTAGTTAACGGGCACTCGCTGGAATTCCAAAAGAAGTGCCCTCGCATTCCTCCCGTGGCCAGGAGGGAGAATCCCTTCCCTCAACTGCTGTTGGAAGTAAAGGCGATGCTCAAAAAAGGTGCCAACGAGCTTGTCCCCAGGAGGCTCCGGGGCTCCGGAGTGTACTCAAGGTACTTTCTCGTCAGAAAGAAGACCGGCGGTTGGCGCCCCATCCTGGACCTGCGTCGGTTAAACAAATGCATCAAGGTGCAGAAATTCAGGATGGTCACCCTCCAGTACGTGCTGGGACAGCTGGAGGAAGGCGACTTTCTATCGTCGTTGGACCTGGAGGATGCTTACTTCCACATCCCCATTCTAAAAAGGCACAGAAAGTTCCTCAGGTTCGTGGTTCAGGGATGCCACTACCAATTCAGAGCCCTACCGTTCGGATTAAAGTCGGCACCCAGGGTTTTCACCAAGTGCCTGGCAACAGTGGCGGCGCGGCTGCGCCTGCAGGGTATCTGCTGGTTTCAGGCGAGGGGTTGCTTCGAGGACAGGACCTCCTCGACGAGGAGTTCCGTCGGGCGATCCTATGGTGGGGCACCCGGGCTCACCTCACGACGGGCACAGACTTTCAAACTCCAGCGTTTCAAGAGACTGTGACTACGGGCGCCTCTCTGGAGGGTTGGGGGGCCCACACCGGAGATCTCCACGCAAGAGGCCTTTGGCTCCCGGAGGAGAGGTCTCTTCACATCAACATCTTGGAGCTCCAAGCAGTGTTCTGGGCGCTCAAGTCGTTCCTCCCGTCCCTCAAGGACAAAGTGGTGAGGATCTTCACAGACAACATCACCACAATGTTCTACATACGGAAGCAGGGGGGCACCAGATCCCCAGCCCTATCCAAGGAGGCCCAGGATCTGTGGCACTGGGCCGTCGCCAGGGGATGTTTCTGGTTCCCTTCAACCTGGCAGGAATAAAAAACACCATCGCCGAATCACTCAGCAGGGAGCTGCGCTCGTGCCACGAGTGGGAACTGCGCCAGGATCAAGTGGATCGACTCTTCCAACGGTGGGGCAAACTCCAGATCGACCTGTTCGCGACGGCGACGAACTCCAAGTGCCAGAGGTTCGCCAGCAGGTTCCCACAGCCGAGGAGCATGGGCGATGCTTTCTCGTTCCCTTGGGACGGCCTGTTTCTGTATGCGTTCCCTCCGTTGCCGCTCCGCCTCATCAACCAGCTCAAGAAGTCCAGGTGCAGGATGATCCTCGTCGCACCGGCGTGGCCGAGGCAGATCTGGTTCCTGGACCTTCTGGACTTGTCAACGTCCCAGCCAGTCAGGCTGCAGGCGGACGCGGATCTCCTCTCCAGAGAAGGAGGCGCCATTCTCCATCACGACCCACAGTCTCTGAACTTGCAGGCCTGGCTCCTGCAGCACTAGAGTTTGGAGGGTACGATATCCTGGCTGATTGCAGAGAGGTTCTTGCAAAGGCCAGAGCGTCCTCAACTCTCAAGTGTTACGGTCATAAATGGAAGAGGTTCTCTGTCTGGTGCCGTGCACAGAAGATTAACCCTCTGCGGATTACGGCCTCTCAAGTGCTGCCATACCTACTGTCGCTGGCCAAAGCTGGTCTGGCTCACGCCTCCATAAAAATACATCTGGCTGCCATCTCCCGATATACCAGGACTACGGGACGGGTGTCCTTGTGGTCTCATCGCCTGGTGAAGGAATTTATGAAGGGACTATTCCGATCATTCCCGCCGGTGAAGGCTCCTGCCCCGGCGTGGGAGCTTAATGTGGTGCTGACCAGGCTCATGGGACCCCCATTCGAGCCTATGCATTCGGCGCCTTTGAAGTTCCTGTCATGGAAGACAGCGTTCCTCGTGGCCATCACCTCTGCACGACGAGTGGGAGAGATTCAGGCCCTATCTTGCAAGCCTCCATACTTGACCTTTCATGACACGAGGGTGGTGCTAAGGACGCACCCCTCCTTCATGCCCAAGGTGCCGTCGGACTTCCACCTCAACGAGCCCTTGGTGTTACCAGTTTTCTTCCTGTCGCCTTCGACGCCGGCCGAGAGGACTTTGCACTCGCTGGATGTAGCTAGAGCGCTGAAGTTCTACGTGGACCGCACGAAGAGTTTTCGGAAGACGTCACAACTGTTTGTGAACTTTGGGTCTGTGAATCAAGGGAAGGCTCTATCGAAGACTTACATTTCCAGATGGCTCTCCGGCTGCATCATGCATTGTCACAGGTTGGCAAGCCGACCGCTGCCCGGCCGTCCGAGAGCCCATTCGACCAGAGCGATCGCTGCTACCACGGCGTTCCTGTCTGGTGTGCCCCTGCTGGACATCTGCAGGGCTGCTACGTGGAGGTCGACGCACACCTTCACAAGATTCTACTGCGTCGATCGGGACTCCAGGGAGGAGTCCAGGGTCGGCCAAGCAGTGCTGCGCAACCTGTTTGGTTAAGGTGAGCCTGGTGAGGAGGTAAGAGATGCTTAATGTTGAGTTGTTGTATTGCTTAATGTTGAGCCTGTTGCCACCTCCCGTTGTTGTGCATGTGTATACTGCTATGTATTCTTTTATTCATGAGCATGTGAATCCATGCCAGACCCCATGCTGGAGGAGGAACAAGTTACTTACCTGTAACTGTTGTTCTCCAGCATGGGTCTGGCATGGATTCACATGCGAACCCTCCCGCCTACCCCTCTGTGGCTCTTCACTTGGTCATACTGCCACTTGGCGTGCTACCAAATCTGAGGATGGCTGCTGGAGGCGGGGCTTAGGGAGAGGGCAGTCATTGGCTGGGGGCAGTATGACCCAGAGATCAGTGATTGGTTACTACTAAGAAAGACAGATCAGAAACGAAACTGATACTGATTTTTTTCTTTACCGAGGATTCCCAGCCTGACGACGGGGAATATTCACGAGCATGTGAATCCATGCCCGACCCATGCTGGAGAACAACAGTTACAGGTATGTAACTTGTTCCTTGTCCACAACGATTGGACTGGTAAAACTGAACATTGCTAGGAAATGGAGTGCCCCAGAACGCCCTCAGTACAGACAATGGGTGGCAGACGTACACATTTTTGTGTCCATGGAGCGAGGTATATACACTGCACAGGGTTGCCCGGAGAAGGTAGACAACATTTGGGGCGGGGAGTAGGGTGTCTAAGTACTTCAGGCGGGGAAGAAGGCGGTGGAGGCATAGCAGTTCGTTGTAAACCATCACGATAACTCTGATTCAGGGTGACCAATCTTTTCTTTTTTGTGTCCGTTATAAAATTAATGAAAATCGTTCTATTAAAAAAAATGATTTCTGAAAAAGAGTGGTCTGTGTCCAGAGGTGGCCAGTTTGAAGATTGATTGATGTCCCAAAGGACTCCTGCAGTTTCCCTCTCACACACTATCCTCAACAGATCGTTTTAGTAGGAATAAAAGAGGGACATTTAGTTGACGAGAAACTTAGAATATATACATCCTGCAATAACCGGTTGGAATTAAGTCGTACATACATAGCTCAGCCATTAATCCTTTTCAGGCGACTGCATTGTTTACATTGAGTAATAACACCTATTTTTTTACAGCACTTACAAGCGGCAGGAATCAGACTTGAAGAGCTGCTTAAAATATGAAAATGTGTGAGCAGTCTTTCTGTATGTTAATCATTGGACTAGACTTTATCAGAAATATAAAAGTCTGTTTCTGCACTTTGTGTAATTGTCAAAACAAGCAAGCACTAGCACATCCTCCTCACGTGGTGCTCAACAGTGGGAGTTCTTTTTCAAATCCGCTGTGTATTGAACCACTTGGAGTGTAATGTATACATGTGGTGAAATGTGCTTAAGCAAGACAAACCGAGTCAAACTGTGCAGCACTGCTGGACTGTAAGACAATGCTTCATTAGATCAGACTCTAGTAATTGAAACCCCCTCTACTGCAAAAAATCGATAACAAATGATACTAAACTGCTTCGAATACAGCCTGGGAAATATTGCCGTGCGTTGATGTTTAATGTCACTTTAATTAGACTTAAAAAAAAGTATTTCTGCCACAGCTGGGTGCTCTACAGTGTGCGCCAGTGCACCAGTTTATTAACAAGCTGCTTGACCTTTAGCCTGTAGCCAGTTATTTGGACTCAGCATGGTTTCACGGGGTGCGATTGACCTTTAACACCACCATTTTCTCTCTTCCTTAAGGTGGCACTGGTACAGTGGACAGAGAGCGTCGGCCTGACTTTGGTTAGCAGGGATCTGAACTCGATGCAGCTGAAGACGCCTGGTGGACAGATATTGACATTTTACATCCTGCAGATCTTTCCATTCACTTCGGAAAGCAAACGCATGGGCATTATAGTGAGGGTAAGCTTGACACTGTTTTTATAGGTCACACCTTGTCCCTGAATAGGTGATTCACTCATGTTCAGTAGTATTTCTTTTGCGAAAAGGGGGCTCACAATGGACACATGTATCTCAAATTTAAGAAGGTATTAAAAAATAAACACGTTTTACAGTATATAGCCGTACATATCTTCACAATGAATGCCAGAAGCCCTAAAAATGATAGTGAAACTGTTTTTGTAGTACTTGCTGCCAAGGTCTTCTGAATTCAAATAATTGTAAGTAAAAGGTTTGGCTATCTATGCGTTCACCCACTAAACTATTTGCCGGCACAATTGGTAAAGTTGTCAGAATGTTTTCTATTTCGACCAAGTTTGTTTAGATTTTTCAAAAGAAAGCACTGTAATTTCTTATTCAGTGCGGGCAATATGAGCATTCAAATGTTTGTCTAGCCATGCCGACTGCACAGAAGGTAGGTAGTGATTTCTAAACTCATATTCACAGTACCGTTAAACCAGCAGTAATCTCAATAATAAAGTTGAAACAGGCACAACATGAACGATACACCTCTTTAAGGTAACAGGGGCCCGAGGGCAGGCTCTACTCTTTAAAAGGGATGGGAGCCAGTAAGGAAGCATCCAAAACAACAGTAGTACTGTGATACAGAAATAAAATACATGTCTAATCAAAGTTCAATAGAATACAAGACTTTTAACAAACTAAAAGGCCAGACAAAGTAATAACAACACTAACAACCCACCCCTGTAATGAAAGTTGCACTCTGGGTAGAACATCAATGTATGCAAACCGTTGTCTTTAAGCAATATTTAAGTTTAAGTATATGGGCCTCATTACGACCCTGCTAGTCCGGAAAGAACGGTGGGGATAAAACCGCCGCCACAGTTGTTTCTGGTCCGGCTGATTCAGAGTCCTGCAGGCGGGAGGTGTCACTTGGCCGGTTTAACACCACCCGCCTGCAGGCGGACATGGAAACACTGGCTCTGTCATAGTGTTTCCATGGTCCCCATCCCCATGGAGTCCTGTCGGACTCCAAGGGGATGGGGATTTACAGAATTCTGCCTCCAGAATTACCAGGTCACAGGGGTTGTCATGCCCCGGTGATTCTGGCAATCACGGAGGTGGAATGGTAATACGGGTCCGGTGGTTTTTCCAGCACGGCTACCGTCGGACTTGTAATGAGGCCCTATGTCTTTGAAAAAGGTAGGGATTTGGGGTTTTAATTGTCCCTAGAGCCTTTAAAACCAGGCCACTGGAACAGAGCTAGCGTATTGTGAGAAACCAGAAGGTGTCTCACCCACTAGTTCCTGAGGATCTGCCATCCAGGTGGCCATGACACAGCCATCACTTTTGGATCGCGTTCCTGGGGTTGGACCAGTGCGAGAGGATCACCTGGATGAGGGGTCTTTGGGCATTCGGGCACCGTATGGTGAGACGCTGTGTTAGGAAAGATTCCCATTTTTTGTGTAATTTTCCCTCCAGTTGTGAACCCCCCAACTTTTTGCTGATGATTAACACCATAGTCTGACTTCACCAGAGGAGCCCAGCCTTCTACTGTACTCCTCTAGGATTTTCGCTCACTTCTTATAGGGAAACTGAAATGCCCTTAAGACAGTCAGTACTGGGAGACTTTGTTTCCCTTAGTCCTTTCCAATGTTTCAACTTTTCTGCAACATGTAACGAGTGTACAATGTACCTTCCGGTACAGTACACTTGGGTCTATTAGTCATTTCCAAATGCCTTAGATACTCTCTAAGGATTATTTAGGAGAAGTGCAGATGTGCCTCGGACAGGGCTGGTGGCAGCTTATCATTTAGTATATTTTTAACCCTTTCCTGCCAGGCAAACCGCGATTGCCCCGTTTGAAACGCCAAGCTTTCGCGGGCTTCTGCATGCCTTGTGTGTGTGCCTCCAGGATGTGGGCTGGAACGTCTGGATCCAATACACATCCTGGGTGCCAGAGAGTCTGGAGCGCTGTGAATGCCTGGGACCACTATGGTCCGGGATTGGTCCACGTATGGTATGCCTGTATGTGAGCAGATCTCCCATTGGGTCCTCTTCGTTTTCGCGCGAAGGAAATTCTGGAACAGAGAAGGCCCCAAACACCCATACCATGTCGATCTCTGGAGTTCTCACTGAACGATAGATAGGATCCAAGTATCCTGGAACTAAGAAGCCTAGTCGAGGAACCGCTGGTGACCCGCTGGAAGGTTTGGCACCCTGAGCCCGCTGTCATCCTGTGGGACCCCTTTGCATCTGGTTGTTCTAAAAGGTCTGTGAAGACGCTTTGACCCATAGGAATAGTGGGACCAACTATTCTCGTCACCTTCATCAAACCCTGCAAGTAAGCCTTCTCAGAACTGCCCCATGGCCAACCAGTGGGCTGACCAGCTTACGCAGACTCTTTGCCCTGATACCGCCGCTGTTTCGAAGAGGCCCTCAAAACTTGGTATATTGCTAGCTCTGTGTTCATGGCAACCTCACACCGAATTTCGTACACTTGGCGTTCCCAGGTCTGAAGTGAGACAAGTGCGCCCGAACCGGAGTATATGCGGTTACCGTGTCGCCTAGGCGTGGTGATGACCTTTGCAGGTGCGCTGAATTTGTGCCCCTCTTGACCCTGAAACCTGCTGCAGTGAAACTGGCCTGATCTATCCACCAGGAGCGGAGAAATCACCACCGTCCCGTTTGGGAATCATTGCTGTATCTTCGCTGAAAGCTGTAGAGCCACCAGATTGCCGCACTTGAACCTGTAACCGAAGTGGTCTCGACTGCTGAAGTTTGGTCTGGAGTGTGCCGGGGGTCGGTGAGTAATTGCAACCCTAACTGGTGGCCCCTAGCGCCTCCATCCATTTTTACGCACAAGTGGCCCATAGGAGCCCCTCTCCTTTCCACTGCTAGTGTGACCTAGCAAACTATTTCTAACTCTTGGAATCGACTCTGCCCTCAAGTGGAGACCCTCCTCGAATAGTAGGAACCTATTCTTCATCGCCTCACCCACCTCCCTGAGTTGCTACAGACCCTTGAAGAAACCCTGTTTTTACTCATTTGAACTCCTGCGTGCCCTGGCATTGCATGTACATTTGAGTATTAGGCTCCACTCCTCTTAGGCATTGGACTGCCTCTAAATTGGGATTGTGTTGGATGCAGAAGGGACTAAAGACTATTCGCACTGCCTGTTTCCTTCCCCTTTTAGGTTGTGGACCCATTTCGTGCATTAATCCTTTAGACCCAAATAGTCTTGCATATATGTATTCAGATAGGATTGTGTTGGCTTAATAGTATTACTGTGATTTGATTTGTGTGTTGAAAATAAAGGCTATGCAATAATTGTATATGTATTTTTAATATATCTACACCTGACTGGGAGTGATTTGTAAGTGTCCTTTACTCTGTGTGCTCAATGAGGTCTTTCAGTCACCCTCGCCCCTCCTGAGACCTAGTCTTGACCGCCGCCAAGCTACCTTGATTGGTCTGGCTTGTGCAGAAGGTTACCCTGTTCCAAGAAACTAGGCTGGCCGCCTGAACCTCTGCCCACCAGGTCAGAGTTCAGAAATCCATCTTAACACACGGTATCCCCTTCCCTGTAACACCTTTACCCCATTGTACCAGGTAGGATATTTAGGAACTCAACTACTGCCCTTTTTACAACACAAACACTTTCTCACAGACAGCCCTCTATGAGGGAAAATGTACTAATAGTCGAGCTGTATACCTGACGTGTCCCAATACAATGGTCAGGCAAGGTCAGTCAATTACTGACCATCACACACACCTGACTTGCATTACACTTCCCCCCCACACGGATAAAATGCAGAGCACAAGAGCACACTCGGAGAGAGGCAAAGCACACGAGGAAACAGCAGTTCTAAGATCGAAGTTTCACAAGAGGAGAAAGACGGCGAAACAGAAGGGGATTGCAAGAAGGGAAGTTCCTTTGACCTTTTCGACAAGGAACCATTACTTTCACAAAGCCTCGAGAATAGAAAGCATGAGACCAGGCTGAGGAATCCTGCATTGTGTGTCGGAGGTACCTGGGGCCTCCTGCGTCGATAATGAAGGCGGGGAGAATCGCCAGCTGCCGTGGTACTGTCATTGGCTCCAACAACAAAGCAGCATCAGTGAAATCAACTCAGCTGGTGAGTTGGGGAGACCAATACAAGACCGGTCTGTGTTGAAGCCAAGGTTGCCAGCAGCAACATTGTATGGCGAGATGGAACGAACATTGTATAAAACATGTGCGATAACCAACGCAAGTAAAGTTGAACTGAGTGATTGAACTTTGAAACAAAGATACAATACCTTTGACAGAGTGGTCTGGCACCACATGTGTGCTTAATGCAAGGTATCTGAGAGTTGACAAAAGTGAAAGAGTGGCACAGGATTGTGAATCGAAATGGTCCTGATACTGGTCAAGCTAAATCCTGTGCACAATCGAAAGGCTTTGATGATGATACAGTAAAGAAAATGTATGGCAAAGTAGATCAATTGGTCCGAGCCCGACAGAGGGAGACTGATTGAAGATTTTGTATCTAAGTGATTCTTAGCCCGGCAGAGGGGCATCCGGGGTGAACAGTGAATCACTTGAGAAATTGGATATGTGAAAATCCTGAGAACATTGTGTTAACGTGGATCTGAGTCTAGTTAAGGGGGATCCGAAGTGAACAGTAAATTACCTAAAAGAATTGTGTATATGTGAAATCCTTAAAAGGAAAGGAACTTTGTTTGTTTGTTGCATCAGGCCCTCTAACAAGAAGAGACTTTGAATGGCAAAGAGACTTTGGTGCAAAAGGCCATGATGCTGAAGTTTTGAACTGCACCCTTGTGCTAGAGAAGCCATAGACTGTTCTAAGCTCGAGTGTGCCGCCTTGTCCCATAGTGAAAACATGGGAAAGGGAAGCCAACCGCTTGAATATCGAGACATATCATTTCTAGACCACTTTTCTTTTGCATAACATTGTTTCCCACACTATTTATATTTAGAGGTAAGGAAAGGCAATAGGTTTATTAGTATAGGCCCTTTATGTTGACAAGACACCAGTAGGACTGCGGTATTATTTTTTGATGGCCGAAGCTTGCTCCCATCTTTAGATTTAGGTTTATATAGGTGTTTTTGAAACCTAATTGAAGTTCAATAAACAACCTTGAACTGTGGTCACTTATGTCTGTCTTACTCTTACGTCCCGTCCCCTTTCCTACATACTGCATGGGCATCCCTTCCAAGGGACGGGAGATGGAACCTTTTTCACCAGAAAAAACCTTCTTCCCCTTTAAATTTAGAGGCACGCAGGAGTGCGGGTGGTCATTCGGGTACTCGGTCCTCAGGCGTCACGCTCCTCCACGGCGCATGTCGACTTCTACAGGGTTCAGCAGGTGTCCATTCTGCAACGGGCTCTTTCCAACTCAAGACCGCCCAATACCGCACCAAGACAGGGAGCTGGTGGAGAAACGTGTGTCAAGGTGGGACTTGTGTCAACCAGGTACGTGGCCTACAGCCTACCCTTCCTTTGCGCAAGGCAGGTTTCCGCTGCGTCCGTATTGGCAGGGTACACAACGGCTCCAGCAGCCGCCGATACCCTGTCAGTATCACCTACCACCCCTCCGGCCTGTAAGGGCAGATTTTTTGAAAGGTCCCTAAGGCTCATGAAATCTCCTCGGATGGCGGTTATCCTCAGGGATGTGCTCCCGCCAATGGCTCTGGTGCCGCAGGCCCCAGTACAGGCGCCACTGGCCCGTGTGCAGCCTCAGCTGCTTGCTCAGGCCCACCAACCGATAGTGCAGGCGGTTCCATACCAGCCTCCGCTGCAGCCTCTGGCTGCGGCCTCCACGCCCCAGTCTCCGGCTCCCAGCACCCCTCCACTGGTGCTGAACCAACCGGACCCTCAGGTGGACACAGATGAGGAGGAGGACCCTGACACACCGTCATCAGCCAAGGCCTTCCATGAAGGTCTGGCAGGGCTGGCAGAGTACTCGGGTCTTCCTCGACCCGAGGTCAAGCAACCATCAGAGGGGGTCCACGCCGAAGTCCTCGCGCTACATCCCGCAGCGAGAACAGGGATCCCTATGCAGAAGGATGTAGTCGCCTTGGCCAAAAAGGGCTGGCTCAAGCCCCACTCGGTCCAGCCGGTCAATCAACGCCTGGACGCCAAATACAGGCAGATGGAGGGCGATACACACTTGCTATCAGTCCACACTCAGCCGCACTCTTCAGTGATCGCTGCAGCATCAATATACTCCAAGCCTCAGTCGTTCTCAACCTCCTCCTTTGCGGCGCTACTAGGCAAGGAGGAGAAGATCTTGGAGGCATATGGGAAGAAGCTGTATTCCATCGTGTCCCTGCATCTTCGTTAAGCCAACACGGATGCCATGCTGGCAGTTAACCAGAGGCTTTGGCGGGAAATTGACAATTTCCTTCCAGAGCTTCCGGCGCAGGGGCAATCACAATCCAAGGCGGGATTGGCATAGACCAAGATGGTGGCACATGACATCATGAAGTCCAGCGTGGCCCACATTGACACCTCTGGCCGGGCCATATGCATTGCCACGGACATGAGAAGAACAACCTGGCTCCATGCCACGAAATACAACCTGGATGACCAGGAATGAATATTAGACCTTCAGTTCGAAGGGGGTGACATCTTCCACTCCACCACTGACGAGGAGCTGAACAAAAAGAAAAACAGCTCACAAACGGCCAAGTGTTTATCCATCCTTACAAAGACCACGCCCAAAACGTACTACCAGTCACAGCAGCGCTCGGACAAGGGGCATACATACGGAGGGTTCTGCGGTTTCCAAGAGCAGAGGTCCAGGCAGTCTGACCATTCGCCGACCCAACATCGGCGCAGACAACAAAAAGGAGGTGGAGGGTAAGGGCTTTTTCCAGTCCCTCTCCTCCGCAACAGCTTCAGAGGGAAAGGCGGCCTGACACACCCCTCCGGGTCCATGTGTCTCCAATGGGGGCAAGCTTGCTCTTGAGGCACAGTTCTGGCACCAGAATTTTCTGGACGCCTGGATCCTCTTGGTAGTATCCACAGGGTACCGCCTACCCATCCCAGCCTCTCCTCCCTCTTCCCCTCCACTCCCACAGGTTGGGACAGCAACTCTTTTGGCGGAGTTCCGGTCGCTTGTCGAGACCCAGGCAGTGGAGTAAGTACCAGCCTCCCAGAGAGGCTTGGCTTCTACTCCAGCATTTTCGCCATTCAGCAGAGACATTGTGCAGGGGAGACTGGATGTGCTCCCTGGATCTGAAGGACGCGCACTTACACGTCACAATCTGACAGCCTCATCGTTCTTTTCTACGATACAGGATCATGGCCTACAATTTCCAATACAAGGTGCTTCCTTTTGGCCTCAACTCAGCCCCCAGGGTCTTTACCAGGCTGATGAATACTATGGCAAGCCCTCCTCGGGGCCACCACATCTATCCGTACTTCAACGACTGGCTCGTCAGGGCTTCATCTCTGGAAGTGGTGCACCGCACCTCTCACGCCCTCATGAACACACTTCACGATCTGGGCTTTTCGCTCAATCTCAAGAAGTCGCAGCTGCAGCCTATGCAGACTCTGACCTTCTTGGGCCTCATCTGGGACACAGGCTCCGAGAGTTTTTCCCTCGGAGGACAAGATCACAGCTATCAAGAGGGCCACTGCACACTTCCTCAGCAGAGAAGTGACTTCAGCCTGGTGGTACCAGCACCTACTGGGTCTCATGGCAGCGGTCCTATTGGCCGTCCCCCACACAAGACTGTAATGCTCACCTGGTATCCACGGGGACGTCACTCAGCCTGTTCTGACCTCTTCCGACCTCAAACCCTTCCCTGGAGTCTACTCAACTGAAGACTGGGCCTGAAACACGGGATTGGTAGAGTTTAACTCCCTATTGTCTCTGTGTGCTTGAACTCCTTCTTCCCTGGGGTCCAACCCTTACCTTGCATCCACAGCTTACCTTGTTTTCTTGGAAAGTGTGCACTCCGTCCTGCTTTCAGCGCAGGGGCGCGTTGATTGATGCAGGCTTCTTGCTGCCTAATTACTTCACTGGCAAGAGTCCGACAGGTAAGTATAATGAGTCTTTTGAACAGTTCTCTAACTTCGTTCCTTTTCTTCCTTAGATGATGGCCGGCGTCTGGGGATGGCAACGTGCTGCTGAGATGAGTAGCGCTGAAGGTGAGTGAGAGCGCGATGCGACCCTTTCGTATTTGTATTGAACTGAGTTCTTTTTCTGTGTCTTTTAGGTGCCGCAACGTTTTCAGCATGGATGCCGGTTATGAAGAAGAAATACGGTGAGTAAGCGCGGTATGCGGCGCCTCTAGATGTTTCCACGCTAACCTGGAGTGTCTTTTCCCTCTTGCAGATGGATGAGAAGTTCCGGAGACCTAGTTCCCCCAGAGCGGCTGGGATTCAGGTAAGCGTTTGAAGCTCGTACAGTCTTTAAAGATAAGCGAAGATTTGCTGAATGCTTACTAATGCCTTTTTTCTGTTCTTTTCCCTTTTCCTTAGGAAGCGGCGTGCTGGGATGGGAATGACACCATGTAACGCTTACCTTGACTCTGCGGGGACACTCACGGTGGGAACTACTGGGCACGAGTCTTCTCTTTAACTTCCTCTCACAATGACTCCCTACGTAAAACACAAAAGATTCCTTAAGGGGTGTGAATGTCCACTAACACCCAGGATTCAATGAAAATGTTCTTATTACTGTATACTACAATACATTCTCCTTAATTTATATCTTTACCTTTTTTATTTTTTGGGTGAGCTCTCCATCCTTCATCTGTGCAGGGGCTCTTGTTCTGCAGAGGGACTTCCAGGTGGGTACTAGGGTAGGAATGGAAGGGGAGTACTACTCAAGGTTGTGCTAAAAGTGTCAGGTGGGCAGCCAATAACTTGCACATGCAAGGGGTGAGCTAATCTAACTCCACCATAGAAGCACAATAAATATAGGAAAACAAATTACCAACTACGCCAGTGGAGCCCCACTAGTCATGAAATTGGAATGTCTTCAAACAGTAAGGAAAGACCCACACATGAGGAAGAATGCGGGCACTAGGCACAATATGCTTCTAACCCAGAAGCTTTTACTTTCACAGAAAATTAGTGTGTAACAAGAGGAGCAGGAATTGGCTCCTTAAATAACGCATGCTACCGCACGTTACAATAACAAAATAGGCAAACTAAATCTTTCAGCAAAAATGCTAGTAACAATGGAGCGGGAACAAGCTCCGTGTACAGTGCGAGCCAAACGCACTTCACAACTGAAGAATGGCTATGCCTTTCACACATTAAGCATTCGTCTGAAAGGAGCGGGAATAAGCTTCGTAGCAGCGCGAGCCAAACGCACTTCAATTACAATACGGCAATGCTTTTCACACATGTAACTTTGTCAGCGAGGAGCGGGAGCACGCTCTGTGGCAGGGAATACCAAACGCTCTTCACAATAGCATCGCAACTATTC
Organism: Ambystoma mexicanum; assembly: GCF_040938575.1. Classification (NCBI taxonomy): domain Eukaryota; kingdom Metazoa; phylum Chordata; class Amphibia; order Caudata; family Ambystomatidae; genus Ambystoma; species Ambystoma mexicanum. Next base: position 133,091,667 of record NC_090933.1, on the reverse strand, counting down.
CATGCTACAATGTTAACACCAATAGCACTTCAATGATTAACTGCAAGTCAAAGGAAGTCAACGGATACTTGCGGAATGCAGCAGCTGACTGGAACCGAGTGAAAAGATGAAGCGTGTAACTGTGCAGGGGAGCGGAAACTAGCTGACTAGAATTTGATACTAAAAATAACAGGCTGTGAAAAGGGGCAAGGAACACTAGAAGGTTTTATACTACAAGGACAAGGTGAAGAGAATAACCATCTAGTGAACAGGACAGCTGACAGGACTGCGGTAAGCGTTAGCTGTAGTCAGAATGACGCGAACCAGGAAACACTCGAGGGGAGGGGCTTAAATAGGAGCAGGATGACAACCACTAGACAGACACTACCCAACCCAGAAAAAGCTAGGTGGCCATGTGCAAGAGTCAGGAAGTTACCATCTATTCCCCTCCCAGTGCTCTGAGTTGTTTTCACATGATCCAAGAATGGTACATAGAAGACCAATTCCTTTTGGAGGCAAATGGGGGAATCTTTTCTGTGATCACACCACCGAAGATGCCCGCAGAACAGAATAAGCGATGAATGATGGGCAGAAGCGCCGCAAGGTAAGGCTGTTCCTAACGGTGTTCTTGTTCTTGCAGGAGCTGAGCGCAGAAGAAAGATGTAGGCCTACTGGAGACCGATCCGAACACGGCGAGTGTCCCGCTGCAGGTGCAGAAAACACAAAGCATGTTTCTCAGCCTGGGCGTGGCTTAAATAGTCTCTGGGTATCCCAGGTGTCTCTGGGCAGAACCACACCCAAAAGACTAGACTGCACATGCAGTTCTGGGAACCGAAATATGTGGGGGCATCCATCTTGTCCCCATCAATGCACTACAAGTTCAATCCCCAATGTTATCCTATGGGAGTGAGTGAGTCTGGAGCCACAAGCGCCAAGTCCGACTCCAAGTGGGTCTTTGGAGGGATGGAGAGGCCCTTGAGGGCCATGTAGGTGATCATGGCCATGCTCCAGCCTGACATCTTGGAGGGCTGGGGACATGAGGGGCAGGAATCCTGACACTGGGAGGAGACTTTAGGCAGGGTTTCAGTGAGGAATCCATAGAATTCATCCCAGTGTGTATTGGGTTCTTGAAACCGCTTTATTCAGGAATTTCAATCTGACAATTGTATTATTGTCGTCTCGCTCTCTCTTCAGGCTATTGCAGTTCATTCAGTACAGGTCTTGATTTCAGATCTCTCCAGGAGAGGTACTTTCTGCTGGTTCGGTCAGTAGGCCCTGGTATATCCCTCTGCCTTAGCCTCCACTCCTGTCTTCTGTTCTTGTAGCAATCGGAATAACCCACACACTCAGGATTGCAAACGTCCTCTTTTATAGATCCCCGCCAACCATCTTATTGGTATTCCCCCGCCCCTCTCTGTGGAAGACTGTCCCTAACCCCACTCTCGAAGCATCTGTGTGTAGAAAAAGGGTGCTGAGAAACCTGGGCATCGTAGGGCCGCCTTGGCATCGAAGGACTTCTTCAGTACCTCAAAGTCCTCCTGAGTCATCTTCTATCTCAGATGGGTGAAGGCGGAGGGGTTATTCGTCAGTAGGTCTGTCAGTGGAGGTGCTTTGGAGGCAAAAGTCGGTAATATCCTATGAACCATAGGAAGGCTCTCACTTCCTTCAGTGTGGAAGGCATGGCGAGGCGAGGTATGGCCTTACTGTGTCTTTCTTCGATCGGATCATCCCATTTTTAATGTGGTAACCCAAATATTTGGTATGGAAGGTTGTCACAAGTCTCTCCCCTTCTCACCTGTTTTTCCTGTTTGCTTGCAACCTTCTTTTGTGACTTCTTTCGCACGGTCCAGGATTTGTATAAGCCTCTGCGTGGGTCTTCGGATTCCAGCGTGCTTCGTTCAGATTGTCCAGGACGGAACCAGGAAGGAACAATGTCCGCGCGCGGAGGCACGGAAGCCGTGACTCGAGCGCGGACGAAAATCCGGGAAAGTTCGGTAAAGTTTGAAGGATGAAAGGAAAGGAGGAGGAATCAAGGAACCGGGATATAGAATTCAGGAGATTAGCCCCGAGCGAACTCTAGCATTACACGTCCAACTACGGCGAGCAGTAGCGTTCAGACGCGCAAAGCCGCGGGGGTGTGTCTGTTTAGTAGTGTGCCAAGCGTGGAACGTAAAGGCTGACAAGCTGCGTTTAGTATTCGACAGCCATGTTGTGAGGGTTACTGCATTCAGTGCTCTATGGGTCAGGGACCAAGAGGTCCAAAAGGGACACAGGCGACGGTTCATGACAAAGGTAGCAATTGAGGTCGTCTTGGGGTTGATTCTGAGACCTTGCTGTATTTGGGCCTTTGGGGGTGCACTATAAAGTGTGAGCCCCTTTTAAAAGGATACGTGAGACACAGCACTTCCCCGTCAATTTTGGGATTGATACAAGATATAACATGCAGAGCTTTTAAATTTGGCACACTGTGTCGTCATTGTTATGTTCTAGGTTATATAATTGGGACAAGTCCTCTAGCACCCTGCATAAGTGTTCCAGGTGTGTTGTCCAGTCCTGGCTCTATAGAATTATGTCAAGATATACTGCAGTTTATGGTTCATGGTTTTTCAGTATTTTGTCCATGAGATGTCGAAACTAGGCTATGGCAGCATGCATCAAATGCTGAAATGCTGTTAAGGTGCTGGAAGGCCATGCAGAAACAGATACTCCCATCTGGTTTGGGCACCATGACTGTGGTTTAGCACCACTGACTGACCTATGAGAGAGTCCTGCTGCAAATCATGTACAGAGGCATATGTGAAAGGCCTACTGTCAATCATACAAATAGGCCATAGGACAGTAAGAAAAGAACCCTCGTACAAGGGGAGACAGAGGATGCAAGATCCAGGCAGGACCCTTAGTGAATCCTGAAACCAAGGTCCAAGAGGAGTCTGCTAAGAATTCTGAAATCCAAGGACCTGGAAGGGCCTGTTGTAAATCCTTAAGGACCTAAGGAACCTGCTTGTGTTGATTAAGAGTAGGGGTGGCCTTGGAAGGGCAGGTTTCTGAAGTTTTTCTTTGGCCAAATCCTTCAAACATTTGTGTTACTAGTACACTTAATGCATTCAGGATTAAGACATTTCTGTTGGCCACATCATTTGGGCAATTCGTTCTAGATTAGGGCTTCCCTGGAGGAGTGAGGACTTTTTATAATAGGGTTTGATTGTTATGTTTGATCTTGAGGGAATGACTGGTAGCAATAAGGGCTCACTAATGAGTCCCACCCACCCTGAAACAGGTTTCTTTAGACGTCTGTCTTTAGTTGTACAACTTCCCCTAGTACCTGTTAGGCGTTTATCTAATCATACCTAGACCATTCTATTCATCAAAATTAAGATTTGTTTGAACGGAATTCAAAAGTGATGTTTATCATTGTCTAGAGACCACCACACGTAATATTTAATCCTTAAAATAACCTATGAAAATATTCAACAACTGCCTTTTAGGCAAGTATACATTTGAATTATGTCTAGCCCACTAACTTTCCCTAGCATCTTGTTCCATTCTTTAATGTCTTATTAGTTTCTAGCCCCCAATTTCACAATAACAATGCTGCCCATTTGGTGACAACATAAACTGGTTTTCATCGATTTAGGGCATGTGATGCTTTTATCCCCAAATCTCCACCTTCAAATCTTCTGAACAAGACCAAGTGAAAAGTCACTTCGTGGGAGCGCTGTAACCTTTCCAATCGTCCCCCAGATACTGAGAATTGAAACATTCACACACATCTATTTATAGCAATTCATAAAGTTGGTCATTGAAATAGTCTGGTAAAGCATTTCAATCAAAATACAAAACTAAATCGGACTGTCTTGTTTCCTCTGTTGCTTCCAAAACTTCATTTTGTTTCCAATGGAAAAGCGCTTGATACTACCAATGTTCGCATTGCATGCTAGTTTAGATTTGGATCACAGAATGGACAATTATGGAACTGTTTGATATTTCAGGAGGAATCTTCTGGAGAAATAACATTCTACATGAAGGGAGCTGATGTTGCTATGTCCAGCATAGTGCAGTACAATGACTGGTTGGAAGAAGAGGTAAGGGTTTTCTGCTTTTTTAGATGTGGAGATGTAGATAAAGATTGATACAGTACGTGAATGGGAAATGACAACATTTGTAAAAAAAAATTTAGCAAGAACTTAAGCATCCATTGATTGTTGATCACAATAACATATATGGGCACAATTTATGCAAGAGCTGCCCACACATTTCCTGCTCATTGGGCCTCATTACGAGGTTGGCAGTGATGACGGCGGCAGTTCTGCCTGATGGTATTGGCGTTACCGGTGTGATGTCCAGCAGAATGATCTCTGGGTTACAACCTGTTGGGATCACACACACCATCGTCAGTAGCAGTAATTCCATCACGCGGAATTACTGCCATAAATGAAGTTTGGACAGTAATTGGCATCAGCCTAGAATCGGCAGAATTACCATTACCGCCAGTCATTTCTGCGCCAATTCCGCCAGCAGAATTAGTGCTGACGGAATTGGCATCATTGCGGGAATGGGAAATATGGTGGCGTCCAACTTTAAAAAAAAAAAACATTCTTTATTAGGTTTGTTTGGGTGTCGACAAACAGAGGTTGGTACAATCACTGCATGTCAACCAAAAAAGAGCAACAAATTCAAGATAATAACAAACTGTACCCATACCCCAGCCCCCAAACGAAAGTGCCAATACAAGACATAATATTACAGTGGAGACAACAAACATGTGAGTAACACAAGGAGCAGATTCAACCCCTCACACTGTCGGAGGGGGCATGGCTGGGCGTTATAACCTGGGGTTGCGGGATATGCAATTAGACCTATTCTGTGGGGGAACTCGGGCGTAAACTGTCTCAAGTCCAGCTCACATAGCAACCGTAGGGGGCCCAGTAGTGCATTGGCCTACTACCCATGTGAAGTGATGAGGCATACAGGGACTCCTTCTTCACACTCATGTTCATATAATTAAACCATTCCCAGTAGGAGGGAGCCCTACGCTGTCCCAAATCCTAGCCATCAATAATCTGGCCACCACTGAGGCCATTGCTATTAACTTGAGCTCGTTCTTTGGGCCCGGATCAGATAGGCCGAGCAGCCATAGTTCAGGGGCACAAGGATTATGAACTTCTAATATTTCAGACATAGTTTACGTAATACAAACCCAAAAGGGGCACACCTGAGGGCAGCTCCAGACAACATGAAAAATTTGGCAGCGTTGGAACTACACCTAATGCTTTGGGGGTGATCTAGTTAGGTAAAAGCTGTGGAGTCTGGCTGGGAAGTAGTACATCTGGTGAATACATTTAAAATGTATCAGCGAGATACAGCTATTCATGGAGATATTGTGGGTTTGAAGGCCGACTTGTTTCCATTGGTCTTCAGTAAGCATCTTCCCCAGAGCAGTATCCCATATAACCTTGGAGGGATATATCCGATGGGTCTTCTCAGATCGAATACTTTTATATAGGGAGGAGACAAGATTACAACTGGTGGGGGGGCAATGAGGTATTGGAGAATTGGGGAGATGGCGGTGGTTGTTGGGAAGCTGGGCCATTTGGTCCTAACCACCTCCCGTATTCGGAAATACAATAATTGTGCAACAGCCGTGCATTAACCCCTACTTTTCAGGTCTTCACATGCAATGAATCTCCCCTGCTGCAAAAGGTTGTATCTCAGATTTCTCCTCTCTAACAGAGGTGTCCCAGAGTAGTCCGTTTACGTCATTTGGGTAGGTCGTGACTTTTTCAAGAAGGATATGCATAAGATCAGGGGACAGGGCCCACCACCATACAGAGTATTGAATCTGCGCTGCCAGAAAGTAGGACCATAAATCGGGATACTCCAGACTGCCTTGATCGTATTCCAAGTTCAGGGTATCATAGGATATTCTCGCCTGACCCCCTGGCCACACTACAATCATCAGGCTCCTGAGTCAGAACCAAAATGTGGATGGAGGCCATGAGGGGACGTTATTAAAAATGTATAAGAGTTTGGGGAGGATCACCATTTTGGCCAAGGCTATGTGGGCTACCTGCGAGATAGTTAGGCAATTCCACGCATCGACCTTATGTTCTAACTTCTCCATAGTTTTAACGTAGTTAAGTTTAAATAGTGCAGCTGAGGAGATGGTCACCGGCACGCCCCGATAGCAGATACCATCTGGGCACCACCGGAATTCTTCACCTATGTCCGATCGCGCCACACTGGGAGTCAAGGGGAGAACTTCAGATTTGGATCAATTAATCTTCAGGCCGGAAAAGGTACCGAATTGAGCTATCTCTTCTACAAAAGGTGTCATGTTGTGTTTGGGATGTTTCACGTACATCAGCATGTCATCTGCGTAATAGGAAGTGATGGATAGATGGGAGTGAATTTTGACACCTCTGTGGGCGTGGAACTCTCTTATGGCACATGCTAGAGGCCCAATAGCCAATGCGAAAAGGATTGAAGACAATGGGCACCTTTGACGCATTCATTGTGTCGGATGTATACTATTTAGCTATATATTTTGGCTATCTGAGCTCAGTACAACAATCTGACCCAATTAAGATATGGGGTGCCAATACCCAATCGTCGCAGGACTTCAAAAAGAAAGTCCCACTCCACTGAATCAAACACCTTCTCGCATCAAGCGCAGCAACTATTATTGGGATGGCCGGGTCTACATTGTGCATGAGGGAGAACAGACGGCGCAAATTATTGTGAGTAGAGCGGCCAGGGATAAAGCCTGCCTGGTAGTGGAAAACCAATGCAGGCATATGCGGCAGGAGTCTGTCCACGAGGATCTTTGCAAGAATTTTGTTATCTGTATTAATCAACGATAACGGCCTATACAAGGGACATTAACGTGGGTCTTTGGAGGGATTCAGCAGGACTGTAATAGTCCTGCTGAACTCCGGGAGAGCCCCATTCAATCCGGCCGCCTCATACATGACTCACAACTGGTGAATCAGTAAATCGGCATAAGCCTTATATAGCTGAGCTGTGATACCGTCCAGTCCCAGGGCCTTACCATTGGGGAGGGAGAGGAATGCACTCCGTAACTCCTCGTCAGAGGGAAGTTTGTTTGGACCCATACCTAGGGCCGGGTCCAGCTAGCCCAGGGCTACCTGGAAATGGATTCCTGAGTGGCTCCAGTTTGTGACGTGTAAAGTCTTTCATAATAGTCCCGGAACACATTATTAATTTCCCCATTATCTTTGGTCAGTCTTCTATTTCCAATATGAAATCCAACTGACACTCAAGCTTGATTGCCCAAGCCAGGGTTCGGCTCGGACGGTCACCCTCGGCATAAGTGGCAGCCGCAATCGGATCACCCAAGTAATGCTCCTCTCTTTCAGTAAGGAGGGTCAGCTCGTCCCTAGCCGTTTGAAGTTGGGTCTGCACCTCTTGGGAGTCCCAGCGACCCTATTGTATTTCTAAAAGCTTGATCTCGTGTTTGAGGGACAAAATGGAGCGCCGTATGAACCTGAGAACCCCACCCTCCTTTGCAATACAACATCCCCTATATGACGCTTTGAACGTTTTCTACACCACTCGAGGATCTGCTAATGAACCCGTGTTTATTTTTTTTAAAGTCTGAATGTCCCGCCTGATCTCCTCGCGAAAGGTGATATCCTCCAGGGCACGGGCCCTGAAGCACCAACTCATGTGTCTAGAAGGCTGTGGAGAGCTGCGAATCTCAACCAGCACCGGTGAATGGTCAGACAGAGAGCGGGGGGAGGATGTAGGCTTCCCTAATATCCCGAGCGAGGTTTGATAATACCATTACATAGTCAATCCTGGAGGAGCTACCATGCATCCCAGAATATTACCAGTATTCCCTGGCCAGGGGGTGCAGGAGTCTCCAGGAGTCATAGATGCCATGATACTCAGCTATAACAGGCCATTTCTGAGCCGCTTTCAGGATGGGGTGTAGGATTAATGAGGATCTGTTGAGGACACAGGAGAGGGCTACATTGAAGTTGCCTGCCCAGACTACTTCATAGTCTAGGCATGTGTGCAGGTGGGTCACACAACACTGGAAAAATTCAGGGTCATAGTTAGCGGGGCATACATGTTAATAATCGCAGCCCTCCACCACGCTATTTCACCCGTTAGCACCAGAAATCGTCCATCATCCCCAATCTTGGCATGCAGCTTAAACTCCAGTGATTTTTGGATATATGTTAATGTTAAAGGATATTTATACTGCGCATTATCACCACCGGAGTGGTCCCCTGGGGCTTTGGCGGCTCTGAAAAGTGAAGGGGGGTGAGTTAGTGGGAACAAGCGGGAAAAGTGCAAGAGAGCAGTGATATGCCGTTGGCAGCCTCAGCCCGGTTAACACTGTTCGCTGGGCTTGGGGTGCTTTCCGGTCGGTAGCCATTGTGTTCTGTTGTGCGAGTCTATGTGTGATTTGTTTTGTTGTTGCAGTGTAGTGAAGTTTGTGTGGTTTGTTGTTCTATATGCTTGTGGTTGTGTTTGGTTAGAGTATGAGAGGTGTATGCAGAGGGGTGCAATTGTTAGTGGGTTGGTTATTGGCATCGCTGTCTTGAAGTGATGTGCTACATTTCCAAGTTCTTTCTAGATGTGGCGCGTGAATATCTCTGCGTTTCTATCTGGAACTGGCTGATATTGACAAACCTTTCTATATATGACGCCCCCGACTATTCACAATTGTATCCAAATGTGGCACTTGCTCACCTTCGAAGTCCTATCTATTTGTGAAGCATGTTAGTAGTCACAATTCTATCTAAATCTGGCCTCAATAGTGTTCCCAATGCAGTCTAGAAGTGGCACTGGCTAACAATCACTATTATATCTAGATGTGGCACTGGCTGACATTCACAATCCTATATAGTTGTGACACGGGCTATTGTTCCCAATCTTATCTAAGTGTGGTACATGCCAACATTTGCAATTATGTTTAATTGTGGTACTTGTTATTCCCAATTCTGTCTGGGTCTGGCGGAGGCTAATGTTGACAATTCTATCTAAATGTGGTACTGTCTAGCCTTCTTAATTCTAAGTGTGCCACTTCCAAGCATTCACTATTCCTTTTTAGTGTGGCTCTGGTTAACCTTCATAATCCTATCTAGCTGTGAGGCTAGCTAGTGTTCACGATTACATCTAAGTGTGGGACATGCTAACATTCAAATTTCTATCTAGATGGGACGCGGGTTAAGGTCCATGATTCCATCTAAGCGAGGCACATGTTAGCATTCATCTAAGTGTGGCACTTGCTGACATTCACAAACTCATCCGGATGCGACTCAGGCCAATGTTCAGGATTTCATCTAAGTGTGGGACATTCTATCATTCATAATCCTATCTAGAGGCGCGATGCAGGCCAATGTTCACAACTCCATCCAAGTGTGGCACATGATATCATTCACAGTTCTGTCCAGATGCGACGCAGGCCAATGTTCAAAATTCCGTGTAGGTGTAGCATGTTCTAACAATCATGGTTCCAGCTGAGTGTGGCACATGCTAGCATTCATAAATTCCATCTTGGTGTGGCATATGCTGACGTTCACAGTCCTTTCTAGATGCGACTTAGGCTAATGTTCACAGTTGCATCTAAGTGTGGCGCATGCTATCATTCTCAATTCCATCTAAGTGTGGCTGATGCTATTACTCACAGTTCTATCCAAGTGTGGCACATGCTAGCATTCATAAATTCCATCTAGGTGTGGCATATGCTGACGTTCCCAATCCTATCTAGATGCGACTTGGGCTAATGTTCACAATTCCATCCAAGTGTGGCACATGCTATCATTTACAATTCTATCTAGATGTAACACAGGCTAATGTGGCACATGCTATCGTTCACAATTCCATCTAGGTGTGGCAGAGGGTATTGTTCATAATCCTATCTAGATGCAACGCAGGCTAATGTTTACAATTCTATCTAATGTGGTTCCTACTAAATCTCAAAATTCTATGTAAGTGTGGAACTAGCTAAACTGCACAAATCTGTCTGCATGCGATGCGAGGCAAAAATTACAAACCTGTCTCGAATAGATGTATGTTGATGGTCACAATTCTAGCTAAGTATGGGTGCTGTGTTTTTCACCTGGCAGTCTGTTTTTGGTTAGGTGATGTAGAGTGCAGGGCTTTCTGGAGTAGAGTGATTGCTCTACTCCCCACCCTTGCCACACTTACTTTTTTGTTGAGAAAGCTGTTTTCTCTCTATCGAAAGGATTGAGGGGTACTTGCCAATAGCCGTTAGATCAATAGTGGAAATAATTTTGGCATTACCCAACTTGTCAATCAAGTCCTCTATTTTAGGCATCAGACAGCTGTCAAACTGCAAGATCAAATTCCCTTCTGGAAGTCAATGCAAAATCTGCACGATTGCGCAAGTTTTGTAACGAAGACTATTGCGGAAGACCACAGGCTCTCTGAAGGTTCTATGATGTCAGATTGAATCATGTTCTCTATCTCCTGCTCTATTATTTTCTTTCTTTCTAGCTTCAGGAATTTGATATGCTGTGAGATTTGCTATCTCCCCTTGTGGTGTTCTGATGTCATGGAAGACATTTTTGACCCTCCCTGGTTGGTCTACAAAAACATCTGTGGATTGTGCTAACAAATAAATCCCTGATGTCTTCCTGTTCTGAGGGAGTTCATTCTGGTGAAACCAAGGTCGTTTCTTTCCCTACATCAGTGAGCAGAGGGGCTATATTCACATTGGAATTTTCACTCCAATCCACACTCAATTGTTTCAGGAGATTAACATAATACAATTGTGGTTTCTGTTTACAGTCTGGTTGTGAAACTACATAATCAGAAGGGCCTTTTCGCTCCCAGATCTTATAAGGGCCAAACCATTTAGTCAGCATTTTATTGTCTGTGGTGGGTAACAACATTAGGACCAATTGCCCTACTGAAAAGGAGCAGGAAACACACTTTCTGTCATAATTGCTCATTTTGATTTCCTGGCTTTGCCCTAGATGGTTTCTCACGATCTCCCACACTGTGGTCATGTTTTGTTTAAGGTTCTAGACTGTTTGTGAAATGGGTAAAATGGTGTCTTCTCTTTCCTCCCAGATCTCTCCAAGCATATCGAGAACATCATGGGGCTTCCTTACATATAAGAGCTTAAAGGGGGAGTATCTTCCTCCTAGTATCTAAGTATCTTCCTTCTAGAGCTCTCCGCTCATCCGCCTCCAACTCCCTCAAGGTCAGTCGCTTCTCCAAGCAGCGAGTTGGTGGTAGATCTTTTTCTTCGGCTGGTGCCTCCCTCTGGAATAGCCTCCCTGCCTTCCTTAAACTTGAGGAGAACCACCTCTGGTTCCGGAAGCACCTCAAAGCCTTTCTCTTTGCTTCTGCTTTTTCTCCTCCTCTCCTCTGCTGACCTCCTGGCTGTAACCGGAACTGTACTGGCTACCTGGACACCCTCTGTTCCCGGGCCAAGGCCACCCCCAAGCCCCCGCCAGCGTCGCACACCTGCACTGCCCTCCCGGTAACTCCTGCACTTAGGGACTGTTTCTGTATCCCTACAGTCCCTCTACCAGCCCTTGACACCTGATGTCTGCACTTGCCACATTACTTACTTACTGTTTATCTATTCCCGTGTACTGCACTGCCCCCTTCCCACGCACTTGCATGATCTGAATGACACCTGGCCTAGTAGGATTGTTGTCTGTCCTCCCTCTGTTCCCCTCCCTTGCTGCGTCGTGTCTTGAAACTCTTGTGTATAAGCGCGTATAGGCGTGTTATAAATGCCATATCATATCATATCCCAAAGAGGCCTGATGTCTTTGTCACAGCAGAAAGAGCCGACAAGTTATTCCCCAGCCTGTCAGGCCAAGAGGTTTGTCTCCACGGACCAGGTGTGTCTCCTGCAGGCATAGTATATTGGGCCATGATTTCATGCATAATTAACAACAAGACACGCTTTCTTTGCGTCCGTGAACCCCGTATGATCCAGGTCAACACTGTTAATGCCACATGGCGTTCTCTTGTCATTTCAGGCGAAGTGTATTTGGTGGGCTGACTAACACCCCCTGCTTAGAAACACCTTTTCCCCCTGCCCATGTATAATGAATCACAGTATGAAGGAACCCAACTGTCCACTTAGAAATATAGCCTCCATAAATGTCAATTGTCAAGTGGCACTTCCTAACACCCCTAACTATGGAAATCAACAATCCAAACATATCCACATCTCAACGGGCCCCTCCAACCCCCCACCCACGCCAGAAACTATAACTGACCGGCTCCCAACACCCCTCCCCCACCCCGTCCATCCCAACAATAGAGTGGGAAAAACTCACAAAACGTTGTAACATAGACAACAATTGGCAACAAAGTGGGGTTGCCGTCAGGCACGGGGGGTGGTGGGGTTGAAACGGCTGGGCATGCTGCGTGTGACACAGGCCTGATGTATCATATGGTTGCTTTGCTGTGGATCCCCAAAGAGGGCAGGTTATCTGCACCATTTAGCCATACAGCACTAATGCACAACTTGAAATAGGTTGCGGTCAGGGGAAACAGCTAGGTGGGCAACCACAGAAGCAAAATATTACGAGTCCCCAAGAGGGGAGCCCTTCGAGTCCCTAATGCCCCTGGCAAAGCGCTCCATGGCCTCAGGAGATGTAAAAGAAGGTTGCCTTGGCATCCAGCAATACCCTAAGCTTGGGCGGGAACAGCATAGAGTATCAAACTTCTTTTTTCCTAAGGATCTTCTTGGCCGTTAGGAAAGTCTTCCTCTGGTCCTGCACCTGCAGACTGAAGTTGGGGAAAAAGTCGAATCATCGCCGAACCTCAAAGTAGCTCTCCCTTCTCCCTGGCTGCACAAAGTAGAATGTTCCTGTCCGGTAACTGAAGGCTATAATTGCCCTCTCCGGGGCCCCCGGGGGCGGCCTGGCCGCCAAGGTCCTGTGCGCCTGTTCCTCCATAAACATGTGGGTGACCAGAGGATTATCCAGGATTTCCAAAATACGTTTTTCAGTGAAGGACTCCATGTTGTCATTGGGGGTGGATTCGGGTGCCCCTGTTTATCTGAATGTTCTTCCGCCTAGATCTCCTCTCAAGATGATCATTCTTGGCCATCACCCTCTTGATGTTCTGCTACAGATAGGCAACCAATCGATGGAGGGTTACTATCTTGTCTTCTCCATCTCCAATTCATTGTTCCGCCTCCAACATACGACCACATTGTTTTTCGATCTGGACCGCAGAGATGTCCACCTTGCAGGTAAGTGCATTTATTTTTGTCCCCAAGTAGGCTGTGCTCCCCTTTAAGGACAGTAGCGTCTGATTAATTGAAGAGACATCCAGTTGTGAATGCCCAGGGAGGTCCAAGGGCGTGGGGGGGTGCTGGTCGGATCTAGCAAACGGTTCAATTTTCGACTTTAGCCTGGGCTTCCCCATAAGGACTGGTCGATGAGTTAGCTTCCAACAGGATATTGGTGGATCCACTGGCCTCTCAGTTAGGTCCACAGCAAGGCTTTTGACTAGTTCTTCTCCACTCTCCTTTTAACTACTGAGAGGTCCGCTGAGGGATCCATCCCAGAGCATGGCCAGGTCAAGGAGTGCATAGGGTGGGCTAGGGTGTACAGGGTACCGGAGGTTGTCGGGGATTCCAGTAGAAGCTTGGCCATTCCAGAATGTTCAAAAGGGCATCCGCTGCTCGGGGAATGTAGGCGACTGACCAGCCAGATCTCGGGAGTACAGGGTTTAAGCAGTTATTTCGCACCAGGGAATGTGGCAGGTGTGGGGGCGGCAGGGCCAGGAGAGTAGACCAAAGTGGGGCCCGCAAATTTACCCACACCCACCCTCTGCCCGACTGGTGAGAGCTGACGTCTGCCGGGTTGTCAATAGCGTAAGCCAGGTGAGCCAGTCAATCTGGACCACAGGTCACAAAGATCCACTGTCAATGGTGTAACGCTGAGCGGGCCCCAGAAAGGTCAGGATCACAGTCTGGGGGTGAGAAGTACAAAGACCACTTGAGGACTGTAGCAGGTAGGGTAGAGTGCGATGAGATGAGCAGGTAGCTCAAGACTGGAGGTGATTATGCAGCCCACCCTGACGGTTGCAGCGTACAGTGTTTGGGGCCAGAAATGTCGTAAGGCACAGTGTGCCGCTGCAGGTGTCAAATCAGAAAACAGGCGTGGAAGGGCCAAAGCTGGCAGCTGCCATGGGCCAGTCGTATGCCCAAACACGATTCTTAGGATGTGGAGCTGAAGAACCAGACTCACCCCCGTGGGGCAAGAGGGCCCAGGGGGGCCAACAGGAGTGGGAAGAGAGGGGTCAGGTAGATCCCTCCCCCCACCCCAGCTGGGGTCTGAGTGTAACAGGAGCCAGGGGCCAAACCTTGAGTGCACCACAGAACAGTCAGGGTAACCACGGCCCTAGGGTGCTTCATATGCGGTATTGTAGTTGGTGTCTCCGCAGTGCCAGGGTGCCCCACCGGGCTGGTCTCCCACCTGCAATGCAATCAAAAGTACAGCACAAGTAGGGCCAGGAAGTAAGCCCTGTGAAGGATGTTGACGTGGAGGAGCACACACCTCCAGTGATGAATGCCCCGTTCTTCACCCCTGGGGGGGGTTCAACCCCCAGGCAGAGGGTGGTTTGCCGTGGGTCCTGGTTGGCACAGTGCAGGATGGAGGCTCAGGCAGGGGGTTGGTCTCGAGTGGGGAATCTTCTGGGGGAACCCAGGCGTGATGTAGAGGGGCAGCCAGGGACCTGCAGCCCAGCCCCAGCCAGCTTGTCGGTGAGGAGCTTGGCCTGGGCACTGCAGCAGGAAGCGCTGGGGTGTGGGGGGGGGCAGGCTGGATGCAAGATTGAGGAAGCAGGTTTCTCGCAGCCCCCCGGCCAGAAGGAGGAACGGCAGTCACGGCCCGCCGTACACAGCGGACGACCCGGCGCACCGAGGGGGGAGCGTGAATATGGATCTCAGCCGGGTTGTCGGATGGCACCCGGAGGGGACAGTATCGAGGGTGCCGTCCCTCAGCGCCCACCGTGTTTGTTGGGACTAAGTAGCTCAACACCGGCGCACCCCGTTGCGCAGTTCCTTTGGGGGAAAACGTTGATGACAGGTCCACTGCAGTAGGGGCCAGCAGGGAGTGCAGGCATACGTTGGAAGCTCTTGCCTCCACAGCAAGAGACAGCAGCAATGCGCCCAGGAGGCGGAGCACCAGTTCTGTTGGGTGACTGCAGTGCAGGAGATTCGGACTGTCGCCTCCGGTGTGGAAGAGGTTCTTACTCAACTCGATCGAGCTCAACTTTCAAGGAATCACGCTGGCAATAGCAGGATAAAAGGCAGGATGTTTTATAGCCTGTGTCAGAGCTCTTGGCGGCGGCGGCGGCTATTTCCCAACAGTGCCCCTGTGGCGGCCATCTTTAAAAATCCAATCCACCCTGAATCTCCACTTTCCTGTTGCCATCCGAGGACGGAAGTCCCAGGGAACATGTTGCAGTAAAAGGGCAAAGGCAAGGTGCCAGACATGATGCTGCGCAAGGTCAAGTTCAGCAAGGGTGAGCTTCAGGTGCTTCCTGATGAGCTGGTGGCTCATGCTGCTGATCTCTATGGCACCAGACACCGTAGGACCTCTGGCCAGAGGAAGGCTGCCATCTGGGCTAGCATCAGGAACATGGTTGTGGCAGTGGACAGGGTCCCACGGGACAGCGAGGACTGCCACAATCGTTGGAATGACCTGATGTATGGGTCGGCAGCCTCCTTTCCAAACACAGGCATGAAGGTTCTGCCACAGGAAGCAGAACAGTCAAGCCCCTTTTCCTGCCCCTATGAGAGGAGAAAACCAACACTAAATCCTCCTCATGGAAGAGATGGAGGGTGTTGGGAGTGCTGAAGTGGGAGCGAGCACCAAAGGTGATGCTGGTGTGTATGAATGGCCCCTCTCATGAGAATGCACTGGCCAAAGCTCATCCCATGAATTTTACTCCAAGCATAGATGGGCCCAATGGACAGGGGAATGAGCAAGCCACATGGCAATGTGTACAACGCCACTCCTACCAGATGCGTGTGCAAGGAAGGTGGGATTCTGTGCAAATACACATGCACTGTAGGTGAAATGTGAATGTGAGGCCAAGTTACAGTCTACCCCCTGCGCCACCACATGTACAAGCCATATTGCCAGTCCAAGAGCCGATGAGGCCATGCATGTGCACCCTCAGCAGACACTACGCTCACCTTGCATGAGCTGTTCACATTGGCCTGCAACTGTCCCGGCCCATCAGACAAAATGTTTGTAGGGTGACCATTCATCATGTTGCATGAGTGTCTTGCTAGTCCACGTACAAGTATGCATGACGACTGACGGCATGTCATTGTCCACCCAAGAGGATTGCAGTTGGCTCCGGATGATGAGGCTGGCCCTGTAATTTACAGAGCACCTCCACTGGTGGCAGCAGTTCAACCTCCACCCCTGCACAGGCAAGCCATAGCAAAAGCAGGAGGAATGTACCAGCCAGAGCACAGCAGCACCAAGGCAGCCGAGCAAAGTGGTGAGACAAGCTGAGTTCCCGCTAGTGTGCCCAGTGGCCCCTGCACCAGCATTGAACATGGCAGAGCTGGCACAGCTCCTGATGCACATCACATGCAGGTGCAGCACCCGCAGCAGCTGCAACCACCACTCCATAGCCGGCCCTTGTGATGATCCCTGAGGAGCAACAACCAGCCAGTTGCACACATGGCACAACAACTGCACCCACCCATCTGCCCCCTGACTCTGCCTCGTCCCCTGAGGTAGGCAGTCACTCACATTTCCAGGGTGAGCTGAATACAGGGAGTAATGGCAATCGTACCCCTGTTGCCGAAAACACTGGGTTCAGGTCCTCCTGCGTGGGTAGTGAGCAGGGTGGTCCCCCATGTACAAGGCCTTGACAGGGCATTCATTGATCAGTAGTGGTACTGTCACCCCCTTCACATTGCATTTCACTTGTGCTGCGAGATTATTTTGGGTGATGGTACCTGTACTCACCCAGTGTCCATATCAGTTAGCCTCTGTGGCCTCCATGTATTCTGTTAGTGTGCTGTTCCTCAGGACCATGGCATTGTGTGTGGAAACAGGAAAGCTGACGCATCAGTCTGTGATGATGTCAGCATTGCAGGTGACCTGGACATTCATCATAGAGTGATACTGCTTCCTTTTGCAGAATGCCTGTTCGGATTCCTGGGGAGCATATAACACCACAAGGGAGCAGTCCAGAGCAGCAGCTATGCTGGGCAGGTAGGCTGCTTCATAAAAATGTTCCTTTCTGGTATTTATCTGTGTCGGGGTGGTGGGCAGCGACATGTGCCAGGTTGCATTTCGCAGGAGTGCTTCCAGAACCTGGCCGAGCACAATGGAAAATGTGTGCTCTAGGTGCCAGTTGCAAGAAAAAGAATCATTGACACAAGCTTCAGCATTGGGGGCAGTTATGGTGCTGATCCTGCTGTGGATGTCATTGTGGATCAGGGAGAGTAGCTCTGCAATGGTCTCCCTATTTTTCCTGCACAGGCTTATTAGCTGGACATCAGTTAATGACCAGGGTCAGGGCGCTCACATTGCATGGCTGCCCCCTCCTGCGAGGCTAAGAACCTCGGGGTCATCTTTGACTCCAAACTTTCCTTCTCCACGCACATCTCTGATGTCTCTAAAACATCAAACTTCCTAATGCACCTCCTCAGGGGTACTCTGCCTTTCCTCCCCTTCCCCCAGAAGCTCATGGTCTCCCAAGCTCTGGTTCTCTCTAGGTTGGACTACTGCAACAGCCTCTTTCTAAATGTACCTGCCTTTTCTCTCCGCCCTCTGCAATTAATCCAGAACAGGACTACAAAACTTGTCCTTGGCCTCAAGCCCTGGGATCTTACCTCTCCAGCTCTCTAATCTCTCCCTTGGCTCCCAGTGGGTGCGAGGATTAAATTCAAAACCATCTGCATTGTCTACAAGGCATTCTGGGGCCTGGGTTAAAAATACCTTCAGCTATCCCTCTGCAAATACCTCTCCTCTACCTCCAACTCCCTCAGGGTCAGTCGTTTTTCAAAGCAACGAGCTGGGGGTAGATCTCTGTCTTCGGCTGGGGCCTCCATCTGGAACAGCCTCCCTGCCACTGTAAAACCTGAGGAGAAGCATCTCCGGTTCCGGAAGCACCTCAAGACCTTCCTCTTTGCTTCTGCCTTCGCTCACCCTCTCCCCTCCTAATCTGTTCTCTCTTGGCACCGTGCACCTGGCCACCCTCTGTACTCCGGGCCCAGGTACCTGCTCACTCTGCCACCCTCCTGCACTGCCTGTGGGGCTACCCCTGGCACTGGGGTCTGTATCTGTACTCATACAGTCCCCCCCTTTTTCTTCCTGCACTTATCAGACCTACCCTGTGAGCTTCTACCCCCTTCCCTGCACTCCCCCCCTTTCCCATGCATGTGCGTGTTTTCAATGTCACTGGGCCTAGTTAGATTGTTGTTTTGTTCTTCCCTGTTCCCCTCCCTTGCCTTGTCGCGCTCTGAAACACTTGTGTACGGGCCCGATAGAAATAAAACATCAATATCAGCAGCATCTCCCCCCCCCCCCTCTCTGCTCCATGTGCTCTGTGGGCTAATCCTGCCTCTGCACCTCAATGTAGAGCAGGAGGTGCTACATGTCCCAGTTTGCAACTGCTAGTGGCAGCATTGTATTGGAAAGTGTGTTTGGGTCAGGTGTGGGCTTTATGCACTCTTTCAGAGTGGATTTTGTGCACCTGAAACTTGATTTTCTTCACCTGTATGCATTTGGTATCAAGTGAAAAAGTAGTTTTACTATAATCCAGGAAAAAAAAGATTGTTTTGTAAAGACTGCTTTGTGACCGGACAGAGCAGTCTTTCTAAATTGAACTGTCATGCCCCTGCCACACAGCAGTGCGCACAGGGGCTGACAAACCCGGGCAGGAGAGGAAAGAAGCATTAAGTCACGTAAGTGTGTTAAATGTGTTGTGTGTGTTTGGGGGTAAAGGGTGTGTTGGGCTTGGAAGGGGGTGGTGGTTGAGGAAATAGGAGTTTTTGGGGGCTAGGGGGGTTCAACTCCACGATAAACAGGAAAACCAGCGGGAGAGGGTGGGGATGGGACAGGCTCGCCTTCTGAGGGGGAAGGGATAATATGAGATATTGCAGCATTTTAAAGGCCATACAAAAACGGCAAAAAGAATCCGTTTTCTTTGTATTCAGCCTTTAAAATGCAGAAATACCACATATTCCCCCGCCCCCATGCATTTACCTCCAACTTTTAAACACACAACTGAGAAGGAGTGGGGTGTATGCCGGACCAGAGTGGAGTACAGGGAAGAAGAGAGACGTCTGAATGGGAAAGGTGTTTTTTTGTGTGAAATTTTGTGAATATTCATAGTGTTGAGTAGGCTAAACATACTATAAATCCACACAAGATCTGAACATAGTACATTTTACTGCCAAATTTGTTCATCAGGATTGGCTTTGTAGGGCACGATATTATAATTCTTTGAATTATTAAATAACGTTTCTTATATCCGATTGAAGTGTTTTATGGAATGTTTTTGTTTCTCGACCTTAAAGTGTTTTATATGTTATATACAGTAGCATTAAGTTTTATGTTGATATACTGGATGTATTTTTAATCAAATTTTGCTAAACCTATGTTGTAATTAATGTATGACATAAGACTAATGTCGAATATGGGCTATTTGATGATAATGACTATTCAATTGATACAGTAACTGTTCCAGGTCTCTGGACTTGAGACAGAAGTGCATTACCAGAGAAAATTCCAAAGCACCCTTATATGCCTATTAGGGATTTTGTTGCCTTTATTGCAGTCCAGATATGAGTCCAACCTTAATATGTTTATGCGTTTGGTTATCCTGCAATATTCTCTATCACTATTAGAGGCCTTACCTTGGACCACCATACATTTCAAGTTTCAGGCTACTAGCAAGGCATAAAAACTCACTTGTACTCTCAATTCTCCCCAACTACTCTTTTCAGAAAATGAACACGAATCTCTGCCCACATTGATGTTCATGCAGGTTTAAATAATTGAATCCATATAAAGTATCTCCTGGTTTTTGTACCTTCCAATCCATTGGGATTCATGTAAATGTGGTCCGCAGTGCACGGTGGTCCACAATGCACATGCAGCATTTACAATTGTTTTAGGGATCAGGTGTGGTTTGTGCATGTAAGCCCAGGCCTGTTCCAGATTCCTATGCCCTGAAATATACCCTGCCTGTAAAAAGATTGAAATTGCACCGAGAGGACTGCTTGCAAACAAGTATCAGCATAAGCTGTCCCTTACTTGCATGTATGACTTTTATAAAATGTCCCAGTCTGTGTGTTCTTCCCGGTCACCATTTCCGCCATCATCCATTATTGATTGATAGATTTGGCCACACCCTGGAAGCCGAACAGATCATTATTGTGGTATACCCTTAATTTAGGAGGGCACATCAAGTTTTTGAATCCACCTGGGAGCAATTGAACTTGTCATTTGAATGTGAACACGCTTCATGCATCCCCGAGCTTGCACTAGTAGACTAATCTACTGCAGAAGATCACCACACTGGTTCTAAGTCTAAGTTGAAGCTTAAACTTTCCTTCTGGAAGC
Organism: Ambystoma mexicanum; assembly: GCF_040938575.1. NCBI lineage: Eukaryota > Metazoa > Chordata > Amphibia > Caudata > Ambystomatidae > Ambystoma > Ambystoma mexicanum. The sequence goes on along the minus strand of NC_090933.1, from coordinate 133,071,109 downwards.
AAGCGCAGTGAAATCACTTCTTAGAGACAGAGAACCACATTGAGTCATGAGTCTTATTTCTTCTCCGATAATTGGATAATGCAGAGCGTGGCACTGTGGATCAGTTAAGGGTTGAGGAGGCAGTAATGGAGGAGAATTATATTGGAGATACACTGCAGGAGAATTCCAGGAAGATGTGGGGACACAGAGAAACCAAAACGGAGAACCAGAGAAGTCACTTAACACTGGGAACCTGTGGGCACCAGTGAGAACAGTGTACTTCGATGTCAGGAGCGTGGATAACTGCTGAGAGGTACAAAGTGTGAGAGGCAGAAGGCCACACGCTGTGAAGATGCAGAGCCATTAAGGAAGTCCCTGACTTGGATGAGCGTGTGAGTGATTAGAAGGATAGATCAAGGGTAGGAAGCTATCAGACCCAAGATTGGGGTGAGGTTTGTTGGTGCCAGCTGTCGAGGAGGGGGTGAACTGGGGAGAAGGCGATAGACAGTGTCTGAGAGAAAATGCTGATAACGCTATATTAATACCACTTTTTTCAGGTTGAGAGTCTTGTGAACAGCCAAATAAAAATATTGATGGAAGAGACCTCTAATTTCACGAACTTAGAGACAGAGTTCCCAGAAACATTTAACAAGGTGATTAGCCTGATAAACAACCAGCACTGTACTTTGTAGGCAATGTTCCTACAGAAATTTCAGACAGTGAATGAATTCCGAAACTGGAAGACACATTTCCTACCATCATCTGAGAAGGAAACTGAGCTGAGACATTTGTTTCTGGAACTTTTGGGCTAAATGATACTGTCATTTCAGAAGGAGACTGAACAGAGAAGCACTGAATAATGGAACTTTGGAGACAAAGCTGCTAACTAATGGTAGGCAAAATTCACCTTCTATTTACATTTTTGGGCAGGTTTCCTTCAGGTGCAAAAATGTTTCAGGTCAATTAGCAGGGGCAAATGTTTCGAGGCATCCTAATCAGTAGAAATATTCACACCTGTGAAGAAAAACCGCCCAAAAACGAAATTTCAGCTGTGAAAAAGGTAGCAATGTCCATTATCACTCCGCTGGCGAAATGACTAAGCAGGCAGATTTTGTCCAGAATGTGCTATTTTTTCTGCAGAGATCAATTTGTCTTCATCGCCTACCCCTATTTCTGACATTACGTGGTGCCTAGGTCCTAATTTTTCCTACGTAAAAGTCTGAGAATTGGGGCTAAAAGTAACACTGAGTAGTGAGCTGCCGGGCATCCATTGAAAAAATACATCTTTTGAACACTATTCATTGTCTTACTTGTACTGATAATCCACACAAGGGACATTCTTCATGCATGGGAAGCATGTATGAGTAGATTTGGGTTCTATGCGATCAAATCTCCTGCAATAAAACCTCCCTATCCCGTAGATTTGGAGGGCACATTTTACATTGCATGGTTAACCTCTGTGTTTCTGTGTTGTTCATATGTTTCAAGCACGAGAGGGTCCCTTTAGATGGTTATCTTTGGAAATTCTGGTTAGGTCCCTGTGCCATTGTACCATATGCTCTTGAACATCTGTACCTTTAAGATTGGACCTGAGCCATGGGCACATCTCTTTGCGCTCGGCCACTAGTCTCCATGGCCTCTGGAGGGCGTGTACTCCCATAGCACCAACACCCTGAGTGCATTGCCCAATCTCGTTCGCTAGCCAGTCGAGTCATCCCAGAGCAACAATGCACTCCACACTTCAGAACCACACTCTAGCATGTGTTGTCTGCCCCCTCATTTTGCCTATGGCCCATCAGTGAACTGCCACATTACTGGCCACCACCACCAGGAGACGCATGCAGCCCATCCGCAGCATTGGCCGGGTCCCTGCACTTCATCATGCACTAGGACTCAACACAGGTAAGCCTGAGGTCTAAACACCTCCGTGTTTTTCCACTGTCAAGAAGAGGAGTGGTCAGCAGAAAATATGGTTTAAATGTTTCATTGGTAACTCAGACAAGTAGGGTTATGATATTTCAGGAATGTAATTTTCCAGATATGATGGAAAGTGAAGCCAATCCAATTTTCGCATCCATGTAATATAAATAGTTTTGAATTCGATTGGATCTTATACAAGTAGAGTAAACTTGATTTGGAACATCAAGATGGCACTATTTTCTATGCACGCCACCATCCAAGAAAAATGCTTCCCATGCTCCTATTATGTTTCCAAGAGGGAGTGAAGGGGGTGAAGTTTAAAGGTAATTAAAGCATGCATGTAATGCTGGTTTGTGCGTTCAGTACCATCGTGTTACCCGTGGCGCTCTTGCCATGTGTGTGTCTCTCAGTTATTTCCTACGGTGAAACTTCTTCTCTAGTGATGACTGGGATGTTGTGTGTTTTTAATGGGAGATAGTGTCCTGTGGTTCGGTATTTCAGGTATGTGTGTGCTGTGCCAGTGTTGTTACCACAGTGACAACATATATGCTGATGTGTGATTTGTTGTGGTCGCGATTTTGTGAGATGGTGAATGTTTTCAGTTGAGAATTGTTACAATTTTGATAATCAATCAAATAAGCTTTATTTCATTGTTAGCCATAAAAGCATTTACATATCAAAACAATCATACAATACACAAAAACATCATATATTTAACAATGGCAATCTGCTAAAAATAGCTCACTAAGCCATTTTTTAAAATGTACACAAGTCCTCATAGTAATGTCTATTAGTCCAAGGCATACAGCGCAAATATCAAAGTTCCTATAACGTTGCTGTATGAAGTTAAATGCAGCAGCAATTAATCTCCTAAAGGCCCACCAGATCCATAAGGTTTTTTCCGATAGAATAGTGCAATTAATTCCACCTAAATTAACAAAGCTTCTTTAGAAGCAATATGTGTTCCATATAGATACAAGTAGTACATCTGTTTTGAATGGATTGTGTCCTCACAGGTATTCCAAATCTTATAATAATTATCCTTCCAGCTTCAGCTGCATCAGAATTTTTTTCCCACAGTGGGCCCTGTGTGCTGTCTCGTCGAGTTGATTTCCTGTGAGGGCCTCATTTCGACAGACGACGTCATCATCAGTATAAATAGCACACGCAGCGCCATTTGGCTTCAGTTCCGTTTTTCAGAACTAATGCTTTGAAGAATTACGGCGCTTCGGTTCTTCTGTGAACATCAATAGTTATTTTTGTTTTGAAAATGTCTTTCCCGTCGGCTCCATCAACGCCTAAGACAGGCTTAAAGAAGTGCCAATACTGTGGATCGAAGTTGTCGATCACCTACCCCCACCGCATATGTCTGTGATGTCTTGGTATTGGTCACCTTACCTCTGTCTGTGGCTCCTGTCAGGCGATGACCGAAAAGGCTCTGAAAAAGGTCAATTGGCGGTGGAGAGGTTGCCTTCGAAGTACCCTTCGTAGAGTTCAAAAAGAAAGACCGATGAGTCGAGGGTTTCTCCTCGACGTAAAAAAATGTAACCGGTCTCGATCGAGAAGTCGATCACGCCATTCTTCGTCTTCCTAGAAGAAGGCCAAGAAATACCATCATAGGTCACCTTCGACCTCCAGTGATTCCTCGGCTGAGGTAATCAAGTGTCCAACTAAATCAGACTCCCCAGCAAAATGGGTTGCGTTTCATAATGAAATGCTCAAAATCTTTGAGAATGCAGCCCGACTCCCGCGAAGGACAAGCAGAAAGCCCATGCTCCTGTTGATCTGCAAAAAGATGACAAATTGATATTGATATTTTATTTCTATCGCGCTCGTACACAAGTGTTTCAGAGTGTGACAAGGCAAGGGAGGGGAACAGTGGAGAACAAAACAGCAATCTTACTAGGCCCAGTGACATTGAGAACACACAATTGCATGGGAGAGGGGGAGGGAAAAAGTGCTTGGAAGGGGGAGAAGTGGAAAGTGCGAAGCAGAGGATAAACAGATAAATTACAATAAATAAATAATAAAGGCAACAAATAGTGGTAGTGCAGCCAGCAGTTTGCAAGTGCTAGGTTTAAGGCAGCAGACAGTGTAGGTCTGATAAGTGCAGGAAGAAAAAGGGGGGGGCTGTATGGGTACAGATAGAGACCCTACTGCAAGGGGTGGCCCAGAGGCAGTGTGGGAGGGTGGCAGGGTGAGCAGGTACCTGGGCCCGGAGGACAGAGGGTGTCCAGGCGCACGGTGCCAAGAGAGAACAGATCAGCAGGGGAGAGGGGGAGCGAAGGCAGAATAAAAGAGGAAGGTCTTGAGGTTAGAAAGAGGCTGTTACAATACTCCAAGCTAGAGAGAACCAGACTACAAAGGGTAGTCAAAGACAAAATCTTCGAAACCAAGCCACAAACCGGTTCTGCATTGAGAAAGATCTCAATCTAATGAGAAATCGCAGAGGGCTTCGACAAGTCAGGAATCCAGTCCATCGAGGATTCCTTCGAAGAAGCATAAGAAGTCGGCAAAGTCGACGCCTTCACTGACACCGTTGGTGTCGGAGCCGTCGACACCCGTATTGAAGTCAACGCCAACAAAGGAGACCCTGACTTCAAAGTCATTGTTGACGATTACTTTGAGAGTGTCGAAGCCAATGGTAATCCAGGAAAAAGATTTTCAAACCTTTGCCCAAGAAAGATTTCTTTTAAGTCTTTAACACCCATCTATGAAGATAATGAACTTTCAGATGATAACACAACACCATTTGGGTTACAATATGGCACCCCTAATGTGCCAGATGATTTGATCTCTGATGAGTCTAGATTTAAAGATTTATATGACAACCTTCAGTCGGCCAGTGGGTTAGATACCGCTCCCAGGTTAGAATTTGGCAAACCAGATCTTACTGACCACTCTCACTCCACTTATAGGAAACTAATGAGTAAGGTAATAGAGTTTTTATGTTGGAGCAGGCCTACTCCTTTTGAGCGGGATGACATGGCAGATATCTTGGATCAGGTTTCTCAAAAAGATCAAATTTTGCCATTTAACACTGCACTACAAAAAAGGGTCTCCACAAATTGGGTGACACCAGAGAGTGCGGATGCAGTTAATAGAAATTGTGCTAAAAAATACAGACCATCCCGCAGTGACCCAGACTACCTGACTAAATATCCAACACCAGAATGTTTGGTGGTTCAGGCTGCTACATCTACCTAGCAGTCAGCATACCCATCCATCCCTCCTGATGGGGATGATAAGAGCGTGGCTGCCGGGGTGAGAAAGATCTTTACTGCTGGTGGTTTCCGTTTACCCTGTGGGACTGCGTAGCTATGGCAGCTGACCACATATGAAATGGAGAGGAAAGAGACGGCTTCCTGGCAATCAGCAAGGATGGTACGGAGGCAATGGGTGAATATCTCCAGTCAGATCTGGATACTGCAGACAGCATCAGCAGATCAATGGCAACTAGCACAGTGTTACGCAGGTTTGTGTGGTTGTGGAAGTCAGATGTGCAAGCTAGACTACTCAACATCCCCTTTGACGGCTCTAGGCTGTTTGGCAGCATGGCGGATGAGAGTTTGGAAAAGCTGCAGACCTCCAAGGCGGCGGCTAAATACCTTATCTCTGCCTTTAGACAGCCTCAACACCCATACTCTGGTTCATCTTACAGGGGGGTAAGTCTTTTCGATTCTACTCCTCAATTGGAAAAGGAAGAGGACAAGCCGGTCAAAGAGGTCAGAGAAGATTCCCTTGTGGTGGATGAGGGAGAGGTGCTAAACCAACCCAAGCAGCGGCAGTTTTACTATCAGCCGCCACTTCATTCAACTCAAAACCACTCTGAAGCCTTGACTCACAAGACCCCAGTGGTAGGCAGACTTACTCAGCATGTGAAAGAATGGTGGCGCATTACTTCAGATGCTTGAGCACTGGAAATTGTAGCTCAAGGTTACTGCCTCCCTTTCCGAAAAAAGGCCTCAGGATCATCCACCGGGTAACAAATCATTCAAAATTCCGGATCCGCTCCTTGTGCAGGGTATTTTGACCCTGCTAGAGAAAGGTGCAATAGAGCATGTACCTGTAGCGGAAAGGAACAAGGGCTGGTATTTCCCATACTTTCTGATTCCCAAAAAGGACGTAGGATTGAGACCCTTCTTGGACTTAAGAAACTTGAACAAGTTCTTCAGGAAGGACAAGTTCAAGAATGTTACCCTTTCCCAAATCCTTCAGGCTCTCCAACTCCAAGACTGGATGGTATTGTTGGAACTTCAGGATGCTTACTTTCATGTGCTTATCCATCTCAAGCACAGAAGGTACCCGAGGTTCGCAGTTGGCGGTTCTCATTATCAGTTTCGAGTTCTGCCATTTGGGCTGACCTACGCCCCAAGGGTTTTCACCAAATTGGTAGCGGTGGTGGCAGCGAGTCTCAGAAGAGGTGGAATTTCCGTCTACCCCTACCTAGACGATTGGCTGATCAGGGCTCGTACACCCGAACAAGCCCGGGAACATCTCAGCGTAACCTGCCAATCTCTTCACAAACTGGGCTTCTCCCTCAATTACAAGAAGTCCCATTTGATACCATATCAAAGACTCCAATTTATTGGAGCAGTCCTGGATGCTTCCTCTGGGAAAGCCTTTCCACCCGAGGTGAGAGCTCAACATATTCTCCAGATGGTCACCAAATTTCAGAGTACCCAGCATCTTCTGGCCTTCGATTTTTTGAGGTTGCTGCTCTCATGGAATCCTGCATTTTTCTGGTGCCAGAGGCTCGCCTTAGAATGAGATCCCTTCAATGGGCTCTCGGGACTCAATGGTCCCAGTTTTCAGGCAGAATGTCAGACGACCTGAAAGTTCAGAGCGGAGTCTCTCAGGACCTTCTGTGGTGGGCTTGCAAGGACAACATTCTCAGGGGAAAATCTTTTTGACAGCCGTGGCTGGAGATAACAGTAGTGACGGACACCTCATTCACGTAGTGGGTACCCCACGTCAATGATATGACAATCAGCGGTCGTTGGTCTCCAAGTCCAATCTTTTGGAGCTCAGGGCAATCAGACTATCGCTGAAGGACTTTCTGCCCTCTGTACGGGGAAAGAATGTCCTGATAATGACGGACAACACAGTGGCCATGTACTACCTCAATAAGAGAGGAGTTGTACGGTCACTACCACTGTGCAGAGAAGTAATGCAGCTCTGGTTCTGGGCAATTCAAGAAGGAATCTCTCTATCAGCAGTTCATCTAGCTGGAGAGGAGAACATGGCAGTGGATGCTCTGAGCAGACAGAGCACAGTCTCCCACGAGTGGGAACTAGCTCAGGAAGTCCTTCCAGAGATATGCACCATTTGGGGAACCCCTCAAGTGGATCTGTTCACGACCAGTGTCAACCAGAAGTGCAAGTTGTTCTGCTCCAGGGAATTTCCCCTAAGAGCGGCGTTTGTAGTGGACTGGGAGTTTTCACTCCTGTACGTGTTACCTCCGGCCCTGTCATTCCTCGCGTGATCAAGAGGTTGAGAAGGTTTGCGAAACCCATGATTCTAATTGCTCGGATTGGGCCAGGAGGACGTGTTATCCAGACCTTCTCGACATGTCCATCGGCCCTGCAATACGTCTTACACAAAGAGAGAATCTTCGCTCGCGAGAGGAGGGTCAGTTTCTCCATCCAGAGGTCAAGACATTCAGCCTTAACGCATGGTTTCTGAGAGGCTGAGGTACAAGTATTGGGACCTCCTGGATGACTTAATGGAGATCTTGTTTTCAACCAGTAGGCCAGCAACAAAATCTTTGTGCCGTTGGAACAAGTTCAGCAGCTTGTGCAGGGATGCGAATGTGGATCCCTTTCTATGTGACACACCTATGATGCTTTCCTTTTTGTTACATTTGGCAAATCTGGGGCTCCCGATTGGAACAATTAAAGGTTACATGGCGGCGCTATCTATTTTCAAGCGCTCTTCAGAGGAGGATTTATATTTTAAGATCCCTCTGATTGTTCAATTCCTAAAAGGTCTTACTAATGTATTTCCACTAGTTCCATTCAATGTCCCTGTATGGGATCTCATTCTGGTGTTAAGATTTCTAACATGCATTCCTTTTGAGCCTTTACACTCATGCCCATTAAGACGTTTACCATTCAAAACTGTTTTGCTTATTGCAAAAATGTCAGCCCGCAGGGTAAGCGAGTTGCAGGCTCTTTCCTGTAAACCTCCACATACGGTTTTCTATAAAGACAAGGTTGTTCTCAAGGTGAAACCTTCTTTTTTACCTAAGGTAGTCTCCGATTTCCACTTGTCGCAAAAAATCATGTTGCCAATGTTCTATCCACCTCCCCATCTAGGAAAGGAGGAGGAAAGATTACATAGACTGGACCCAAAAAGGGCTTGCAGTTTTTACATATCTAGAATGGTAAAATTTTGCCAAAATTACCAATTATTAATTGGCTATTCTGCCTCTAAATTGGGTCTAGCTCTTACAAAACAAGCCCTATCCAGATGGATCATCCTGGCTATTGGTGAATGTTACAGATTAGCGGGCAAGGACCCGTCTGAAAGCTTAAGAACAAATCCCACAAGGGGCATGGCAACCTCTGGTGCTCTTCAAAGTGGTGTCCCAATCAAAGACATTTGTTCAGCGGCCACTTGGTCGTCTGCTCACACTTTTGTGAGTCATTACTGCCTGGATTCATCTTCCAGTCAGGGAGGACAATTTGCAAAAGTGGTCCTTCATTCAGTCCATGATCAGAACAAAATATCATTTGTACTCCCACCACCAAATTATTACTGCTTTGGGAGTCTATCATAAAATGAGGAATATGTGGGAGAACACAATCCGTTCGAAGAACAGGTTTCTTACCCCTGGCAACGTTCTTTCGATTGGATGTTCCTTCCACCTATTCCTCATCGCCCCTCCCAGCCTACCCCGCCGTGCAATTTACGTGTTCTTACACTTCACGCTTTCTTAGAGCTTACAGTCTATGGTACGCCTAGTAATTCCTCTTCAGGGGGGGAAACACAGAACTGAAGCCAACAGGCGTTGCGTGCGCACCTTATGCTGATGATGACGTCAGCAGTCAAACTGAGACCCTCAGGGGACATCAACTCGACAAGACGGCACACAGCACCCCCTGTAGAAAAATAATTCCGAAGCAGCTGAAGCTGGAAGGATAATGATCATAAGATGAATACATGGGAGGAACATCCGATCAAAAGAACATTACCAGGGGTAAGTAACTTGTTCTTCTACTACAGTATGTAAACCCATTCTACAAAGGCATATTCTATTTTATTTGTAGGTGCTGCAGAAATCAATATTGCCATGTTGTGGGGTGAATGTTCTTCCAGCACCACAATGTTTGGCAGCAGACAAATGCAACCACAAAAGTGATTAATGCAATCACGGTTAATATGATCAAACGCATAGCTAATAATAAATGAGTTGTTCACATGGGTCATTTTAAATAGCCTCAAATGGAGTTAGTATTCCAAATTTCGGACATGGGTATCAAGTAGAGCCTCCTGTGTTTGTTGTAGATTGTGCAAAACAGCGTGATGTGTTCTTGCAATTCTACAGCATCACTGTGTGGCATGGGCCGAGATCAGTTGAGGTCTCCACCAGGTTTTGAATTGATGGGCTGAAGGCATTTTTGTGTTGAACCCCGCTGGCAGAGGACATGTGGTGATCGTTGCGTTGATGGATGTTGTCTCCTCGAGTTTGCTTGCATTATTGTGTTGTTACATGGATGAGAAATGGAATATACAATCTTGAGGGATGATGCTTGCGTGTGCTGGGGGAGTCTTGCAAGTGTGACCGGGAAGTTGAGAGCGAGCTAGCTGAGAAGTCGATGGACAGCTGTTCCCTTCCTTGTACATGCGCGAGTCCGAACTGTAACTGAAGAATAAAACAACCCACTGTGTGCTCCTGTCTCCTGAGCGTTCCCCGATGAAGCGACCCAGTGAATAACACAATTAACAATACAAAAAGTGACATTCTGGACAGATGACTTCGTCTTACTGAAACTGTCAATACAAAAATAAAAAAAATGTACTACACTCTGCTGTTTTCCCCAATTAAAAATTCATCCACCCTCACGTTCCACCCCATTGTCTCGGGGCGATAGTTCAGCGGCAACGTGCTCGCCTTGGAAGCAAGACGGCATGGAGCAACGCAGGTTTGATCCCAGAGTACACACTTAGTAACCTCTGGGTATTAACAGGCCGATTCATGTAATTCCTCTCAAAAGTGTCGCACGCGGCTGGCGCACAGCGTGCCCGTGCGAATGTCTGCGCCAGCCGCGTGCGATAAAATCAATTTCCGCGCACAGCGTATTCATGGATTCCCACCTCCAAAAGCAGACGTGGTGCAGAGTGGCGCAGCGACCCTGCAGCAGCGCCAGTTACGCCCCCAAGAACGCCCTCGCGCAAGGAAAAGCCATCAAGATCGCAAAACCATCGCAAAGGGCTTCGCCAACCCTGTACCAGTTTACCGGACTGGCAAACAGCAAACGCAAAGCGGGGAACGCGTATTACGGGTGTCGGGAACACGCGTGCACGAGAAGTTTCACACGCGACCTGGCCTGGGGGAGCGTGTGCGTGTATTTCAGGGGTGCGCGAGAAGTATTACACGCGAATGGCCTGGGTGTGTGTATTTCAGGGGTGCGCGAGAAGTTCCACACGCGATTGGCCTGGGCGCGTGTATTTCTGGGGCTCGCGGGTGGTTTCACACGCGATCGGGCCTGGGGGAGCGTGTGCGTGTATTTCAGGGGTGCGCGAGAAGTTCCACACGCGATTGGCCTGGGCGCGTGTATTTCAGGGGCTTGCGGGTGGTTTCACACGCGATCGGGCCTGGGGGAGCGTGTGCGTGTAATTCAGGGGTGCGCGAGAAGTTCCACACGCGATTGGCCTGGGCGCGTGTATTTCAGGGGCTCGCGGGTGGTTTCACACGCGATCGGGCCTGGGGGAGCGTGTGCGTGTATTTCAGGGGTGCGCGAGAAGTTCCACACGCGATTGGCCTGGGCGCGTGTATTTCAGGGGCTCGCGGGTGGTTTCACACGCGATCGGGCCTGGGGGAGCGTGTGCGTGTATTTCAGGGGTGCGCGAGAAGTTCCACACGCGATTGGCCTGGGCGCGTGTATTTCAGGGGCTCGCGGGTGGTTTCACACGCGATCCGGCCTGGGGGAGCGTGTGCGTGTAATTCAGGGGTGCGCAAGAAGTTCCACACGCGATTGGCCTGGGCGCGTGTATTTCAGGGGCTCGCGGGTGGTTTCACACGCGATCGGGTCTGGGGGAGCGTGTGCGTGTATTACAGGGGTGCGTGGGAAGTTTCACACGCGATTGGGCTGCGTGCGTGTATTTCAGGGGTGTGCGGGAAGTTTTACACGCGATTGAGCTGCGTGCGTGTATTTCAGGGGTGCGCGGGAAGTTTCAACCGCGATTGGGCTGCGTGTGTGTATTTCAGGGGTGCACGGGAAGTTTCACACGCGATTGCCCTGGGCGCGTGTATTACAGGGGTGCGCGGGAAGTTTCACACGCGATTTCAACAGGGTACGTGTATTACAGGGGTGCGCGGGGAGCACCACACGTGAATTGCACGTGTGGGTCCTCTCAGGTGTTCCCTCTACACCCTCCACGGCCCCTGCTGGTGGCTCACACCACAGGGGCCTACCCTGCACATGTCCTGCAGGCACCCCATCCACCATGGCCATGCCCCCCAGCCAACCCACATGTCAACTTGCACTACTGCCCACCAACTCATGTCCCCCTGCACCCACAGCCACCAGGGGCACCCTCCACCATGCCCCCACCCATGTCCAACTCATGTTCCCCACCACCCTCACCCCCCAGCACTGTGGGGCACCTGCCAGCAGGCCCCCACCCATGTCTCCCACCCCCCCCCCCCCTCAGCACTGTGGGGCACCTGCCAGCAGGCCCCCACCCATGTCCAACTCATGTTCACCCCCCCACCCCCCAGCAGTGCAGGGGCACCCTCCACCAGGCCCTCGCCCATGTCCCATCCATGCCCCCCTGCACCTGGGTCCCAACAATCCCCAATCATGTCCGTAATGGCCATCCTCCCCTGCCAAAAGGCCCAACCAACTATCACATCCACCCACATATCAAAGGCAATTACATGTTACACACCCAATGCAAATAATGCAAATGAACACATGTCTGTCACACACAATGGCTGCAAGTGAATGTTAAAACACCCAACATGACATGCATGAAAGCAATGAGATGATACGACACATTGAAGGATGAAAATAAAAATGTATTGAAAATCAACTTGAATGGAAATGAAATGAGAAAAACCACAAAGCAAAACAACCAAAAGAAGATGAATGCCCATGAAAAAAATCAAAAATACAGAGCACAATCAAAATGAATGGTGTCCAAAGTCACAGTCAGAAAAATAATCCAAGTGTAAATGATAAACAAAAACCATTGCTCCATGGCGATGAAAAAAACCCAAAAAATAAAAGAATCCATTGAAGAACTATTTACAAGATAATCCCGGGTCCATGAGCCCAACCAAACGAAACCTAACTATGACAACTAACTAAAAACTAAACTATATACAAAAATGTGGCGCATTGTCCAATCGCAACCAAATAAAAAAAAAATTAAAGGAAACCTAGCACTAACTATATAACTATATACGAAGGCGGCGGGCAAGTCCAGCGGCTCACTCCGTGGTGTTCCGGGCCAGGGCATCATCGAACTCCTGTTCGATGTCCCGGAGGCGGTCCTGTTCCATGACCCCGAGGGTCCGCAGGGACGACGCTGTCTCCTCCTCCAACCCCCTGCGGATTGCCTCGAGGCACTCGGCCCGCCTCAGGGCCCTCCGCATGGAGTTCTCCGCCCTGACCATTGTGAGCCGCGCCTCTTCCGCCCGCCGCCGCTCTGCACCTATATGCTGGCCCAACCGCTGCCACACGGAAGACACTTCCCGTCCTGGGGCCTCCTGCCCTCCGGCCGATGCCTGCCCCTCCGATGTTGATGGCCCCGAGCCATGATGCCTCCCACGTTGACTCCGCTGCTGCCTCCGACGACACTGCCTCTGCCAGCACGAAGGCATCCAGGCTGATGGAATCCACCGACGCCGTCGTGCACGTGCCCTGCCTGATGATGCCGGCACATCCTCCATCTGCTGGGGTACAGTTGCTGTGGTGTCCACCCCTGCTGGACCTCTGACTCCCGACTGTGGCAGGGATGGGACCCCACCGAGCTGGCTGCATTGGTCAGGGCAGGTCAACAGGGGGCCCTGGTGGCATCTGGGCCGGAAGACGGCAAGGAGAACGACTGGCGTATAGTCTCCACAGAGGAGGAGAGGGCCGCCAGATTGGCCGACACATGCAGGAAACCCCCGAACATGGACGATCCCAATTGGGCCACGTCGGCACGGTGCTCTTTGTGATGACGTGCGTGCTCCTCCTGGGAAGCACGCACGGCATCACGAATCACAGCCGTGCGCATCGCGACCCCAATCAGGACCTTCTCCATACGGCCAGGGGTCCCCTCGTCCGCAGGTGGAGGGGAGACAGATGACATGGACATCCCCTCTACCTGCGGACGGGCCTGGGACGGGGCATCCCTGCTGGTGCATGGTGGTGCACCCACAGGGTCAGGGACAACGACATGCACAGGCCCCTCCACGGTGACCTGTGCTGCCTCCTGCCCCTGCCCCTGGACTGCACCACTTGCACCAGCAGGGATGCCCCCACCAGGCCCCATGTGCGCCTCAGTGGCGGCCTCCTCCTCTGTGGAAACCACCAACCTGGATGGCTCCTCCCCGTCTTCCACCGTAGCAGGCCCCTGTGGGGGCTCACCCACCCCTTCCGCTGCAGCCGTGGGGGCATCCCCGCCGCCTTGCTCCACAGCGCCGTCTCCACCCTCTTCTTCACTAGCCGCTGCGTAGAGGGAGACATAGAACACAAGCATCAGGGTACTGTACAATGGTCCCCTAGACAGGAAGCAATAGCAGATGAGTGCCACTGTCAAAGTACACTTCCATCATGTCCCTCCACAACACATGTGTCAGTCCAGGCAATACACACACAGTGACAGTCATGGTGCATGCCATGGACATTTCCATACATGTATGGACTCTCGAAACATACAATGTAATGGTACTCACATGCATCATGGGTCATGCCTATCACATGCACACACTTCACCTCAGTCACATCCATCTGGCCCCGTACACCCCAATCACAGTGGATACAAGGATGACTAGGCTGCATCAGTGAATCTGTAAATTGTCACAGATATGTGTCATGCATCCATGGCATTCGCAAGTCACAGACACGCAGGTCAGGCACACAGACATGGATACCATATATGTACCTGGCATCAGCACCCATCCCTCACCCCCACCCATGTCCAGGAACAGAGACTGCCATGCTCTCATGTGTGCAATCTGCATAGGGCTCCCCATGTCGCATTTAAACACATGCAACAACTGTGCGGTTCACACATTACTGGTCGCACATGCATTACCATGATGTCCCTGCACACATACATGCGTACATGGCCTATGTCACACATACAGGCAAGTATCAGACAACCAGCACCCTGCAACATGCCCTGTCTCACATAGCAATGCTTGGCCACTTACCGCTCAAGTCCAGACGGGTCTCCCTCTCAAGGACCTGGGCGTGGAGCGCTGGGTGTACGCGTTCCAGGACCCTCATCTGGATGGAACTCATGCAGCCCCGGCCCCCCTCCACGAGGCGCCGGGCCTTTATGAGGGTCCTGGACCTCAAGTCCTCCCAGCGCTTCTTGACCTTCTGGATGGTGCGGGTTGCCACCCCCTCTGCGTTGATGGCAACCACACAGTCGGCCCAGATCCTCTCCCGTCCTTCCTTGTTGGCGTGGGACGATCCGAAGAGGGCTTCATACTGCCCCAGGACTTGCTCCACCAGGACACCAACTTCGGTGGCAGTGAAGCTGGTGCCCCTCTGCCCCTCTGGCCGGGGGTTGCCACTGGTGCCAGATGTTGATGTGCCCGACATGGCAACCCCAGGGGCAGGAGTGGGTGGGCAACTGGGTCCTGGGGCCGGGCTGTGGAGCGATGTTATCCGAGTCGGTAGTCTTCTGTTCCAGCAGGGGTGGACACAGCAACTGGACCCCTGCAGATGGCTGATGTGCAGGCACCAAATGGCAGGGCACGGTGGCAACAGGCAGGCAGGCAGGTAGCAGCAGATGGCACGTGGGAGGCTGCTCGGGGCACTGGGGGGCAGTAATTCGGCCTTCTGGGCAGGAGCGTGGTCTTCCGTGTGTTTTTGCGTGGCCAGCTTGATACGGAGTGATTTGGCACGTGAAACTCCTGCACGTCAGCGTGAAATTCGAGGAAAGGGCCTTAGCACTTAAGCGCATCAGCACGCGTACGCGATTTCATTGGATCAAAGGCCCTTACAGCGTAAGCGCGTCTGTGGCGTTTCGCGCACGGGCGTTGCCCTGGCAGGGCTTGGAGATCCCGCGTGCCTTTACACTGCTCTGTATGTGCTTTTCGTGCGGTGCGTGTGTTTTCCATCCGCTGGGGTTCACACGCTATTACTTCACAGCGGGTGTTGGCTACGCGTTCTTCTACACGCAAGGCAGACGGTGAGTGGTACCCCGCTCCCTCCCAGGCCCGATCGCGTGGAAAACTCCACGCGCACCCCTGTAATGCCCGCACGCAGCCCAATCGCGTGTGGAACTTCTCGCGCACCTCTGAAAAACACGCACACGCTCCCCCAGGCCCGATCGCGAGTGTAAACACCCGCGAGCCCCTGAAATACACGTACCCCGCTCCCCAGGCCCGATCGCATGTAAAAACACCTGCGAGCCCCTGGAATACACGTACCCCGCTCCCCCAGGCCCGATCGCGTGTGAAAACACCCGCGAGCCCCTGAAATACACGCCCCCAGGCCAATCGCGTGTGAGTAAGTTCTCGCGCACCCCTGAAATACACGCGCCCAGGCCAATCGCGTGTGGAACTTCATGCGCACCCCTGAAATACACGCACACGCTCCCCCAGGCCAGATCGCGTGTAAAACTTCGCGCGCACCCCTGAAATACACGCGCCCAGGCCAATCGAGTGTGAGAAACTTCTCGCGCACCCCTGAAATACCCGCACGCAGCCCAATCGCGTGTGAAACTCCACGCGCACCCCTGTGATACACGCACGCAGCCCAATCGCGTGTGAGAAACTTCTCGCGCACCCCTGAAATACACGCACACGCTCCCCCAGGCCCGATCGCGTGTGGGCCTTCTCGCGCGTGTAGGACTTTGGCGCACATTTTTTTCCTGCGCAGGGACGCTACCGCCTGCTTTCGTGTGGCGGACATGTATGGGCCTGTGCGCGTCTTTGGCCGTGCGCTGTTTTTCCCTATTCGATTCCATGAATATGTGTTGTAGGCGAGCGTGTGGGCGTTCTGCGCACTTGCCTCCTGTACTTCCCCTGTGACGCCCACATTTTCACGAGTTGTTCCCCATTCTGCGTGTGACGCCCCATGTTACGCCTACTTTTGTTATGTGCGCCGCGCTATGTGCGAATTCGCTGTGGCCTTATCGCACAGCGTTCGATGACCTGTGCACCAGCATGCGCCGCGCACTTTCTCAGCGCACATCCCACATTTCGCGCGTGCACGGACTTCCATGAATTGATGTGCGACGTTTTCTGTGCGATAATTGCACTTGCACTGCGATTTTCTCTATTTCTCTGCGAATCGCACGTTTTCGCACGCGTGCGCCGTTTTTTCGGCACACATTAATTCCATGAATCGGCCTGTTAGTGTGTTATCAATAACCTATCATATCGTATTGCTATATGTTTTCTCTAATCTGGTTCCAAATGAAATCCACCCAGCAAACAGACCTCGGGGAGTATTTCACTTCATTTTTGGACCAGGACAACGTTTTCCCTAGTGTAAACAATGCATTGGAAGAATGTTTGGCCAAAGTGCTGCACTTGTTCGTGGTGCCGTTTCTGTAATCCTAATCCTGTTCGAGCCGCTCATTGCTCTCTGGAAAGCGCTTTGGCGCTCGGTCGTGTCGCTGCAATATGAAATAACTTCAATCCATATTGAAAACACGACTAATTCTGATTACGCAAGAAGACACGAGCAGCCTTTCCGACGTTTCCCAACGCTGCCATTTGTTTGGGAATTTTCTAAATGTATGAAAGGATCGTGTGCTAAAGTAATTGTACATAGTTCATATTATACACAGCCAAAGAGACGGGCGCATTTACCTTTTGCAGAGTGTGTTCTGCTTAGAGCTGTGTGATTTGTATTTTGTATCGTTACAATGAAAACACGTGCATTAACTTAATACATTAGGGCAGAATTTAGCATCGTATCCCTGAAGACAATTCTGTTTAAAAATGTGCGTGTTGTTGGTGTGTTAAATCCCCCTCTCCCTGCCTTTCGCTACAGTAATTCTGTCTTAATCTTGTGAAGCATGTTTTGCTAAGCAATAACCAAAGCTGTTTGCCATCTCCACTAATGCAGAGCATGTTTTCCTGCTGCACTTGTTTGACTATTAGCCATGCTCTTGATGTGCTAGGCATCAGCAATCATCGTAATGAAACACTGCATGCAGACAGTATGGTAATAAAGCGATCACACCGCGTATGTTCATAATGGTATTGGCAATATGAATCAATATCTGCTCCAGGGCAGTTTGATTTAATCAGGACCATGAATAAATTAAATTCCCCTAAGACCTAACAATGTCATAAAAATTACTTTCGGTGATAATGATGCATAATTAATTATAAAATAAGTCTTTAATTTATTGGCGTTATGAGGTCAAATCAATAAGTGTCTTGCATCTGGATAATGGCATCAAGCCAGTGTTTTCACATTATGAACACAGTTCGTTTGCCTCATTGTTAAGTAAAGTGTTTTTCATTTGCATAATATTCTCTGCATGGAATTCATAGTCTATTTAGATGTGCCTGTGGTTTAGTCTGATTTATATTATGTGGAAAATTACTCTGCTTGCACATATTTCCAAAAATGTGTGCGTTTTGTAAACCTAATTTTGTGCATGCCTTTCCCGTGTTTCCCTTTCCAAAGAATAAACATGTAAATCTCCCATTTCACCAATTAAGGATAACCATTTTTACATTAAGCTCTATGTGACTGCTCCCTGAGTAGTGATTCTCCAGGCTTTTCTAACCCATGTTCTTAATCCAGGGTGGGCTAATTTAGAAAGTAGAAAGGCTATTTCATCTGAAATTGAGCAGAAATAAAACAATAGGAGTATCTGGAACAACAGCAAAAGGCTCTGGTTTAAACATCCTTTTAACTTCAACAAAGTCTCTGGGTATTCTTTTTTTTTCTCAATCCAAAAAGGGTTCCCTCTTTTTTGGCCCTTCTGCCATCTCATGTCCTTTCCTCCTCATTCTTACCTCCTGGAAAGGACCCCCATCTAGGTCT
This sequence comes from Ambystoma mexicanum, assembly GCF_040938575.1. NCBI lineage: Eukaryota > Metazoa > Chordata > Amphibia > Caudata > Ambystomatidae > Ambystoma > Ambystoma mexicanum. The sequence goes on along the minus strand of NC_090933.1, from coordinate 133,052,807 downwards.
CGGGGCATACACCATGGCCGAGTGCTGCCAGGCTGAGCACTAGAGTGTCCACCAGGAAGTTGGCCAGCAGAGCTTTTCAATCAGTTGGATCACTGCAGGGTGGTGTGGTGACAGGCACTTCCACCTGTAGGCTGGCTAGATGCATTTCTCTAGAGCTTCAGTCAGCTGGCCATCTCATCCTCCCTGATTTGGGGTTGTGGCTCTAAGTCCCCAGCACCCTTTCTGCCCCTGATTCACACGTTCTCAGACATAAAGAACTCTTCCCCTTTACCTTATGCATTATCGTCTCTCTGCTTCACAATCACCTAAGCCTTCTCATAGCTATGCCTTTTTGCGTGTACCTCTACCCCTCTTTAACTCTCTCCTTCCAGGCTGTTATCATGCCTGTCTCTTCTTTTAAATTGCTTCAACGCTCTCCCCACTCTTTCTTCTCTCTTCCTCCTATTCTCTAACTGATTTGTCTTTAGCCCCCTTTTTTTTCTCCTCAAGGCGCTGCACCTCCTCCCTCCCTCCTGTGAATTCCACCAACCACCTCATTAATTATTTCCACCTTTCTTCGTCTGATGTCCCCTTCAGCCACCTCTCCAATACACTTCTCCTTCTGTCCTTCCATTGTTCTTCCTGCTGCGTCCCTCCTTCTGATGTTCCCCTTTATAAACTTCTCCTTTTTCTCCACCGCACTCCCCTTATCTCTGCTTATGGTCACCTCTCTCCAGCTTTCACCTATTCTGTCCACCATAAACACTTTTCAGCACTGTCGTCTTCCCAAATCACATACACCGCTCTCCACCTGCTCCTGGTGTCCGCTCTTGTCTAACCACACTCAGGTGTGGTTCATAATTGTATTGTAACTCTAATTGGTTGGAGTGCTTCTGTCATGGGTCCTCTAATGTTCTAATTGTCCCTCTCCCGAATCCACCGAAATGAAGCCAGAGCCTTGTTTTACTGGAGTGGAACTGCCATTTCAGAGATCCACGGATCAGGTCTGTGTACAGCAGTCCTGCGTGGTAACAGCGGCAAAATGAAATGGGAGTCTCTATGTGGACAGTTTCTTGAGCACGTTGCTATCTTGAGGTCAGCACATTGTCCCACCTGCACCAGGTGCTTTAATTCTAGCGTCCTTGAAGCAGAATTATCTCCATGTTTAAGAATACTTAGCCCTCCTCCTTTTACGGCATGGGCAACATACTCTGCAGGCTGCACAGTACATAATTCCTGTGTCTTAAGGGAGGTGGGATGCCCATTGACAGTTTCAGAAAGCAGAATGTGCGGACAGTGGGACTGCAGGGTTTGCAAGTGGGTGGGTATGCCTACTCGGGTTCAATGTCTCTTTAGAGGGGTTTGGTCCAAGAGGTGGATCAATGTGGTAGGTCCCTGCCAAACAGCCCAGTGATTGTTGGTTAGGGTTCACGCATCTCGTAGTATGTGGTGGTACCCAGCACCCTTAGCAAACACACGTTCTACCATAAGAGCCAGACAGGGGACATTATACCCTCCAGAGAAGCCATTGTATACACTGCCATTTACTGGACATGCTTAACATCAACTGCTGATAGTGGAGTGGTCAGCTGGGTGGTCAAAGAAACATTGCGGCTAATGGCTAAGAAGAATGTGTTGTAAACTGGCTAGCCACAAGTAGAATACAAAATCCCCAAACCCTATTTGAAAGACTATTTCATAATGTTAAATGAATGATGTGTGAGGCTATGCTATCAGGGTCGAAACTCCTGGACATGAGGAAGAAGCACAGGAACAAATTGCTGCCAATTTGAATAAATAATCCAATACATGTGGAATAAGTAAGAGTTATAAAAAGTGAACAGAAGGCAGAATACTCTTAGCCCTCTAAACACACAGGATCCCTAGAACGGCTGGAATCAAGGGGTTAGTGAAGGGATTACTCATGCTCTTCATAAAAGCTATCATATCAGCAGAAAAGGAGTCTGGGGTGTCAGAAGCAGCAGTGGCATTGTCCCCATTACACATGAAGATGAATATTCGAGAAGGAGCAATGGTACCTTACATGACATTTAAAGAAGGATATGTGAACACAATACACACGTGTATCGTCAAACATATTTAATCTTTGACCTTTCACTTCCTTTTTCTCTTAGAATCTCTCTTCTTGCTTGTTCGCACCATTTTCAACTTTGCAACATCAATAAGATTTATTCTGTTCTTACAGTGAAAAGGTCAGTAACCTCACCTGTCAAGAGGGAATGGGAACCCCCTTCAGCCATGGGTGGGAGGCCTACTAGAGCAAGTCGTACCCCACAGCGGGATGGTGGCAGTTGAGAGGGACACAATTCCTCCCCCCCATTTCAGTACAACTCTGTCAAGTCAAACCGCCATTGCAAGATGCTTGCCACCTGCTTGTCCCTTGCCATGCCTTTGCCAAGGCTTACCTCTAGGACATTGTGATGTACAATTCCAGCTGGAGGTGAATTTTCAACATCTTCATTGGTCTGCGACCAACCGAGAAAAGCAGACCTGATCCCCAACCCAAATATCTGTTAAATGTCTGGGGTTCCAAGTAGTGAATTGTTAGGCACAGCCACAGAATTTGAACATTGAAGCAAGTATCTCAGCCAGTTACGAAGGATATACAGGCCTGTTTGCGAACAGTTGGATAGTATCAGCATTTCATCCTGAACTTCTCTAAAACAGCAAAGCTCCTCACGGACAAGTTGAAGGAGTAACCCAATATTGCTAACTGGGATGACCAGGCCCAGACAGCCTTTGATCAGCTCCAAAAATCTGTGTAGACATGTCCTCATTATGCCTGATTTTTCCAATGAATCTGTTCTACAAAGAGACACCTCAACTATTGGGATGATGGCAGTGTTATCACAGAAGGAGAAAAGTGAAAAATAAACGGTTATGTAGATCAGTCACAAGCTACATTCCCCAAAGATGTACTTCCCCATCATCGAATTAGAAACTGTAGCCATCAAATGGAAAATATACAGCCTAAGGTTCTACCTCACTGGCAGATCATGCACTACTAGTCTGGATGGACAGAATAAGGACAGTAACCCTTATATCCGAAGATGGTTTTTGGCACTCTAGCCATTCAATTTTACAGTGGGGTACAGAGCAGGCAACAAGCACACATAGACGTCATGTCCCAATACCCTCAGTCTGTTAACTGACAGGGATAGAGGAAAGAGTTAGACAAATGGGTAGAGGTATGTGACAAGGCCAGCAAATGGCATTGTCAAAAGGGTATGGGAACCCCTCTGTCCGGGATGGGAGGCCTACCAGTGTGAAATTCAGGGCCATTCCTACCCCAGAGGGGGATGGTGGCAGTAGAGAAGGCCCCAATTCCTGTCCCTCCCAGGTGCCGGGATGTCTTTTTGCAGTAGACCCCTTTCTCAAGGCATACCACCATTGCAAGATGCTTACCAGTGTGTTTCTGTTTTTGTAGAGATGCATTGGCCAGAGCATCTAAGTCAGAGTCCTGAACCAACATCCTACATCGGTGCAAAGAAGGCAGAAGTTCGACCAGCACATAATCGCAACAACAGTCACCTGTGCAGAGACCCATGTACCGAAGCATAGACACTGGCGCAGCTCTATTCTGCCAATGCACGTAGTGAGAAACGCATCAGGGAGACACATCCAATTTGCATCAGCGGGAGGACTGCAAGGTGCACCACAGCAATTCCGGCAAGCCCCACTGAGCCCATGGATAATCCCTAGACCATCAGGGACAAGGGGAGTTCTTCCTTGGATATTTACCTTGGGCACACCTAGGATGGGATAGGTCCCTAAAACACGAACACAAACTGTTGCCTACTCTGACCATCACGTTTGTTCAGCAGTGGACCTGCACAGCAAAAGTGGGAGAGACTTTTCCAATGTACACGCCGAGGTTGTGGAAGATAGAGCCTGATTGGAGAGGCACAAAGAACCAATACCTTTAAGAAGATGTCAATTATAGACCCATGCATAAAGCAGGAAGTGTGGGTTATTCGGATGAGGTCAGTCGATGGACGACCATTAAATCAGCAGGAGGGAGGAAGGAGCGACGAGTTGTGTAATCGATTTCTGGAGAAATTGAGGCATTTGATAAGGAGTGGAAGTGGTACTTCATTGTGAGTGAGCGTGGTAGCATGGTGAGCATTGGTAGAATATATAGTATAGTGAGTGATTGTGAAGTGTATGATTCAGGTTGTAGACTGTGGAGGAGGAAATATTAGTGGTGAGGAGGGAGTAGTGATCCAGAGGAGGAAGTAGTGGTGCAGAGGAGGGAGTAGTGGTGCGGAGGAGGGAGTAGTGGTGCGGAGGAGGGAGTAGTGGTTGTGAGGATGATGAAGTGGGGAAGAGAGAGCAGTAGTGGGAGGAGGGAGCAGTAGTATAGTGGAAGGATGTGTAGCATCAAATAGTGGAGGCAAGATGTAGAAGTAGTGAGAAACATCGGAGGGACAGGAGCATAAAGGGTGTAGTTGAGAGAGGTTGGTGGAGTTGAGGGAGGAGATTAGTTTGAGGTACAGAGAACGGAGAGGAGAGTGGGAGCATGAAAGAAACAAGAGCAAACCAAGCAGAGCATCTGAAATTCCCAATCCCTATAGAACACTAACCCTTGGCAAGAGTAGGGGAGAGTTCTGGGAAGTCCTAGGGAGAGTTTAGGTAGAGAAGGCAAATCTGCCGAAAGATCATAATTCGTAGACTAAGACAGAGATTAGACAGTAGCGGGTAACATTTGCTAGCTATTAACACAGAATCAGTGGTACCTTGGTTAGGGAAGAGGTTCTTTTTCAGACCAGAGATGGTAATAGGGCCAATTGTAAAATTAATAAAAAATCCTTGAAAGACCTTTTAGTCTTGGAGTGATTACTGTGCCACCTGTGGCATAACCTTTTCTGATACCAAGATTTTTATTATCACTATAATTTTCTCTCATTTGGACTACTATCCGCACTTCTACTTGGACATCTGTTCTATGCTTTTTCACATTGAACTCATTTTAATTCTTCCAAGCGTCTTCTAGTTTGTCTTTCTCCCATTCCAATGCTGCCCCTTCCCTGGTCTCAATTGGATGGCTTATTTTTCCTGCTCATTGTTGGCTCTGCTTTTTGAGCTGTCTTTAAAACTGCTCCCTGCTTAGCTCCCACCTATGTATCTTCACTGATTTCCATTTATTTCCTCGCTTCCTCTTCAGCCCAATGATATTTGCCAACTCATTGTTCCTGTCCTCCTCATGCCCAATCTTGTTTCCTTTCTTTTTCTCGGTTTGCTCACAAGCTCTTTAACACTTTAGCATACTCTCTTCGCTCAGCTCCTACTGATGCTGTTTCTTCACTTAAAGTGTATCTGCTTACATACTCTAATCAATATGAAATTATTAACATGTTTCAAAAAGGTAGGAGATGCCCCTCTCCAGAAAGAACATGGCATGATAACCTGTTCTGCGGTTTTGACCCACTTTGAGAGTTCAAAGCCATCGCTTTTGCCTCACTGTACCTATCACAGATGGGAAATATCTATTTGCATATCAGTGTTTGTCCCGGCCACATGGGAAGTCCAGCACCGAAATGCAATGGCAATTCCCTTCTGAACAAGGGTACCAACAGCAACCACATACACGTGGAGCTCCATCACACTGATGAGGCCCAACAAGGCTGAAACACGTGTATGTGGTTGCTGTTGGTACTCTTGTTCAGACAGGAATTGTTATAACATTTTGGTGCTGTACTGCCCATGTGGGTGGGACAAAGACTGATATGCAAATGGATATTTCCCATCTGTGAAAGGTATAGTGAGCAAAAAGCTCTCAAAGTGGAAAAAACCACAGAACAGTTTATCATGCCATGTTCTTTCTGGAGAGGGGCGGCTGCTACCTTTTTTGAAAAAAATAAAGTGTTAACATGTTGTTGCCTTTTGTATTCATGAAACTTATTTCTGCATTCCTTTTTAATTTTGTATACCTCTGAGGCGTAAGCACTATATAAATTCAATAAATAATATGGCAACAGCCAGTAGCCACAGTTGGGCACACATGGGCCATTAACTGACAACTTTGTTTACTCAACAGACAAATCGGGGTTATTCCCTTTTCAGATGTTTATTTTCTCTGTACATTGTGGTAATTTAGTTCATTTTTATTTTTATTAATGCAAGACTTTAAAACTATATGAACACTAATACATTGAAAAATCAACGAGTATGGAAGGATGCAGCAGCTCAAGGGGATTCTGCTAAGACAATTTAGATAATAGCAACTGTTACATGAGAATGATCTCTTGATCTGATCAATATATAGATTAAATATTGCAGGATTTCGCTGAAGTATCAAGGCATCAACTAAATATTTTAAAAGCAATGCTTTGAAATGGGAAGGAACTGGAGCTAGGGGATAGATGAGCTTTGTTGGACCTTCAGGTGTCGAAGAGACAAACTAAGAGTGGTTCAAGAGCAGTTAAAGGAGGGCATTGTCTGAATCCAAGAGAAACGATCAGGAATGGTTAAAGCTAAACATTGTCACTGATATATTGTGGCTCTTTTAATAAAATGGCAACATTGCCTCAGTTCACTTTTCTTACTTCAGTTGCTCCCTAATTTAGTTCAAAACCAAAAGTAGATGGTTGGAAGGTTTTGAACAAATCATAACCACAGACACAGTGCTTGGTAACCCTCCAGACCATCGTTTTCTGCCTGCTAAGCCATTACAGAAGGGGAAATTCCATATTCACATCAGGCTTGGTCCAACCCCAAAAAGGGCAGTGAAGCCCGAACTGCTAGGTCATATCCAGTCTGCACGATACCACAAGCTTCCCCAGGCATGTTTACAGCCTTGATGGGTGTCATCAGTGAGGAGTAGCTTGGGTCTCTAGGCCCAGCAGTCTTGGGATCCACGTTTTGGCATACCTGTCCCACTCAGGGAGACTAAAGTAAAAACAGAAGTTGATGGCACCTTGGGGCTTTGGTCTCTCTGGGCTCACCCCGCCATGGGCTTCTCGATTCTCACCATGAGGTGGGCTCTTTCTGGGTATTTTTGCCCCACCTTGAGGTCTCACTAGGCTCACCCCACCTTGGGGCTTCTTGATTCGCACCGTGCCATGGGGAATTTTGATTTTCATCCTGCGTTGGGGTCTCGCTGGGTTCACCTTGCCTTGGAAATTCTGTTGGCTCCCCTTGTCTAGGGGCTTCTGCGAGCTCTCACACCCTCGATACTCTCCTCGCTTTGCTCTTGCTGTCCTCCTCCCAGTTTCCTGGAGCCACTGCATACCTGCGACATCTCCAAGGGTGCTCCCCAAGTGGGTCTGCGAGTCAGTTTAACAGGGAGCTGTTTAAGCAACATGTCAACTGGGTTCTGTGTCAGATTCAACTTGCTTCCTGCCGGCTTCCATTGAGACTTTGGCGTCGGCTTTCCTGTATGCGGGTCTCGCACTCTCCTCTGGTCCACAAGGCAGAGCCCGTCTAGTTCCTCGCAAGGCCTCTCCAAGGCTCCGCCCCCCTTCTGCAAGCCACACTTGTCATTGCTTGTGGGGCCTTTCCACACCTCCCACTAGGAGGGTCATTGCTTCCTCAAGGTCTATGGACTTTCCTTTTGCCTAGTGTTCCGATTTTATCCTTTATCTGGGGCACCCCTAGGAGGCTGGGCCATCCTCTGTTCCGTTCTCTGCGGATACTTGCGGTTAGAAACAAAACCAGCCATTTTAACAGGAATCGTCTTCACTGATATGTTTTAACTCCAGCAAAAGGGAAACTGGTATTTTGGAGAGGTAACTAAAGGTGGAAACATGGGCCTTGGAAGCAGCTGCAAGGTCGTTAATCCTATTCATAAAAGAGAAGAAACCTGCTCCTGCTACTTCTGGGAAAAGTGTACCAGAAGATGAAATTAACAAAGCAAAGGTATTATGATCAGGTGGATAAAAGTGGGCACTTTGTTAGCCAATAAACGGAAATCTATGATGGTGGATCTGATGGGAGGAGGGTTTAGAGATATAGCGAAGATGAAAAATGCACCAGAAGGAATTACACAATAACTAGCAGAATATTATTGTAATCTCGACAGAAATGAAGACTCTGCACTTAGATAATTTACTACTCCTATGCCTACCTTCTTCAGAGAGGGTCAATCTTGAAGCGGCAGCCACAGTAGAGGAGGTAAATGCTGCCATTAGTCATATGAAACCAGGAAAATCCCCTGGATAAGATGTCTTTAGATCAGCTTTTACAAAACCTTTGCAAGAAGCCTTTCTCCAATCTTAACTAAACTGTTTAATAGCATTGTATGCAGAGGAAGTATCCCAACATCCTTTCTTGCAGCTCTGATAATGGTTCTTTCGAAGGAGGGTAAATACTTGACATTATGCTCATCATATAGGCCAATTTCATTGTTAAATCTCAATGCCAAGATATTTACAAGGATTCTGACATTGAGACGTTGCTCCTCTCTGTTGTGAGAAATATGTAGAGGATGGATAATCTATGAAAGATGCTGGATTTAATGGATTCTCTAGGAGTGCAAAATGCACGGCCGATCATTTTGTCGTTAGACGCCAAAAGGTGTTTGATTGGGTTAGCTGGTCATTCATGAGAAGTGGTATTGAGAAAGGTCAGCCTAGTACAAACATGGATGGGGTGGATTGAAGCCCTTATACTTTAATCTTTGAGCAAGGGTTTTGCTGAACAAGGTCAAGTTAGCACTCTTTAAGTTATATAGAGTAACAAGACTGGGTTGCTTGCATTCCCCGTTGCTTTCTGTTGGTTGTGGACCATGGGCATTTCGCGTTAGGAAGGATACTTCCATTAAGGGGATTGAAGTCTTAGATAGGGAATTTAAAATGAGTCTTTTTGCCAACGACACATTGCTATATGTGAGAACCACAGAACGCAATCCCACATATAATGGAGTTTATGAGAGCATATGGTAGATGTTCCGGCTTCAAAGTTAACCTTGATAAATCTGCCGCCTTTCCCATTGGTAATACATTGGATGAGGATAACAAATATCTGAGAACCCTCCCTTTTAATATTCAGGAGTAGGGGATCAGATAACTGGGTGTTTCTATACCTAAAGATATATCAGATTAGACTTGTATAAAACAAATTATCTACCTCTTTCGGATAAAACGTGCAAAGCTATTGCCAGATGGAGGAAATTATCCTCATTTTGCATGGCCAGGTTACATTTTATTAAAATCAACCTGCTACCCACATTTTTATTTCAGATGTTGCCTGTCCACATGTCTCCCTCATATACACAGTTTGTTTAGAGAGCCTTACTGGGATTTTTATGGATGTAGGTTAAACCAAGAATTACATTTGACACTCTTTCTACCTAAGGAACTGGGGGGACATAGTTTCCTGAATCTCCGATCTTATTATTGAGTGCTGCAGCTCTGTGCGTTTGTTCTACTACCTAGTCCCACATACTACTAAACAACAGGGGCATTTGGAAAATGCAGTTCTGAATGACTGAAGGTTCCCCAGAAAAGGATCTCTAAGAGAGTTATTAGACACCCAGTTCTCACAGTGGAGGAATTTAATCCACAAGCCATTGCTTTTCTAGAATTGGTACGAGGCAAGGTTAGAACAAGGGGGACAAATATGGATCAATGGGGAATATTTGTCAGGTGAGCAATTGGTCAACGCGTTGCAAATTCACCCCTGCCAGTTTTTAAACACATGTAACTCAAGAGGGCCCTAACAGATAAGAAGTGGGGAGACAATCCTTGAAGGGATGTAACACCTTTTGAGAATCTAAAATGGACAAAAAGTGGATCAAAGGGAATAATATCATGTCTCCATTTTGAATTACTGCTGTCCGAATTTAAAGACCCACTGAGATTTTGGGTTCCATGGGGTTAAGATATAGGGGCAGAAATGGGTTTTGATGTGTTGTAAGGCCTCATCAATCTCATTATTGTAGAAGTCGAAAGTAGTTAAATTACTACAAATATGGCATTATCCCCATTATGATGAATTGGGGGAATTCGTCCCTTTCCCCTAAAAGGGGGATGCCCACCACCCCTGTGAGGCTAGGAAGGTGTGCCTGCTCCTCAATACTGCCTATGGGTGTAGGTAAGTGGGAACCCACCAGGAGAGACTCCCCCTTACGGTACAAGGACTCCTGCTCTCCCGAGGAACTCCCTCAAGCTGTATATACTGTGGCCTACATGTTATGTTTTAAAATACCAGAAACTGTTAAGTACATAGACTGGGATGTAGAAACTCCTAATAGATACTGTTATCTTGTGGAAAAAGATCATGTCTCTTTAAATCAGAATACCCAATCCACAGGGACGGGTACGTTAATGAGCGTGCACTCGGAGAGAGATGAGTGAGAAGTGAGAGAGAGAGGAACGCATATGCATGCCAGGGAAGTCCCCCAAACCCTGTAGCGCCTGGAGAAGATGGAAACCAGGAAGCCCACGAATTTCCAACTTGCTCGGTATGGCACAGCGGGACGCCATAGCCACAGTCTGAACCGAAGCATGAGAAACCGACAGGGCAGGATCCCAGGTAGAAGGTGGTGGCGAGACCATAAAAGAGAATCAGTGGTGCACATCTGGTCCACAAACCATTGCCAATACCACTGGCAAGAGAGGGTCACAGGTTCCGGTCACACACTGGAGCACCGGGTCACCATGAGGAAACGAGAGAGCGCAAGGAGAGGGATACCAAAGAAGAGAAGGCGTCAGTGGTACACGAGCAGAGAGAGGGTCCGAGAGGAAGAAGGCCCCTGAAGACATTCACCTTCAAGAAGAAAGGTATCTGGGAGAACGGGAAGCACAGGAGGACCCAAGGGAATTATTGTACTGCACAAGTAACTCGCCTCAGTAGAAGCTACGAAGCAGAGTTAACCTGGAAACAAATGAACTCCAAATGGTGTGATTCAAGAAAAAGAGTTATTGAAAAGCTAAATCATGAGAGAGACGGACAGTGGATAAAAATATCCTGGGAAAAGAGGAAAGTAACTCGACATCCTGTACAGGAAGAACATAATACTAACGAGGAAGGAAGATATGAGCCAGCATTTTAGAGAAATTAGTCAATTGAGCAACACACGAAATAGACCAAAACAAGCTGATCTATTATTACCCAGGAGACAAAGCACACCAGAGCAATATTAACTTCCAAGAATATACTGAGATTAATGGCCAAGAACACAGATTTAATAAGGGCAACCCAAAAGGGATTCCCAAAGATGAGAGAAAACTCAATAGCCCATTTGAAAACTAAAGAGACTCATCCTAGAAGTCACGAGAGACTATTTGCGGATTGTGTATTAAAGACTGGGACTATAAAGTACCTTCAGGAGAATGGAGTCATTCTACTGTCCTAAGTTAGTTTTCTTAGTGGTAGGGTGTTTGCCCTCCCCAATCCCAGTTATTTAGATATATTTTGAACTTATGGGGTTCTCCAATGCCCTTAATAAGGCAGAAAGGCAATGTGCTTTTTGGACATAAGAATTAATTCACACTCCATTTAGATTTTGAAATGGGCGCCTATCTGACTCTTTTTATTATCCCTTATTAACTTTACAAAAGCAAAATACAAATAGAAATAAACCAGGAATACTTCATTAGCGTTCCTCTAAAACACCTCATCTCTGCCAAGCGCTCCACTGGAAACCCCAGGTGGAAAGAGAGCCACTCGCCAACGGGAACAGGCTGAAGGAGCATGTCTGCTTCTGTCTGCCGAGCCGAAGTCCAAAATAGAGAGTGCCTTGATTTTACTCTGTCCGTCTGATGTCTTTCACTCTAATGTCAATCTAGTAATTTTCCAGAGACGTTCACTATCAGTAAAATCTGAAGCTGCTCGGCCAGTGCAGCCAGCAAAACTCACTCCTTTGTAATCAACTCCTGGTTTCTCATGAGAGCCGATAAGTTTTGCCTTCAGCTTCTTGTGGAATGCACAACAAACTTGGTCTGAACACAAAAACAAGCCGTCTTTCCACGGCATCAGCAAACACACACTATGTTCGGAAATTAGATTTTGTTTCAGCTTGGAGTCAAATGTTCACTTGTGTTCCCAGAATGCATTTCACCTAGACTCCATATTGGAATCAAAGAAGTAAAAACATTTAAATGCCTTACATCCCACCCTTGGACATTTGACTTCCATAGCTCTCTGGCACTAAATTGGGTTTTTGAAATCTATGCAGCATTATAACTGAGCTAGAAACACATTGTAAACAGCAAAACAACACAATGAAACTAACCAGGATAAAAAAATCAAACAAGGGCATAACGTAGGGTCTCACCAATGTTTGGGATCCATGCAAATAGCCAATCCCACCAATTACCGAAATGTTAAACAGTAACCTACTGGCCTTATTGGTTAACAGTACTAGTAGTGGTGGTGCTGCTGAAGCCGGACAAGCCGTGCAATGACTGCTCATCCTACCGCCCGCTATCTCTTATCAACCTTGACAACAAAATCTTAGACAACATTTTGACATCACGTTTATCATCTTTGATGCAAACAATGGGGAGAGCAGATCAGGCAGGCTTCATTCCAGGCCGCTCCACCTCATATGGTCGCAGGAGTATGTTCGGGTTGATGACGGTGGTGCCACAAGAAGACTCACTGGTCGCCGCTTTGATCAACGCCACTAAAGCGTTTGACTGTCGAATGGTTGTTGTTGTTCTCTGTGCTGCGCCGGATGGGAATGGGGGAGCAGTTCATGGCCATGGTGTCATTATTGTATATGAGCCGATTGCCAAGATAACGGTGAATGGTCAATTGACGTCGACTATAGCATAGGAGAGGGGGACTCATCAGGGGTAACCCCTGACCCCTTGCTGTTGGCACTGGCAATAGATCCACTAGTGGAGAGAATCAGAGAAATGCATATAAATAGAAGTGTCTAATTGCATACTCACGTATCACGAGTAGTGATATCACTGTACGCAGATGATATGGTATTGTTTATCAAAGACCCCAGTACTAATCTAGACCTGGTCATGTGTGATGTTCAACGATTCAGAGATCTATCGGGGTTGAGGGTGAACGCAAACAAATCAGTCCTTTTCCCACTAAAATACACAGTGATGCAGTAACAAGATGGGTGGGTGTTCCAATGGCACATGGTCCAGACCCGCTATCTAGGGATTATCATTGCAAGGGATGTTAAGGTTATATACAATAGCAATTATACAAGAGTTCTGGAACAGGCAAAGGTGGCTATGTCCAGGTGGACGACCCTTCCGCTCAATTTATACGGCAGGATATCTGTGATTAAGGTGACATTACTCATCTGGTTTCTGTATGTTTTTTTGAACACCCCTATAGTGGTGCCTAAGGAATATTTTCAGGAGCTGAAATCGGCAGTATTACAGATCGAATGGGTGGGCAAACAAGCCAGGGTCTCCTGGGACAAACTAACAGCGCCCATCCAGGAAGGGGGCTTGGCGTTGCCAGAGTTGGAGACATACTATAACGTGGCGCAGGCAGGGTTTCTCTTCTACTGGTTTGGGATGCAGGGAGATCGAAGACACGTGGAAGTAGAAAGGGCAATCGCAGCTCCGGCACTACTGAGGTCCGTGATTCTCTCGGCGCTGGCCAGTGTACACCGAGGACGCAATATGGTTGATATAACTTGCAGGGCCTGGACTCGGATACAACAGAAGACCAGGGGGGAGGTTCTCTATTCTCCCATGATTCTGGTAACACATATCCCAGATATCCCGATCACCAGTGAGGTGGGGTTTGTGTCCATGATGAAAAGACTAGGAGTGACACACTTTGGGGAGCTTTTCCCCAACAGGACTTTTATAACATTGGAGTTGTTCAGGGAGAGGGGGTAGCTGTCCGCTCCTATACTACCGACTGAAGGTGACTTTACAACAGCTGTTCTCCGCTTTCCCCGAGCAGCCACGGATCGGAGGCACACTGGACAGGCTGATTCAGGGGTCTTGGCAGTAAAGTAACATTGGGCCTATATAATATGAGCCTCAGTACTAGGCAGGAAGTAACGACCGCTACTCGAGGGAAATGGGAACAGGCCCTAGGGTGGGCGATTACGGAGGAGATATGGAGGTACTGTTGCGAGATGACAAGAAAGGGGGCCATTAAGGCAAGATTCAAATTGATCTATTTCAACTACCTACACCAATACTATTACACACCGTCCAACTGAAAGAATTAGGTGTCTAGTCAAAGGATTGAATCTAAAGGGTCGACAGGTCAAAGGATCGACACCAAAGGGTCGACAGGTCAAAGGATCGAATTTTTTTAAAAAATTATATATATATTTTTTAGGTTTTCGTTTAGGGAAAGAAAGTGTTTTTTAGCAAAAAAAAGGGGATTGGGAGGGACTCCCCCAAAAAAAAAATATGTGAAAAATAAAATAAAAATTCGATCCTTTGACCTGTCGACCTTTTGGTGTCGATCCTTTGACCTGTCGACCCTTTAGATTGGATCCTTTGACTGGCAACCAAAGAATTATTCTCAGACACCTCAGGTAGATGTTCCAGATGTGACAATGCGCCAGCAGACTTACTTCATGTGGCCTGGGGTTGCTCCACCATGCAACAATTCTGGGAGCAAGTGTTTGAAACAATTAGCGGTATCACAGGGCAGGAGGTAGAACCGGATCCATTGATGGCCCTGCTATGTTACACCAAATCGATATCCAAGCATACTAGAAAGCTGGTGGGACTGCTCCTGATACTGGCCAAACGACAGGGTGGCAATGCTATGGTAGCGGGGGGAGCAGAGCCATAGGATAGCCCAATGGAAAGCAGATATTTTATATTGTAATGATATGGAAAGCGGAGGGGGCTCTATGGCCTGTAACCAATATTGTGATAGACACATGTGGGACGCTTATACGCAATACTTGACCAGACAACCCGATGATGGGGAGGTGGGATCCCCCACATCCTAATTTCAGCCACAGGAACTGGAGGGACCACAGTAAGCTTGGTACAGGTGTGCAGACTTTCTCCAACATTTATTCATTCACACCCTACCGAGAAAAATGAGGCCACAGTGGCGCTGTTCACTCAAATACGAACTATAATTATGTAACCAAATGTACAATGTGTAATGTGGGGATGTACCGAAGGGGCAGAATAGTGGTAATGGTTGTGCTTGCACATTGGGCCGATTATGCTTTAAATGGCAATAAAAAGAATTCTAAAAAATACATTTGTATACAATAATGACACCATGGCCATGATTTGTTTGCGTTCACCCTCAACCCCAATAGATCTCTGAATCGTTGAACATCACGCAGGACCGGGTCTGGGTTAGTACTGGGGTCTTTGATAAACAATACCATATCATCTGTGTACAGTGATATCGCCACTCTGTGAGTATGCAATTGGACACCTCTATGTATATGCATTTCTCTTATTCTCTCCGCTAGTGGCTCTATTGCCAGGGCGAATAGCAAAGGGCATAGGGGTCAGCCCTGATGAGTTCCCCTCTCCAATGTAATAGTCGACGTCAATTGACCATTCACCCTTTTCTTGGCAACCAGATTTGTATACAATAATGACACCATGGACATGAACTGCCCCCCCATTCCCATCCGGTGCAGCACAGAGAACATAAATGGCCATTTGACTGAGTCAAATGCTTTAGTGGCGTCGAGCAAAGCGGTGACCACAGAGTCCTCTTGTGGCACCGCCGTCATCAATCCCAACATCCCCCGGATACCATGTCAGGTAGAGCGGCCTGGAATATAGACGGCCTGATCTGCTCTCACCATTGTTTGCATCAAAGGTGATAAACGTGATGCCAAAATGTTGGCTAAGATTTTGTTGTCGAGGTTGATAAGAGATATCGGACGGTAGGAAGAGCAGTCATTGCAAGGCTTTTCTGGCTTCAGCCCCACCACCACTACTGCCTCCCTCAAAGATGCCGGGAGCAGCCCCTCTGCTAGCTGGTAAATATGCAGATGGGGGGCGAGTTTATCAGCATAGTGATTGTAAAATGTGGACGTAAATCATCAGGGTCTCAGGGATTTCCCAGATATTAAGGGTTTAATTGCACCGAACACTTAGGCCAATCGACGGCCCACCCACTCCCTCTGTTCATCCGTGCACCAGTGCAAACCAACCTGGTCCAAGTACGAGTCTATCTTTGCCTGGGATGCCAGAGTTTGGGAGGAGTACAGTTGCTTATAGAACCATAAGAATTGCTGGACTATCTCCCTGTCCTCGAACTGGTCCACCCCATGTTCATCCATTATCGCTGGAATCCTTAGGTTGTCCATCTTGGTTACCCTTGCCAAGGTTCTCCCCGGGGTCTGCACCTCCCCATACTGACGTATTGCTAACCTGCCCCATATGTACTTCGCTTCCCTACGTGCCAATTTCTGGAAGTCCAGTAGCTGCTGCAGGATCTCTGTCTGTTCTACGTTTGATGGGGTGGGGGAGGCTGCTTGCATTGCTCGTATAGCATTTTCTTTGGCTGCCAGCTCCCTTCTAATTTTCTTTATGATCCCCCGATTCCCTGGATATGCATTGATTCCCCTGTGATCACGCATTTGAAACTTTCCCACAGTATGCCCGTAGATTTCACAGAACCGTCGTCGATTACGAAGAAAGCATCTATGGCTGCCGTTAACCCTTCCCTAAAAACTGTATCCGAGAAACCTTGAACCTCCTCTGGGGTCTCTACCTTGCACGGCCAGATAGTTCAACATTCAGCAGCACGGGGGCATGATCAGAGCGTACGAGCAAGGATTACTACCTCTCCAACCTGCCCCAACAGTGATTGTGATATCAAAAAGAAATCCAACTGTGATACTGAGTTGTGAGGTGCAGAGTGATGCGTGTATTGCCGCATTTTCTGATTCCTAACCCTCCACACATCTTTTATCTCCCAAATGAGGCCCATGCCCTGTAGGTTACACGTCCCCCTGTTGCCAGAGTGTTGACCCTCCCCCGTCCGATCACATGCGGGGTCCATCACTACATTGAAGTCGCCAGCTCAGATTAACTCTCCTTCGGGTAAGGTCCCCATCTGCAGTTCTATTCAATCCAGCGAGTCAGTCATATATTGGTTTCGGACCATAGAAATTAATTATGCCCTGCACCACCAGTGCCCTTCCCTCTCGATCTTTGATAACATTAGTCTGGCGAAACTCCACAGAGCTGTGTATGAGGGTACTCGCACCCCTTGCATACGAGGAATACAATGAAAAGGATCTATTTTTTTTATTTTATTTGTTTTTGGTACAATGCACCTTTGCAAATATGTATATACATACTTAAAACAACAATGAAAGTATTCATAAAACATATACTTCATAATCATCTGTTATTTGACTTTACATGAAATCAAAATCTCTTCCAACTTAAAACCATCACAAGGTCAACATTGTATATCGTTACCTCATTCATAGAGATATTATTTAGCTGTGTTTCAAACTCGATGAAACTTTTCTCAAGGACAGCAATAAAACGAGTTAATTCTTAAATCAGCATCTCTGATTTACCCCACATGCATTGAGACCATAGCAACTCTCTGGAGAATACCATGTCAGTGCTATGGAATTTGCCCATATGGTGTTTCCGGATGTTTTCAAGCTGACTGCAGTATACCACCTGATGTTTTAGCGACTCAGGTGTGTTCATCCTACAAAATCTACAGCATACGTCATCTTTGGACATGCCTGTTTTGGCCCATTGCTTGGTTCTTACTGTTATCTGTATAAGATTTAGTTTAAATCTCAAATACACATTTCTTGCTTTTGAACATGGAAAAATCAGTAGATATTGCAATCTTGGTGATTGTTTGTGAAAGAAACTATATTGGTCTTTATATGATTTATATTTTGCATTGACTTCGATAATGTTAGTCCAGTCCATCTGAAAGAATTTCTTTTTTACCACATTTGGTCTTTGATTTAGCTCCTTATGATCCATGGCTATGGATTATAGTATTGATTCCATCTTCGTGACATAGCGTTGAATTGATGAGGGATATTGTTTACAGACCATGCTACAAAAGTCTTGGTATAATGAATTAGGAGGAGGATATAACATTTTACAATAATTTGTTAACTTTTGCCACCAAAATTTGGAAGCCACCGAATTCAAACCAAGTTCATGCATTATAATTGAATTCGGAACTGATTTTGGTAAACCCAACACAGCTTTCCATATTTTTCCTTGTAGTCTATTAAGAATCGTAGTTATATCCAAGATACATATGTCCAGACCATACAATAAGATAGCTTCCACTTTTAAGGTGTAAAATTCAAATATACGTTTGCGAGAAAACCTCGCATATTTATAATATATGATTTTCATTTGTGCTATAAGTGGAGTAGCTTTGTCGTTCAAAGTATTATTCAACATAGACAAGGAATTCGAGTCACACAAGTTAGTCTAGGTACCTAGTTTTTGTCACACGCTCAATCACCATGTCATTCAGTCTCCAAGTATATCTACATACCTTTTTCCTGTTGGCAAATACCACTATATTTGATTTATTCGCATCGATTGCAAGATTATTACTTCCAATTAATGCGAGAATCAGCCAATTTCACAGGAAAAACCACTAATGTGTCCCACAATTTATCTATATCGCATATGTAAAGATTAAACAAGATAGCTGCCAGCTGGCATCCCTGTTTGGCCCCTATCTGGGTTTCTATAGGCTCAGTGGTGGTACCATCCTGTTTAATCCTTACGATATAGGATGTATTGGAGTGTAGTAGGGCTATAAGTGCCACTATGTGACCAGGAACTCCAAAGTTTAGTAGCTTGTTCGCTTATTGTACACTGTCAAAGGCAGCAGAAAGGTCCAAGGATGCCATGTAGACCGCCCCCGATGTGGAATTAAGTGAGGATTCAAGTAGGTGGGCAAGAATTGTAGCGTTAATTGTGGTTCCCATAGATTTACAAAAACCAACCTGGTATTTCGATAACAATTGCTTACTGGTGACACAGATCTGTAATTGCCTTAGCAGCAGTGTTACAAAAATCTTGTCTGGCACGTCAATCAAGGATATTGGGCGGAAGTTTACTGGGTCGTCAATTGGACCTTTTTATGAATGGGTACTATGATAGCAGAAAGCCATGATTGAGGAATAATCTTAGTTTCAAATATTGATTCAAAAATAGGCTTTATGACTTTGGCCCAGAGGTAAGGGTCATCTTTTAATACACATGGGGGAAGCCCATCAGGGCGGGCAGCTTTGGAATATGATAGTTTTTGTATAGCCCATATAAAATCACTCAATGTCCAAGGACACTTACACAAGACCCTTCTGGATAAAGCAGCCATGTTAGAAGATTTAAGCTCTGCTGGTAACCGGTATTTATGCGATATGTACTTGGTCCATATCTTAGCAGAAATTGCAGAATGAAAAATAGGTTGGGTCGTTTTACCTTGAGAGCGTAAAATACCCCAGATATCCTTGATTTTTCGCTTGCAGACGAAACTGATGATCTTTTGATTTTCTGCTAGATGTTGGGAGCTTTTAATCATTTTGATGTTTTGTCTACTACATAACTTTCTGTTTTTTTGCTATTGCAAATTCCCTTTGATCTGCAGAAGAAGATTTAATCCTTCTAATATCACAGTTGCGTTTACGTTTGATTTCTGTGATTTGCATACTAAATTTGTAAACGCGTGGGGTTACACGATTTTGTTGAGCCTTGGCTATTGCTGACAGATGGAGTTTTATCACCTTTGAGTTCAATTCCATGATCTTATTTTTATTCCACACTAATGCTGACGTAAATTCCAAACACCAAATATCACGGTTTACCAAATAGGCGAATACCCGACATAATTTCGGGTTCCATCTGACTGATTTTGTGGGTTTGTCAATTTCAATGAGAGATAAATGGCTAGTTTTCGAGTGAGACTCTAGTGTGACATTCAACTTTAAGTTCAACAACATGTGATCACTACAGGACATGTTCTTCACCTCAATTGCCGTAGCCATCCCAAGCAACTGTCCGAGCATTGTGTCCCTCTGAACCATGTGCATTGTTTCTGATCCATGGCATGAGAGATGATATGCATATTCCAATTGTGTAGACATTGTGACCAGAAATACCCTTGTTCTAGTGAGCGGGCTGCATGTACATTTCTTGATGAGTTTGCTATTAGAAGAACATCATCATTAAGAAAAGCATTGAAATCACCTCCTAAAATAACCACATATTCATCATACTTCAGAAATAACTGCTGCAACATTGCATCTAGTTCATTAATAGTGCTGAAAGATGAGCCTGCAGTCGGTTTACAATACAAATTAATTAGTATTACCGTGGTGGTATCAACAGAAATTGCAATGAGTAATAACGCATCAGAGGAGTAGATGAAATTTGCTTCCATCTTGCAAGCATTGTTGACAAGCGTTAATAAGCCACCTGCTGGACGTCCAAACTCACCCCGCTTTGCAGAGTGATTAAATGCGGTAAAACCATCTATATGAATGGGCTTAACAGCCATTGTCTCTTGGATCATTATTATACTGGAGTTGAGTGGTAGCATCTTATTTTTAACACACTTTAGTAAATTGTTAAAACCACAACAATTCCAGCTTGTTATTGAAGTAGGCAGGAGTTATGATTTACTTTCCGAAGAATGTGAAGACCCCACTTCTTTAGTGTTTCGGAACCTGCCAAACCCTTGATCGCATTGACTACAGAAGTGAGCTGGGTGAGTAGATTTTGTGTGATTTGTGTGTCATACTCCGATTCACTCCTGTAGTTGTTGGACTCGACGTATTCTGTTTGTGAAATTCTATAAATTCGTCGCCTCAGTCATGTTTCCAAATCCGTCCAATTCATAACCAAACATCTCAGTTTTCACTTTGTTCCCATAACATTTTTGCGATTAAAGTATTTTCAAACTTACATACCATTCTATAATTATTAGACAATTTAATCCAATCTATGTCCTGCGAAATCAAATTCCTACGGGTGGGTATTTTTTGAAACATTTGAAGGAGATGTGACCGATTAATTCTGGCATTCCCGAGTATTTGTGAATCACTACTCCAACCAATAACCAATTGCATTTCCTTCATATTCTCCTCACGTTCGTGTGATTGAGGAGCGTCTATATAAGTCTCCTTTAGATCACCTACAGTGCTGTGGTTTGCCGCAGCTTGGGGGCCAAGTTGTTGTGTGTTGCATCCCACACCCTCAAGAGTTTGTTTTTTTATACAATCACTCACTGATTGCTTTGCGTCACCTTTTTCATTAATTGCAGGTAAGCCAGTATACGCGCTGGCCTGTGTACCTGGAGTTTCAATGAATAACTTCCTAGATGAGGTGTGATCCAACGATATCTGTACTTTTTTTAGGTCTGTTTTTATTTGGGGACCATTAAGTTGAATTATATCATCACAGTCTCCATTTGCACCATCTCTTTAAAACGTTGTTTTGTTTTTCGTAACCTGGTAAAATCCAGCTAAATTCATTTGTTTCATGTTATTTGACTGTGCCTTTTTAGACTGAGCTTTAGAAATTGTTTTTTTTGCTTCATTTATTTCTTCCACCCCCTTGTGAACCGTAACTGGGCTGGTCTCCTGGGGTATATTAATACTGTCCGTCTGCCTTTGTTCTAATGAAGGATCTACTTCGAGATGTACACAGGATTCTGCATCTAGCTGATTCAAATCAATGTCATTTACGTGTGGGATCTTTTATTTTTCTTTTCCTTTTTTAAATTTGAGGTTTTTTTCTTTCCTTCTTTTGTATTTGGAGATATGCTAGTACTGTGCTTTTTATTTTTTTTCTCTCTTTTCATTGCTCTTTGATGTAATTTCTTTGCCTTTTTTGACATAAAAAATTGAAAAGTACCTATGGCAACCCCAACTCTTCTCAAATTAGGACTCTGCCTCTGGTGCTAACTGGGTCTTCTGCAAAAAGGTAATCCCCCACCTGATGGAACTGCTTGTACAACAGGACCTTTCCAGCTCTAAGACGGACAGTTCAGCCCCCTAACATTCCAGGTGATAAAGCTAAGTAGCGCCATTGATCATAGGAAAAGTGTAAGCTTCTCCAGGAAGCTGGACCCTCAGGTGGCCTGGCCTCTCAGCGTCCCTACGGCTACACTGTGCCAGCTCCTCATAAACTGTGCGGTGTATTTCTTGTACTGAACCTCCCCCACCAACAACCCCAATTCGTCAGTATCCTGAAGGCTTACACCCCCCGGTTCCCTAACAACAACCCCAACACACCAGTTGCCTGGTCCCACCCCACACCCGCTGAATACCCCAACTCATCAGCTTTCTCTCTACCCCAACTTTATGCAAAACTTGAGCTCTTGCTTGAGGGATAGCTATGAGACCAGCCCTCCATCACACCCTTGTAGTTGCGTTGGTACCCCAGCACACACTGATCTAGATCCAGTCAGACTGAAGTGTTGTGCATTATTAAAGGATGTGCTTCATATGGTGCAATATCATCCATTGTTCCCTCGCAGCCGAGGATTCCTTGCAGCCGAGGATTCCTTGGTTGCATTTTCAGAAAGGTGGTGGCTGCATCTGGAGTATGAAAGAAGAGTGCTTGCCCTTCATGTTCAATACGCAGCTTGGCCGGAAACAACATGGCGTAGCGGATGCCCCTATCTCGCTACTATTTCTTAACTTCTCTGCATGTCCTCCTAGAGGCTTGTACTTTGTCCAAGTAATCCGGAAATAGTTTAATTGTGTCTCCTTTGTAGGTCACTGTCCCCTTTTCTCAAGCTTTGCGGATGGCGACGTCGCTGTCATGATAGTTCAACATGCGGGCTATGATCGGGCCAGGTGAAGCGCCTGGAATCGGGCTTCTTAGACTGGGTATCCGGTATGCCCTTTAAACTATATACACTGCTGAGAACTCCTCCTGCTCTAGTGCTTCCCGCAGTATCTCCTCCACAACCGGTTCCACGTCCAGGATTCAGACGATTCTGAGGTTGTTCCTTTGTGATCTGGACTGCAGCTCATCCTGTTTGTCGATAAGCTCCTTCAATGCCCGTTTTACCCGTGTCATCTCACTGGCTGCCGATGCTGACTCTTCCTCCATCCTGGACACTCACCCTTCTACCTCGTCTAGCCTCTCGCCATGCTTGTCCATTCGGACCTGTTGTCGACCTTCCTGTTGGGGGTATCCAGTTTCCTGTCCAGAGATTGTATGCCGGTTTGCAGTTGATTGAACATTTCCTTAATGTCTTGAAACGCACCTGCAGGGTCTTGGGAGCCCGTCTGGTTCTGTGCCTTTGGGGGAGTCCTCCATTGATTTGCTGTTTTTCACCTGAGAGGTTGTGTCAAAGTGCAGTTTGGACTGCTGTTTGCCCCCTTGCCGGAATTGTACATTTCCGTTGTTCTGGGGTCTGTATGAAGTGGATGCACTGTGACCGCGTGGTGCTTTATCGCAGCGTGCATCTTCTTTTACAAATATCGGATGTCACCTGCGGAAACTCTTATGGCCCCTTCAGCACAGGCTCCATGACCCTTATCTGAGAAGTGGTGATCAAAAGTAGGGTGCTCCACGTATGCGGTACAATTCTGAAGTAATAAACTGGCGTAATGTCCACCTTTGCCACCTGTCTGACAATCCTTCCACAATGTTCTCAGTTTAGCCCCAGTTTTCATCTTTTCTTTTCTTGTTTTCTGGGGGAGAAGTTGGGATTCCCCAATATACTGTCTACACCAATACCCAATAGTAGTAGGTGGTCTCCACCGTTGACCGTTATTCATTGCTGAGAGCATCTATGACAGCAGGGACATTGTGTGTCTTCTCCCTGATCCAAGCGGACCGAACACAGCCACCAGGACGAGCCATGCCCCCCCACAGCAGGCGAGCAGTCCAGCCGATCCGATGGCAGGTGTGTCCACACATCCGCTACGATGTCTTCCGATCCGTTGAAAGATGCAGATTTCAGGAAGGGACCCTGTCCCCAGTCCAACGGTGCAGTTAAAGTATCCAGCATTTTTACGCTGCTCCCCGTAGTCGTTGGTCACCAATGTATGCCACGGTGGGGGGGGGGCTCCCTTTTTGATCATAGAGAGTTTGACAGGAATGACAATCAATTGGGAATACTATCTCCTACATGGATGGCACAATCCGATCTCCACTGTTCGTTAACATCACTTTTAATTGTCCTTGATAACCAGCATCTATCACTCCTCCCAGCATTTGAATGCCCTTCAAGACTAATCCAGATCTAGAGACAATTAATCCCAAATGCTCTGGGGGAATGTGTACTCCAATTCCTGTTTCAATGATTACTCTATCCCTGGGTTCTAGTCTAATTTCTTTTTGAGCATTCACATTTACTCCTGCAGATTCTAAAGTTGCTTGATAAGGAGCTAAAGCACTTGGTGTCAGTTCCCAGTAAATCAATGTTGTTGTAGTGTAAGGAGCTCATGCTGGCAGCAGTAAAGACAGACACACGTGATCACAGTTCAAGGGTGTTTATTGAGCAATGAATGCAGGGTGGAAAAACGCCTAACCTAAATCTAAGATTGGAGCAAGCGTCGACCATCAAATGAAAAATAAGGCAGTCCTAGTGGCTTTGTGCCAAATAAAAGGGCCTATACTAAGAAAAGCCTATTGCCAAGTCCTTACAACTGATTACAGAAAAAGTGTGGGATAGGGTTTCAATAAAGAAAAAGTGTTCTCAAATCATAAGTCAGGATGTGATTGCTAGGGGTATCCCTTCACCACGTTTCAGCAAGGGACAAGGTGGGACCTTGGAGCACAGCACACGCTCCAGCTTTCTCAGCATGAGACAACAGTTTCTTTCCAGCTATCGGGTTCTTCAATTGTAAAGTCTCCTTTCATTAAAAGGTCTCTTGCCCTTGAGGGTCTGATGTATTCCACAACAAACAAACAAAAAGTTATTTTCCACAGTTCACGTTGGCTGATAGCTCCACCCCTGGGTCCCACTCTTCCGGGCCCCGACCCCTCACATATAGTATTCAGCCAATCAATTGAATAGTTCCTTTCTCAATGAACTTTGGGTGATGACTTTTCACCCCTGGATCTCCCTTGATGAGGCTCGGACCCACTTGACAAGGGGGAGAATTCCCTTACCCTGGTCTTCCAATACCTTTTACTTTCACGAG
This sequence comes from Ambystoma mexicanum, assembly GCF_040938575.1. NCBI lineage: Eukaryota > Metazoa > Chordata > Amphibia > Caudata > Ambystomatidae > Ambystoma > Ambystoma mexicanum. Next base: position 133,027,816 of record NC_090933.1, on the reverse strand, counting down.
TCTTAATGTCTTTTTAAACACTACTTCAGGCTTTGTCATTGATTGTCGGCTTCCCTCTGCCGGGTTCACTCTCTCCAACTTTTACAACACACTGTATATGCACTCATTTCACCAAGCGGGATTAATTTCCATTAGCTTCACAATCATCTGTAGGTCAAAGACTTTCGACAGTACAGAGGATTTTACAAGACCCCTGTATGACCGCTTTTACCTTTTTTGCCTCTTCCCAGGGGCTTCAGTTTATGGTAGTTTCTACCATCGGGTAATCGCCCAGAGTTTCCTGCTTGAGCACCCACATGGTGCCCGCCTCCTCTGTTGCTGGTTTTCCCCCTCTTTCTTCAATCGTATATTTAAACATTTCAAAGTTCAAATTAGCCGTTGGCTACTTTTCGTTCAACACAGTTCGGTTTCTTATCGATTCTCTTCTCGACTCACCGGCTGTGATGAACCGCTTGCCTTTCTTTATCCTTGGAGTCAAGGTTGATACCACCGAGACCAGCATCCTTCCCTGTCTCGGTTATCAGCGGAGGAGGGTCTTGTGTACCATAGACATTTACTGCAACACACGCTGGCTAATGTTTGAGGTCTTATGTTTCCATCTGCATGGGTTTCACGGGCCTTGATTGGAAAGTGCAAGGTCACTTCTTGCCTTGTCACCCTCTTGGTATTCGCTGTCTTTCTCCTCCTCTTAAACTGCTGTGCTGAGTTAGCTCTCACGTCATGCGGTCTGCCTTGCTCGTCTTGGGCTCCACCTTTTAACCCTGTGGGAAAGGGAATGGGCTGTCAGGTGTGTATGATTCTGGTCAATTGCCTAAATTTGCCTGACCCTTGCATTGGGACATGTCAGGTAAACTGCTCTGGCGTTAGTCTGTTGTCTTCCGTGTTGTGTGACAGTGTTCGTGTCGAGAAAGGCGAGGTAGTGTTATGGAATATCCTATGTGGTAGGATGGGGAAAATGTGTTGAAAGAAGGGGGATACAGCGTCTCGCCCTTTGGTGTCCCACTCCCCAAGGACACCCCATCCATGTGATCCTCCCTGACTGATCCACCCCCAGGAACTGGGTCCAATAGCGATGGCTGTGTCCTGGCCACCTGGATAACAGATCTCTGGGGACTATCCAGGGAGACATCTTCAGGTTTCTCACATACCCTTCCTCCATGCGATATAGCCACATTTGTTTCACAGGGGAACTGGGAAAGAAAGTCTACATTTCCCTGGTCTTTTCCTTTTCTGTGTGCCACAGTAAAACAATAGGGTTGTAGGTCTAGAAACCATTGCATGACCGTAGGATTGGAGTCTTTGCATTGGCTAATCCACACTAGGGGTGAGTGGTCTGTAATGAGTGTGAACTTTCTTCCCAATGGGTAGTACCTCAGATGTATAATGGCCCATTTCATGGCCAGGGCTTCCAGTTCCAATACAGAGTAATTTATTTTCATGTGGGAGCAGCTTGCGACTGGTGAATAATATGGGATGTTCCAATCCATCGCAAACCTGGGACAGGATGACTCCTAACATTGTAAGATAGGCATCTGTAAGACAAACTCCTTGGAGAAGTCGACTACCTCTAGGATTGGGTTCCGACACAGAGTCTGCTTCAAGGTGTTATAACATATCTCATCCTCCTCATTCCAATGATGTTTCTGGGGTTTGGCATTCTTACGATTATCTGTCAACCGGGCTGTTTTGTCCGAAAAGTTGGGGATAAACCTTTGGTACTATCCTTTCAACCCGAGAAAAGTTCTAAGCTCTCTTTTGGTCTTGGGAGTTGGTGTATCTAAGACCGCTTTTACCTTCTCTTGTTGTGGTCGTACATTCCCGTTCCCTACAAAGACAACAAGATATTTTACGTCTGATTGGGCCAATCTGCACTCAGCTGGATTAGCAGTTAGGCCAGCATTCCTGAGGACTATCATGATGGTTTCCCGCCAAGTCTTACTATAAATGACGATTTCGTCAATATATGCCCACAGTAATCAGAATAGGGTTGTAGGATTTGATCCATGAGGCATTGGAAAGTGGCTTGCGCACCCTGTAGACCGAAAGGTAGGACTTTAAATTGGAATAATCCTAGCATCATTGAAAACACGTTCTTTTCCTTATCTGGTCCATATACAGGAACTTGCTATTACCTCTTGGTTAAATCTAGGGTCGATAGAATGGTGGCTGCTCCGAGTTTATCAATTAGGTCATCGATGCGTGGCATGGGATATGGATCGAAATCCAATATGGCAGTAGCTTGATGGAAGTCAATACCGAATCTCCAGTCGGAGACTGTCAGGTTTAGTGACCAGCATGATAGGAGAGGACCATGGATCTGAGGAGGGCTCAATAATGTTAGCTTTCAACATTTGGTTGACTTCCTCGTTCACTATCTGCTTATGAGCTTCTGGGAGTTGATATGGTTTTAAGTGTACCGCTTTACTTTTAGGTGTTCTAATATAGTGGTATGCACCTTTTTACTCTTTCTGCTTTTTCCGAGAATACATCGGGAAATTAAATGACTACATTTTTTAAGTCCCGTTGGTGATGAGTGGATAACTGGGAAGGAATTAAATCAAAGTTATCTATGTCTTCGGGAACGAGAAAGACTAGTACTTTGGCATGGGTGGCTGACGGGTTCTCTTTCCACTGTTTCAAGAGATTTATGTGATATAATTGGATTTTCTGCTTTCTTTCCGGTTGGTCTTTCTACTACTTCATAAGGTCCATGCCACTTGGAGACTAGCTTGTTCTCTGAGGTTGGTAAGAGGACCAGTACTTTCTGTCCTATGGCGAATGATCTTAAAGTCACTTTCTTGTCATAAGTGGCCTTTTGTTGGCTCTGAGCTTTTTCCATATGGGGACAAACCAAGTCTCGGATGAACTTCATATGTTCTTGCGTTCGGGTGGCAGTTTGCGAGATTGGAATAGGGGCTTCCTATCATTCTTCCGAGGTTTCCCAGAGCATGTCCAGTAGTATATCTCTTATTTCTTTTCCATAGAGCAGTTCAAAGGGAGAGAAACCTGTGGAAGCTTGGGGCTTTTCCTCACTGCAAATAGTGCCCATAGGATCATTCGGTCCCAGTCTTTACTTTCCTTGTTTACCAGTCTTCAGGGAATTAATTTTAGGGTTTTATTGAAACTTTCTACCAAGCTATCGGTTTGGGGATGGTGCACAGAAGTTTGCAAGGTGGTAATATGGCGTAGCTTTTGGACTTCGGCCATAAGCTTACTCAACAAAGTCGAGCCCTGGTCTGTTAGTATTTCCTTGGGAAAGCCGACCCTGCAGAAATACGGTAGAAAATGTTTAGGCATCTGCTGGGTGGTATTATTTCGCATTGGGAACGTCTCGCGATATCGGGTTGCATAATCCACTATCACAAGGACATATTTATTGCCTAATCTGGAGGTTTCAAGTGGTCCAATTATGTCTATACCAATTCTCGAAAAGGGAATTTTTATAATTGGCAATGGGTTCAGAGGGGCAGGTGATGGGATGTGTCTTTTGAAATATTTTGCATGTCTGGATGACAGTTTTTACATCAGCGTGAATACCTGGCCAGTAAAACTTTCCACCAAAATGCTCTTGGCTTTTAGATTGTCCTAAATGCCCCCGGTAAAATGGGAATGCACGATTTATAGTACAACCTTTTCGATGGCTTTTGTATATAACCAATAGCTTTTTTACCATGCCTTCTGCGCAGGTTTCTTTTCTGCGAAGCAATAAAGCAATCCTTGATTTAGAAAGGAAAAGGGACTCCCCTTCTTCCGTAATGGCTTGTAAAAACGCTTCAGCGAGAACTGGATCATTTCGCTGAATCGAAGGCTATGTCGGGATAGATGGTGGGTTCCACTCCCTTCCTTTTTTCAATGTTAATTGATTTATCAGCTCCCCAAAGTCTAAGTTACCACTTTCTGTTTTATCTGGTTCATTTTCTTTAAACTGAGGAAATCGAGTTCTTTCCAAAATCCCCTCAGCAATTTGACCTCCCTGACGTACCTCAAAAGGGATTTTGCCATGGTTTTGTAATAGAACTTTCACATAGCCTTTAAAGTCGGGATCAATAACGCTTGCTAAGACGTCTGTCCCAAACTTCCACACTAGGCCAGATTTTCGAGTCAATCGAATGTAACACCCCGCAGGGGGTATCAAAACCAAGTCTGTAGAAATAATTCCTCTTTTCCCAGGAAGAATGGTAGCTTCCCTACTGCTTCAGATATCAAACCCTACTGATTCCTAGGTGGTGATAGAAGGGTTAGAGGCTCTCTAAGTTTTTGAAATTGTAGGGTTCCCCAATTAGTTTCAATTGAGTCACATCACACTTTTGACACCATATGTAAGGAACTCATGGTGGCAACAGTAAAGAGAGACACAAGTGATCGCAGTTCAAGGGTGTTTATTGAACAATGAATGCAGGGTGGAAAAACGCCTAACCTAAATCTAAGATGGGAGCAAGCATCGACCATCAAATGAAAAATTAGCCGGTCCTAGCAGCATTGTGTCAAATAAAAGAGCCTATACCAAAAAGAACGATTGCCAAATCCTTACAATAATTTACAGAAAGAGTGTGGAATAGGGTTTCAATAAAGAAAGAAGTGTTCTCAAATCATAAGTCAGGATGTGATTGCTGCGGGTCTCCCTTCCCCTTGTTTTCAGCACAGGACAAGGTGGGATCTTGGAGCACAGCACACGCTTGAGCTTTCTCAGCACAAGCCGACAGTTCCATTGGAGCTATTAGGATCTTCGATGGTAAAGTCTCTTTCCATTAAAAAAGTCTCTTGCCCTCGAGGGCCTGATGTACTCCACAACAAACAAACAAAAAGTGATTTTCCACAGTTCACGTTGGGTGATGGCTTCACCCTTAAGTCCCCCTCTTACGGGCGTCGACACCTCACGTATCGTATTCAACCAATAAATTGAACAGTTCCTTTCTCAATGAACTTTGGGTGAAGATTTTTCACCCCTGGATCTCCCTCAACTGGGCTCGGACCCACTTGAAAGGGGGGACAATTCACTTCCCCTGGTCTTCCAATACCTCTTACTTTCATGTGTTTTTGTCTTTTTAAGCACTATTTTAGGCTTTGTCGCTGATTGTCGGATTCCCTCAGCCGGGTTCACTCTTGCCAACCTTTACAACACACTGTTCATGCGCTCATTTCATCAAGCAGGATTCATTCGCAATCATCTGTAGGTCAAAGACATTCGACGGTACAGAGGATTTGACAAGACTCCTGTATGTCCACTTTGACCTTTTTAACGCCTCTTCCCAAGGGCTTCTGGTCACGGTCGTTTCTACCATCGGGTAATCACCCAGAGTTTCTTGCTTGAGCACCCACGTGGTGCTGGCCTCCTCTGTTGCTGATTTCCCCCCTCTTTCCTCAATCGTATCTGTAAGCCTTTCAAAGTTCAAATTAGCCGTTGGCTACTTTTCGTTCCACACAGTCCGATTTCTTATCCATTCTGCCCTCGACTCACTGGCTGTGATGAACCGCTTGCCTTTCTTTATCCTTGGAGTCAAGGTTGGTACCACTGAGACCAGCATCCTTCCCCGGCTTGGATATCAGCAGAGGAGGGTCTCGCGTACCATAGACATCTGCTGCAACACACGCTGGCTACTGTTCATGGTCTTATGTTTCCATCTGCAGAGGTTTCACAGGCCTTGATCGGAAAGGGCAAGGCCACTTTGTTAAGCTCACCTGGTCTCTGCGGAGGCATTGGGGCACGGTTGCAGCCCGCCCTGGTGTTGGATCTCACCCTCCTGGTTTTGTTCCCTGCGGATCAGCTATGGGCGGCGACAATTGGTGGCGCTGCTCCTACGTGGATATGGGAAAACATGAATGCGCTGGTAGATGACTGTGGTATCTCCCAACCCCTTTGACCCAAGGTGTGATTTCTGTGGGCACGTACCAGCCTATAAGGCTCACCTGATTAATTTGAATGATGAGCTTTCCGTCCTGCTACTTCTGGCAGGGGCGCTTGCTGTTGGAATCTAGTTCCTTCACTGATTCCTGAGTACTAGTCCAGTCCGGCTGCGATTTAGTTCCTCTTTCTGCTTTCTCTCAATATATTTTGTCTTTTCCCCTCTTTCTGCTTTCTTTCAATGTCTTTGTCTTTTCCCTCTCAATGTCTTGATGTGATAGCTCTCAATGTGGTTGTTTTGCACTGAATAACGTTTTCTCCCATATAGGTGGAAATGCGGCCTAACAACGGCTATGTAGGCGCGGAACGCAGCTGAGCAGAAGATGGATGCGACTGCAATGTTCAGCAGCAGGTAAATAATGGCTTTAGGGAAGGCACGAGGTTTTAATGGCAGCAAGCCCTTAACGTAATGTCTGTTAAGTGTCTCACCTTGTCTTTTGCCTTTTCTTTGCAGGTGCTGCGAGTTCGGATGGAGTGTGTCGTGCCGCGGTGCCTGGATGATGCTGTCTGTGTACCGGGGTGTTTGCCGGTGAGTCCCGTTGTCAGGAAGAAGATGTCTGCACTCCGAGATGTTTGCAGGTGAGCCAGGGTGCCAGGAGGAGGATGTCTGCGCTCCCAGATGTTTGCAGGTGAGCCGCGGTGCCAGGAGAATGATGTCTGCGCTCCGAGATGTTTGCAGGATAACTCCACGTAAGATGAATCCCAGTCGACGGCGACCGTTCCGCTGCACGGAGGGGCAGAATAACGCGAAGCGTGTGCCTTGGGGTTGGGCTGGCTTTTATAGCTGAGCTCTTAAGGCCACGCCCCTTAGCAAAGTTCTGCATGCCACACCCTGCCACTCCTAGAAGTTAGAAGATGCACGGCAGATGTAGATGAAGATGGAGACCACACCGGAATAGTTACCCAAATGAGAGTTCTTGAGAGTATTCTTGCTCATAATAAAAGATTTACTGTTCATTCTAAGTACTTCTGCCCATAATGGAAATGTCCTGTTTAAATCCTTCCATGAGCCTGGCGCCAGAGGCGCCAGGACTGTTTCCAACCAGGCCCCCATGTATAAATGTCCCAAAGGGATGTGCGTGACCCATGATGCCCCCTGCTATTTCCGCTTGATGGTACTACTCTTGTGATCCTGGGTAAGTGGCCATGACACACTTCTCGCCTTGTCATCCTCTCGGTATTCGCCGTCTTTCACCTCCTCTTGAACTGCTGTTCTGAGTTAGCTCTCACGTTGTGTGTTCTGCCTTGCTCATCATGTCCTCTTGTGCTCCACCTTTTATCCCTGTGGGGAAGGGGCCGGGCCGTCAGGTGTGTTTGATTCTGGTCAGTTGCCTGACTTTGTCTGACCCTTGTATTGGGACATGTCAGGTAAACGGCCCTGGTGTTAGTCCGTTGTCTTCCGTGTTGTGTGAAAGTATTTGTGTCGGGAATGGGGGGGCAGTGTTTTGGAATATCCTATGTGGTAGGATGGAGAAAAGGTGTTGAAATTAGGAGGATAGCGCATCTCGCCCATCAGTGTCCCACTCCCCAGCAACCCCCATCAAAGTGATCCTCCCTCCCTGATCTCCCACAGGAACTGAATCCAATAGCGTTGGCTGTGTCCTGGCCACCTGGATGACAGATCCCTGAGGAATAACCAGGGAGACACCCATAGGTTTCCCACAGTAGCTAAATGGGGTTGCATTTGCACAGTAGGCATCAACAGTCTTGTTAGTGGAGTTTCACACTCCGCCACAGTACGATTGTTTAAAATCTTAACCCATCACAAACTCTCACGCCAGCCTTCTAGGCTCCCATTCCCTACATTACGTAATTTCTCCTTCAACAGTAAATTAATTCCCTCAACTAGTGTCGCTTCTGGGGGATGGTAAGGGACATGGTAGGGCCATTCAATATTGGTCTCTTGGCAATGCTCCCGAATTAGTTTGCCTTTAAAATGGGTGCCATTGCCACTCTGAATTTGCAATATAATCTGTTATAACAACTTAATGGTGTTCAATTGTTTGGCCCTCTTGCATGGCAACACCATCAAATATCCTGAAAAAGTATCAACAATATTACATGCGTATTGGCAGCCTTTACTGATTGGCATAGGCCCTAAATAATCAATAGGCCAGTTTTGACCTGGTAACTTGCCTTTTCGCAAAGTGCCCTTGACGGAATGAGGGATGGGTCTATGTCATGGGTGTTGACACACAGGACATTGCAAAATAACTGTTTTCCCTACCTCTAAAGGGATGTTAATCCCTCGAGTTTGTCCCCACCTGTGAGTAGCTTTGTGCTCACATTTCTGGTGAGCCCACTTGGCCAGACACTCCAAATCGTCGTCCTAAGCTGCTGCATCCACAGATGAAATATTGGCTTGTTCATCCGAAACAGAATTAAACCACTGTTCTAATGAGTCAGTAGTACAATGTGCATCCGCATGATACACTGTTACTTCACTTTACTTTAACATTTCCCAGATATCCTGCCACAGTTCCTTTCCCCACAATTCTTGTGAATGTATTTTCCATCCATTCTTTTGCCATTTATGCAGCCACATAGCTAGCACCACTGTCAATCAAAGCTCGGACCTCTTGTGTATTTCCAGCCTACCAAAATATCTTTACATCCACATGAGGTTGTCAGTCAATTTTTATGCAAGCTGACATCACCGGGACCTGCCCTCTGTTCTCCTCTCACTGCGACCCTCCCTCTCACAAGGCTTGTCTTCAGTTTTGTCCAATTCACCCATATCTGGCAATTGCTGTATGGCATCCACCACTTCATCTGCGGGTTTGCCCGTCAAACCAACTAACAAAGTCATGATGACACTCATCAACATGGATTGCCTGCTTCATAGCATGTTCACTAATCTTTTTTTTTAAATTAAATGATATAGTTTATATATAAACATTTCATTTATACCAGTCATACAAAACAATTTTCTCAAAAGCACATTTGTACTACACAGAAAGAAATAAAACAAACAAAAATTCCAGCTCTAAAAGTAGCAGCAAAGTCAATTAGTCTGCTTGTTGACCAGGTCTAATATGTTAGAAATTAATTGCGTGAGCGTGAAAATTGATTTTTTTATCTTGACCGCTCAACATCTGATCCCATCTGGAGGCAGCCTCTAGTTGATGAGTTGAAATCCTGACAAAAATACCAAACAGGGCTCTCTTATGTGCAAGCACTGGAAAGACCATAATTAAATGATGCAATGTTTCAGTGACATCTAGAACCATACAAAAGCAACAATGTCTTTCTGAAAGTGGTAATTGTCTAATTTCAGATAGTCTTTCTCGTGTCGGAAGTATATTCAATCAGACTTTCAAAAATGTATCTCAAACTTTGGGTCTGGAAATAACCTCAGAAATATAGGTGGATCATTGATGGCTCGTAGATTAGCATCATAATGAATGTTCATGGCGTACTTTGATTTATCTTTGAATGTCTTCAGCTAGTCATTCCTTTGCAACTTTACTTTAGCATGTTGAGGAGGATGTATTAACATTTCAAGAGAAATATTTACCAGTTTCTCTTTCAATTGTTTAATCCACAATTTCAATTTAGTGTTATTCATTGCATCATCTGTACTCTGTAATATTTGGATGGCTGGTGTTTCTTCATCAGCGAGCACTTTTCGCAGAAAATCCAGTTGTTTCCACAGGACTATAGAGGCTAAGGACTGCTTTGCGATTTCATGCCTTATTCGCGGCATTGGAAAGTTCTTTGGCAATCGTAAGATTTTCCGCCAAAATGTGGCTTCTAATTTTTGCCAATTGATATTGCCTTCACCCAACATTGCTTCGCACCCGTAAGAGATGGGAATCACTTTTTGTCTATAGTAAGTTATTATTGGTTTCATAGAGAACTTTCCATATTTTCTATGAAGCAGGCATCCTTGCCTTGCCATAGGCTGCATTTTTCCTTCTACGTCAGTTGCCCATTCTTTCTCGTTCTTAGATTGATTAATTAAGACTCCTAAGTATTTAAAAGTGGCCACTTCTTCCACTATTTTGCCATCAATTGAGAATTTATGTTGCTTTTTTTGTTTCGATGTTGCTTTGTCAGGGTCATATATTTAGGTTTTTTTTTTGCATTAACTTTTAAGCCTTAAGGTCCATATATTCTCCCATTTTCCGCAGACTCACTTTTAGACCAGAACTTGTTTTATCCATGTGTATGATGTCATCTGCGTAAATTAGCACCAGTGTCGGGAAGGAGTTAATTTTTGGTGGATTTAAAGCAGGATCTTTGATGTTTTCTTCGAACTCTGCTGTAAATAGGCTATACAGGTGGCGGCAAGCGGGCAGACCTGTTTCAGTCCATGCCATGTTTTGATTGACAAAGTTGTCAATCCATCTTTTGAAAGTCTGATTGTAATTGACGTGTGTGAATACAAGAGTTTAATGGGTTAATGTTTCTCTGATGGACATTTCCACGCTATTAGTTTGTTCCATAATTTCTGTCTATTTATAGAAACAAATGCCATGGTGAGGTCGACGAAAATTGCATATTCAGTAGACTTTGACGATAATGATTCGCGTTTGATCAAATTCAAAGCCAATGTTATGCTTACCTGGGTTCCACAGGGGCGCCGAGCGAAGCTGGACTGCAACAGTCTCCACCAATGAGACTCGTAGTGTAGTGATGAGTGATTGCGCTTGCCCACTGAGTTCTGTCTGTCTGGCACGTAGGAGGATTTTCCTAGAGTGGTAAAAATGGCAAATTAGTTGACCGCTGGAAGGAGGTTTTGACTTCTGCTTCCGTAACCACCTGGTGTTCCCCCTTAAAGTCTCACCTTATTGTTAAGACTGATTGGCTCTCCATCCTGCGTCGGAATGCAGGGGTGTGTTGAACTTGGAGATCCAGTTAACTTCACTGATCCCGTAATCTTATGGCAGAGTTCCGGACAACAATGACTCAAGGGTAAGTCTTATGCTAGTCCAAGTTAGCATGTAATGCTTTAGAGTTCAAGTTGTCTTATTGTTCACTCTTGTGCCTTTTCTTTATGTTTCTTCCTCTTGTAGATTGCCCAAGACAGGTGTCTCTTCTTTGAAAGAAACAAGGTAGCGCCAAGGTAAGATTCGGTATGTGCAATAAACAGTCTTAGTATGCGATGTTGTTCATTAATGTGATTAATCAATTGTCCTCTCTTTATTCTGCAGGTGCAACGTTCCCTTGGAGCGAAGAATGTATGGTGGAAACTCGCCGGACCTCGAGTCAGTATTACCTCGGTAAGTATTGGTGATGCAAGGTCTAAATGTCTTTTAGCGAGGCACAGCTCATCTGTTAACTTTTCTTAACTTTTTGCAGATGCGGATGTTCTGGACAGCGATTCCGTCAGAGTGCCTCGCTGGATCGCATGGATGAAATGAGCATCAGTGAGTATCCTGCGGCGCTGATGCTGGCTGTATAGCGCGGTAACTGGTATTCCTTTTCTTGCAGGTGCGGCGACTCCCAGATGCTTGCGATGACAAATGGAAGGCTCCTATTCAAATCTGCTTTCGTTTTCCCCTTTGCAGGTTAGGATCACGAAGAACAAGACAGGCGTAGCTGAGGACTGGATACTGGAGCTGCAGGCACGGTGCACGTTAGGCTGCAGGAGTGCAGAATAATGTGAAGCGTGTTCTGTTCTCCGGGCCTGGTTTAAATAGCCACTCAAAAGTAGTCCCCAGTTAAAGTAGTCCCAGTACCACACCCAAGGAAATAGTCTCTTGAATAAAGTAATCCCTTCAAAAAAGGCCTCAAGGTGGGCTGTACATGTTTTCTCACAAGCTGACCTGGTTTGCCTGAATGAGGCAGCATGAGCCTGGCGCCAACGGCGCCAGGACTGTGTCCAAGAAGCCCTTAAACAATCCCTTGGAGCCTTACAGGTCCCCATGGGTGCTAATACTCTGGGCAGACTGGTCCGCTCCTGATGTCCGGGGGAAGGCATTGTGACAGCACTCCCCCCTCCAAGGCCCCTCCCAAGGTGGTTCTTCTCACTGGTCCAGGCTTGTCCGGGAAGTTCTGGTGGAAGCGTCTTACCAGTCGTGGTGCATGAACATAGTCACTTGGTTCCCATGATCTTTCCTATGGATCATAGCCTTTCCAGTCAACAAGATAAGAGTTTTGATTTGACCAACTTTGAGTCCAAAATATTTCTTACTTCGAACTCTGGTTCGCCATCTACCAGGATGGGGCTTGGTGGTTTTGTTATTCTTGTTCCTGGTTGCACTGGTTTCAAAAGTGAAACATGAAATACCGAATGGACTTGCATATTCGGAGGTAACTCCAATTTCACTGCCACTGGATTGATAATGGCCTTGATGGTGTAAGGCCCCAAATATCTTGGATTAAAAGTGCGGGTCCCTTTTAACGGTATGTGTCTTGAAGCTAACCAGACCTGGTCTCCAATCTGATATTTTGGAGCTTCACTCCGATGTTGATCAGCGGTTTTCTTGTACCTTTCTTTTAAATGTTCAGTCGCCTTTTTGAAAGCTTGTGTTATAGTAGCTTGTAAATTGCTTACGGCTGGCATCTCCAAGTGCTGAGGTGGATTGAGTTCAGAGGTTCGAGGATGTCTTCCATATATGGTGTAAAAAGGACTTTGTCCGGTGTTGGAGTGTACAGAATTATTGTAGGCATATTCGGTTATCCATAAAATATCCTTCCAGTTGCTTTCCGTTTGGTGTAACATGCACCGTAGGTATTGCTCTAACATTTGGTTGGTTCTCTCGGTTTGACCATCTGTTTGTGGATGATGGCTGGTTGAAAGTCTGACATCAATTTGAGCTAACTGGCAACTTTTTTTCCAAAATTGTGAAATAAACTAACTGCCTCGATCAGAAACTAGGACTGAAGGAAATCTGTGTAATCGAACGATGTGTTTGAAAAATTCCTTGGCCAGGGTCGAGGCCGAAGGTAAGCCTTTTAACGGAATGAAGTGGGCCATTTTGGAAAATGGGTCCACTATCACTAAAATAGTGTTGAACTCATTACATGGAGGAAGGTCCGTGATAAAATCGAGAGATAAGGTATGCCAGGGTGTAGGTGGAATGTCTAAGGGTTGTAATAAACCCGCTGGCTTCTTCTTCTGGGTCTTGTTTTGAGCACAAATGCCACAAGATAACACAAATAACTTAATGTCTTTTCGCCAAGTAGGCCACCAGAAATGTCTCTTGATTTTGGCTTTGGTTTTTGCAATTCCAGGGTGGCCTTCTACCAAGGACTCATGATAATTGGAAATAACCTGTTTCTACAATTCCCTACTTGGTAGATAGAGACGTCCTTGGTAATACGGTAAATGGTCAATGACTGAATGGTTTTTGCCTTTGTTTGACCAATCCTGTAAGGCTGTAGAATCAAGCAGTTGCCGAATCTGCTCATGGATGTCGTTTAGAGTTAGCAAAGTATTTATTCCTAGGATTCTTCTTTCTGGGATTATGGGCACAGGGTCAGGGTTTGTATATGCTTCTTCCATTCCTATGCGGGATAGAGCATCTTCTTTACCGTTTCGACAACCAGGTCGGTAAATAATCACAAAATCGTATTCCGCAAAAATTAAGGCCCATCTAAGTTGACGTGATGATTGAGCCTTGGTCGTCTTCAAATATTGTAATTTTCTATGATCCGTAATTACTGTGATGGTGTGTCGGGCTCCGAGAAGATGGTGCCGCCAAGCCTTGAATGCTGGCTTGATGGCTAGAAGTTCTTTGTCAGTGACGGCATAGTTTAGCTCGGGTGCTGAAAACGTCAGTGACCAAAACACCACTGGATGAAGTTGACCTGTTTCCGGATCTTTCTGGGAAAGAACCGCCCCCATAGCCAGACTGGATGCACCAGTTTCCACCACGTATGGGAGTTCTGGGCGTGGATGTTTCAAAACAGGGGCTAAAGTAAATTTCTGCTTTAAATCTTGGAAGGCCTTTTCTGCTTCTTCTGACCACTGGAAGCGTTTATTCTTCCGCAAAAGTCATGTGAGGGGGTGCACCAAATGTGAAAAATCGGGAATGAATCTGCGGTAGAAATTTGCAAATCCAAGCATGCTCTGTACCCCTTTTATTGAAGTAGGTGAGGGCCATTTGAGTATGGCATCTACCTTCCGTGAATCCATTCGAACTCCGTTGGGGTCAGGACAAACCCAAGAAATTCGACCTTGGTAGTGTGAAAGAAGCACTTCTCTAATTTTGCGTACAATTTATGTTGGCGCAATTTTTCTAGTACTGCACGAACATGTTTCACATGGTCTTGTTCAGAGGACGAGTATACCAGGATGTTGTCAATATATAAGACGACACAGACATCAATTAGTTTGCGAAGCACATCGTTTATAAAATACTGAAACGCTGCCGGGGCGTTACAAAGCCCAAAAGGCATCACCTGGTACTCAAATAATCCGTATTTGGTACGGAAAGCGGTCTTCCACTCGTCGCCCTTTTTCACGCGTACCAGATGGTACGCCCCTCGGAGATCCAACTTAGTGTAAATACAAGCATCCTTTACTTGGTCCAATAATTCTGGAATTAGGGGCGAGGGGTACCGTTTTTTTACAGTTACTTGATTTAATGCTCTATAGTCAATACAAGTTCTTAGATCTCCTTGCTTTTTTAGGATGAAAAACAAAGGCAAGGCCGCTGGAGACTTTGACGGGTGGATAAAGCCGTTAGCCAGGTATTGATCTAAATATTGCCGTAAATGAAGATTCTCGGGTTCAGTAAGGGCGTAGATCCTACTGCATGGAATTTGTGCGCCAGGTATGAGATCGATTTGGCAATCATATGATCTATGAGGTGGTAAAGTGTTGGCTTGATCTTTTTGAAATACATCCTGAAAATCCTGTTACTCGTGGGGTAACTGATTTGTCGGGCTCATGACCGTGGCTATCTTCTTGGTCGGGGGTTCTTCCGGATAACAAGTATGCATACACTCCGAGAAGGTCACTCTCTTTTCACACCAATTTTTGCAAGGATTATGCGTTCTAACCATGGCATTCTCAGAATTATTTGCAACTGTGGAGCCTTGATTAAATCAAACACAATGCCCTCTCGATGCCTATCTTGGCCCAACAGTGTCATCTCCATCGTAGAATGAGTTACTGGGCCGGAAGCTATTTCGGTCCCATCGACGGTGGTGACTACATCAGTTGTGGTCTTTTCGCAAAGAGGAAGATTCATCCTTGTAGCCAATTCTTGATCCATATAGTTACCTATGGCTCCACTATCGATGTATGCTCTAACCGCATGCATTCGAGATGGTTGCCGGTAATTATTAAGGATCATTGGTAAGGTTAGGTGTGAGGTCTGAGAGTCCTTCTTCTCGCTCGACAAGCGGACCTCTACGCTTGTCGGGCGGGGTCGTTTCCCAGCTCAGATTCCGTACTGATCTTGTCGGCGGCTCCTACTGCCTTCTTAGGGGGTTTCACCGGACAGTCCCGCAAAAAATGCCCTGAGGTTCCACAATATAAGCACAATTGCAACTGTCTTCTTTTGTCTCTTTCGGCTTTGTACCTTTTGGAGGTGTTGTCTTTGGGTCTCACCAGAACCCGATTCTCGAATCTAACCCGATCGGCCTTTCAGTTCTGAAGTCTGTGGTCCAACTGAACCACTAGGTCTATGTATTCCGCACATTCTTGGGGTGGGTTTACAACCTGTGCTAGCACGTCCTTTAGCTCGCCTCTTAAACCACGATGGAATAGCATAGTTCTTTTGTCTTCAGGCCAACCGGTCTCCACCACCAGCCTACTGAAAGTTGTGATGTAGATTAGTAGGACCTGGTTCCCTTGACGTAAGGACAAAAGTTAATTATCTAACGCTTGACCTTGAGAATGTCGGGCAAATAATTTCTCCAAGTTTTGCTGAAATCCCTGGAAATCCCGAAGAAGAGGGTCATCCTGGTTGACTAGTGGAATAGACCAATCCGCTGCACTGCCGCTGAGGTATGATAGTACGAAGGCAACCTTCGATTGGTCATTTAGGAAGGCTCCAGGCCTACATAAAAAGTGCAGACGGCACCGATTCATAAACACTGCAAACCTCTTAGGGTCCCCTGCAAAGAGTTCTGGTGGAGCTAAAGGGATAGCTCCCGGTAATACTACCTGTTCTGGGTTACTTGGCAGAGATGGGACTAACGCTCCCCCCAATACAGGTAATGGTGTGTGACCAGCTTGGGCTTGGAGTAGTTGTCTGGCGAGGACATCAGTACGTTCCTTCGCCACAATCAGTTCTCTTCTTAGAGCATTGCTTTCTTGGCGGGCGGAATGTACTTCAGCTCTAAGCTCCCCCAGGAGCTGGGCCAATTGGTCAGTCTCTAAGGTCTCCATGACGCCCGGGTAGAACTTTGTGTGAAGGCTTTGCATTCTGTTACACTCACCTGGGTTCCACAGGGGCGCCGAGCAAAGCTGGACTGCACCGGTCTCCACCAATGTGACTCGTAGTGTAGTGATGAGTGATTGCGCTTGCCCACTGAGTTTTGTCTGTCTGGCACGTAGGAGGATTTTCCTAGAGTGGTAAAAATGGCAAATTAGTTGACCGCTGGAAGAAGGTTTTGACTTCTGCTTCCGTAACCACCTGGTGTTCGCCCTTATATGTCTCACCTTATTGTTAAGAAGGATGGGCTCTCCATCCTGCGTCGGAATGCAGGGGTGCATTGAATTTGGAGATCCAGTTAACTTCACTGATCCTGTAATCTAATGGCAGAGTTCCGGACAACAATGACTCAAGGGTAAGTCTTATGCTAGTCCAAGGTAGCATGTAATGCTTTAGAGTTCAAGTTATCTTATTGTTCACTCTTGAGCCTTTTCTTTATGTTTCTTCCTCTTGTAGATTGCCCAAGACAGGTGTCTCTTCTTCGAAAGAAACAAGGTAGTGCCAAGGTAAGTTTTGGTATGTGCCATAAACAAACAGTCTTAGTATGCGATGTTGTTCATTAATGTGATTAATCAATTGTCCTCTCTTTATTCTGCAGGTGCGGCATTCCCTTGGAGCGAATAACGTGTGGTGGAAACTCGCCGGACCTCGAGTGAGTATTACCTCGGTAACTATCTGGTGATGTGAGGTCTAAATGTCTTTTAGCGAGGCGCAGCTCACCTTTTAACTTTTCTTATCTTTTTGCAGATGCGGATGTTCCAGAAGGCGATTCCGTCGGAGTGCCTCGCTGGATCGCATGGATGAAATGAGCATCGGTGAGTATCCCGCGGCGCTGATGCTGGCTGTATAGCACGGTAACTGGTATTCCTTTTCTTGCAGGTCCGGCGACTCCCGGATGCTTGCGATGACAAATGGAAGGCTAATATTCAAATCTGCTTTATTTTTCCCATTTGCAGGTTCGGATCGCGAATAACAAGACAGGCGTGGCTGAGGACTGGATACTGGAGCTGCAGGCACGGTGAGCGTTACGCTGCAGGAGTGCAGAATAACGCGAAGCGTGTTCTGTTCTCCGGGCCTGGTTTAAATAGTCACTCAAAAGTAGTCCACAGGTAAAGTAGTCCCAGTATCACACCCAAAGAAATAGTCCCTTGAATAAAGTAATCCCTTCAAAAAAGGCCTCAAGGTGGCCTGTACATGTTTTCTCCACAAGCTGACCTGGTTTGCCTGAATGAGGCAGTATGAGCCTGGCGCCAACGGCGCCAGGACTGTGTCCAAGAAGCCCTTAAAAAATCCCTTGGGGCCTTACAGGTCTCCATGGGTGCTAATACTGTGGGCAGACTGGTCCGCTCCTGATGTCTGGGGGTAGGCATCGTGACAGCCAAAAGATTGACATTCTTGCCTACATTAGCAGTAAAACCCGTCTGTCTCGTTGCCAATCGGTTGTTTTGCTTGGCCCATTCCTTCAGCTTCTTAGGGAGAAACGTGGCAAATTACTTGCCGAGAGGGTCAAGTAGTGCTATGGGCCGATAGTTGGCTGGATCGTCTCGGTTCCCCCGTTTCAAGGTTGGAATGAGAGTAGCTTTCCTCCATGACGACGGGATCTATGACGGGATCTGATTTAGTTTATCAGAATCAGCAGTTGCCCCTTCATGTTTGCCCAAGCCTCAGGATCTTGTTTCAGAGCCGCATTGGACAAGCCATCGGACCTGGAGCACGCGACCCTTTCAGTCTCCGGATCATTTCTAAAATGTCTTGATTTCCCCATTGCAGGTTCCATTTTTGTGGGGGAACTCTGATGGTAGACATCCAAAGCCTGCTTTTTATATAAATTAGAGAAATGTCGAATTCAATTGTCTTCTGATACGTTTGAAACGAGAAGTTGTTGGTATTGGGAATTATTGTTCAAGAGATTCCACAGGTCTCTCAAGTTCCAATTTTTTAACGTTGCCAACATCTTTTCTGCATCATTTTGTAACATCGTCACTACATGGGATTTTTTCCATTTGGAATAAGCTTCTTTATCTTTTTTAATTTTTTATTTTTTTTCGACATTATCATCCTTCTTTAGTAGCCGTATTGTTTTCCGTAGGATTTTCTTTTTTTCAGCTAATTCATGGTTGTACTGATGTTAATGCAAGTTTGGTCCTGCATGAGACTTTTCCTTCTGGAAGGG
Source organism: Ambystoma mexicanum (assembly GCF_040938575.1). Classification (NCBI taxonomy): domain Eukaryota; kingdom Metazoa; phylum Chordata; class Amphibia; order Caudata; family Ambystomatidae; genus Ambystoma; species Ambystoma mexicanum. The sequence goes on along the minus strand of NC_090933.1, from coordinate 133,009,404 downwards.
CACAAGTAGCCATTCATAATTCAAGTTTGTTTCATCGTCTAACTCAGAATTATGAAAAAGCCTAGGAAGTGAGTTTGCTTGAGTTTTACTTATTCTTAGTCTTGAAAGTTTATTAACTTCAAGCTGAATTACTGGCTTCTTCATAATTTGGTGTATAAAATGTATGCCGTCGATTGTCACCATGTTGTGATCACTTTTCAAAGTTGGTATGATTTGGATTTTCACTATTGAATGATGAAGTTGAGTTGACATGTAAATATAATCAATGGTTGCCACTGATTTGCCGTGTCTCCAGGTCGGTATCAGGATCTTTCGGCCATCGCTAGACTTATTGGTCAGCATCAAATTTCAGAAAGTTATTTCTTTCTGCCGTCTTCGTGCACGTTGTGACAGTTCGTTTTGGTCCTTGAGTTGTCCTTTGTTATCGAGTAAATGAATATTCAGATGCCCACAAACAATCAGCTCTAGATTTTGATGTATGTCCACTAGTTTGTCTATTGTGAGGAACACAGCGTCTATGAACTTATCATCATTGATTGCGGCCGGATTCCAATAAATGTTAAAAATGGCTAGATGTCGACCAGATGGCTTTAAGTTCATGTGTAGATTCTCGTGATCCAATTTGCCATGTACCTTTAAAATGGTATATTGTATCCAGGGATTTACATTCACTGATGAAACCAGGGCCCAGACCGGCTTAATTTTGATCAATGTGACCATCCCTGAATAAGGTCAGCCTTGTGTTCTTTGTATGGACAGGTTCAGAAAGGTTAAGAAGCCGTCCCAACATGGGGCGACCCTCAACCATGTCTCTTGGAGACATATGATTTGGAAGGATGCCAATTCGGGAGCAGGTTGATCAAACAGATGGGAATGGCCTCTCGTGTTCCATGAGCATAAGGACCAACAAGTGGCCTTCACCGAGCTTGATGGTTATAAGTTGTGGTTCATTCTCTGAGTTATTTGTTCGATTTCCATCGTATTCCTGATGAAAGGGGTTTGTGGTTTGTTGGTTTCTTGATCTCTTCCTGTAACTCTCCATTGACGTTTCACTAGCCCGTGATGGCCTATTCCTTTCCAAGTATGAACTTTGTGTGGAAAGTCTTTTCTCTGTCCTATGCACATTCTCTCTGTTTGAAATAGCGTTAGCAATGTGCTTTGTTTGTTCTTCATTCGGATTAGTCTCCTTTATTTGCGAACATTCAAATCCTAATTTAGTTAGTGTTTTTGACATTGCTAATATTCTGTTCATAACTGCATTCTCCCAGGATTCAATTCTTATGTTATCCAATAGATTCCCTTCGTCAAATATCACCACCTCTGTATCCTCTGACTTAATGGCTTTTAGTTGAGGGATAACATGGAAAAGAAGCAGCACATTCGTTCGATTCAGGATCAGAAGACCATTATCTTTGCCCATTCTTGCTAGCCTTACAGCATAGGTGGTTTTCTGGGTCATCAGATCAACAAATGTTGGTAGCTTTAGATCATTGGCTGATAAATTGATCCTATCATCAAACTGCAATCACGAGTGCATGTTATCTCTTGATTTGAGTGTGAATCTGTTCACTGTGCTCTCGTCCTCCATGGCAGGCTCACCTGTTTCTGAAACTGTCCTTAGAGACAGTGTGCTTCTAGAAGAGCAATGTAAGAAAACGTCTGAAATCTCTTCACAGGAAAGATCCATGAAAATAGAGGAATCTCTGCTTTCTGTTAGACATTCGTCTATTATGATGAAGTTACATTCATTAGGGAGCGATGGCAGCACAGTCTCTTCCGATTCACATGAGTCAATATATATTGGTAAGTCAAGTAGATCCTCTATTTGTGGCTCTCTTGTGAGTTGGAGACTATTATCAACTTTCTTAAGGGTGGTCCAATTGGTAATAGAATTTACCTTATTAACCTTTGCGGTCTTCTTTAATATTTCATGGGTCGGCGGATTGGACGTTGTTGAAGCCTGCAACGGAAGCATTATGTTACGCAAAAAGGCTCTCGAGCCTGTTTGTTTGGCATGCTTTTTCCCCCTTTTAGGTTGTTCCTTGGAGGTTCCTTTCTCCTTTCCTTTTTTCAGAAATATTTTAAACGTATCCGCTGATGATTTTACCAGGTCAATGGGTGGCTTTACCTGGAGTGGTAGTTGAATTGATGAAACTGTAAGAACAGCAGCTACACTATTCATTTGTGGGACCTCTACTTACCCATTTTCTCTTAAATCTACAACATCTCCAATGTTAACAAGTTGGGCTTCTCGTTTGAGGGGATAGGTTGAGCATGCAAAGTCTGTTGTGTCTATGGTAGAGCTTTCAGCCATGAAATCATGTCAGCTGTCAATTGCTGTTTCCCGGCTCTTTCCCCTCGAGCAATCTCAAATAATCTTGCTTGCGATTGTCGAGATTGCTCAGCTTCCTGGTCTAAGCGGTTCTCTATGTTGAAATAACATTTTCTATGTGAATCTGCTTAGTGTGTATCATCGCCAGGAGGGTTGCTTGATCCTTTATGTTACAGTTGTTTATTTCGTGCAATTTTATGAATGGAATCATTGAGTGAGAAATAATTGTTATGACCATGTTTTGGAGGTCCATCATCGTTGTTGGGATCTTCTGTTGATGGAATCTATCATGCTCTTCATTCATACGATGGTTTCTTTCTAGTTCATCCTCATCTCCTGAGACTGACTGGTTCTCGCTCAATTTGAAGCTTTTCTGTTCTAGTGAGCAGTTGGTTTCTTTGCTTTCAAACAGGAACTGGTTAGTGGGTGCATTTTGATTTTTCCCAATCACATGAATCCACCTTAGCCGTTCCTGGATGGAACTCTTGAGGCGTCGTAGAAGTATCCGCAGGGGTCGATGAGCATATCGGCTCTGCTTGTCTAGTATTTAAAACACTACCAAAAACGTCCTTTCTTTCATCAAGATCAAACATCAAAGATTCGATCTCAGTGATGGCTAAGGACAAGCAAGCTGCTTTTATGGTTTTGCTCGGTGGTGGGAACCAGGCAGCGTTTTCACCATCTTTTTGGTTGACATGTAGTTGAAGCCATTTGAGTTTTGCTAACTTTCTTTTTTGGAAATGACAAGTGTCTCTGAAAACACGGTCCTTTCCTGCCTCTCATATTTGATAGGATGGTGCCCATGTATTGCTAATGACACAGGATTGTCAGCTATTGCCTTTTCTGTTTGAATAATTTGCTGCAACGCCTCACTGGGGCACGTCCGTAAAGGTAAATTCTGCAGATTGTAAAGTTCTTTTGCTCCGCTTGGTGGAGAAATATCTAGAAAAAATTGTGAATTACTAATCTGTTTGTTCAGCTGGTCACATGGAGCGTATGGGTATCCTTAGGTTCATGCTGAGTATATATACTTAGCTCGATATCTGCCAGCTGCATGATGGCAGGGGTAGAACCAATGCCACCATCATGAGACTGCATGTCAGCTACCTGTTACGCTCACCTGGTATCCACAGGGACGCCACCCAGCCAGGTTACTCGCTGGTATGCTTCTCAGCTTTGCCCTGATGTGGTCTGCGGGGAAGGTTCTGCCTGAAAATACAGGAGGACTGTGTTCAAGACTGACCGACTGGGGTAAGTATCCTCCCTCCACCCCCGTATGATTTCAGTCCCTCTGGCACCCTCGCCTCACCTTGTGGTAGAATTAGGCGTGTTCTCTGTCCTGCCTTCTTTGCAGGGGTGCGTTGTCTTTTATGGGCGAGTGCGGTCCAGTTGCTTCACTGACGCCGGCCCGTTTGATATTGTTCAGGTAGGTCTTATTGCTGTTCTTTAGTTTTGTTGCTATCCTGCATGCCTTTCTTTGTTTAAAATGTCTCTTTTTTTCTCCCTTAGGTATGCGGAGCTTCAGCGCGGCGAACTGGCTTGGTTGAGCCCCGCTGGTAAATGATGGCGCATTAAGAGCGCTATGCCGCGGTAAGTAAGCGCTATGCGCAGCGCTGCAAAGTGTTGCCTTTGCTAATCTGTGTTTTCCTTCCTTATAGGTCGCTGTGTTCTTCAGCGCGAGTGGGATGTCCAGAGTGCTGCCAGCCGAGAGGCGACCAGCCAGGTAAGCCTTTTGAGTAATTTGTAATTTGTAAATGTCTCTACTGCTTTCTTTAATGTTGCCTCTATCTTCCTCTTTCAGGTCATTCTGTCCGGGAGGCGTGCAGATTCTAGGAAGCTGTTCTCAGTAGCTGCGAGTGTTTAAAGATGAAGACTGCAGGTAAGATGCTGCTGCTAATGATGTTCCTTTTGTCTCCTTGCAGGTTCTGCTTCTCAGAGGTTCGAGGGAATAGCTGGACATGGTGAGCGTCACGTTGCAAGATGCAAAGTAACACAAAGCATGTTCTGCAACACGAAGCATGTTGTCTTGCTCGGGTGTGGTTTAAATAGCCCCAACAAAATAGGCCAGGTAAAGTAGTCCCTAGGCTACCACACCCAAAACACTAGACCGCATAGCTTGGCTCTTAGGAACCAAGCTATGTGGATGCCTCCATGTTGGCTGACAATACAATAAAGTAGTTCCCAAGCACATTGTTTTTGATGGTGTATAAGCCTGGCGCCATAGGCGCCAGGACTGGCCCCATGAGGGCTTTTGAAGAGGATGCCAGGCTCTAGAGGCCCGAGTCCTGACTCCACCTGGCCAATGGGTTTGCCAGAGGGGGTTTTGGGCGAGGGTCGTGACACTACCATCTTCTTACCAAATAGTAAACTTGTTTCAGGGCATTGATTTACTTTGCTATTTACAGCTGTTTCTTCAGTGATGTTATTGTATCTCGTTACAGAGACTATGCCACTCGTCCCATGGACAGCATGTTGGTCAGAAAGCACCACTTCAGAGGTATTTGCATCTATACTTACAGGGCTAGATATAGATGTTATTTGGCTTTCAGAGTGTGTTAATAGATGCATCAATCCAAGGGGATCTGTACTCGCTACTTTAGTAGATGACATTGAAGTAGAAATCACTTTGTGCTCAATCCTTGTAAGGGCATTTTTCTTTGTCTCCTGTTTGAATAGATTTGTAAACAAAGGGGTGCCTGGTCAAACCCTGGTCCTCCGGGCTAGTAACAGTAGCAAAATAAACACAATGGACCAATGGGATAGGGAATGGTGTACGTTTCACATTTATCTTTTTACAAAAACCAATAAATGTCACTCATGAAATTCAAATAAATGTTATTATCATAAACATATATAACATATCAATTGTTAAAATCACATATCACAAAATATTTATTCCACACATCAACTCCCTCTCAATCATTCCTACCATTCATTCTATATTTTTTAAGAAATATCTGAATCACACGTCACTCGTTAACCCCTTGGTCAACAATTATTCTATTTCTATATGTAAATGTCCCCCACTTCAGTGGCAGATGGTACTTTCTGTGTTTAAACAGATAAACAGAAAAAATAGTCTACATATGTTTCGGTTGACTAATAGAACATCACAAATTCGTCCTCTTGATGATGCAACCTTCTTCAGGACTCTAATAGGGAATTTCTATCATTCCCCTGTAACCAAGTAGGGTGAGTTTCACCACTCGCAGCAAGGCGAAAGACAGCGTGTCTGCTATCTGTCTTAATAGTTTCAAAGTATCATATCATTAGTCAGATGTGGAGGGCTTCTTCTAGGCCTAATTGGCATTCAAAACATGGAAATCAATTCCTAGCATGCCTGTTAGATATCATCTGCATATGTTGTATCATAGAATATCTCTCGGTTTAGTAGATGTCTTTCAAAGACAGTAGCATCTGTATGTGAGGCGCCCCCTCTGTATTAAGTGGTCTGCGTCCACAGGTGTCCTCTAATGCGACCAGCCGTATCGTCTTGCACACGTTCCTGCTTAATGCGACCACCGTCTCACAAAGACTTCCTGTTTGAATAGGGCTTGTTCGATTGTGGGCTGTGTAAGCTCTAGTTGTATTGAGCTACTCAAGCCCATTGTGGTGCGCTGTCTTGTTCGTGGCCCCGAAGTGGAGACCGCCTTCAACCTGTGCGACACCTTTTTAGCACTATTCAGCGCTGCCATTGGTAGGTTAGTCTTTGTCTGCTGATATATAGAGAGTCAGGGAAGATACTCTGTTGATATTGCAAGGATAATACCACGCAGATCAGTCTTTTCACTTAGAATGCCTTAGCATAAAAAACAACTCACACAAGATCAAAGGGGTAGAACCCCCGCAGTTTCTCAGACGTATGTTTCAGTTATTTCAATTGTTCCCACTGAAATTATTTGTTTTCCCAGAATGAACAATTTAACTCCCCACGTGATCCGAGGAGTAAAACACTGCGAGTTCACCAGTCGCACGCGTGTACCAGGTTATGATTCTCCAATGAGGAGTGAGCCAATCCTGCGCCTTCACTTAATGCGGACAACCAGCCGCTCGCCAGCCGCGTCTGTCAATGGGCGCACAGGTATCAGTCACAGCACAAGCTCACACAGCGCTGGCTCTGTATTTAACAGCACACTCACTAATGGATGCACACTGTTGGCGGCTACGTGTATAATGTATCTGCGGTATTAGTACAGTTTCAAATGAGGGGCAACGCAATAGCATAAAGTCTTACCTCCTCTGTCTTTTACTTGAAAAGCCTCTGGCCACTAGACATGTGGATCCAACGCAGCAACAGCAAACCATGTGTCATCGATAGTGGTACCCACAGAAGTCAGAGCCTGCAGAACCCAAAAACCTTAAGGTTCTACGTCTCGTCTCCAGAGCAAGGCATGCCTCTCTGGTCCTCAGGCGGCAGCGGCCAGCAAAGCCATCAAAACAGTAGTCAGCAGACGCCCTTCACACGCAGCGGGCTTAACGCTGCAATGGCGAGTCTGCGTTGTTTTTATCTTCTGCTACCTAGAGTAGGCAGAGTCTGGTCCTTAAGGGTGCAGAAGCGTGTCAGCTGGCAAGAGAATCCTCAGCCCACGATATGTACGGTATGCAACGTAGCTCAGTTGCAATGTAGTCAGCAAAAACAGTAGTCAGCAGACGCCCTTCACACACAGCGGGCTTATCCCTAATCTTTTGAACTGCTTCTTTCCAAGTATACCATCTCTTCTCAGAGGGACAATCAGTGGTAATTAGGTACTTTCTATTACGTCCCTGAGTTGCAAGGTGCAATAATGACACCTGAGAGGTCTGCCCATTCGCATCTGATGATAGGCCAGCTCGCAGCACTTCCTGAATATTAGTATCAGTGGACAAAGGTAAGAAGCATGGCGAATCAGAAGGGTCCACTAAAAAACCTCCCACACCTCCATCATACATTCTCAGCATCCAAGCCAATAAAGGTTTGCCTGACTTCTGCCTCAATCTAGTGATTATTTCATCCACTTCTTGCTGAGTGAAATCCTCAAGTGTGGTTAAATCAACTATGCCACCTCCAGAATTGTGTGGATGAGGTTTGGCACTGTGCCTGGTCACTCGGTTTACAGTAACCTTCTTCCCCTCCTGTTTCACTGCAGGTTCTGCCTCCACTTCACGGTCAGAATCCATGCTTCTCTAAGAGGTATCCCGTTTGTTACCATCCCAATCATTAAGGTCCACATTTACATCAGCTGTAGAAATGACAGCCACCACTTTGTGCTTATTAATTTAAACTCTGTGCTTTTTATATCTGAATTGAGCTACTCTAATTGCAGCATTTTACACAATTTGTTGAAATCTAGAGGCCTTGTCATTCAAAATTTTTAATGGCAATTGTTGCATTAAAGAAGCTCGTCTTTCTGTTGCCAATGCTCTTTCTAAACACCTTACTTCCTCTTCTGAGTGCACAGTCCTTTGATATACCTTACGATAAGCTTCAAGTACAATCCAACCTCTTCTGCTCACAGCCACAGACTCACCCCAGTAATCAATGGGATCTTTTGGAAACGGGCAATCACATCTTCAGGCTGTGCGCTAGCCAAAAACTCTCCTCATTGCTCACATAAACCAGAGCTGCATGTGAATTCTTTAGCTAAAGCATGATACGGGGCACAATTCCAACCAGTTATAAGTAATTCACACGTGTCCCTGCCAGCAGGTACACCCTTATCACGTTTCCTAACTAAAGAATGCATATTAACACAAAACTACACACTAATTCCAGAACAGCGGATAAATCACTGCTGTCGCTTCAAGAAGCTAATGTAAACAGTTGCATGCATGGCAGCGATCAACACACACAGCAAAGCCTTTACTTGCAAGACAAAGCAAAAGAAAAAAAGAAAAAAAATCAAAACAAACCCTTGAAAACATTGTAACTCAAAGCACATGTAAATGAAGTCTTGCGCTCCAAAGCACCAAACTGCAGATTACAGCCCGCCAAGAAAGTAACAGCTCAAGGCAACTGTTTGTGAGGCGAATTGTTTTGCCCATGTCAATCTCAGTAATTTAGATATATTTCACACTTATGGGGTTCCCCGATGCCCTTAATAAGGCAGGAAGGCAATGTGCTTTTTGGAACACAAGAATTAATTCACGCTCCATCTAGATTTTGAAATAGGCGCTTATCTAGCCCTTTTTATTATCTCTTATAAATGTTACAAAAGCAAAATACAAATAGAAATAAAGCAGAAATCCTTCACTGTTAGCTTTCCTCTAAAACACCTCATCCCTGCCAAGTGCTTCACTGGAAATCCCAAGTTGGAAGAGAGCCACCCGCCAACAGGAACAGGCTAAAGGAGCATGTCTGCTTCTGTCAGCACAGCCAAAGTCCAAAAGAGGGAGTGCCTTGATTTTACTCTGCCTGATGTATTTCACTCTAATGTCAACCTATTATTTTTCCAGAGAAGTTTACTGTCAGTAAGATTCCACAGCTGCTCGGCCGGTGCAGCCATCGAACCTCACTGCTTTAACAACTCCTGGTTTCTCATGAGAGCCGACGAACACAAAAAACAATCTTTCTTTACACGGCTTCAGCAAACGCACAGTATGTTCGGAAATGGGCTTTTATTTCATCTGGAGTCAAATGTTCACTTGTGTTCCCAGCATGCATTTCACCTAGACTCCGTATTGGAATCAACACATTTTTTAAGTGCATTACATAGGGTGGGTAAGGCTAGTTTTGGACAGCAGATTTATTTCTGGGGAAGTACGACAGAAGACTTGTTGTCCTGCAAATTCACACACTCTTTTCTTTCTGTGAATGTACAGCGGGATTGGAAAAGAGTGAAGATGGTGGTATGGAGGGGGGCCTCTTATGCAGGAGTGAAGGATGAAGAAAGAAATGGTGTTTTAATGTTTTTCCAGAGTCAAATCCTGCAGTGTGTTCTTGCAAAATTACAGTAACATTTAATTGTTTAAAAGCGTCCATAGAAGGTGGTTCTTAGATCAAGACTTCTTGTAAGAATAGAATTGAGAAATCCCTAAGCCAAATACATAAAGGTACATTATGGATTATGTGAAGAGGCCACATGTATTCCAGAAAAGGACTTTCAGGAGACATTTGTTAAGGACACTATACCGCACGTTGATTATCTACTCCAACCGGCCTCACAGCTGATGGCAGCTAGGAACAGTCAACTGATGTAGGAATAAGGATCAGTTGGCTGTCCAGAAAATGTGCCATTCTCTTAACCCGTGTCCCATCCTGCCAACATATTTGAAGACCCTCTTTAAAAAAGAAAAAAGAACTTTTCTCCACTTTCCCTTTGACCTCACATAAAGAATGGCCCGAGCTAGAGACATAGGTATACTTGGTAGGATATGTTGAGTCATAACCCATTGATAGAATGGATTCAGTTTCTGCAAGTAGCATAGCCTATAAAATTTCTGAGGGCACATGCAGAAAAACTATGTTGGTTATGAAAGGGTCAATGAATTCAACCAAATCAATACCATGAGAACAAACATTTTGTAAACGGGGAATATGATACATATTCGAAAGAATATTTGATCGATTTAAGATGGTCTACAAACCCTCAGATAAAATAGATTCTAAAACCAAGCATGAACGTCTTGGTGACAAAGCACTGTGTGACGAATATATATATATATATGTATATATATATACATATATATATATATTTTTTTAATTTAGTTGGTTAGTTTAACCTTTTACATATAAATTAAAAAGATAATTTCATTTACAAACAAAATTTCTTCCTACTACATACAGAATAAAAAAAAATAGAAATACTAACGTAAGCATCAACAAAGCCAACAATGTCACTGATTCCCTGGAGGTAAGCTTCTCTTACGTGGCCAGGGAAAGGCATAAGATTCCTGACTCTGATCTTCGGGTTGCTATCTGCTGGAGGACCGCTTGGGGGAGGACAAACTCCAGGGAGACAAAAGAATACTGAATCCGAATAATCCTTCAGCTGTAATTATTAATGATAGCCATGTAACATTGTAACATTCCTGTATGGCTTATTGTGATGTAGATGGAGAATTCCTGGGTCTTCATGGGCAAGACAATAATGTACCCTCCCCCTCTTGTATACAACTAAGACTGTGAAGAGGGATGGAGTAATGAGGATAATCAGAAGCGGTAGCGTTCTAGTCTTTGGAAAATGATAAAGAATGCTGGGACATTTGTAAACTGACACAGCTGAACAGAAGGCGAGAGAGAGAGATGGAGATTGCTGCTGACTCCAACTTGTTCTACTGCTGGTTGGGACACCGGAGGCTAGCTGACTTTAGGACGCAACACAGAGGCTGACGATAACGGTGTGCAGAGAAACCGAGCCGCGAGAAGCTCAACACATTGCCACGGGCAGCTGGACCCGCCAAAGGCATAGTAATGCAAAGTGGGAACCAAGTGGCTAATGGGAAGCATCCCAGTCAATGAGCCCAGAGCAAAGTAGATGGTGAGACGCGAGTACGCTGTAGCTGCCAATGAAGACTGGTAAGCCCAGTGAGTGGGAAAGGGACACCAGAGCGCTACAGGGTGAATGTCGCGTACCGTTGATGGCGTTACAGAGCCTAATTAAAGGAACTGGGATAGTTAATAAGAATATTAATAAGTATGGTTCTGTTGTGACCCAATACTTGAAAAGCATTATTTCCTGGATGCAAGAGAGAGTGAATGGAGAACGGAAAAGCCATGGGAGGATAGTAAACCAGGCAAACTTGGAGTATGGGATATTAGAGGACATAAAAAGCCCTAGTAGGAAAGTAAACCAGGCAGTGTGCAAGCCTGGGACCCAAACCCAAGTGTGATACCTTGGCAGGAGAGTAAACCGGGGTAAGAGGAGGAGTGAGAAAACTCAGGGGTAAACTTCACTTCTGTTCAATTGGACTCTTATGGTGGCTCCGCCCCTCTTTCCCAGAAGCACTTATTACCAGTGCTGCACGCGCATCAAGTACGGGCTCTAAGTAGCGCTGTTTGCTGGCACCTGACCGTGTACGAGGACGCCGTGTGAAACCTTCACTTCTCCAGCATTGGATCTTTCATGGATTCACATGCTTAGAATATTCCCCGTCGACAGACTGGGAACCCTCGGTAAGCTTACAAAGCTGTTTCCCATAGGAAAACGTTCGACACTTTCGTGTCCTATCTATGTCGTTTTGGGCCGCGCACGCAAGCCCCACTAGGACGTAGCGGTATAAATGCCCTGCCCCCGCGGCTCCCTTCAGATTTCAACCGTCTCCAAAGTAGTGGGAGCACCTCGTGTAGTCTACTATTCGGTTTAGGTTGTGCTGTTGCAGTTTTTCTCCTGATGTCGGGAAAAGCACTGTTCCGCCCGTGCGCTACGTGCGGTTTGAAGAAGGTGTACGAGGGGGACGGACATATGGACTGCATATACTGTCTACACCCTCATCATTCGGCAGACAAGTGCGACATATGTAAGGGCTTCTCCCAGAAGACTCTTAAAGATCGGAGTCGAAGAATTGTGGCATGGTTGAACGACGGAGCGGGGGCATACCCTCCTTCGGAGGTGGGCTCCAGGTGCAGCGCGGCCTCAGTGTCAAAATCTTCAGTGGCCCCGCGCCGCTCAACGTCGTCGGAACCCCCGGTGAAGAAATCGTGACCGGCGGAGAGAGAATCATCGGAAGGCCATTCAAAGGACTCTCCTTTGTAGAAGGCCTTGTCATCCTCATCTTCAGCGAGGAAAGACAAGAAAGAAAAATCTAAATCCTTCTCGAGCGATCGTCATAGATCGGCCTTCGAGTCGAGATGCAGAGAAACGCAGGTCGAGTTCGGAAAAGGCGGGAACGCCGCATAGACCTGCACGACCACCACCGTCATCGACGTTGGGGCAGTCGTCGACTACTTCTCTGCCGCTGACGCAGTTGGCCTCAACCGTTCCTGGACCGCAGACGATGACGACATCGATGACGGAGCTGACTATCGCTTCGTCGACAGAGATCCTGCAAGAGGCTTGGCGTCCAGAGGTATATGACCCAATTTTGCCAGAGACACTTCTGCAGCAAGAGGCCTTGTCGGTGTCCTCGGGAGATGAGGATATGAGAATAGCTGGCCCTGCAGACCTAGGGTTACAAGTTACCAGGCCTCTCTCTGGGAGCATTCCGGGTTCTACCTCTCTGCTCAATCCACAGTCACTTTTTTCATTGGAAGTCTTATCCACGTTGCAAACATTGCTGAAGACACTGGATGACAGACTACCTCGGACAACTCCGGCCAGGGCGGTCATCGACGACCCGGGCCCGTCTCGTCGACCACCGCCTTCAACCCCCGTGGCAGTGCCGCCAGATGCAAACCTCTCGGCCTCACGCCGCGAGGAAGGGGAGCTGATGGATTCGGACTCGGACAGCAGAGCCTCGTCAGTTGTCTCCCTTTCCCCCCTCCAGAGATCCAACCTGGGAGTCTGAAGCAGAATTGGAAACCCCGAGGAGCCTGGCTCAGCCGTCTCCCCCAGACGATATTGGGTCATTTCACACCATGATGGCCAGGGCTTGTACATAATTCGGGCTGGCCCAGGAAGAAGAGAAAAAGGACTGTTTTCTTTTCGACCACATGGGGATAAGGAGAAGGTCAGTATTTTCAGTACCCATCCTGGATCATGTGTGGAAGGAAGGATTACAGACCATGCGCCACCCTTTCTCGGAACCAGCGATAAAGGGTCATCTAGAGAAAAAATGTAAGGCCCCGGACTCTACTCCCAAGTGCCTTTCCTCCCAACCAACTCCTGACTCAGTGGTATCGGCAGCGGCGGCGGCGAGAAAGGCGAGGGCCCAGCACAAGTGCGCGACCCCCCCCCCCGGAAAGTGATGCCAGACGACAGGATGCTTTTGGCAAAAAAGTGCTGTTGCTAGGTGCTACCACCTTGAAAGCGGCCAATTCTCTAGCCTAGTTGCCAGATACGACATGGAGATGTGGCACCGGCTGGCTCCTATACTGGAACAGCTTCCGGATGAACATCGCAAAGCGGCTATGTTGCCGGTCAGGGAAGGTGAAGAGGCTTCCAATCATGCCATAAACATCGCAGTGGACCTCGCAGAGTCAGGGTTTAAGCAGGTGAATAACGGTGTGGTTCTCCGACGGCAGGCATGGCTAAAATGCACCAACTTCCGACCGGAGGTGCAGTACAAGGTACTGGATATGCCTTTTGTTTGAAGGAGACCTCCTCTTCGGCGAGAAGGTGGACGAAGCCCTGAAGGGCATGAAAGAGGACTCGGACACAGCGCGTTCCTTGGGGGCCCTCCAGAGTGGTCGGAGTTTCCGGTCTTTTCGTCCCTTCAGGGGAGCATCGGGAAATTCCAGATTCTCGGCATCGAGGGACAGATCCTTCAGTAGGCCAGCATACCTCTCCCAGGGATACAGACGAGCTTCGCAAGTGGCTAAATGTCGCAGGTTACTCCGCGTCGACGAGGGATAAGCAGACCAAGGACCAGCAATGACAGGCATCGGAACGTTCTGGGGGGCAGAGTATCATGTTACATCAACGAATGGGAGCAAATAACAACGGATCAATGGGTGTTGGACACTGTAAGATACGGACATTCCCTACAATTCAAAAGCAACCCTCTGCACATTCCACCGGCGTTTGTAGCTCAATCCCATCTGAGCGTGTTGCAGCAGGAAGTAGCACTTATGCTACAAAAAGGTGCTATAGAATTGGTTCCGTCGTCACAAAGGGGTCAAGGGGTTTATTCCCGATACTTTGTGGTGAAAAAGCCAAACGGAAAGTGGCGTCCCATCCTAGACCTGCGCGAGCTAAACAAATCGTTGAAAAGCATAAAGTTCAAGATGCTCACGCTCCAAGAAGTGATCCGGTCAGTTCAAGAAGGAGATTTTCTGGCGTCTCTGGACCTGAAGGACGCGTACTTCCACATACCGATGTGTCGGCGACACAAGAAGTTCCTAAGGTTTGTGGTAGGGCGGACTCACTACCAGTTCACAGTACTTCCCTTTGGACTGAAATCTTCTCCCAGAACGTTCACGAAATGTATGGCCCCGGTGGCAGCCTGGCTGAGAAGGAGATTTTCTGGCGTCTCTGGACCTGCAGGACGCGTACTTCCACATACCGATGTGTCGGCGACACAAGAAGTTCCTAAGATTTGTGGTAGGGCGGACTCACTACCAGTTCACAGTACTTCCCTTTGGACTGAAATCTTCTCCCAGAACGTTCACGAAATGTATGGCCCCGGTGGCAGCCTGGCTGAGAAGGCAAGGCCATCATGTATACCCGTATCTCGACGACTGGTTGGTGAGGGGGTCCTCCCCTATGTCGACGCACAGGAGTCTGCAGGCCACCATGACCCTCTTACAACAGCTGGGGTTTGCGATAAACTTCGAGAAATCCTCGTTAACACCGTCAAGAAGCTTGGTGTTCATGGGCGCACAGTTCGAGACCCAGTCAGGGTTAGTGAGACCATCCCTCGACAGGATCACCAAACTCAGTCGATTGGCAGGTCAGTTGAAAATCAATACCAGACTGTCAGTGAGAAAATATACGTCGATCCTGGGCGCTATGGTGTCCTGCATTCCTCTGGTGGGCAACTGCCGCCTGTTCATGAGGCCAGTGCAACAGTTTCTGGCGGACCAATGGACGCAGGCCAAGGCCGCTGGTCAGACAAACTGACAGTCGACGACGACAAGCTCCTATTAGCTCTTCAGTATTGGAAAAGCATCCAGAATCTATCCAAAGGAGTACCCCTGCACACATGGGCACTCTGCAAACACAAGGCTGTTGGTCTCAGAGGGAATCTCTCCTGCACATCAACGTTCTGGAACTGAGAGCAGTGCGCTGGGCCCTGAGGGCGTTCCTGCCTCACATCAGAGGGTCCACAGTGAGAGTTTTGACGGACAACACTAAAGCGATGTTTTACTTGAGGAAGCAAGGCGGCACACGATCCAGAACCCTTTCCATCGAGACTCAGAAGGTGTGGCACTGGGCTCTGAAACACGATATATCCATCGTAGCTCATCACCTTCCAGGAGTAAGGACGAACAGGCAGACTCGCTCAGCAGAAATATGGACCAGATTCACGAGTGGGAAATAGGCACCGGTCAATTGTCGAAGGTCTTCGAGAAATGGGGGCGGCCTCCGCTGGATCTCTTCGCCACGAAGAGGAACAAGAAGTGCGAGATGTATGCCAGCAGGTGGCCACAGGAAGGTTCGCTGGGAGAAGCGTTCTCCTTCCCGTGGACTGACAAGTTCCTCTACGCCTTCCCTCCATTTCCTCTGATACGGAGAACTCTGCAGTGGATACGCAGGTACAGGTGCCGAGTCATCCTGGTGGCACCGTGTGGGTCGACCTGCTTCACCTGTCAGCGGATCATCAGATAACGTTCCCGAAGGTTCCCAACCTCCTGTCCCGGGACGAGGGAACAGTGTGGCATCACAATCCAGATAGTCTCAATCTCATAGCTTGGCTTCTGACTTTTCAGAATTTGGTGCCTTGAACATTTCCTCGGACTGTCGGAGGATCTTAGAAGCTGCGCGAGCCCCTTCCACCAGCAAGTCCTACAGGTGTAAGTGGAGAAGATTCTGTGCGTGGTGTCAAGGACAGACGGGAGTGCAACCTCTGAGGGTTCCTCCGGAACAGCTTCTTCCGTATCTACTACACCTAGCAAAAAGCTGATTGTCCTTTTCATCACTAAAGGTTCACCTGGAGGCCATCTCTAGGTTCACAAGAAGAAGGAAGTCATCTCCCTTGTTTAGCGACAGGTTAGTGAAACACTTCATGAGAGGTTTGTTCCGGAAATTCCCTCCGGTTAAACGTTTTCCAACAACGTGGAGCCTGAATATAGTGCTAGCAGGGTTAATGAAACCACCCTTTGAGCCAATGGCCACATCGTCGATGAAGTTCTTGTCATGGAAAGTGGCTTTTCTAATAGCTAGAACATCAGCTAGACGGATCTCGGAGTTGCAAGCATTGGTCATAGACCCTCCGTACCTCAGATTTTTCAAGGACAAAGTGATTCTGTCAACAAGTCCTCGTTTCATCCCAAAAGTTCCTACAACTTATCATAAGCACT
Source organism: Ambystoma mexicanum (assembly GCF_040938575.1). Lineage (NCBI taxonomy): Eukaryota > Metazoa > Chordata > Amphibia > Caudata > Ambystomatidae > Ambystoma > Ambystoma mexicanum. The sequence goes on along the minus strand of NC_090933.1, from coordinate 132,993,037 downwards.
CATCCATTGTCCTGCCCACCTTCTTCGCGACCCCCCTCACCGGCTGCGGAAAAGGTCCTACATACCTTGGATGTCAAGAGAGCTCTAAAATTTTACCTTCATCGAACTCAACAACTTCGATCTACGCAGCAACTCTTAGTTGCATATGGCCCTTCGGCAAAAGGGAAGGCAATTTCAAAACAGGGACTGGCCCGATGGGTCTCGTCGACGATTGCCTTCTGTCATTCAAAAGCGGGAAAACCTCTACAAGGACGTCCGAGAGCTCATTCAACCAGGGCGACTTCGTCGTCGACGGCGTTGTGGGCAGGGGTACCACTGACAGACATTTGCCAGGCGGCAGCATGGTCAGTGCCTCACACATTTACCTGCCACTACTGTCTCGAACGACAGCATGCGGACGAAATACATATGGGAAGAGCAGTCTTGCGACATCTATTTCAATAAGGTAAGGCCTTTTTCAAGAAGGGTCTATGCTGATTTGGACATATATATGTATGGATATATATATATAGATATACATGTATGTTTATGTACATGGTTATAGCTTTATATGGATATTGCTCTGTGCAGTTACTGTGGCAGACTTTAAATCCGAATCTTGTGTAAACGTGATTCGCTATACGCAGGATTGGGTGGGTGCCGGATTGCATTCACACCTCCTCCTTTTTTCAGGATCACTGCTGTGCATTCTATTCTAAGCATGTGAATCCATGAAAGATCCAATGCTGGAGAAGGGAATAATTTCTTACCTGTAACTCCATTTCTCCAGCATTGGTATCTTTCATGGATTCACATGCGCCCGCCGGCCTCTCCTAAATACAATCGTCTTGTAGTTCTTGGTTTCACCCCATTCTGCTTTGGAATGGTCGAAATCTGAAGGGAGCCGCGGGGGTGCGGCATTTGTACCGCTACGTCCTAGTGGGGCGTGCGTGGCCCAAAACGACGTAGATAGGACACGAAAGTGTCAAACATTTTCCTATGGGAAACGGCTTTGTAAGCTTACCGAGGGTTCCCAGTCTGTTGACGGGAAATATTCTAAGCATGTGAATCCTTGAAAGATACCAATGCTGGAGAAATGGCGTTACAGGTAAGAAACTATTCCCTTCTCTTCAATTGGACTTTTGGACGCTTATGGTATAATATACACTTAACTAAGCATATGGACTTAAAGATGCACTTTTTTAACAAATATCTAACACTCATATTCGTTATATTTATATTTGTTTAGGTGGCTCCACCCCTCTTTCCCAGAAGCCCTTATTACCAGTGCTGCGCGTGCATCAGCGCGCGCACATCAACTATGCGCTCTAAGTAGCGCTGTTTGCTGGCTCGCCTGGCATGCCAGCGGGAACAAACTTTATTTCTCATTTTCATCTCTCTACTTATTGGCCGCCAATTTAGCTGCTTTTGTAAGGGTATTATATTGGGAAAATCCAGTGTATTTTTTGTAAGGTGAGTAGATGAGTATGCATCCTATTTGTCCTCATTACTTGTCATTGAATTGTGGCTGAAGTTAGATGTTGAACGAATACTATAGTCAGTAAACAGTACTTAATCGTGCTGTAATTTAATATTCGCCCCTGTCGCAACTCCCGCCAACGCCTTTTTAATAAAAGATATGGCAAGTGGTTTGCGGAGTGGGCGATGCAATGATTTATCATCAGCTGCCTTATCATCAACAAGCATTGACTCACTCATATGTCACGGTAGAACATCCTATATTGAACCTGCAGCATTCGCGGAAATCGCTTTGAGCACTTCTAAAGATACTGCAAACCATACAAGCCTCTCATCCCATGTGGCGATAATACATGCTACAGATCCGATTAGCGCTTCCATCACTATGCTATCGGAATCTTTTACATGTAGAAATATTGTAAGTCCTGAAGTACGGAGACCTGTAGAAGTATTTAGTAGTTGCTCTGAATCACCAGCCAAAGAAAAGTTTGACATTTCAATGAGGAAAATGGCGGCTCTTGATGAACAAGTGAGCCGCTCAATAGGCATGTTAACGCCTTTGGTTTTTGGATCTCTCAAAAGAAAAATCTTGTTAGCATCACAGTCTCAGAGAAACCCCAGGCTTGATACTGAGATAAACAAAGATCTAGATGTAGATATAAATGAGGAATTACCACCGCCTCACTTAATATATTCCCCAGAATCGGCTGATGCACATATTAAGCCTTCCCAAGCTGAATTTTTTGGGGGTTCTAGTCCAATAGAATAGAATGAACAGCTTTTCCCCACGAACATTGCCGATGATAATTAAAATACTAGATCTGCTTCATAAAGGGCATGATTTGACTCACTTAGAACTGAGGGAAATAAAAGTAATGTTGCACCATATATGCTCTAAGATGGACAGAATGGAAGGGTTTATAATGGCTGCCGCTACCTTAAGAACTATTAAGGTTGAATTTCCCTTAAATCAGAATATAAACATGCTTTCAGCTCGCAATGAAAAAAGCACACAATGTTGCTTCGATGTATTGAATTTATAGAACACGGCATCTGCACTTCTCACTCAACCAACAACAATTTCTTCCGTTTTGATGCCCTGTAATTGTAATATTGAACTGAAAGAACTTAAAGCGTTAGTCGAGGAGATTAATATAACAATTGCTTACCAACTGTCGAAATTAGTCCAACCTACTGATCACCTGGACAGCCCTACGGTTCTGGTGAAAGCCCTAGAATAGTTGAATCAAGAGGAAAAAGAAAGTCCACAAACTGATGAAAACTTTTCCTTTATGTCTCGTCTAGCTAAAAAGAACAATCTACGAGCGGTAAAAAGATATGCAAAAAGACGAAAAGATGCAATTCTAAAAGGAAATAAAAGTAATGTTAGCCTTAATAAATCCCAGGATGCTATAACCGAGATCCCAGAGGTAGCTAATGCGTAACCAGTGATAGAAGTCATTGACGAAGATCATATAGACTTGCATAAACTGACAAAAGAAAGTCAAGACGGTTTAGTACCAACTCCAAAGATCAAATCAAAAGATTTATTAATAAAAAAAACCGAATAAGATTCCACTAAATAAAGCAATCGGACTCGCTAATAATGAAAATCAAATTGATAATTCTACTCTCAAAACTCCAAAAAATACATCTGGTATCCCCAAAGAGCTATCAAAAAGTAATGAATTGAATACCTCAGAAGTTGCTACATCGATTACATAAAAAACAAACTTGGACAACTACTTCCCTATATGTGGTAGAAGTCGTACCACTAGAATAGGAGACACTATTTCCAGCTCTGTTGGAAGCTCCAATGTAAAGATGTCCACAAGGAAATTATACAGTGTAGCACGCCTTGACGAATCCCCTTCAAAAGTGACAAGTCCCAAAGAGATGGACTTGATTGATAAAAAAGTGCGATCATAGTAAATGGTGGGGGTAAAATAAGAAATTAGCTAATGACCCTCCTTTGTTACTAAAAGAAAGTGAGATGGTTAAACTGGGATCTGATACCATCCCTGCAAAAGCAACAGTTGATAACAAGCGTACATCAATACATGGCTCGGCGATAAGCAGGTCCCTACCAGAAGCACCAATTAAGACTGATCCTACGAACAATCATTATGAAACATTAGAAATATTGAGGAAAGCTCTATATGATGGATCCATCAATGCGGAAATGATAACAAAGGTTATACCACCTAGATTGCCCCTTAGGGAAGGGAATGACTCTATGATGACACATCTTCCTGAAGGGATATCAGCTGTCCCTTTCTCTAAGCAGAGAGCGGGTGGCCGTTCTCTTTCCTCAGCTGGCTCCCTCCTCTGGAAGAGCCTCCCCCTTTCTCTCCTTCTTGAGCCGGATCTCCGCAAGTTCTGCAAACACCTCAAGACCTTCCTCTTCTCCTCCTCCTTCCTTCTCTCCCTCCCATGCTAAACAACTATGGTCGCTGTGATTGTGGCCTAGGTCCTTATGTGTCCTTCTGGGTCCTGGCTTTCTGTCCATTCGCCAGCAGCACCCGCCCTCCCCCTGCACTTGCCCCTTCGGGCACTAACTGGCCTGTTATATCTTACAGGCCTGCACTTATTGCATTGGCTGGTGACCCCCGTTCCGCCAAGGGGCCACTACCTGGCACTGACCTGTTGCCCTTGCAACTGGCTCTCTTGCACTTCCCCCCTCTTTGAACCTATAGCTTTTACCACCTACCCAGTCCCTTCTCTCTGTCTGCACTTACACGCTCCAAATGTTCCCAAGGCCTAGTAGGACCACTATTGTATTTTGCTCATCACTGTTACCTTACTCCATTGTCTTGCTTTCCCTTGTTCCCTTCCCTTTGCCCTGTGGGTGCTTTGAAACACAATTTCTTGATGTATAAGCGCCTTACAAGTGCCCAATAAAATAAATAAATAGATGTCTCCATATTTCAATCCGTAAAGAAAGGTACACATGGGTGCCCGTCTGGTGGTCTCCTAACCCTAGTTAGATCTTGTGACTTCATTTTCGGGGTGTCAACCTCGGAACCTAGTTTTGGAATTCTGGCCACGCACTTCACATTGAGCCAAAATATGAACATCTTAATCAAATGTGTATTGGCATCTTGACAGCTGCAATATTAACACGTTTATTAATCACATAGTGAATCTATCAACACCTGGTCTGAAAAATGGGTAGAGGGTTTTATATTGCTTTCTGGTGACCTAAACTCCACCTGCACCAACCTTGACCTTGAGCGCGTGATATCAACTAAAACAGTGGGTAGGGAGTACTGTGATTCCATCTGGCTGAGAAACCTGACTAGTTTGGGTCTTCACATGTTGAACAGCTTAGTTAATGGTGACCTCCCAAGTAAGTTGACCTGGTCCAATGGAGTTTCCCATAGCACTCTGGATTATGTTTTAGTAAGTGCGAGACTTTTTGAGAAATGTACTTCCTTTCAAGTTGATCCGTCCGATAGTAGTGACCATAGCTTCTTGAAAGCTTAATTTGCATTGGGGATTGTGGAACATCTGGACTCTGAAAAGTCTGTATGGACCTTAGTATTAATACAGCTAGCAACAGAATTAGGTGGACTCCTGTTTCAGTGCAACGGGTTACTAGGTCAGTGGACTCTTACTTATGCTCAACATCTCTAGAATGGCAATATGATGTATTCTCAGTTGATAATATCTAATTTTATTAGAGTTATTGATTCAGAATTGCAGGCATTTATGACCAAATCTATGCCCTGTCAACCGAAACATGTAAATCGCTACGACCCAGTGGTCGCTAGGTGGAAAAAAGAAATAAATACAGCAATTAGACAAGTTAGTAAATCCACAGTTATGACCGTTGCCCTAAAGAGTTCCTTAATTAAGAAAGTGAAGCAATCATTTCAGAATTGGACAAAAGGGTCCCAGGCAGCTATAAGCCAGCTCCATGCGGAATTCATGTTAACCTACCTGTGCAATCAGAATTCCCAGGGATTTTGGGGACTTATAAATGATCTTGTGATTGCGCAATGCCCAAATGAGGTAAACCCAATAGCCACGTTTTTCTGGGTCTCTCATTATTCTTCCCTTTACGCCCCTCCAGCCAACTGTTTAATGACTCCCTTTTTTTTCGGTTGAATTGAACAAGGGATGTGGACCCTCAATCTCCTGTGAATTGCTTGTAGAATTCATAAATAAGATCAACCCGTCACGGGTTCCTGGGCCAAATTATTTATCAAACATGTTGTTCAAAGGGATCCAGAGGTCTGGGAAACCATCCTGGCCGTATTGCTCAAACACATAAGCTCTTCACTCAGTTTTCCTAAATCCTGGTCGACTGCATATATACTCCAATTTATAAAAAAAAGTTCACGATTAGATACATGCAATTAATACTTGCCATACGTAGAACGGTGAAAGTTAGCAAGTGCCACACTTAGATATAATTGTGAACATTAGCATGCAACACATCTAGATAGGATTTTGAAGGTTAGCAAGTGCCACAGTTGGAACTGTGAATATTAGCACATGCCACACTTGGATAGAATGTTGAACAATAGCCTGCGCCGGACCCATACAGAATTGTGAATGATAGCAAGTACCACATTTAATTAGAATTGTGAACATTAGACTGCATCGCATCTAGATAGGATTGTGAATGTTAACAAGTGCCACACTTAGAACTGTGAATGTTAGGAAGTGCCACACTTAGAAATGTGAATATTAGCACATGCAAACTTAGATAGAATTGTGAACATTAGCCTGCGCCAGGCCCAGACAGAAATGTGAAGGATAGCAAGTACCACATTTAAGCCTGCATCACATCTAGATAGAATTGTGAATGTTAACAAGTGCCACACTTAGAACTGTGAATGTTAGCAAGTGCCACACTTAGATAGAATTGTGAACATTAGTCTGCGCCGGACCCAGACAGAATTGTGAAGGATAGCAAGTACCAGATTCAGTTAGAATTATGTACATTAGCCTATGCTGCATCTAGATAGGATTGCAAATGTTAGCAAGTGCCACGTTTAGATAGAATTGTGAACATTAGCCTGTGTCACATCTAGACAGGATTGTGAATGTCGGCAAGTGCCACATCTAGATAGAATAGCGAATATTAGCCATTGCCACATCTAGACTGCACTGGAAATATTACCAATGTCGCATTTAGATAGAATTGTGAAAGCTAGCTTGCTTCACATCTAGACGGGATTTTGAAGGTGGGCAAGTGCCACATTTGGATATAATTGTGAATATTGGTGTGCGTCATATATAGAGAGGATTGTGAATATTAGCCAGTGCCGGATCTAGATTGAAATGCAGAGATATTAACGCGCCACATCTAGAAAGAACGTGGAAATTCAGCACACATCACTTTTAGATAGCGAGGCCAATTACCAACCCACTAACGAATTCACACCTCTGCATACACCTCTCAAACTCTAACCAAACACAACCATAAAGCACAGAAAATCGCACAAACTTCACTCCACTGCAACAACAACCAAATCACACATAGCTTCTCACAACAGCACACAACGGCTACCGACAAGAAAGCACCTCCAAGCTCAACGAACAGTATTAACCGAACTAAAGCTGCCAACAGCACATCACTGCTCTCTTGCACTTAACCCACTCGTTCCCACTAACTCACCCCGCAACCCCTTTCCTTTTCAGATCCGCCAGAGTGCCAGGGGACCACTCCAGTGGTGATAGTGCGCGGTACAAATATCTTTACCATTAACATTAACAATTACCGTCCTATCGCAATATTGGATTTAGACAGCAAGGTGTTTACTGCATTGCTGTTGGAACACTTAGATGCCTGGCAGAGACGCGCAGGTAGGATAAAGAAATGGCAAACTGACTTTCAGAAGCATTTGGGAACAACTCTTAATAGTCTAACCCTGAAATGTGTTATGAGTCAGGTTGTGTCTGGGAAATATGAGTCCATCTATTTAACAACAATTTGCCTGTCGGTTGCATTTGACGCAGTCGACAGGGGACTCTTGTGGACCAAATTTAGGAAATGGGGAATCCCGGAGGGGTTGCTAAGGCTAATTGTTGGTCTGCATTTGGAATCAGACTTGATCACAAGTGGAACATATCTCAGAAAATGTTTAGAGGTCTGGGAAACCATCCTGGCCGTATTGCTCAAACACATAAGCTCTTCACTCAGTTTTCCTAAATCCTGGTCGACTGCATATATACTCCAATTTATAAAAAAAAGTTCACGATTAGATACATGCAATTAATACTTGCCATACGTAGAACGGTGAAAGTTAGCAAGTGCCACACTTAGATATAATTGTGAACATTAGCATGCAACACATCTAGATAGGATTTTGAAGGTTAGCAAGTGCCACAGTTGGAACTGTGAATATTAGCACATGCCACACTTAGATAGAATGTTGAACAATAGCCTGCGCCGGACCCATACAGAATTGTGAATGATAGCAAGTACCACATTTAATTAGAATTGTGAACATTAGACTGCATCGCATCTAGATAGGATTGTGAATGTTAACAAGTGCCACACTTAGAACTGTGAATGTTAGGAAGTGCCACACTTAGAAATGTGAATATTAGCACATGCAAACTTAGATAGAATTGTGAACATTAGCCTGCGCCAGGCCCAGACAGAAATGTGAAGGATAGCAAGTACCACATTTAAGCCTGCATCACATCTAGATAGAATTGTGAATGTTAACAAGTGCCACACTTAGAACTGTGAATGTTAGCAAGTGCCACACTTAGATAGAATTGTGAACATTAGTCTGCGCCGGACCCAGACAGAATTGTGAAGGATAGCAAGTACCAGATTCAGTTAGAATTATGTACATTAGCCTATGCTGCATCTAGATAGGATTGCAAATGTTAGCAAGTGCCACGTTTAGATAGAATTGTGAACATTAGCCTGTGTCACATCTAGACAGGATTGTGAATGTCGGCAAGTGCCACATCTAGATAGAATAGCGAATATTAGCCATTGCCACATCTAGACTGCACTGGAAATATTACCAATGTCGCATTTAGATAGAATTGTGAAAGCTAGCTTGCTTCACATCTAGACGGGATTTTGAAGGTGGGCAAGTGCCACATTTGGATATAATTGTGAATATTGGTGTGCGTCATATATAGAGAGGATTGTGAATATTAGCCAGTGCCGGATCTAGATTGAAATGCAGAGATATTAACGCGCCACATCTAGAAAGAACGTGGAAATTCAGCACACATCACTTTTAGATAGCGAGGCCAATTACCAACCCACTAACGAATTCACACCTCTGCATACACCTCTCAAACTCTAACCAAACACAACCATAAAGCACAGAAAATCGCACAAACTTCACTACACTGCAACAACAACCAAACCACACATAGCTTCTCACAACAGCACACAACGGCTACCGACAAGAAAGCACCTCCAAGCTCAACGAACAGTGTTAACCGAACTGAAGCTGCCAACAGCACATCACTGCTCTCTTGCACTTAACCCACTCGTTCCCACTAACTCACCCCGCAACCCCTTTCCTTTTCAGATCCGCCAGAGTGCCAGGGGACCACTCCAGTGGTGATAGTGCGCGGTACAAATATCTTTACCATTAACATTAACAATTACCGTCCTATCGCAATATTGGATTTAGACAGCAAGGTGTTTACTGCATTGCTGTTGGAACACTTAGATGCCTGGCAGAGACGCGCAGGTAGGATAAAGAAATGGCAAACTGACTTTCAGAAGCATTTGGGAACAACTCTTAATAGTCTAACCCTGAAATGTGTTATGAGTCAGGTTGTGTCTGGGAAATATGAGTCCATCTATTTAACAACAATTTGCCTGTCGGTTGCATTTGACGCAGTCGACAGGGGACTCTTGTGGACCAAATTTAGGAAATGGGGAATCCCGGAGGGGCTGCTAAGGCTAATTGTTGGTCTGCATTTGGAATCAGACTTGATCACAAGTGGAACATATCTCAGAAAATGTTTACTCACTGAGGTGTTAGGCAGGGATGCGTTTTGGCCCCCTGCCTTTTTAATCTGTATATGTCTGACATTGATGATTTTTTATTGACTGTTGCATTCGCTTCACCCAAAATCGGTAATTAGATATAAATTGGTTGGGTTACGCTAGATGATTTTTAAATTTTGATTGCTCTCAAATTGGTTCACTCTCTTCAGTTGAATTCTCAGTAGACCAAAGTTATGAGATGTACTTCTCGTAGGATTGTTCCCAAATGTAAGATGAAAGCCAGCTCAAGTCTTTTAGATCTAGGTTGCCCAAATTTTGTTAAACAGACCAAATGTTTGCTTAAGAACTGGTTTGACTCACGCACAACAGCACTTTCTAATCGGATGTTAAGAGTTGATTTTAAATATAGGAAATATTCCCTGCTTCCAATCATGAGATTATATCAAAGTAAGATTATTCGCAAGCTTCTATACAGGATCGAACTTTTGGCAAGTTGGATTTTAGGCCATCTAGACGCCCTAGAAGCAAAAATGTTGAGAAAGGCCTGAATACTTCCTAATTGTGCTCCTCTATCTGTAATTTGTTATGAATTGGGCCTGCAGTCGCTAAAGTGTAGGACCCATTGGAAATGGTCATCATTATTTTATAAGATTGTATGTGCATCTAATAATTTATTATTTCAAGATTTTTACACTATTTATGAAAGTAAGAATGATAGGTTTATTAATGAATTGTGTACGAGGAACTTAGCCTTTTAAAATCTGATTTGATTGTTAATCCCATGCATGTGAAGCGCTTATTCTCCAGCATTGGATCTTTCATGGATTCACATGCTGTGAATATTTCCCGTCATCAGGCTGGGAAACCTCGGTAACTTTAATATAGCGGTTTTCCTATGGGAAGCTTTGTCACTGTGTGTTCTATCGCGCGTCTTTATGGGTGCTTTAGGCTGCACCAGTATAAATAGCCCCGCCCCCACGGCTTCCCTTCAGATTTCAACCATCTCCAAACTGTTGGGATCACCTTGTGTGGGACCTGCGGCCTCAAGATTGTGTATGAAGGGGATGGCCATGCAGGCTGTCTGTACTACCTGTACCCAAATCACTCTGTGGAGAACTGTGAGATTTGCCACCAGGGATTCTCCCATAAAACGCTCAAAGACCATAATCAGCGGTTGATTTGCTGGTTGAACGAGGGTGCCTATCCGAGATCGGAAGTATGCTCAACCCGTGGGGAGAAGTCCTCTACTCCTTCGGCGAAGAGGTCGCCTTCGCACCAGAGGGCACGGTCGGGGGAACCAATGCCAAAAAAAAAGCGCACGTGGACAGGCCCAGCATCGGATTTGGGAAAAGGCAGTGAGTCTGCCATGGCACGGCCGGTGCATACGAAATCGCGAGCTGAGAAGTCAAAGTATGTGAGTGGCCGGCCAGAGAAATAGTCGGAACCATCACGCAAGCCCTCGGTCACATTCGTCCTCGTCGACGAAGTAATAGTCTTCGAAGGACCGGCGTCATTCATCTTCAGGCCATGACTCTTCCAAACATCGCTCCAGCACTGCGTCCAAGCGGTTCTCTTCGCCGGCGAAAGCCAGGCCACCGGCTGGGTCCGCGGTTTCTGACGACAACAAACTCGTCTACGAGGGACCTTCTGTCGACGATTGTTTTGCTGCCTTCAATCCCGTAGTCGACCATGCTGACGACGCCCCCATCTGCGACCTTGCTGTTGACCGCGGTGTCAACTACTGCCTCGTCGAGGACCGCTTTGGTAGGTGTGGAGCTACTGAAGTTCTTGGCTCCGCTGGTGGCTGATGGTGGTCCATTGCCTTCAGGGGAAGTGCTGTGGCGGTCTGGGACTGGCTTTGCACCTTTTCTCCCGATGGTGATTCTCCAGCAAGATCCCTCGACCTCCTATAACTTTGACTCGAGTCCGAGTTATCAGTTTCTCGATCCTTCAGTGTTGATCCTGCAGCCGGCGGTTCCATCCACGTCTGGGAGCCTGGGGGCTGTCTCGCCTCAGTATCCATTGGTCAATCCGCACTCGTTGCTCTCCATGCAGGTGCTGAATACGCTGCAGTCACTCCTGGGACAGTTGGATGCCTGACTTTTGGTACCATGAAGCCCCGGTGGGGCCCGTGGGGCAGGATTTGCCGGTCGTTTGGGAGCCCCTCGCCAGGGTCACCCGCGAAAGTTTCCCCCAAGTCGGCCGCCTATACCATCACCAAGGGGGTTCACCACTCCTCGTAGGGATCAGGAAGTAGGGGAGCTGGTGGAATCTGAGCCAGAAAGCGTTCCACAGGACACTCTATCGACAGTCTCGTCGTCGCCCAGGCGGGCGGATACCTGGGATACGGACCCAGAGGTGGATACCCAGAGAAGCCCGCCACAGCCTTCTACGCCGGATGATGGTGGGAGCCTTTCGTGCCATGATGGCAAAGGCTTGCCATGAGTTTGGCCTCACTCCGGAAGAGGAGAGGCAAGACAGTAATTTATTTGACCATATGGGGAAGAGGCGAAAGGCGGTCTTCTCTATCTCCATCTTGGACCACATATGGCAGGAAGGACTGCGCACTATGCGCCCTCCGTTCAACCTGCAGTCAAGGGTCGCTTAGAGAAAAAGTTCAAGGGGCCGGAGTCAACGCCTCACGTCGCAACCCACTCCGGAGTCCGTGGTGTCAGCGGCAGCCAGTAGGAAGGCACGTAGCCAGCACATGTGTGCGACTCCCCCGGACAATAAGGGCCGTAAGCTGAATGCTTTCGGCAAGAAGGTGCTTCCGGTGGGGGCTACGACTGTCAAGGCGGCCAACTAGTTGGCGATCATGGCACGCTACGACAGAGATTGGCTCCGCTGCTGGACCATCTGCCGGAGCAGCAAAGGAAGGAGGCAATGCTTCTGGTTCGAGAGGGGGAGGAAGCCTCCAATCAAAGCATTAATATTGCCATGGACCTGGCAGAATCCGGGTTCAAACAGATTAATAATGGTGTCGTCCTCCAGCAGCAAGCCTGGCTGCGCTGTACCGATTTTAGGCCTGAGGTTCAGCACAAGGTGGTGGACATGCCTTGCGAGGGAGAGCAGCTGTTTGGGGAGAAGATTGACGAGGCACTGAAGAATATGAAGGAGGACTCTGATACAGCGAGGTCCTTGGTGATTCTGCAGGGTAGGTGCTCTTTTAGCCCCTTTCGCTCATTTCGGGGAGCTTCAGGGAACACCAGGTTTGCAGGATCTCGCGACACAAGCTACATCGCTCCAGTTATTCCTCCCAGGGTTTCCGATGATTTTTTCCAGTACGCTCAGCGGAGCAAGGAGTATCAAACTCAGCGAAAGTGGGGTTCATCCTCCTCCGCAAATAGAGGCCGGCACACAAAGCCTCAACAATGTCTGCCATATGGGCAGTCAACTTGGTGGGAAAGTGTCGCCCAATGTCGACGAGTGGCGCAATTAAATTACAGCTGACCCCTGGGTACTGGATGCAGTCCAGTACGGCCACTCATTGGAGTTTCGGCATCCGCAACGCCCTATTCCACCAGTGAGTGTGTCACTGCCGCAGCTGCAGGTCTTGCGGCAGGAGGTGCGTCTTATGCTCCTGAAGGGGGTGAGATAGAAGGTCCCGGCGTCTGAGAGAGTGACAGGAACCTACTGTTATCAAGAAACCGAACAGCAAATGGTTTCCCATTTTGGATCTATGGCCACTGAACAAAAATTTGAAACGCCAAAAGTTCAAGATGCCTACCTTGCAAGACGTCATGCGTGTACGATTCAGCCAGGGGAATTTTCGGAGTCGTTGGATCTCGAAGATGCTTATTTCCACATCCCGATGCACCCCAAACATTGCAAGTTCCTACGGGTCGTGGTTGGCGACGAGCATTACCAGTTTCAGGTTCTCCCCTTTGGCCTCAAGTCGGCTCCCAGAATGTTCACCAAGTGCCTGGCTCCTGTGGCGGCTTACCTGCGCACGGAGGGGCATCATATTTATCTGTACCTGGACGACTGTTTGGTCAGGGGGTGACTCGTAGGCGGACATCAGAGTCTCTCCAAGCAGCAATGGTTCTGTTACAGCGTCTGGGCTTTACGATCAACTTCGCCAAATCTTGTCTGACGCCCGGCATGACTCGGTTTTTCTAGGGGCTCAGTTTCATACGCAGCTCAATCTGGTGAAGCCTTCGGTTGACAGAATAGAGAAGCTGTTAACCATGGTGGGCTCCTTTTGCCCAGGAACATTGGTCACGGTCCGAGTTTATATGTTTCTTCTCTGCACCATGGCGTCCTGCATCCCACTCATGCCGAATTGTCAGCTGTTCATGCGGCTGGTGCAGGAGTTTCTCTCTTCAAGGTGGTGACAGGTCCTCGGCTCCTGGTCGGACAAGCTTCTCATATCCCAGGTGCTGGCAGACGCCCTGCAGTGGTGGACTTGCTCCGACAATATAGTGAGGGGAATGCCCCTGGTGGAGCCGGATTTTCAGCACACGATCGAGACAGACGCTTCCTAGGTGGGTTGGGGGCGCACCTCGACCAGTCTCAGGTTACAAGGCTTATGGTCCCTCAAGGAGGCTTTGTTACACATCAAAATTCTGGAGTTGAGGCCAGTACACTGTGCGCTGAAGTCCTTTCTGCCCCTAATTCAGGGCTCACTGGTCCGGATTCTGACAGACAACACCACCGCAATATTTTATCTGCGCAAGCAGGGAGGTACACATTTCCAGCCCCTGTCCAGGGAGGCTCAAGCGGTTTGGCACTGGGCCATAGCTCACAGAGTTCATCTAGTGGCTTACTATTTTCCGGGGGTTCAGAACGTTCTTGCGGGCGCTCTCAGCAGAGACAACATTCAAATGCATGCATGGCAACTGAAGGACACCCAGGTTGCGAGGATCTTCAAAAGATGAGGGTCTCCCCCTCTGGACTTATTCGCCAACCCGGGAATAAAAGCAGTGCAATCTGTTCGCCAGCTGGGTGTCTCATCTGGACTCGAAGGGGGATGCTTTCTCATTCCCGTGGACGGGCCTGTTGCCGTACGGGTTCCCTCTGATCCGGAACACGATCCAGATTATCCGCAAGGTTCTGTGCAAGATGTTCTTGGTGGCTCCGTTCTTCTACACCTAGCAGTAGACAACCCTCTTCATCTGGGGGTCGGAGCTTGATCTGCTGTCGCAGGACGACGGAAAGGTGTGGCATCACAACCCGGGATCCCTCAGCCTAGCAGCATGGCTCCTGACCACTCCAAATTCGGACACCTGAGAATTCCGCAGGACTGTCGCCGAATCTTGGCGGCTGCGGCGGCCTCCTTCTAGCAACGTGTTGTACTGTCGGAAGTGGAAAAGGTTCTGTGTCTGGTGCTCGGCGCAACCGAACTCGCAGCCGTTACAGGTTTCGCTGCCACAACTTCTGCCGTATCTTCTGCTGTTGGCAAAGAGGGTCTGGCATTATCTTCGATCAAGGTCCACTTGGCTGCTATCTGTAGGTTCATGAGGAAGCGCAACTCTATGCCTCTGTTCAGTGACAGACTGATTAAACATTTCCTCAAAGGCCTGTTCCGAACTGTTCGCTCCGGTCTGGTGTCTCAATGTGATACTCTCTGCCCTCATGAAGCCACCATTTGAGCCTCTGTCCACGACGGCAGTGAAGTTTCTCACATGGATGGTCGCTCTTCTGGTCGTCATTACATCTGCTTGGTGGGTTTCTGAACTTCAGGCTCTGGTCATCGACCCGCTTTATTTGCGTTTCATGAGGAACAACGTTCTCCTGTCTACAAATCCTCACTTTATCCCTAGGATTCCGTCAGAGATCACAAGAACACTACGATAGCCTTGCCCACCTTTTTTCCAAAGGCTACCACTCCGCTGTAGAAACTGCTGCATTCCCTGGATGTCAAGAGGGCGTTGAAGTTTTATCTGGACAGGACTCAGTTCTTCAGGACTTCAAGGCAGCGATTTGAGGCTTTTGGCCCCTCCAACAGAGGGAAGTTGATTTCGAAGTAAGGACTTTCCCGTTGGGTCTCATCTACGATTTCCTTCTGCAACGAGAAAGCCAGCAAGCCTTTGCGGGCCACTCCCAGGGCCCATTCTACGAGGTCCACATTGTCGTCGGCGGCGCTGTGGGCAGGCATATCGCTTTGTGAAATTTGCCAAGCAGCACATGGGCGGTGCTGCATACCTTCACCAGGCACTACTGTCTGGGTCAGCAACATGCAGAGGCTGTGCAGGTGGGTTGTGCATTCCTCCAGCGCCTGTTCCAATAAAGTAAGCCCCGCAGCTTCCAGGGTTTGGGTTTTTCTAATATTTTTGGTTGTAATTACTGAAAATGGATGTTTTAGGATTTATTTGTTCATGTTGCATGGGGTATGTGGTCTTGTTTGCCTGTTATGCACCTCCAGGTTGTCATACTGCTTTGTAGTCTATTCACAGCATGTGAATCCATGAAAGATCCAATGCTCGAGAAGGGAGTAGTTTCTTACCTGTAACTCCATTTCTCCAGCCTTGGTATCTTTCATGGATTCACATGCGCCTTCCAGCCTTCCCCTACAGGCAAACATATGTTTTGGGGTTCCTCCATTTTGGGGAGGTTAAAATCTGAAGGGAAGCCACGGGGGCGTGGCTATTTATCTTGGATGTAAAGCCTAAAGCACCCATAAAGACATCGATAGGACACTCGGTGTCAAAGGTTTCCATAGGAAAACCGCTATATTAAAGTTACTGAGGTTTTGCAGCCTGACGACGGGAAATATTCACAGCATGTGAATCCATGAAAGATACCAACGCTGGAGAAATGTGGTTACAGGTAAGAAACTACTCCCTTAAACGGACAGGATTGGGTTGTAACTATATTCAGTATGCATGACTACAAGTCTTTGGGCAACCTGAGGGCGGGATTATAAGAACGTGAGGGTAATTGCTCCATATCTTGCAATTAATCGTGATAGAAGCATTAGACATTTTTATTGCATTTTAGATTGAGTCTTCTACCCACTTGGTTACTCTTCGCCACGTACGTTTTTCTGTCGCCTGACCTGGTGACATGTTGCTTTTGTAAATCAGCATCCCAACCTGAAACTCTTAAGCATCTGTTGATTACTTGTAGTGCGTTGAATGGGAAAAGAACAATTTATCTTAAGACATTTTCTGAACTGTTTTATTTGGGAGATGAGGAACTTGTTTGGTGTTATCGTTTGGCGGGATGGACATCATAAATGTTTTTGCCGTATCTGTTTTTTTTAATTCTCTGCAATTAGATCAAATTGTTTGTGTTCTACTTAACATTTTAGTGTTAGAGCCTGTTATATTTTATCTTATTGTATTAATTGATGTGCCCTTTTGTTCATTCTAATTGATTTCTTTCTGTGTTGTTAATGAGGTAAAGCACATTCCGTTTGTCTTTTAGTCTTAACAATTTTCTCCATCATTGAATTATTTTTGATAATTGTTCATGTTTATGAATTTTCAATGTCTATGAATTGTAATTCATTAATTAGTTCTGTTTGTTAAAGGGTTTTTAAAAACCATATCATAAACATTTTTAAAAAAATGAATGTTAGTGTGTACAGCTCCTAGTCGCCTCTTCCTTGTCCCTGTACTAGAATGGTGTGACTGAGTGGAAGTAAGAGGAAATGACTGACGATAACCTATAAAGGTAGGGGGAAAGCAGGGTTTGCTGTTACAAGGTTAAAGGATAGTTCCGGGACTTTTTTTTATTGTCCCTACGGTTCGGCCATGTGTTTTTAAGCATAAATCGGTAGATCGTAGAAAACTTTCCTATGGACCTTACCCGACTTTTCGTCCATTAACGCACTCGAAATCAGCCGCCATTTTCTGATAATCCTATCATTTCCCCCCATCGACCTGGCTCACCTGCTTTTGCGGCACTAAATCAAATCCCCCGCCCCTGAGCCTGACATCAGCAGACGCGTACCGCCCATTTCCCAATGCCAAAGCACGTTTCGTGTCAACAATCGCTGCGCCTCAGCTAATGAAGTGTCGCCATGGAAATGGCAGGACGCCTCTTTCCTCAATAAGTATAAACACACCGTTTCACAACACACAGCAGCAGATTTTCGATTCCATTACTCTCTCTGTGTTACTTTGAGTATTCTGTGACTCGTTTCTGTGCTCTGGTCAGCTACCTTCGCCGCTTCTAGGCCTTGTGAACACCTGTACCATCTCTGTAAATTATTTTACTTTCTTTACCACACAATGGCTACAATAATGCCGTATATGTACGAGCCCGAGTACACCAAGGAAGAACTACTGGAAAGGCAAGCACGCGAAAACGATGGGGATTCGGACGGCAGTTGGGAGGACCAGTCAACGGATGAAGAGCCTGGACCATGTCGCATGGACGGCGTCTCCACCTGGTGCACGTGCAATCGGTGCGAGCTAATGCCAACTGAGGAGGAGAACTGCTGCTGCCGTGAAAATTCCGGGTGCTTGGCCTACATTTCGGAAGGCGAGCCAAGTCTGCAATGCATCACCGAGCTGCCAGAGTTCAGGGAAGCCTGCCTCTCACGGACCGTGTTGAGGATGATGATGGTGCTTATGCACGAACTTCGCAGCACTGTTCGTCCGCGTAATCCGAGTAACGAGTAAGTATACTCTGGTTGTGATGTCAGTGATGCCACTAGTATTTCATGGTCGTCTCCCACATATAAAATTACATCTACATATCATTCGAATGCATGTAAATTGGTTCCATGTTGTGCATTTTCTAGATAGAATTTTTTTCAAAGCAGAATGACATTTTTTACCTGAATCGACAGTGATAAGAAAGTTTTGTCATTTTAATACAGTTTGCATCTTTCATTTTCACAGGTGGTACAGGCTGGTGGCCTATCGTTGCTTCACTTGGTGGCTTCACGGGAGGCTCGGACACCGCGTTCGGAGAGTAATACCTGCCTGTGCGGTACTTGCCATTAGACAACATTTCCCCAGCGACAGTGGACAATACCGCGGATTTTCCCTGGATGTGCTGCAACCGGAACTTTACAATGTGTAATGTTTATTATTTATGTTCAATTGAAATTAAGATCTAAAATAAAACCCAACATATATTTTAACAATGGTTGTTTTGATTTTTTAAATGAATCTAGTGTGTCTCCATTGAATAGTCTTCCTGTGCCTTGTCTTGTCACACCACATGTCTCCGGCCAGCATCCTCCCTCACGCTGGCCGCCCACCTTCAATCCACATAACCGTTGAACCCATATGCAGCAGACATACATATGTTATTTTGCGGGTTGGCATCAAGCCTCCCGGCCTTGCCTCCTCCCCCAAAAATACTTACCACACCACTTTGTTCAAGCGTTGGCAATAAAAGGCCGTTGGATTTTATTGATACAAAACATGGTTATAGGTAAATAATCAATATGGTTGATCATAATAAATCATCCTTTTGGGCACCGGGTAGAGAGATGACCCCCTCTGGCCCGTGCCGCCTTGCCACCACAGGCCAGCCTGCTGCTGACTAACTGCCTAGGCATCCAGGGTCTCCAGGGTGAACTGCACCCATATATTCTCCTGGGAGGGTGAGGTATTTATAAACTCACCCCCCTGCCTTCCATGTACTAGATCCTGCAGCCTGCCTCTTACATGCAGTTAGATGGCCTCTCCTTGGTGAGGCCCTGCGGCAAACAAGTCTTGTCTGCACGACCACCGCCCCAATCCACCCCCCCGCCCTATCAAAGGCAGTTCGCACCGGGGTACTTGCGCTGGCAAGTGGAGCTGTCAGGGAGCGATAAAGGCCAAGAGGTGCCAAAGACCATGTACACTTCAAAGTGGTCTATAGAGCATGGGTTGTTGTTCCCATGTCTACCTCCAGACCCCGTGTATCCTGCCAAGCATCCCCCCTCACGCTGGACGGCCCCCTGCAAACCGCATAATGCCACGACATATACACGTCATTCATTCACAAACACACCCCTGTTTCGAATTCTTTATAACCCACTTCATATTTCTAATGAGAACTTCTTTGCGCTTTGCTAGTCAACCCGTGAAGGTGCTGGTTATCTGCTCTTCGTCTCTGTGAACTTCCGTGACCACTTCGAGGAAACTCGTCAGTTTGCAACCTGTGAACTGCTCCCTGTTCTACGACAAGAAACTACTCTGATCCCTGCATCTAACTGTTTGTTCGTCAAGGTAAGGCCATGTACCATAATCATTTTGCGTCCAATTTCTTTTCGTTCAAGACAGTACATGCAAGGAACTAGTCACATGTTTTGAGTTTAGTCAAATTATTTTTCTATTTTTTTAAAGTTATTCAAATACTTATCCGCATGTGAATAACGTGTATAGTTCCAAGAACCAAAACGAACCTTGCATTGAACCTTTTATGTGTCATTTAATTTTTTAACACATTGGTATTCATAGAGAATTGTTGATCTTTACTTTTCAGAACTTTCCACAATGCCTGCCTGTTCCATTGGCGGTTGCCCTTCGAAGACCCATAATAAATCTGAAGGTACTATAATGCATGTTTTCCCTAAGACAATAGATCAGATAAGAGAATGGGTCCGATATTGCGGATATCCACCGTCTGAGCTTGAAAGTAGAGTCCTAGAAGTCTTTGCGGACAAGAGGGGTGATCGATACCGCATCTGCAGCAGGCACTTTAGCTCAGACATGTACTCCACATCATTGCTAATAAAGAAGAACACACCGCGAGCGAGGCGAAAATTGCTCTCAACCGCTATTCCCACTCTATTCATCCACATCCCTCCACTGGTGAGTCAAGTTTACGTATTTATCTCTCGGCCTTGCGGTAGTGTGTAGCATTAGCTAACAATAATTTCCCCATTTATGTATCCACTCAATATGAAGGCGGAAGATTCTCCATCCGTGTCGTTATTGCAGTCATCAGCCACTTCAAGCGCCTATCGGGTAATCTTACTTGGCTATTCTGCCACTGACTTGTTTTAGGCATGTAAATCAATAGTTTTAATTTATCGTGTAATTATTTTACCTAATGGTACACCCTTGAACTCGTCCTCTAGTCTTTGTTTTCAGTTATAATTATTGTTATCCAAAATAATGCAAGTACTGTCTTTCAGGGAGATGCTGAGGAGTCCAACGTATTGACGACAACCGTTGATGTCACTCAGATGCTCGAGGTACGTTTCCGGACAGTTCCATCGATGGAGATCATCATATCTTGCATTCTTGTAGCGTGATTGTTACACACAATGTTTCTTTCGTATTTAGCCATTGATATGTCCTTCTGTCGTCGCCCTCCTATGTGTCTTCTTTTTTCAATATTGTGTTCATTACTAATGAAAGTCCTATGTTTCAGGGAGTCGATGGAGCATTAGTCCAAGAAGAAGGGGGAGCATGCAGTTACGGGTCGGCGCAACAGCTTGCAGAAGTGTGCACCGCAGTTACATCGTCCCTTGATGTTCTTATGCATTTCGAGGTATGGATACTGACAGTTCGATCAAGCGAAATCATATGACGTGATTACATCCGCTATACTTCCTTCTTTATTAACGCAAGTACTATGTTTCAGGGAGATGACGGAGCTTCTTCTACAAGAACATCACCCCTAGTAGTTGATGCAGATCTCTGGGTGGTGACACTTCCAACGATCGAGCAAATGGAATCATATTTACATATCCATTATTTATTTTAGACAACTGATCATTTGTGCAGGTCTATTTAGATGAGCCGTTGACGCCTGCACAAAGTTTATGCTCTTTTTAACAAAATAGAAAACCATACTAATGCAATTACTGTGTTTCAGGGAGTTACTGAAGCATCATCTTCAATAATATCATCAATGGAAGTCTATGAGGAGCCCGAGGTATGGATCTTGACAGTTCCATCTAACTAGATCAACAATGCGTGAATAATTGTCGTTTGAATGTTCTACACAAAGCGTTCATTCGTGTTTTGCTATTGAGATGTACGTGGGTATTGGTCCCCAAGTACATTTTGTGTTTTCAATATTATTATACATACTAATGAAAGTTCTATGTTTCAGGGAGTCGATGGAGCGTCAGTGCGTGATGGATGTGCTTATCATGAAAATATAGTCGTTGCAGCGCAAGAGGAAGTGGAGACATGCACACACGAGTCGGTGCAACAGCGTCCTGATGTTGAAGTTCGAGGCAAGAAAGTTTCAAAGAAAAGAAAGCAAAAGAAGGTTAGTGTCCTGGTCACTATATTATGTTGTTTTTCACTGTTAATAGTTCAATACTGTAAGTTGTGTTTAAACTGAACATCCCTTTTCCAATCTGTCCTCTAGTTGCGAGTGGGTGTACGAACTAGATCTACACAGACAGTGAAGCGAACGAGAGATGTTGCTTGTCAAACCTTTTGGCAGGGACTTGAGACTGGAGATGCATCGTGCCAATGGGAAGAATATGAAGTGATTGACAACGGAGCTATACCACCACCAGCCATTGATAGTGAATGTCCTCCTGGTAGTTCGGATGCAGTCGGAGATCAATTCACAGAATCCACACCCGCAAAAACTAAGACCGCGAGAAAGTTGAAGAAATTGTTTTATTCACCCATCGCCGGAGAAGGAACAGATGTTGCAATGGAAGAGAATGAAGTGGACGACAATGAAACACCATCAATATCACTGAACATAGCGGAAGACGATATCAGAGATTCTACCTTTCATGCGAGTGACATGTCCTCAACGTTACAGGCCGAACCAGCTGGGATGCAGAGTGACAGTATAAGGAAAGAGGCCAAATTCATTGTATTCGATAGTTGTTTGATTGATATTATTATTCGGATGAAATGTGGGCATTCGGTTGGTGGGGAAGTATGTGGGGAGCCATTGATTAATCTGACTCGTGCAATTCGAGGCACTAACCTTAAAATACATGCCACCTGTACAAAATATCATCCTTTCTCATGGTCTGCACAACCCATGCTGGGGCAACTGCCAGCAGGCAATCTACTTTGTGCAGCGGCTGCACTTTTTAGTGGTTCAAGTTTTAAAAAGTTAGAGTCTTTCTTTCAGTTTGTGGGAATCCATTTCATTGCGAAAACTCAGTTCTACAAATACCAAACCGATTATCTATTTCCAGCCATTAGCGAAGCTTGGAGAATGGAAAAAATGTCTATTGATAGTACATTCGCGGGCAAACGGTTCAGGCTAGCTGGTGATGGACAGTGCGACAGCCCAGGATTTTCAGCCAAGTACTGCACCTACCACTTTCAGGACATGGAAAGTAAGAAAATTGTGAGTTCGGTGGTCGTGCAGGTGTCACAAAGTACATCCTCAGTGGCCATGGAGAAAGTTGGCTTTGTAGCATCATTGCAAGAACTACAATCGCGGGGAATGGTGATCGACCTGATAGCCACGGACAGACACGTTTCAATTGCCAAGACAATGAGAGAAGAGTACAAAAATATAAATCACCAATTTGACGTTTGGCATCTTGCAAAAACAATCAATAAAAAAATGTCGGCTGCAGGTAAAAAAAAAGATATGCAAGGTATTTCACAGTGGTCCAAGTCAATCAGCAACCATCTTTGGTGGAGCTCAAAAACATGTGGAGGGTCGTTGGAAATTCTACTGGAAAAATGGCGGTCAGTAATGCTACACTGTAGCAACGTTCACCGCTGGATAACAAACCAACATTTCCACAATTGTGAACATGGCCATTTGTCCACAGAGGAGGCACGGAAGAAGAAGTGGTTGATTCCTTCATCACCCACTCACAAAGCCATTGAAAAGATTGTATTTGATAAAACTATAACAAGAGATTTGAGGGGACTCACAGAATTCTGCCACACAGGAGATTTGGAGGTGTTCCACAATATGTGCCTAAAGTACAGGCCAAAACGATTGCATTTTTGCATGGAGGGCATGATAAATCGGACTCTTCTAGCGGTCTTGGCGCATAACCATAATGTTGGCCGTCAACAAAGTAGGACGACCGGAACTTTAGGGACGCTTCGCTACAATAAGGCCTTCACTAAAAGAAGTAAACAATGGGTGATCAAACCAGTGTTTGAGGATATGCAATATGAGTTTATTGAGAGACTTATTGTTGATGTCCTAGATAGGCACATACATGGAGTTGTGAACGAACCTGTGCAGGGGACAACTGCATTGCCACCCAAGATTGCCTCTGTTCCATGTCCACCTAAAGCAGAGCTCATTGAGAAATACACATCACGGTTTAAATGATTGTAATTTGATTGTCTGTTCTCTCGAGTCTCCTCATGTCGCAGGCCCATTGAATATGTGTAGCTATGTATTGTGTAAATAAAAGTGATTGCTCAGTGTACATGCAATGTGTCTCTCCACCCTTGTTCATTTGCGCATTAAATTAAACCAAACAGTAATATAAATCATTTTTCAAAAAATATAGAATGTCTCCGTATTTATGGTTCGCTGGGGCTGCAAATGCACGCAGACAAAATGCAAAGATGGAGTGTAAATTTCAAGTCCTGTGAGATGGCCTTACACTGAATGTAGCTAACTAGGAATGTGTGCTCGTTCAAAGTGAAGGTCAGCTGCTTTGATTTTTTGCTCGGGTGCCGGAATGGCCCACGACTCAGTATAAGGTTCTATTGTTATTTGACCTTGACAGGCCGGGACCATCCCGAAAGACTTCTTTTTGGGGGTGAGGGGCAATAACGTAAGAAACGATAATGAATATAATTTCAGAAACGAAAGCCATTTAATGTTCGTTCATTAGAAGAAATAACGTCGGCATAGAAGGAGTGGTATTTCGGGGCTGCCCTACGCACAGACACAATGGAAAATGCAAATATAATGTAAGTAACTCTTTAGATGAGTTTATACCGCAATTTAATTACTATACAGTAGCTTTAAAGACGGGTTAAGTTGTACTTGTTCGTTCTATGTGGCATATTGTTTTGTACCGCGCACTATCTTGAGGAGAACCATCTCCTTTTACGGAAGCACCTCAAAACCTTCCTCTTTGCTTCTGCTTTCTCTCTCCCTCTCCCCTGCTACAACTGGTCCACTGTCTGCGACCTCGGTCCTGGGCCCTTCCACTCTCCACCTGCACTGCCTCCCTGTCAACCCCTTCACTGGGGGACTGTCTCAGTATCCTACAGCCCCCCCTGACGTATAATACCCAGTTGCACTGTCCTAGCTATGAAATCATTTCCCGACCTAATATATAAAATGAATAATTTT
The DNA here is from genome assembly GCF_040938575.1 of Ambystoma mexicanum. Lineage (NCBI taxonomy): Eukaryota > Metazoa > Chordata > Amphibia > Caudata > Ambystomatidae > Ambystoma > Ambystoma mexicanum. The sequence goes on along the minus strand of NC_090933.1, from coordinate 132,968,529 downwards.
AATAAAGATCTGATGGTGAGACTAATTTCATTTTTTATGTTTTTAAAACAGGTACATCCTTCATTATTGTATGTGTCACGAGTACCAGACACCGGCGGATGGCTTTTTCAACCGCCAGTTGCTTCTCCGCGTGAACAACGTTACCACCCTGACCATTTTATGGGACGATCGCCAAGTACAAGTATGCCCTTACGCGGTACTAACGGCTAGATGCAACATACAGACCGTTGTGGTGGCCTAGTGCCTCGTTGTTGGAACAGCCATGCGATTATCAGTGCGACCGAAGAGCTTATTTTATTGTAAACCAACACCCTGTGTACTGCACACGAACATCGCTTGTCTCAAGACTAACTATTTTGGATCGAGAGCAAAGAAAAATGCAAATCGCTGAATATTCTCTAAACATTTGATGTCCAATACATGTACTTTGCCAAATGTACAATCTTGCCGTTTGCTTTTAAACCACAGTTTCATATTCCGAATTGTGGCGCTGTATTGTGAGATGATCTAAGACCCTGTGTACAGCAAAGGAACATCGCGTGCCTCAAAACAAACTTTTTGGAACGTGAGCAAATAAAAATGAAAATCGCTAAATATTCTCTAAACATTTGATGTCAAATAAATGTACTTTACCAAATTTACAATCTTGCGGTTTGATTTAAAAGTACAGTTTCATATTCCGAATTGTGGCGTGCTGTGTTGTGAGCTGAACTGTTTTGGTTTCCGGGTTCTGTGTGGAGTCGCGTAGAAGACGCCTGGGCGCGTTTGCCTACGCAGCACAGTCACGTCACGGATAGAGGCGGGGAATATGAATGTTTTGATAAAGTCTGTTTCAGGGGCGGGGGATTTGATTTAGTGCCGCAAAAGCAGGTGAGCCAGGTCGTTGGGGGGAAATGATAGGATTATCAGAAAATGGCGGCTGATTTCGAGTGCGTTAATGGACGAAAAGTCGGGTAAGGTCCATAGGAAAGTTTTCTACGATCTACCGATTTATGCTTAAAAACACATGGCCGAACCGTAGGGACAATAAAAAAAAAGTCCCGGAACTATCCTTTAAGGTGGGTAACATGTCTCACCCAAATATATTCTGTCCGGTCCCTCACACATTGCACCCCCAACCCACATCACATCATTACCTTTACAACGGTGCTTTCCTATTGGTTACATTCCTTATTACCCTTCCCCTGGCATCCACCCTCTTTGTCACTATCCCTCATTACTCTTGGCCCAGCATCCTTGTTCTCACTGCAGTGCTCCATTACTCTTGTCCCAGCAGCCCCCCATCACAGTTCCTCATTACCCTTACCCTATAACCCTTTCTTCATCACAGAACCTTATTACTCGTACTCTCGCATCCCCATTTTCTTTTTAAAACTTAGTTGATTGACATTTTCCATACACAAATATTAAACAGTATTCATGCATCCAGTTGTATGTTCATACTATATAGTGCAACAGGCCAATAAATCTTAAACATTATAAATTAAAGGGCGAAGAAAGGAACAGAACAAAAAAGGAGAAAGGGAGGTAACCAATATTATGGAAGGGGAAAGAAAAGAAAAAACAGACACCAACCAATTTTGTTAGTGTGGTGCATAATTCTACTGTCCTCTGTTCATTCTACTTCTCATTGCCTGTGAGGGATCAGCATGTAAAAGTTTCAGTCTGTGTGTGAGGGTTGGATATATGGTATACTTTACAGGTGATAAGCTACACAATCATGGTCAACACAAGTGTTATTCTCTGACAAGGCAGTTCACGGTGGTTTGTCATCAGAAGGATAGAGAGCAGTGTTAACCAATGCTTTCCATGCTTCAAAAAGGATTCCCACCCCCCTCCGTGTACGTTGATGGCATGTCCCCAGGCTGTTGTCTCAGCCGTGCTCCAGCGCTGCATTTCTTTTAGCCATATTTCATACGGTGGGCCCTATATTTCCAAGTCATGGCTATGCATCTCTTGCCTAATATGCAGGCTGAGTCCATGAACCTAGAGATGTGTTTGTATTTAATATTTGTGGTATACATACCCAGTATGCACTCCTGTGGTGTCCATTTATATCTAGTAATCCCTGCACTTTTGCAGTTGCATTTAATTCTAGACCAAAGCTTTTGTACAGAATCGCATTCCCAGAACATGTGCATTAAATGCGCATCAGCTCTGCTGCATCTAGGACAGGTGGAAGTCGCGTCTTTATTCAATTTAGCAACCCTAGCTGGGGTTAAATATGTACGATTAAGGACATTGACCCGTAGGAGTCGGAACCTTGCATTTCGTGAGACGTGTTTACCATGGCTGAGTGCTCATAACCACTGCTTGTCTGGGAATTCCTCTCTCAAACTGCCTCCCATTTGGCCCTGAGCTTTGCCTGGCCTGTGATTGTGTTGTCTACTAGAGTCTTATACACTCGGGACACTGGTCTCCATCCATCCCCTAAATTGTGGATGAGTGTGAGGAGCATGTTTGGTTGTGGTTCCGTTGGCCAGTCGGGCCAAACGCGTTTGGCGAATTTAGTTATCTGTATGTACCTTAGGAACTGTCCCTTCGGGAGACCTTCTTTTTGGGTGAGGTTCCGAAAATTCTCTGTAAACACCACTCTCATACATATCTCCCCATGTTGCTATGCCAGCGTCTTCCCAGCCCGTGCCACTTTCACATCCTATGGGTCCCATTGTGCCTTGATCAGTAAAGAGCTATGCGGGGAATACGGTTGTGTAAGTTTCAGAATTTTCATGGTCTGTTGCCAGACTTGCCTGCCCAATGTCAGCAGTAGTGTGCGTAGTACCTGCTTGTTCAAAGGATGCCAAAGGGCGTCTCGTAATAGTACAGGTCGGATCAGTGCTTCTAGCTAGGTGTGTTCTGTGTTTGGTTTGTCTGTTAACCATTTGGCCGTGAAGCTAAGCTGCCCCGCCAGATAATAGTACTCTAGTTTCGTAATTGTATTCCACCCTGTTCAAAGGAAAGTGTCAGTGTTGCTGTAGACAGTATCTGTCTCTTGGGTCCCCACAAAAAGGTTCTTAGGGTGGTTTCCAGTTCCCAAAAGAAGGAAACTGTTATATAATAGGTAACGTTTGTGAATCCATGTGACAATCGTGGTAGTATGATCATCTTTGTAATGGCCACCCTGCCCATAAGTGAGAGAGGTAGTCGAGACCAGCATACCATTGAATACTTGACTCCTTCCACCGCTCTGTATGTTTAGAGCATGCGTTTGTTCCGGGGTGTGCGTAACTCTTAATGCCCAGGTACCTGAATGGCTCATGTTCCCACTTCATTCCCCAATCCAATTTTAAGGTCAGTTCCATGTCATTTAGCCTTGTTAGGGGGAAGTGACATGATTGTTGTTTATTAAATGTGATCCCAGAGAACCTTGCAAAGTTGTCTAATATTTCCAATATCAGGGGAAGTTTTGATGTGGTTGGCTTAAATAAAGTAGCACATCATCGGCGTACATTGAAAGTAGGTGTTTGGTATTTCCTATATATATATCCTGTCCTCAAAGTATTCCTGTCTGAGATATACAGCAACAGGTTCCAGTGCTAATATATAAACCATTGGAGAGAGAGGGCACCCTTGGCGAGTCCCCCTCTGTATGTCCCATAGTTTGGATACATAACACTCCATTCTAACTCTAGCTGTGGGAGAAGTGTTTAGTATCTTGAACCATCATCTGAAATGTGCTCCAATTCCAAAGCGTTTCAAAGCAACACCAATCCACTCCAAATAAACAGAATCAAAAGCTTTAATTGCACTTAGTGATGCAACTACATAGTGTTCCGGGCACCCATTTATCTGTTCGATGACATGTTGTAGTCTGCGCAAATTCAAGGTAGTGTTGTGGTCTGCGTCATACCCAGTTGGATCTGGATGTATTAGTGTCGCTATACATTGCCAAAGCCTGGATGCCAGCATTGTGGTGAAGAGTTTTACATCGCAATTGAGCATGGTCAATACTCTATATGAGTCACACACGTATGCGGGTTTCCTGGGTTTGAGGATGGGAACTATCCATGTCTCTCTCATTGTATCTGGAAGTTTCCCAGTCTCAAAAGATTTTTCAAAGACTTTCAGTAGTGTCGGGGCTTCTACACTTTGATATGTTTTGTAAAACTCTGCAGGTGATCCATCGCTACTCAGCGTTTTTCCTGAGGCAGTTGCTGTGATTGCACTTTCTAATTCTTGTACGATGAAGGGTTGGTCTAAGAGGTCACCTTGGGTGGTACTAAGTGTAGGGAGCTGAATTTCTGTGAAGGCTTCCTCTATGTCGCCTTCAGAGACATGGGTATTGTGACTGTATAACTTGGCGTAGTACGTGGCAAAAATGTCATTTATTGCTGACTGCGCTCGCCATGGTTCCCTGCATTCATCTTTTAATAGAGTTATCAGTGTTTTAGGATGCTCTCTTCAGCATAGCCAAGCGAGGAGCCTCCCTGATTTGTCTCCTTCACTGTGTGTGCGTGCAGTGCTGGCTGTGTAATAAAATTTGGATAACCCCTCCCAAGTAGTTTGATGGTCTTGTCGGGCTTCCTGAAGGGTTCGCTCAGCAACTCCACCTGTAGGTTGTGTTGTTTCCAGTTCTCTTTCTTTACTTTTGAGAGCTTCAAGCTTTGCACTTAGTTATCTCCAAACTCTGCCTGCCCCAGCAATTACTTCTCCTCTAGTAACCACTTTTAGAATTTCCCAGCCTGTTCCCCATCTTTCTACGCTGCCAATGTGTTTGCCGAAGTTTTTCTTTAGAGGCCAGGTCTGACAATGCATCAATTGGCATGCGCCAGGTCTAGACAGGAGCCCGTGGCGTCTCAAAATTCCACATCATGATAAAGGGGGAGTGGTCAGATATTACGCGTACCATGTATTCTGCACTGGCAAAGTTCTGTAGATGTTCAGTGCTCACGAAGATTTAATCCCGCCTCGTATGAAGGCCGTGTGGAGAGGAGTTATAGGAATATTCTCGCAGGTTTGGGTGAATCTCCCGCCATACATCTGTTAGGGGTAGTTCTGTCAGTGCCATGTTGAGGGCTGTCGTTGCTGGGGAGGTTTGGGACCTAAGTGGAATGTACCTGTCTTTTATAATGTCATTCACACAATCAAAATCCCCGCCCCCTTATAAAGAAGGCATCATGTGGGGAATCATGTAGGCTGTGTGTGTTTGTATGTATGCTCTGGTATGGCATGATTTGGGAAATAGGAATTGGCTATGACTATCTGCACATTACTTATATACCCCTTGAGGATGATGCATCTGCTGTCTGTGTCTTTATCACAACTGAGAAACTGAAAGGGTAGTAAGCCGTCAACCCATGTGAGGACACCTCTTGCCTATTTAGTGTATGGGGCCCCATAAACTGCACTTCCCCAATATTTGGCCACAACCTCTTGTCCCTTGCCTGTCAGGTGGGTCTCTTGTAGAAGAGCTATCGAGATATTCTTGCTTTGGAGATATGACTTGACCCTGTTTCTGCGTATGTATGTGCTAAGGCCTCTGACATTCCATGTAACTATTTTGATCTGCATCATTTCTTTGTGTGTGGATTACTGAATGAGAGGCATTAGTGCTCTGTGTTTCAGGGCATATTGAGATGTAGGATCGCAAGCAGTGTCGTACATTACTCGCACAGTTTCTTTCCCTTCCCCTCTTATATTTATGCAGTGTGGGAAACAAAGGATGTCTAATTTCAGCTTGGGTGGGTAAGACAAACTAAACTTCAAGTACCAATCCCGGAACGTGGGGTTCCAACTGTGCCCAACAGATACGTTCTGCTCGGGCCTGCCGGTGCTCGCTTTCTCATGCTGGCCCCGGCCAAGAGATTCAGCAGGAGTAGCCTGCCAAATTTCCATATGATCTGGGGGATCCCATCAGAACTCTGTGGACCAGGTCTCCGGCTCCAACGTGTGAGCTGCTCTTGTAACGGCTTCGCTCTAGTCTGATCGCAGTCTGTGATGCAGTTATAGGAGTTCTATTTTCGATATCCGGATATTTTACCGGTCAGGTGGAGTGGTGTTCACCGACCATGGTGCCTAGATGGCTGTGGCCTTTGTCCCTTGTTATGTGAGATCTTCATACATGTCCAGGTTGTTGTGTTCTAGCCACATCATCACTGCTTCAGGGGTTTCAAAGAACCAGGATCTGCCTTTGCATATCACCTTGAGCCTTGCCTAGTACGAGAGCATATATCTCATTCCTTTCTTACAGAGCCTGGCTTTGACTCTGATGAATTGATTTCCTTGTTGCTGCATTAGAGGGGTGTAATCCGGGTATATGGCCACCTTTGAACCACCGCGCTCAATCTCCCCACCATCTCTGGAGAACTGCAGCAGCACTTCCCTGTTGCGAAAGTTCCGTATTTTGGCTATGATCGGGCGGGGGTGTGACCCGGGTGGTGGCTTTTTTTTAAAGAGATCTATGTGCCCTCTGTACTGCAAATCCTTGTGAAAGTTTGTTCGCGCCAACTTCTTGCAGGAACATATTCTCTATATATGTTGTAGGGTCTCTGTCCTCTGTGTCCTCTGGAATGCCAAGGACCCTGACATTTCTACGGGAGCGACCCTCCGTGTCCTCTGCCCCTCTGTTCAAGGAAGCAATTCTTAGTCTTAAGTGTTGTCAATCTGGTAGCCAAGTCAGAAGTGGTGGCAGTGGTTTCTTTTAGCTGTTCCTCTCTGTTTGAGACGTGCTCTGCCAGAGTTTGCACATCATGGCGTAGTAGTTGCACGTCTATTTTAACCTAGTCTATTTTATGTTCTAGCAAGGTTCTTAGGGCCGCCATCGCCGCCAGTACCTTGTCTTCCTGTGAATCTAAGCGAGCGTCTGCTCCCATTGCCGCTGGGTCGCTTTCTGTAGTTGGTGCCTGCATCTTCCCAAGCCCTGCGAAGGAGTCCATTATGCTGCCCTTCTGCTTATTCTTTGTAGAAGGCATATCGTCTGTCTATGCCAATGTTGTTTGTCTTCACGTCAATGTGCCTCGGTGTACACTCAGGAGTTCTCTTTTCTGGGTGTCTGTCGTTCTGTGGAGATGGCCGATCTGCGCAAGAGTGGCGAAGGTTGGTTATCTGCAGTAATATTTGGTCAGCACATTGGCATCTCCCACTTGCGACCTTGCTCTGCAACCGCTTGCATGGTTCCTGTAACGCCTATGCATCCAGGTGGGGTATACCTCCAGGATGTGCTGCTCCCTAGGGTCTGAAGCCTCAAGCGCTCCGTCAGCATTTGCTTATTCTAGCAATCTGTAATGTACTTGTATTATTCTGCCTGGAGTGATTATTCATGCTTGTAACAGATTCTCCCCCAGAGTTGCTTAATTGCTGGCAGGCTTATCATGTGTGGTACCACCCTCCCAATCTAGTGTCTATTTAAAGGCGCTGTCTCAATCACTCACTTCCCTGCCCACCACTTGCGTAGCTCCTATGATTGCGGTTGCCTGTGGGTAACACGTGTCCAGGTAGCCTTGTCTACGTGGGTTTCAGGGGTCTGTCTTTAATGTGGGCAGGGGAGACCTGGGTCCTCTACAGTTAAAAGCGCAAAGCGCAAGCGAGTGCTCGGTGCCACTGACGTGTTCGCTTCTGTGCCCTTTATGTTTGTGGCCCACAGTGGGCCCGCCGTCTACTATCCCCCACTTCAGTGTCAGATTCTGCAGGGCAGCATCCAGCTCTAGGTCTCTCAGCAAGCTGGCAAGCCTTGCCGTGTAGCTTGAACCGCTGACGGGGATGTCTGTCCGCTCAGCGGGTCTTTCAAGTCTCAGGCATGCACCCTCTACCCACAAAGTACAGGCCAGGGTGTAAAAGTGCATTTCCTCCAATGCAGCCTGTTGAACAGTTTGCATGTTCGTGAGGCTCCGGGGGGCCTCTCGCTGCTTGAGTGGCGCTGGTATTTGTAGCCTTCAGTGAGCTGCTGGAATATTGGCTTAGATGTGGGGCCCAGGCATGATTCCTTCCCCCTGACTGTCCGTACCTGTACAATCGATGCTTCCTCAGCCTCTGACATCCTTGTGCCTGCGGTCCGCAGTGTACTTGTCGTCTGTTGTTTCACTCCCCCGCTGTGGATTCTGTGAGGGGCACCCAGTTCTAGGGTCCGCAACAAGCAGTCAGGCCACGCTGTGTAGCCTGATCTGCTAACTTGAACGACCGCCCGCTCATCAAGTCTCTCGTGCTGCAGGTATGCGACCACCACCTGTGTCATGCAGGCTAGGGCACACACGTGTGTTTCCTCCGGTGCTGCCTGTGAGTAGTTTGTTTGTGAGGCCCTGACTGCCTCTAGACTGCATGCACCTGTGTGTTTGCCAGTGACAACGAGAGTGCAAGGCAAATGGAGGAGGCACCCCGATAACCCGGGCAGTGTCCTCCTCCTGGCCTCCCCCTCCTAAGAAAAAGGGGGGGGACGGGGACGCCGGCGCGGCAAAGGAAGGAAAAGCCCGCGAAAGAAAGCGCAGCGGAATCTGGGGAAAGCCAGCAAAGGGCGAACAAAGGAAAGGGGAGGGGATTCCCCTTTGTAACGGGCAGGCTCAGGACACAAAGCAGCATCTCCAGCTGCTGCAGAGGACGCCCGTTACCCACTGAGGAGGTTTTCGTTTTGCCGACCAGCAGAGGACTTGGTTTCGGACTTCGTTCGTGAAGATGTGTTGCTGTGTTGCGGCTGTTTCCCGGTCCGGAGTAAGAAAGGTTCCGGTTATGGCGGGTTCCAGCGAAGGAGCAAAAGTGTGGCGGCAAAGAAGGGGCGTCGGGTAAGGAGCAGGGTAAATTGGTAAAAGTTACAGTTGGGCAGCAGTCATTCGCGTGTTAATCGGCTGCAGACGCTTACCGTTGTTAAAGTTGGCGGGGCAGAGTACGAGGCTTACGGTCACGGCAGCTGGCTGCACTGAGCTTTGCTGGTCAAAAGTTGATAGCAGGGGTTAAACGGTGTTATTGTTTCAACGTGGATTATAAACTATGGGAGTGATACCATTGCGTAGGTTGTAATGCACAGAGTTTTGAATGCACATAGTTTGGTTGTTGCAAAATGAATCCCAAAGGGAAAAACGGGTTAACTGAGTATTACCGTTTCAAGGTTAGGAGGCAGCATGGGAGGCAGGCAATCGCGTCGGCCCGGGCTGCATGGAGGGTGGCTTTTGGAAATGTTACCCCAAGGGGATAACTGGGGTTAAACAGAAGCCTACCGTGTAATTGCTAATGATGCAACTTGAGAGACATACTATCGCGTTTGAGGATGGCCGCATTTAGCACAGCGCCAAGAATGGGAGGGCTGCGGTGGCCTGATGGCCCGAAAGGGCATTTGTGTGTCAGGAGCAGCCTGGTTTTTGTTCGGGTCTGTTGCGCATGGCCGGTTAAATGGGTTTAATGGGTTTGGTGCACTTCAAGGTGGGGAAGGGGTGTTGTAACTTTAGGCTGATTAAGTGGCCAGTTGGCTCAGTAGCTTAGACGGTAATGCTAAGAACACCAAGGCCGCGAGTTCAATCCATGCATTGACCACTCTGCCATTTGAAAGGCAGGTGGTTCAGGGCATTGCCGAGTATTGTATGAAAAGATGTGTTCGGCGAAGCATTTTGGATAAAGGCACTATGTAAATAACACACCATTATTATTATATCGATATCACGAAGGCGGCGCCCCGTCCTGCGGTTTTCTGCCAGGCCCATCGCGCATGTGTTTAATAGAAGGTAAGGGAGGCGCCACAATGTCAGATTGGCTCCGGGTAACAGGATGTTGCGGGCTCCGTTCTGCCGCGCAGGTTTTGGAAGTTTTTAAATGTGCTATACCGAGCGAAAGGTATAGTGTAAATTGGCCCGTCCGTTAGATTACATGTTATATATGTCGCCTATGGAGCGGGTTGTCTGGCCATGATCGGGCGCCGTCCTGTGTCTCCAGTACCGCCATTTGTTGCACGCAAAGGTGCGGGGTCTGCATGAGATAAGTCAGGCCCTAGAGTGTCTAGTATGGTAAGGACGGAATATAGTAAGCCGCCGTCCCGCATGTCTGCTGTGTTTCACACGTTTTTGAGCTTGTTAAGGGCAGGTTTGGGGTAGATGACCCTGCAAGAGTACGCACGCTTGTCACGGCAGGAAATAGCAAGGAGGCTGCCTTTTGGGAGAAAAACATGGTTTTATGCGTGGAGGGGTCAAATTTAATGGTAGTAGGTCCGCTCAGCACGGGTTTGGTGCCTTAATGGGTAATTATTTTGAGGGCCACTTTCTGGCAGGGGATCATAAATAAGTGGTTCCCAATGTGGTTCTGTGCCGCACGGGTAATGGCGTGAGAATGCCACCTGCTGTCTTAGATGCTGGTGGAGATCCGGGGGAATTGGCGGGTCAACATTGTTATCTATAGCCGCGCTAAGTTTGCCAGGGTCGGGCAAATGCTTGGATACTGAGGCCTTGATTGTGGAGCAGTTTATAAACATGGCTTGGGCCAAAGGTGCGCGCAGGGCAAGGGCAGCATAGAGCCAGAGGCGGGGTTTGTTCGCTTGGTTACAAAATGGGAAGGTACACTGCGGTTTGATGTGGGGGAGCGCTGCTATTTTAGAAAGACTGAATTTATTGCAAGCATGGTTTTGTCTGTAATTTATTGCAAGCATGGATTTTGTCTGTAGGACACCGCGCAGCACCTTGTTTGCTGGGTACAATGTATTATAATACGTGGTTAGGTGTCAACTACATGCCTTTATTTGCAAATGGAATAATCTCATACTGGGGCACGGGGTCCGCTAAGTGTTAAATACAGGGAGTTGTGTCGGGCATTCCCAAACACAGAGTTAATATTACAGGGGTACTTTGGAATTACACTTGCTGGCCTAGGGAGCAAAAACAGGCAGCAGGAAGCGGTTGGTATTAGGCTAATAAGCTCACACCGGCTGCGAGGAAGCACATAGGGTCAGGGGTCTCCCGCTGCTCTTGTCCGTCATAGCAATACACTCCAGGATTCTCTGCAGTGCATGGGTACCCAGGGACGGACACCATGTCACCAAAAATGTCAAAGATAGCAAAAGGGGCATCACACGACCCTTTACCCCAAATTACATCTCGGGAAGGGATGTCAGTTGCCCACACCCTGAAGTTATATCCCGGGAAGCGATGGAACGCGACCCTCTACCCCTCGACAATACAAGAAGTGGCATCCCATGACATTATTTCTAATGACACTACGGGTAATATGATTTTGTTATCTCTAGAGGCATAGTCATTCCATGCAAGATTGCAAAGCCAGGTGCAGTGTTAAACAACAGTGTGTATAAGCTCATATTACCAAAACACAGTAGCTGTATGCAGTCAGCCAAGGCAAACCGATAAAGAGGTGTTGTTATAAAACAACAGTAGAATCACCATGGTACCCATTTGCCAAACCCTGCAGGATGCAAGGCTTGGTTGACCTTGCCAGGAACAGAACGGACAACTGGCAGATCTCACACATAGCAGCAGCCAGCGTTCACCCCACTGAGCTAACTTTTAGCCTAGAACTATCAGAAACACAGCCACCCCAGAAACCTAGAGCCACATGGGACTGGCCATAACCATCGAGACTCATTTAAAGCTAGGGGTAGCAAAGGGGACAGTAGGAGCAGTTGACGGCAGCGCCACAGGTGCATGCCCTAGGGGCACGGCTCCAGTCATGATCATTGGGGGGTTCTCAATGGCTACATATGCATCACAGGGCTTTCAATTTTGCCCATTGTACCGGTCACATAGGAGAAGAACTCAGTATTGGTCGGGGTAGAGACCAGCCCACTGCAACACAGGCAGGCGTCAAAAGGGGAGGCATCAGTGCAATGGTGTTTCTGTTCTGCAGGTTATTGCTGTGGTCCCATTTCTACGGGTGAAGTGGACATCAAGCACACGGGGGTCCCACAATTGTGCAAAGTACGAGTATTGATATCATGCTGGGCTGATTGGGAGCGGGTTCAGGGGCCTATACTTAAGGGGGTAGATGATCCAGAGGGGTAGCGATTTCATCTACCAAGAGTTACTGGTTAGGGCAGGGTGGCGAGTTAATCAGTAGGGTGACTACTGAGTTTAGGCATGGGGAAGGTTCCTTCCACAAGGCAATGGTTTTGGGCAAAGGAACACTTATGAGTCCCTAAAGAATGGGAGCATAATGCCTTGTGTCTGCTTTGGGTAATACATGGTTTCATGTACAGATACAGGTTGAAGGTTGCCAGAAGTGGAGAATATCACTAGGCAAGCGTGTCACTATACAGGGGTGGAATAGTAAAGTTGACCGAGTAGAAAACTGTTAAAATTGGTTTTACTGGACACCCACAGTGGAATAAGCGTGGCTGTGTAAGTAGATAATTCCCCACCAGTGGGCCACAGTAGATGCCGCCTAAAAATGAACAATTGGCATCGTATATGCAAGGGAGAGCTGCACCCAGTTAGTGGGCAGCCTGGCATAACCGGCTAAGGGCGACACCAGCGCCTGGTTTAGCAGTACACCCAATGTGAACATTGTGAAGACCATGGAGGTGGTCGATGTTCCAAAATGCGTTTACGCATGGTTTGTTCAGAATTCAACCAGGGTTGCTGGTGCAGGCTCTGAAATGCACGAGTGGCAGCTTATTTCATTGTAATGGGTGCCATTGGTACCAGGTCTTAAGGGAAAGAAATGGGGTGTAATAATGGTGCGCCAATTTTCCTGTAAAGTCAGTCAATTATGGGTAAGGGTCAGTTTCAGATGGGGCCAGCCCGGTTTAGTTGCACTTGGGGGTCAAGGTCCATTTCAGGGTCACGGGGTAAAGAAGATTCCCTGCCTCCATTAGGTTCTGTGTACCTCACCCTTTATCGCCCCAAAGGTCCAGTTCACAGCGGTTCAAGTTACTGCCGGGGTCAGGTCCTAATAATCAAGTGGGGGACTAATCAACAAACAATGGGAGGTGGACATCGGCAGTAATTAACAGGTCAAGGGCTAATAATGTTGGGAAGCAAGGAAAGGCGTGCATTTTTAACTCCTAGCGCGAAGGGATTCGCACTTCTCGGACCGGCGCCTCTTGGGAGCCTAACGGCAGGGGCGTCTTGGTGGTAACAATAAGGGCCCAGCTTCCCCCAAAAAATGGAACGGCGCTCTCCCCGCCCACGGACACCTGTAAGGGCAGGGTAGGCGCAGGCTCAAAGAGTGGGAGAGTGGGGCCTACTGCACACTTGGTGCAAACGAATAGAGGGAAGCAGGCAACACCTTCAGGGGCAAGCAGAGGTGCCCCGGAGCATGCCCGCCCTAGTTAAGGCGGAACAAGAGGGAACGGGACAATTGACATCACACCTTGTTTCTCCCCACCAGCAGCAGCCCGGATGCAAAAGAGAGCGGTCTGGGTGATAGGTCCTTCATTTGTCTCGAGGGCAGGGACAAGCTGGTCGGCGGAACAGGAGGAGTTGACAGACAACAAAATTTCAAGTTGAGTGGCACGTGGTGCCGGGGAGGAAGTGGGCACAACTGCAGGGGCAGGTGCGCAGATTGCTGGGGAAACAGCAAAAGCCGGACGTGTTGGTCATACACCAGGAAGGTAACGACCGGGCAAGCCTGGGAAGAAGGGCTCTGAGGCAGGTATGAGGGGCTCTCTACTGGAGCTGACAGGTCAAGTGGGGGAAACAGAAATCAGTGCAAAAGGCAGACATATTGGTCGTTCCATTTGGAGGGTAACGATTTGACAAATTTGGGGAGGGGTGCATTGAGGAGGGAAATGATGTTCTCTTCACAGGAGCTAGCTGGTCAGCTGGGGGAAACAGAGAGCGTCTGGTCAGATATCATCCCAAGGCCAGAATGGAGAGGTGCGGAGAATCACGCAACTGTAGGGAAGTCAGGCGGAAGCTAAACTGTGCAATGGCACAGTTATGCAGGGGCAGGGGCTGTGGCCAGATCAGGCACGGCCTGATTAATTTGAAGTCTACAGAGTATTTTCTCAAGGATGGGTTGCACCTATCAACATTGGGCATGGATCTGTTTCTGGAAGCTCTGCACAAATGTACTGGAAATGTAAGGACAGGAGCAAAGGGGGGAGACACAGTGGGCGGCAACTCATTCGTGGCGTGGCGGTGTTTGGCCAAACAAACACATGAGACAGACTCCGGGTGAGCCAGGAGAAAGCCGGAAGGGTTTTCACTCTTCTCTGATCCAGCGCCCTTTGGGAGCCTAAGCGGCAGGGGCGTCTGGGAGGAACAACTAGGGCTCAGCTTCCCCCAAGGAAACGGCACTCTCCCCGCCCAGGAGCGCCTGCAGGGGCAAGAGGGGCTCAGACGCAAAGTGGTGAGAGTTGGGCCTACTTTTGGACTCTTTTGGAAAGAAAGGGGGAAGCAGTTATTTGGGACACGGAGCAGTCGCCGCATCTTATGAGTGTTTTCCACAAATGTGTACAGTATGGTTTTATGGTTTTTGTGATATTGTGGAATAAATCTGCGGCCTTTTTATGCCAAAAACAAACAAGGACTCATTCTCGGCTTTTCTGGGGGGAAAAGGAATGAGCTATGGTTATGTGTTGGATACAAATGGACGGATGCCGGGGTTATGGCAGTGACGACGAGAGTGCAAGGCAAATGGAGGAGGCACCCGATAACCCGCGCAGTGTCCTCCTCCTGGCCTCCCCCTCCTAGGAAGAAGGGGGGGGGCAGGGGCGCCGGCGCGGCAAAGGAAGGAAAAGCCTGCGAAAGAAAGCGCGGCGGAATCTGGGTAAAGCCCGCGAAGGGCGAACAAAGGAAAGGGGGTGGTGATTCCCCTTTATAACGGGCAGGCTCAGGACACAAAGCAGCATCTCCAGCTGCTGCAGAGGATGCCCGTTACCCACCGAGGAGGTTTTCGTTTTCCCACCCACCAACCCTACGAACAGAACAAGCAGGAATACCTGGTCGTCATCCCCGCAGGATGACTAGGCGGTGTGGCGGTGTTTGGCCGAACAAAAACATGAGACAGACTCCGGATGAGCCAAGAGAAAGCCGGAAGGGTCTTCGCTCTTCTCTGATCCAGCGCCCTTTGGGAGCCTAAGCGGCAGGGGCGTCTGGGAGGAACAACTAGGGCTCAGCTTCCCCCAAGGAAACAGCACTCTCCCCGCCCAGGAGCGCCTGCAGGGCCAGGAGGGGCTCAGACGCAAGGTGGTGAGAGTTGGGCCTACTTTTGGACTCTTGGGGAAAGAAAGGGGGAAGCAGTTATTTGGGACACAGAGCAGTCGCCGGATCTTATGAGTGTTTTTCACAAATGTGTACAGTATGGTTTTATGGTTTTTGTGATATTGTGGATTAAATCTGCGGCCTTTTTATGCCAAAAACAAACAAGGACTCATTCTCGGCTTTTCTGGGGGGAAAAGGAATGAGCTATGGTTATGTGTTGGATACAAATGGACGGATGCCGGGGTTATGCTGTTCCCCAGCTTCAGACTCAGCTTGTTCGCATAATTTCTGCAGTCCGCTAGGTCCTCGAGGCTCCACTGTGCTGCCCCGCTCTCAGAAGTCTTCCGGGGGGTTGCTTGGTCACGCACCAAGGTGTGTGTTGGCACTGTTCTGAGTGTCGCCCTGTGATCTCCCAGGACACCCCAGAGTACCTGGGGGGGGGGTCCTTGCTTCCGTTGATGCGCACAGTCGCATTGAGTCACTACTAGTACCGCTGTTTGGCTTCGCCGTCCTTCACCAGCGCTGCCCATATTAAGAGTGATTCATGCATGCACCGCCATCGTGCCTGGAATTTTTGGCACGCTCGCCAGGTTCTATGTCGGTTGTCCGACGTCTCGCTGGCATTAGTATGCCCAGATTTGCCCAATCTGGTCAACAGAGGTTGAGTAATAGTTATCTGGATAAGTTAGGTGCAGAAAAAAAACGGGATGATAAATGCCGTTGGCAGGATCAGCGTAGGATAAACGCCAGAGCTCGATGTACATGCAGCCTTACAGCATGAGCTCCAGGCCATGCCCCCTCACTCCTGCATATCCATCCTTGTTGCAGTCCTCCATTTGGATTAACCTGAAACCCCCACCTCATCACAGACCCTTCTTGCCCTTATCCAGGCATCCACCCTCTTTCTCACAGTCCCTCAATACTCTTATATTGGCTTCCTCTCTCCTTGTCACAGTCATCCATTACCGCTGACCGACATTCCTCATTCACATCACATTCCCTCATTAGCCCTACCCAACTTCTTCCTCCTTGTCCCAGTCCCATATTCTGCTTATTCTGACAGCCTCCCTACTCATCACAGCCCCTCATTACTGTTACCCTTGGATCTCTTCTTCTCGTCACTGTCACAGAGTAGCCATCCCTACTTCTTTTTGCAGTCTCTCGTTACCCTTACCCCGGTATCCCTAATCCTCATCATAGTCCTGCATTACCATTTCCCCAAAATCCCTCATCCTTGTTATAGTCCCTCATTACCCCAGCATTCCTCATCATCATAGTCCCTCATTAACCCTAGCATTCCTCATACTCATCAACACTGCCTACTTCATACTCATCACAGTCCCTCACCCCCAAATCCTTTACACAGTTTCTCATAAACCCTGCATCCCACATCCTTGTCAGTCTCTCATTTCCCCACAACCCTCATCCCCATCACTGCCCCTCATTGTTACTGCATCCCTCCTCCTCATAGTCTCACTACCACTGCATCTCTCTTCCACATCACAGCGCCTCATTACCACTCCATCCCGCATCCTTGCCATAGTCTCTCATTTCCCCCTGCATCTCTCATACTTTTCACAGTCCTTCATTACCCGTACCACATCATTCTCCTTCAAAATCCTATTACACAGGCATCCCCCATCCCTGTCACAGTCCCTTGTTGCTCCACATCTCTCATCCTCATCACTGCCCCTCATTCTTGTCATAGACCCTCAGTTCCCTTTCACTTGCACCATTCATCCTATCCTTATCACAGTTCCTCATAATTGGATCACAGCCTCCCTCATCCTCATTGCAGTCCTTCATTACCCC
Organism: Ambystoma mexicanum; assembly: GCF_040938575.1. Taxonomy (NCBI): domain Eukaryota; kingdom Metazoa; phylum Chordata; class Amphibia; order Caudata; family Ambystomatidae; genus Ambystoma; species Ambystoma mexicanum. The sequence goes on along the minus strand of NC_090933.1, from coordinate 132,951,652 downwards.
ATGTAAGGAAGGCATGGTATCAAAGTAAAACAGACACAAGTGACCACAGTTCAAGGGGGTTTATTGAACTTTCAAAGAGGTGTGATAAACGCCTATCTAAACCTAAATCTAAGATATGAGCAAGGTACGACCAGCAAATAATAAAGAATGTAGTCCTAGTAGAGTTGTGTCAAACAGAAGAGGGGCCCATATTAAAAAAAAAACTATTGCCAATCCTTACTGCTAGCTGCAAATAGTGTGGGGTACAGTTCATGAAAAAGAAAGAAGTGTTCACAAAATGATAATCATGATACTTGAGCCGTTGGCCTCCTTTCCCCACGTTTTCAGCACATGGCAAGGCTGTTCACTGTGAGCAAAGTGCACACTCTGGTGTCTGGGGTACAAGGAGATAATGCCAGTTCCAGTATCAGGGCATTCTTTGTGCAAGTCTCTTCTCCATCAAAGTCTCTTGTTGTTCAGAGATCCTGATGTGAAAACCAAAAACATATAAAGTTCCTTTCTTCTTGTAACTAAACGATTTTGAAGGTTTCTCCCTGATCCCCCTCAGCCAGATTCAGATCCCTCTTCACGTTCAACTAGTCTCCCTCGGCCAAGCTCAGACCTATTGTAAGTTCCACTTTAAACTTATTGAAGACTTTCGATTGTGCACAGGTTTTTGTTGGACCCGCCGCAGGACCACTTCGATTCAAAGTTTCTTTCTGGAAATGTATTTCACATTTAGTTCGATACCTAACAGATACCTTCGAATGAGCACCCTCCCACCCCCCACTGGGGGGCGGACCACTCTGTATTTGATATCTGATTTAGCTTTCAGCAGTTCATTCACTCTTTAAGCTTCCAATTGTTTGTTCCTTTTTACACTTGTGCTTCAAACATAGTCCTTTGTAGAATTCTTCATTCAGTGTTGCAGCTTGCAACCTTGGTTCAAACATAGGGTGATTTTGTATCGGTTTCTCCGACTCACGGGCTGTTCTGCTTTTACTGGCGTGGCTTTCTTGCAGGAGCCAAGGATAGTATCACTGCACAATTGCTCCTCCCGGCCTGGGTTATCGACATAGGAGCACACTGGATAACTTAGATTCACAGTGTAGGTCTGCTCAGCTTCAGTTCCTTGTCTCAGGCTTTTCACTTTCCAAATAGCGGTTTCTAGATGTCAAGGGTACCTCCCTCCTTGCAACCCTGTCCGGTCTTGCTGCCTTTCTCTTCGTGTTAAATCGCCACCTTGGAACTGCTGCTTCCTTGTGTGCTTTTCCTCGCTAAGAGTGTTTTTTCTTGTTCCGCCTTTTATCCGTGTGGGGAAGTGTGATGGGAGTCAGGTGTGTGCAATGATTAGTAATTGCCTGACCTTGCCTAGGGTGTTGGGACATGTCAGGTATACGGCTCTAGTGTTAGTCCGTTGTTGCTCACGATGAACTCTCTGTGAGAAAGTGTTTGTGTCGTAAAAGGGCAGGGGGGGTTGACCTTCCCGCTATCCTACCTGGTAGGATGTGGAAAAGATGTTACAGGAAAGGGGATACTGCATGTCACCCTTTGGTGTCCAACTTCAACTCCCCGAAGACCCCCCCCTCCCATCCAGGTGATCCTCCCGCACTGGTCCACCCCCAGGAACTGGATCCCATAGCGATGGCCGTGTCATGGCCACGTGGAGGACAGATCCCCAGGGACTAGCGGGTGAGACACCTTCAGGTTTCTCACACCCAGCATCCTTCCTCTTTGCCACAGCCCCTCCTTAACCTGGGATCCCTCATCTATACCACAGCCTCTCATTACCCCAGCATCCCTCATCTTCATCTGTCCGGTACCTCATTACTCTCTTATCCACATTACAGTCCCACTTTACTCATCCCTCATTAACCCTCAATATCCCTGGACTCATTCATCCTCGTCACTGTCCCTCATTACCAACTGTAACAGCGTACTCGAAAGAAAGTTTCCAGGTTTTTATTGAGAATAAATCAAAATGTATGGACTGTGTCTTGGAGCAATGATGCCATGCAACTGTTTAGAGGCACTGGCTGTAAAGGATGGTTGGGGAAAATGGTGCTAGGATCATCAATGTCTGCCTTACCTCTTTTGGGATTCCCAGGTATCCGTAACCACCTGGTACTCTTACGTCCCATCCCCTTTCCTCCATACTGCATGGGCATTCCTCACTTTGAACAGGTGACAACCTTTTTCACCAGAAAAAAATCTTCTTCCCCTTTAAATTAAGAAGTGCGTGGGGGTGCAGCCCTGGGAGCATGCGCTCCCCTGACTCCGACCACTGGTGCCACTCCTCAGTCCCTTTTTCTGCACCGACGAGAACGGGCTGATTTCACCAGTGCTCCTAGATTTGACTTCGGCCATGTAATAACACGCACTCTTCCCCAATCAGGTACTCATTCTTCTGGCGCCACGCTCCTCCCCAGCACATGTGAACTTCAGCGGGCTTCAGCAGGTGTCCAGCCTGCAAGGGGCTCTTCCCGACATCAGATCCCCACGCTCTTTGCCTCCGCTGCCTTGGCCCCAACCATGGATGGGAGGGTTGCACCGTGTGCAACACGCTTTCTTTGCGTGCTTTGAAGAAGTAGACAGGTGGAGGGAGCTCTTTGAGAAGTCACCTCCGGAGGACTTGAAGGAGGTCAGACACAAGTTAAGGCCTAAGGGAGGACCGCTCTTTTCCAGTGCACCCGGCAAGGGCGACTCCTTTCCTTGGAAATGCCCAGGCAGGAGGAACCTCTCAGGTTCTCGGGCCATCACGAATACCGAGGCTAATTCAGCTACCGGCCGCCAGGCCGAGGGGGTCTCTAGATCCTTCCGGTGACAGTGCTGAGGGACCGCACAGTTCTTTCACCGGGTGTACACCCGAGTGGCTACACCCTTGTATCGGCAACATGACCGTGGGGGCGCCTCTGCCGGCAACTCTGCCGAGGGTGACACGCTTACCAGGCCTCGGCCTGGGGTGCAGGGTAGGCTTCAGACTCCATCACCAAGAGTCTTTGGCACGTGGGATGACTTCATGGTCATGAAGTCAGGGGCACAGGCATGCAGGGGTCACATGCACAGGAGACCTGGGTGGACACTGTCCTGGTGCCTTTGGCGCCAGGCTAATGAACAAAAGTAAACAAGAACATCCATTTAACACCAAAAAGCTTTTATTGTGGACATAGCATTTCAGATGCATTAAGCAGGATGCATTAACCTTGAACATTCCATCCATTAAGCAGCCCCAAGTGTATTCTTGGGTGTGGCTGCTAATGGATTGCCTTCACACGTGCCCACTCTCTAGGAGTGGCAGGGTGTGGCTGGTAAGCCTACCCTTCAGCCTCGACTCAGCCCCCAGGGTCTCTAACAGACTCATGAATGCAGTGGCAACCCTCCTCAGGGCCCAGGGTCACCATGTCTACCCGTACCTGGATGATTGGCTCGTCACGGCGAGATCCCTGGAGGCGGTTCACCACATTTCCTCCGCCCTTACGAACACACGCCACAAACTGGGATTTTCCAGCTGCAGCCTATGCAGAGCCTGACTTTTCTGGGCCTCATCTGATACACAAGCTCTGAGAGAATTTTCCCCTTGGAGGAGAAGATCACAGCCATCAAGAGGGCCACAGGTCATTTTATCAGCAGAGAGGTGACTTCAGCTTGGTGGCACCAGCATATCTTGGTTACCATGGCAGCGTTCCTACAGACAGTACCTCACACAAGCTTCAAAATGAGGAGATTGCAGCTGCACTTTGCATACTCGTGGAATCAGGAGCGCGGCTCCCAGCATTCCTCCCTTTCTTCACCAGGACTTTGTCTGGTGGTCCACGGACTGGAACTTGCAGACAAGCATACCCTTCTGGCAATCAGCCCTGCAAGCGACCATCACCACAGATTCCACCTTGGAAGGCTGGGGGCTACCCTGGACAACCACAGCGTCCATGGAGTCTGATCCCTCCAGGAACAGGAAGCCCACATCAGTTGGCTAGAGCTGAAGGCTATCTGGCTCGGTCTCAAAGCTTTTATGCCGCTTATCAGTGGCAAGATGATCCTCAGTCAAAAGGACAACTCCACCAGCATGTATTACATCAACAGGCAGAGTGGCACCAGGTCCCCTCCTCTGTGCAGTCTAGCGGTCAGCATTTGGGAGTGGGCCCTCGAGAACAATATTTGCTTGAGCGTAATCCACCTCCCGGGGGAGTGCAACCTGGAGGCGGCCAGGCTCAGCAGACTCGGAGCGGACAATTAAGAATGGCAATTGAGTGATCAGGTCCTTCAGGGGGTCGGGATGCATCCTCAGGTGGATCTTTTCACCACCTGGTACAACAAGAAGTGCCCTCTGTTTGCGTCTTGGCAGGGACAGGGCCCAAACTCCCTGGGCGACGCCTTGTAGTTACAGTGGAATGGCATGAACGCATACGCATTTCCTCCCACTTCCCCCGGTCCACAGGGTGATCTGCAAGATAAGAGAATCACGCCACCTCAGCATCATTCTGATAGCTTCTTGGTGGCCTGCGAGACCATGGTTCTCGGAGCTGCTCAGCCTCTCAGACAGGCCTCCCATTCACCTTCCATTGGGCCCAGCTCATCTTCTATCACAGCAGGGAGGCAGGACCATCCACCCCTCCCCACAGAAGTTAGCCCTCACAGCGTGGTTCCTGAGCATGTCACATTAAAGCATCTGCGACAGTCACAGGCTAACCTGGACATCATACAGAGCGCTCTGAGCCATGCTAGTAGGAGCCAGTACAAGAGCAAATGGACTAGGTTTTGCCACTGGGCGAAATCAAGAGGTCGACCCGCTCACTTGCACGTTGGACGATGTGCTATTCTTTTCTGCACACCTTGCACACTCAAGAGTGCAAATAGACACATGCCGTACCTACCTGGCAGCCATAGGACCCTACCGGAACTTGGAGGAGGGAGTGTTCTCTTCCTCCAACCCGGTGGTTAAATGACATCTGGCAGGCCTCACCAGCCTCTACCCGCCTATTAAGAAACCACACCCAGTGCGGGACCTCAACATATTGTTGGGCACCCTGGCGCACAAACCTTTTGAACCAATGGCGTTCACGGACATCAGAAGACTAGTCACCATTAAAACAGCTTTGTTGGTGCGTCTTACGTCTGCACATAGGGTTAGCGAAATAGAGGCACTGGTGGCTTCAGAACCTTACACTACTTTTCACAGATGCCTTCCACTTAAATGAGGAAATATTGTTACCTGCTTTATTTGCGGATCCTGAGGATCCTGAGGACAATGCTCAAAGGGTCTTGTACTGTCTAGGTGACAGGCGCGATCTGAAATTCTATCTGGACAGGACCAAGAGCTTCCGAAAATCGAAGACATGCTTTGTTTTCTTTGGCGTTTGGGGGGTCAAGGCCGAGTTATCAGGCTTCCAATCCCTGTATAGCAAAGTGGATGGTTTTCGGCCATCAAGGAGGCCTAGGATGGGCAGCACAAAGCACTTCCAGCAAACATGCATGCTCACGCTATCAGAGCCAATGCCACGGTGGGCCCCTTGCAGAGGCATGGCCTGTGGCAGGTCATCAGCAGGGCGTCCACGTGGGCCACTCCTTCAGCCTTCTGCAAGCACTACTGTTTAGATGCCGGCTCTAGATAAGACACGGCTTTCGGGCAGGCACTATAAAAGGAAATTGTTTTCTTAAGGAGGTTCACCTCTCCACCCTGGGGCTACATTCATTTGTAATAGGCCATTCAGTATGGAGGAAAGGGGATGGGACGTAGGAGCAATTATAGGTTACTCACCGAAGTGACTAACGTACTCCTAGTCCATAGTACCCTATCCTCTATACGTCCCACCATCTTCCCTCCTAATAAAACAGGTGTCATTAGGCAATGGTAATATTATCGATGCGTCTATGGGGACTGAGGAGTGGCGCCGGTGGGCGGAGTCAGGGAAGAGCATGCTCCCAGGTCCTCGCCCTGCGCTCCTCTAAATTTAAAGGGGAAGGTGGTTTTTCTGGTAAAAAAAGTTTCTGTCTCCCGTCCCTAGCGAGGGACGCCCATGCAGTATGGAGGAAAGGGGACTATGGACTAGGAGTACATTAGTCACTACGATGAGTAACTATAATTAATTGCCTCAGGTTTAGGTATGATGCTGTGCCAGGAATAAATTGCGCCTGATCTTGATGGATCAGAGCAGGCATTAGAGGAAGCAATCTGTTGGCTAGGGCTTTAGTGGAAATGTTGATATCTTCATGACAGCAGCAACAGCCACACTCATCATTGACCTTCCCAGATTTGAGTAAAACTATCACTATGGCTTCACGTAAAGATAAAGGTAGCTTACGAGTACAAACAGATTTCTCCCAAAGTTTCAATACTCAGGGGACCAACAGGGCACTGAAATCCCTATAGTATTCAGCAGTAAGCATGTTTGGTCCAGGCGCTTTGTTTCTGGGTAAGTCTCTAAACACTGCATGAGTTCTGTGTCCGTCAAAGGAGCGTTCAGTTGGACTCTCCCTTCAGGGGATAGCAGGGACAGGGCAGGATATCATTTAGTAGGTCACCCAGTTTGTGTTAATCTAATTGTCCATGTGTTTGAGACAATAAGGTGTAGAATCTCGTAAACGCATCATTAATACCTTGCTCGGTGTAGACCACCCGTTGACTCTCGTCTTTTACCCCGACTATGTGGTTCCACCCACCCTACATTTTTACCAAATTGCCAACATTTTACTTGGTCGATCACCTTCTTCATATTTCCAGGCTGAAGCCAGTCTGGTAAAGTACTGTATCGCTCTATCTGCCAGTTTCCTAAAGTTTTCAAGCTGCATTTGAATTGTCGATGGGGTGTTTCGATTGGGCGCCAATGCATACTGCCGCCCTAATGTCTGGAGTATCTCTTTGCATTTTGCCAGGTCCCTAGGTATAGTGTGTAATACTCCCTTTTCACGTGACATCACCATTCCTTTTTATATATACTTTAAATGCTTGCCACAAAACGGCCTGCGAAACCGTTCTGTCATCATTGGTTCGAAAGTATGTGCGGATGTCTTCCCCAAGTTTTGTTCTAAAAACGAAATCCTGTAGTGCCAGTGATTTAAACCTCCACACCCCACGGTCTATCGGGGCATTGCCCCACGTTAGATATATTATGATCGGGGAATTGTCAAAGTAAGTTCATGGATATATATTCGCTTCTATCACTTGTCCCACTAGGTGTTCTGATATCAGGACATGTCTATTCTTGAAGCCATGTCATGTACCATGGAGTAGTATGTATACCTCCTTTCACCTGGATGCAGTACAAGTCATATGTCATGTAGACTTAGTCTATCAAGTATTGTCAATACATTTGGCTGCCTTTGACATCAGCCTATTACTGGATCCTGTGTAGTCGAGAGTTAAGTCTAATATGGTATTCATATATCCACCCAGATCACTGCAACAGGCATACATGATAGCACTAGATCCGCTTTTGTAGAGTCGAAGCCTGAATTGTCAATATTTGGTCTGTATGTGTGCACCAGGAAGATCTCTTTATTCAATAGTTTACTGTGTACTACAACATCTGGGTCTATTGGTTTATGCAATTGCATGAAAGCAGCTTTCTTATGTATCAAGGTTAACACCTCCCTAGATTGCATTGAGTACCCAGTATAGTACCTATTTGGACCCCACGTTGCAGCAAAAGTCTTATTCCCCTCACCAACTGCATGTGCCTCTTGTAAGAACAGGGCTTGTACATTATGACGGTTCACATATGCTGTAATTCTTCTTGCCTTGGTGTAATTCCCTAACCCTCTGACATTCCAATTTTGGACTCTAATAATCTCCAGGGTAACACAGACTATTAGTCTAAACCATGCTGTTGTGTAAATACCATCTTGTTACAATTGCATTTTGCATATCACTCTGATTCTCTATGGGCCTCATTACAAGATCCCCGGTCTGGAATGCGGTGATTCCGCGGCGACGGTAAAAAAGTTTCCGCGTCCGCAAGGTTGCGGAAAGATCGGCCGATTACGGGCTGTAGGTCGCGAGCACCACACGGACGTGGAAACGGAGTCACCGCCGCCATGTAAATACCCACGGAAATGGACATATCGGCCCCACAAGCAGACACACAAGCGGAAATACCATGCCCACGGAAGCGGAAACACCATGACCACGAAAACCGGAAATAGAGAGGCGGCCATCATATAAATCACAATCCACTGCCATCCAGAGTCAGCACAGGCTAAATCTGCACAGTGAGAAGCCAAAAAGGACCACCAGCATGTCAGCCAGGATCCCTGCCAAGAGGCAACGCAAACAGCGCTTCAGCGAGGCAGAGCTCACTGTATTGATTGACCACATAGTGCAGCATGCCGAAATGCTGTTTATTGCAGACCAACGGCGTGCAACACAGCAGCGCAGGAAGGAAGTGTGGGCGGAAGCTGCACGCAAGTGCACAGCTGTGGGCATGACTACGAGGAGCGTCAAGGACTGCCACATGTGGTGGGACGACCTCAGACTGAGGGTGCGACACCTGATCACAACACACCGGCAACGCAGCAGTGGGACAGGTGGAGGGCCCCCTTGCCCACTGAGGCTGCAGACATAGAGGAGCGCTGCAGCAGTGTCCTCCACCTTGAGGCCATCCATGGGATTGGGGATGCCGAGGCAGGAGTGAGCCCACCTGCAGATGCTGGTAAGTGAACAAATATGAATGCCATATGAGTACTTGTTGAGGACAGGAGTGCCCCAAAGGAACCATTAACAACCCCCCCCCCCGCAGCCAGTGCATGAGTGCCCCAAAGGACCCATTAACAACCCCCCCCACCCCAGCCGGTGCATGAGTGCCCCAAAGGAACCATTAACAACCCCCCCCCAGCCAGTGCATGAGTGCCCCAAAGGACCCATTAACAAGCCCCCCCAGCCAGTGCATGAGTTCTCCGAAGGACCCATTAACAACCCCCCCCACAGACAGTGCATGAGTGCCCCAAAGGACCCATTAACAACCCCCCCAGCCAGTGCATGAGTGCCCCAAAGGACCCAATCATGACCCAGATGATGATCAACATCACTACAATACATGACCGTCAACAATCATATGCGTGTAAATGCAAATGTTCACTGATCAACCTGTCTGATACATGTGATGCACCCATCAGGTACCACCACACAACTAATAGCATGCCCTCTGTGTCCCCACAGCCATTTCAAGTGACAGTGACACCGCACAACAGCCGAGGCAATTGGCACCTGCACGTGTGCAAGCCTGCGCCCCTGCCCAGGAGGATGCTGCTAGCAGTTCAGCAACTCTGCCACCAGTAGCATCTGGTACGCATGTACCGGCCACCAGCACCACCATCTCCACCATCTGCACGCTGCCTGCTGCAACACAGGTGCCACGGGCACCCATCATGCCTACAGAACCCACCCCAGAAAATATCTGCACTGTGTAGGAGGCAGCAGGCAGTGACAACAGTGCCCCAGCACTGCAGTCTGATTTAGGGCCACAGGGGGAGGTGCCCAACCTGGATGACTTGCATCCTTCCATGACCTCCAGTTCAGCCCAACATCACTACGCAGTCCAATGAGGTCGCCAACTCCCTCAGTGGCTGAGCTCAATGCCCGCATGCAGCGGATGGAGGACCAGCAGGCTACCCTCACCCAGCTAGTGGAAAGGCAGCTTGAGGAGTCTAGGCTGCAGAGGGAGAGCTACAGCACATCTGTGCGTCGGCTCTCAAGGTCAATTGGACGCTTTGCCACCACAATAGTGACCCTGGCACACCATGTGCGGGAGGGCAACAACAACACTTCCAGTATTGCCGGGTCTATGTTGCTTGCCCAGCAGGCACATCTGGGCCGTTTGCCACCAATGCCAGCAACAGTGCCATCCACTACCACCACCCCATCCAGCTCCACATCTGCCAGTCCACGGATGCGCTCAAGTCGCCTAATAGGGCCCTCTGGCAAGGATGCCCGTGCGCAGAAACTCACACACAAATGATGGCATGTGTGTTTGGCACTGCAGGACACATGGGGACGAGAAGGGTGTAAGGTGGTGGGTACGTTTGGGTGGTGGGGGAGGTCCATTAGGGGGTTAGTCATTTGGGGCCTGGTTGGGGGTGGGTACGTTTGGGTGGTGGGGGAGGTCCATTAGGGGGTTAGTTATTTGGGGCCTTGTTGGGGGTGGGTAAGTTTGGGTGGTGGGTGGGCACGGGTGTACAGCTTCCCTTCCCAATGCACCTTCTTCCCTGTTGTAATGTTACAAATACATCATCATTGAAAGAAACAGTCATGAGTGGACATCCATCATTTCATTTTCAGTCCATCAATGTATTAACTGGTATCGTCTTATCCATGCAATGCTGTCAATGTGCAGTCTTTCAAAAGTGAATGCGAATCAGTGTATCCCATGCTCGTTGTCCATCTTGTGCACCTCCAGGAGGAGGTGCAGCCATCCCATCCCCATCTCCATCCCCAGCTTCATCCTCTGCATCTGGGGGCAGCGGAATGTTCCTACGCAAGCACAAATTGTGCAGCATGGCACACACGAGCGTGATTTTACCCGTCTTCACTGGGCTGTAGAGCAGTGATCCGCCAGATCTGCTCAAGCAGCGGAACCGGGCCTTCAGTAGTCCAAATGTCCTCTCAATCATGCCACGTGTTCGGACGTGTGCCCTGTTGTACGCCTCCTCATACCTATTCCTTGCCCTCCGTACAGGCGTTATCAGCCATGGCGTGAGTGCATATCCAGCATCACCTACATGGGAAGTAGATGTGGGGATATGTCAGTGTTTGTTGCATTATGTCTACATCAGATACAGTACAATCATGTGTCATTGATCATTCATCCATATGTGGCAAGCAGTGGTTGGACCGGTGGTTAATTGCCATTCCTGGGTCATTGTAGTGGACGTTGGCATCTGGACATTGACAAGCAAATTGATGTGCATGTGTAGTTGCCCCTGCGGGAGATATTGGTTGGTAAGTATGGCATTGTGCACTGATGTACACACATGGCGGAGTCAATCAATTGACTCTGATGATGTTGTTGATGCAGGATGTCTCATGAGCAGGCATCATGTGCATTGAAGGGGCATTGGTGCATATTTTGGATGGATGTATTGAGTGGCTCAAGGTGTATTGGCCAGTGGTAGTATTGGCTGTTTGTGTCATGTTGCAAGGTGTGTACGGGCACACTGTGGCAACCTATCATGTGTAGCTTTGTGATGTGTTGGTTTTGCTGACTATTCACTCATTGGGCAGGGGGGGATGCATGTGCAGTCATAGCAGCCCACTCACATAGGCCCTGGACACACACCCCATTTCCACAGGGACTGTGCATTGGCATTTGTACTCACCCAATAGCCGTGTGCTTTGTCCAGCGTAGCATTCCATGTACCGTGGCAATGTCAAATTCCGCAGAACCATTGAGTCATGTGTTGAGCCCGGGAAACATGCCCAGCAATGTGTTATCACTTGTGCGGCATCACATACCATCTGTACATTCAGTGAGTGGTACAGTTCCTATTGCGGTACACCATCTCAATAGCACGTGGTACTGTCAGCTCTATACCCCGCATTAGTACCCATATACTCCTCTCCAATGTTCAATCCTCCCCTCCCTTCTTTTGATGAGGACAATATCCATTATAGTCCTGGTGAGACAATATAATATACTTGAAAAAGTTCTAGAAAATGCAAAGTTTGTTACATCTGACTCTATGACATGTACTGAGAAGACGATGAGTAGTCTAAAGATCATCATGAAGAAACAGAATGAACATTCTAGCTTCTCAGTGACTGAGAAGATGATCAGGAGTCCAAGCATCACTATCGAAAACCATAAGGGGGGGGTGGCGATTGGGACTGTTGAGCAGCCACAAAATGGCTTATATCTGTGTTGGAAGTACTTTGTCATAACTTGGCTGAGTTTCATTCAAAAACTCCCCGGGAATCAGAGGTTTTGATCACCGCAACTTTAACGGTCTGCGCTGACCATGCTGGAAAAGAGAGAGTGCTCCCATTGAACCAGTGACGCCAGGGAAAGCTGCACACTAGACGGTTTGCTCAGATCGCTGCAACGCCTATGAGGGACAGGCAACTCGAGCAGGGAATCGCACAAAATCCCACTTGCTTTGCTTTTAAAGCGGTACTACCAGTGACCAATTACCCAGTGTGCCGAGGGGAATACTGGCTGTGCCTTTTGATTACAGTAGATGGAAAACACAGTCCACTGCTGCTGGGTGCGGAAGTGAGGATCTGGGAGTTGGAAGGTTACCTGTTGCCGCCAGGCTCAGAAACAACTTTAGAATACATGGCAAGCAACATGAGGGGCGTGGAAGAAATCACTGACACAGGACACCACACGCCTGAGGCTGACGTCGCAGCTGAAAAGGCTGAATCATCAATACAGACTGCACAGGTGCATAGCCTGACATCCACACGCAAGAGGGACTTGTCAAAGGGGGACAGAGACGACACAGCACATGGTGGCTAATAGAATTAGTTTGTTAACTGACCTTGCTTTTCCCCGAATTGTGGCCTTGAAACACTCCCCCAACAACAGGGACAGCAACAAGCATGCTGACGCTATAGCAAGGAAGGAATAATGAACTATTGAACACTGCCGGGCAATACTAGTTAAGGTGCATGAAGACCCTGCTGGGTTACTGCGGGTAATAAGCTAAACAACCCCATTTTAGTCTATGCACCTTCAACTGGCATCCTTTTATTCTTGGACTCCATGCTCATACTGCTATTATAGAACCCAATGGGGGACCGGCAGATTGACTTGTGGTTGATAAAGGGCGGTGCTGTAGCCCGCATATTGCTCTCTTGGTGATCCAGCGGCGTTGGTCTGCCAATGCAGTTAAGGTGCTCATATTTGGTATATAAAAACAACACACATCATCGCCAGTGGCACAGAGATCGTTATCCTTGTATATGGTTGACACTTGCAAATGGAAGCCTGGCCAAGCACAGCAGTGATACAGATAACCATGTCCAGAGGGGGAGCCAGTCAAAAAAAGCACAATACGCTGGATGCTTAAACCAGACAAACTAATCCACCTTGCATGGATAAGATTGCTGAATCGCAAATTGAAATGGCTACCTGCAAATCACCCGAGGAGATACTAAGACTGAAACAGGTGATGGAAGGTATGCAAGGCAGATTTGCAGCTATGACTGCTCAATTGGATGGCATCACGACCAATATAAACACTTTGAATGGTAAAATTGGGAAAGAGTGCACTCAAATGACGGAGGCAGAAACACTGATTGGGTCAACAGAAGATGGCATCACTGTCCTGAAATCCCAAATGGTGAAAGTCACTACTAACCTGAAAAGAGCCCTGTTAAAATGCAACGACCTTGAATCGCGCTGGCGTAGAAGTCATACACGTATAATTGGACTGCCAGAAAATGTTGGTAAAGGCCCCATGCAAGAGAGTGTGCAGAATCTCCTGACACAGTTGTTTGATAAGCAAAACTTCTCTCCAATGTTTGTGGTGGAAAGAGCAGACAGAACACCGCCGGAACATCCTGAACTGGGAGCTCGCCCTAGGGCAATCATCGCAAAACTACTTAACTATAGAGACTGCGACAGAGCGCTATGCCTCGCCAGAGAAAAAGGACCGCTGCGCTATGACAACACCACAATTCACTTATACCTTGATTTCTCCTTGGCTGTCCAACAGGAACGCAGGTGCTTTTTAGGCGTGAAAAGTATGCTGCATGAAAGAGCGATCCCATATGCTATGCGGTTGCATGTCTTTCCATCAAAATGTTTCCATCGAAGGTTTGTTCCATCAAATAATTTCCATTGAAAGAGGTTTCATCGAATTCCCCCACATAAAGTGCAAAGTGTTTATGCATCAAAATCCTTTCATCGAATAGGGTTTCATTAAATAAACACTTTACATTATTTGCATGGAAAGTCTATGAAACATGCATGACCTTATAATGTTACAGGGAGCCCGCTGTCCAGTGCTGAAATCTCTAAAGTATTTCAGCACTGGACAACTTCCTCTAACTTGTGATGTTTCTTGTTTATGGGGGGGGTCCCCCTCAAAACCCCCAGGGGTCCCCTCCAAACCACCAACCCCAGGGGGTCCACCCCAACCCCCATTTTCAAAATGTAACCCTTGTCCAGTGCTGAAATCTATAATGTATGTCAGCACTGGACAGCTCCCTCTAATTTGTGTTTTTTTTTGTTGATTTGAGGGGGCAAACCCCCCCAACTCCAATGGGTCCCCTCTCCCTAATCCTCCCCACCAACCCCCATTCCTCAACCCATTGAATTACCAATAAAAATAACCCTTTCCATTGAATTACCAACCCAAACATCCATACATCTATTTTAAGGGCATGTTTGAGTTGGAAATCCATCCATCCATTTCTTTTTTCGATGGAAAAGATTTTCAATGAATGCATTTCAATGGATAATGATTTGATGGAAATAAATTCGATGGAAAGACTGCATACCATGCCATGCTATATCCAGCATGTCTACGAATTCTATACTGGGGAAAATCTGTATTCTTCACCATCCCAGAGGAAGCAGTGAACTATGTAGAGGCTAACATACCAAATGCTTCCAGACCAGTTGAAGACATGGGGGTGACATCCACCCCTCTGTCCTAAGCAAGCTAGAGGTACTGAGTCGATTTTATAACAGGAATGTTTGTGAACTTTTGAAGTACTTTGGCTTAAATTACCTTGTACAAGAAGCAAATTATTTGATCTAGTGACGGAATTGTAATATAATGTAAGCGGGTTAACATTGACCGGGATGTTGCTCCTGCAACTGTGTACTTGTCGACGGCGGGCCACGTTGGGCTTGGGAGTTAAACAGCGACCCCCCCCAAGGAAGGTTGCAGTTTTTCTGTTTTGTTATAACGCGAAAGCACAGGTTGGGGTGGTGCAGAGTTGTTGATGTTAGTGGTAGAGGGGGTAGGGTGGTATAGATGGTCCTGATTGGGCGGGTGATGCATGAGGGGTGGGGTGTCGCAAGACAGGATAAAAAGAGATGAAAAATGTTCAGCTACAAATACATAGGGCCTCATTACAAGTTCTCCGGTCCGGACTTAACGCTGCCGTTATAACCATACCAGCTCCGTTTCCGCGATCGCCAAATTATGACCTATGGACCCGGAAAAACAACCACCATAAACCACCACCGCGGAGTGAAGGCACCCGTAAACTTCGCCTGCACGGAAACCCTCCGTTACCGGCAATACGAAACACCGCGTGCATTACGAGTAGCATGGGCATGGAAACACTGCCACCAAAATAGCGCTAACACCGTGACCACGGTGGCGGTATCGCCGCCACCGCGAACATGACGTTAAACAGTGCCTGCGGATCTTAAACAGGCCACAGGTGCACCAAATGAGCCCAGATGGACCAAGCAGGAGCCTACAAAAGGGCCACACCCAGGCCAACTCCAAACATAACCATGCAGCCAGCAGCTCTAGCAGCATTGGGACTGGGGCTATTGAATGAACAGGCAGCACTGCACATGATTTCAGTAATGGTGCAGAGGAGGAGGAGGCGGAGGCGCAGGAGGGGAAGGCCGCACCTACCAAACCCTGTACCTAAGCCAAACCCTATTGTCCAGCCTGCATGACCCGCAGGCAGCCTGCAATATCCCACATCAGGGCCTCACCCTGGAACCCGACCCCAGGATAGATCCACACATTATACCGGCTGGACCGTCCAACAATCATGTATATCACCACCATGATAGAGGACATCAGCAGCCACATTGACATCACCACCGCCATCCCCCCCACTCCTGAAGGTGGTGTTGGTACTGCATTTCCTTGGCACCGGAATTCATCAACACACCGTTGGTGAGCTGCACAGGCTTTCACAACCCTGTTTCTCCAAAATACTGGTACAGTTACTGGATGCCCTGTTGCGCCATGTGTCTGAACACATCGCCCTACCCCGTACCCTTGCCCAGGTCATTGCCACCAAGTTGGCCTTCCATGCCATTGCAGGCATGCCAAATTGCATAGGTGCAGCAGACAGTTAAAGTTGCGGTGATCAAAACCTCTGATTCCCGGGGAGTTTTTGAATGAAACTCAGCCAAGTTATGACAAAGTACTTCCAACACAGATATAAGCCATTTTGTGGCTGCTCAACAGTCCCCGTCCCCAAGCCCCCACCCCCCGTTATGGTTTTCGATAGTGATGCTTGGACTCCTGATCATTTTCTCAGTCACTGAGAAGCTAGAATGTTCATTCTGTTTCTTCATGATGATCCTTAGACTACTCATCGTCTTCTCAGTACATGTCATAGAGTCAGATGTAACAGACTTTGCATTTTCTAGAACTTTTTCAAGTATATTATATTGTCTCACCAGGATTATAATGGATATTGTCCTCATCAAAAGAAGGGAGGGGAGGATTGAACATTGGAGAGGAGTATAGGGGTACTAATGCGGGTGCATACTGCGTTCTCTGAATATAGTCGTCCCTAATTCCATAAGGGGGTTCCTCCCGCATGTGATCCTCCTTTGGTGCACCACCCCTAGGGGAACTATTGTACTGTGGACGCACCGTCCTGGCCCCATGTGAGCGGACTCCCCCTAGGTGAGAAGGAACGGCATCCTCAGATTCATCACACTACACGCAACTGGTACCGCTCTCTCTGAAATATCTCCCCTTTGCTAAGCTCTGCCACCAAACTCTCCAGCACTCTGTTCCACCGTCAAATCATCTCACTGGCCTCATATTCCACCTTATGTGTCCTAATCAGTACAATACACACTGTCTTTCCTACTACCTGTTTTTATTCTGTGGGGCTGGTCGTTTAGTGTCTTTCTCCCCTTCTCATTGGCTGCAGCACTAACCTGACATCCTGCACCAATTGGTGCCTTTCATTCCAACAGGACCAAGGTAGGAGACTTTAAAAACACCTCCAAGCCTCTTCCCCTTTTGCAGCATGATTTTACAGATCGTTTCTGTAACGCTCACCTGATTCCCGTAGAGGCGCCGGTCTTGACTGGGCGTATACCGTATCTTCAAAGGTGATGTGTAACACACGGCTGGCTCTTTGGGCTGGACCTCTGTGCACTGTATGTTTGACTCGAAGGGTAAGATGTCTGCAGATAGAAAATATGGGATTAATGAACTGGGTTATTGAATGTCTCTCTCTTCTTCCCTTTCTCTTCTCCTGTAGAACCCCGAAGGTTAACGCTCTCACCTTAGGTAAGTGAACGCCGTGCTCTCCATCTGCCTCGGGGCAGGGTGCTGTAACCAGTTTCTTCACTGGATAAGGGGAGCAGGCCTCTTGACTTCAGAGGACTGCTGTCCGTCGTTTACTGCACGAACTGTAAGTTTCGAGTAATTCTAATGTCTTTAAAGTCTTTAGTAATGATGTCTCTTGTTTTGTAGGGTTCCGGCGATGGTGGATGACGGGCTGAAGTGAGTTGAAGATGGAGCCCGTGTGATGAATAGAAGCGCCTGGAAGCACGTAAGTAAGCGCTTGTTGCCTGCTTCACGATGCGCTCTAACTGTCTTTTTATTTTGCAGGTACAAGTTCGGAGCGGCTGCAGGGTGCCGGAATACCCACTGGGTTAGATGTGGAAAGGAGTAATGGCACGTGAGTATTAAAGTTCCCCAATGTCTTTAAACGCACCTTCTTTTGTCTTTCAGATGCGGGATGCAGCGCCGAAGGCCTCCGGAGCGTGCAAAGAGTTGGTAAGCTTTTGTCTTTCAGATGCCGGAATGCAGCGTGAAGACCTCCGGAGCGCACGAAGAGTAGGTAAGCCTTTGTCTTTCAGAATGCAGCGCGAGGCGTTGGTGACAGCCGATGGCCCAGGTAAGTGAAGAGCTGTCACTGAAGACCGTAATGCTAACCTGTTCTTTCTTGTCTTTATAGGTGTTGCTGAAGACTGGATTCAGGATGGTAAGCCTTTTTCCTTAGGCCCAGGATCAGATGCAGAAGACACGATGAGCGTTCTGCTGCAGAGGATGCAGAATAACGCAAAGCAAGATTCATCCATCGGGTGTGGTTTAAATAGCCTCCTGTAGTGCTTAGGTGTCTCCTTCCACAGCCACGCCTAGGTAAGAAAAGAGTTCCTGCTTTCCAGAAGAGTTCCAGTGTTCTGAACCTAGGGAGTGGCTCCTGCCCCACCCAACAGGAAAAGTAGTTCCAAACAGAAGAGGATTAGAAGCTCAACTGGCAGGCAAGTAAGCAGCATGGTCTGCTGCAGGTAAGTCCACCCAAGCATTATGAGCCCGGCGCTTCCAGCGCTGGGACTGGGCATATTTATGAGCCTGGTGCCACTGGCGCCAGGACTGGGTCCAAAAGGTCCCAATTGGGACTGGTTGGCACTCGGAACCTGGGTTATGAATCTGCTTCCAAGGGAGTTGGGAAAACCCTGACCTTTTGGAAGCAGAGATCATGACAGTTTCTGGTGTTTTCATGTCAGGTTGTGGTTTTAAAGGTTTGTGCTTTTATATAGTTTGGCTACATTCCGGTCTCTTCTGAGGTTCTGGTTGCTGTTGGGTTGTGGTGTGGGCTTGTTTATCTGGGTTGTCATGTTTCTTCTTTCTCCCTTGTTTGCCCTCTCTGGGTTTTCTTGGCTGCTCCCATGTATATTCTGTCTGATCCGGTTCTGAAAGGGAAAAGAGAGAGCAGTTGTCAGCAACTGGGAGGCATTGAGACATAAATAGTGGTTGGGTTGACATTTGCAGCACAAGGGATGGATTTTTCAGGGATTTGTTGCACACCCTCTCCCCCACTCGCCATTCATATATTGGGAGCGAGGCTGGCGGTGGCTTTCGTTTTAGTGAGCCTTCTGCTTCCAGGTTGAGGAGGATTCCTGTTTTCCCCCTTGATAGGGTCATGACCCTGTCACACCACACATACTTCATCCTCATCACAGTCCTTCATTAATGCCACATCTCTGGTCCTCGCCAGTCCATCATTACCTGTGCATCCCGCATCCTTGCCACAGTCCCTCATTACCCTGCAACCTAGTCACAGTCCTTTATTACTGTGAGAAACCTGAAGGTGCCTGACCCGCTAGTCCCTGGGGATCTGTCATCCAGGTGGCCAGGACAGAGCCATCGTTATTAGATTCAGTTCCTGGTGGTGGACCAGTGGGAAGGGATCACCTGGATGGGGGGGGGGGTCTGCGGGGAATGGAAGTGGGACACGGATGGGCGAGAGGCAGTACCCCTTCCTTCTAGCCCATTTTCCCCATCTTACCCCGTGTGATACTTAGCTCTGCACCCTCCTCCTTTTCCGACACAAATACTTTCCTACACAGTGAAAGAC
Organism: Ambystoma mexicanum; assembly: GCF_040938575.1. Taxonomy (NCBI): domain Eukaryota; kingdom Metazoa; phylum Chordata; class Amphibia; order Caudata; family Ambystomatidae; genus Ambystoma; species Ambystoma mexicanum. Next base: position 132,932,430 of record NC_090933.1, on the reverse strand, counting down.
AACGGACTAACACCAGAGTCGTTTACCTGCAATGTCCCAACACAAGGGCCAGGCAGAGTCAGCCAATTGACCATAACTACACACACCTGATGGCCCTTTCCCTTCCCAACAGGGATAAAAGGCAGAGCGTGAGAGCACACTTTGAGCAAGGCCGAACGCACAAGGAAACAGCTGATGGCCAAAGCTGAAGGAGGCGCTTGCCGCTGTGGTGCCGTCCTTGACTCCCGAAACAGGAAACTCCGACCATTGAGCCCAGCCGGTGAGTCGAAGAAGACAGATAGTAAAACCAAACCATGCTGGGCCCAAGGTTGCGGGCGGCAACCTTGATGACCAAAGAATGTGTGTAACTGAACTTTAAAGAAACCCTAGTAGAAGGTTCAGAAGCAGAGTGGTCAGGCGTCACGGGGAGCTCATTCGAAGAACTCTGACTGAAGCCTTTGTGGGTTGTATTGTTTGTTGAAACTACGAGAACTAAGAGGCCTTACGAAAGGCCAGTGTGGAGTGTCAAAATGGTCCTACGGGGGTCCAGCAAAACCCCTCGTGCACTCAAAAGTCTTTGACACATTGGAGAAAACTGATTGAACTATGAAACTGGCAAATGTGACCCTGACAGAAGGGTGCCTACTAATTGAGGGTAAACAGGGATATATCCATGAACATTGTGATGACAAGTGTGAACCCGGCTGAATTGCCAGCAAGACAGAGATCCTCCTCGTCAGCACACCTTCACCATCCTTTCCTCTCACTCTCTGGCCGGCCTCCCTTGGCCCCCCTCCTACCCCCACCTGCGAGGCTAAGAACCTCGGGGTCATCTTTGACTCCACCCTTTCCTTCTCCACCCACATCTCTGAGGTCTCTAAAAAGTCAAATTTCCGACTGCACCTCCTCAGAGGTACTCTGCCTTTCCTCTCCTTCCCCCAGAAGCTCATAGTAACTCAAGCTCTGGTTCTCTCTAGCTTGGACTATTGTAACAGCCTCTTTCTAAATCTACCTGCCTCTACTCTCCGCCCTATGCAACTAATCCAGAACAGGACTGCGAGACTTGTCCTTGGCCTCAAGCCCTGGGATCGTATCTCTCCAGCTCTGAAATCTCTCCACTGGCTCCCAGTGGATGCAAGGATTAAATTCAAAACCCTCTGCATTGTCCACAAGGCTTTCTGGGGCCTGGATCCAAAATACCTTCAGCTATCCCTCCGCAAATACCTCCCCTCTCGAGCTCGTCGCTCATCTACCTCCAACTCACTTAGGGTCAGTCGCTTTTCTAAGAAACGAGCTGGGGGTAGATCTCTGTCTTCGGCTGGGGCCTCCCTCTGGAACAGCCTCCCTGCCACTCTAAAACTTGAGGCGAACCATCTCCGGTTCCGGAAGCACCTCAAGACCTTCCTCTTTTCTTCTGCCTTCGCTCCCCCTCTCCCCTGCTGATCTGTTCTCTCTTGGCACCGTGCACCTGGCCACCCTCTGTCTTTTGGGCCCAGGTACCTGCTCATCCTGACACAGCAGGCCCTGCCCTATCATTAGCAGTTCCAGACAATTATACCATCTTACGAGCAGAAACACACCTCTCGAGGTGGGGATCTAGCTATCATAGCCAAGCTCAGTCTTGACATGAGAATTACCACAACCCCTATTATGAAATCTTGCGAATGCCTTGCGGTCAAAATTGCCACCGCTAACTTCCAAACACTAAACCTCATCCTTATCTATAGACCTCCAGGTCCTACAGGAACCTTCGCTGAGGATCTATCTACAACCATATCCAACAACCTAAAAAGCACCTCCCAAACAATAGTGCTAGGGGACTTCAACCTAGGCTATAATGACGCAAAGGATATCCAGTCCACAGCTACAGCTCTGATCCTAGAAGAACTGGGTTTCTCCCAGAAAGTTAACCTTCCCACTCATGACAAAGGCCGCATCTTTGACTGGATAGCGGAACATAACTGTGGAGTAACCATCACAGATACTTTACCCCAGATCTGGACTGACCACCATCTACTACTATTCACAGTAGCTACGAACTCGGCCACGGCTCAGTCCCCACTTGCCCCTCGCATGCCACGAGGAACAAAAAACGTATGACTGCGGAAAAATTGCAGCCCATCATACTACCACATCTGAACTCGCTCCCAGCAAATACGGATCCAAATGTGCTAGTTGAACAATTTAATGAAACTATCAATGCAGCCCTTGACCACATAGCTCGCTCAAGCTACGTAACAGTAAACCGAAGAAACATCTCAACTCATGGTTCACTCCTCACCTAAAAAAGCTCAGGCTAATCAAAAGAAATCTTGAAACCACCTGGAGACTCTCTCCTTCAGCCGAAAACAAACTCAACCTCGCCAAGGCATCTTCCCAATATAAGAAAGACATCTTACTAGCCAAACAGGAAACGTACAACACCAGAATATCACAATTTAAATCTAGTGTCAGAGAATTGTTCAGCATCCTTAAAGAACTGGAAACTCCTGTTGCTCCCCAAGAAAACTGCACCAAGGATAAAAATTGGTGCTCCAGCATACAGTCGGCCCTAACCAACAAAGTAGCCAATCTACAAACTAAAATTGCCCTCAAAAAAGCATCTCTTACACCTCATATCCCACAGACTATAGTTCCACCTCTAAAACCCAAACAAGAATCACGTTTCTGCTTCTCTAAGGTATCGACCATTGAGGTTGAAAAAGTTATCCTGGGACTTAAACCATCCAACTGTAAAGGCGATCAATGCCCTGCCCAATTAATCAAGGATGCTGCGAGAGAATTATCGCCATTCATAACCAAACTCATCAACTCATCCTTTACCACAGGCACTGTACCGAATAACCTAAAAGAGTCCTGGGTACTGCCACTCCTAAAGAAGCAAACCCTGACCCGGCCATTCCTACCAACTTCAGGCCTATCACGACCGTGCCCTTTCTTCTAAAAATCTTAGACAAAGTGGCATACATGCAAATACAAAACTTCCTTGAATCCAACCTTTTACTTGGAACACGACAATCCAGATTCCGCCCACAGCATGGGACTGAGACAGCCCTAATCGATCTCAAGGCCCAAATAGATCAATATAGAGACAATGGCCAAGCAGCCCTACTCCTACTGCTAGACCTCTCAGCGGCCTTTGATTTAGTCGACCATACAGTCTTATGTAGCCACCTAGACTCTGCAGCCCACTTCTCCAAAGAGGCCATAATATGGATCAAGTCTTTCCTGAGTAACAGAATTATGAGAGTCTTCTCTCCTTCAGCCTCGGCAGACCCGATCCCCATAACATGTGGTGTACCTCAGGGATCCTGTGTGTCACCCAGCCTCTACAATGTATTCACAAAGCCACTCTTTGACGAAATGGATCATCTGGGTATTGCCTACACCAATTACGCAGACGATACCCAGATCCTCCTCCCGCTTTCAGGAGACTACGTCAGGGATCTGGCTTTAGTGAATAAAATCTACAGCATCGTTCAGGCATGGATGGCCACACACGGCCTATGCCTGAACGATGACAAAACTGAACTCATTATCCTAGGCACCCCGACATACATAACCAAACTAAGCCCGGATTATGCCAATTTCATTATCGATGGGAACAACATAAAAGTAGCGAAGGAAGTGAAGACCCTAGGCTTTTACCTAGATGCCACCTTGAACTTTGCTAAACAAGTTAACTCCCTAGCCTCAGCTACCGCATACACATGCAAACTCATCAGAGCGAGCAAACAATTCCTTTCTACAGACAGCTGCATCACGCCTGCCAGAGCCCTCATACTATCCAAACTGGATTATTGCAATGGACTATACATTGGGGCTAATAAACAGACTATTCATAAAATCCAAGTCCTCCAGAACAATGCCCTGAGAGCAGCTCTCAAGATTAGCAGAAAGGAGCATATATCCTCGGTAAGAAGAGAACATAAATGGCTATCCACGCAGGATAAAATTCAACTCAAAATTGCCTCCCTCACCCACAAGTGCCTCAACAACAAAGCACCACCATACCTCAAGGATAGGCTACACCCTAGAACCTCGACCAGGCCCACAAGAACAGCGAATGCTAACTGCCTACAAGTCCCGCGATTTAAACTCGCGACTATAGGAGGACAGAGCTTCCCAGTCAAGGCAGCGCAGTTGTGGAACTCACTAGCCCTTGGCATCAGAGAACCCCAGCCCTTTGCGAAATACAGGCAGAACTTGATCAATTGGCTGAGAGCAAACGACGCCTAACTACCCTGTCCTGACTGTTTCCATTGGCAAACTAACTGAAGCTCCACTGGCACCCCTATACCAGACTATCTAAATCAACTTCCTCTTGCACTGGAATGTTCCTGAAACCTGTATATTACTACTGTATATATTATTGTATACTCCCGATAGTTAACCCACACCTGTAAAACTGTGTTGTTTCTGGACCTAGTTCCGGCCATGTATATACATGCCTACTATATATTGTATATTGTATGATACCCGTGTACTGTTCCTACTTATTATGTACCTGTAACTAAGTTGAGCATATTCTTGTCCTGTGCGCCTTGATGCACCAGGGTATGGCGCGCCCTAAAAATAATAAACTAAACCCTACCGCACTGCCTCCGGGCCACCCCTTGCACTGGGAGCTGTATCTGTACCCATACAGCCCCCCCCTTTTCTTCCTGCACTTATTGGACCTACCCTGTCTGCTGCCTTAAACCTAGCACTTGCAAATTGCTGGCTGCATTACCACTGTTTGTTGCCTTTATTATTTATTTATTATTTATCTGTTTCTCCTCTGCTTTGCACTTTCCACCTCTCCCCCTTACATGCACTTTTCCCCTCCCCCTCTCCCATGCACTTGCGCGTTCTCAATGTCACTGGGCCTAGTAAGATCGCTGTTTTGTTCTCCCCTGTTCCCCTCCCTTGCCTTGTCGCGATCTGAAACACTTGTGTACGAGCGCGATAGAAATAAAATATCAATCAATCAATCAATCACAATGGATAGTTGTATAAAAGGACACTGAGATTGTTTGAACACTGCGATTTTGAGTCAAAGTCCATAGTGAACCCGATTGAGGGAGGCTAACTTTACATAAGGATCAGAGCCCGGCTTAGGGGGATCCAAGGGGCGAAGAGCAATCGCCCAACGTGAAGGATTACCAAGGGAATTTTTTGTTTTGTTTATTGTTTATCGTTCAGCAGGCCTTCTAAGGTAAGAGACTTTGCAAGAAAAAGACTTGGCCCCAGAAGGTCCTGGCATCTTTGAAAGGGAACTGTAACCTTGTGCTGGCGAGGCCCAGGAGTGTGCTGTGCTCTAACGTCCTGCCTTGTCCCGTGCTAAAAACGGGGGGAAGGGTGATCCCAGCCCTACCATCCTGACTTATCATTTGGTTAACACTTCTTTCTTTTCTTGTGAACATTATCCCACGCTACTTTGTAATTTAGTTGCAAAGATTGGCAATAGTTTATTTTTTTAGTATAGGCCCTTTTTTATTTAACAAGATGCCGCTAGGACTGCCTTATTATTATTTGATGTTCATAGCTTGATCCCATCTTAGATTTAGGTTTAGATTAGGTGTTTTTCTGATCCATTGTACAGTTTAATAAACACCCTTGAACTGTGATCACTTGTCTTTGTCTTTACAGTTGCCACAATGCATTATTTACATAACCTTCACCTTTGCATCCCCATTCCCTTTCACCCTTATTACCCATAATCTAGCATCTGTCCTCATTTTCAGTCCCTCATTTCCCTTTCCCCAGCATTCCTCACCCTCATCACAGACCCTCAATACTCTTGCACTTGCATTCTTTATCTTTGTGAACGTCAATTCTTGCCCCTGTTAGGCAGAATCCTGTGCAGTTCCCTTGGGGAACACTGCAAAAAGATTAAGACTACATGAGTAAGCAGTAAACCCAATTGGTAGCAGTCTGTACCACCCAGATTTACCTGGTAGCTGTGGCTGAGCAGTCAGACTTAGCTCAAGAGGAGTTAGACAGTATACAGAGGATACACAATAGGGCTAACAACACAGTAGAGCAAGCAAACACTGACCAGAGCTTTGTATCAAAAGTATATAATTATTTATTTAACACACACTTTAGAAAATACACCAGCACTATTAATCAAAGCAAGTTCAAAACACAATCCGAAAAGTATACACACCTCCCTTAAGAATTATTAGACAAGTCTAAGTCAAAACACCACTTTTTGTCAAAACAGAGGGGAGCGCATAACTTAGATGGCACTCCAATAATTAAATAAAAGGGAGAGAAAATGGCAGGTCATAAAAAATAAAACGGTTCCCAACACTTTTAAGAGACCAAAACAAGTTAGTGAAGGCAGAGTTTACTGTAGAGCCAAAGTTAATAGGCCAGGCCCACTTTAAATGGAGCAAGGTGAAATGTGCCCAAGATCACACAGTTGAGAAATGCATTCAAGTCTTTGTAGAAATGTTCAAAAGAGGTTGGGGTGGTTCAAAAGATAAAGTTAGAAGGTCTGGGGGCCAACCAGTTGGAATGCCAAGGATTTAAGGGTCACCTTGAACAAACAGAAGAAAGGGAGACCAGGTGGAACACAGTACCTTGAAAGTTGAGGAAGCTCCAGCGGTGGCAGTTGTTCCTGGCAGAGGGTTCAGTTTGTTGTTTCTACCAGGCGAAGAGAGGATCTCGTCGAGGAGGAAACATGGAGTCGTTGCACTGCCCAGGAAAGAAACCTGCCGCGGAGTTCGTTGGTTAAAAGGTGCATTCCTGATATTCGCGGTCACAGTTATGAAGCTTGGCTATCCGGCCGCCGGGGTGCTTGGCACGGGCGATTCGACCAAGAGACGTCCTGGAAGGCGAAATGGTGAACTGGTTGATCCCACCAGCTCAGAGGAAGAAGACTCTTTCAGCAGAAGATCTTCTCTTGTGGTCGGGAAAGTGGTGAGGTCATTGCAGCAGGGCTCCACCAGTGGTGTCTTCGTTGCAGATGGCTCAGCTTCTCCCCTCTTCGGATTTCTTAGGTCATGTGGCGACTTCTGAAGTTCCAGTCCCAAAAGCCCTGCTTTTATGCAGAAAAACCCCCATTCAACAGCCTAGCTGTCACTCACACATGCTAAATGGTGAGCCGGCGGCTCACCACTGGCCCAATCAGAACAGAGTGCGACTTGGGTTGCTAAGGCAACGCAGTCCAGGGTGCCAATTCCCCCACCCAGACATCCTGTGTAACCCAGAAAGAGTGGCACCAGTTGGAGCGCTTCTGTGGAGAAGCCTGCCAAAAAGTGGAACAAAGGGCCTGACCTTGGTTGGAGTTACAGAGACGGACACGAATGCCATTTTAGAAAAGAGTTCTGGCAAAAAGACCCAACCGGTGATTTCATATTAAATAAATAAGCCGGCGGTATCTTTAACATTGCACCAAAAAGTGGTGCGTTTAAAATCAATGGGAAAATCCCATAGGAAATATTCCGGTGGAATATTTTGCGTGGTAACCACTGCCACCAGCCAGAAACTGGACAAGGGGGGGACTGGACAGTGCCCCCTTGGAAACAGACCCAGGGCAATCGAATTAACCCCTTCCAGTAATTCTACAATATGATGGTTTGTACTGGTTCTGTTCACAATTTTGGACTAGTAAAGTCAATGGTGACTTTACATGCCCTGGGAGACAGTAGTCAGTCCCAGGGTATGGAGTCTATGTTTGGGGGTCGCTATGATACCCCTGTGTTACTGCACTGAGGGTGCTGTGTAACATACACAAAAACAGATGATACCCTATGGAGTAAAAATACCCCATAGCCCATAAGCACACAAAAAGTCAAAGACATACCTCAAATCATGCCTAAGAGTGGGAGAAAAAGAGTCTAACTCTTAGCAGGAGAAAAAAAAACCCAAAAATCCAGCAAAGCTACTGGGGGACGCACTAGGTTTGGGAAAATAGCCTTATAAGAGAATTCTCCCTAACATCCCCGGCCTTCCTTGTCCTCATCATAGTCCTTCAATTACTTTACCCTGCCATCCTTTATCCTTGTCACAGTCCCACATCACCCATACCCCAACATTCCTCATCCTCGTCACAGCCCCTCATTAACCTTAACTTTGCATCTCTCAACCTAGTCACAGTTTCTTGTTACCCCTTGCATCCTTGTCAGAGTCCCTCTTTACACCCTAAACCCTCACTCTCATCACAGTTCCTCATTACCCCTGCAACGCAAATTCTCCCCACATTCCTTCCTTATCCCCACAGTCTTCCTTAGCACTACATCCCTCATCCTTGGAACAGATCCTCATTATCACCACACACATCATTCTTTTGACATTCCTTCATTACCACTTCATCCCTCATCTTCTGTTCAGTTCCTCGTTACCAATGCTTTCCACATCCTCGTCACGGTCCATCAATACCCCTGCATCCTCATCACGGACCCTCCATCCGTCTCACAGTCAGTTAATGACCTGCATCCTCATCACATTCCCTCTTTACCTCCACATCTCTCTTCCTTGTCAGTACCTCATTACCTCTGCATCCCTCATACTGGTCGCTGTCCCTCATTACACTGCAACCTCCATCCTCATCTCCATCCCCCATTACCCTGTAACCCACATCCTTGTCACAGTCCCTCATTACCACCATAACAGTCATCCCAGTCACATTACCTCAGTACAACTTCAACATTCCTCCTCATCACAGTTCCTCTTTACCTTCACCCTGGCATCTCCCCTTCCTCATCACAGCTTCCTGTTAGTGATAACCTGGCATCTGTCCTCGTTTTCACGAGAAATGGTAATTGCTCACACGTGGCTGACGGCGGTCAAGTCTGTCTTCGAGCAGTTGGGGAGACAGTGGCAAAATTGCAGAAACAGCATAATCTGCCTTAGTGGCTATATAGACGGTCCCCCTGGCTGTTACATTTGGGAGGGTAGTGGGGTCTAAACAGCATTATTGGAAAAGAAAGATGTGTCATGGGAATTGCTTGGTGTATCCGTGGAAAGGACCCTAATCTAACCCTCTTCCCTAAGTGATAAAAGAGCTAGATGGCACTTGCCTCTGCTATTAGGATGAAAACATGTTTGGACAATGTGGATGGTGTGTGTTAGCACTTTACCCGATCCCCAGTGACCCCACCCCCCATCCCTACTGGAGGCCATGCAATGTTGCTTCTTTATGTGCTTTAGATCCATTGTGGAGAAGGGACTATTCCCTTAAGACTTCCAATGTTACTGGATAATGATCTTTTTTTTAAAGTAGATTTCTTTAACATGATAGAATGAAAGTGACAACTTACTTAGCTCTTGTATTTTCCTATAGTGTGGTAACATGGCAAGAGAAGGTTTGAGGACGCTTGTTGTTGCCAAGAAATCATTAACAGAAGAACATTATCAAGATTTTGAGGTATGCATTTTGCATGATATTTATCAGGTTTTCATATACTGCTATGCATTAAATATTGCTCTCTTGCGGTCCCTCCCACTCTTCCTTCTTGTTGAATGTTAATTACTGGTTGATTTCATCTGTTGAGAATGATTCTTCAAAGAAAGGTTTGACGAAAATGTAAGTCGAGTTTTAAAATCGCACAAATCCAATCTTTGATATCTTTACTCCTACGTCCCGTCCCCTTTCCTCCATACTGTATGGGCGTACCTCGCTAGGGACGGGAGACGGAACCTTTTTCATCAGAAAAATCAACTTCTCCTTTAAATTTAGATGCACATGGGGGCGTGGCTCTGTGAGCATGAAATCCCCTGACTCCACTCACTGGCGCCACTCCCCAGTGCTCTCTTCTGCATTGATGGGAATGGGCCGATTTCATCAGCGCTCTTGGGTTAGGCCTCTGGCCTAGTAATTCCATGCCCTCTTCCCCGGAGAAGTACTTTTGTCCTCTTTTTTCTCGTCTTTAATCAGGTACCTCTGTCCTCTGACACCACACTCCTCCTCTGCGGCGCATGTCGATGTCAGCGGGCTCCAGCAGGTGTCGAGCCTGCGAGGGGCTCGTCCCTACGTCCGACCCCCACGATGTTTACCTCCGCTGCCTCGACCCCGACCACGGCTGGGAGGGTTGTACAGCGTGTGATGCGCTCACACCACACGCGCTGAAGAATATGCTAGCTCTAAGGAGATCTCTTCCTAAGGTCGCCTCCAGAGGATTTGAAGGAATTAATCAGGCACAAGTCCATGGCCCAAGGTAGGGGCTCTGTTTTGATCTGCACCCCGCAAGGGCGACTACTTCCCCAGCAAGCGCCCGAGCAGGAGGGACCTTTCAGGTCCTAGCCCCAGTGCAGGTACCGAGGCTATTTCAGCTACCGGACAACAGGCCGAGGGGTCGCGAGATCCTACCGGTGATGTCGCTGAAGGACCGAAAGATTCTTTTAACGGGTTTCCGCCCGAGGGGCTATGCTCTAGTACCAGACAGATGTCTGAGGGGGGCGCCTATATGCAGAACTACTGGCGACACAGCCAAGGTCACTACGCCTACCAGGCCCCGTCCTGAGGTGCAGGGTAGGACTCAACCTCCACCGCCAAGAGTCCAGGAAGAGGCATGGTCCAGCGCGGCAAGCAACACGGCTCAGGCACGTGGCATGAAGCCCAAGAAAATGGCCATCGGGCCAGACAAAATGGTGGCTCGTCCAACACCATCCCCCTTCCGGGAACAGGTAGGGGAACGGGTTTCCAGGTGGGACTGGTCTTCGCCGGGCACGTGGCCTATGGCATACCCTTCATTGTCACAGGGCAGATACACACCACATACAGCAATGCAGAGTGTGTCCAGGTCTCAGCACCTCCAGGGCCCTCTGTCCATGCCCGTGTCACCAATCGCTCCACCGGCCTGCTAAGACAGGTTTTTTTTTAAAAGTTCATGACGCCTATGAGGTCTCCACAGATGGCCGTCATCCTCAACGATGTGGTCATGGACATGCTCCCTCCGGTCTTGCTGCTAGCACGCACGGCTACTCCACCCTTGGTTGCAGCACCTTTGGCTCCTATACAGCCCTAGCTCCTCCTGCTCCTATGCAGTCCCTGCTCCCACTACCCCAGCCCCTCACGCCTCCAGTAACCCCGGCAGCTCCCTATCTGCCGCCTCTGCTGCCATCGGCTCCTGTCAGTACACTTCAGCCCTCGGCACCCAGCACTCCTCCGGCTGCACCTGACCAACAGGACACATTGGTAGACACCGATGACGAGGAGGACCCCAAAACACCTTGCTCTGCCAAGGCATTTCATGAATGGCTCGCAGGCCTAGCTGAATACTTGGGATTCCACAGCCAGAAGTTGAACAACCAGAGATGGGGGTCTTGGCGGAGGTCCTCACTTTAGGCCCCACGGCTAGAACGGGATTCCAGTGCGAAAGGACGTTGTGGCACTGGCCAAAAAAGGATTGCTTAAACCTCATTCGTCACAGCCTACCAACAGGTGCCTCGACACCAAGTACAGCAGTTGTTGGAGGGGGATCCACTCTTACTGTCAGCACATCCTCAACCACAATCCTCTGTGATTTCTGGAGCCTCAATCTATTCCAAGCCACAGTCATCCTCGGCTACCTCAGCCTCGGCACTCCTGGGTAAGGAGGAAAAGATCTTGGAAGCATACAGAAAGAAAATGTATTCCAATGCTTCGCTGCATCTTCGTCAGTCCAATGCAGACGCTATGCTCGTTGCAGTCAATCAAAGCCTTTGGAGAAAAATAGCTGACTTCCTTCCGGAACTTCCCATACAGAGTCATGAGATATGAGAAGAACGGCCTGGCTGCGGGCTACCAAGTTGAACCTGGACGACAAAGAGTGCATATTGGACCTTCCATTCGAGGGTGGCGATCTTTCCCATTCCATTCCAGCACCAATGAGGAACTTGTTAAGAAGAACAGTTCCCAGACTGCCAAATCCTTATCTAGCCTCACAAAGTCCGCACCTAGGGCCTACAGCCAGACACACTAGCATTCTGACAAGGGTCGGTCCTTCGAAGGGTTCCGAGGCTTCCAGGAAAGACGGTCCAGGCAACTGGACCGATCGCCTAGCCAACACAGCCGCAAGCAGCACAAGGCGGGGCATAAGGGCTTTTTTCAATCCCCCATCTCAGCCCCAGAAGGAAAAAAGGCATGACGCGCTCATCCGATCCACACGCCTCCGGTGGGGGCGGGCAGGCCTGCCCTTCACTCAATGCTGGAGTGCAAGGTTTGTGGGCTCCTGGATCCTGTCAGTAGTGTCCACAGGCTTCCACCTACCGATACCTCCTTCTCCTCTCTCCTCCCCTCCGCTCCCACAGATTGGGACAGCAACTCTGTTGGCGGAAATTCACCTGCTCGTATAGAGCCAGACAGTGGAAGAAGTCCCAGCCCCCCAGCAAGGTCTGGGCTTATATTCACGGATTTTCGCCATACACAAGAAGAACCAGGCAGGCCTGAGAGTTGTGTTGGACCTTTCCACCCTGAACCTTTCCCTTCCTCTTCAAAAGTTCAAGATGGTCACCCCAAAGCTTATTGCAGAGACATTGTGTGTGGGAGACTGGATGTGCTCCCTGGATCTGAAGTATGTGTATTTACACGTCCCTATCTTGCAACCCCACCGGTCCTTTGAGGTTCAGGGTCATGGGGTTCCATTTCCAATACAACGTTCTACCCTTTGGCCTCAATTCAGCTCCCAGGGTCTTTACACGACTTATGAACACAGTGGCGGCCCTGCTCAGGGCCCAGAGTCCCCACGTCTACCCATACCTAGATAACTGGCTCGTCAGAGCAAGGTCTCCAGACGCAGTACAACACACCGCCTCCGTCCTCATGAATACTCTACCCGAGTTGAGATTCTCCATCAATCCCAAGAAGTCACAGCTGCAGCCTACACAGAATATAACTTCCTTGGGCCTCATCTGGGATACGAGCTCCGAGAGAGTTTTCCCCTCCGAAGACCAGATCACAGCCATTAAGAAGGCCACAGGGCATTTGCTCAGCAGAGCAGTGACTTCGGCATGGTGTTACCAACACCTCTTGTATATCATGGCAGCATGTCTCCTGGCAGTGCCGTACACAAGGGTAAAATTGAGATGATTACAGTTGTACTTCACAGCCTCCTGGAGCCAGGAGAGGGGTTCCCAGGTGGAACTTGTCAGCTTTCCACCTTCTCTCCACTAGGACCTTGACTGGTGCAGCACAGACTACAATTTGCAGATAGGCAGGCCCTTCAGGCAACCGGCACCGCAGGCTACCATCACCACAGACTATTCCCTGGAGGGCTGGAGAGGGGTTGCCAGAGATTTGGTCTAAAAAAATTGGTCGACCAGACAAATGGTCGAACCAATTTGGTCGAAAACCAAATGGTCGAATTTTTTTTTTTTTTTTTCACTCTTTTTTTTTTTTTTTTTTTGGGGGGGTCCCCCCAACCCCCTTTTTTTTCTAAAAAAAACCCTTTTTTTTAAAAAACGAAAACCCAAAAAATAAATATATAATAAAAAAAAAAAATTCGGCCATTTGGTTTTCGACCAAATTGCGTCGACCAAATGTCATTCGACCAGTTTTTCCTCGACCAAATGACTGGACACCCTGGGGAGGCACTCTGGACAGCCACAGTGTCCATGGATTTTGGTCTCGTCAGGAGCAAGAGGCCCACATCAACTGGCTCGGGTTGATGGCCACATGGCTCGCTCTCAAAGCCTTTCTTCGGATGATCATTGGCAAGACGATCCTCATTCAAACGGACAGCTCCACCAGCATCTACTACATCAACAAGCAGGGTGGCACCAGGTCACCTCCCCTATGCACTCCGGCAGTCAGCATTTGGGTGTGGGCTCTGGAGAACAACATGCACTTGACAGCAATCCATCTCCCGGGGGAGTCCAACCTGTAGGCAGACAGGCTCAGTAGGCTGGGTGCAGACAACTACGAATGGCAGGTGAATTATCAGGTTCTGCAAGGAATTTTCAACAAATGGGGTCATCCTCAGGTGGATCTCTTTGCCACCTGGTACAACAGGAGGTGCCCCCAGTTTGTGTCCTGGCAGGGATAGGACTGTGGCTCTCTGGGTGACACGATGCAGATCCAATGGAACAACATGAACGCGTATGCCTTCCCTCCCACTCCCTTGTTGTACAGGGTAATTTGCAAGATCAGGGAGGCCCGGCACCTTCGTATCATCCTGATGGCTCTATGGTGGCCCGCAAGACCATGGTTCTCGCAACTACTCAGCCTGTTGGAGCAGTCCTGGTGCACCTGCCGCTGGGGGCAGCTTACCTACGCTCACAGCAAGGGGGCACAGTCATTCACCAGCCGCCCAGAATCTAGCCCTCGCAGTGTGGTTCCTGAACAGGTCACACTATGGCAGTCACAGACTAACGTAGACATTATAAAAGGCACTACGAGCAATGCTACCAGGAGCCAGTACAAAAGCATGTGGACTAGGTTTTGTCACTGGGCTGAAGCAAGGGAAGTCGATCCATTAACCTGCATGTTGGGTGATGTTCTAGCCTTCTCTGCGCACACCACACACTCGGGTGTAGGTGGACACATGTCGCACCCATCTGGTGGCAATCGCAGCCTACCGGAATTCGGAGGGGGAGGTATTTTCATCCTCTAACCTGGAAGCTAAAAGACACCTGACAGGCCTCACCAGGCTCTTCCCGCCTATCAAGAAGCCACACCCGGTGTGGGACCTCAACGTGGTCTTGGGCGCTCTGGCGCATAAACCATTTGAGCCTATGGCGTCCGTGGACATCAGGCTAGTCACCATTAAGACGGCTCTACTGGTGGGCCTTACATCTACTCGCAGGGCCAGTGAAATGCAGGCAGTGGTGGCCTCAGAGCCTTATACTACTTTTCATAAGGACAAGGATGTGCTTAGAACTCACCTTGCATTCTTACCTAGGTGGTCTACTCTTTTCACCTAAACAAGGAGATAGTGTTACCTATGCTTTTTGCGGACCCTCAGGACGACGCTCAGAGAGTTCTACATTGTCTAGATGTCAGGCATGCTCTAAAATTCTATCTGGACAGAACCAAGAGCTTCCGCCAATCGGATGCTCTCTTTATCACATTTGGTGGGTCAAAGCCCGGCTATCAGGCTTCCAAGGCCTCCATAGCAAGGTGGATGGTTACAGCCATCAAGGAGGCCTACGAGGGGCAGCACAAGCCTCTCCCAGCAAATATGCATGCTCATGCAATCAGAGCTAAGGCCACTGCTGTCGCGTTCCAGAGGCACGTGCCATGGCAGGTTACCAGCAGGGCGGCTACATGGGCCACGCCCTCGGCCTTCTGCAAGCACTACTGCTTGGATGCCAGCTCAAGGTTGGATGTGGCATTTGGTCTGACAGTATTAAGGAACCGGTTTTCCTAGGAGGGGCAACTCTCCACCCTGCGGCTACATTCAGTTGTAATCGCCCATACAGTATGGAGGAAAGGGGACAGAACGCAAGAGTAATTATAAGTTACTCACTGTAGTGACTAATATACTCCTAGTGCATAGTTCCCTTTCCTCCATACGTCACCATTGTCCCCCCTAATACAACTAGTGTTATTAGGCAATGGTAATGTTGTCGACACGTCAAAGGGGACTGAGGGGTGGCGCTGGTGGGCGTAGACAGGGGAGCGCATGCTCCCAGGGCTGCACGCCAGCACGCATCTAAATTTAAAGGGGAAGTTGATTTTTCTGGTGAAAAAGATGACGTCGCCCATCTCTAGCGAGTACGTTAATCACTACGGTGAGTAACTTATTTATTGGGCTAATTTTAAAAATAAATTGAGACGGCACAAGAAATTGGAGGCGGCTGATGGAGACGTGAGCCCTGTGAGCTTTTCAGCCCTGCCATTGTCTATGCAGCCCCATGGTGTCCCGAGGACAAGATTATTTCCAAATTAGCTGACCCTGTGATCTGACAGACCCTAAGCTGCTCTGGGTGACTTTTTATGATGATTGGGGTTTATTTACTGAGTGTTTTCACAGGAAACTCTTGTCATGAAGGCGACCTGACAAACTAAGATGGCTGCACTCCCCTAACAAACTGCATCAGAGGGCGCACAACTGGTGTGGTGCCTAGATCGAGGTGGAGGGGTGACCTACCCTGGCTAGTGCACCCAATTGCAATCTCCCAGAGGAGACGGGATAACCAGCTGAATTGGAGCTGGAACCTTTCCCTGAATATCGCCATGCCATTTGAACCTGGGCACGGGTGGGGCCGTTGGAGAGTGCAGGCAGCAGAGCGGTGTCAAGGCCGGGCGTACTGAAGATCTGATGCTAGCCGCAGAGTGGATCCAGCGGCTACCTCCATCCAGGGCCATTTAGGCACCCCACAACATTCTACAGGGCAGGCAGTCCAAAATCAAGGGCGCAGCAGTGCATATTGAGTAACTGCAGTGGTTTCCTGCCAGGCTGACCACGCCAGAGGGAGCTGGAGAAATAGTGGTCTGGAGCCAGGAATCCTGCTCTCTGCCCCCTGCCGTGTGACAGTGTGCTTTGGCCCGTTAGTGTGCTGGGCTGTATTTGCAGAGGGGAAGCAAGATATATTCTTGGGCTCTGCTTGGTGGGCCACTGGTATTGGATGCAGCTCTACTTGACAGACTCCTGGGATTTGAAGGAGAGGATCTGTGAATGAAAACAAGTCAGCAGTACATTGAAGATCAAGCCTGCAGCTGAGGTTTTCAGCGCTGCCAGTCTCTTACTGACTTTGGGACTGCTGCCTCGACCTGGCATTTAGAATCGAGTGTCCTTGCTCTGATTGCTAGCCCCCATTGGTATTGCCATACCACCCAATGCCTTTGTGGTCCCATAGTATGGTCACGCAGGTCTCCTTCGGGGGGCACAGCATCTGGGAGCTGCAAGATACATTTGGGTGTGCACTCTACTTGAAGGGTGCCTGGTTCCTCTGAACTTTCGCTCTCCCCGTGATCTGGGGTTTTGGTCCCCATGCGGTGCCTGTGCTTCCCTGTGTGTTAGGTCCATAGGGGTCAGCTAAACTCGCCCTGGCCATGAAGTGCAGCAAGTCAAAGGAAAAGTCTGGAACCTGCATTAAAGATCTGTTCCAATCATCCAAGTCAGGGGCAGCTGGGTCATCGGACATAGATCTGTCTCAGGCGCTAGATCATAATTCGAAGTTGGCCACTAAGGGTGACATTGCGCTGCTATTGCAGTTTATCCAAAAAGAGATGGCGTCCACCCTGCAGGAGCTGAAAGGTTGATTTCAGGAGCTGTTGCGCAACGTCCAGCTGGCTGAACATCGGTTGAGTGACCTTGAGACGGCTTTTTGTGATCAGGCTAATTTTCAGGACCAGTTGGAGCAGTGAGTGGCAGCTCTCGAGAGGCATAAAGTGATTACAGAAGAGCACCTTGATGATACTGAAAACCGTTCCAGAAGAAATATTATTCAGATTTGCTTTATCCTGTGGGAAATACTGGACCAGGACATGGAGGTATATGAGGCTATCTCTTCATTAGTATTTTGGGCAAGGATGTGCTGGCAGATTTGTCTCTGGACCGAACGCACAGAGTTTTCTGAAACTTCCAACAACGCCAGAATCATCTTCCTGACGTCTGTCCAGAGTTCACGTCTTCCAGATCAAGGTGCTAATTTTTCATAAGGCCAGGGTGCAATGTGATATTCATTTCAGAGGAGCAGATTTCCAGATATTTCAGGATTTGGCCCAGGGGGCGATCCAATGACATTGGCAAATGAGACCACTCACTCAATGGCTGCTGTAAAAAGATATTCCATACAGTTGGGGGGTACCCGCTTTGCTTCTTATTTAACTACGAGGCGACCACGCATCAATTTTATCTTTAGCTGCGGCACTTGAAGTGTTGAAGATTCCACATGCAGAGCTTCAGCTCCCGGAGGACCACAACCATGATGCCTCCCAGATAAAATGGCCCGCAGCACGCTCTCGGAAAAGCAGGTGCAGAGATCTCAGACGGCCCTCTATGGACAGGCTTAAAATCAGACGGGGCTCTGAGGAACAGACATGAGCCTGAGAAGTCTTGACCACTCTCCCCATTCTGCAGTTGGCCCAGGTTTGTTATTTGGGAGTAGTTTCCCTATTCTTCTCTTGTTAGACAGAGCTAGGGGCACCTTTGTGACTGCTTAGTACTGTGGCATTCACGTATAT
Source organism: Ambystoma mexicanum (assembly GCF_040938575.1). Lineage (NCBI taxonomy): Eukaryota > Metazoa > Chordata > Amphibia > Caudata > Ambystomatidae > Ambystoma > Ambystoma mexicanum. The sequence goes on along the minus strand of NC_090933.1, from coordinate 132,914,411 downwards.
ATTGGCAGGGTGGCTTGAGTACCTGCCCCTTTTGGGTTTGTTCTGACCCGATGACCGTCCCACACGGGATGTTGTTTCTAGGTTGTTTTTTTTGTGTGTGTTTTTCACTATTTGTTCTCTGCAGCGCTGGGGTTTCCTTTTTGGATGATGTTTTCTGTCCGGTTGGGGTTTGCCTCTTTGGAATCGCTACCTGTGCTCGGGTGGGGTGGGTGGGGCGATTGGAACTCTCTGGGTTGTGCTGTGCTGTTGAGAGGGGTTGAGGAGGGTATTGTTCACACACATTGGTGATCTCAAACTGGTATTGCTAAATGTGCAGGGCCTCAATTCTCCCAGGAAAAGAAAGTGTGCTGGCCAAGCTGATGGAACTGAAAGCTGATGTTGTCCTGCTACAGAAGAGGCGTATTTTGCATGCATAGTGGCCCAGACTTCACTCTAGGTGGTTCCCTCACTCCTTGAATTTTACCTTGGTTAAGTCCACTAAAGATCCATATCCGAGATACCTGGGACCTCATATCCGTAATGGGGATGCAAATCTTACTTTGTTTTCAATCTATGATCCCAATCAATTCCATGACACGTTTTATGCTCAGACACTTCCTCATATCATAAAGTTCCACAGGGGTAGTGGGAAGGGACTTAAACTTTGTGCTCAATGAGGGCGTGCTGTTGCGCTCTAGGGCGTATGCACAACTTTGTGTGAGCTCCATTGGCGAGCTAGGGATCCGGACAGAAAAATAGCTGAAAAAAAGCCAGGTTTTCGATAATATTAACCAAGGAGAGGCATGTGAAGTTCCTGTACAGACCCTGACGAAACATCGGAGGGATCGCAGCTGCGGATCCGTGCATACAACCTCTCCTCCTGGCTGGCCTACAACGGCCCATAACGTAAAGTCCCGGGTTGGCCAAAGCGGGCGCTTCCTTTTAAGATTGCCACACTGCTCCAAGAGTTCCCTGCGGTGAGGAGGCGGGGATCCGGTGGGTGCTCCACAGACGCTCCCTCATCAGCGCTGCGCCTGACCACTCACCTGCACTGTACCCTAGGACAAACGAGGGAAGCAGACCGCCTCCCTTGCCTTATGACACGTGGAGAAGACAGCGAGGAGTCACTGACCTGACCAGGACAAGATCTCTGAGCCGTGCTCGGAAGAGAGCAGCAGGGCTCTCCATACACTACGCGGTCAGCTAGTGCTCTATAGCAGAGGAAGATATATGGAACCTGACGACAACGCACCATTCAGTGGAGCCGCAGCTGGGCGGCTCCCCAACCCCCATCGGGCCTCATCACTAATATCTCACGTTGGGTGAGGGGGCTGCTTACCAATACAACAACACGAGTGCATGCAGAGACTATGCATCCCACGCCCACCGAAGCAGATGCGAACATCGAGGAGCAGGTTCTCGAATTCGGGGGACCCGCAGGCAAGTAAAAGACCTGCTACGGGGCACGGACAGCGTATGCTTCCCAGGCGTATCCAGCATTGACTCATAACACTGCCACGCATACGCCGCAGCAGGCTGACAAACATACCGATTACCCGGTAATCAGACAGGACCCGAGGGCACTGCACTGAGGAGCGGAATCCTCTGAATCTCATGATTCATCACACAACGGGGACTATGAGGGGCACTGCAGTGCAAGCTCGCCTCTCCAATGCGCCCTGTCCAGAATGCACAATCTTGAGGGCCTCATTAATCTCCCCCGCACTCCCAATCGGCCCACACTGCAAGATTTCTGCCTTCTACACATGGGCACCGCCATTCACCCGGCCCACACAAACCATTTGGCTGGAAGAAAGAAAGTGTACACGAGCGCGGGATAACACGGGGGAGCCGGGAGCACAACAATTACTACGCCGGAGCGCTTTTAGTTACATCTTGAGAGCAAGCCACACGAAGAAACTCTAGCTTTGCGATCATACCCGATCAATCACGCAACGAGAAGAAAAGGTTGAAGAAGGACACACGCCATAACCAAGTAATCTGGGACTCTAAACGCATCGACATACTAAGGGATGCTAGGGATGGTCTGAAGAGAAACCGACGCACGGAACATGCTACATTAGTGCTGACCACACCTAGCTCGCCCCCTTGAACACTTACAAAATGGATGTACCCTAAACTGGCATGAGTGGGAAAGGGTTCAAATAGGCCCACATTATAGAAGATGCGCAGCTGAACTGTGCAAATTCCAAGTGCCACACTATAATGCCTAAAGGAGCTGCCTCCAAGAATGCTGGTGTGATGGATAAATTCACTAAGCCAGCCAACAAACCGACCTGCGTTGCCACTGGAGGGGCTGACGGCCCAGAGGTGCTGGCATCTCTGCTACCCCCAGCTCCCATGGATTTATTAAGCATCTTCACCACTATGCAACAAGGGGTCGCATCCATAAATAACAAACTGGATGGTATCGCCATCAACGTCACAACAATACGAGCCCAGCTAGAGAAAGCAACGCAGTGCATCACGGATGTGGAAACGCAGATTGGCACAGCAGAGGACGCAATAGAGGCGCTACAAAACACAGTGACAAGCATGGCGAAAGGCCTGGGCACTGTCAAAATGAAGAGTAAAGATTTGGAAGCCAGATCACGCCGAAATAATGTATGCATCATAGGGGTACCAGAGGATGCCCTGAAGGGGCCCATGTAACTGACAGTTGAGGGGCTAGACTATTGGAGGATCTACTAGGGGACCTTGGCTGGTCTCCCATGTTCATTGTCAAGTGCGCACACAGATCCCTGGCAGCAAAGCCCAAACCGGGTGCCTTTCCCCGACCGGTAATAGCACGGCTCATGAACTACAGAGACAGGAATATGATTTTGAGAGCTGCAAGAGAGAAACAAGACCTGAAGATGGGGTCTAGTGTGATCGGTATTTTCTCTGATTACACCGTGGCAGTCCAGCAGGAAACACACACGTTCATCAGAGTAAAGAAACTACTGACAGAATACCGTACTGCCAGATATCTTGCGCAATGTTGTACCTGGCCAGAGTGTGCATGCAATTCAAGAATAAGACATACTTCTTCATGTTTCCTGAGGAAGCAGCCACCTTCGTAGAAGCTAATATTCCTCTACCAAACAAACAACCGCCTGAAGATGACAATAAGTAAATGTAATGTAATGACCTATAATGGTGAAGATGTATGACAAACTGTGTAAGCAGGTCAACATTACTGTAATTGATGGCAACCAACATAGTCATGAAGAGGTCTGATCAGGGCCACACTAGGCTCTGAGACTGCTGCTTGACACGTGGTAGGTTGGGGAGGTGGGCAGATAGCTGGAGGGAAGTGGGTGTGTGGCGATGTCTCTTGCAATAGCCTGAAGCAAGTCTACAGAGTGCACCGGGCAAGCAAGGAGTGGCCGAAACCAATGAGCCGGGGACAGTGCATGTGCGCACATGAACACTGACCACACTAAATACTCTCAGCTCACAAGACCCAATTGCCACTGACATCTAATAATGTGCCAATGTCTGCTGCACATTGAATCAGAGACTGGGCTTAGGCTAGAGGACAGACACTGCGAAGAACTGATAACTCTGTATTTATAAAGGGACGCTAGGCGGTGATTGAAATATGCCCTGCAGGCCACAGCAATTCATAATTCGTGATGTTAACGTTACTATATGGACCAAGGAAATAGGTCCGGACAAAGCTTTGATGTTATGATCCGGGTCCATGGCCACGACGACAGCGGTCGCCCCCAATGCGAGTGCACAACTTAGAGGGGAGAGGGTTGGGGGAAGGGGTGTGGAAATGGGGTACAGCATAGTCGAAGTTGGGGGCACTATGAGGGAGGGCGAGTGGGTTAATTTGGGAAGTTGGGGTGAAAAAGTTAGGAAAAGGCACAGAGTGATTGCAACATGTCATTATTACCCTGGAAGATTGTATGGAATTGTTAAGGCAGAACGAAAATATGTGAGAGATGATGGCTGATAGAATGGTGACAGGGATTAAACTACTCACTTGGAATGTGAGGGGCTTAGGCATGTCTGCGAAGATGAGGAAAGTGATGGCGTATGTCAACAGGCAAAATTCCCAGATATTATTCTTGCAAGAAATGCACTTGTTAGATCATCAGACCTGCAGGTTTGCTCCTGGGTGGGGGGAGAGCATCGCTTCGACACCTCCTACTCCATGCAGGTTCGTGGAGTTATGATTCTGATACACAGGTTCTCCCATACACCCATTTCGCAACAGAGAGTGATCCCTGCGGTAGATACGTTCTGGTACACAGGAAACCAGGCAATGCTGAAATATTACTAATCAAGATCTACAGCCCCAACGTTGATGATCCAGAGTTCTACGTGGAGTTTTTCTGGAAATCCGCCAAGTACCCCACTGCTCAAATAATATACCATATTAGTGGTATACCTGGATAGAACATCAACCACTTCCAGGACTCTGACACACACAGCACACATGATACACACCCACAGTGCGGACCTGGGCTTAAGAGATGCCTGGCGCTCGTTAGATGAGACACAAAGGGCCTATACTTTTTATTTGTCAGTGCATGACATGCATTCCAGAATAGATCTCTGGTTAACCTCTCAACGGGCGCTGGCCTGAGTGACAGAGACCAAGATACTGGCCAGAACACTATTGGATCACTCCCCTGTATCTCTCAAGATAGATATCCCTGAGGGGACCCCCCAGAGAGCACGATGGCGGTTTAAAGCAGCGGCCCTCCTTGATCCAGTGTTCAGGACGAGTCCGTCACAACACGTCGCAGATTTTTTCAAGAATAATGAACAGGCTGTCTTATGGCAGGGATTCAAAGTTTACATACGGGGCATTGCTATGTCCACAGAACTTTTGGGTACTCTGCGACATTAGGCGGGAACTCAAGAAGAGAGAGGGGACATTGGCGAAACTACAAGTGGAACACGCAAGCAGCCCTACCGCGCAAACTAGTGCAGATATTAAAAAAAACAGCTAGATGAATACTGGGCGGCCACGGACAGGGAACTCTGCTACTTCGACCGTCCGGCAGCAGCACGCAGATAGGGGGAACAGGATAGACCGGGTAAACCTCTGGCACACATGGCACGCAGCAAGAGGGGCAACAAGGCGTGATGGGGTAATGGTTACTAACCAGGAAGAGGTCAGCCGGTTGTTCTATGATTTCTATGCTAAATTATATTCCCCTCAAAGTGTAGCTACAGACCAAGAAATCAACGAATACTTAGCTAAAATACCCACCACGCTGCTATCAGGTGAAGTCCACGATGCACTAGAAACACGACACTCGGCGAGATAAAAGAAGTTATTAAGAACCTACTGTGCGGTAAAGCCCCTGGCTCTGATGGGCTGGGCGCTGACTTCTATAGGAAATTAGTGGATGCACTAGCTCCCCGTCTTTTATCAATGTGGACTGAGGCACTGGAAACTGACATCCTTCCAGATTCAACAAGGTAGGCACTGATGCGAAGATATTCGCAAAGATATTGGCCACCTGGTTAAACCCACTAATGCCATACATGGTCCACGAGGACCAAGTGGGATTCGTGCAGGGCAGATCAACAGCATCCAACATACGCAGGTGCTACAACATAATAGCAAGGATTCCGCAAGACACCATAGGAGCTGCAATATCCTTAGATATGCAAAAAGCTTTTGACACTGTATATTGGTCCTTCCAGTTCAGGGTATTGCACAACTATGGGTTTGGCCCACATTTTATTCAATGGGTGCAGATCCTATCTATGTTGCCATACATGGAGCTAGCGGGGGGCACCAGACAAGGATGCCCGCTCTCCCCATTATTGCTCCTGTTGGTGATAGAACCACTGGCGGATCTACTCGGAGCAAGGCACACACGGGCAAGGATTACTATAGCTGGCAGGGTAGAGTTGATAACTCTCTATGCAGATGACATAATGCTGTATGTAAGAGAACCTGAGAAATTCCTCCAGAGGGTGCTCACAGCAGTTAAAGAGTTTGGCGAATACTCAGGCCTTAGCCTGAACACCAGCAAATCAGAAATATTTCTGCTGACAGACAAGACTGGTGAGCCCAGCGATCTGGTTGGGCTGAGGTGGACACCCCAGCGAGTGAAATACTTAGGCGTTGAGGGAGTGTGCACACCTCAACTGGTGCGCTCTCTCAACTATGATACCCTGGCTGATGCACTCTGCGCCAAGATTGAACTTTGGAATCATCTCCCTAGCTTGCTCATGGGCAGGGTAGCACTAGTAAAAATGATTATACTCCCTAAATTGTTCTGTCTCTTCAGCACGATACCACTGTGGCCGGAAAGACCCTTCCTATCGAGATTGCAAGGGGCATGCTCGACGTTCGACTGGAAAGGCCAAGCGCAAGCAAGCTGGATGCATCTCACAATGCCATATGAACAAGGGGGGTTGGTGGCCCCTGATTTCGAACTTTACTTCTTGGCAGCGCAAACTTGCTATGCGGTATACTGGATGGAGAGTGGACTGTGCGCGTCTCATGTGATGTTAGAAACACAGGGGAAAGATGCGGCCCTTCTCCTGCATGGGCTGACGGCCCGTTAAATCAAGAAGCGACAACTAAGTGCACCCAGTCCTGGTTACGCAACAAGCATGGACCATGCTGGTCTGCCACCCCAAAGACACTAAAAAGTACGACCCGGACATGCCGGTGTGGGACGCACCTTACCTGGCGCCAACACAAGACGCAGACCTGGCTACACACTAGTGGGGCAGGGGCATACTTCATTTTAGGGACCTGTTTTACGATGGTCAATTCATAACCTAGGAAGACATTAAGACATGCGTTGGTTACACTCCACTACAGAAGTTGCAATATCTCAGACTCCGCTTCGCACTGGTGTTATTGTGGGACGAATTCCCTCGAACTGCCCTCACACCCGAGTCTGAGATACGCACTCACCCCCGGCACGATGAAAAAGACAGCGTCAACATAATATAAATTGACATTATCGGCAAGGAGGGTACAGGCGCAGAGTGGGAAAGGGACCTGGGTATCACTATCACGGAAATGCACTGGACAAAGATATGTAGGTTGACGAAACAGATTTCATGTAATTCCAGGTACAGGCTGATCAACTTTAAAATACTGACCAGGGTGCACCTTACCTCAGCCCGCCTTAAGAAAATGTATGTAACGGCTGAAATAAAGTGTCCAAGATGTGGGAATGAGGATGTGGACCTGTTGCACATGCTGTGATCCTGTGGGACACTGACAAAGTACTGGGAGAATGTGTGTGAAGCTCTGGAAGAAATTGATGGACCAACAAGTGAGATGGGATCAAGGTTCCTGTTTACTGGGCTTTGTATGTAAAATTAACCCAGTGTAGCGCAAACTCCTTAATTTAGGTCTGTTGCTGGCTAAGTGCTCTATATTGATGCGATGGAAGAGCAGTGCCCCTCCCCTCTCTGGAAGACTGGGTGAATGATATGTCCTGGGCAAATGACAATGAGGAGGTGTATTCTAGCCTACTGCCCTTAACAAATCGTCCGAAAGACATATGGGGTTGATTCAGGGAATACCTGCTCAATAAATGTGAAAGAGGGAACAATCGAGATGAAGTGTTATAATGCCCGTATAAAAGTTAGCCTAAAAGGGCCATCCACAATAACTCCAGTGTAAGATATCATTTGATTGTATGGACGATAATGTTGTAACTCTGTGCAAATGTTTTAAACGTGGTGCTCGATGATAGGCTGGGCAGGTCGGCCCCGACGGGGGGGGCAGAGGGGAGTGGTACATTGCAACTCAGTCTGACCGTTTTAGGGGAGGGGGGCATCCGGGACTTACAGTTGGTGGATGTTTGGAGGTGGCAGCACCGCCCGGAAGGGGTTATACCTATTTTTCCCATGTTCATCACAGTCATTCCCAAATTGATTTCTTCTTGGTTTCCCACTCCCTAGTTCCGAAGGTTGGCCCTACCTCTATTGAGTTGGCGGTGGTCTCGGACCATGCTCAGATTATATTCCAGATAGATGGGCTTGCGCAGTGGGCTAGGAAGACTTCCCTATGGAAATAAGATGATTTGCTTACTGATACAGCTTCCAGCACCTCAATTTCCAACCGAATTGCCCTATATTTTCAGGAAAACCTTACAGGTAATGTGTCCATTACAACTGTCTGGGACACGTTAAAGCCTACATTGCATGGGGAAATTATAAGCCTGGCCTCTGCTTGAAACCGGCTTTTGTGATCCCAGATAGAGGTAGTGGAGAAGCAGGTAGCAGATTTGGATTTACTATACAAAAGGGGGGGTGCTCGAAACATCTATAGGTTCACTCCCTGTGGCCAGAGCTGAACTCAAGGCCTTATGGGCATCAGATATTTCTTATAAACTGCTCCGGATGAAGCATTTCTACTTCAGCACTTCCAACAAGGCTTCCTGCCTCCTTGGATACAAACTGACGGCTGAGAAAGCCAAGAATAGTATTATTGAACTGCGTTAGATATACAGCACACAGAAGGGGTTATGCCTGGTCGCTTTTGGCATGGCTGTACAAGAAAGATGTGCAACAAAGCCCTATATATGTGGTTAACAATGGGCTAGGGGAAATATGTCGTACTCAAAAAGGGGTGAATGAGGTGTTCTGTGATTTTTACCAACCACTTTATAAGGAGGGACCCACAGTGCCAAGCACCTCGCTGACGGATGTATTAGATGAGTTTCCTCCCGGAACTGTCCCAGGAAGAAAGAGATAGTCTGGAGGCACCAATTACAGTGGAGGACATACATAGTGTAATTGTGGGTTTGCCGACGGGGAAGACGCCAAGTTCAGATGGGTTGCCCGGGGAATTTTATAAGGAATATGCACAAGTGTTGGCCCTTCACTTGCTTAACGTTTTCCATGATTCTTATATAGCTGGCGTTCTCCCACGTAGCCGGATATAGTCCATAATCAACCTCTACTTAAGCCTCATAAAACTCAGTCGGAATGTAGTTCCTATAGGCCTCTCTTAATTCTGAATCAGGACAATAACATTTTGACGTACATATTGGCAGTAAGGATGAAATAGGTGATTTGCAAGTTGGTGCAGCAGGATCAGACTGGGTATATTCCAGGATGCAGCATGTCCTGGAACTTGAAGAGGCTGCATCATGTGATGGATAGAGCCGCGTCCTGGGATGCTCCGTGTGCCATAGCTATGCTAGATGCAGTGAAAGCTTTCGGCTCGGTGAAGTGGGACTGGCTCTGCGCTGCGCTGCGCAGGTTTGGCTTTGTGCAGGCATATATCAAGTGGGTGCAATTGGTGTATACTAGGCCAATGGCTCGGGTTAAGATGGGCAGGTGTTTATCAGAAGGCTGGGAACTAGAAAAGGGGATGAGGCAAGGTTGCCCATTGTCACTGTTGCTGTATGTGCTTGCCATGGAGCCAATTGCCCAATACCTTAGGAGGGAATATCGGGAAGCGGGTATTGAAATAGATGGGGCCAGACACTTGATATTCTTATACGCAGATGATACGCTACTATATATTCAGAACACGGTGGGCAATGTGGATCTGCTACTGGAGGCCTTGGCACTTTTTGCAAGGCTAGAATAAGAGAAAAAGTCCACCAATGACCTGGTGGACAAACACAGGGCGCACTTAGGTCTGACAAACGTCAGTCAATATTACATCAATTTTAAAGCAAATATACTATTTTATTTTAGTTGCTTTCCTTCAAAACAACTTTTCTGAATTTCACACATGTATCCTGCAATGGTTTACATTTGAGGTACACTTCACATAAGGTAAGTACATTGTGTATTACACAAGAAAATAATTTCAGCAATTTATGATCATTGTGAAAGAACATAAAGGTTTATGACATCAGTATTATCTCAGTCAAAAACATGAGGTTCAAATTCTCACAAAACAAATGTACAACGCGTTTCGGGACTAGCCCTTCTTCAGGTACAGTTTTCAAGCTTTACTTTTCCTGTAGTTCAGAATAAAGATAAGAGAATATAGGGCTTATATTCAGTTTAAGAATGTCTATTAGGTTTCAACAATAACTGATAAAATTATTCAAAAATACACAACTGACCTGTGTTCTTAAAGTGCCAATGATGACTCGACCAAATTATGCGGGATCTAAAGGCTGATTAGTTCTTCTAGATGTTAGCTATATATAGAACTGATACCTAGTGGAGAAATATATATTTACAAAAACTGATCATGAGTCTTGTGTGTACAAAAACCGCGAGTGGGACCCAGTCGCTCTAAAAAAGCGCTGGATCGCACTCCACGGTTATTTCATCTGTTTTTCAAAAGCATAACATTCAGCTCACCGTGTTCCCATCTGATGGTTGATTCAGTATGGAGATTTCAGTGCAAAAAGCGTCATTTGTTAATTTCGGCTACATATTAGTGATGGTATTGCCCACGTTTGCCTTTCGATATTATCCACAACACCGCTCTGTAAATGGTGACAATGAGTGTTGATTACAATATTATCTGAACTGCTCCTCTCTTGGGCTTTGGCTAATTTAGCAGTGCAGTTGTAACTGTTTAATGTACGGCCAACTTACTTGCATTACTTGATATTAGACGGATGACTGGCTGTTAGAATCGCCTTCGTGTCGCGTTCGCGATGTGAAAGTAGACGTTGCAATGTCTACTGACACCCGGAGGGACCCAGTTCGTTATTTGTTGTTACCGCAATCTTTCTCCTTAATTTCTTCGTGTCCGGAGAAGACGCGTGGGCGTTTTCACTGTCTATTAGAGTAACATTGTTGGTTAGGCAACCGCAAGGGTTGTTGGGTAATTTTGTATCTAACTACAAATCCAGTCGATGCAGGGCGCCATTTTGAAGTGTCATGCCGCATAACAGAACTCACTGTGTTATAAATATTCGATTGCGTTGTGATTAATTAGATAGCAAAAAGCTCACTGAATTCAAGATTGTAAGTTTCCAACATATAATTGTCCATACTGGTCAGGTTTCACTCACAATAGTTGTTATACAGTTTCAAATATATGGCTTTAATTGATTTACAGATGACAACTCATGTCCCAATCAAAGTTCATTCCTTTTGGGTACATTGATTCTAATTTGTCAATCCAGAATAATTCACGTTGTAACAGAGTTTTTGCCAGATTGCCACCTCTCCTTGATAGAATTACCTGCTCCAAGATGATAAATTTGATTTGGGCGATTGTATGAGATTCTTTTACAAAATGTTGTGCTACTGGTGAATGTTCATTTTTAAGTCGGATATTGGACTTATGCTCGGACCAATGAGTTTTTGCTTTTCACGTCATCCCTACGTAGAATATTCCGCAGGGGCATTTGATGCCATAGATGATGATCTTTGCGTCGCATGTAGTTGTGTGGTGTAACCGAATCTTGTATCCCTTATGGGGATGATTTAAATGTTCCCCTTTTATCAAGTTATTACAATTGTTGCAATTATTGCAAGGCAGGGTTCCCTTGAAATTCTGCTTCGTTGTTCTTTTGGCTGAAAAATCCGCTTTGGTCAAATTATCTTTTATTGATCTGCTTTTACTGTATGCAAGCAGAGGTGGAGATGGAAGAAGTTCTGCCAGTGTTGGATCTAATGATAACATTTTCCAATGCTTTTTGACGATGTTCTTGATTTTAACACTCTGATTCAAGTAAGTGGTCACATAAACCAGGCTTTCTGATTCTTTCTTTTGTTGTGGTTTGAGTGCTTCCTGTCTTTGGATCTGTATAGCTTTGGTTGCACTTTCCTCTACTTTTGTTCGATCATACCCTCACTGTTCGAATTTTTTGGCCAAATCTTGGGACTTATTCCTGTAATCTGTTTCATCTGAGATAATTCTGCGATATCTTAAGAATTGGCTCCACAGAATACTTGAAATTGTGTTCCTTGGATGAAAACTTCTTGCGTGTAGCAGGCTGTTTCTGTCTGTTTCTTTTGTAAAAATCGTTGTAAATAGGTTCCCATTCTTTATGTAGACTCTTACATCAAGAAAGTCAATCGATGCCCTACTCATTTTTGAGGTAAACTTGATCCTTGGGGCCATTGTGTCCATGAATCCAAAGAAATCTTTTAGTTCTTCAGTTGAACCTTCCCAGATCCCGAAAAGGTCATCAATATATCTCACAAAGATTTTCAAATGTTGGTTCCATTTATTGTTGTTAATCACGTTTTTTTCTTCTAAGTATGCCATATAGGTGTTAGCATAAGTAGGCGCCATGGATGCCCCCATAGAAGTACCAGAGATCTGGACAAAATATCTTTTCTCAAACATGAAAAAGTTGTTATTCAACACGATCTTCAGTAATTTCAAGACAAAAAGGCAATCTGCAGGGCATGTTTCTGACGTATTGAGAAGTAGCCATTCCATAGCTTCAAGTCCTCCCTGATGTGTGATGTTTGTGTAGAGGCTAGCTACGTTCATTAGTGAACAGAATGTTGGTTGCTTCATTGAATTGAATGTTCTGTAGTTTAATTAAGAATTCATTTGTATCTTTCATGAATGTTGGGAATTTTCGTGTTAGAGGCTGTACCACTCTGTCAATGTATTGGGTCAAAGGTTCTAGCAAACTATTAGTAGCAGCTATAATGTGTCTCCCTGGTGGATCCAAAGGGTTCTTGAGTATCTTTGGAAGAGTGTAAATTACTGGCATAGATGGATGAAGGTTGGTGAGAAATTGTTTAGTTCGATAGCTGATGTAATTTTCAGTTACTGCTTCTTCCAGCACTAATGAAATAATGCTGCGCACAGCTTCAGTGGCGTCTGTAAAGACTTCTAAGTATGTGTCTGAGTCCCGTAATTGATTTTCAATTTCCATCTTGTATTTGATTGTATCCATTATAACAAGAGCTCTGCCTTTATCGGCTGGTTTAATGGTTAAATCAGGATTACTCCACAGACAATCTAATACTTGTTGTTCTCTGTGGTTATCAGGGATCACCATCAGTGCAGATGAATCTGCATTATTCCCAATAGCGGGTCTGCGCAAGATGGGGCGGAGAGAGCTACCTGAGTTGACCCTTGTTAAGATGGATTTCTGAACTCTGACCTGGTGGGCAGAGGATCAGCAGGCCAGCCTACTTTCTTGGAACAGGGTAACCTTCTGGACAAACCAGACCAATCAAAGTAGCTTGGCGGCAGTCAAGACTAGGTCTCAGGAGGGGTGAGGGTGACTGAAAGACCTCAATGAGCAAACAGAGTAAAGCACACTTACAAATCACTCCCAGTCAGGTGTAGATATATTAAAAATACAAATACATTTAACTCGAGGCCTTTGAGTCCCAACACACAAATCAAATCACAGTGTAAGAACACGCTGAACAGGAGGTGGGTTTTTAAACAAAACGTACTCCCTGATCAAATTATTTGTGCCTAAAACGCACATTTGCGCGCCATTCTGCCCAAAAAAATCCCTGTTTGAGGTATGGGGTTTTTCGGGAAGAATTGCGCGCATATATGCGTTTTATGCGCAAATAATTCCATAAATCAGGCTGTTAGTCTTTATTGACTAATAAGGAAACAGAAAAAATAGGATCAAAATTCTCCTTGATTGCAGTCCAAAAGTAGCTTAGTTCTGGTGCTCCTTCGAGGATATGGTAAGAACCTGGATCTAGTCCTCGTAAGCCCAACGAATTCCTGACGCTCCTTCCTCGCCTCCAAGTCTGTTCTGAAACAGAAGGGAGAAGATTCCGTTAGTCCCTTCTTGCTGTTTTCCTTATATAGGGGCTGGAGTCCCCTAGTCCAATCAGGGACCACCTTACTGGGAAACCTTGATAAGCCCCCCCAAGCCCTGCCCCCTTCTTTCCTGAATGCAAGTCGCCATAATGGATTCAGCACGGTTGCTACTCGGGGACTGTCTGTTGGTAATTCATGCTCCAGTGTTTTTGATAAGTAAACAGAAGCGTTGTCTAATGCTTCTTTACATTCCAATGTCTGTAGCTTCTTGGTATCTGGAAAATGGTGTTCTGACAGTTTTGACTCTCTTACACAGTGTTTTCACTCACTTCCCACCGTGCCGACAACTTTGTGTATACACGTGTGTTTATCTCTGGCAATCTCGCTTGGCTGCTGACCAGTTTCATTGCCTCTCCCCGCAGTAGTGGTTACTCGGGTATCGTCCTCGTTCTTAACTGTATGCAAGGCAGCCTCTGTAACTCTGAACTCAGTTTGTTCACTGTCGCGGTTAACGTTCACTCTGTTCTCGTTTACCCCAGTGTTGTTTTCTCTTGGGGAGGCTGTCTCGGTTATGTCTTTTCCCCACCAGTTGGACTCTGTGGCGTCTTCCACCCTGCTCTCCATTGTCATGGTTGAGCCCTTTCCATGGGGTAGGCCTGTCCCACCTTCTAATTCGAGCCCCTCCTCCTGGCCATGGCTTTTACACACAATAATACTATTTTTTTTTTTTTACTTTTTTACATAAAATGATTTGATTTTACAAGAAGGGAAGTTCTACAGATTTGAAACTGTCAGTTTATGTAAAATCAGAGTCAAATTCGAAGAGAATTGAAGAGTTAATTGTGCTCCATGCTCTCCACCGTGCAGGTTCACCGAAATGTGCTTGGAGGGATTGTTTCCAACTAATTTGTCCTGTCAGTTTAGAGATTTCCACCAAAGCGCTGTGCAAGATTTTTGCGGTGGCAATTGTCCATGAAGTCTTTTCACCGCCCCATCAGACGGGCCCACCATGTTTCTTCTTCACATAAACTGTATGCTGATGTCACTGGGGTTAGGTACACTTGTCTGGTCGGTTGTATCACCGGGCATGCCATTAATAAATGTCTTACCGACTCAATCTGTGTAGCGTCTTTGCAAAATCTGCATGTATTTGTGGTAGATAGACCTTGCACGAACAGGATTTCATTGGTGGGGAGTAGATTTAGCCGTGCTCTCAAGAATGTTTATTTTAAGGATTTATCCGGTAATCTCTTGATGACTTGTTGAGCTTGGTTCCATTTTTTTATGTACACTGGAAGGTGGGTCAGGCGTTTGTTTTTTTCTGCTAATTCTAGGGTCCTGATACTGTCCAAATCCTCCATTTTCTTTTTGATTCTCAGTGGATTTTGGATCAGGTCTTTCTCAGTGCACGCAATTGACTCCAACTGTGCTTTTTTTTTTCCTCCGCCCAGTTTGTCAGCATTTTACATCCTCCACTTTTTACTTCATTATTGATCATCTGATACAAATGGAGGCTGTCTGGAAGAATCGTTTTTCGTAAAAGTGTCATACCGCTTGAATCGACTATGGCTTTCAGCGAGCGCAAACCCAGTTCCCTTCTTATTACTGGAGTAGAAGTTGATTTAGGGAAGTTCAGAACCGACGTCCAGAAGTATCTTTCTAATTTTAGCCATATTTCATTCGGGATCATTGGCATTGAGTCTCCACCGTAGACTAAGGGTGGGACGACCTTTGTTTTGTAGAATTTTATTACCGGAATGACAGAGAATCTTCCAATTTTTTTGTCCATCACTCTGGCTTGTGTAGTGAGCTTTCGGGTTTTTTCCCATAGGTATAGTTGCATCCTTACTTCGACTCTGGAGCTGTCTATCATTACTCCTAGATATTTGAATTCTTGGACTCTTTGAATTTGGACACTGTCAAGGTTCCAATGTAGAGTTTCCGTCTTTTTCGCTGATTTCTCAAGAATCATTATCTTTCTTTTCTCCTTGTTGATTTCGAGATTGTTCAGGCCGATGTAATCAGGCAGATTTTTCAATTGTCTTTCCAGACCAATCAGAGTCTGGTCCAACAGTATGATGTTGTCCGCGTATAATGAACCCTGCACTGGGGACATACCGATCTTTGGAGGAAATGATCTGATTTCGGCGCATGAGTCTTTATAGTCGCCGAGATATGCAATGAATAATGACGGTGCCAGGGGACACCCTTGTTTTACACCTCTTCGAGTGACTATCTCCCTAGATAGGAGGCCTCTTTGGTTGAATCTGACTCTCATCGTAGTAGCGGAGTGTAGTGCCCTTATCAGCTCTAGGTTTTCATTTGGGCATTTCCAGGCCAGAAGTTTATTCCATAGTTTTTCTCTATCGACCTGGTCAAACGCTTGCGTAAGGTCGATAAACGCTAGAAACACCCTCACACTGCCCTCCAAGCTTTTACTTTTTATGATGCACAAGAGAATGATGTTGACTGAAGTACCGGAATTTTTCCTACAGCCTGCTTGGAAGAGATCCACACTTGGTGATGTCAATGCCCATGAATGAAATCTGGTTAGTAGAAGCGAGCTGTAGACTTTCCCGATAGTGTCAAGCAGGGCTATCAGGCGATAGTTTATAGAGTCTTGCCTGTTTTCCTTCTTATAAATGGGCACCACCACCGCGGATGTCCATGATGTTGGGATGGAACTTGAGGCACTACAGCCCTTAAAGACCAAGCTGATAAAGTTTGTCCACTAAGACGGATAGTACTTTAGGTCAGTATTTGTGATCCCGTCCGGACCCGGGGCTATGGATGCTTTCAGTTTTTGGATTGTGGATTTGATGTTTTCTTTCTCCAGCATGGGGTCTGCATGGATTCACATGCTCATGAATATTCCCTGTCGTCAGGCTGGGAATCCTCGGTAAAGAAAAATCAGTATCAGTTTCGTTTCTGATCTGTCTTTCGTAGTAGTAACCAATCACGGATCTCTGCGTCATACTGACCACAGCCAATGACTGCCATCTCCCTAAGCCCCGCCTCTGGCAGCCATCTTCAGATTTTTACCGCACGTTCATGTGTTGGGATCCTCGTGCTATTGCTCTCGAGCTGTAGTGCGTTTTCGCGCTTTTTCCTAGGAAAATTCTCTCTTTTTTCGGTCAAAAGAGCCTCAAGCTCCACCGTTTCTTTATCCGATCAATGGGGACCCGTGTCGGATTCCTCTACGCCCCTCAAGGGTGAAGATTTCGTCGAGTCACGCTTTTGGAGGACTCCAGAAGTTTCTCAGGCCCATCTCGGACATGGCCCAGGAGAAGGGAAGCTCGACGCCCGGAAAGCTGTTCAGGGTCTGCCCTGGATGCCAGCTTCAGAATGTCTTTAAGGAGGACGAACACTCCCTTTGCCTCTACTGCCTGCATGAGGACAAGACGCACGTGGAGAAGGACTGTGCGTTTTGCGGCAATATGTCGGAGCGGGCCATGAAGGACCGCCATCTGCGTCTCGCCAACTGGCTGGAAGGGAAGAGCCCGTCAGGCGAGAAGAAGAAGAAGTCCGAGCGGTCTTCTAAGACCTTTGAGGGTGCCCCGGCGACGGGGGCCCAACAGAAGGCCAAGCACCGCGAGCCCGCTGGCACCGGGAGCACCGAACGGTCGGGCACTACGGTTGCCAGGCAGGGCGCATCTTCCCCGGCGCCATCAACCACGAGCCAACGCTCTGGCTCGGGTAAGAGGAAGGCCGAGCACCCGGCGAAGCTCCTGGAGAGACCCCGGTCGAGCTCGAAGGCCCCATCGGAGGGGGAGTGAGGTGGTGACCCTCCCCCCAAGGAGAAGGCGGTGAACGCACCTAAGGTGGTGAAAGCCTTTATCCACCCTACCAAGGCCTCTATCGAGACAGTCGCGGCGGCCCTGGCTCAGCCTGTGGAGGCTACACCATCTTCAGATTTTTACCGCACGTTCATGTGTTGGGATCCTCGTGCTATTGCTCTCGAGCTGTAGTGCATTTTCGCGCTTTTTCATAGGAAAATTCTCTTTTTTCGGTCAAAAAAGCCGCAAGCTCCACCGTTTCTTTATCCGATCAACGGGGACCCATGTCGGATTCCTCTACGCCCCTCAAGGGTGAAGATTTCGTCGAGCCACGCTTTTGGAGGACTTCCCCGCCTGATGAGATTGGATCGTTTCATGCCATGATCGCCAGGGCATACCAGCTTTTCCAGCTCTGCCCGGAACAGAAGAAGAAGGAAGGTTTCCTTTATCAACGGCGCGAGACCAAGAGGAAGACGGTCCTCGATGTACCTCTACTGGACGATATCTGGGATGAGGGTCTTGCCCTCCTCAAGAACCCATCCACAACGCCTGCGAGAAGGGATCGGTACGAGAAGTACCGGGTCCCGGACGCGGCCCCCTTGTGCCTTTGGGCACAGCCGACCCCGGACTCGGTCGTCTCCGCGGCGGCCAGGAAGAAAGCGGGGGGGGGGGCTTTGGCCTCTACGTCAACCTCCCCACCGGACGGCGAGGGAAAGAAATTGGACACGATGGGACGCAGAGTCATCTCATCGGCAGCAACGACGATTAAGGCTGCCAACGCCTTAGCCATCGTAGCCCGCTATAACAGGGAGTTGTGGTACAAGATCGCCCCCCTGCTGGACTTCCTACCGGATGACAAGAGGGCAGAGGCCCTAGAGATCTTGCAGGAAGGAGAAGTGGCGTCGGACCACGCCATTACGATAGCGACGGACATCGCTGACACTGGTTTTCGCCAGTTGGGCAACGGCGTGTGCCTTAGACGGCATGGATGGCTCAAGGCAACGGACTTCCGGCAGGTTGTGTAAACCAGAGTTCTGGACATGCCATTCGACGGGAGCAACCTGTTTGGGAAAACAGTGGACGATTCCCTACAAGCCATCAAGACGGAGACAGCCCGGGCTCTTGGTGTTCTCCAGCAACGACCGCCGCCCTTTCGGAGCGCCGGAGGCAAGCAGGGTGCCTCCAAAGGTTCCGGCGGCGGATATTCCACCTACCGTCAAGCGGCCCGTTCGTCGTCACAGGAAGCCTACAGGGGACGAGGCAAGTCGGGCGGACCCCGCTGTCGTCGCTAGGGAGAACAAGGCGGCAAAGCCTCGTCGAAGCAGGACTGAACCGGCCGTGGGGTCGGGCCCCCACCGAAGCATCCCGTTGGGAGGCCGGCTGGCGAACTTCGTCAGCGTGTGGGAGTCCATCTCCACTGACCCTTGGGTGCTGGACGCCCTGGCCCAGGGTCACGCGCTCGAGTTTCTAAAGAAGTGCCCGCGCGTCCCCCCCCCCCCATGGCCAGGAAGGAACATCACGTCCCTCAACTTCTCTTGGAGGTAAAGGCGATGCTCAAGAAAGGCGCCATCGAGCTCGACCCAAAGAGGCTTCGGGGCTCCGGAGTTTACTCAAGATACTTCCTCGTGAAGAAGAATACAGGAGGATGGCGTCCCATCCTGGACCTACGACGACTGAACAAATTCATCAAGGCACAGAAGTTCCGGATGGTCGCCCTCCAGCACGTCCTGGGTCAGCTGGAGGAGGGCGATTTCCTGTCGTCGTTGGATTTGGAGGATGCCTACTTCCATATCCCCATCCTAAAGGGACACCGAAAGTTTCTCAGATACGTGGTCCAAGGGCGTCACTACCAGTTCAGAGCCCTTCCCTTCGGATTGAGGTCGGCACCCAGGGTGTTCACCAAGTGCCTCGCACCGGTGGCGGCGCGGCTGCGCCTGGAGGGGATCCACGTCTACCCCTACCTGGACGACTGGCTCATCCGAGGAAAGACAAGGGAGCTCGCCGCGGAGCACACAGCGAGGACCGTCCAACTACTCACGGACCTGGGATTCTCCATAAACTACGCCAAGTCCCACCTGGTGCCCGCACAAGACACACTGTTTCTGGGAGCGAAACTCGACACAGTGGCGCTTCTGGCCTCTCCGTCGGAGGAAAGGACGAGGGCCATCTTGGGCAAGGTGCAGCGGATGCTGGTTGCGGACGCGGCCAGGGTGAGGTCCATCAATTCCCTCCTTGGAATGATGTCTTCTTGCATTTATCTCATCCGCCTGTGCAGGCTTCGGATGCGCCCGTTACAGGAGTTCCTGGACGCTCGCTGGATCCAGACGACGGGCAGCTTCGAGGACAGGATCACACTCGACGAGAGCTTCCGACGAGCGATCCGGTGGTGGGGCATCCGCATGCATCTGACGGCGGGCATGGACTTCCAGACCCCAGGCCATCAGAAGACAGTGACCATGGATACCTCCCTGGAAGGGTGGGGAGCGCACACAGAAAATCTGCACGCGAGGGGCCTTTGGCTGCCGACGGAGAAGTCCCTCCATATCAACGTCCTGGAACTCCGTGCAGTGTTTTGGGCCCTCAGGTCCTTTCTTCCGTCCCTCAAGGGCAAGGTGGTGAGGATCTTCACCGACAACACCCCCACCATGTTCTACATCAGGAAGCAGGGCGGTACCAGATCCCCAGCCCTGTCCAAGGAGGCGCAGGATCTGTGGCATTGGGCCGTCGCCCAAGGGATATTTCTGGTGCCGTTTCATCTGGCAGGAATAAAAAACACCATCTCTGACTCGCTCAGCAGAGAGCTGAGCTCGTGCCACGAGTGGGAACTACGACAGGATCTAGTGGACCGCCTCTTCCGACGGTGGGGCACACCCCAGATCGATCTGTTCGCGACGGCGACGAACTCCAAGTGCCGGAGGTTCGCCAGCAAGTTTCCCCAGCCGAGGAGCATGGGCGATGCTTTCTCGTTCCCCTGGGAGGGCCTGTTCCTATATGCGTTCCCTCCATTGCCGCTGCTGATCCGGCTAATCAACCAACTCAAGAGGTCACGGTGCAGGATGATCCTCGTCGCACCTGCGTGGCCAAGGCAGATATGGTTCCCGGACCTTCTGGACTTGTCAGCGTCCCCGTCAATCAAGCTGCCAGTGGACGCGGATCTTCTCTCCAGGGAAGGAGGCGCCATCCTCCATCACGTCCCGAAGTCGCTGAACTTGCAGGCCTGGCTCCTGCAGCGTTAGAGTTTGGAGGTTACGACATACCGGCCGACTGCAGAGAGGTTCTTGCAAAGGCCAGGGCGTCCTCAACTCTTAAATGCCACGGACACAAATGGAAGAGGTTCTCTGCCTGGTGCCACGCACAGAAGATTAACCCTCTACAGATTACGGCTCCTCAAGTACTGCCGTACCTGCTGACGCTGGCCAAGGCTGGACTGGCGCACGCTTCCATCAAGATTCATCTTGCTGCGATCTCCCGATACACCAGAACCACGGGACGGACGTCTTTGTGGTCTCATCGTCTGGTGAAAGAATTCATGAAGGGACTGTTCAGATCGTTCCCGCCGGTGAAGGCTCCGGCCCCGGCGTGGGAGCTCAACCTGGTGCTGACCAAGCTCATGGGACCTCCGTTCGAGCCTCTGCACTCAGCTCCGTTGAAGTTCTTGTCGTGGAAAACAGCGTTTCTTGTGGCCATCACCTCCGCACGACGGGTGGGAGAGATCCAGGCCCTTACCTGCAAGCCCCCGTAATTGACTTTTCACGACACGAGGGTAGTGCTCAGGACGCACCCCTCCTTCATGCCCAAGGTGCCGTCGGACTTCCGCCTCAACGAACCCTTGGTGTTGCCTGTTTTCTTCCCGTCGCCTTCGTCGCCGGCTGAAAGGACTTTGCACTCGCTGGATTTGGCTGGAGCGCTGAAGTTCTACGTGGACCGCACAAAGAGTTTTCGGAAGACGTCACAACTTTTTGTGAACTTTGGACCTGTCAATCAGGGGAAGGCTCTCTCGAAGGCTTCCATTTCCAGATGGCTCTCCGGCTGTATCATGTACTGTCATCGGTTGGCAAACCGACCGCTGCCTGGCCGTCCGAGAGCCCATTCCACCAGAGCGATCGCAGCTACCACGGCGTTTCTATCTGGTGTGCCCTTGCAGGACATCTGCAGGGCTGCTACCTGGAGGTCGACGCACATCTTCACAAAATTCTACTGCGTCGACCGGGATTCCAGGGAGGAGTCCAGGGTCGACCAAGCAGTGCTGCACAACCTGTTCGCCTAAGGTGAGCCTGGTGAGGAGGTAAGAATTGCTTAATGTTGAGTTTTGGATGTAATGCTTAATGTTGAGCCTTTGCCACCTCCCGTGGTTGTGCATGTGTGTGCTGCTATGTATTCTTTTATTCATGAGCATGTGAATCCATGCCAGACCCCATGCTGGAGAAGGAACAAGTTACTTACCTGTAACTGTTGTTCTCCAGCATGGGTCTGGCATGGATTCACATGCGAACCCTCCCTCATACCCCTCTGAGGCTCTTCACTTGGTCATACTGCCACTTCACGTGCTACCAAATCAGTGGTCAGTATGACGCAGAGATCAGTGATTGGTTACTACTACGAAAGACAGATCAGAAACAAAACTGATACTGATTTTTCTTTACCAAGGATTCCCAGCCTGACGACGGGGAAAATTCATGAGCATGTGAATCCATGCCAGACCCATGCTGGAGAACAACAGCTACAGGTAAGTAACTTGTTCCTTATCAGATAGATCCACCCAGTGTGTTTTAGATTTTACTGTCGATGGAGGGAGTTCTCGAGAAGGCAGTTGGAATAAGGTTGAGAAGTGCGCTCGCCACGTTGCTTCACTCACACTATTTGCCAAATTAGGTTCAGTCTGAGCACCTGAAGATGTAATTAATGCCCAGATTTCGCAATCATTATGCCCGGCAATCTGCTTTAACATGTCTTCTGAGTCTTGTTGGTACAATCTTGCCTGCTGGTTTTTGACAAAAGACTTGTATTTATTTGTTTCTTCATGGACCTGGATTTGTGGGGACTTTGATTTTGAAGTTCCAGCTTTTCTCTTTAGCTGTCTCAGATGGTGGCGTTTCTCGACCAATAATTTGTCGAATTTATGAGGTTTTGTTTGGGCCAGGGATTTGCTTTGAATGAGCCACTTAATAGGGCATTAAGAGTGGTCGATAGTCTATTTCCGATGATGTTACCCAAGTTCTGCTCGGTTCCAGTTGTCTTCTATAATTAACCGTAAGTTCCTCTACTTTTTCTGTTGTGAGTCGTAGGCGGTTTCCTTGCTTCTTGCATTCCATGTTTACCGCTATTGTCGATTTTGTAAATGTGTTGGAGGCCCAAGCTACTCTTAGGAGATTGTGGTTGCTTGATTTAGTTTGGAGAACCTCAAATGAACTGATTAAACTGATTAATACTATTAAGCCAACACAATCCTATCTAAATACATATATACAAGACCAATGGAGTCTAAAGGGCTAATGCACGAAATGGGTCCACAACCTAAAAGGGGGAGGGAACAGGCAGTGCAAATAATCTTTAGCCCCTTCTACATCCAACACACTCCTAACTAAGAGGCAGTCCAATCCCTAAGAAGAGTGGAGCCTATTGCTCAAATGTACTTGCACTGCTGGCGCACGCTGTAGTTCAAATGGGCAAAACAGGGTCTCTTCAGGGGTCTGTAGCAGCTCAGGAATGTGGGTGAGGTGATAAAGAATAGGTTCCCGCTATTCGAGGAGGGCCTCCACTTGAGGGCAGAGTCGATTACAAGAGTTGGTAATAGTTTGCTAGTTTGCATTAGCAGTGGAAAGGAGAGGGGCCCCCCGGGCCACTTGTGTGTAAAAATGGATGGAGGTGCTACGGGCCACCGGTTAGGGTTGCGATTACTCGCCGACCCCCAGCGCACTCCGGACCAAACTTCGGCAGTCGAGTCCACTTCAGTTGCAGGTTCAAGTGCAGCAATTTGACGGCTCTGCGGCGAAGATACAGCGATGATTCCCAAACTGGACAGTGGTGATTCCTCCGCTCCTGCAGAAGGCTTCAGAGGCAAGAGGGGCACAAATGCAGCGCACCTGCAAAGTTCGTCACCAGAGCTGGGCGACACAGTAACCGCGTATACTCCGGTTCTGGCGCACTCGCTTCACTTTAGACCTGGGAACGCCAAGTGTACTAAATTTGGTGCGAGGGTGCCGTGAACACAGAGCTAGCGATGTACCAAGTCTCGAGGGCCTCCTCGAAACGGTGGTGGTATCAGGGCAAAGGGTCTGCGTAAACTGGTCAGCCCTCTGGTTGGCCCAGGGACACATCTGAAAGAGATTACTTGCAGGGTTTGATGAAAGTGCAGAGAATAGTTGGTCCCACTATTCCAATGGGTCGAAGGGTGTTCGCAGACCTTCTAGGACGACCAGATGCAGAGGTGTCCCACGGGACGATAGCGGGCTCAGGGTGCCAAACCTTCCAGCGGGTCACCAGCAGTTCCTCGACTCGGCTTCTTAGTTTCAGGATACGTGGATAACTACCTGGGGCGGTATGTATGAAGAGGGGGTGTTCAGGGAATTAGACAACATGATGCAGCGGGGGGGGGCCTTCACAGGGGTCAATTCCTAAGGTATATGAAGGTGGCAAGGGTGGCCAGGGGTAGATGGGCTGAATGGTCTGATGGAGCGCAAGAACACACATTTCTGGCATTGATGTACCCTTTGGAAGATAGCTGGTGTCTATGTTGCATAAATACTTATTAGAAAGGTCTAGCATTTAAAAAAAAACACTAAACTGAAAGCACGTTGGGAGGGAGATGTTGTAATTACTGACTGATACTGGGTGCTAGCACAAAGTTTCACAAAAAAGTGGCCCGAAACGCAAGATTTAGATCAAACATGCAGGGATGTCATTTTGGGGTCGCAACTGCGACCCCCTCAGGTCTCCCTTGCTACCCCTGTGGTCTTCCTTGCTATCCCTAAAGAAGATTTAAAAATCTTTTATTTTTTTTATAGTCAAGCTCCTGGGCTGTGACCAGCACTATGTGGATCTTTGCTTATGGAATGGCTGGCTTTCTTGTTCAGGCCTCTTATAAAAATAAAAGAACAGGGGTTCCATAACACTTTCAGCGGTGACCCTAAATAAGAACGAGTAGGAAAGAATAGGAATACCAAATAGTTTATCTTTCTGGAATTCTATACAATAATTGCTAGACTCATTGAAGGTTTTCAGGCACACTTCAAGGGGTGAGCCACTAATTTAGTCTGTTCTTAAACACCTCAACTCAGCCTTTCATCCTTCTGATGTTGATAAATGAGTACCAACACAGCTTGGGTGATATTGTATGTATATTTGTTCTATATAAAGCGCTTAAGCGTAAGTGCTATATAACAACACATCATTATCATTTGGCCATGGACGTCTGCTTGCATTCCCATTAATTTGGTAATATGGGCCTATACACACTGATCTTAACGATACATATGGCGATCCATTCTTGTATGAAATGTATATCACATTGTAGTGATATCGTAACCATATTTTGCATAGTGTACTTGGGAACAATACTATGTGATCCCACCTGTTTTGTCAAGGGGTGAAAGGTTGTGTGCCATCGCTTCCCGTGATATCACTTCGGGGTGGGGTCAAACGACATCAATTCCTGTGATGTCATCAGAGGTCAAGGGTCATGTGACATCACTTCCGCTACCCCTGGCATTTTGGTGAAATGATGTCCCTGCTTACATGACCCCTAGCAGAGTTGCGAAGTTTAACTCCAAAGTGCCCTCTACCTGTTCCTGGTGCAATTGAGAGAATGCAGATCTCATGCATATGATGTGGAATTGTGCAGAGTTTCTGGTCCAGAATTAAACATACTTGTGTGAGTGCTGGAATCATTAGGTATAACTGGGACCCCCTCAAATGCTTATTGGGCATACAGCCTAGACCGCTTAAGCAAATTCATGTTATTAAATTCATGCACCTTACCTGTATACTCGCCAAAAGACTCTTAGCCATATCATGGCAACTTAAAAGTGGTCCGCAATATGAGACATGGTGCAGGGAATTTTGCTGCAAGGCTGAAACGAAAGCGTGGCTTGGAGCGATACAGCTACCTGCTCCATCCAGTCTTAACTACTGCCTTTGAGGCTTGGAGAGCACTCACTAATTCAACGTTTTATCCATCGGACGACAAGCCTCCCTGAATGTACTTCTTGTTCTGTACCTGCTCTTATTGTTAAATTTGCTGAACTCCTTGGCCCGGAACTTGTTAAAACTGTGGCCACGGCAGCCCACACATTAGATTCCCCTGGTATACAATCTGTTGTTTTACCTTGTGATAACCAACAACTTGTTACTCAGGCACGCAAGCCCTTGTTTCTTTCTCTTTTTTTGTTGTTCTCTTTTTTTAATTTTTTTGCTGTTTACAATTAGGTTTAGTTACTTGGTTTCGGATGTTAAAGCTAATGTACATTGAATAATTGCTGCAGAGTCGTAACATGACTGTCAAGTGTGATACTTGTACAATGTACCAACCTCAAAATAACAATGAACACATTTTAAAATAGTGTTTCGAGTGAGGATCTGC
Organism: Ambystoma mexicanum; assembly: GCF_040938575.1. Lineage (NCBI taxonomy): Eukaryota > Metazoa > Chordata > Amphibia > Caudata > Ambystomatidae > Ambystoma > Ambystoma mexicanum. The sequence goes on along the minus strand of NC_090933.1, from coordinate 132,888,454 downwards.
TTCAGAAATAATTTAAAAATGTTTAGGTTGCTTGCTTATTCAACCTGTTATATATAATTTGTATTGTTTTCCTAACTTGTTTACCACCATTCTTAGGGAGGCTTTTACCCCCCCCCCCCCCAACTGACAGAGCACCCACTTGATTTGACTTTTCAACTTGTATACATGTTACACTTGAATTGCTTGTCTTGTGTATAGATTCATGATATGTAGAACAGTCCACAGGTATATTATTAGTTGTCACTGCACCGTGAATTTCACTTTGATTGGTTCCCATCTGAAAAGGTATATAGGATGTTGAACAGTCAAGTTGAAAGGTGTTAGTTATCGATGAAACTTGGGATGCATGAGTTATTCTCCCCACTGCAACTTGATTGGCAGCATTAGTGGAAGGTCGATAATTTGTAATTGTGGGTTCCTTGAACAATTGCAAGACACTTTAAGCTGGCAAGGAATCTCCCGCCACCTTAATAGGGAGCACCACACAAAGTTCCACAATGCTTTTATCAAGCTCATCCCTCTCCAGCTTCTCAATAGGAGGCATATGGGGTTTTTGATTAAATAGGAAAGATTTCAATTTGGTATGAACATTAATATTTTCGAATTTAAATAAGAGATTCTGACATAACTGTTTTTGACTTGGCCTCCATCTTGAGCCCCTCGTGGAGGGAAACCAAGATACATAGGACCTGATTAATATCAGTTAAAATATCAGATTGTAGACCATCTGTAGGATTAGCCGTTTGTTTAAAATCCTTGGTAGCCTACCCAAGTTCTGGCGGAGAGTCCAACATACAACTATCTTCATTTGATGTGTGTACCTCAATGTGTATTTCTAAAATCAATGCATTTGTCGAATCAACTTGTGGGGTGGCTCCGTCGACTACCATTTGCTTGAGAGGCCTGAGATGTGATGCCGATGGGGAGCTTAAAATAATAATCCGTAATTTTCCTGTTATGCAATTTTGTTAATAGTGGCAAGGTGTTAGAATCAGGGGAAGTCATTTTCCCACACCACTGATAGCCCTTTGCAGTAATACTTCACCTTGCACACTGTGCAGGGGGGAGCTTATCAGCAGCTGAGAGTATAATAGCATAGAAGCCCCTGGTGAAGGCAGAATTGAAGGCTAATGGCTTGTAGAATTTCCAAATCAGAAAATTGCAACAAAGTTTACTGAAGATGTCAAAGGCATTCCTTCCCTACTATGAAGGTCGTACATGGGGAAAAAGGTTTAAGTAAAGTTCCACTACTCAAAATGGCAGGTAATAGTCACTTATGGATGTTGCAATGGTTCCCAATAATGTCAATGTCATTTTTAAAAATAAAACACAATTGCCGCCTTACCGCCAAACTGCCAATACACTCACTGTACTAACAACCGTGCGTGCCATCGCGTCGTGGGTGGGTTAAAGTAATCTTCCCAGCAGACTGTAGTAGCCGAGCTGACTGTTCCCAGGCAAAGGCAATGAAGTGTTGCAAAAACGTGATTGCTCTTTGGAATCAATAGCACACAAGGATTCAGCCGCTTCAATTTGTGGACCACAGGAGAAGGAGAGTGCTTTGCCCAAATGCCAATACACTTGCCGCACTCGCGATCACGCCATCGTGAGTAACCAATCCTGCGAGGGTCTGGGGGATATAAGGAGTTGTGTATGAATGTGTAAGTGTGGGTTAGTTGGCTGAGGACAGAAGACAGAGGAGGACGTCCGAGAGACCAGGAGGAAAGGCCATTGGGGTATGGAGGATATTGTTATGGTTGGGGTCTGTGGAGTGCTTGTGTAAGAGAGGGGAGAGTGTGAGTTGTAGAGGTAGAATATGAGTAGCAGAGGGGTGTAGTAGTAGTAGCAGAGATGGTAGTCATAGACAGGAGTAAGGATAGTAGGCAGGGGGAGTAGCGAGTGAATGAAGTAAAAAGTAGAGTTGGTAGTCTGTAGTACAGAGGTGTGCAGGGCACCATATCCGTGGGAGTCCAGATAGAGAAAGACAAAACAAGGGTAGGAGTACTAGCAGAGGTGGAATAGCAGTAGAGAGAGAGAGAGAGAGAGAGAGAGTGTGTGACAGTAAGTGAGAACACAGGAGTAGCTATTGGCATAGAGGAAAACAGAGCCTGAGATGCTAAGAATATCAGGAGTGGAGAAGGAAGTAAAATGGAAGGGTGGAGGTGGAAAGCCAGAGTTAGAGACTGGAGGGTCAGTGTAAGGAACTCATGGTGGCAAAAGTTAAGACAGACCCAAGTGATCTCAGTTCAAGGGTGTTAATTGCACAATAAATGCACTGTGGAATAAAATGCCTAACCTAAATCTAAGATGGGAGCCAGCGTCGACCATCAAATGCAAAATAAGGCAGTCCTGGTTGCGTTGTGTCAAATGAAAGGGCCTATACAAAAAAAAAACTATTGCTAAGTCTTTACAACTAATTACAGAAGCATTGTGGGATAGGGTTTCAATAAAGAAGTGTTCTCAAATCATAAATCAGGATGTGTTTGCCAGGGGTCTCCATTCCCCATGTTTTGAGCACGGGACGAGGTGGGACTTCTGAGCACAGCACACGCTCGAGCCTTCTTAACACGAGCCAACAGTTCCATACCAGCTATCAGTTTTTCAATGGTTAAGTCTCTTTTAACAAAAGTCTCTTGCCTTCGAGACCTGATGCATCGAACAACAAACAAGCAAAGTTATTTTCCGCAGTTCACGTTGGGTGATGGCTTCACCCCTGGGTCCGCCTCTTCGGGCACTGACCCCTCACATATCATATTCAACCAATCAATTTAACAGTTCCTTTCTCAATAAACTTTGAGTGATGACTTTTCACCCCTGGATCTCCCTCGACCGGGCTCGGACACACTTGACAAGGGGGACAATTCCCTTCCCCTGGTCTTCCAATATCTCTTACTTTCACAATTTTTAATGTCTTTTCAAACAGTACTTCAGGCTTCGTCCCTGATTAACAGCTTCCCTCTGCCGGGTTAACTGTCTCCAACTTTTACAACATACTGTTCATGCTCTCATTTCACCAAGCAGGATTAATTTCCCTTAGCTTCACAATCTTCTGTAGGTCAAAGACTTTCAATAGTACATAGGATTTTACAAGATCCCTGTATATGACCACTTTGACCTCTTTTCGTCTATTCCCAAGAGATTCTGGTTCCGGTAGTTCCTACCATCGGGTTTTCAGCCAAGGTTTCCTGCCTGGGCACCCACGTGTTGCCGAACTCCTCTGTTGCTGGTTTTCCCCCTCTTTCCTCAATCGTATCTTTAAGCCTTTCAAAGTTCAAATTAGCTGTTGGCTTTCGTTCAACAAAGTTCGGTTTTCTTATCGATTCTCCCCTCGACTCACCGGCTGTGATGAACTGCTTGCCTTTCTTTATCCTAGGAGTCAAGGTTGGTACCACAGAAACCAGTGTCCTTCCCCGGCTTGGTTATTAGCGGAGATGGGTCTGCGTACCGTAGACACGTGCTGCAACACGCGCTGGCTATTGTTCGTAGTCCTATGTTTCCATCTGCAGAGGTTTCACAGGCCTTGATCGGAGAGGGCAAGGTCACTTCTCTCCTTGTCACCCTCTATTCGCTGTCTTTCGCCTCCTCTTGGACTGCCGTGCTGAGTTAACTCTCATGTTGTGCAGTCTTCCTTGCTCATCTTGTGCTCCACCTTTTATCCCTGTGGGGAAGGGAAAGGGCCGTCAGGTGTTTGTGATTCTGGTCAATTGCCTGACTTTGCCTGACCCTTGTATTGGGACATGTCAGGTGTCGGCTCTGGTGTTAGTCCATTGTCTTCCGTGTTGTGTGACCACTCCATTACACAAGACATTCGTCTTCAGGTGCCTTGAGTAAAACACGACAGGGAGGACATTCTAGCAAGCAAATTTTCTCTGCTGACATAAATGAACCTCACGCCTCAAAAAAGGTGCGTCACGGCCAATCTAAGTTTGTGGCTTTAACAAGCACCTTCTGGTCACAGTTGCCAAAGAGGCTGCTTCTGAGCTCCCCCAGCCCCTAAGTTTCAGCACTTTCTGAGCTCCACCTTGCCTATTTGAGTTGAATAGTCTCCAATGTCGAGTGACCCAGGGATGCTGCCTCATCTACACGCTGCATGCTACCCGGCTGTGACCATGACATGGTTGCCTTCACCTGCCTTGTTCACAGCTTCCCGTACTGGGTTTAAGAATCGGAAGACCAGTTAATTGACCAATTTCAACATCTGATGCATACAGGCCCTGGGAACCTTATCAAGGAGGTTTTTCCTTTAGTTCTTTTTTTCTCCATAACTGGTTAAAGCTAAACATTTGGATGAATCCTCACTGAGTTCAGAGCATGAGCAAAAGGGATGTGGCTCATTATCGTCTCCTCCCTTCAGACTAGCTTGTCAACCTCAGTCAAATTCTTCAGTTTTGGCTGCTGCCACCTTCTTCGCCAAGTCATCTTCTTTGTCTGTTCGGCTCTTTCCACACAGTTTTCACAGCAGGATAAACTCAGAGTCATGGGGCAGAAAGGTTTATGCCAACAGGGCACTCCTCTCCATCAGGCAAATTCTGTCAGGCAATCTTGCCGCGGCTGATGGCGGGTTTTTGAGAGAAATGATTGACTTTGAACAGTTGTTTTCTCCTGACATGGTAGCCTTATTTAGATCTGATCTACTGTAGGCCAAAAAGATTGACCAAGATTGAATGGACTCTTTAGGTTTCCATATTGAAACCACATATAGAGAAGTTTACTTCTTGGCTGTCGTGCGTTGCTCTGAATGGATGAGGGTGACACATGTCAACAAAGACATTGAGAACACTTTGGACCTACCCTTTGTCGAAACAGAGCTTTTCCTCTCCTCCACGGATGATAAACTAAGAAAACATATTGCGTCAAATGACCAAATACTTGGCAGTACTTTCTAAAACTATGAACAGAGCCTTTCAGTTGCAACATCACCCCAGTCTGAATCTTTGTTGTTTTTTTCATGTCTTCCGCCAGCGTTAAGAATAGACAGCCATAACTATCTCCCCGTTCTCATAGGAAATTACAAACATGTACTACCAATAAAAAGAATCCTAATCTTCCCAGTACCTTCCACCTCAGATTCCAATAAGCAATTAGTTATTTGATCTGTAATTTTTCAGGGGCTACCGTGTCTCTTTTTTAAGTGGACTCCTCCACTCTTTTTCAGGGGTCTCGCTTCTTTGCTAGATTAGGGCAATAGAGGGGCTTTCTCCCCTCAACAGAGGGAGTGGTTTCTATTCTCGCCTCTTGACTGTTTCCAAAAACAAGATGGGCCTGCAGACAGTGTTTCTGAATCTTCGTCCCATAGAAAAAGTCAAGATGGCCACACTCGTGCATATTCAGGTGGATGTTTTTCAACGTGCCTATTTACACGTCCCCTTTTGGAAAGGACACAGACATGCCCTCCAATTTTCCCTGGCAGTGAAACTCTCAATATCAGGTTTTTCCCTTTGACCTCTATGGAACCCTTGTGTGTTCAGCCAGTTGATGAACTCTGTGGCGGAACAGCTACATCTGAGAGATATTCGTTTGTAATCTTATTTAGATGACTGGCTGAATTAGTTGGCCAGGAGCTCTCGTCATCAGCTTCTGGACCTGATATACGTTTTGGGCCTTTCAGTCAATCAAAAAAATGTTGCCTGCCTCTGACCCAGGAGATTACTTTCATCAGCTTTTATTTGAACTCCAGGAAGGTCTTCCCTACCCAGGAAAGAATTTGGGTGTCAAAGATATATTAAGCCATTTTCTGCTTCACCATCTCATAACAGCTTGGCAGTTTCAGTATCTTCAGGGCTTGATGGCTTCATGCATTCTTGAAGCCCCTCATGCTCGTTTGAGGATGAAGAGAATTCAGCTTCACCTTTTTCCTATCTGGTATCAAGAGTTTGGCAGATGGGCAGATGAGATATTTGCTCCATCAGATCTCAGAGTGGACCTTGAGTGGTGGCTTAGCCAACACAGCCCCCTAGTTGAGGGTTCCTTCTCTGGAGCCCTCCCATCATGCATATAATTCCATTGGACACCCTACTAATGGGGTTGGCACCAAGCATTTCTCACTTCAAGAACAATTAATTCTGGTCACAGGAGGTGTGTTTCTCTCGAATAAATGTTCTAGAGCCTCAAGCCATATTTGGGGGACTCAAAATATTCATTACAGTTCTTCAGGGGTCTATGGTGATAAGAAAAGACAGCATTGGAATCTATTCTATAAAAACAGAGAGGGACCAGCTACCCCTCCCCGCTCCCCAATGTACATTGTACTTTCAACTGTGAGAATGGCTAATATTTCACCAAATTTGTATTCAGGCAATTCACCTAGCTGGCAACCTGAATGCTGAATCAGACAGACGCAGCTATCTATCCCATTCCAATCATGATTGGGAATTCAAGAGTTTGGTTACTCAGATGATCTTTCAATGTTGTAGAATTCCAGATCTGGGTAGGTTTGCTACAGAACAGAAATAAAAAAATCCTTAATACACATCTTGGATTGTTCAGGGGATAATTTCACAAAGATGCAGCCTTCAGATTTAATGTAATCACATGATTTGTATGCATTTCCTCAAGTTCCCTTGATTCTCATTATATTAAGCACATTTTCAAGCTGTATTGCTTTCTAATTTCATTTATTTGACCGTTATTGTTTTATTCATGAAACCACATATTACAGTTCCGTAACAACTGATAACTATTCCAATAGGCAGCAACATAGAATGGTGTGTTAAAACATATATGAAACAATCATAGACAAGTAATAAGTACATCATAAGATTTCTCTCCCACCACCACGTGCCTGCTAGGAAGGCACATAGAGAAGCATACGCACCATCATTTGGTAAGAGAACATTTCATATAGCTATTCAGACGTATCACATTTCATCATTCCATAAACCCCTGTTCGACTTCGCCAGTCTGCTCAAGCCAATAAATGCACTGTTGATGTGTTTCCATCTGAGGATACTTCTCCTGTCACTTTCTGTTCTGTTAAAAGTGCCTACGCAACAATAGCCCATTTAATCATTTCTTTTTTCCATCTTTCAAAACTGTGAGGGAAAGATCTCATCCAGTGTTGGGGGCAGTAAGTCTACTAAATAGCACTACACCTAAATGGTTTACCTTCTAGAGATGCGTATGCTGCTTGGTAGTTGGAAGTAGCCCCAGAATACATCTTTTAAATGAACATAGCTTGACCCATCCTGTACACCCTAAGAGGTCATTGTTTTTTCCTTCCATTCTCTCGGCAGACCAGCATAAAACCATATTATGTGGGCAATGTTTGCCCTTAGTGACCCATATCTAGTGCACCTGGGGCAGCATTAAAGACTACATTTATTAATTGCTTCTGGAGTAAAATATGTCCTGTTTAGTATTTTGAACTGAAACAATTTAAAACGGGCATTTCAGGAAAACTACCCCATAATAGAACATATTGCATCCCATTCTCCATCTGAAAAATCGCAGAAGGCATTGTGCTCCAACTTAAATTTTAAGTCAATGCAATCAACAGTAACCAACAACGACCAGGCAATTCTGTAAGGTCCTGCTCTTTTTACAATCTCCGAGTGATATCAGGCTTTGCAATAGTAATGATCCGGGATAGTTTTTCAATACGACTGACTGTGTTTTATGATAGATACTTAAGAAACAAACCTGAAGGAATATCAAATTCCTTTTTCAAATCTTCAAATGATCTGGAGACACCTCCCGCATAAGATTGTTCACATGTTTCATATCTACTCCCATCCAACAACCTGGCCTGCCGCTTCAATGTACCCCCACACAATTGTAGATTGCTCAACCATTTACCTCCTGGATTATACAGTTCCCTGTAGTGCATTCTTTTGTGAATTGTCTTCCATATTTGGGAAGTAGTTCTGATAAATTCAGGGCTTCCTGTGTTACACTTGTGTACTCCTTCTAATATACACTTCATAGGCATAGCATTTGACCACGTGTGTACTGATTTGATTTAGAATTTGTATTACACATGTTCTTCCAGAGTCCAGCAGAGAACCTGCATCTAGGGGAGGAAGCAGTCTCAGAGGAAACGCGTTTGTCTTGGAAGCAAGATAACGCAGTGCAACACACTTTTTAATCCTGATCCCGCGCTTAGAAACCACTTGTTGTTTAATTATAATTAAATCTAGAATCGGATGTTCAATTCCTAAGAAAGCCACTTACCAGCAGTGATTATTGAAACAAGTAGGTCTTCAATTTATGGTGCAAGAGAGTAAGAGATGATATTTTCGGGAGTTCAGCAGGCAGCGCATTCCAGAAATGGGAGCCCATGATGGAAAAGTATCTGTCACTCTGAAAGACAAAATGGGATGGTGGCCCAACCAGCAACACATTTACAAAAAAAAAAGCAGGCTTTACCTGATCGAACGAAAAGAACGAGACAGATGGTAAAGCATGATTTTAGAAACCAGGTAACTAGGTGCTATACCCTGAATGCATTTATGTATTAGGCACAAGGAGCAATTAGTTTCTGTGCAGGCAACCAGTGTAACATCCTCCGAAGCAAAGAAGCAGATACCATTTTGGGAAGATTGTGTACAAGCCTCACGGCGGCATTCTGGGCCACTTTGAGTCGGTGTACCTGGCTCATTGGTGATCCTAAAAAGAAGAGTACTGCATTAGTCAAGTCTAGAATTAATCATTGTCCACACAGCCACTGCACACTCCAGTTCAGAGATGAATGGCAGAACTTGTTTTACTAGCCTAAGTTGGTAATAGACAGATCTGATGACTTCAGTGACATGACCGTTACAACCCAAAGATGCCTGCCAAATGCAGCCTACATTTTTTTACTTTACAAAAGAAGGTAGTTGTAACATCAAAAATGTCAGAACAGGAAATTGTGGTATGAAAGTCAATTAGTGGATTTTATGGGCTGAAAACAATGACCTTGGTTTTAGAGGGATTAAGTTAGAGTTTGCTTTCAAGCATCCCTCTTTTTATTGCATTTGCCCCGGCCAAAAAAACGTTTGATTGGCTTTTGGTGAGGATTTTAGTCTGACTTAAATTTGTGTATCGTCCTCGTTGGAATGATAGTTCAATTGAAACCTAGCAAAGATATCCATTAGTGGCCTAAGGCAGATATGGAACAATATCGGGGACAGAAACAACCCCTGGGGCACTCCACATAGAACAGGGAGATTGTCAGAGTAAAAAGTTCCCATTTTGACTGCTTGGATTCGAATTGTACGAACGGACCGCATCGAAGGTTCGCATGGACAAAAAGTCCTAAAAATGCTACCACCAAAGGTTCGAACCACCAAAAGTTCCAACCTTTGGTGGTAGTATTACAGGTAAGCATAAAAAAAAGACTGCGGGGGTGTCCCCCGCAACACCCCGCTCACAACACTTTACAGTATAGTGTGCAGGGGAAACCGCAACAGGCCCCGTTAAAAAAAAAAAAAGAAAAAAAAAAGAAAAGGACCCTGCGGCGCCGGTTCCCAATCACAGAACTGAAAGGGAACTGGCGCCGCAGGGACTCAGCGTGAAGAAAAAGGTAAGTAGTGTATGTTTATGTTGGTGGTGTGAATGGAGGTGTGCTGAGGGTGTGGGTGGGGGTGTGTTGTGGGTGTGGGGGGAGGTATGGGTATGTAGGTGTTGTGTACGTGTGTTCGCATGGGAAATGTGCGAACCTTTGGTGGTTCGCACATTTCTCATGCAAACTTTTGGCCGCTGGAAAATCAGCTGCGGTCGGATCACGCAGATCCACTTGGATTTGATCTAGCAAAAAGGAGGGGAACCACTTCAGCGTGCTCTGAGACCCAGGCAACCGCAGTGAGCCTGGTCACTAACTGCCAGAAGTGTCTGCTTCATCAGCAGTCCTAAGAATATCGTCTCACACTGCCACTAGGGCCATCTATGTTTAATGCCCCTGTCTGAACCCAGATTGGAAGCTGTCAAGAATGGAATTCTCCTCCAGATAGCTCTGGAGTAGTATGGTAATTACTTTTTCCAAAATCTTTCATGGCCAACGCAGACCGGCAATGGGGCGATAGTTCGCAAGAACTTGATGATCTAAAGAAGGTTTCTTAAGTAGAGGAGTAAGAAAATATTTTTGGAGGCACACTTCCCTTAGACAATGCAGCATTCACAAAATCTGTCATGAAGTCTTTAAGGAATGGAGCATGTTGTCTTGCCAAAGGCTAGGATAGGATCGTAGTTGTGATTTGTTGGTCCGATTCTACTGGTGTGAATGTAAAATTGGACATTGATGGAGAAGGTGCAATTGAAGAATCTAAGTTTTGGGTAAGGGTTTGCCGGTTAGACATTTGTGAGTCAATATTCGTGTGAATAGAGTTAACTTTATCATAGAAGAAAGAATTTAACTTATTTGCCAGAGTAAGAGATGGGCGGTAGCCTGAAACAGGCATATTCAGGGGACGTAAAATTATTTTTTATGGCAAAAAGCTTCTTAGATTGGTTCTTTGTAGGGTGGATCTGTTTTTGAAAAGAACGAGATTTTGCAGTTGAAAATCCCTTTTTAAGGCTGGCCAGTGCTAATTCAGCACTTTGCCAATCCATAATATCCCTGGTTTTAAGCCAGATCTCTTTTTTTGCGATCATTTTGTTTCTGATTTTTTAGGGAATCTGAGAACCAAGAGTTATTTTTGTTTTTAAATAGTTTTTGGCTTTCAGAGGTGCTCTCGCATCACAGCAGCTTTTTAAGTGTGAAATAGATAGAAATAAGTTCAAGTAATGTCCCAAGTTATGAGAGACTGACGTTGTAAATGTAAAAGGTCGTGTGACAGAAGTATTTCATTCAGCTTAAGGCAGTCTGGGTTGTTAGGGACATCACACCAGACATTGAAGTCGCAGAGAATCAACAGTTTAGGACGGACACTGTAAGGCTTCGGAGCCAAGATTAAACTCTAGGTTATCAAACAAATACCCAATAGGGCCCAGTGTATTGATAACAAAAAATCACCCGAAAAGTCTAATTCAGTGAAATAGATAAAGTACAAGTGAAAACCTGGGACAGCTCTTCCCAGTTCAGACAGTGAATGTTGGATAATGCAAGCACAGATAGATTTAAAAGTGATTACAACCCCCCCTCATCCCCCCTTTGATCACAATGTTGCCCTTTCATCAGAAAGTTACAGGGAATAAACAAGTGGGACTGTGAGAAAGAATTAGCCGAGAACCACGTTTCAGTTATAAAAAGAAAATCTAAATTTAGTACAGTGATAAGGACACTGCATTCTTTAGTGCATATCTAGCATTTATTAATGCTGCACTTAGACAGGGGCTCTGAGTATGACCAATAAAAGGTTTAGTGGTTTGCAGTGTTTCACTAGGTTTATAGATGCCCAGGTGTCTAATTTTATTCAAAGTACGAAGAGTAATAGAGACTGAGGAATCACTAAGCCTCAGCAACAACTCTTAAACACTGTGTGCTTGATAACAAAAAATAGCAGGAAAAGTGAGCAGGATGAACCATTACACTGACTGCGTCTTACTGTGATTTGGAGGCGAGACGATCACAGTGACCGTCGAATAGGCCAAGCAGGCTTCGAGTCAGCATTTTAAGCTGACGCAGCCTTTTTGTGCCATCGGCACATAAAAGTGAAACGATCCAGGGCTGCTGGCAAGGAAAGCCGGGAAATGACGTTTAATCAGAAAAACTCTTGTGTTTCATAAAGCGAAATTACCATAACATTTCATAAACCAATTCCCCGTCCCCCAGATCGATCTTCTCTCCAAGCCCACTCACACAGTACATTGCAGCTCTGCTGCAGTATAATTGTCATTATACCGGGCAACATGCAGTCTGTTAGGGTATTTAAAGGGTTCTCACTATCCCATAACAATCTTACCAAAATTTGATTTACAACTACACCGACCAATCTCCAAGCATCATCTCTGTGTCTTGATCAGGTTTCCACTAATTTATCGCTGCTTTCTCTTCCCCTTCTAATACCTCTCAGGCTGTCCCTTGATTGTTTCGGAATGCCATGAAATGTTTTTTGTGGTTCCATTGGTCTGTTTGACATTAGCTCCCCTTATTTCCCAACCTTATCAGTTTCTGACTTCGTCACATAGTGTAGTGAAAGGCATTTATAAAAACCTCAGGTGTCATCTTGGTTCTCATTGTCATTCCTCTGTTTGTTTAATGTATTTCGAACGAGTCTTAGGCCCAAGGGCAAACTGGCGCACTGATAAACAATACGACACAAACACACTAAATATGGTGTAAAAACACAGCTCGGAACAGATAAGAGAAGGATAAAACCAGTTAAATAGGGTAAAAAACAAAGGATGAAATCAATAAAAGTGGACAATAATAAAATCATAACCAGCAATAAGCAATAAAACCAGAGCAGGGTCAAATAAGACTAGCTAAAAGTAAAAGAGAACGTTTTCAAAATGTTCTTGAAAACCGTTAGACAGGTCTCAAGTCGGAGCGCGACTGGTAATTTGTTCCAATAAAATTAGGCCAAAAAAATCAAATGCTCATCTGCTAGTCCTCACAAATTTGCCATTGGCGTCTCAAGAAGGTTACCATTACTGGATCTCAAAATACGAGGAGATTGCGTCAGACAAATTATTTGGAGAAGTATGCAGGATTTTTGCCAAAAAGACATTTATGCTATATGGTAAGAATGTGAAATGAGAGATGCTGTTTTACCGGGACCCAATGAAGAGCTCTTCAGGCTTTTGTAATATGTTCCCTGCGGCCGATATTTGCAACAATGCGGACCGCGTATTTCTGAAGGACTTGCAGCTTTTTTTAATATACTTCAGACCGGAGCCAACAAGAAGGCTCGCACAGTAGTCAATCTTTGCAACCAAGATAACTCTGACTATTGTAGCACGATTCTTTTGGAAGCGGAAAGGTTTCATCCTGCCTAGTAGTTTTGAACAGAATGCTGATGATGACGTGATATAATTGACATGGTCGTTCACGGGGAGAGAAGAATAAAAAATGACCCCAAGAGTTTTCATTTATTTATTAATTGTGCATTTGTAAGGTGCTTATACATCAAGTAAATTGTCTTTCAAAGCTTTAGAAATAACTTGTATGGTGCAGTCTGAGATAGTAAACACTTGATACAGATTGGGCAGGCTACTCCATTTTTGCTGCATTCCTAGCAATAAAAGCTCTGTCTTACTACTATTAAGAGCGGGTGAATTATGGGGCATCCAATTTTGAATAAGGCAGAAAATCTCATTGACTTTGCTTCGCTCATCTAAAATATCAAAAAGGGGTTTCATAAAAAATGGTTGGAGAAGGACAAGACCCCCAAGGTACTCCAGAGTGTGATTCCACATGAGTAGCACTCGGAGGGTTATGAAAAACTCTGGCATGACACCCTGCAAGAAAAGATCAAATCCAGTTTTCTGCTCTGTCAGTAAAATAAGCGTTTGACTGTAATCCAACAAATTAAAGGCTGCAGATAAATCCAATAAAATTGAGAGCCATCTTGCTTCTATCCATGATCTGAAACATCAATGATTTCAAATCCAAAAGCAAAGTTTCTGTGCCATGAAAACCACAGAATCCTTATTGAATATTTTGGACTTTTAGGAGAGAGGCAATGTGCTTTTGGAGATGGATCTACTTGGCTTTCCTCCACTGTCTGCATACAAAATAGAATTAATGAAAGAAAGAAAACAAGGGTTCTAGTCTTTAGGTCTAAGAGGGAGGTTGACAATTAACATTTTGCAAGATGACAAGTTTGTGGTATCTCTACGGCTTGTCTTTTACAGCATTATAGAAGTAGAACAAGAGCTTTGATCCAAGTCACACATGCCACAGCACCACCCAGTAACCATCACTGTAAGTTCACCTGCAGTTTAGAACCACATGAGCAAGGCATTGTGGGTATTGTGACAAATCTCAGGGTACTGTCACTGCTTGCATGGGGGAGGCATCTTTCCATGAGGCCAGGGAGGTGAGGCCGCTACCCGATAGTCCCCTTGGGGGTGGTACTCAGTTGGGTGGATCTCATAGGGAGGGAGATCCTTCATGGGACCAGTGATGATTGCCCTGGGAGAACGCAGTATTCACTTGAGCCTTTTGTGCCCCATTCTCAGTACCCCCCACTCAGGCCCCGCTGGTCCCCCACACCTCTATATGTTATAGTTGGTTTATAGTGACTTTTTCGAATGGGCATTTTTCGAATGCCATTATGTCAAAAACATTTCGCCGAAAAAAAATATTTCGAATGTCTTTTTTTAATTTTTTAAATGGGGGGGGTTTCCCCCCAAAACTCCTGGGTTTTTTTTTAAACACTTTTTTTTACTTTCAAAACCCAAAAAAATATTAAAACATATTAAATAAAAAGAGAATACATTCGAAAACATTTTTTTAGACGAAATGTATTCAACATAATTGCATTTCAAAGAAATGCATTCGAAAAAATGACCGGATACCGTTATAGTCCGTTATACCGTCCCAGTATTGTCAACGTTTTGTTGACAATACTGGGACGAGGAAGAGGAAGACTTGCCCGAGCTTAATACCAAATTCCACTCAGTTGCGGAAGAGGGAACAAGGAAGAAAAGGACCACTGCAGAACCAATACACGGGGTACAGTTGTCAAGAGGCAGTCCCAATCATGAAAAGGAAAGCAGGACTCCATTGTCTGTCGAGCCAGCCCTGAAGGTGCATGGAATGAGGCGCTCATTCAGTGGTATAGGACCTGAAGGTCGGAAACCGAGGCACGGAGAGTCGTGATGGTACGAGAGGTCATAGCGAGGTGGACCTGGCGGGTGGAGTGAGAAAGGAGGGCTGATCAGCAGAATCTAATCGAGGATGAAGATGCAAGCAGCCAGAGACACAAGGAACAGTCTGGAGCTGCGGTGCCGCAAGAGAGAGAATGCTGAGTGCAGTAACAGCAGAGAATCTCCTCCACCTCCAGAAAGACCAGAGACCACCCCACGACTTCCCAAAGTTAGGGAAAGGGTTGGACCAGTTGTGGGGGCATTAAGGGAGCTGGAAATACTGAGAAAGCTTTAAAAGCATATCCCTAAAATCCCAGGGGGTTAAAATTGTGCAACTTGATACAAACTTTGCAAATCAAGAAAATATAACCCAGAAAGCTCAACTGGATTGAAGAAGAATCGTGCAACCTAATCCGAACTTTGTAAACCAGATAAGCATATCCCAAAGGCACAAGAGGATAGCAGGAGAACCTTGTACGCTGACACAAACATTAAGAACAACCCTTTGCAGGATAGTAGCTGGCAGGAGAGTATACCAGGTCTGTCCAAGTGGACAGTAGGTTAAAACAGGGCTAGGGATCCCACAGAAGCAGACAAGGGTAGGGTCTGGGACCCATATGAAAACAAGCAAAGAGTATCAACAAAGTATCTAGAGGTTGAACCCCTACCACAAGGCAAAGACACTTAACCAGTGGGCTGGAGCATGGATGCAGTCGGCGAGACCCTGAGCAGGCAAAAGGATGAAATAGAGAAACAAGTAGAAGAGCAAACCTCTTTGGAACGGAAAAGCTATGAGACCAAGTCGGGTAGGTTACTGAACCTGACTTGGGACACCATTGGGAAAGTTTAGTGTCAGGTCCGGCAGGTTAGTGAACCAGGCCTGATAAAAGACTGAGAAGGTTCAATTTTGTTAAAGAGATGAAGGAAGATGTTGCGTCCAAAAAACTGGGGAACTGTGTACTGTTTCCAGATCGTGTTTGTTTTTGTTCAAGAGGGGCTCCCTCTAGGAGAGGGGAGAAATATGCTTTGTTTGTTAGCGGAAACAATAATCGAGGAAGACGTTTTCCCAGGAAAGTGAAGAACTGTGTTTTCTTGGGTGGAACATTCAACAATGAACAGTTAACTACATGTTTGTTTCACAAAGAACTGTCCCTTGAAGTCTACATCCAAAATGAGAGGGCCTCCTTCTGGATTAATGAGAAATCGAGTTTTCATTTGTTAGTTTGTAATTGTACGGGACAAAAATAGGTTTAGACACAGGATGGTGGACATTTACTTTACGGACATCCTGACTGGATCCTTAGTATATTTCTTGAGGTAGGGTAACCCCTAAAAGAAAGTAGGGCAAGATGGGCTTTTGTTTTTCCTTTATTATTTTTTAAAAAAAGGTCTATACTCACCAAAATGGCACCTCTGTGTCAGAGTCATACTTCTGCACCCTTACAGTATGCAAACTAGCCCAAATGCAAAACATTTGCACCTGAATATGATTTTTCTCTCAGTGGGGAGTGTTATTTTATGTAGAGAAGAATCAACCCAAGACAGAATTTTCGCCAGGCTGCAGACAACTGGGTACCGGTTTCAGTCTTGTTAGGAATGATCAGCGCAGTATAGTTTGACAGCTTTGTAGTCTGAGCACTGGGGCACGCCTAGCAAACACCAGCAAAATCATGGTGTGTTTGAAAGAAATCCTTTCAACTGAATGTGACAGTAGAATAAGCCATTTGTCAAGTCAAACATGCCACTTTGACAAGGCCAGTACTTTGGGCTTTTTGAGGGGGTGAACCTCCTCTCATCATGGGAATGGAAGGATACAAAGAGCTCCGGGGTTTGTGGAACTTAGCGAGGAGATTGGATTGCACGTAGGCCAATATGTTACATACCACAGATTGGGGAAGAAAATTCGGGAACTGTGGCCTGAGAATATCAGGGCAGATGAATCGGAGGTTACGATGGCGGGGATATATGATACAACGGAAGGGGGACATGAAATTTCTAGGCTGTATGAGATGGTGATGTCGAAAGTCGGGAAGGAACTGACATGCCTACGATTGGAATGGGAGAGTGAGGTGGGGATCGAAATGGGTGATGGGATGTGGGAACGGGCTTTGGGGTACCACAGGAAAGTGTCTCGAAATGCCAGACTGCAGCAAATACAACTGTACGTCACGCACAGAGCGTACATGACCCCTCTGAGGATATCCAAATTTCGGAATGCAGGCAGACAGGCGTGCCCCAAATGCGACGAAGAAAATGCGGACATGACGCATATGTTTTGGGCGTGCCCAGTGATTGAGGGGTTCTGGAGGGAGGCGGCGCGCAAGCTGAGAGAGAGAGGGGTCACGTTTGCCATAGACACTGCCTGGGCATGCCTTCTGGGTGGGTTTCCCAGACCTCGGCAGCAGAAACATGTAAGCAAACTGAAAGACCTAGCATATGTGCTGGCCAAACGACGAATAGCCATGGGCTGGAAAAAATGTAGCAAGCCACGGGTTGAGGTGTGGTGGAATGACCTACAGAAATGGGCGGAGGCTGAGACAGCGGTGTGGCAAGAGGCGAGTTGTATGTCTTGGGAGGAGGAACTGGGCTCTTTGATGGCATGGAAGACATTGATATCCTGCATATTCGGGACAGGGGTTTTGGGAAATCCAGATGATGACGATGCCCGCTCATGTGCAACAGAAGCGGAACAAGACATGGAAAATGGCTCGCGAGGGGGGAGGGATCAGGGGAGTAGTGCGCACTAATGGTTATATGTTTATTGGAATATTGTTTATTGCACTGCTGTTTGGTTTGTATTGTTGTTTGCGTTGAAAAATCAATAAAAAACTTTAAAAAAAAAAAAAAAAAGGATACAAAGAGCTCCAGAGTCAGTCCTACCCCCGGCTCGCTCCGACAATGGCAGCAGAGTGGGCCTCCCCAATCCTGTCTCACCCCCTTGTGATGAGATGTTTGTTTGCAGACCACTGCTAACTCATTCCATGCCCCTGCAAGTTGCTTTCCAGTCTCCTCTTTTCTCTGTCAGAAACATCAGGTGTGTGCATGACGGAAACAAAACTCATTGGGATGTACTCCATGAAAAAAGGGTAGAAAAACCAGTCCAGCAAAATGATAATCGGCTGCAGAAAGTGAGAATGTCTCCTGGTGGAGGCAAAGATACTACGGTGCTTTTTATGCACAACCATACGCTACAGGAGCAAGAGAGAGATGCTGCGTCCATATGCAATAATGCAGCAGAGAGCTTAAACATTGGCAAAGAGCTCGTGCAACAATCCAAAGGTTACCATGACCACCAGGGACTAAACCGGCAGAAGGATCCACCATCCCTGAACAGACCTATCGGGAGAGCCCATGATACCAGGTGCAGGAACATGAACATAAACATTGGACTTCCAGGGCCCCCATCTTTGGAGTGAGGCAAGCCCATGCTGAAAAAATTGTCCTTAGCCACCTTTATGTCACTTTGCTATACGCACCAACACACTAGGGTGGGGAAGTAGGGCCGGATTATCTAGGCATAGGTGTCCAATCCCGTAAGAGAAATGGGGGATATAAACCAAGGACAGGAAGCAGGAAGTGTTCGTTTTTTGGGTGTGGTCAGAGTTGAAGGTCGGCCAAGAGATCAGCAGGAAGCAGACGGTGCAGTGGAGTCTGGTGGTGAATTGCGGAGCAAGTGAGGTATTGGCTAAGGGGATAAAGAGATTCTGCAGTGTGTGTTTGCATTGTTTTATGGCGAGTGAATTTACAAGATGTTGTAGGAAGTGATTGTGAAGCAATTGTTACTGAGTGAAAGGAAGTTGTTTTTAGACGTGGTTTGATGGGAGAGATAGTGGTTTGGAGGGAGGAGTAGTAGCATGGGTGGACGAGTAGTAGCGTGCAGTAGGGTGGAGAGAAGAGAAGGTGGTAGAAGTAGTGGAAAGAGGATTAACATCAATGGGTCGATGCAAGACCTAGGGAGAGTGAGAACCATCAAAGGCACAGAGAAACAGTGGGAGGAGGAATACTGAGGGGACAATTGTAAGGAACTCATGGTGGCAACAGTGAAGACAGACACAAGTGATGACAATTCAAGGGTTTTTATTAAACGGTATAATTGGTGAGAAAAACGCCTACTCTAAACCTAAATCTAAGATGGGAGCAAGCTACGACCTTCAAATAATAAGGCAGTCATAGTGTCGTCGTGTCAAATAAAAAGGGCCTATACTAAAAAAAAAAAAACAATTGCAGATTCTTACTGTTAAATTACAAAATAGTGTGGGATAATGTTCAGCAGAAAAGAAAGAAGTGTTCACAAAATAAGTCAGGATGTTATGGCTGGGTCTCCCTTCCCCCTGTTTTAAGCACGGGGCAAGGCGGAACTCCTGAGCACAGCACATTCCTGGGCCTCTCCAGTGCAAGGTTCACAATTCCATTCAACGATACCAGAACCTTCAGGGGCCAAGTCTCTTTTCTACAAAGTCTCTTGCCTTAGAAGACCTGCTGGATCAAAAACAACAAACAAACAAAAGTTCCTTCAGTGATCTTGCATATTGGGTGATTGCTCTTTGCCCTTTGGATCTCCCTCCGCCAGGCTCGGATCCTTTTTGCAACATGGGTGTCCCTCTGTCGGGTTCACTACAGCCTTTCCCTCCGAGTATCAGTACTATCATGATGCAGGATTTACTTCTCTTCGCTTTTCCCTTGGCATCCTACCGTCGGGTTCACATAGACATCTTTAACACAGTTCATGATTTGCTTCATCTCATCAGAAACCGTGGTTTCCCTTCTCCTAGCTTTCTGTTGGCAATGGGTCAGAGACTTTCGGTTGTACAAGGGATTTGACGTGACCCTTGTAGGACCACTCTGACACCTCACGCCGACCTTTCGTAGGACCTTCTGATACTTGCAATTTTAATACAATACAAAAGGGGCCAGCGAGAGTCCTTCGAAGGAGCACTCCTCTGGCGCCTGACCACTCTGCAGATGGCCCTTCTCTTGGCATTCCGCAAAGTTCAAAACCACTCAAGTTCTTTGTTCACAAGTTCCTTGTGTTCATATAATGTTGCTGATTGCAACCTTGGGCTCAACACAGTTCAGTTTGCTATCCGCTTTCTCCAACTCACCGGCTGTGCTGAACCCGTTGGCTTGTCTTGCTTCTGGAGTTAAGGACGGTACCAAGGTAGCCAGCGTGCCTCCCCAACGGTGCTATCAATGCGGGGGCCCCTGTGCACCGTTGACATCTGTTACTCCACACGCCGGCTGTAAATCCCAGTCTTGTTTCCTTTTTTGGAGGCTGCTCTTCTTTCAGCTTTCGTCACCTTTCTTCTCCGTATGACCTGCCGTCCTGGAAGAACTGCTTCCTCGTGCGGTTGTCCTTGCTCGTAGTGTGCTCTCATTCGCCGCCTTTTATCCCTGTGGGGAAGGTAAAGGGCCATCAGGTGTGTGTGGTTATTGTCAATTGCCTGACTCTGCTTGACCCTTGTGTTGGGGCATGTCAGGTAAACTGCTCTGGTGGTAGTCTGTTGTCTGTCACGGTGTAAGAAAGTGTTTGTGTCGGAAAAGGGGGGGAGAGGGGTTGTTCTTCTGAATATCTTACAGGGTAGGATGGGGAAAAGGTGTTACAAGGAAGGGGGTACTGTGTCTCAACCTTCAGTGTCCCACTTCCACTCCCCGAAGACCCCTCATCTAGGTGATCCTCCCCCACTCGTCCACCCCCAGGAACTGGGCCCAATAGCGATGGCCGTGTCCTGGCCACCTGGATGACAGGTCTCTGGGGACTAGCGGGTGAGACACCTTCAGGTATCTCACACAAGAGGAAAGAGTAGTAAAGGAAACAGTGAGAGTGAGCATAAACAGGGACTGTATCAACCCGAGTATTTTTAAAGCACCATCCAAAACTCCATTAGATCACTAACAACTGTTTAGAGTATGGACTGTTAGGAAGTCCCTGATGGAGTCTAGACAGCCAACTTTGGGAGATCATCTTTAGCACAAGACTATTTCAGGTAGTAAGGGTCAACCTTCAGTAGCAATAAGCTGGGTCACGGACGTCTGGTTTAGGGAGGATGTTTCATATTAGACAAGAGAACGAGGGATGGCCATAGGCCCCAAAAACATTCTAATAAATCACTGCAACCGCTTCTGAGGCTGAGCGTGATTCTTGAGCCATCTGTGCCACCACCCAATAACCATCACTGGATGGTTATTGGTTATGGTTACCTCCATTCAGAGCCACATTAGCAAGGCATTATGGGTAGGCAAAATTAGCCCAAATGCAAGCCCTTGGCTCCTCAAAATTGTGACATGCTGTTTTGTGGTTTAACCCATTTTGCATTGACCGGTTTCTGGAAATGGTAAGTGAGAAACTGTAAACTCACATTAATTATTAGTGTTCATGAAGTATACCTATTGCTATCTGAATCAAGTTGTCAGAATAGTTATGTCTTTCATTTCATTTCTTCACTTTGTAGTGCATGCTCTATGCTTAAGGGGCAACTCACTTTAATCGAACTGCAACTATTATGTAACAACTATATATTGCGTATGGGTCTGAGAGCAGGGTGGAGGGCATCCAGCACACCAGGAGTTGTGCTTAAGAAAACACAAATTACCAAAAAGGTATATCAAATATTTGTGTAAAATATTCATGACAATTCTAAGGACCTAAGTGATACCCCTCCACCGTTGATTAAAGCAACACGGCTTGAAAATAATAAGACCTTAGAATAACATCTCACTTAAACTGGTCCCTGAAAATCATAGAATGTTTGTGCATAATATGTGGTTGGGGTTGGCAGTATGCCGGAATTTAGATACCCATCTTCACATTGAAACATTTGCCTCTCATCAGGCATTTGTTAGAACATTTCCATATAAAGACATGATATGATTACAGATTTTGAGGAGTGATCCCAAGTCTCTGATCTACAAGTAATTTTAAATTAAGGATCATGCATTCAAAAGTATGGATTATCTAATCTCTATGTTTTGCCTGCGTTCTTCCTTAACTCTTTCAGAATAACATGTAAATGTTTTTAACAAAAGCAGATGGTTTAAGTACATTTGTTTAATTGCAGCTATACAATAATGCTACAAGAGGAAAGCGCTCAGTTGAAGGAACTACCTTAATTCCTAAACTCACAATAATGAGTGATTGAAACTCTTCCGCCACTATGACCCCGACCATCTGCTAAAAAAAACTATACAAAATGTTCTCTGTGCACCTTTTAAAATTATACATTCCAGTCCATTCGGTTATACTTTTTGTTAATATTCATCAGTAATATGTCATGTCATTTTTTTCTTGTGAGCAGAACCGATACAATCAGGCAAAACTAAGCATACATGACAGAACACTTAAAGTGGCGGCTGTCGTGGAGAGCTTGGAAAGAGAAATGGAACTGCTGTGCCTCACTGGAGTTGAAGACCAACTGCAGGCTGATGTCCGACCTACCCTGGAGATGCTTAGAAATGCTGGAATAAAGGTAATGAACATTATTGCTTCAGATACTGTACGTTTTTTGAAAGAAATGTATACTTTTTCTGCATTTGTAGTGTCGACTTAGTCTAACATTCTTGCGTTTTTTTCAAAATGGTTTTGACAGACTCATTTTATAATCCTCAGAACTGGGTGATCCAAATGAAAATATTCACCTTTTTTTATGTAGCTTCTAACACTACAAGCTAAATCGCCTGCAGGGGCTGGTTACCTTGATACAGATGAGGGAATGAAGGCCTGGAGGTGGGCTGGTTACTAGAGGAGGTGGGTCGTGGGGGTCTTTCTGAAGAGCATGAATTTGCAGAGAGCTCTTAATTGAATGTGCAATTAATCCCATAGCTTGAAATAGCACACATGACACTGAACAATAATGGAATGCCTCTCTGGCACAAAAGCAAAAGGTCTTCCCAATTTGTTTGAGTCTGAAGATGAAACTATTTCCAGTCATGGGTACCTTGCTTGCAGACAAGCCATATTGAATGATTAGCAGCATTTGTGATATTTTCTCCCTCATATGGATGAATCTTTGTCTCGCAGTGAAGGGTATGCTGGTCTTACTTGTCTGCAGAAAACCTCTTTTCAAAAGGTTCTACCTTTTTTTGTAATGACACAAATGAGCTAAAACATGATGCTCTGAGAGCACAATTTTAATATCCGCAGTAGTTTCAAAGGATTGGCTTAAGCCTTTTGCAGTCCATTTTAGTATTATACATAGCTTGGGGGCCTCAACTGCAAAGCTTATTTTTTGTTGCCAAAGCTGTGAGCAAGACCTTGTTGGGTGAGTGAATATTTCTGTCTGATGTTTAGGTATATAGTTGTGTGCCAGAATTTGAGGGTGTGCCCTGCAGTTGTGGAGTAAAAAGTCCAGAAGATGCTTGAGTTAAGTCATTGAGGCCTCACAGAATCACTGAAGGTTCCCAAGTCTTTATAGTATAAAGGCCAGCTGGCAGCCGTACATTTTATGTTGTCTTTCACAAGGTCAACTACATTTCTAGTTTCATTGCTTATCCTGTGCACAGGATCAACAAAATGATCAAATGGGTTGCTATGGCATTTTATGTTGGGACATTTAATTTGAGCAAAAGGCAGGTTCCCTTGGCACCAGAGGACAAAGGACAAACCTCTGTCCTCCACGCACTCCTGGTGTGTTTTACTGCTATGTGGATTAAACACTACAACCCCATCAAGCATCTTCTGTGACAAATTTAGATGACATTGTGATCTATAGTTTAACTTGGGGTGAACACATGCACCATCTATACTAGGTGACCCAAGCCCCCTGGGCTGTAAGCTAACCCCAACAAGTGTCATCTGACCCTCTCCCCCATCAAGTACTTGTGCTTCCAGGATTGGGAAGGGGCTTGTCCAGAACTTCAAGTCTTTCTTGGTCTGGGGGCTATGTAAGGAAAGCATGGTATCAAAGCACGACACACACAAGTGACCACAGTTCAAGGGTGTTTATTTTACTTTATCAAGGGTGTGATAAACGCCTATTTAAACCTAAATCTAAGATGGGAGCAAGCTACGACCATCAAATAATAATAATGTAGTCCTTCCTAGTGGAGTCACGTCAAAATAAAAGGGCCTATTCTAAAAACCAATTGCCAATCCTTACAGCTAAGTTGCTGTCACACTTCGCAGCACTCGCAGGCGCTTGCAGGACTCCTCCATGCCGCGCACGGGGTATGTACAAAAATACCTTGCTGCACGGCGTAAGACCGTCACCTTGCCTTGTGGTGTACGGCACTTTGTAGCACTGTTTTTAGCCCGATGGAAACTACAGGGGAGACTCAGGCAGCATAAGTTGTAAAAGGACTACTATTCCCATGCTGCCTGGCTGGTTGTCACATGACCTTCTCCAAGCGTGGCCGTACGCTCCTCAATTACGTTTCCCATATAAGCAGCTATGAGTCTTTCTTCGCTGCTTCTAATTGAAGTTGCTACCTGAAGTTTCGTCTTCGTTTGGGTACCTATTTCCCGTTCTCCGGAATGCCTGTTGTTGTTCGGAATTCTGCTCTCCCGTGTATCAGGACTCTTGGCTTGTCATTCGGACTGCTCCTGCCTTCTTTCACGGGTTTCTTACTACTGGAATCACTGCTACCTCCACCTAATCCAAGTACTGGAACGCCTTCGTTTCTCCTGTGTGCATATTGAACGCTACGCTGAGATTGCACCATCCCGGAACTAGAGCGCTCCTCGTGCCGTCCGGGAGTAGAAACCTTTTTTTTATTTTATACTTGCTGTTGTTTCCTTTACAAAGAACCCAGTACTCCTCGTGGTAAGATAAAACAAATTATTTATATTGCAATCTGGTTCCCAAGTAGTAGTGACAACTTACTTTTCTTGTTCTTTTTAATTACTGACAGGAGGACGGTCGGTGTCTCCAGTAGCCATTCTGGGGGGGAAACAACAGGTATACTTTGTGATTCTTTGGGGAACATATGTACACGCTCATTATCTGTGGCTCATGATTTCTATCTTTCTTTGCAGCCGGTTACTTGGCGGTGTGTTCTCCCCGCTCTTTTAAGTGATCAGGACCCTCCTTACTGTTTAACCAGTGGAGGGCCATATCATTGAAAAGAGTTTCTTCCCTCACAGAGAGGAGGCTCAGGTAGGAGGCTCCAACCCGAGCTCTACAATCAAGTTCCCACTTCAGTATACGGAACTCGGTTTTGGGCTTTCACCTATCGGTGAGTAACAGAGAACCAGAGGCAGAAGCAGCCCCAGAAGTGGATGCAGATGCACCGGGTCTTTGATACCCGTTATAAATCACAGGCCACTGATCTGGAATTCCTGAACTTGCGCCAAGGGACTTCTTCTTTAATACTTACCTCACTCGGTTCAACCAGCTGGCAGCCGAGACAGACTGGCCTGAGGAGAAGAAATCAGCAGTATTTTATAAAGGTCTGTCAGAGGAACTGAAGGATATACTACCCACTGTACCAGTAGTTCCGACCTCGTTTGCAGAATTGCTTGATCTGGTGTTACAAATAGACGCCCGCAGGGCAGAACGGAAAGGGGAACGCAAACCAGTGACTCCGGTTTCTTCCCTTCCGGAGACCACTGGCCCTCTTTCTTCTGCTCCGGAACCCATGCAATTGGGGATAGTACAAGGACGTCTAACCCCTGCTCAATGGGAGCACCGTCGGGCAAACAACTTATGCATTTACTGCGGTTCAGCCGACCATCAGCTAAAAGATTGCCCAAAGATACCCGTGAAGAAGACGGGAAACGCCAAAACCCAGCGTTAGTCAGAGTCCCTACGCTGGGGATACGTTCATTGGACTCGCAATCAAAGGCTGCTGCCCCTGTCAGTATACCTGTGGTTTTCACCACTGCACCGGACACGTCTTTTTCCTCATTGGCCATCATTGATTCAGGAGCCACAGGTAACTACATGTACTACGACTACGCTGTCTCTCACAACGTTCCATTGTTGTTCAAGGCACAACGAGAAGCCATCCATGCTGTGGATGGTACCTCCTTGGTGTCTGGTCTAGTTACACACAACACCTCAATGGTGCAAATGCAAACGGAGGAGGGTCACTTGGAGACTATTTCTTTTGAATTGATAAAGGCTCCTCAGTTCCAGGTCATTTTAGGAGTACCCTGGTTGCAGCAACACAACCCAGCCATAGATTGGGCGAACCGAGTGGTCCAATTCCCATCTGCTCTCTGCAATGAACAGTGTTTTCAAAGTGCCAGTGTCTTACCAGTCTCTTCCTCTCAGGCCTTGGTGACCTCTTCTACTATTGTCGGGTCTATAACTAAGGCCAAAGAGGTTATACCCACAGAATACCTATCATACCTTGATGTCTTTGACAAGGGCCGGGCGGAACATTTACCTCCCCACCGACCTTATGATTGCCCATTCAATTTGGTACCCGGAGCTAAGATTCCGGTTTGTCGGGTTTACTCTCTCAACATTCCGGAGGATAAAGTGCTCAAAGAGTACGTAGAGAAGGGTTTGGCCATAGGCTTCATAAGACCTTCTAGGTCACCGGTAGCCTCACCGCTTTTTTTTTGTTCCTAAAAAAGAGGGCGTCCTCCGCCCCTGCATCGACTATAGGGCTTTAAACGCCATTACGGTAAAGAACCAATATCCCCTTCCACTGATATCAGTTCTCTTGGATCAACTTAGAGATTCTGTCATATTTACCAAACTGGATCTCCGTGGCGCTTACAATCTTGTAAGAATTCGAGAGGGGGATGAATGGAAAACCGCATTCAAAACGATATATGGATTATACGAATATTTCGTGATGCCATTCAGCCTTTGTAATGCCCCGGCCACATTCCAGGCATTCATGAATGATATATTTCATGATTACCTGGATCACTTTATGGTGGTTTACCTGGATGATATCCTAATATATTCACCGACCCCTGATCAACACACAGACCATGTGCGTTTAGTTCTTCAGAGGCTCAGGGACAACCATCTCTTTGTGAAGGCTGAGAAATGAAATGTGTATTCAACACCACTGAGGTGGAGTTCCTCGGCTACGATATCACAAATCACGGTATCCGCATGAGCCGCTCCAAGGTCAAGGCTGTATTGGAGTGGCCTGTACCATCTTCCATTAAGGCACTTAAATCGTTTTTGGGGTTCTCAAATTTTTACCGGCGGTTTATACACTCCTTTTCGGCCATCTCTGCTCCCCTGACCGTGTTGACCAGTTCAAAGCAACCTTATCATTGGAACCCGGAAGCCCAGCATGCCTTTGATGCCTTGAAGGCTGCGTTTTCTTCCACTCCGGTTTTGCAACATCCTAACCCTCTTTTGCCTTATATGGTTGAGGCCGATGCCTCGGGTTCTGCAGTCGGTGCGGTTCTGTCTCAACGTTGTCCTGATTCGGGTGAGATCCATCCTGTTGCCTTTTTTTCCCGGAAATTAACCCCATATGAAAAGAACTACCCTATCACCGAAAGGGAACTGCTTGCCATAAAGGATGCGTTTTCCGAATGGAGGCATCATCTTCTGGGAGCCAAACATCAAGTCACTGTCTTCTCAGACCATCGTAGTTTATTAGCATTTAAATCCATGAAGTGCCTAACTGCTCGTCAAGCTCGGTGGCATCTGTTTTTCTCACAGTTTAATTTCGTAATCACTTACCGCCCTGCTCATCTTAACACCTGTGCAGATGCCTTGTCTCGCTTGTCAGCGGGTCTCCGGTTTACTGCGGTGGATCGTCCCTTGGTATTACCTTGCCGGGTGGTATGCGGTTGTACTCCGCAGTCTTCTCTACATTCCTTGGTTGCGGATTGGGTGGCTTCACACACCAGTGAATGCGCTGACCTCAATCTTGACATTGTGCAGGGTCTACCGTATATTCATGGTCGACTCTACCTACCTCCGGGTGAGGCGCGCTTACGTGCTCTTACCTGGTCCCATGACTCCTTAATGGCGGCCCATCCGGGTCAACAGAAAACACTGGACTCCCTCCGATGTTGGGCGTGGTGGCCCTCGATGTCCCGGGATGTCACCGATTACCTGGTTTCTTGTTCAATTTGTTCCCAATGCAAGACTTCCCATTCTAAGCCTATGGGCCTTTTGCAGTCTCTCCCTGTTCCACACAAGCCATGGTACATGGTTTCCATGGATTTTATTGTGGAGCTACCGCCTGTTGATAAGTTTAACACCATTTGGGTGGTCGTGGACTATTTCACTAAGATGGCGATTTTTGTCCCTTGCATTGGTCTACCATCAGCTCCTGTATTGGCTGGCTTGTTCCTCAAGAACGTTTTCAGGTTATTTTTGTCTTCCCTCGGTTATTGTTTAGGACCGGGGTACGCAATTTACCTCCCGTTTCTGGAGGGCTCTCACACGCTCTCTTCGAATCGACGATCGTTTCAGCTCCGCCCACCATCCGCAGACGGATGGGCAGACTGAGAGGGCTAACGCCACCCTTGAGCAATATCTCTGCTGTCTTTGCCTTCAATATCAGTCCTCCTGGTTGGCGATGCTTCCTCCTGCGGAATATGCCTACAACAATTCTGTGCACTCGGCATCGGGGGTGTCTCCCTTTTTTGCTCTTTATGGCCAGCATCCTCTGTCTTTGCCTCTGGATCCGACCATTCCGCTGGACAACCCGGCAGCCCAGGCTTGTATTCGGAACATCAGTTGAGTACACGGATCCGTCCGTACTCACTTGGTTCAGGCACAAGACAGGGCAAAACGCTATGCAGATCGAAAGCGGCTTCCTGCACCCGTGTACCGGTTTGGCATGAAGGTCTGGCTTTCTACACGAAACTTGAAGATTCCCGGCAAACGAATCCTTCTTCCAAAGTTTACGGGCCTGTTTTCGGTCACGGCTGTGATCAGTCCTGCGGCGGTGCGTCTTTCTCTGCCATCCTCCTGGAAGGTGCACCCTGTGTTTCATGTTAGCCTTTTAAAACCATGTCCTTCCTCGACTAGACTACCTTCTCGCCTGCCCCCTATTCGCGTGGGTAGCGATTTGGAATATGAAGTGGCTGACATCCTGGACTTTAAGCTACGCAGGGGTCGCCCTGTCTATCTGGTCAACTGGAAAGGTTACGGTCCCGAAGACAGGTCCTGGGAGCCGCTGTGTAACATTCGCTCGCCTGCCCTTGTGCGTCGTTTCCATGCCCGCACTGGGGTGGCGCCTCCTTTGGGGGTGGATGCTGTCACACTTCGCAGCGCTCGCAGGCGCTTGCAGGACTCCTCCATGCCGCGCACGGGGTATGTGGAAAAATACCTTGCTGCACGGCGTAAGACCGTCACCTTGCCTTGTGGTGTACGGCGCTTTGTAGCACCTTTTTTAGCCCGATGGAAACTACAGGGGAGACTCAGGCAGCATAAGTTGTAAAAGGACTACTATTCCCATGCTACCTGGCTGGTTGTCACATGACCTTCTCCAAGCGTGGCCGTACGCTCCTCAATTACGTTTCCCATATAAGCAGCTATGAGTCTTTCTTCGCTGCTTCTAATTGAAGTTGCTACCTGAAGTTTCGTCTTCGTTTGGGTACCTATTTCCCGTTCTCCGGACTGCCTGTTGTTGTTCGGAATTCTGCTCTCCCGTGTATCAGGACTCTTGGCTTGTCATTCGGACTGCTCCTGCCTTCTTTTTGCTTGAAACTCTGCTCGCCCGTGTATCAGGACTCCTGGCACCTCATTCGGACTGCTCTTGCCTTCGTTTTGATCAGAACCCGTCTGCCCGTGTACCAGGACCCTTACCTGTGTGAAGACCAATACAGCGCTGCCTTCGTCCCCTGCGCAGCGCAGTTACTTGCTGCTGACTCGGTGAGTCTTGTCCTTTTTCACCACTTCAATAAGACTGCATCTCCTGTGTTGACCTATCCACTCTCCCCCGTGTTTCACGGGTTTCTTACTACTGGAATCACTGCTACCTCCACCTAATCCAAGTACTGGAACTCCTTTGTTTCTTCTGTGTGCATATTGAACGATACGCTGAGATTCCACCATCCCGGAACTAGAGCGCTCCTCGTGCCGTCCGGGAGTAGAAACCTTACTAACCTTCCTTTTTTTTATTTTATACTTGCCGTTGTTTCCTGTACAAAGAACCCAGTACTCCTCGTGGTAAAATGCAACAAATTATTTATATTGCAATCTGGTTCCCAAGTAGTAGTGACAACTTACCTTTCTTGTTCTGTTTAATTACTGACAGGAGGACGGTCGGTGTCTCCTATAGCCATTCTGGGGGGGGGAACAACAGGTATACTTTGTGATTCTTTGGGGAACATATGTACACGCTCATTATCTGTGGCTCATGATTTCTATCTTTCTTTGCAGCCGGTTACTTGGCGGTGTGTTCTCCCCGCTCTTTTAAGTGATCAGGACCCTCCTTACTGTTTAACCAGTGGAGGGCCATATCATTGAAAAGAGTTTCTTCCCTCACAGAGAGGAGGCTCGGGTAGGAGGCTCCAACCCGAGCTCTACAATCAAGTTCCCACTTCAGTATACGGAACTCGGTTTTGGGCTTTCACCTATCGGTGAGTAACAGTTACAAATCGTGTGGGGTAATGTTCTTGAAAAAGAAAGAAGTGTTCACAAAATGATAAGTCAGGATGTTCAGGCCTTTGGCTTCCCTTCCCCACGTTTTCAGCACGGGACAAGGCGGTTCACTCGAGCATAGCACACTCTTGGGCTTCTTCGGCACAAGGACACAGTTCCATTACAAGCACCAGGTCCTTCTATGCCCCAGTCTCTTAAGTTATCAAAAGTGTCTTGATTCAGAGGGCCTGATGTATCAAACAAACAAAAAGTTCCTTTTCAAATAGGCCGATCCCTTTTCCGTAGTTAGTCTGCCTCAGTCGGGCTCTGACCAATTACAGTACTTATATGCTATCAAAGACTTTCGAATGTGCTCAGGGTTTGGCTTGACCCATTGCAGGACCACTTCGATTTCGCAGTTCACAATTTGATACTCTCAGTTGGATACCTGACAGAGACCTTCGAATGAGCACCCACGTGGTGTTGGACTACTCTGTATATGGTATCTTGGGTTGCCTCCCGAAGTTCATTCACAAAATTCAATTACTTCTTTGGTTCCAATTATACTCGCATAGCTCATCACCAACGCCTCACACACGGTTCTCTTTATACAAAGTAGTTGCTGCTTGCAACCTTGGTTCTAACACAGACCGGTCTGCTATCAGTCTCTCCGACTCACCGTTTGTGCTGACTTTACTGCTGCTGCTTTGTTGTGGGAGCCAAGGAGAGTACCACAGTGGCAATCCATCCCCCCTCGCCACGGCTATCGATGCAGGAGAGCCCCCGGGTACCTTTGACACACAATGCACCTTTCTTCAGCTTTAATTCCCGGTTTTATGTTTCTTATTCTCGAGGGCTCGTGAAAGTAGCGGTTCTCCTCCGAAAAGGTCAAGGGCAATTTCCTCCTTGTAACTCTTTCTGGTCTTCCAGTCTTTCTCCTCGTATGAAACTGCCATCTCGGAATTGCAGCTTCCTCGTGTGTTTTGCCTTGCTCCAAGTGTGCTTTCGTGCACCGCCTTTTATCCGTGTAGGGAAATGTGATGGAAGTCAGGTGTGTGTAATAATCAGTAAGTGCCTGGCTTTGCCTGACCCTTGTGTTGGGACATGTCAGGTATACAGCTCGGGTGTTACTCCTTTTTCTCTCACAATGAGCTGTTGGTGAGAAAGTGTTTGTGTCGGGAAAGTGGGGTCAGGGTTGAGTTCCTAGGCTGGGGAAAAGGTGTTACACGTGTTAGAAACCTGAAGGTGTCTCATCCGCTAGTCCCCGGAGGCTGTCATCCAGTTGGCAAGGACACGTTCTCACTATTGTATCCAGTTCCTGGGGTGGACCAGTAGGGGAGGATCACCTGGGCGAGGGGTCTTCGGGGAGTTTAAGTGGGACACCAACGGGCGAAATCCGGTACCCCATTCCCTGTAGCACCTTTTCCCCATCTTACCATGTAGGCTAATTAGAAGCTCTAGCCCTCTTCCCCCCTTTTCCGACACAAGTACTTTCTTACACTGTAACAGACAATGGACTAACACCAGTGCCATTTACCTGACATGTCCCAACACACTTGTCAGGCAATTGACAATAACCACGCACACCTGACAACCCTTATCTTCCCAACAGGGATAGAAGGTGGAGCACAAAAGCACACTTTGAGCAAGGCCGAACGCACGAGGAAACAGCTACACCGAACCGGCAGTTCAAACGGAGGAGAAAGGCAGCAAGACCTGCAAGGACAACGAAGGGGGAAATACCCCTGCCCTTTTCAACTCAGACCGGTGAAGCCTCCAAAAGGGAAATCATAAAACTGGGAGTTACAGCTGGTTTGTGGAGGAGCAGATGTCAACGGTACACGGGGGCCTCCTGCATTAATAGCACAGGCGGTAAGGCGTGCTTGCTACCGTGGTATCGTCCTTGACTCCAGAGGCAAGACCAGCCAGCGGGTTCAACACAGCCGGTGAGTTGGAGGAAGCCGATAGCACACTGATGTGTGTTGAGCCCAAGGTTGCAAGTTGCAACATTTGATGAACGCAGGAACCTGAAACAAGAACTTGTGTGTATGCAAACTTTTGTGACAGCCCATAGAAGGGCCAGCTGCAGATTGGTCAGGCGCCGTAGGAGTGATCAGTCGAAGGACTCTCGCTGGTCTCTTGAGTGTTGAAAGCTGCAAGTACCAGAAGGCCCTAGGAAAGGGCGACGTGATATATCAAAGTGTTCCTACAAAGGACACATCAAATCCTTTGTACAATCAAAGGTTTCTGACTCATGGTTGAGAGAAAGCTAGGGGAAGGGAACCTCGCTTTCTGAGAAGATTGTGAACTGTGACATAAGGGAAGTGTGAACCCAACAGAGGGATGCCGAAAGAAAGCTAGGAGAAGGGAACCTGTGCTTTCTCACGAAAATAAGCAAATCACAAACTGTGTTGAAATTACATGAACTGTGTTAAAGAAGGCCATAGTGAACCCGGCGGAGGGAGGCCCACTTTGGAAGGAGGATTCGAGCCTGGCGGAGGGAGATCCTAGGGGCAAAGAACAATTGCCCAAAGGTACTAGATTACCGAAGGAACTTTTGTTTTAGTTGTTTTTGGTCCAGCAGGCCTTCTAAGGCAAGAGACTTTGAGGAAAGGGACTTGGCCCTTGAAGGTTCTGGTATCGTTGAACTGGAATTGTGAGCCTCATGCTGGAGAGGCCCAGGAGTGTGCTGTGCACAGGAGTTCCACCTTGTCCCGTGTTTTAAACGTAGGGAAGGGAGACTCAGCCATACCATCCTGACTTACCATTTTGTGAATGCTTCTTTCTATTCTGGTGTACATTATCCCACACTCTTTTTGTAACTTATTGGTAAGGATTTGCAATATTTGCTCCTATCTTACCTTTAGGTTTAGTTTAGGTGTTTTTCTCACCCATTATACAGTTCAATAAACACCATTGAACTGTGATCACTTGTGTCTGTCTTTACCGTTGCCACCATGAGTTCCTTACATAAGGAAGGGGGTACTGTGTCTCCTCCTCCGGTGTCCCAATTCCGCTTCCCGAGTACCCCTCATCCAGGGGATCCTCCCGTACTGGTCCACCCCCAGGAACTGGATCCAAAAGCTATGGCGTCTCCTGGCTACCTGGATGCCAGATCCCCGGGAACTGGCGGGTGAGACACCTTCAGGTTGCTCACACACTCTACCACTGACGAGGAACTTGATAAAAAAGAAGAGCAGCTCACAGACAGCCAAATCCCTGGCCATTCTCACCAAGCCACCAGTGAAAACCTTTGCACAGGGCCACTCTTGATCAGACAGAGGGCGGTCCTTTTGTGGTTTCCAAGGTTTCCAGGACCGCCGGACCAGACAGGTCGCCCAGCCAACATATGCAAAAATGTCATAAGTCTTTGCACTAGGGCTTTTTTCAGTCCCCCTCCCAATCATCTGCCTCTCACCCAAAAAAGTAATGACGGCTCTTTTCAGATCCACAGCACCCCAGTAGGGGGCAGGTTGCCCCTGCACAGTCAAGCTTGCCGCTCGCATTTTATGGACTCATGGGCGATTTCGGTAGTCTCCTTGGGCATCCGGCTTCCCTTGCCATCCCTTCCCCGTGTTCCACACACCCCTCCCCACAGATCGGGACTCATTCACTTTTAGCAGAGACACGTTCCCTTGTGGAGAGCGAGGCGGTGCAGGAGGTTCTTCTCCCTCAGCAGGGACAGGGCTTTTATTCCTGCATCGTTGCTATTAAAAAAAAAAAAAAAACGGCGGCTCTGCGAGTGGTCCTAGATCTTTCCTTACTGAATCGGTGCGTACCTCTGCAGAAGTTCAAAATGGTGACATCAACTCTTATAGCAGAGACGCTGTGTGGGGGGGACTGAACGTGCTCCCTGGATCTGAAAGACACTTATTTACACGTCCCCATAGTGCAGCCTCATCGGTCATTCCTCAGGTTCAGGGTCATGGGTTTGCATTTTCAATACAAGGTGTTCCAGTTCAACCTGAACTCAGCACTGAGGGTATTCACAAGACTGATGAACGCGTGTCGGCCCTGCTGAGGTCGGAAGGCCACCATATATATCCTTACCTCAATGACTGGATAGTCCGACGGGGTTCCCGGATCAAGTCAGGTGCTCAGTGGGCAGACTCTTGACTACACTCTACAAACTGGGGTTCTCCATCAATTTTCAGAATTCTCAACTTTACCCTACACAAACACTGTTGTTTTTGGGGCTGCTGTGGGATATTGAGAAGCAGAAGGTGTTCCCCACGAGGGAGAAAGTGGCGGCGTGGAAATCCTCCATTGCTCACTTTCTCAGCATAACTGTAACTGCTGGGACTACTGGCAGTGTGTCTTCTGGCCATCCCTTACACCAGGCTGCAAATGAGGAGGCTGCAGCTGCATTTTTGGCATCATGGGAACAGGAGTCAGGTCATCAAGGACCCTGGTCACTATATCCGCTCACTTACAGCAGGGACCACACTTGGTGGGGCAGGATGCGAACCTCATGGTGGGCAGAACATTGAGGTCACCTCCGGTAGATCATACTATAACTACGGATTCCTCACTACACGGGTGAGCACTACTCTGGTGACCGACCAACAAAATCACATCAACTGGCTGGAAATGATGGAAATGGCTGGCTCGCACTCAAGGCATTCCTCCCACTGATCAGGAGCAGTGCAGTTTGCATTTTGACAGGCAACTCTACCTGCATGTGCTACCTCAACAAGCAGGGGGGCACCAGATCCCCACTCCTCTGCAGACTAGCCCTCAGCATCTGGGAGTGGGCGATTGCGCAGGACATCCGGATCTCAGCGGTGCATCTGCTGGTGGAATCGAACCAGGAGGCGGCCAAGAGCCAGTCGTTTGGGCACTTATCAACATGAGTGGCAACTGAACGAGAGAGTCCTTAGAAACATTTTCAGCAGGTGGGATCACCCGGTCACAGATCTGTTTGCGACAGAGAGCAAACAGACTTGTCAGCAGTTCACGTCCTCGGGGGGGGGGGGGGGAAGGATGAGGTGGAGAGGGCAGGGCGGGAGGGGGCCGGTGGGGAGGCGGCGTGGCTCCCTTGGGAACATGCTTCAGATCCCCTGGGACGGGATGTGGCTGTATGCATTTCTTCCTACCCCGCTCATCCACAAGTTTGTTTGCAAGATCAGGCAGTCCCATCGGCTGTGTCTCAGTCTCATAGCACCTAAGTGGCTAGCCAGGCCGTGGTTCTCAGACCTATGACAGCTGTCAGTCCAGCCAGAAGTCCCTCTCCCTTTTGGGAAGGGCCTGCTCCTGGCGCAGTGGGGTGTGGGGGGTGCGGGGCGCGGCGGTCCTTCACCCCTGCACAGAGACCAGCTCTAGAAGCCTAGTATCTGAGCAGGTGACTCTACAACATCTCCGACTGTCTCGGGACAACCTAAAAATCATCCAAGGAGCCATGAGTCAGGCTACTTGAAAACAGTACAAAAGCAAATGGACCAGGTTCTGTTTCTGGTCCAAGGAAAAAGGAGTGAAGCACACTGGAGCAGGTGTTGTCTGTCTCTGCGTATTTAGCCAGATCAGGGATTCAGGTCGATACCTGTCAGACATACCTAGCCGCCATTAGCGCATACAGGAACTCAGACACGTTTACCTTCTCCTCAGCCAATCAAGTAGTGAAGAGGCATCTAGTGGGGTTAACCAGGGTGTACTCGCCTGTCAGACGCCCGCACCCAGTCTGGGATCTGTAAGGAAGGCATGGTATCAACAGTAAGACGGATACAAGTGTACATTGTTCAAGGGTGTTTATTGAACTTCAATTGGGTTTCAAAAACTCCTATCTAATCCTAAATCTAAAGACGGGAGCAAGCTACAACCATAAAATAATAACAACACAGTCCTAGTTGTGTCTTGTCCAAAAAAAGGCCTGCACTAATAAACATAATGCCAATCTTTATCTCTAAACACAAATATTATGGGAAACAATGTTATGCAAAAGAAAAGTGTTAAAGAAATGATATGTTAGGATATTCAAGCTCTTGGCTTCCCTTCCCAATGTTTTCAGCATGGTACAAGGCGGCACACTCGAGTTTAGCACAGTTTCTGGCTTCTCTAGCATGAGGGTGCAGTTCAGAACTTCAGCATCCTGGCCTTCTGTGCCAAAGTCTCTTTGCCATTCAAAGTCTCTTCCGTCAGAGGGCCCGATGCAAAATACAAAATAAAGTTCCTTTCCTTTTTATATTTCACATATACACAATTTTCTTAGGTGATTTACTATTCATCTCGGATCCCCCTCTGCTGGGTTCAGATCCACTTTGACACAAAATCTTTAATCAGTCTGCCTCTGCCGAACCAACTTTTCTATTGTAACGCAAAACTTGCTTTAACCCCAAAGCTTACAATTGATCTTCCTCTGCCGGCCTTGGGCCAACTTTATCTGCTTTGTTATAAACTTTCTTTACTGTATCAGCATCAAAGACTTTTGATTGTGCGCAGGATTTGGCTTGACCCGTCGCAGAGCCAGTTCGATTCAAAATCCTTTGCCACGCTTTCATTTTTGTAAACTCTTGTCTGGATTCCTTACAGAATCGATTGAGCACACATGAGGTGCCAGACCACTCCGTCTAAGGTATAGTACCTTGGTTTCAAAATTCAATCACGCATCTGCAGTTCAACTTTATTTGCGTAGGTTATCACATGAGTTCCATTCAATGTTTGTTCTAGCTCTCGCCATGCAATCTTTCCGCTGGCAACCTAGGCTTCAACACAGACCAGTTTTGTATTGGTCTCCCCAACTCACCGGCTGTGTTGATCTCACTGATGCTGCTTTGTTGTTGGAGCCAAGGGCAGTTCCATGGAAGCTGGCGATTCTTCCCACCTTGATTATCGATGCAGGAGGGCCCCGGGTACCTCTGACACACAATGCAGGATTTCTCAGCATGTATTCCTGGTCTTACGCTTTCTATTCTCGAGGCTTCCTGAAAGTAACGGTCCCTCGTTGAAAATGACCAGGAAACTTCCCTCCTTGCAATCCCTTTCCGTTTCGCCGTCTTTCTCCTCTCCATCTTGGAACTGCTGTTTCCTCGTTTGATTTACCTCGTTCAAAGTATACTCTCGTGCTCTGCCTTTTATCCGCATGGGGAAGTGTAATGGAAGTCAGGTGTGTGTGATGGTCAGTGTTAGGCAGAATCCTGTGCAGTTCCCTTAGGGACCACTGCAAGAAGATTAAGACTACAGGAGTAAGCACTAAACCCAATTGGTAGCAGTCTGTACCACCTAGATTTACCTGGTAGCTGTGGCTGAGCAGTCAGACTTCTCTCAAGAAGAGTTAGGCAGTATACAGAGGATACACAATAGGGCCAAAAACACAGTAGAACAAGCGCACACTGACCAGAGCTTTGTATCAAAAGTATATAATTATTTATTTAACACACACTTTAGCAAATACACTACCAGTATTAATCACAAGCAAGTTCCAACACAATCAGAAAAGTATTTACACCTCCCTAAGCAATTACTAGACAAGTCTAAGTTAAAACACCACTTTTTGTCAAAACAGAGGTGAGCCCGTAACTCATATGGCACTCCAATAATTAGGTTAAAGGGAGAGAAAAAGGCAGGTCATAATAATAAAACAGTTCCCAACGCTTTTAAGAGACAAAATCAAGTTACTGAAGGCAGGGTATACTGTAGAGCCAAAGTTCATAGGCCAGGCCCACTTTGAATAGAGCCAGGCGAAATGTGCCCAAGATCACACGATAGAGCAATGTATTCAAGTCTTTGTAGAAATGTTCAAAATAGGTTGGGGTGGTACAAAAGACAAAGTTAGAAGGTCTGGGGGCCAACCCAGTTGGTAAGTCAAGGATTTAAGGGTCACCTTGGGTAAACCGAAGAAAGG
Organism: Ambystoma mexicanum; assembly: GCF_040938575.1. Classification (NCBI taxonomy): domain Eukaryota; kingdom Metazoa; phylum Chordata; class Amphibia; order Caudata; family Ambystomatidae; genus Ambystoma; species Ambystoma mexicanum. The sequence goes on along the minus strand of NC_090933.1, from coordinate 132,850,495 downwards.
GAGGCCAGGTAGAACGCACTACCTTAAAGAGTGAGGAAGCTCCAGCGGTGGCAGTTGTTCCTGGCAGCGGGTGCAGTTCATGGATTCGACCAAGGGAAGAGAGGATCTCGTCGAGGAGGAAACTTGGAGTAGTTGCACTGCCCAGGGAAGAAACCAGCCGCGCAGTTCGTCGGTGAAAAGGTGTGTTCCTGGTATTCGCGGTCACAGTGGTGCAGCTTGGCTATCCGGCCGCCGGGGTGCTTGGCATGGACGATTCGGCCAAGAGACGGCCTGGAAGGCGAAATGGCGAACTGGTTGATCCCACCAGCTCAGAGGGAGAAGACTCTTCCAGCAGAAGATCTCCTCTTGTCGTCGGGAAAGTGGTGAGGTTGTTGCAGCAGGGCTCCACCGGTGGTATCGTCGTTGCAGATGGCTCAGCTTCTTCCCTCTTCAGATTTCTTAGGTCCTGTGCCGACTTCTGAAGTTCCAGTCCCAAAAGCCCTGCTTTTATGCAGAAAAACCCCCATACAACAGCCTAGCTGTCACTCAAACATGCCAAGTGGTGAGCCGGGCGGCTCACCACTGGCCCAGTCAGAACAGAGTGCGACTTGAGTTGCTAAGGCAACGCAGTCCAGGGTGCCAATTCCCCCACCCACACATCCTGTGGGACCCAGACAGAGTGGCACCAGTTGGAGGGCTTCTGTGGAGAAGCCCGCCAAAAAGTGGAACAAAGGGCCCGACCTTGGTTGGAGTTACAGAGACAGACACGAACGCCATTTTAGAAAAGAGTTCTGGCAAAAGGCCCAACCGTTGATTTAATATTAAATAAATAAACCGGCGGTATCTTTAACATTGCACCAAAAAGTGGTGCGTTTAAAATCAATGGGAAAATCCCATAGGAAATATTCCGGTGGAATATTTTGCGTGGTAACCACTGTCACCAGCCAGAAACTCAACAAGGGGGGACTGGACAGTGCCCCCTTGGAAACAGACCTAGGGGCAATCGAGTTAACCCCTTCCAGTACTTCCACAATATGATGGTTTGTACTGGTTCTGTTCACAATAATTTTGGACTAGTAAAGTCAATGGTGACTTTACATGCCCTGGGAGACAGTAGTCAGTCCCAGGGTATGGAGTCTATGTTTGGGGGTCACTATGACACCGCTGTGTTACTGCACTGAGGGTGCTGTGTAACACATAGACAAAAAACAGATGATACCCTATGGAGTAAAAGACCCCATAGCCCATAAGCACACAAAAAGTCAGAGACATACCTCAAATCATGCCTAAGAGTGGAAGGAAAAGAGTCTCACTCTTAGCAGGAGAAAAAAAGAAACCCCAAAAATCCAGCAAAGCTGCTGGGGGACTCACTGGGTTTGGGAAATTAGCCTTATAAGAGAATTCTCCCTAACAGTCAGTAATTGCCTGACCATTGTATTGGGACACGTCAGGTATATGGCTAGGGTGTTAATCTGTTTTCTCTCATAGCGGGCTGTCTGTGAGAAAGTGTTGTAAAATGGGGGGCAGTTAAGTTCCTAAATATCCTACCTGGTAGGATTGGGAAAAGGTGTTGAAGGGAAGGGGGTACAGCGTCTCACCATCTGGCGTCCCACTCCCACAAGACTCCTCACCCAGGTGATCCTCCCACACTGGTCCAACTCCAGCAACTGGATCCAAAAGCGATGGCCGTGTCCTGGCCACCTGGATGATGGATCACTGGTGACTAGTGGGTGAGACACCTTCTGGTTTCTCACAGATCTCAACGTTGTTCTTAGCGTCCTCGCACGCAAACCATTCCCGTCCATGGCGACAGTGGGCATCAAATTGGTCACGCTCAAGATGGCGCTACTAGTCGGACCTAGCTTGCAGAGTTAGCGAGGCTTTGGTGTCTTCCGAGCCCTGCACTATGTTTCATCTTGACAAGGTTGTGCTCTGCGCTCACCCCCGGTCCACATTAACGGAGAAACTGTGCTCCCCACTTTCTTTCCAAACCCCAAGGAAGACTTTGAGAAGGCTCTTCACTGTTTGGACATCAGAAGAACACTAAAATTCTATCTGGACAGAACCAAGGACTTTCGCAAGACGCATGCCTTATTTGTCACATTTGGTGGGTCAAGGCCTGGACATCAAGCGTCCAAAGCTTCAATAGCTAGATGGATGACTGCAGCAATGTAGGAGGCATACCAGGCTCAGCACAAAGAATCACCAAGGGGCATGCACGCTCCCACCATCAGGGCCAAGGCAGCTGCGGTTCCCTTTCAGCATGACGTACCGTGGCAAGTGATTAGCAGGCCGTGACATGGGCCACCCCATCGGCCTTCTGCAAGCACTACTGTCTGGATACCAGTGCCAGAGCTGACGCAGCATTTGGCCAGGCTGTCCTTCATAATCTGTTTGCCTAGGGTGTCAGGCTCTCCTCACCAGGGCTGTCGTATCAGTTGTAGTCGACCATCCAGGATGGAGGAAAGGGGACGGGAGGTAGGAGTAATTGTTACTCACTAGAGTGACTAACGTACTCCTAGTCTATAGTCTCTTTTCCTCCATATGTCCCACCATCCTTCCCCCTAAAAAAGAGCAGCGAGGTTGGACAGTTTAATACAGCCATGGCGTCAAAGGGGACTGAGGTTAATATTAATGTTAAAGGATATTTGTACAGCGCACTATCACCACCGGAGTGGTCCGCTGGCACTCTGGCGTGGCGACGGTGGGCAGGATTAGGGGAGCGCATGATCCCAGAGCCGCGTCCCCACGTGCATATTAATTTAAAAGGAAAGTGTTATTTTTCTGGTGAATAAGGTTCCGTTCCTGTCCCTAGCGAGGGACGCCCATACAGGATGGAGGAAAGGGGACAATGGACTAGGAGTACCACTTAATATCTTTGTCCTCTCACTGCTATGAGGATCTCATCTATGGGAATTCAATCCTCTCTTTAGGGACAAAAAAGGGTTTTGGATGTCCTTTGCCTTCTCTTCTTTCCTCAGGTCTGTGTAAAGAGTGAAAATATTTGTTTGCGGCTGAAAAATTTTGGGCGGTCTCAATAGCTAGTTAGAGAGTGGGTTTATTTACCTGCAAAACGACCCGTTAGAGAGAGGGAGGCAGTGAATTAATAAACTGTTTCAAACTTAAAGCTTCTAATACCTCATGCAGCGTTTTCTTTCCCAACCACAGTGACAGAGTGTTTTAACCCTCTCTCTGAGTTCAATTGGTATTTCCCCGGGATCCACTTTTGAGTTCCTGAATTTATGGTGGTAGAAATGGCCAGTCTGACCCACCCGCTGTAGGAGCCCTTCTTTAATATGAGCGAAAGAGGCTGTTCCTGGGAGGTTTAACAGTTGATACGAGGTCTGTGACTTTCCTTTCAAAAGGGGTCCTAAATAGCATATTTTCAGCTAGTCGCTCCATTGAAATTGCTGAGCTAGCCGTTCAAAGTTTAGAAATAATTTTAGATCATCCCCCTCCTTGTATTTTGTAAGAGTCCTGGTGGAGTGGGAATTGGGACTTCCTTGGGCAGCTATTAGTCTTTCCAACACTGTTTTAGTTGGTTGTTCAGCTTCTATTTGATGGGTAGCTAATCAAACTAATACTTCCTCTAATGATGTCATTGTATCTGGGGAGGATAAGGTGTCCCTAGAGTCCTCCTCAGATTCGGACAAAGAAACAAATTCTGGCTCTTCGGAAGGTGTCAGATCTTACCTCAAGTTCCCCTAAACTAACAGAAGTTGAGCCCTCTGTCGTTAACTCTATAGGGGGGAGAAGAGAAGAGTCCCCCTGCTCTAATTTTATGGGTCCTAAGGCTCCGGGTCGAACAAATGTGTGGGGTTTTCTGACTGATGGAAAAACATTACCCCTGTGTTTCAAGTGACTTATAGAATAAATCTTGGCACTTAACAGGGAGGTGTTGCTGTAAAGCAATTGCCCTCTTAAGTGGCAGGACTTGATCCTGACAATAACCTCCTTCCGCACGTTTTTCTGAATTTCCTACTACATAAGGTTCCCTCAGTTTGTATCAATTGAGTGCATCCCACCCCTGATACCATTTGTGAAGGCATCATGAAGTAAGACACAGACAACAGACCTACAGGGTAATTCATAGAATTTCGCACAAAAGTGGCGCACCCGGCTGGCGCACAGTGTACGCGTGCGAATGTCTGCGCCAGCCACGTGTGCTAAAATTGATTTCCGCGCACAGCGTATTCATGGATTTTAGCCCCCAAAACCAGCCGTGGCGCAGCGACCCTGCAGCAGCGCCTGTTACGCCCCTAAGAACGCCCTCGCGCAAGGAAAAGCCATCAAAATTCCCAATTCAGCGCAAAGGGCTGCGCTAACCCTGGACCAGTATACAGGGCTGCCAAACAGCAAACGCTGAGCGGGAAACGTGTATTACTGGGGTGCGCGGGAAGTTCCACACGCGATTTCAGCAGGGTACGTGTATTTCTGGGCTGTGGGGAAGTTTAACACGCGATTACAGCAGGGTACGTGTATTACAGGGGTGCGCGGGAAGTTCCACACACGATTTTAGCAGGGCACGCGTATTTCTGGGGTGCAGGGATGTTTTACACGCGATTTCAGCAGGGTACGTGTATTACAGGGGTGCGCGGGAAGTTCCACATGCAATTTCAGCAGGGTACGTGTATTTCTGGGGTGCAGGGAAGTTTAACACGCAATTTCAGCATGGTATGTGTATTACAGGGGTGCGCGGGAAGTTCCACACGCGATTTCAGCAGGGTATGTGTATTTCTGGGGTGCGGGGAAGTTTTACACGCGATTTCAGCAGGGTACGTGTATTACAGGGGTGCGTGGGAAGTTCCACACGCCATTTCAGCAGGGTATGTGTATTTCTGTGGTGCGGGGAAGTTTTACACGCGATTTCAGCAGGGTACGTGTATTACAGGGGTGCGTGGGAAGTTCCACACGCCATTTCAGCAGGGTATGTGTATTTCTGTGGTGCGGGGAAGTTTTACACGCGATTTCAGCAGGGTACGTGTATTTCGGGGGTGCGGGGAAGTTTTACACGCGATTTCAGCAGGGTAGGTGTATTACAGGGGTGCGCGGGAAGTTCCACATGCAATTTCAGCAGGGTACGTGTATTTCTGGGGTGCAGGGAAGTTTAACATGCAATTTCAGCAGGGTAGGTGTATTACAGGGGTGCGCGGGAAGTTCCACAAGCGATTTCAGCAGGGTACGTGTATTACTGGGGTACGCAGGAAGTTCCACACACGATTTCAGCAGGGTACGTGTATTACTGGGGTGCGGGCAAGTTTCACATGCGATAGGCCCTGTGCGAGTGGGTTACGTGTATTTCGGGGGTGCAGGGGAGTCATACACGTGAATTGGCAGTGTGGGTCCTCCCAGGTGTTCCCTCTACACCCTCCACGGCCCCTGCAGGCAGACCACACCACAGGGGACTACCCTGCACCCCTGGTCATGTCCCGCAGGCAGCCCATCCACCATGAGCATGCCCCCCCAGCCAAGCCACATGTCACCTTGCACTAGTGATCACCAACGCATTACCCCCTTGTACCCCCACCCCCCCAGCAGTGCAGAGCACCTGCCAGCAGGCCCCCACTCATGTCCCCCAGCACCCCCACCCCCCAAACAGTGCAGGGCACCTGCCAGCAGGCCCCCACTCATGTCCCCTTGCACCCCCACCCCCAGGCAGTGCAGGGCACCTGCCAGCAGGCCCCCACTCATGTCCCACTCATGTCCCCTTGCACCCCCAGCACTGAGGGGCACCTGCCAACAGGCCCCCACACATGTCCGCTGCACCCCCACCCGCAGCAGTGCGGGGCACCTGCCAGCAGGCCCCCACTCATGTCCCCTTGCACACCCACCCCCCAGCAGTGTGGGGCACCTGCCAGCAGGCCCCCACTCATGTCCCCTTGCACCCCAACCCCCCAGAAGTGCAGGGCACCTGCCAGCAGGCCCCCACTCATGTCCCCCTGCACCCCCACCACCAGCAGTGCAGGGCACCTGCCAGCAGGCCCCCACTCATGTCCCCTTGCACCCCCACCCCCCAGCAGTGCAGGGCACCTGCAGCAGGCCCCCACTCATGTCCCACTCATGTCCCCTTGCACCCCCACCCCCCAGCACTGAGGGGCACCTGCCAACAGGCCCCCGCACATGTCCCCTGCACCCCCACCCCCCAGCAGTGTGGGGCACCTGCCAGCAGGCCCCCACTCATGTCCCCTTGCACACCCACCCCCCAGCAGTGCGGGGCACCTGCCAGCAGGCCCCCACTCATGTCCCCTTCTACCTCCACCCCCCAGCACTGAGGGGCACCTGCCAGCAGGACCCCACTCATGTCCCCTTGCACAGCCACCCCCCAGCAGTGCGGGGCACCTTCCAGCAGGCCCCCACTCATGTCCCCTTGCACCCCCACCCCTCAGCACTGAGGGGCACCTGCCAACAGGCCCCCACACATGTCCCCTGCACCCCCACCCCCCAGCAGTGCGGGTCACCTGCCAGCAGGCCCCGACACATGTCCCCCAGCCAACACCTCATCACAATCTAGATCCCTGGCCCTTATGGCCAGCCTCCACATGCCAAAGACCCACCCAAGTATTGCATCCACCCACATAGAAATGCAAATTACATGATTCAACCCCAATGGCAAGTATGTAAATGAACACATGTCCATCACACACACACAATGGGTGCAAGTGAATATCAAAACCCATATCATGACATGCATGAAACCAATGAGATGATACCACAAATGGAAGTATAAAAAAATATATATTAAAGATAACATGAACCTAAATCAAATTAAACACACAACAATGGGAATAACAAAATAAATGGTCCATGTCCGATAAATTATGAAAATCAAGAAAACATAAGCAAAAGAAATCCAAAAAGAAATGTTGTCCAAAGTCACAGTTCAAAAAATCAAATCCAAGGGAAAATAAAAAGTAAAAACCATTGCTCCATGGTGAAAAAATAAAATATCAAAAAAGATGAATCCAATGTAAAACTATGTACAATTGAAGAAACCAGGGTCCATGAGCCCAACTTAAGAAATGAAACCTACCAAAAACTACTACCTAATAAAAAAACTATATACAAAAATGTGGTCCATTGTCCCAGCGGTCCAAAATAAAGAAAAATCCAAAGGAAACCTAATACTATCTAACTAACTATTTACAAGGGCAGCAGGCAAGTCCAACGGCTCACATGTTGATGTTCCGGGCCTGGGCATCATCAAACTCCTGCTCGATTTCCCGGAGGTGGTCCTCTTCCATGGCCTGAGGGTTCGCAGGGACGATGACATCTGGAACTCCAGGGCCCTGCGAATGGCCTCGAGGCACTCGCCCCTCCTCAGGGCCCTACACATGGAGTTCTCCGCCCTGATCATCGTGAGCCGTGCCTCTTCCGCCCGCTGCCGCTCCGCATCTATCGCATTGTCCAACTGCTGCCACACAGAAGACACTTCCCGTCCAGGGTCCTCCTCCTGCCCTCCGGCCGATGCCTGCCCCTCCGATGTTGATGGCCCCGAGCCATCATTGCTCCCACCTACAGCCTGCTGCTGCTGTCCATGTGCCCTGTCCGATGGTGCCTGCACATCCTCCATCTGCTGGTCTCCAGTTGTGGTGTCCACCCCTGCTGGACCGCCAACTCCCGACTGTGGCAGGGATGGGATCTCCACCAAGCTGGCTGTGTTGGTCAGGCCAGGTCCACAGGGGGCCCTGGTGAAATCTGGGCCGGAAGACGATGTGGAGAACGACCGGCGCAAAGCCTCCACAGAGGAGAAAAGGTCCGCCAGAGTGCGCGTCACATGTAGGAACCCACCGACCAGGGCCCCTCCCAGCAGTGCCACGTCACGACGCTGCTCTTCGTGATGGTGTGCGTTCTCCGCCCAGGAAGAACGCACGTCATCACGAATGACACGCGTGCGCAACGCGACACCCACCAGGACGGATCCCATACGGTTGCGCGACCCCTCACCCGCAGGTAGTGGAGAGGCAGGTGACATGGCACTCTCCCCTACCTGCGGTCGGGCCTGGGACGGGGCCTCGCTGCTGGTGCATGATGGTGCAGTCACAAGGTCAAGGACAGCGACATGCACAGGCCCCTCCGCGGTGACCTGTGCTGCCTCCTGACCCTGGCCCTGGACTGCACCACTTGCCCCAGTGGTACTACCCCCACCAGGCCCCATGTGCGGCTCAGTAGCGGGCTCCTCCTTCTCTGTGGAGACCACCAACCTGGATGTCTCCACACCGTCTTCCGCCATTGGAAGCCCCTGTGGGGCCTCACCCGGCCCTTCCGCCACAGCCGTTGTACCTCGCTCCCGGATGATGGTAATTCCTGGGAGGGTGGCTGGGCCTTGCGTCGCCGCCCAGTGGAGGCATCCCCGCTGCTTGGCTCCACAGCGCCGTCTCCGCCCTCTTCTTCACTTGACGCTGCGTAGAGGGAGACATAGAACACAAGCATCAGGGTACAGTACAAAATACCCTAGACAGGAAGCAATAACACATGAGTGGCACTGTCAAATGTCACTTCCATCCTGTCATTCCACAACACATGGGTGAATGCACACAACACACATGCAGAAACAGTCCTGGCGCCTGCAATCAACATCAACATCCATGCAGAAGGGCCCTGTAAACCAAGATGTTGCCTTCAAAGTCACATGCATCCATGGCGTTTCAAAGTCACACACACTCTTCTCAGGCACACACACACACATGTGCACCATACATGTACATGACATCAGCACCCATTCCTCACCCCCCCCTCCATGTCCAGGAACAGAGACAGTCATGCTTTCATGTGTGCATTCCACATAGAGCTCCCCATGTTGCATTAAAACACATGCACCAACCATGTGGTTCACACATAACTGGTCTCACATGCATCACCCTGATGTCCCTGCACACACACATCCATACATGGCCTATGTCACACATACAGGCAAGCATCAGACTACCAGCACGCTGCAACATGCCCTGTCTCACACAGCAATGCTTAGCCACTTACCGCTCAACTCCAGATGGGTCTGCCTTTGAAGGATCTGGGCGTGGATCGCTGGGCCTACGCGTTCCAGGACCCTCATCTGGATGGTACTCGGGCGTGCCCGGCCCCCCTCCGCGAGGCGCCGGGCTTTGTGGAGGATCCTGGACCTGAAGTCCTCCCAGCGCTTCTTGACGTGCTTGATGTCGCGGGTTGCCACCCCCTCTGCGTTGATGGCAACCATTACGTCGTTCGAGATCCTCTCCCGTCCTTCCTTGTTGGCGCGTGATGTTCCGAAGAGGGCATCATAATGCCCCAGGACATGCTCCACCAGGACACCAACTTCGGTGGCAGTGAAGCTGGTGGCCCTCTGCCTCTCTGGCTGGGGGTTGCCAGTGGTGCCAGATGGAAATGTGCCCGACATGGCAACCCCAGAGGCAGGAGTGGGTGGGCAACTGGGTCCTGGGGCTGGGCTGTGGAGCGATGGAATCCCAGTCGGGAGTCTTCTGTTCCAGCAGGGGTGGACACAGCAACTGGACCCCTGCAGATGGCTGACGTGCAGGCACCAAATAGCAGGGCACGTGGGCAGCAGGCAGACGGGCAGCAGCAGATGGCTGGTGGGAGCGTGCTCGGGGTTCTTGGGGGCAGGAAAATGGCCTTCATGGCAGGAGCGTGGTCTTCCGTGCGTGTACGCGTGGCCAGCTTGATACGGAGTGATTTGGCACGTGAAAATCTTGCACGTCAGCGTGTAATTCGAGGAAAGGCCCTTAACGCGTAAGCGCATCAGCACACGTACGCGATATCATTGGACCAAAGGCCCTTAGCACGTAAGCGCGTCTGTGACGTATTGTGCACAGGCGTTGCCCTTTCGCATGTAAAACTTGCCGCACACTCCTGAAATTCACGTACTCCCTAGACCAGGGCCCTTTCGCGTGTGAAACGTCACGCAAACCCTGTAATACACGTACCCTGCTGAAATCGCGGGTAAAACTTCACGTGAACCCCAGGAATACACGTACCCTGCTGAAATCGTGGGTGAAACTTCATGCGAACCCCAGGAATACACGTACCCTGCTGAAATCGCCGGTGAAACTTCACGCGAACCCCATGAATACACGTACCCTGCTGAAATCGCTGGTGAAACTTCAAGCGAACCCCAGGAATACACGTACCCTGCTGAAATCGCGGGTGAAACTTCACGCGAACCCCAAGAATACACGTACCCCGCTCACTCGCACAGGGCCAATATTCCTGGGGTTCGCGTGAAGTTTCACACGCGATAGGCCATGTGCGAGTGGGGTACGTGTATTTCAGGGGTTCGCGGGAAGTTTCAAGCGCGATTTAGCTGTCAGAGCGGGGTACGTGAATTTCGTGGGTGCACGGGGAGTCCTACACGTGAATTGGCAGTGTGGGTCCTACCAGGTGTTCCCTCTACACCCTTCACGGCCCCTGCAGGCAGACCACACCACAGGGGACTACCCCGCACCCAAGGTCATGTCCCGCAGGCAGCCCATCCACCATGGCCATGCACTCCAGACAAGCCACCTGTCCGCTTGCACCACTGATCACCAGCTCATGTCCCCCTGCACCCCCACCCCCCCAGCTGTCAGGGGCACCTGCCAGCAGGCCCCCACTCATGTCCCCTTGCACCCCCACCCCCCCAGCAGTGCAGGACACCTGCCAGCAGGCCCCCGCTCATGTCCCCCTGCACCCCCAGCAGTCAGGGGCACCTGCCAGCAGGCCCCCACTCATGTCCCCTTGCACCCCCACAATCCAGCAGTCAGGGGCACCTGCCAGCAGGCCCCCACTCATGTCCCACTCCTGTCCCCTTGCACCCCCACCCCCCAGCAGTGCAGGGCAACTGCCAGCAGGCCCCCGCTCATGTCCCACTCATGTCCCCCTGCACCCCCACCCCCCAGCAGTCAGGGGCACCTGCCAGCTGGCCCCCACTCATGTCCCCTTGCACCCCTACCCCCCAGCAGTGCAGGGCACCTGCCAGCAGGCCCCCACTCATGTCCCCTTGCACCCCCACCCCCCAGCAGTCAGGGGCACCTGCCAGCAGGCCCCCACTCCTGTCCCACTCCTGTCCGCTTGCACCCCCACCCCCCAGCAGTACAGGGCACCTGCCAGCAGGCCCCGACACATGTCCCCAGCCAATACGTCATCACAATCTAGATCCCTGGCCCTTATGGCCAGCCTCCACATGCCAAAGACACACCCAAGTATTGCATCCACCCACAAGAAATGCCAATTACATGATACAACCCCAATGGCAAGTATGTAAATGAACACATGTCCGTCACACACACACAATGGGTGCAAGTGAATGTCAAAACCCATATCATGACATGCATGAAACCAATGAGATGATACCACACATCGAAGTATGAAGAAATAAATGTATTAAAAGCAACATGAAGGGAATTAAAATCAAACAGACAACAATGGGAATAAAAAACAAAAGCTGCATGTCCGTAAAATAATGAAAAACAAGAAATCATAATCCAAAGGAAAGGTGTCCAAAGTCACAGTCCAACAAAGCAAATCCAAGGGAAATACAAAAGTGAAAACCATTGCTCCATGGGGAAATCCCCCAAAAAAAGAAAGTTGAATCCAATAGTGAACTATATACAGATGAACAATCCAGGGTCCATAATCCCAATTGAAGAAATGAAACCTATCAAAAATACTACATAAGGAATAACTATATACAGAAACGTGTTGCATTGTCCAAGCGCAACCAAAATAAAGAAAAACCAAAGGAAACCTAACACTATCTAACTATTTACAAGGGCAGCGGGCAAGTCCAACGGCTCACATGTTGATGTCCCGGGTCAGGGCATCATCGAACTCCTGCTCGATGTCCGGGAGGCGGTCCTCTTCCATGGCCCGAGGGTTCGCAGGGACGATGACATCTGGGACTCCAGGTCCCTGCGAATGGCCTCGAGGCACTCGGCCCGCCTCAGGGCCCTACGCATGGAGTTCTCCGCCCTGACCATCGTGAGCCGTGCCTCTTCCGCCCGCTGCCGCTCCGCATCTATCGCATGGCCCAAACGCTGCCACACGGAAGACACTTCCCGTCCAGGGTCCTCCTGCCCTCTGGCCGATGCCTGCCCCTCCGATGATCAAGGCCCCGAGCCATCATGGCTCCCACCTTGTTGCTGCTGCTGCTGCTGTGCCGCTGCCTGTGCCCTGGCTCCTGCTGCCTGCACATCCTCCTCCAGCTGGGGTGCAGTTGTTGAGGTGGCCACCCCTGCTGGACGTCCGACTCCCGACTGTGGCAGGGATGTGTCCTCCACCAGCCTGGTCGCAGGGTCAGAGGCAGCTCCACAGGGCACCCAGGTGACACATGGGTGGGAAGATGGCACGGAGGACGACTGGCGCATAGGGGGTTCAGTTGAGGAGGGGGTCGGAACAAGGTCCAGAAATCGGAGGAATCCGGCCCTGGTGAGCTGTCCCAGTGGGTCAACGCGGTCAACAAGCCATGCGAGAAGACGTGCAGTCTCCTCATGAAAAGACTGCAGGTCAGCTCGCATGGCATGTTGACGGAATGCCACCCCACCCAGGATAGGCTCAACCCGGTGCCGGATAGCCACATCCGCAGGGAGAGGAAGGCCAGTTGGTGTAAGCCAATCCCCTCCCTGAGAACGGGTCTGGACGTAGGTATCCCTGCTGGTGCAAGATGTTGCAGTCACAGGATCGGGGACAGGATTACACACAGGCACCTCTGCGGCGGCCTGCGCTGCCTCCTGTCCCTGCCACTGCACTGCACCACTAGCACCAGTGGAATCCCCACCTCCAGACCCCGTCTCTGTCCCTTGCACGGCCTCCTCCTCCACCAAACCCCCCACCAACCTGGATGACTCCGTGCCATCTTCCTCCGTCGGGCCCTGTGGGGTCTCAGCTGCCCCTTCGGCTGCCGAGGAGTCCAACTCCAACCTCAGCCTCTTGGACCTCCCCTCGGCAGCTACGTCCTGGGACGCGGAACCGGACTCCTCACTCCCTGACGAGATGACAACCTGGGAGGGGAGCCGGGACTTGCGTCTCCGGCTGGCGGTGCGATCCCTGCCGCTGTGCTCCACAGCACCTTCTCTGCTCTCTTCATCAGTTGACGCTGCAGACAGGGAGAGATAGGAGACAGGCATCAGGGCACTGTACAAAGGACTCAGGACTCATACCCACATGACAGTTGTACATGAGTGGCATTGTCAAACTTTAGACATGGCATCACAATCCCCAACACACATGTCATTGCAGCTCACACACATGAGCTATTCCACAGCCATATTGTAACAGCCAGCACCATCCATACACATACAACACCATGCGCAGCCAAAGGTGAGCCAGACATCACATGAAACACAGGGAGTGCACCAGACATGCACACACGCCACCACAATTACATGCATGTGTACACCTCCGCAACTGTCGCAGTGATGAGATTGGCATCCATGTCACATCTGGCAATCAGTCTTCTACATATCAGTCTCACATGCATCCATGTTGCATCACTGTTGCACCCATGTCAAATACACACACATGCACATGGTGCAGATACATGCAGCTGGAACCAACATCCATGTGTGACACACCATGCCAACTTACATACACAGTAATCCAAATGTGTGCTCACACATCTGCATTTGGCCTGCATGCCTACCCACACATACACCATCCATGTGTCTCACACATGAAAGGACTTGCATGTGTCAGCCTCACAGCCCTGTACATACACATCCATACATGGCCCTACAAAACCACATGTACAACCTGCACACTACTGGCACACCACCACAGGCACAGCTTCCAATCAGTATGCATGTACACTTACCGCTCGACTCCAGACGGGTCTGCCTCTCAAGGACCTGGATGTGGAGCGCTGGTGTATGTGTTCCAGGACCCTCATCTGATGTTCCGACAGGTGGCCCCTGCGCCCCTTAGCATCCGCTGCCTTCAAGAAGCGCTGGGCCTTGTTGAGGGTCCTGGATCTGAAGTCCTCCCAGCGCTTCTTGACATGTTGAAAGTCGCAGACTGCCACCCCCTCCGCGTTGATGGCAGTCACGATGTCCGTCCAGATCCGAGTCCGTCCTTCCTTGTCGGCGGCCGAACTTCCAAAGAGGGCATCATACTGCCCCAGGACTTGCTCCACCAGGACACCAACTTCGGTGGCAGTGAAGCTGGCGGCCCTCTGCCTCTCTGGCTGGGGGTTGCCGGTGGTGCCAGATGCTGTAGTGCCCGACATGGCAACCCCAGAGGCAGGTGTGGGTGGGCAACTGGGTCCTCGGGCTGGGCTTTGGAGCGATGGAATAGCAGTCGGGAGTCTTCGGTTCCAGCAGGGGTGGTCACAGCAACAGCACCCCGGGCTGACGTGCAGGCAGCAAATGGCAGGGCACGTGGGCAGCAGGCAATCAGGCAGCAGCAGATGGCAGGTGGGAGTGTGCTTGGGGGTCTGGGGGGCAGTAATTCGGCTTTCTGGGCAGGAGCGTGGTCTTCCATGTGTGAACGCGTGGACAGCTTGATACGGGGTGATTTGGCACGTGAAAATCTTGCACGTCAGCGTGTAATTCGAGGAAAGGCCCTTAGCGCATCAGCGCGTGTACGCAATTTCATTGGACCAAAGGCCCTTAGCGCGTAAGCGTGTCTGTGACGTGACACACGCGGGTGTTTCCCTCATAGCACGTGATGACAGAGAACACGTGGAAAAGCTGCACGTCCGAGTGTCCGCACGTGTAATTGGAGGAAAGGACGCGTACACGCGCAAGTGACGTATATGTGTGGGCCGGTTTAAAAGGTACGTGTAGAACGCCATTTTCTTGTACGTGCTTTTCGTGGAGAGCGAGTGGGTGAATTCCATACTTCTTGTCGGTTCACACGCGATTACTTCACAGCGTTTCAAGTTCGTATTCCCTGTTACCTCCGACAGCTTTCATTTTTCTACTTTTTTTGGGCCTGTTCCTCAAACAGTGTTCCCTTCTCCTTTTGTCCTGTCTCCTCAGACAGTGTACAATTCTTCTTTTGGCGGGGGTGTTGCCAACGTGCACACGCGCGTATTTTTCACATTCTTATTCCAGGCAGACGGTGAGTTCCGCACGTACTTGGCAACTGTGCTTGCCCCGTGTGTCGCGTTCCCCTTCAGAGGTCATTGTAGGCTGCGTGTATTACGTGTAGGCTTATTTTTGTGTTTCTGGGTGCCACAGCGTAGTGCGGGTTCATTTTTCCACATCTACGAGGGGTTCCGTGCACGTTTATTTTTGTTTATGGCCTGCCTGTGCGTTGCGTGACCCGTCATCTTCCCCAAGGGGTCACAGACAGCCTTGTTAGAGCACTAGGGTACAAATTCCATCTAGTACCCTACTCCTTTGACCCCCAATTGCCCAGGACAATAGTTTACTGCTCCTCCCATACGCACAACAACATCAGTGCCATGGTTGGGAGGCGACCAAGCGGTAAGGGAGGCAAAGGTGGCCGACCTTCAAAAGGTGGACGTGGTGGGCGCGGTTGGGGACGTGGCCAGGATTTGCAGGGTGCCCCTACACCCGCATGTGTGGAGGACCAATCAGGGACGCCCATGCCCCACCTCCCCCATGGTTGAGGGAAACGCGGCTGAGACCATCCCAGCTCAGCCCCTGTTGGACCAGCCCATTGTGGCACCTGATGACTCCCTGGCTGACTTCCAGGTCAGCAAGTCTAGGCCACGTGTGGCGGTGCAAGTTGTCACCAAGGCACGTGGATCTGGGGCAGCTATGTCATCTGCTGCCCCAAGAATGCAGGGTGGTGAGGCAGCAGAGGCAGCTGCAGCTCCATCCGCCCAAGCTCTGACTCTCCCAGCCAGGACAGTGTCGGTCCTGGTCCATCATACTGATGTTCCTCCTGCCAACATCACACTTCAGACAAAGCCTGCACCAAGTCCTATGGTCAATGTGCATTCGCACACTCCAACAACCCAGTCCACCGATGATTGTGCCCCTACTGACCAGAGCGGCGTTAGCCACTCTGGCTCCGCTCCAGCTTCTAAAAAGAGGAAGAAGGGTGCTCTGGCATGACAGGCTGAGACCCCAGACACGGCTACACACTCCGGCACGTCAAGGAAGCCTTGCTTTAATGACGCGGAGCTTAATGCACTTGTAAGCTATGTGTCGCAACATAGCCACAAAATGGTGGTGACTGCAGGGTCCAAGACCACACCTGGTCAACGTAAGGCACACTGGCAGACCATCGCCGACCACATAAGTGCCCTTGGATTTGTGAGGCGCTCAACTGATGATTGCTACAAGCGGTGGAATGACCTGAAACGCAGAGCAAAGGACAAGCTGGTCTCAAATTATGCCGCTACTCTGGTGACTGGCGGTGGGTCTCCACAAGAGGACAACAAACTCACTGAACATGAGTCTGTTGCTGGGACCTTCGTCACAGAGGGGCAGATCCGAGGTGTTGGAGAACTACCTGATTACGAAGCATTGTCCGGTGAGTGCCCATGCGTTTGTGTGTAGTGCATGTGTATGTATTTTGGGTGACGGGTTCTGATTGAGTGCCAGGTGAGGGTGTGTACTCCAGAGTGTTATGGGTCACCCATTTCCTTCCTCACATGTGCCTTGTATTTGGCTATGACTGCATCCCTTCTGCCCACAGTATCCTATTAAGTCCACAATTGTGCAGTTGACCTTGTACTGCCATCTTGCAGCTACATTGGTCAGAATTTGTAAGTGTGCCTTCGGGATAATATTTTGTCCACTCTCCCCTTTTTTGCTAGACATTTATCAACCATATTGTGACATATGTGATATGCTTCGGTCATTGTTTACTGGCCACACTGGGGCAATGCTTTACCTGGTTATGTACACAATGAGACCATTCAGGCTGATGGAGTATTGGCCAGCAAAAATGTTTAGATGAGTGCCTGTTTGCATGTTGAAAATGACAGATGTTTCCTGCGATGTTAATGTGAGGAAAAATAGATCAGCCAACTATTACTGTATTCTTGTACTTTGCATGTGTTGCAGTGAGTGGCATATGTGTACTTAGTCCCAGTATGCAGCATTTTTCATGTCATCATGTCCATCTCACATGGATGGGTGACAGTACTCAATCACTGACATATGGCTGTACTTGTCAAATGTACCATGGCTATGCTAAATGCCATCTGTGTGCTGCCATGTGTCATGTATGTGTATTGGACATGCTACTCACAGGCCAATGTGTGATGGCATTGCTAATCAGCATGCAGCAAATGTGTTGCTCTCCCATATTGGTGTCATCAGTGTCTGCCTTTTGCCTCCCCTTACTACTCAGTGACAGTGCAGGCATGGGAGAGTTATAGTCATGTGGGACATGTTTGAATCATGTACTAGTTCTGTAGCTTGACCAGCCTATTTGTGTGCTATGGTGCTAATGCCTGTTTCCATTTTTTCTCTTTCATGTTTTTGCAGGGGATGACACACTTGATGCAGTTGAGGTTGAGGAGATGGTGCAGACCCAGGAGGAATCCCCGGCACGACCGGGCACCAGCGGGGGACGTGGTGTGGTGGTGGGTGAGAACCCAATCCTCCTGCAGACCATACTTTCCAGGGGTGTCTCTGGGTGCACCTCCCCAGACCTCTATTCAGGTGCTGATTTGGATGATGAGACCTATGTGCCGTGACAGATAAGTGTTTCTGGCAGGGATTCTGTTCTGGCCAACCCACCTGCACCAGGGGTAGATCCCTCTATGGGGATGTCAGTGTTGGTAGAGGCGCCTTTGGCGGTTACGGATGCAGGGTCACACTCCACAGCATCTGATCCTGTTCCTGGGCCAGCAGATCAGAGGGGGAATGCAGTCCTGCAGCCTCAGGCGGTGCCAGCACAGCAAGGTGCACATCACCTTGCCCCAAACAGGTGTGGTGCCCGTCGAGGCGGTGGCCGTACGCCACCAGGCAATAGAGTATGGGAGAACTCCATGTACGCTATGGCAACCCAACAGTCAGCATCAGTTGAAATGATGGCTCAGGCAATGGAGAGGGTGGCCACTTCCATTATCCCCCCTGAAAGGCAGATGGAGCAACTACAGCAGGCAACAGTCTCCATTTGCCAATCACACAGGGAAGACATGTTGGCATCCAACAGGGACCGACGGGCGGCACTGGAGACTCTGCGCCAATCCATCTCAATAGAGTCCCAGGCCCACAGGAAAGCCCTGAGTCAAGAAATCCATAACCTCAGGCAGACTCTTCTTGAGCTTGAGACTTCCGCTAATTTTGGGGCAGAACAGCGGCTGGAGCACCTCACAAGTACGCTGTCAGCTGAGATGTGGGCAACTCGGGAGGAGATCCGGGCATCACGTGAGGTGTTGCATGGGGATCTCCGCACTATAATCCTCCAGAACGAGACCTTCCACACCCGCATGCTTGCTGCCATGGAGGACCATACCAGGGCTTTGCGTGGGCTGCTTCCCATAGCACCACCACCTCCTGATGCAGCAGCAGAGGGTCATGAGGGCGCCGGCAGCAATTCTCCCACATTGGCATAGCCGTGCAGGCCATGAGCCCATGGAGGTGTTTTTTTTTTCCCCAACATCCACACAGGTGGCTGTTGGTGCGCACCTTGTCCTCGGACCTCCTGGGTGCCCCCCCAGCCCACCCTCCCCCCCGGCCCCCACATGGCCATTTTTGATTTTTGATTTAAAAAAAAAAATTGACAGCGTGTTGCCTTGAGTGGCTCCCGTGGGCATCCACTGTATTCCGGCTGGGCACATGCAGGCTTGTCCTGAGTTTTGGTTAGATGCTTGGGTTCATGAGACACACACCCCTCCTGCTTCCCGTTTCCATGGGCTTGCAAAGGGTGTGACCAAGTGAAAGTGATGTACACAGTGAAGTTGGGCTCCCATGAGCTGTGTGGGCAGTCTGTAGTCAATACTGTGTCGACATTCCTTGTGTATATTGTTGTTGTATTGTACATTGCATGATGTATTAATGTATGATTTTGCTTCCATGTCTCCCTCTGAATTTGCAGGTTCATTCCTCATGTCTTCACAAGGCCGTCTACTTTGGAGATGGAGTTCATGTTGTATGCAGTACACAGACCAGTTTTGAAGGCTGCAAGACTACAGTTGGAAGGGGGCGATGTGGTGGCATATTCAGGTTGTATGACTACGACTACTTTAACTTAGTACCGTCATGTTTTAGAAATGTTTGAACTTGTCTAGATGCATTGTTTAGTTGGTACGTATTTGGTCATGTGTGTTGTTAGTTCAGCATTACTAGGAGCATATTGTGTGTGGCCAGTTTCCATTAGGCACACTGTACTTTGTGACACTTGTGTCAGGTTTTTGGGATTGCTTGTTTGCTCTCACATAGCATGACATGCCATGGTGGTTTGGGTGGCGGTGCTGGGGAGGGGTTGGGTGACATGACACTGTTCTCATGTTGTATTTTACAAGGGGGTCATGCATTTAGCAGCATATGTGTCTTTTGATGACACAGCATTGGTGGTGTTTCTGTAGGTAGGGATGCACACATTGTGACACTTCCAGGTGACCAATCTCAGGATGGTATGGTTGTGACAATTGACTGTCCCTCATGTCATCATCATTGATTGTCAGCTGGTATGTGGCAGGGCTGTGTGCACTCCACAGGGGTGTGATTCTAAGTGAAGTAATTAGCCACCAGCTGTGTTGGGGCTGCCTCACCCCATGCCCTTTCCCCTCCCCTGCGAAGCGGGCATGCATGTGGTTGGGGATGTGGGGGCACCACCATGTCCACCGGCAGGCCCTGGCGTGTTGCAACGTTGTGCAGGACACATGCTGCCACTATGATCCTGCACACTACTGGGGGAGTGTATAAAAGCTGCCCACCAGAACGGTCAAGGGAGCGAAAGCGTGACTTGAGCACTCCGAATGTGCGCTCCACTATGCCCCGGGTTGCAATATGGGCTATGTTGTATCTTACCTCGGTGGCATGGTGGGGTTCCGAATTGTCGTCATCATGTGGGTGCTCAGAGGGTAGGCACTGTCCCCTGGGGAGGTGGTGATGGGTATCATTAGTGGGGTTGTGACATTACTCAGTATCTGGCATGCATGCATGTGCTATGGCATTTATACTCACCAAGCAGCCATGTATCGCCATGCCGCCCAGCTTCTAGGTCCCGGTTTAGGGTTGACATTCGGTAAATGAAACTGTCGTGGGTTGACCTTGGATAGTTGGCATATACTGAGGTGATGATTCCCTTGGCATCACATACTACCTGCACATTGATGGAATGCCAGTGCTTGCGGTTTCTTTAGATGTGCTCTGATGCCCTGGGGGGACGTAGGGCCACATGGGTGCAATCAATGGCACCGAGGACTTTGGGGAATTGTGCCACCCCGTAGAAATCCTGGACAACAGCCTGCCTTTCTGCAGGTGTTCTGGGCAGGTATATGTGCCTGCGGACTGATGGGCGTGCAGTCATGATGGCCAAGACCTGGTGTAGGCAGCGTGACTGTGTGGCCTGTGACACCCCCCCACTATGGCACTTGTCCGCTGAAATGATCCGGTGGCCAAAAAGTGCAGTACATTGAGGACCTTCTCCAGGGGGCTGAGTGCTTGGGAGCAGAGGGTGGGTGATGTGAGGTCATCCTCCCACTCACTGACCAGGTCGAGTATTATGTGAGGTGGAAACCTGTACCTCCCATACACCTGGTCATCAGGCATGCCAAAAAGGCTTGTTCTGGGTATGAAAATTCTGGGCCTGACTATCCTCCTCCTCCTCCTGCGGTATCCCACGACCACTGCTGCTAGGAACGGTATGTTCATCCTGGCGTCTGAGCTTGCTTGTTGTTTGCGCGCACTTTTATGCTGCGCGGGTCCACGTACGCCTGCTTCCTGCTGGCGTACGTGTTTCCGGATTAGCGCGTCTTTTTTGGCGCGTGCGTGTGGGCGTTCCGCGCATTTGCCTCCTGTACTTCCCCGCCCACCCCAGATTTACACGTACCCCGCTCGCACAGGCCCAATCACGTGTAAAACTTCGCGCGAGCCCAACTTCCCACGAGCCCAACCTCCCGCGAGACCCTGAAGTACATGTACCCCGCTCGCCCAGGCACAATCGCGTGTGAAACTTCCCGCGCACCCACGAAATACACGCTATTGTTGACACAGCGGTGTCTGTGTTTGTCGCGTACCCCTTTGCACGTCATTTGTCCTGGAGGGCCACAGTATGGGAAATTCATCAGAGCTGTATATACGTGCATTTTGATAGCGCACATTTTTTTAATGCGCAGGGACGCTACCGCCTGCCTTCGTGTGGCGGACATGTGTTGATGTACATAGTTGACTTTTGGTTTGTGTCATGGAGTCGCCATTTCACTGCTGGGGTGGGGGTGCTGGGGGACATGAGTGGGGGCCTGCTGGCAGGTGCCCCTGACTGCTGGGGGTGGGGGTGCTGGGGGACATGAGTGGGGGCCTGCTGGTAGGTGCCCCTGACTGCTGGGGGTGGGGGTGCAGGGGGACATGAGTGGGACATGAGTGGGGGCCTGCTGGCAGATGCCCCTGACTGCTGGGGGTTGGGGGTTCTGGGGGACATGAGTGGGGGCCTGCTGGCAGGTGCCCCTGACTGCTGGGGGGTGGGGGTGCTGGGGCACATGAGTGGGGGCCTGCTGGCAGGTGCCCCTGACTGCTGGTGGGGTGGGGGTTCTGGGGGACATGAGTGGGGGCCTGCTGGCAGGTGCCCCTGACTGCTGGGGGGTGGGAGTGCTGGGGGACATGAGTGGGGGGCCTGCTGGCAGGTGCCCCGGGGTGCTGGGGGTGGGGGTGCAGGGGGACATGAGTTGGACATGAGTGGGGGCCTGCTGGCAGGTGCCCCTGACTGCTGGGGGGTGGGGGGACATGAGTGGGGGCCTGCTGGCAGGTGCCCCTGACTGCTGGGGGGTGGGGGTGCTGGGGGACATGAGTGGGACATGTGTGGGGGCCTGCTGGCAGTTGCCCCTGACTGCTGGGGGGTAGGGGTGCTGGGGGACATGAGTGGGGGCCTGTTGGCAGGTGCCCCTGACTGCTGGGGGGTGGGGGTGCAAGGGGACATGAGTGGGGGCCTGCTGGAAGATGCCCCTGACTGCTGGGGGGTGGGGGTGCTGGGGGACATGAGTGGGGGCCTGCTGGCAGGTGTCCCTGACTGCTGGGGGGGTGGGGTGCTGGGGGACATGAGTTTGACATGAGTGGGGGCCTGCTGGCAGGTGCCCCTGACTGCTGGGGGGTGGGGTGCAGGGGGACATGAGTGGGGGGCCTGCTGGCAGGTGCCCCTGACTGCTGGGGGGTGGGGGTGCAGGGGGACATGAGTGGGGGTCTGCTGGCAGGTGTCCCTGACTGCTGGGGGTTGGGTGTGCAGGGGGACATGAGTGGGGGCCTGCTGGCAGGTGCCCCTGTCTGCTGGGGGGGTGGGGGTGCAGGGGGACATGAGTGGGACATGAGTGGGGGCCTGCTGGAAGGTGCCCCTGACTGCTGGGGGGTGGGGGTGCTGGGGGACATGAGTGGGGGTCTGCTGGCAGGTGTCCCTGACTGCTGGGGGTTGGGTGTGCAGGGGGACATGAGTGGGGGCCTGCTGGCAGGTGCCCCTGACTGCTGGGGGGTGGGGGTGCAGGGGGACATGAGTGGGACATGGTTGGGGGCCTGCTGGAAGGTGCCCCTGACTGTTGGGGGGTGGGGGTGCATGGGGACATGAGTGGGACATGAGTGGGGGCCTGCTGGAAGGTGCCCCTGACTGCTGGGGGGTGGGGGTGCAAGGGGACATGAGTGGGGGCCTGCTGGCAGATGCCCCTGACTGCTGGGGGATGGGGGTGCTGGGGGACATGAGTGGGGGCCTGCTGGCAGGTGTCCCTGACTGCTGGGGGGTGGGGGTGCAGGGGGACATGAGTGGGACATGAGTGGGGGCCTGCTGGCAGGTGCCCCTGACTGCTGGGGGGTGGGGGTGCAGGGGGACATGAGTGGGACATGAGTGGGGGCCTGCTGGAAGGTGCCCCTGAGTGTTGGGGGGTGGGGGTTCAAGGGGACATGAGTGGGGGCCTGCTGGCAGATGCCCCTGACTGCTGGGGGGGTGGGGTGCAGGGGGACATGAGTGGGACATGAGTGGGGGCCTGCTGGCAGGTGCCCCTGACTGCTGGGGTGTGGAGGTGCTGGCGGACATGAGTGGGACATGAGTGGGGGCCTGCTGGTAGATGCCCCTGACTGCTGGGGGGTGGGGGTGCTGGGGGACATGAGTGGGGGTCTGCTGGCAGGTGTCCCTGACTGCTGGGGGTTGGGTGTGCAGGGGGACATGAGTGGGGGCCTGCTGGCAGGTGCCCCTGACTGCTGGGGGGTGGGGGTGCAGGGGGACATGAGTGGGACATGAGTGGGGGCCTGCTGGAAGGTGCCCCTGACTGTTGGGGGTGGGGGTGCACGGGGACATGAGTGGGACATGAGTGGGGGCCTGCTGGAAGGTGCCCCTGACTGCTGGGGGGTGGGGGTGCAAGGGGACATGAGTGGGGGCCTGCTGGCAGATGCCCCTGACTGCTGGGGGATGGGGGTGCTGGGGGACATGAGTGGGGGCCTGCTGGCAGGTGTCCCTGACTGCTGGGGGTGGGGGTGCAGGGGGACATGAGTGGGACATGAGTGGGGGCCTGCTGGAAGGTGCCCCTGACTGTTGGGGGGTGGGGGTTCAAGGGGACATGAGTGGGGGCCTGATGGCAGATGCCCCTGACTGCTGGGGGGTGGGGTGCAGGGGGACATGAGTGGGACATGAGTGGGGGCCTGCTGGCAGGTGCCCCTGACTGCTGGGGTGTGGAGGTGCTGGCGGACATGAGTGGGGGCCTGCTGGAAGGTGCCCCTGACTGTTGGGGGGTGGGGGTGCAGGGGGACATGAGTGGGACATGAGTGGGGGCCTGCTGGAAGGTGCCCCTGACTGCTGGGGGGTGGGGGTGCAAGGGGACATGAGTGGGGGCCTGCTGGCAGATGCCCCTGACTGCTGGGGGATGGGGGTGCTGGGGCACATGAGTGGGGGCCTGCTGGCAGGTGTCCCTGACTGCTGGGGGGTGGGGGTGCAGGGGGACATGAGTGGGACATGAGTGGGGACCTGCTGGAAGGTGCCCCTGACTGCTGGGGGGGTGGGGTGCAGGGGGACATGAGTGGGACATGTGTGGGGGCCTGCTGGCAGGTGCCCCTGACTGCTGGGGGGTGGGGATGCTGGGGGACATGAGTGGGGGGCCTGCTGGCAGGTGCCCCTGACTGCTGGGGGGTGGGGGTGCAGGGGGACATGAGTGGGGGCCTGCTGGCAGGTGCCCCTGACTGCTGGGGGTTGGGGGTGCAGGGGGACATGAGTGGGACATGAGTAGGGGCTTGCTGGCAGGTGCCCCTGACTGCTGGGGGGTGGGGGTGCTGGGGGACATGAGTGGGGGTCTGCTGGCAGGTGCCCCTGACTTCTGGGGGGTGGGGGTGCTGGGGGACATGAGTGGGGGGCCTGCTGGCAGGTGCCCCTGACTGCTGGGGGGTGGGGGTGCAGGGGGACATGAGTGGGGGCCTGCTGGCAGGTGCCCCTGACTGCTGGGGGTTGGGGGTGCAGGGGGACATGAGTGGGACATGAGTAGGGGCTTGCTGGCAGGTGCCCCTGACTGCTGGGGGGTGGGGGTGCAGGGGGACATGAGTGGGACAAGAGTGGGGGCCTGCTGGCAGGTGCCCCTGACTGCTGGGGGGTGGGGGTGCAAGGGGACATGAGTGGGGGCCTGCTGGCAGATGCCCCTGACTGCTGGGGCTGGGCGTGCTGGGGACATGAGTGGGGCCTGCTGGCAGGTGCCTCCGACTGCTGGGGGGTGGGGGTGCAGGGGGACATGAGTGAGACATGAGTGTGGGCCTGCTGGCAGGTGCCCCTGACTGCTGGGGGTGGGGGTGCAAGGAGACATGAGTGGGGGCCTGCTGGCAGGTGCCCCTGACTGCTGGGGGGTAGGGGTGCAAGGGGACATGAGTGGGGGCCTGCTGGCAGATGCCCCTGACTGCTGGGGGGTGGGTGTGCAGGGGACATGAGTGGGACATGAGTGGGGGCTTGCTGGCAGGTGCCCCTGACTGCTGGGGGTTGGGGGTGCAGGGGGACATGAGTGGGACAAGAGTGGGGGCCTGCTGTTAGGTGCCCCTGACTGCTGGTGGGTGGGGGTGCAAGGGGACATGAGTGGGGGCCTGCTAGCAGATGCCCCTGACTGCTGGGGGTGGCGGTGCAAGGAGACATGAGTGGGGGTCTGCTGGCAGGTGCCCCTGACTGCTGGGGGGTCGGGGTGCAAGGGGACATGAGTGGGGGCCTGCTGGCAGATGCCCCTGACTGCTGGGGGGTGGGGGGGCTGGGGGACATGAGTGGGGGGCCTGCTGGCAGGTGCCCCGGGGTGCTGGGGGGCATGAGTGGGGGCCTGCTGGCAGGTGCCCCTGACTGCTGGGGGTTGGGGGTGCAGGGGGACATGAGTGGGGGCCTGCTGGCAGGTGCCCCTGACTGCTGGGGGGTGGGGGTGTAGGGGGACATGAGTTGTTGATCATATTGCAAGGTGACATATGCCTTGGCTGGGGGGCATGCCCATGGTGGATGGGCTGCCTGCGGGACATGACCAGGGGTGCAGGGTAGTCCCCTGTGGTGTGGCCTGCCTGCAGGGGTCGTGGAGAGGGGACACCTGGGGGGACCCACACTGCCAATTCATGTGTAGGACTCCCCGCGCACCCCCAAAATACACGTTCATCGCTCTGACAGCACACTTGCGTCTGAACTTCCCGCGCACCCCTGAAATGCACGTACCCAGGCCAATCCCGTGTGAAACTTCCTGCGCACCCCAGATTTACACGTACCCCACTCGCCCAAGGCCTATCGCGTGTGAAACTTCACGCGAACCCCCGAAATACACGTACCCCGCTCGCCCAAGGCCTATTGCGTGTGAAACTTCCCGCGAACCCCTTTAATACACGTACCCCACTCGCCCAAGGGCTATCGCGTGTGAAACTGCCCGCACACCCCCGAAATACACGCACACGCTATTTTTCACACAGCGGGTGTCAGTGTTTGTCGCGTACCCCTTTGCACGTCATTTGTCCTAGAGGGCCACAGTATGGGACATTCATCATGGCTGTATATACGTCCTTTTTGTTAGCGCACATTTTGGCGCACATTTCTTTCATGCGCATGGACGCTACCGCCTACCTTCGTGTGGCGGACGTGTTTAGGCCTGTGCTCGTCTTTGCCCGTGCGCTGATTTGCCCTATTCGATTCCATGGATACGTGTTGTAGGCGAGCGTGTGGGCGTTCCGCGCACTTGCCTCCTGTACTTCCCCCGTAACGCCCTCATTTTCACACGTTCCCCATTCCGCGTGTCACGCCCGTGTTACGCCTACTTTTGTTGTGTGCGCCGCGCTATGTGCGCTTTCGCTGTGCGCTTAGTGCACACGGTTTGAAGACGTGTGCGCCAGCATGCGTCACGCAGTATTTTGGCGCACATCCTGGGATTCCCTCGCGCACAGACTTCCATGAATCGCTGTGCGCAGGTTTCGCTGCGATTTTCGCACTGGCACTGCGATTCGCACACTTGCGCCGAAAATTTCAGCGCACATTATTTACATGAATCGGCCTGCTAAAGTTCAAAATAAGCTAATTTATTAAATGAAATGCTAGGGTGGTAGAAGGCCTAACTTGCCCTATGATAAGGTGGGATTTCCCTACCTGAACAAACTAAGGAACGTCTGAGCCAGAAAGTTCAACTGAAAAGTTTGTCTTTGTCCAAAAGCTTTCATTGCCCTCACAACTAAAACTAAACAAGGTGTAGGGATGTCATTAATGAAAGAAATGGTTATCAACATAAAGTTCTGAGCCTTGTCCAGCTCTTAGCATCCTCTTCAGCTTCTCTTCCCCAAGTTCATGAAAGTTCACAAAAGTCTTAAGAATACCTTTTCCGAGTTCAATGCAATACAGTTCCACACAAACCCCAGGGCTCCTTTCCCCAAGTCTCAAGCAACACAGTTAAAAAACCAAAAAGAGGTCTTAAGGCCTGTCCTGAAGACAACACGTGTAGTATATCAAGTCTCAGGGTTCCTTTCACCAAGACTTCAACGTAGCACTCACTGTTTAACCTCACCAGTCTTCTTACAATTCTTCTCCTTGGTTTTTTTCACAATGCCTTTGGTTTACATCATTTTGGGCTCACCGGTCTCGGCGTAGTTGTCAGCCCACATGGTCCATCCATCAGAGGTCGCGCCACCAGGAACCCCAAGCTCTTCAGCTCACACAAGTTAGTCTGCACTTGCTTCTGTGCACAGATTCACATTTGTTTGCCAAGTCTCAGCCTGTTGACTTTAGGGGCAGCTTCACCCTTTTTCTGATTCCTCCTAGTTAGCCTCTTGGCTTTGGCCACACGTGTCACACATCTCTTGCCAGGCTGTGCCCTTGTCCCAATGTCTCCAGTCATAAAGCTCACTTTGTGGTGGTCTGGTTCATACCCCATCTTTGGTTACATTTCTTCACACTTGCGCTATTTTCTGCATGATGCTTTTCAAATAGGCACTTTCCTCTTGGCTTCTGTATTCAATATGCCTACTTTGGCTTAAGTTCCAATTTTCATTCAGTTCGGTATTCAGTATATATATTTCAGCATTGTTTCAGGTTTGCACCCAGTTCGGTATTCAATAAGCATGCTTTAACTCTATTTCAAGGTTTTATCCCACTCTGCATTCAGTAAGCCTTATGCGGCACTGTGTTGCGAGCCCCGCTCACTCTCCTGGTGTATACCATGTCTCGGCCACCTTACCTTAACATTTTTCCCCCCCTCTTTCTAATGCTTCTGGACTGATATCTCCCGTCATTTCCTTGGTCTATGGGATGTGGATACACCATAACTGCCTCTCGGTGGAGGATTTTTCATGAAGGGGAAATGCGGAATACCACATCTCACTTGAGGACATTTCGGCCCTGACCCCTAAGGACACTCCACCCAGGTGATCCTCCCTCGATTCTCCACCCCCAGTGTCATGATATAAAAGTGCTGGCCTTTCCCTGACCATCTTAGGAGAGGACCCAAGGGGAGTACATGTGAGGACGCCCTCAGGTTTCTCACATGTATGTTTAAGTGTGAGGGACAGATTCCTTTTATTAGATTATTTTCCTTTAGTTATTTTGATAGGCAGGGAAATCCTCTTTAGGTTGTGGAGGAGTTTGTCACACCGTTTTAAGTTAGTACAATGTCTACTTGTGAAAAACCTTTACCAAGTTGTCCTCCTCACATTTCTGACCCCTCACATGACACTGCCTCATAATACCTCACCTTCACTCTATTCCTCAATCTCTTACACATACTCGGCACTCTGCTCCAACTTTGATTCTCTGCCTGATCTATCGGTCTGCCAACTCTCCTTCTGACTCACCAGAACATCCTTCTCTGAATGTGCAGGCCTTTTATACACAGGCCTTCCTGGTTAGTTCCTCCCCATTGTTCCTTACCCCCACCTGACCTCTCGTGCCAATCTATTATTTTGTTTTGCTCAGGGGCTGGGTACCAATGTTCAAATTCTTTTAGAATCCCTGTTAGCCCCACCTTTTCCCCTGTGTGAACATTGGGTATCTGTGGCCATGTCTCATCTCTGGTGGCCATTCGCGTTGCCCTTTTGTCGTCCAGGGAAGTCGGTAAGACTGCTGGTGACCTGCCGGTCATGGATGATGTGAGACTTCAATACAGTGTTGCTGTTTTAGCTTGCAGAGGCTGCAGCTTTAGATGAACAGCATTCTGGAATGTGTGGTTCTAGAATAAAGCTGAGAGACTTTCCACCAGATACCACACTGCAAGGCATAGTGTGATAGACAGCGGTACCAAGGTAACATTTATGTTTGTCACAATTAGTCGGTTTAGAGTCTGGGACTCTCCCAACTCCCTCACTCTACCTCCTGGGGTGGGAGTGGCTTTGGCATACACCCTGGTAGGTCGCCTACCCCATGTTGGGAGGATTACCCCCCCCAACTGAAAGAGTCAAGCCCCTATCATGCGAGGAAAAAGATGGTGATGTTGGTGTGCCCCAAGGTGGTTAAGGTAAGTTTGAGCGGGGCATGTTCTTATGTGAGTGACATTTGATAAGAGGGGTAATCCGCGGGCCCAGCAGTTGGTGCAAGTCTTGTGAATAAAGGTGGCATGTTTACAGAGTGAAGCGGGTGTCAACATGTCTTAAAAGCTGATCCAGGTTTGTGATGGCAAAGAAGAAGAGAATCTGTCGGTGAGTCTTAAGTGGTGTTTGAGAAATGATATCTTGTTGCAAAGTGACTTAGTATTATAGAGACAAAAGGAGGCAGTGAGAGAAAGCAAATGGGATTTAGTAAGGGTGACTGTTCAGCACAGGGCCTTGGAGATGTAAAGTGTTTGCAGTGAATGTGAATGTGTAGCAGAAGGATGTGGTGGCTGCTGAAGGATGAAGGTGCTGTGCCAGGGAAAGGGGGATTTATTAGTGGGGTTGGTCGAAAATAACTGCTTGCAAAGCCAAATTGTGGGAATTTACCTTCAAATTGTGGGAATTTACCTTCTAGATCGCTTCTGCCTTTTTCACCGAAAAATAGGATTATGCACACCAAAACGAAATATGAAATATTCATGCACACTTCAAGCAATGTGTGAACATTTTCAGAATTTGCAGAATTTATTTATGGAAATTCTGTTTTAACCACAAAAATGGCAGATATCGGTAAAAATTAAAAAAGGATTTGCTTCCAATTTCGCCAATCGTTATTTATTTTGCAATTTCACCAGGGACTAATGATGAGTGACAGCGATGCAAGAGTGCTGTGCCCAAAAGACTTATTTGTTAAATGAGTAACCCAAGTGCATTCTAAAAGGGGACTAAACCCCTTAATTAAATTCCTGTTATAAATTACTTTTTTCATCAGCCTTTTTAATCAGAATGTATAATTCACTGTGTAATGATCTTATAAAGATAATTTAAGAATACTTATTTTTAGAATACCTATTTAGCCACATCATTTGGAAACAACATTCAAATGGAAAAATTATTTAGAAGTGAAACAATAACATACAAATAAAATGAAAATTACTTGATGGTAGAAAAAAGGGTAAACTCAATTTAAATTCGAACAAAAGATTTGTAAGACACACTTTTTGACAGTAAGTACATAAATATTGTTCTGCATAAGACGTATATCATGATCTAACATGAATTGTTAAGAAACAAGCCAATTAGTTTCTTTCTGACGCACTTTGGATAATTATATATCCTTTTTCGAGGAGACTCATAAGGAGTGAAAATCATATTTAACCATACTCCCATCAAAAAAACTTTAGTATGTTCACCAGATCATTCAAAACTACATAAATCCCCTTACCTGTAAATAAAAAACATAATCATGTCAGAATATCTTCATTTTTAAAAAGGATGAGTATACCCATCCTTAGCACTTAAAAGGTTAATGTGGGCTAGCTCGTAATTTCAAAAGGATATTCAGGCTCACCCGAACATGTTCTAAATAGAAGTAGATTGACCTTTTACATATGGCTCAAAATCACACATTTCAATGTATAATCTGTAATTAAGTGGAACATACACAAAATGTCCCATTATAATGTGGACCAATCTCCTAACAACATATCAATAAATGTACAGCCATAATCCAAAGAGAATATCCATTGCTCATCTCTGAACACAAGAGTTACAGTTTAGCAGGTGACTCGAGAATCATCTACAAAATAATAACCCGTTATTCAAAGCGTACTTTCCTTAGTCTTGCTCATCACGTTAAAGACAGAAAATGGTTAAACTCACCTACAAATGTCAAGATGGCCAAAGGGGCACAGATTGGGCTTCTATAACCTTCTGAGGTGGATGAGGGGAGATGTAACAATACACCATTAAGGCATAGGTCATAGATGGGGATATCTTCAAAAGAAAAGGGGTGATACCATGTCTCATCCAATGGTGCTCTGCTGCTCTTCTGGAGGCTATTGCCCCACCCCAATGTCATCCTTCCTCAAATAGCCGCCCCCAGGGTCAGGATAAGGTAGTAGCTGCCGTCCCCTGGCTACATGGGGAGAGGTCACCGCCAGGAAAGGAGTGATGACACCATTGGATTCATCACAGTAAGTTCCTGTTCATTCCGACTTGTCACTGTGGCTGCCATGTTCGAATGGTGTATATCTGTATAGCTTGTATTTAATCTATGAATACCTGAAGTAGGGATTTAAGTCTTTTCATCATCTGATCACATTATTTGTTTAATTACATTTTAGACAAAAACATAGGAAAATATCTCAGGTATTATGAAAAACCATGTATGCTCTAACACGTGTGTAAATAATCTCAATATACATAATATTACTCCTGGCCGTAAAAGATCCTCCTATGCTCCTCATCAAGTTAAATAATTAGTCAACTGATACAAAAGAATCCACATTGGTGTGATTCTGTTTAAATAATATAAAAACATCATGCACTCACGTGGTGTAGTTACGTGCTACAATAATCAAAGCTACTGTAGCCAAGGCTATGTCCGTTAGGACCATCGGAAAAACTCTCTATTTCTCTTCTAGTGAATAGAAGTAATAGAATAAATTTTTTTTTTAACCTGAGGTGTAGTCCTATTATTTTGTACAAAATGTAACTTAAACAAATATCATGGTGACTTTAAATGAAAAGATTTAAGTCTATACTTCTTGTATTCATAGGTTGAATACAAGCTATGTAGATATACACCATTCGAACATGGCAGCCGCAGTGACGAGTCGCAATGAACAGGAACTTACGTTCCTGATCACATGACTAATTCACTGTGGGCTATAAATCATACAGGAACAGGGCACCAAACTGGTTGGCCAAGTCTGTGCCCCATTGCCGTCTTGACATTTGTAGGGGAGTTTAGCCATTTTTTGTCTTTAATGTGAGGAGTAAGACTAAGGGATGTATGTGTTGAATAACAGGTTTATTATTCTGAAGGTGATTCTCGAGTCACCTGCTAAGTTATATCCTTTAACTCTCGTGTTGAGAGGTGAGCAATGGATTTTCTCTTTGGATAATGGCTGTACATTTATGGGAAATGTTAAGAGTTTTGTCCACTTCATAAATGGACATTTTGTGTATGCGTCAAAGGAGCTTGCGGCTAGAGACGTGCCCACAAAGCCGAAGAGAGAAAAGTACAGAAGAAGCAGGAGTACAAGGTGTCCTGCAGAAAAAAAAGGATAGGCAGCAAAGGCAGTGAACGGAAAGGGGCAGGGGAGTACAAGAAAAACAAACACGTTAGGTTCGCTCTTGGGGTGTATGCAGAATGGGGGAAGAGTTTCCCACAGAACCTGGGAAACTCCAGCCTTCTGAGCTGGTTACTATTACAGGGTCCCACTCTGAATGTTCATGGAAAGGAGCAGCAGCAGTGTGTGTGTGTGTGTGTGTTTGGACCCTAAGGCATAAACAAGGTAACAATACTCACAAGAATGAAGCCTGTAATGGTCCTGCAGGAACTGAACCATGACTGCCTCCTGAAACAGTAACCAGCACACCGTTAACAATGGCACAAGGTACAATACTGAAACGCGACAAAGGAAATAGGGCAGAGATTGCCTGCTGGAAACCCAGCAGCCAAACTCTGAACAAAGGGAATACACAAGGCACAAGTGAAGACAAGAACTGTAACAGAAATATCCAGGGGAAAAAAGGAAGTCAAAGTGAGCAAGATTCAGGACAAAGAACCGGAAGAAAGAAGAAGCACAAGAAAACTAGCATCTAAGTGCAGGAGGAAGGAGACTGGAAACTGCAGACTGGTAACAAGGGACAGTAACTCTGGACTGGAATAACAGGGGTAGGACTGCAGAGAGAAACAAGGAAATTGTAGCTCTGAAGGGGGATAACCAGGGCAGGACTGAAGACTGATAACAAGGAAACTGTAGCTCTGAAGTGGGATAAGAAGGGCAGGACTGAAGACTGATCACAAGGAAACTGTAGCTCTGAAGTGGGATAACAAGGGCAGGACTGAAGACTGATAACACGGGCAATGGGCACAGAACAAGTAACTGCAGGTAGGGAACAGGATAATTAGTGTTAGCGAGCAAGGGGCTGTAGACGGGGAACATAGGACTGTAAGCAGGGGAGCAGGGCTGCAGTATAGGAAGCACAGAGATGCAGGGCACAGGGCAAGGGTGTGTAGACGGAGTAGCAGGGCTGCAGGGCACGGAGCACAGGGCCCTAGAACAGGAGCAGGTTCAGGAAACAACAGGACACAGCAGAAATCCAAGGATCAAGGCAACAATGGGCTGGAAGCAAGCTCAATGCAAGAGACCTGTGCTCCTGCAGGCAGCTGCTTAAATGATGACCTGCCCTGTGCTGAACCAGGCTAATTAGCAGCACCTGGAGCAGCACACCTGAAGGTATTTGGCCTCATCCCTCTCTGGTCCTGGGACAGTGAAAGCCACACTGATCTCTAAGGCTTCTGGGGATTGTAGTTCTAAGACTGCTGCATAGGAATAGCCAGGGAAAGGGAACTGCCACAAGGTGCATTATCGGACATGTAGTTTTTGAAATTAAATAAGAAAGTGCCAAAGTCTTACAAACAGAAAGTAAAGACAAAACATGAATTGGTATTGTCCAGGGAGTATTAAGGAGATGACTGTGACCCAAATAGTCCACGATGGGCGCCAATTGGTGCATCACTGGCACAATCGTGACAGTGTGTTCCACTTAACTACAGGTTATTCCTTCAAATGTCTGGTTTTGTAGCCATCTGTAAAAGATCAATCTTCTATTTAGAACACGTGTGGGTGAGCCTGAAGGGCCTTTTGAAATTACGAGCTTTCCTGTGTAAGAGAGCAGATCAAGATATTCTGACATGATTGTTTTTTTATTTACAGGTAATGGAATTCATGCAGTTTTGGATGATCTGGCGAGCAGACTTTTTCACCAGATCATCCTAAAGCTGTTTTTGATAGAAGTATGGTTAAATGTGATTTTCACTCCAAGATTCCCCTTGATAAAAGATATATAATTATCCGAAACGCGTCCGGAATAAACTAATGGGATTGTTTCCTGACAATTCATATCATTCACGATATTCATTTTATGCAGAACAATATTTATGTACTTACTGCTGTCACAAAGTGTGTCTCATAAATTTTGTTCAAATGTAAATGGTTTACCCTTTTTTCTACCATCGATTAATTTTCATTTTACTTGTATTTCATAGCTTCACTTGAAAGTTATTTTTCCATTTGAATGTTGTTTCCAAGTTATGTGCCTAAATAGGTATTCTGAGACTATTTTTTCTTAAAGTATCTTTATAACGTCCTTACATGGTGAATTATACTTTCTTGATTATAAAGGCTGATTACAAATTTAATTTATATCAGGAATTCAATTAAAAGATTTAGGCCCCTTTTGGAGTGCACTTGGGTTACTCGTTTAACAGACAACTCTTTTGTGCATAGATTTCTTCACATTTCCCCCCATAGGCCAGGTAAAGTACCCATCTCTACCTGAAGTCTATATCATATTCCTTGATGGAATAATTGAATTGTTAATACTTTTAGCTGTGCACCCCCATGTGGAATTTGGTTAGCGATCCAAGAGTGGCTAGAGAGTCTTGTGACCCAGAGGGAGGGACAAGTATTACTGTTGTGGCTAGGGAAGAACAGTTGCAGGGCCTCTGTTGATTGTGTATGGGACAAAGATAGAAGATGGGACTCAACAGTCCAAAGGAGGAAACCAAATGGCACATTGGTGAAGCACTCTGCATGAGTGTGTAGAGCACTTAACTATCCCTATGAATCAGTGGTGAAGCACTTTATTGAAGTCTCTCAGGGAGGCAAGTGCAGAGTATTCTCTGAGGCAGTGTATTCTCTGAGGCAGTGAGCGCAGGGAGAGATGACTAACCTTTTAGGTAAGACTGGGATGAACCTAGGCCCGGATCGCTGTCAGTGGGAAAGTATTTTTTGTCTCAAGTATCAGCCTGCAGGTGAACCATCTTCTCCACTGTGCTTTTACCGTTGACAAATCATTGGGTAATTAAATCATATGCAACATATCAAAACTTAGATTCTTTCTTACTGAGGTAAAGGGTCAGTGCAAAATGTGGTGAATCCCGACAAACATTTGGAGGTGGAAGCAGGCAACCTTGTAGCCCAATAACCAAGATTCAGCGATGTACCGCTGAATGGGGCTTGACATGTCCATTGTTGCCTTAGACTTAAAGATGTTATTCAAAATTGTGCCTTAAAATAGAGCTGCTTTCAGCATAGAAGTCTACATTTCGTAACAGTTACCAACATACTATCTAGCTGTTGGCACACCGATTTACATGAATATCGTTTGATTTAATGACATTCAAACATTGCTTCATAACGCTTTTATGTGGATTTGTTGATTACATGGATTTTACAAACATCTTTTAATGAAGAATACAAGGGCTCTGTGAGCAATAGGACTAGTCAACTGCATGGATGTGCTGAACAAAATGTTTGTCATAGGATTTAAGCAAGCTATGATATTATTTTACAGATATGGATGTTAACAGGAGATAAACTGGAGACTGCTACTTGTATTGCTAAAAGTTCCCATTTAGTATCCCGAACTCAAGATATACACATTTTCAGACCAGTAAGTATAATTATTATGTTTGTAACTAGCTTGCCGTTAGTATCATATTTGTCTAGATGGCTGTCATTTGTAGGCTTGAACTTAGTGCTGATAACCCAGTGCAGAGTTGCTGTGAAATTAGTACCAACAGTCAAAGCTAATAAATCGTGAAAAACACTGTTTTGTAAGCTTTGCAGTGAAAGGAAAACGAAAATAGTGTCTAAAACACATTCAATGCATGCATGGAGCCGTTCGTGTAATGTGTGATATAGTAGTGTTGGAGTTATGGCAGCTTTGCTGTGTAACTTGCGCTATTGGGACTATAGGGGCATGTTTGAGTGCTATAGTTTATACATGATTCATAGCATATGGTGAATACCCCTTAACACCTGTGGCAAAGTGACCACATTGACTTTGACACATCTACCTGAGTATGGTGTTCACAACTAAAGCGGTCTGAAGCATATCCCCGGTCATGGCTTTGTCATGTCTTATCCTTTTGGGATAAGAAACCTTGATAAAAATGACATGCCCCATAATTCTCCATATGAACAAAATCAAAACTCATCCTGGATACAGGGAGTGGAATTTTGGACCCAGAGGCGATGGACTGTGCAGAAGAGCCAGTTGGGTCATGTAACCCAAGAAGAAGTCTAGAGACAGGACCACGGCTCAGACGGCCCAAACCATATTAACAAACCCACATAGAAAGGGCTACATCTCTCGTAATCCCTTTTTCCCCCCAAAGATGAAAAACCTGAACCGGACTAGCAAAAGTCACTTACAGGTTTGGACTCAGGAAGAAAATGGGTAAGCCACATAAGTTCTTTAACCCCCCAGCCCCCAAAAGAGAGACCCTTGGAGAACATGCACCCCTCCCCCCCACCCCCACATTTGATATCCAGAGTGGCAGAAGGGACCCCAGTGCTCACCCATACAGTTTATGGACACAGAGTCCCACTTTCTTCCCACACTGCCACAAACACTGGGGAGGAGAAAACTCATGTCTCCATTCATAATTGCCTGTGCAAGGGAGACAGAATCACCTACAGCCTCCATTTAAAAAAAAATGAGGGAAATGGTACCTGCACTGCACCAAACAAAAGATTTAAAAAATGTCTGCCCCTCACACCCACATACAGAAGTAATGCTCAATATGTCCCTGAGCTATTTGACACAGTAGATCACCAAAACAATATTCAGAGAAAGGAAACTCCCCAGCCTGAGACAGGGGAACAAACCAGATCTCCTTCGACAACAGCAACACAGATTTATTTATTTATTTTATTTATTGTGCATTTGTAAGGCCCTTATACATCACGTAAATTGTGTTTCAAAGCACCCACAGAGCAACGGGGAGAGAACATGGGAACGAAAGGCAAATATAATAGCAATGAAGAGAAAGAAAGATGTGGTAAGAGTGGTCAACTGCCAATATAATAAGTGTAGGCCTGTGAGACAGCACAGGCCAGTGGTCACCCATAGGCAAGTGCTGGGGGTGGGCGGAGGCTGAAGGCGATTGGGGGAGGGGCCAGGACCCATAGGACACATAAGGGCCCTGGTCCCCAATCTCACCGACTGTGGAGTTTAGTAATGGAGGGAGATGGGGAAGGAGGAGGTGAAAAAGAAAGTCTTGAGGAGCTCTCGGAATTTAAGGAGATCTGGCTCAAGATAGAGAGGAAGTGGGGGCGGCTGTCCAGAGGAGGGAGCCAGCCGAGGAAAGAGATCGGCCACCAGGCCGCTGTTTAGAGAAGCGCTTGACACACAGAGTATTGGTGCCGGAGGAGCATAAAGATCTGGGGGGAGAGTATTTGGTGAGAGCCAGTTGTAGATAGCATGGTCCCCCGCCCCATACAGCCTTATGGATGAAGCAGAGGGATTTGAATTTGATCCTTGCTGCAACCGGGAGCCAGTGGAGAGATTTTAGGGCTGGAAAGATGCGGTCCTTGGACTTGAGGTCAAGGATAAATCTTGCATCCCTATTCTGGATAAGCTGGAGGGGACATAGGGAGGAAGAGGGTTGAGAGGAAGAGGGTTGATTAAGGAAGAGGCTGTTTCAGTAGTTCAGCCTAGAGAGTACCAAGCTCTAGAGACATTGAGCTTCTGGGGGAAAGTGAGGAAAGGAAGGATTCCTTTGAGGAGGTGGAGTTGAAAGTGGGCCTTCTTGGCAAGGTCCTGGATGTGAGGGATGAAGGAAGGAGAGGAGTTGAAGATGACTCCAAGATGTCTGGCTTCAGCTATAGGGGAAGGGGGCAAGCCCATAAGAGAGTGGCCAAAATGAAGGGAAGAAAAAGGGATCCGGAGTTCCAATGGTAAGGATCTCAGTCTTGCTGGCGTTGAGGCAGAGATCATTGGAGGCACACCAGGACTGGATCGCCGATAGGGTATAATGGAGGATCCAAGATTTGCCCATGTACCCATTTAAAGACTTCCCCCATGAACCCATGACTACAGGTAATCCCTGCCATGCAGCATTCCCAAACTGGGCATGTAATCCCTCTAGACAATCGGCAGGAAGCTAGTCAGTCCAAGCACTAGATAGGGACCAGCTACCATGGCAAGAGTGAAGGGATTGTTGTGGCACAGAGAAGGTGAGTTGTGGTGGTAAAAGGGAGGCAGAAGATTGCTTAACTGGTTGTAAGAGCTGGAGTGGAAGAACCGATTGCTAGACCCAGTGAGGAGGGGAACATTGCTGGGCAGATTAAGACCTGGAGTAGAGTGGTGAATTCTAACTCCTGGTGAAGCTATGTTTAGTAGAGTCTGATTGTAAAACCTGGAGACCAGAGCATACTGAAAGCCAGATACTAGAACTATAGAAAGGAGATGGACGTGGAGATCAAACAATTGAATAGAGACATAGCCACAGACAAGGAAAGGCCAGGAGCAAAGGCAGAGGATTTTGATAATTGAAAGACAGAGTAGCCAAGGCAGAGTAGGAAAGGGCTGAGGCCCTGAGAAGAGAATTAAAGGGTAGACCCTTGAACAGCGAGAATGAGGAAGTGCCCTAAAGGTGGCAGAGAATGGAAGGATAGAGACCCTGGCCTAGGAGACAGAGAAGGCGACAAGAATGTGTAGGTGAAGAAAGTAAAAGGACACCTGGGGTCAGGGCTTGGACTACCCCTGAGTTTCTTCTCTCCTCTAGTGGCGGCTATGGGTTTGGAGGAGGACTCTGTTGGACTGGGTACGGTGGGCCTGTTGCCTTCCGTATGCAGTTTTGGGGGTTGTGCAAACACGCAGGGAGGGAAAAGGGAGGACAATTTATTTTCTCATGGTTAATATTGATATTGAAGTGTTTATGGTAGCTATGCTGGGAAGATGAGATAAACTGGTTCTCATAATGTAAGTAATGTATTCGGACTGTGCTAAATATTATTAGTTGGAATGTGCAAGGAATACATACCGCAATTAAACGGAGTAAGATATGTTCGTACTTGGTCAAAGCAAGGAGGACATAGTGGTATTGCAGGAGATGCATTTTGTGAAAGCTGAATTATGTAAGTTAAGGAATAGTTTAACCGGGCAGGTGGTTGGACCTAGTTTACATTGTATGCATGTGGTGTGCTCATCTGGGTCATGTACGGGGTGCCGTTATTGATGCAACACATGTTGTTTGAACCAGAGGGATGTTCTATCGGGGTACTGGGTGTGATGTTGGGGAGAACTGTACTACTGCTGTATACATATGTGCCAAATGTCGATCAGGCTGAATTTTCTGAGATGAGCAACATCGTTTTCCAGCACAGAGAAGATTGGGTAGTGTGGGTGGGAAATTTAAATTTTGTGTTGGATAAGTGCTGGATGCTCGCAGTAGGAGCATGGGGCCGCCAAGTAGGGCATCCAACACACTGCTGAAGGTTACAGCAGATTTATTGCTGCATGATAATTGGAGGATGAAACATGGATATGGGCGGTGCTACTCTAACTACTCTGTGGTACATTATTCTTACTCCTACGTCCCATCCCCTTTCCTCCATAGTTTTGGGACATTCTGTCCTGCGCGATGGGACCGAAAACTTTTTGTAAAAAAGCATCAAATTGAAAAATGTGTCCTGCTGTTTTTACACGGGGTACCGCATGCGGTCGTAACCCTGTCCTCCTTAGCTCCGCCCTGCGCATCGCCCTTCAGTCCTTTTCAGTGCGCGGTCGGGGCTGGACGCACTTGCATCACCGGGAAGACCTTTTCCTTTTCCCGTTGCCCTTCTCTCCTGCTCCAGTTCTGCGGTTGCGTAGTCCTCCGTCTATGCCGAATCGTTTCGGATTTGTCGCTTGTTCCTCTTGCGAACGTCACTTCGCTAGGGCGGATCCCCATTCTCTCTGTTTGGAGTGTTTGGGACCGGATCACCGGTGGGACTCGTGTTTCTTCTGCTATTCACTTTCGGTCCGGGCACTTCAACGTCGTCTTCGTCAGTGGGAGGAGATCTTCCAGACAGTTCCTCCATCGCATTTTTAACTCTAAAACAACAGAAAGAAAAGACGCCCGGTACGTTCCTTACTTTTCAGGGCACCCCGGCTGGGAGACTCCTTCCCATGGTCCTCAAGGTCTGGGAGGGGCTTCAAAAGCTCTGCTACCAGGGTTTCTGCTGAGGTGCCTCGCAGGCCTAGTAGGCGTACCTGGGTTTTTGTTGAGGGGCCTGCCAATACCGGATCACGATTTGAGGTTCACGAATCAGGTGCTAATGCCAGCCCAGTCATGCTGAGGCGTTGGGTACCGGAGTTTGCTTCAAGGTCTCCTTGTTTGGAGCTTCCCACACAGACACCTTGGTGCACCCTGAGGCCTCTGTTGAGGATTTCTGTACCGAACCACAGTTCGAGGCCCTTTTCGGGGGAGCTATAAAGACCGGACTCTGTTCTGAGGTTCCTCTTATCGACGCTAATGTGTGTACCAACAGAACTGAGAGACCTGTTAAGGTCTTGTCTGTGAGGTGGATTCCTCAACTTTCCAGCGCTCGCAGTGTTAACGGTTCTGTTTAGGGCGCACAGGGAGAGGTGTCACTCCTCTTCGGATACCGTGGTCACTGTGGCATTGTTGGTCCCATAGGCGGAATTCGGCCATTTTCACTACCAAGATGGCCGCCGCTACCGAAGGTGTGGGTCTAGACGTTGAACAGCCCAGCGCCAAGGAAGGACCGCCCTCCTGCTCGAGATTCAGTTCATCTGTTCCTGTCAACAACGCGCAGACGCGTTGCTACTCTTCATTGACAACGCTAGGTGAGTTCGTTTCTAGGAAGTTTATTACTGAACCTTTCTGTGTTCTATATTACTTCCTTTCTAATCCTGTCCTTCCCTCATTCAGACTCGACCCTCTCTCCCGGCTCCTTCCCGAAGCAGGGGACTCGAGCCCTCGCTCTAACACTCACCAGCTACGATCCGGAAACCGCAGATCAGTCCGCCAAGGAGTTTAACCCCCTAGTGTTTGGTACGTAGGATAGAATAATCAGGGATTCCAAGGTCCCGATAGGGAATTCAAATTGACTCTTTCTATCCGTTAACCATGTTTAGGAGCCTTGAGTCCTGTGGGCCAACCCGTCCTCTTGGTGTTTGTTCTTGCAGTACTTCCTGATACGTCCCCGTTTTTGATCCCATCAGGTAATATTCCTAAACACTATTCTTCTTCTGTTTATTCTGAACTCAGTTCTGAGCTAACCATTTACTATACACATCAGATTCTTACTGGAGGACTTCCCTTCCTGCCTGATAGGTTCACTACTCCCTTTTACAGGTAATTCCTTACTCTCTACCGTGAATTCCCTGTCTCATACTTACCTTCCCCTTACTCACCATCCTCTTCTGCCTTTTCCATTAGACGGCTTTCAAACGGCTTTCCTGAATCTTCGCCGTCTAGACATCACT
This sequence comes from Ambystoma mexicanum, assembly GCF_040938575.1. Classification (NCBI taxonomy): domain Eukaryota; kingdom Metazoa; phylum Chordata; class Amphibia; order Caudata; family Ambystomatidae; genus Ambystoma; species Ambystoma mexicanum. The sequence goes on along the minus strand of NC_090933.1, from coordinate 132,809,183 downwards.
CCAGCAGCTGCCGACACAGGGTTTTCTCCCCCAGAGGGTTTCCCTGAGGCCTTTCCCCTCCTCTAATCTTGACCAAGAGGCGGAGGAAGGGACTTAGGGAGGCCTTCTCATTCACCCCCCTGTTGGACACATTCCCTGGGCAAAGAGGAAGAAAGGAAAGGAAGTAAACTAGCGGTGAGTCCTTGAGGTAACCATTCAGTTATTTATATCACTGTTCAGAAAACATATATATTACAGTTAGCAACACCAATTTTGATAAACTGGGATTACCCAGATACTGAACGGTCATCTCAAGCTTATGGTAGCTATCTTCTAGGGAACTATGGACCCAGCCCAACAACAACAGTTAGTTACGGCAGTACAATCTTTGACTGCGGAAGTGCAGGCATTAAAACAGGAAAACGCTTTCTTGAGGCAACAGGTAGGAAGAGTTCCTAGCCGTTCCGAATTGCCGCCAGGCCCGATTCCGGGGGTTTATATGATGGGAATCCCCACAAACTTAAGGCCTTTATCGAGGCCTGCACAGTCCAATTTTCATTTAAGACGGCATTTTTTCATAATGACCGAGACAAGGTAGGACACATGATAGCAGACTTAACTGGGCCAGCGTTAGCCTGGGTGACACCATTAGTTATCACAAACAACGCTCTGCTAGATTCTTATCCCGCCTTCTTGAACAGCCTTAGATCTATGTTTAGTAGCAGGAGATCACAGTCTCGGCCCAGGAACAATTTCTAGACTTCAAACAAGGATCACAAGATCTACTGTCATACATCACCACCTTCAAACGGATAGCAACTGGAACCTCTTGGGCTGATGATGCACTGATAACGCTTTTCCGTAGAGGATTGAATGAGGAACTGAAGGATGAGGTGTCCAGAGTCTCTCGACCTCCAAATCTAGCGGAAATGATTACGATAGTTATGCAGATGGATTATCGTCTACAGGAAAGACTCGGAGAACGGCATCGGAATCGTCCTATGAGGCCCTTGACTACTCATCCTCTTAGTACAATGAAGGCTCAGACTGATGAACCTATGCAGATAGGAATCACAAGAGGTAGACTCACCTCGGAAGAATGCAACCAGCGTAAAGTTAAGGGGTTGTGTATGTATTGCGGATCCAAGGACCATGCAGTCCAAGACTGCCCTATCACCCCTACCAAGAAACAGGGAAACGCTTCTTCCCAACCGCACGGCGAACCGCGGCTAGGGAGTCAGTAACAGGTTCCTCAATGGCATCGCTATCTTCTCAAGTCACTGATATACCCGATCTCCCTATGATTGTCCTAAAGGTCATGCTAGAATGAGATGCCTCGGACCCCGTTTTAGTTCCCGCCTTGATTGATTGTGGAGCAGCCGGAAACTTTGTTGATACCTACTGGAAGGATAATCATAGACTACCATGCTCCACCAAATCTATAACAATCCCAGTGGAATCAGTAGACGGGAGTCCACTGGTATCTGGATCCATCAAAGAACAGACGAGACCTATTCATATGAAGATCGCTTCCCATCAAGAGACCACCGTATTCGATGTAATTCGCACGGCACATTATCCCTTGATATTAGGGTTACCTTGGCTTCGAGCCCATAATCCATATATCAATTGGAAAGCCGGCACAATATTTTTAGGTTCAGAACATTATCTGACCCATTGCCTTTCGGATGGAGCACTTGGTTTCCGTTCTACAATCTCCGTGCAAGAAAACAAGTGCATTTCATCAGTGTTAAATAACATCTAAGAGATCCCCTCAGATTACTGAGAATTCCAGGCAGTGTTTTCCGACTCCGAATACGCAGAGCTACCTCCACATCGTAGAGATGACTGCACCTTGGAACTCGTTCCTGATGCTCCAATTCACTTTGGTTGCATGTATATACTGTCTACACATGAACGAGAAGTCCTAAAAGAATATCTCCAAAAGAACTTACGCAATGGGCTTATTCAGGAATCCACATCGCCAGCCGGAGCTTCTTTGTTCTTCATCCCCAAGAAGGATTCAACGGAACTTCGACCGTGTATCTATTATCGGGGGTTGAACAAGATCACGACCCCTGATCGATACCCGATTCCCTTAATACCTGATATTCTTGAGGCTGTTAAGGGAGCTAACATCTTTACTAAACTAGACCTCCGCGGAGCATACCATCCTATCCGTATCCGCACAGGCGACGAGTGGAAAACAGCCTTTCGTACTCCCTTGGGTCATTACGAGTATAGGGTGATGCCATTCGGTCTTTCCAATGCCCCGACTGTTTTCCAGCGTTTTATGGATCATATATTTTCTGATATTCTTCTGCACACAGTCATCGTCTATTTGGACGACATATTGGTCTTTTCAGCATCAGCGACTGGTCGCATTCAGCATGTAAAGGAAGTCCTGCAGAGACTGTCGGAAAATCGTCTTTTTTGCAAGTTGGGCAAATGTGAATTCCATAAAGATAGAGTGGCTTATTTGGGGTACATTCAATCATCCGAGGAAATCGCCATGGATCCCAGGAAGGTCTCGGCTATCATGGAATGCGTAAAGGATCTGCAGAGGTTCTTGTGATTCGCAAATTTTTATAGGCACTTCATCCCCCACTATTCCGAAGAAATCCTGCCGATGACGGTGCTTCTTAAGAAGAATGCAATATTCCATTGGTCAGAGGAGGCCCACCAAGCCTTTGAGAGGCTCAAAGAACACTTCACCACAGAACCCATACTACTTACCCCTGACCAAACCAAAACATTCATTGTAGAATCCGACGCTTCACACTATGCTGTAGGGGCCGTTCTACTTCAGGAAAATGGACAAGGATTAGAGTGTCCCGTGGCCTATCTATCTAAGACGCTCTCACCTTCAGAAATAAATTACTCGGTTCTCGAAAAAGAACTACTGGTGATCAAGAGAGCCTTTCAGGAGTGGCGGCACCTATTACTGGGGGCCAAGCATGCTATCGAAGTACGAACCGATCACAGCAATCTTTGAGCCCTGCAATACTCGCAGACCCGGAATAGCCGTCAGGCCCGCTGGGCCCATTTCTTTTCACCTTATGAGATCGTCTTCTCCTTTATACCAGGAAGAGTCAACTTTAAGGCAGACGCACTGTCCAGAAAGGATTATAACTCTACAACCCCTTTCCGGTCTGAACCCTTGTTCCCCAGAGCAAAATGTTTACAGGAGATTACATCCTTTCTTCAATTGGTGGCTATTGCGACCTCTCAATTTCTCCTAATCAATCCCCGGTTTGTGACTATTTGGAAGCTTGTCTCCTCTCAAGGATGCTTCTATAGGAACAAACAACTGTTTATTCCCTCCGAATAATTAAGAAGAACAGTACTCCAGCTCTGTCATGATTCTCAGATGGCTGGTCATCGAGGAGTGACTAATACCAAGGAGTTGGTCCAACGCCATTTCTGGTGGCCAAAGATGTCTCAGGATATTCAAGACTATGCTTCAGCATGTGCCACATGTTTACAAACCAAGTCCCCTCGGTCAGCTCCATTGGGTCTTCTATCAGTGATGCCTGTCCCAGATTGCCCCTGGCAAATGATTTCGACAGATTTCATAGTAGAGCTACCTATCTCTGACGGTTGTACAGTGGTCATGGTGACAGTGGACTATTTCACTAAAATGGCACATTTTAGTCCTCTTCCTCGCATTCACACAGCAGCCCAGATGGCGAAAATCTTCCTTTCACAGATATTCACGCTCCATGGGCTCCCAGAAACAATCATCTCAGATTGTGGATCCCAATATACGTCGCGATATTGGCAACAAATATGCAAGAGTCTTAACATCTCCAGAGCCTTATTTTCTGGCTTTCATCCACAAACCAACGGCCAAACAGAATGACTTAACCAGACGTTGGAGGGTTATCTGCGCTGTTACATCTCTGCTTCACAAGACAATTGGTGTTCTCTATTACCATTGGCGTAATTCGCCTACAATAACTCTCGTCACTCCGCTCTGGGTTCCAGCCCTTTCTTTTGTTCATATGGATTTCACCCTTCCTGTTTCCCTACCGGCCGCCTTTCTTCATCCCGATTTCCGGATGTGGACAATCTGCTCCAGAGCTTTCAGACGGGCCATCAGGCGGCCAGGACTTCTCTTTTGGATGCTCAAAAAAGAGTCAAACGATTTGCAGACGCACACCGCTCTCCGGTGCCACTCTTGGTGCCGGCTGATTCGGTATGGCTGGCCTCGCGGTTTTTACCCCGTCACTTGGTCCCATCCAAATTGTCTCCTAGATATTTCAGTCCTTTTCCTATTCTGCAGAAGCTGGGTTCATCAGCCTTCAAACTCAGGCTTCCCCCTTCGTGGTCCAGGATCCATCCGGTATTTCACGTGTCCCAACTGAAGAAGGATGTGATGGATCGGTATTCTAATACTCACCCTCCTCCTATTTCCACTCCGTTGGGACCGGAATATGAAGTGGCTGACGTGTGCGACTCTCGTAATTTTCGAGGCCGGCTTCAGTTTTTGATTGATTGGCAAGGGTATTCGCCAGCAGACCGTTCCTGGCAACCTGCCTCGGCAGTTCATGCCCCGGCACTGGTTCGCTGATTCTTCCGGAATCATCCGAGTAAACCGGGGGCCCCTGCCCTTCGGAGGGGGCATACTGTGACGCCTCTTCGGAGACCGTGGTCACTGTGGCATCGTTGGTCCCATAGGCGGATTTCGGCCATTTTTACTACCAAGATGGCCGCCACTACGGAAGGTGTGGGTCTAGACATTGAACAGCCCAGCGCTGAGGAAGGACCGTCCTCCTGCTCGAGATTCGGTTCATATGTTCCTGTCAACAACGCGCCGACACATTGCTACTCTTCATTGACAACGCAACGTGAGTTCGTTTCTGGGAAATTTGTTACTGAACCTTTCTGTGTTCTATATTCCTTCCTTTCTAATCCTGTCGTTGCCTCATTCAGACTCGACCCTCTCTCCCGGCTCCTTCCCGAAGCAGGGGACTCGAGCCCTCGCTCTTACACTCACCAGCTACGATCCGGAAACCGCGGATCAGTCCGCCAAGGAGTTTAACCCCCTAGTGTTTGGTACGTAGGATAGAATAATCAGGGATTCCAAGGTCCCGATAGGGAATTCAAATTGACTCTTTCTATCTGTTAACCATAATTAGGAGCCTTGAGTCCTCTGGGCCAACCCGCCCTCTTGGTGCTTGTTCTTGCAGTACTTCCTGATACGTCCCCGTTTTTGATCCCATCAGGTAATATTCCTAAACTATTCTTCTTCTGTTTATTCTGAACTCAGTTCTGAGCTAACCATTTACTATACACATCAGATTCTTACTGAAGGACTTCCCTTCCTGCCTGATAGGTTCACTACTCCCTTTTACAGGTAATTCCTTACTTTCTACCGTGAATTCCCTGTCTCATACTTACCTTCCCCTTACTCACCATCCTCTTCTGCCTTTTCCATTAGACGGCTTTCAAATGGCGGTTTCCTGAATCTTCGCCGTCTAGACGACATCACTCCAGCAGCCGCCGACACAGGGCCTTCGTATTCACCCCCCTGTTGGGCACATTCCCTAGGCAAAGAGAAAGAAAGGAAAGGAAGTAAACTAGCGGTGAGTCCTTGAGGTAACCATTCAGTTATTTATATTACTGTTCAGAAAACATATATATTACAAGAGGTCGCCGACCGTTTGTCCTGTTACCGGCTTGGCCGACTTTCCTCTCTTGGAGGCTAACTTAGAGTCACAACAGGATGTCCAGTAAACATCCCAGGCCCCATAGTACCAGCTCTGCCGAGGATCCTTGTGTCCAAGCTAAAGTTTCGAACGTGTCCTCCTACCAGTTTGTGGAGTCACCCGTCTCACCCACACATGTGACGCAGTTCTCCTCAGATTCTCACAAAATGGCGGGTCTTCCCGCGTGGTCTACGGCAGCCATTTTGGATTCTTTCCTCACACCCACGCTATCGACGGCGGGTGCTGGGAGCCTTCTTTTTGGTGGACAACCTGGTCCACGGGACGGTGTGAATCTGTTCCGCCATTTCTATGAATGGCGCGCTTGGATGCCACTACCACCTACATTCTCACTTCCTCCTGCTTCTGCCCCACTGGTCTATGTAGACCCTGTTGGTGGCGGGCCCTCTTGGCAGCCTTCCTCAATACGTTTGCAAGGGTATGCCCCTCATGAGCGGCCTCTGCCCATCCCGGTTCCTAAAGTTTCGGCAGAGGATGCCTTTTTTTGGGAAGTTTCAGACTCTAATGAACACTGATCCCATGAGGGAGTACTTTAAAGGCCTTTTTAAGGAGATCTGCCCTCAGGTGCCGCATCCTGCCCCAGCAGTTCCAGTCACGGCACCTGTCGCTACAGCAGCGGTACCACCTCTACCTCCCGACCCGCCTCCACCTCTGCCTCCGTTGTCTCCAGTTGACAAGACTCCAGCAGAGCGAGACGTCAATTTGACACTGGTTGCATCGCAACCAGCGGATCCTGATGTTCTGGACGACCCTCAGGCAGACCAGGATAGTGAGGACCAGCCCCACTCTGTCGGAGCATTCCACGACCGGGTTCTGGACATGTCACTCATTGACATACCAGTACCTGAGGCACCCGCTCGGCAGGAAGTGGTGCATTCGGGGGCGCTCACCTTGTCTCCACAGGAGCGCACCGGCCTTTTCCTTCAGAAGGACATTCTGGCCGATAAACCCCAGACTGGGCTACATATATAAGAGAATTGACACACGTTAAAGGCTTCGCACCTCCAAGGAAGTAGCCTTGGCGTCATGTCTGCTCCCTTCCTCGACGGTGGTTGCGGCCGCCACTCTGCAATCCAAGCTGGCCTCTGCGACCTCTACTGCTGCAGCTAAAGTTCTGGCCAAGGAAGACAAGTTGCTCGACTCCTTGGCCAAGAAAGTTTTTGCCAACTCGGCGCTTCAACTGCGCCAGGCTAACGTGGAGCTCATTTTGGCAGCGGTGAATATGAAACTGTGGAGGGACTTGGCGGACTTCCAGGAGTTCATTCCTGGGGACAGCCTGGAAGACTTTAAGGGCAGTTTGTCAGACGCCAGGGTATTGGCGCAGCATGTGCTGGAGGCTGCTGCGCACCATGTCGACACCTCAGCTCGAGGCCTCATGTTGGGGGTGGACATCTCTCGTCAAGCTTGGCTTCATGCAACAAAGTTTTCAAAGGAGTTCCAAGATAAAGTTCTGGACCTGCCTTTTGATGGCAAAGAGTTGTTTCATTCTTCAACGGATGACGAGCTTACAAAGACTAAGGCGAGCATGCAAACTGCCAAGTCTCTGTCGGTGTTAGTGAAGCCCCCAGTCAATGCTCTGAGATCTGGATCCCAGTCTTGGTCCTTCTCGGGCTTCAGAGGGTTCCAGGACCGCAGGTCTCGTAGGACTGATCCGCCAAGGGGCAACTCCCATCGGAGACAGCAATGAGGTTGGTTTTTCTCTCGGTCTTCAGCCTCCTCTTCAGGGACAAGTAGACTCTCTGCCGAAAAGTCTGCAAAATTATATTTTTTGGCACTCGCATGAGACTGCGGTGGGAGGACAAATCTCGTCTCATCTGGAGGCGTGGCAAACCATCACCGAAGACTGGTGAGTTTTGTCCATCGCTCGGGCGGGCTTCCACTTGCCCCTCCCCCCTGCCCCACCTATCAATCCTCCCTTTCAGCAGTCGGGAACGCCCTCCCTCAGAGCCAAGGTCCAGAAGCTTCTAGATCTCAAGGCAGTGGGAGCCATTCCCCTAGTGGAACGAGGGGAGGGCTTCTACTCTAGTCTGTTTACGGTGACCAAACCCAACCAGGCTGGCCTGTGCACCATTCAAGACCTTTCCCAGTTCAACCTTTCTCTTCCCCAAGAGAAATTCAAGATGATCACACCCTGCCAAACAAAGTCCTCTCTTCAAAAGGGCGACTGTCTCAGCGTTGTGGACCTTCAGGATGCGTATATGCATATCCTAATATGGAGCCCGCATCGGAAATATCTGCAGTTCTTTCTGGGAGAGGAGCACTTCCAATTCAGAGTGCTCCCTTTTGGTCTCAGCTCAGCGCTGCATGAAGATGATGTCAGTCATCGCGGCTTTTCTACGGCTACAGGGGATTCATGTGTATCCATATTTGGACAAATGTCTTCTGCGCAGCCCCTGTCCAGTGAAAGCCTCGAGCAATCTTCAGTCTCTTCTTCAGCTCCTGTTCGAGCTTGGGCTGTCAGTGAACTGGCGGAAATCCTCCATGACGATCTCTCAGGACCTGATTTTCCTGGATTTCCGTTGGAACACGATCGACTGCAGAGTGTACCTGACTGTGGACAGGATGGCGGATCTGTTAACCACATGTCAAGTCTTAATTCAGTCAGAGAGCATGTCGGCCTGGTGGTTCCAGAGGCTTCTAGGCCTCATGGCCTTGTGCGTGCTTGCTCTTCCCCTTGCTCGCCTCAAAATGCGACTCACGCAGATGGCTCTTCGGAGTGGACCCGGACACCAAAATTATTCCTCTCCCACCCTGCATGATGACAGATCTCCTATGGTGGTCATCTTCCAGCAATCTGTTGGTGGGTGCTCCTTTTCAGGAGCCCCCCCTCAAACAACCATTATGACAGACTCCTCCCTTATCGGGTCGGGCGCGACGATGGTTCATCTTCAGGTGTTCAACCTGTGGTAGCCACAGGACAGACAATATCACATAAATTATCAGGAGCTTCTGGCGATTTTCTTGGCGCTCAAAGCCTTCAAGCCAGTGATTGTGAACAAAGTGGTGCACACAGACAATGCGGTATCCATGTTTTACATCAACAAGCAGGGGGATACCAGGTCACCTCCCCTTGTTGATCCATTCAGCACAGTGTTTGGCTGCTGGCTGTGCACATTTCGGGCCAGCTGAATGTGACTGCAGACTCTCTCAGCCAGTGAACGGTGGTCAGCTACAAGTGGGAGCTGAACACAGAGATCCTCTCTGACCTTTTTCTCCATTGGGCACTCCGGAAGTGGACCTCTTTGCGACGTCATCAAACAGGAAACTTCCTCTTTATGCTTCCAGGAACAGGCTCAGAGCTTCTTCCCTGGAGGATGCTCTTGAGATTCTATGGCACAACATGAGCGCATATGCCTTCCCGCCTCTTCCTCTGATTCGCTGGGCGCTATGCAAGCTCAGTAGCACGACAAATTGCACTCTTCTGTTCATAGCCCTGTGGTGGCCAGCCAGATTCTGGTTTTGAGAGCATCAGCATCTGTCAGTCTGCTCACCGTTCAGACTTCCGCTGAATTCCGACATGCTTCACCAGAGCGATTAGCAGATGTGGCACCCCTCCCCACAATCATTCAGCTTGACGGCCTGGTGCCTGAGTTCAAATCTTTAGAAAGTTTCAACTTGTCCGCGGGTAATATGCATATAATCCAGGTGGCTAGAAAACCTTCGAGGTCTCAGTACAGGAACAAATGGCTCTGTTTCTGTCACTGTTGTTTAGCAAAGCAGCTTGACCCCATAGAAGCTACCATCGACACAGTCCTGTCATTCGTTTCTCATCTGGAAACTTCAGGCATACATGTCTTGTCTTGTAGGACTTATTTGTTGGCTACTGCTGCTTACCTGTCCACAGACTCTTGCTCTTTTTCATTGACAAACCCTGTCATTAAAAGACACTTTGCAGGTCTATTGCTTCTTTTACCACATGTGCGCATCCTGCATCCAAAGTGGGAACTGAATGTGGTCCTCACAGCCTTATGCCATAAACCTTTTGAGCCCATGGCTACGGTGGACTTGAAGTTCCTTTAGTGGAAAATGGCTTTTCTGATTGCGGTGACTTCGGCAATGCATGTAAGCGAGCTTCAGGCCTTGTCTGTAGAACATCCATTCCTCACCTTTCACAAGGACAAGGTTGTCCTCTGGACCAATCCTTCTTTCCTTCCAAAGGTGGTATCCGATTTTCATCTGATAAAGTCTATTTCCTTACCAGTTTTCTTTCCAGACCCAGCCTCGGATGCCGAGAGGGTATTGCATAATTTGGATGACAGACAAGCCCTAAAGTTTTATTTGGACAGAACATCTAAACTGAGAAGCTCTTCCCAGCTCTTTGAGACCTTCGGAGACCCAAAAGGAAAGCCGGCCTTGAAAGCAACTATCTTCTGATGGATTGCTTCCTGTATTTCGGAGGCGTATACCGTTCAGGACCTTCAGCCTCCAAAGGGAATTCATGCTCATCTTGCGTGGGGCAAGGCGACTGCCGTTGCTTTCCAGAAATATGTTCACTTGGAAACCATTGCCAGAGCAGCTATGTGGGCTTCGCCATCAGCTTTTTGTAACCATTACTGCTAAAACCTGAGCTCCAAAGCCGATGCTCAGTTTGAGCAGGCGGTTCTTAAAAACCTCTTTCAGTAAAGGAGTTCCATCCACCCGTTTTCCTGTGAGGAGTGCTTGGTAATCTTCCAAAAGTATGGAGGAAAGGGAACGGGACGTAGGAGTATAACAAAGTTACTCACCGTAGTGACTACCTTACTCCAAGTCCATAGTCCCCTTTCCTCCATATGCACGCCCGCCGTCCCCTCTAATAAGTATCCTCTATTATTGCTTAAATGGTCTCAGACCTGGCGATAGAAAAGGACTGAAGGGCGATGCGTGGGGCGGAGCTAAGGATGGCGGGGTTACGGCCGCATGCAGTACCCCGCGTAAAAAGAGAAGGACACATTTTTCAATTTGATGCTTTTTTACAAAAAGTGCTCCGGTCCCGTCCCACTGGACAGAATGTCCCAAAAGTATGGATGAAAGGGGGCTATGGACTAGGAGTAAGGTAGTCACTACGTTGAGTAACTTTGTTATTTTTGCACATTGATTGTGCTTTTATGGTAGAGGATGCAATAGACTTGTTGGGTAATGTGATTCGTTAATTTTTTGATGATAATTGGGGGTTCACTGAACGCAGACACATTGAATAGGAGATTCTAAAATTATACATCATGGGGACCTGCATCTCGGCCAGGGTAAGAGTTCGGCAGGCTCTGTTAAGAACAGTCCTTCGCCTTGAGAATGAAATGGTGGGGCCCAAAGGGAGGGCAGTTGCGAAGATGTGTAGATGGCAAAGGTGGGTGCCAGAAAATACCTTGATGAAGCATGTTATAGCCTCTCCTCGTTTGACTATTCTGGATATATGGCGCAACAACATGCTGAGTGGGACAATGCGGCCAAATACTTGGCATGACTAGTGAAGAGGGAGGGCGGCGAATGCTTTTGCAAGGGTGTACGGGATGCTGAAGGTAAAATGATAATGCATCAGGAAAGTATTTTTTTATTTTATTTTATTTAAACGTGTTTTATAGTTTACAATAACCTTTTACACCATGACAAGATAAAATAATATAAATTAAGGAAAACAATAATAACACACTATGTCCAGAGACCAAAGCAAGTAGGGTTCCTTTTGAGATAACATTTCTCGCCTAATATTAGGAATTCATTCTACCCTTGTATACAGAGGTCTCATTACAAACGTATTCAATCAAATTTACCCGCAACTCGCGTTGAAAAGGAATCACTTAGTGCCAGATAGCTCCCCAGGCATACCCCTGCATCTACACGAGGACCTTGAGTGGTGGAGGCAGGAATGCAACCCCTGGGCGGACAGACCCTTCAGGCTGCCCACAGCAGTCCACACCATTACAACAGACTCCTCCCTCCAGGGGAGGCCACCTTGAGCGGCCATACTGTGCATGGTCGATGGGCGATCAGCAGAACCATATCAACTGGTTGGAGATGATGGGTATCTGGTTCGCTCTGAGGGCTTTCCTTCCCATCATCAAGGGCAGAGTGGTGTGCATTAAGACGGGCAACTCTAACTACATGTATTACTTCAACAAGCAGGGGGGATTAGTTTCTCAGTCATGCCTGCACAGCTTTGGAACTCACTCCCCTGTCACTGAAAACGACCAAGTAATTTTCAAATTTTAGAAATCACTCTATCAACTGGCATACTGAGAAGTACTAACTTCAAAAACACAAAGAATAGAACTTAACTGCCTTCTAGCTCTCCTACTGCATACTATTTTTTTATCTCTGAACTTCCTATTCGAACCTAGGACTGCTTACTGTTTTATTACTTGTCGTTATTACTGTCTGATTCCATATCGTGTAATTCTGTATTCCATGAGCTTGTATATCTATAACACTTGTAACTGTCGAATGCGCCCAGATACCTCCGGTTTAAGGTGCGATATAGAAATAAATAAACAAACAAACAAACGGGGGCACCAGATCTCCACTTCTGTGCAAACTGGCAATAGCCATTTGGGAAGGGGCCTTTGCAGAGGGCCTCTGGATCTTGGCAGGATACCTTCTGGGAGAGTCGGATCTAGAGGCTGACAGCCTCAGTCGGCTGGCCTCGGACAACTATGAGTGGCAGCAGAACAAGAGGGTACTTTCGGAAATGTTAAGCAAGTGGGGTCATCCCAGCATAGACCTGTTTGCAACACAGAGCAATCAGACGTGCCAGTGGTTCGCCTCCTGGATTGGCTCGGGATCCGGTTTCCATGGGGGACGCGCTGCATATTCTACGCTTGGAATGTGGGCCTGCGTGTTCCCCCGAACCCCTCTTCTACACAAAGTTCTGGTCAAGATCAGGGAAACCCGCCAGCTGCGTCTCATTCTGATAGCTTTCCAGTGGCTGGCCAGGCCGTGGTTCTCGTATCTGCTGCAATTTTCAGACCAACCTCCGGTTCCGCTAACTCTCAGGCCAGACCCTCTCCTGATACAGCAGGAAAGAGCAGTGATCCACACCTCCCCAGAGAAACTAGACCTAGCAACTTGGTCCCTGATCAGGTAACGCTTCAACATCTCCACTGTCTCTGGACAATCTGGAAATCATCCAGAAAGCCAGGAGTCAGGCTATACAGAAACAGTATAAAAGCAAATGGACCAGATTTTGTTTCTGGGCCAAAGAAAACTGAGCGGACCCACTGACATGCACGCTAGACCAGGTGCTTTCATTCTTGGTTTATTTCGGTAAATCAGGGGTCCAGGTGTCCACGTGTCGAACATACCTCGCAGCCATCAGAGCATACCGAAACTCAGACAGGTGTTCCTTTTCTTCATCCAACCCAGTGGTCCAAAGGCATCTAGTTGGGCTAACAAGACTGTACCCACCGGTGGAGCTCCCGCACCCGGTTTGGGACCTGAACCTGGTTCTCAGTGCCCTGGCGCACAAAGCTTTTGAGCCCCTGTCTATAGAGGACATCAAATTAGTCACTCTCAAGACAGCACTCCTGGTGGGCCTCACATCGGCTTGCAGAGTCCCGAGATTCAGGCTCTAGTGGCCACAGAACCCTATGCAGTGTTTCATCGGGACAAGGTGATGCTTCGCACTCGCCCTAGGTTCCTCCAAAAAGTTGTTTCATCTTTCTATCTCAATGAGGAGATCGTGCTCCCCACCTTCTTCCCTAACCAGGTGCAGGAGGTGGAAAGGGTGCTCCACTGTCTCAACGTCAGACGAGCTTTAAAATTCTACCGGGCCAGGACTAAGGACTTCCTCAGATGGGATGCCTTATTCGTCACCTTCGGTGGTTCAAAACCAGGCGAGCAAGCGTCTAAGGCATCTATAGCTAGATGGATGGTTGTGGCCATTCACAAGGCTTACAGGACACAGCATAAGGAGGTCCCAGTGGACTTGCATGCTCACACAATCGGGGCCAAGGCAGCTATATGGGCCACCCCATCGACCTTCTGCAAGTATTACTGTTTGGACACCAGCGCTCGGGCTGACGCTGCCTTCGGGCTGGTGGTTCTGCGTAACCTGTTTGCATAAAGTCCACAATCACTCCCCTCACTAGGGCTTTTAAGTTGGTGGTAATCGCTGATGCAGGATGGAGGAAAGGGGACACAGACGTAGGAGTAATTAAGTGTTACTCACTGCAGTGACTAACATACTCCTAGTCCTTAGTCCCCTTTCCTCCATCTGTCCCGCCATCCTTCCCCCAAAAATAGTGCAGGATTGTTAAACATTCTAATTCAGCCAACGCATCAAAGGGGACTGAGGTGTGGCGCCAGTGAGCGGGGTGAGAGAGCGTATGCTACCAGGTCGGGACACCCCCATGCGCGTATACATTTAAAGGGAAAGTGCTATTTTTCCTGTTGAAAAAAGTTCTGTTCCAGTCGCTAGCGAGGGACGCCCATGCAGGATGGAGGAAAGGGGACTAAGGACTAGGAGTACATTAGTCACTCCGGTGAGTAACACTTCATTTCATCTGCGAGGCTTGTGAAGCCTGGAAGCACAAACTGCTCAGCAAGAAGGGAGAAGGGAGAAGAGACAGCCTGTGAGGTCAGGTAGTGCCTCAAACACGCTAGGAATGAGTGGAAAACTCCTGGGCATGCGGCAACCACAGAAATCAGCGTTTTACTTACCAGTACCTTGATTGAGACCGGAATGCTGAGGCTAGGCTGCGGGAGACACCGTAGTGAAGCAAGTGCAGTCCAGTTAGGAAAGCAGGCGGTACACATTTGTTGCTTGCGCAGGAAGGGGGCTGGGAACGCCATCCAGAGCCGGTGAGTCAACCCAAACACTGTGGGGACCATGGGGCGCTCGGCGACTGCATCAAATACAAACTATAATAATTAAATTTTTGTGTTGGAGCTGATTATATTTTCTTTATAAACTCTTTTTACAATCACTTAAGGTTTAAGATATTTTCATTTTCAACTTTAGTTTAGTTTATAGTGTGAGGGTCAGAATAGAACTTTCGGACACAAGGACAGGTTTGATTTTGACATTTTGACATAGACAGATCCTTAGTTTTTGGTTTTGGCTAAGGAAATTCCTCTTAGAGCATGGTCAGCGAGGCCTTTACCCAACCCTTTTGCTTCCAATGAAAGTCTTTAACAAAAAGCATAACTAACATGTATCTGAGTTTCATTCCTGACTCTTTACACCACTCTCTCAATTGAAAGGGTGAGTACTCCATTCAAACCTCCGCAGCCTGAGCCTTCATGCTTGGCTGCTGATAGGCTAAGATAAAAGCAGTGGGATTTGTCGGACAACATGCAGGCCGTGCTTCTTTTAGCTTGGATGCCTGCCACCAAATCCATGTGTGCCTGCAGATGCCATAAATTCTCGGCTTGGTGTCTAGGAAGAGGTCTGGACCTCATCTGTCCTGTCACTTAGTTTCTGGATTTGCTGCTTTCTTGGCCTGGATGGGTCTTGAGATTGGCATTGTGAAGGGGTAGCTGGCATCATCCCGAGTAAAGATCTTTATTCACTATCCCCGCTGTTATGCAGTTGTTGCGGGGATTGTGCAACCAGTTTCCACCATGCCATTTTATTGTTCCTGCGTGGGATTTAAATTTAGTTTGAACTTTTATCATGGGAGCTCGGTTTAAGCCCCTGGATTCATGTTCATTAGCGTTGCTCACCCTTAAGTTGATCTTTCTGGAAGTTATCACTTCTGCTAGGCTGGTGAGTTATGTGAGGGGTCAGAAATGAGAGGCGGACACAAAGTGGTAGTGTTTTCAACATCAGACATCTTTATTGAAATAAAAGGGTTGGATAAAGGCCTATCTGTCCCTATCCCAAAGAGAGTTTTCGTACCTAGGAATCTAAAACCCAGGAATCTTTCTTATAAAAAGCGCCTCAATGCCCTTGGGCTGTAGTGCGCTCTACAAATGTAAAAAATAAATAAATAAAACTAAAGATCAGTCTGTGTCTCGTCATCAAAATTATATACACCGTCCTTGTGTCCAAAACATAAATCTGCCACCTTACACTAAAGATTAACAACTAAAAATGTAAGGAAAGTGTCTCTGATGTAAGTATGGCGAACAGAAAATCATAAATAAATCCTACAAAATTATCCTTGGATCCAGAGGGGGAGTTCCCTTCTCCTGGATGTCTCAGGTAGGATGGCAAAAGTGTTTCTTGTAAATAATGACTCCTTAAATATGGCAACAAATGTCTCTTTCAAATAATCACTTCTCGTGGATGGCAAACGTGTCTTTTTCAAACAATCACTTCCTAAGGATAGCAACATTGTCTTTTTCAAATGACCACTTCACAAGGATGGCAACAATTTCTTTCAAGGAGGTACTTCCCAAGGATGTGGTGAAGGTAATTTTTTAAGGATAGTTGAAAGTGCCATGGTCTATTACAAAAACAATAACTTGCTATGGATATCCTCCTTGTATATTCCCCTGCCAGGAAACCTTTAGTAGATTTTCTTTTATTTCAACTTGACCGTTGTTTGGTCCACCAGGTCTTCCCTTTATCTGATTTTTACAGATCCCCTGGTATACCCTCCTGCCAGGTATCTTCTCCCGAAATGCTTACTGCCTAATGTGCTTCTTTCACCAGGGCTTCCTTTTTAATATTCTCAATGTCTTTCTGTATAGAACAGCTATTCCTTTACTGTATATCATTTTTGGCTTAAGGCACTACTCTTTCCAACTTTCCCCACATTGACATCTCATATATGGGGACTTGTTGAAGTTCACCCTTTTAATTTTTTCAATAGTATTAATTTGCTTTTGGTAACACTTGCTCTAACTTTCCCCATATTGATATTTCATGTATGGAGACTTGTGCAAGTTTTGTCTTTTAATTCCTTCATTGGCTTGTGGCAATACTTACTCCAGTCTTCCCCATATTGACATCTCATACATGAGGATGTGTGCACATTCTGTCTTTGTTTTCTACTTTGTCAGTATTCAAATATAGTTCTTACTGGTTCCCACGCATGTCGTTATGCACGGGAGTCCCAAACATCTCTGGGCAGACTCACTGATGTCTGGCAGTTCCTCCGACCCGTGGTGTGTTGTTGTGGTGAAGCTTTCACCTCAGGATGGTTTTCCCTGCTCTGCAGACCCTCTCTCAGCTCCTCTGCTGTCTCTGCATGCATTTACCCGTAAGCCTGCTGCCTTTGGATTTGACCTCGCTGCCGGTAGCTCTGCTGTTGTTGCTGGTGGCCCAGAGGTCCTCTCCAGGTGCCTGCACTATCTTCTGTGGCCTCGTGCCACACCGATAAGCACTGCCTGCAAGCGGCAGTCTGAGAACACCTGTTCTCATCAGCACGGTCTGCTCCCGTGGTCCTGCTTCTTTCTGTTAGGCTTCTCTCTGCATTACAGATGCCAACATCATTTTTAAAGGTCCCCCGTTGTGTGATTTCATCCCAACTACTAGTCTGCATGTTTAGTTTAGTGGTTCTGTTGATCCATATTAACTCCTTTTTCCTCTTCCTTGGCTCGGTACTTGAGGCTTTATGGGTGTTGGGGTCGATAGGTTATATCAGACTTCTAAGGTGATTTTGTTTGAGATTTATATTTAGCACAAAAACATCAGAGACAGGAGGTGTCATGTGTGTATGATCTACATATGAGGTGTGCATGTTATCCTGCCTAGAATGTCTGTCAAGAAGAGCTTTTAGGATTCTACAACTGGAGGGATTTGTATAATGATAGTATCACATCAGGAATTTAGGAATTAAAGGTTCTTCACATGAAAGGGAAGAATACTGTGTCCCTCCTGATCGGGTCCCCGCATCTCCCCGACAGCCATCTCCTTCCATGTGGTCCTCCCTCATAATTCCACCCCACGGGTCAGGATCAGGTAGCAGCTGCTGTCCCCTGGCCACATGGGAGGATATCTCAGGCTGTGGATCAGTAGTGACTCCACATGAGTCATCACATACCCTTCCCCTAAAGATCTGGCCTCCCACTATAGGGTCATTGGTTTGATGAGAACCAGTAGCCTCCCCCATTTAAGGAAGAGGTTTCTTAGTTTGAGTTTCCCAATCCCCAATAAGGCCTGTTGATGGGAATCCTTCTTTTTTCCATGAATGATTTGGAGAATGTGGAAGGGATGTTTTATTAGCATTCCTTTAAAGCCTTTCAAAATTGGGGAAGTCTGTACCAATAATTGTTTCTTTGGGTAACCCTGGAATGACAGCCACATTTATCTTAGTAGCCTCCTCTTGTACTGATAATAGTAACTGGATTTCTATGATAAATCTCTTTATCCCCATGTTCTGTGAGAAGTCTGAGGGTATTCTCACTCTTATTCCCCCTGGGTCCTCTACGCAAGAGGCCAGGGAAAGGCCATCGCTCTTGGTTCCCTACCCTGGGGGTGGACAAGCGAGGATCACCTGGGTGGAGGCTCTTTGGGGACTGGGATGCCCTTGGGAGGGACATGGTATCCGCCTTTTTGAAGTCAAGCCATCCCAACCCTTCTGCCGTCTTCATGGGGTATTATAAACCAACTCCCGGGCTTCTTCATATAAAACTACAAAAAGTACTCAGACGAGGAAGAAGCAACTGGGAGCAATGAGTACTAGTTGCTTTTACCACTCTGGCACTGGGACGAGGAAGAGGCCTGCTGAGAACGGTAGAGGTCAGGCATGTCACCTTAATAATGGTAAGGCAGGGCTAACTGTAAACTCACGCATAACAGCCTGTTAAGGAACTGCAGGTGTATAAAAAGCCCCATCAAATGAGAGTGAGAAAGGAAGCAGTGGCAGGAGCAGAGGTGGTGAAATTGCAGCAGATAGGCCAAGAGACACAGCGGGGAGCTGTCAGTGTGGGGCACGCTTGTGGTTCAGGGAAGAGCAGACTGGGAGCTTTGTGCCCTGTGGAACCTAAGGATCCTTGAAAGAGGAGCCGTGCTGGAAGGCAGCCCCTTTTTCTTTTTTTCAAAAAACTTTTATTTAACACATTGTGGAAGGAAGCAAATGAAAATGCATGACATCTAAAATTAAACAGCAGCAGATGACACATTCCATCATAATACCAATCTTAGTCATATGGAATACACTGTACAGCGTTCACCTCCCCCACCCTACCCATTGAACCCAACCAGACATTGCCCAAAAACTCAATCAGTTCTACAGCAGCGAGAAGTGCCGCGTTAGAGGAGGCCCGACAACCACAGCAGGATAGCTCTCTGCAAAGTCAATAAATGGTTTCCAAACAGTGACATATTTGGCGTATCTCCCTTCACACAGATCTGTAATCTTGTCTGCAACCAAGGTGTCCCATATTTTAACGCACCACATTTGTGTCACTGGGCTCTCTGCCGATTTTCAATTCGGGGCAATGATAAGCTTTTTGTGGCTAAAAGGATATGCCCAATCAAGGCAGCCATAGTGCCTGTTGGAGAGAATGACTCAGCCCTCGTATCCCCCATTACTACCACACGTGGGTCCATGGGGAGTGATAACCCTGTGATATCCTTAATTTTGGAGAGCACTTCCTTCCAGAAAAGATTCACCTTACCAAACAGCCATACCATGTGAAGTAGAGAGCCTACCGCATCACAAACCCGCCAACAAGAAGCTGGGTAATCAGCTGATATGTGATGCAACCTTTCCCGGGTGAGGTACCATCTATAACAGAACATATAGGACTACTCCCTATCAAAACACACATGGAGGACTTAAGCATACTACCCCATATTCCCAGCAATGCCTCATCCTCTATAGGCTCACCCAGATCGGCTTCCCACTTTGCCATAGATGGAACGCGCACCTCAGGAGCCCCCGTATCCAACAGTTTATATAGCTTTGAGACCCAGCCCTGCAATAAGCCCCCTTGTAGTGTCAACTCAAGAGCATTTAGCGGCCTAGTGGCACCCTGTTTTGTGGAAGGATGTGAGACCAAGTGTAGAAGCTGGGCATAATGAAACCGCTCACTTTGCTTGTTTTCCTTATATAAGTGGTACAGTGAAGTCAAGCCCCCTCCCACCCATCTCCCAAAGCTCCCATGGTCGCATCCAGGCTGGAAACCTGGGCTATTTCAAACCAGCGCGAGAGGACCCAACCCCACAGTCACTCCCCATCTACATAGCGCTCTTCCCATTTAAAAAAGTGTACACTTAGCTGTGGCCAATAACAAGAATCCCCCTTCCTGTCCCAGAGAATACCTGTTCACATAAGGCAGCTTGTGGAGACCAACCACTGATTGGGCCTGTTCAATTGCCTTCCACTTCGGCTGCAAGGTAGTATCCCCCAGGTGACCACGTGAGGAAGCTGTGCAGCTAAGTTTTAGCGGAAGACATCAGGAACCCCAAGGCCCTCACCCCAGTCGGCCTCAGGAGCACCCTCTTAGTGATGCTAGTCTGCTTATTCCCCCAGATGAATTAAAAACCTTATCCTAAAGCGTACGCAAGTCTGGGTCAGGAACTCTTGTCGGAAGCACCGTACAAAGATGCAGGAGACGTGGAATAAGGTTCATTTTGACCGCTGCAATGCGGCCAAACCAGGCGATCCCCTGCCAGCCCCACCTAGTTCGATCCTCAGGCAGCTTCTGGAACAGTGGTGGAAGGTTAGATCGATAGATCTCTGTGATATTGCTACGAATGCGCACACCCAGATAGAGGATAGACTCGTATGACCATTTTATCGGGGCAGGGCCACAAATCTCACTCCTGTACCGAGGTCTTAGGGAAACATCCACCCCATGTGACATATAGTTCACTTTAAATCCAGAGACCAGACCAAATTCCTCCAATTCACGCAGCACCATGGGCAATGACTCCCAGGGTTTACTCAGGGTCAGCAGCACGTCTGCGCAGAGAGAAACCTTATAGTCCAACCCCCTCCCCGGATCCCTTCTATGGCCCTGTTTGCCCTGATACTGCAGGCAAGCAGCTCAGTAGTCGGGGCAAAAATCAGTGGTGACAGCGGACAACCCTATCTCGTCCCCCTGATGCTGGCTAGATGACAACACCCCATTGACCCGAAGAGAGGTGTGTTGACTTTGGTAGTTTGCCATTACCCAACTAATTAAACCTGGGCCAAACCACACCAAGACTCCACGGAGATACCCCCAGTCCCCCCTATCAAATACCTTCTGGGCATCTAGTGCGGTAACTCCCAAGTCCACCTCCTGACGTCGTCCCACTTCCAATAGATTCAGCACACGCCTCACATTATCATGAATAATGTGTCCCGCGATAAAACCTGTCTGATCGTCATCTATGAGGTTAGGGAGGACCTCCATCATACGCCTGCCCAACATTTTTTAGAAGAGCTTTGAAACCATGTTAGTAAGGGTAATGGGGCGATAAGAATTGCAGAGTGCCGGATCCTTACCAGGTTTGGGAATCAGGACAGTCATGGACATACCCATTGAAGGAGCAACTCTACCAGAGAACCTAAAAGAATTAGAGTTCCACCGGTGGGGGGGGACCAGGAGCGCACAAAATTTCTTGTAGAAAAGGATCTATGTAATAATGTCGCCACAAAAATATCGCCATACAAAAATATTGCTGAAAATAGGTTGTTTTATGTGGCGACATTATTGCATGGAACATGCAGGGGACACCCCCGCAACCCCCAAATTTGATTTATTTATTATTTTTTTTAATGTTTTTTTTTTTTTTTGCCCCTATCGCCACATATATGGTCACCCAAATCATATCGCCACAACATTTTCCCGGTGATATTATTTATGGCGACCATATATGTGGCAATATTAATACCTGATACCGTAGAAAAGAGCTGTGAACCCATCAGGGGCCTGGAGTCTTGTTCTTCAGAGTCTTAATAGCCCACTCCACTTATACTGTGAGTATAGGTGCCTCTAGGGAGTCATGCTCTTCCCCAGATAGGCTAGGGAGATGTACATGCTGTAGGTACTGGGCCTGAGCGCCCCCCCTTTAAATACCACCTGGAAACAGGCTTCAAAAATCTTCAACTTATCAGCTCCTCCAGTTGCACCACCCCCAAACTATCGTGAAGGGCCAAAACTGCTTTTCGATTGGCTCAGTTACCATTGGCATAATAATACCGTTTAGTCTTCAGCATCGCCTGAACCGAGCTGTCAGCCAGATGTTCCCCCAGCTTTTTACGTGGCATCCTCGGCTCAAATAGTGTCCAACAGGAGCCCTGTCTCTTGTGCTCCTGTTCTGTGCCTCTAACCTTCCCCTCCCACTGCACCCTAGTCAGTTGTCGCTCCCGCTGCAGACTTACTGATGAGTTCACTCCTAATAACCACCTTCATAGCATCCCACACTATTTTGCATGAAGGCCCGGAATCACTGTTTTCACATAAATAGTTGGAAATAACCTCACCCAACTCTCTAGACACCACCGGATCCCGAAGGACCGGATCATATAACTTCCAAGGGTGTTTGGGTCTTTTAGGCCTTTCCACAATTGCCAGGGACAGCAATACTGGGGCATGATTGGATAGTATCTGCGTGCCTTGCTCCAACCTGCGGGCACACAGGTACAGCGCACTTAGCATGAGTATAAGGTCTAATCTGGAGAAGCCTACGTGAACGTGAGAATGTAAGGTGAAATCCCTCTCCTCCCCGCAAGCCAACCTCCATGTGTCAACCAGTGTCAACCAGTCCGATTTCCCAAAGAAACAGCCCAACTACATGGGCATGCCTGAAATCAAGTTGGTGGGAGGCCAGCCCTTTTTCTGTTGCTGGAAGTGCTTGTTCTTCTGGGGCCAGAAGCTGACCAAGGAGTGCCTATTGGGCAAGATGTGGAGCCATGATGTAACGACCAGAAGGCCGGGAGATCTGCGCTGCAGGAACTCGCATCAAAGCAACCAGTAAGTTTCTAAGCAAACATAAACCAGTTTTGCAAGTGTTTGATCTTACACGCAAGGTTATTTTGTATTGGAGTGGTCGTGTGAATGATGTGAGACGTTTTCGAAGGTCTCCGATTCGAATCCTTGCAAACCCGCAAACAATAAGACTTGTTGCTCCTTGAACGAGTGAGAATATTTTGTTACGGAGTGGTCGTGTGCACATGAAAGCACGTTTTCAAATGTCTCTAAGTGCTGGGCATATTTAAAGGCAAACTACAAAGGCATATTGCAACGAAGTGAATGGAAAATAACAACATAGTGATTTACATGAAAACCTTTAAACATTATTGAATGCCAAATCGAAAACAAAGTTTGAAAATGATATCATCACATTCTGAACACCACACTGAAAGAAGATTGCTACTTATGAAGATTCTAAAGAAATGAAGCTTTACCATTTAAATAAATACACTGTATGTGAAGTCCAAAAGTGAATGAAACTTAAAATGCGTATGAGACACATCATTTTATAATAAAGTTTACAGTAAGCAACATGGGACAATATAAAGTGCATGATAGTTCATTGGACATTTTACTTGAATAGTGCAGTAGATGATGTCTGACGTATCCATACATACAAATGCTCCTGGTAAGTACCATAAGATGCTATTGTTCAGGATTTCAATCCGGCCACACCCAGGTCTTGCCCAGCATGTAGTGCGCAATGAAATACTTATTTTATTTGTGTCTATAAGTACAATATTCTGAATGATATACCACTCATATCACACCCTTCTCAAAATACCCCCCAGCTCACACTGAACCAGGAATCAGGCTAGTTTGTAAAGGTAAATATTTATTTATTTATTTAATATTCAAATCCCACATACATTTTAATATATAGATATATGGGGCAGCCATCACCAAGGGTGACAATACAATTCAAAAATAAGTAAAGCAATTGAATTCACTTATAATAATGCAGAATGTAAAACACAGGAAAAAGACCGTTTTGGTTTGTGAACAGATAGCGTTTAGTTTAATATTTCTCCCTGCAAAGTACTGAAGGTACAAATGAGCAATCCTACACAGATGTCAGTAATCAGCAGGTATTCAGGAAGGAAAGACAATGTCTAGAGTTCAAATGCAATCTTCCCTCCCGAAACAAGAGGGAAAACCGTTTTTGGAAATAGACACTTTTAAAATGACAGGTGAAAATGGCTTTGTGTAACAATGCAAAGTGGGCAAAATGCTTAAATGGAGGAAAATTCTGAGGAAAGCAACACTAAACAGGTCCTAACATACACTAGCTACAATATAAACAACAGTACACACTTTAGATCAGGATGGGATTGAGGAACACTTTGGATGGGAAAAAGACACGTGTAAACATTTGCTAAAATGTCAATTCGCAGCACATTTTCACTATGCGATATTTGAGAAAGACGCGTCAAATACACTGATGCAGGTTTTGGTTGTGGATGTAGCTAAGGGTCTTGGGTATCAGTGAGAGTTGAAATTCCGTTTCTATCTTTAAAATTGAAGAGGTTATAGAGGTTTTAGTGAGAGGCGTTTTTGCAAAATAGGCGCAAAATGAAAACAGCAATTCAGTTTTAAAAATGACAGATTGGTTTCATTACACTATATTAATGACTATGGAAGAGAGAATGCAACACATGAATCTTCCCAGTTACGTATCCAGCGTAACCCTTCACGTGGTGGATACTCAATTCCTTTCTGGGATCTACTTTAGTTACTCAAAATCACTAATGACTTATGGTATTGTAAAACAAATGAGGAAAATCAGCGCAAGAATGGTTTTGACAATACTAGGGTTCTGAATTTAAAGATGGGATAGGTTGAGATAGGATAAGACAATGCAAATATACTATGGGTCACTGTTGTTCCTATTAATACTTACAGTCCCTTGTAATTAAAATTGGACCGTCACGCAATGGATCAGCAAGGCGGTGCTGGTCAATTTTGGACTGCACCTCAAACTGGATTTGGATGGGACCTTCTGGTCACTGGGCACGGCAGATTAGCAGGATGCAAGTTTCAGCGGGCAAGCCTTAATGGTAGCAAGCCAGACTGAAGTAGAATTATTCTTTGAAGTTTTGGGATCGTTGAATTTGGGCATAGCTAAAAAGAGTTCAGCAATGCTAAGGCCTGGATTCTGCAAATAATCTGGAGTCAGCTGCAAGGTGAAGAGTGCTGAACAAGATGAAGAAGTCGGGAACAAGACGCTGCGTGGAAATCTGGATGTGTTCTGGAAGCAATGTGTCCTATGTGGAGTGAAGTTCCTATATTAAACTATCAAATGACATCACCAAGTTTATGGTGTGGGCAGAATTTTAAAATACACCCCCACGGCTATGAGTGGCCATAGGCACTTGGCTTGTTTTGGTTGGCAGTCAGAACAGAGCCGTCATCTTTACGATGGGATTTAGGAACTCCCACATTGATTTTGACCAAAACTTAACAATTTCACAAATTTACATTTCTAAAATGATGTTCCATAATAAAATCGGACATATACATTTCATATGTGATGGGCTATATTCACCTTCAATCCCCATCTCTGTGCGAGCTGTCTTTCTCATTCTATGGAATTTTATCAATTTTAATCATAACCGTTTGGATTAATAATTTCTAATTCGGTACATCTCTGGGCGCTTATCACTGGATCATGTACATACAATTTTAGGCTTGCATCATTAATAGTTCAGTAACAATTAGAGTTTTGTCTTTACTTTGGTTCCTTAAGTGGTACAGGTTTCATCAATGTCTTCAAAGCAAAAGCCTGAAATTAGGTTAACATCCACCAATTTTCAGACTTATCCTTCTTCCGGTTGCACAGTTAAAGAGTTTCACATTTAATCACAAATAAATGTTTAAACATCAAAAAGTTCCAGCAGTTTTTTTTTCTCTCCTTTCAACAAACAGCTGTCAGATCCCTTTGATCAGGGTGTGATGTAGAGGGAAACATCCTGCCCATCCGCAGAAGAGGTCAATGCTCAGCCTGTCCTTTGTTCTTGGCTCAGCCATAAGACGAATGTCTAATGAGGTCTCATTGTGCTCCTTGTTGTCAATATGCCGGAACCATTAAGGCTTCCTGTATCAAGGGAGTGTCAAACTTTCTCAGGCTGATCACTGCCCAATCAGAATTAAGCAGTTACTTTACTCCAATACTGAGAAGGGAGAGTGATCTCCTGGCTATCTTGCTTTTAGTGTTTCCAAGAAAGGTTCTAACACAGAGGTTGTTGCGATACAGTTTTCGCTTTTATTTGGGCTAGTAATGGGTTGTTCAAAATTCCGTTGGTATGCATTACATAAGGGGCAAGTATTTCCCCCAGTTGTCAGCCAACACGTGTTTCGTCCCGTAGGTCTTTATGAAGGCTATTGAATGCAGTCTGTGGCCCCCTGTGGGGTCCTGGTTCGTAGGGATGGGTTGCTGTCCTGTATGGACAGTGGCTCCTGGTGGACCCTTATTGCTGTTCTGTGATTCGGTGTTGGCTCCTGGTCCTGGTGCCTGTGGAAGTAGACCTGGTTATGAAGCCCGAAAGCTGGCTAAACCCATACAGCTCCTGTGATCTTGCGACCTATGAATCTTACCAGTATGCTCAAGAGACAATAGAGCTTAGCACGGTTACTTCCACACCTAGAGCCAACCACAAATTTAACTCCAATACTGGGTTGCTTTTAAAATTCACAATAAAGTATTTTCTTTAACACATATAAAAATAAGCACGGTTTATAAGGGATTTGGACATTTAAAAGAATTAAGCCCTTCACAAACATGCTTTAAATAGGCGCATTTTGCAATTTCTTCAGGAAAAAGAAACACCTTTAAACTGGGTTTGACAGCTAATTTTCTTATGCAGCTGTCAGTCAGTGAGGCCTGGATTCCTCTGACTGCACTGGAGAATCTATGATTTCAGAACACTTTTCCTTTCAATAATTCACTGGGAAAATGACCGAATTTAGCGCCAAAACAGCACTTTGAAGGTTACCATTGATTGGGAAGCTGTATTTAAAGGCATTTTCGGATTTTAGCCCACTTTTGTGGCCAGTTTCATGTGACGGGTAACAGTACCCCCTGGCATTCTCCTGCAGGGAGTTCTGTTTTGACATCAACTTTGCCTGTGTATGGCAGGGTGTGCAGCGCTTTTGTGGTTTATGAACCATGCACGGTTTTGCAGATTTGGCGCACACAGGGGTTAGTGCATCCATTTTTGGAAGTTTTCTTTCCCCATTGGCAAAGGGGTGTAATAGGGTGCATTGGCATGAGTTGAAATATCCCACACTATAACGAGCTGCAATACTACTTTATATTTTATGTATGAAGTTGTAGGGAAATGTCCAATGAGAGGCATAAATCACTATAAGAGCAGTGGGGGGGAGAAATAGCTTTCCTGTCATGGCGGCCCAACTGTGGAACTCCCTACCTGCCAACTTAAGAACCGGCCCATCCTTCCACAAATTCAGGAAAATACTAAACTCTGGCTCTCATCCAAAGACCTCATACCCTGCTAGATGGCCTCCCACATCCGCACACCTGTTTTATATCCTATACATAGCTGGCTCTCTATTTGTGTCAAACTTTACCCACATGCACCTGATTTGTCATATATTCTGTTGTAATTTAGACGCTTCACTTCTTCATTGTAATTAAGTTTCATCCTTGTACCATAACTATGTACTATTTTTGTATTACTTGTGTAATGTAATGTATCATGTTTTCATTTTCCACATGCATTGTAAATAAGAAACTGCATATTCTTGTACAGCGCCCAGATGCCTACGGGTGGGGTGCTCTCAACAAATAAACAAACAAACATTCATATATGTTAGGGAGAATTCTCAATATGTGCTAATTTCCCTTACCTTTTGAGACCCCCTGCAACTTTGCTGGATTTCTAGGATTTGATTTTTTTTTTACCTGGGAAGAGCGAGAGCCTCTTTTCCCACTCTTCCATGTATTTTGATGTGTGTTTTACTTTTGTGTTTTTTGGTTATGGAGTTTTAAACTAACTCCATAGGAATCATCTTTTTCTGTGTTTCACTAAGCACCTTCATTGCAGTGGCACAGGGATGTCTTTCAGACTTCCCAGGGTTTAAATACCGTCTCTGGGACTGACTACTGTCTCCCAGCGCATGTAATGTCAAATTGACTTTACTAGTCTCTTTAAATTTAAAGACCCAGCACGCACTATCTTCCTATATACTGCTGGAGGGGTTGCCTAGCTTCCCCTGAGTCAAAACACTCATGTAACAGTAAAATGTTACCCATTCCTACTTTCAATGGCTAGTGGTAGTGGTTTAGATCAAACAACCATGATTTTTCCCGACCGCTAACAACGGTAGCTAAAAATCAGGTCAGCCATGTTTTTCAATATGGCGCCCAAGATCTATCTGTAAAAAACAGACTCTGGTTATCTTTTTCCGCCATTTCTTTTAGGAAAGGTGCTTCTTGTGTTTGTCTCTGCGTGCCAAACCAGGTTTGGTCCCTTTGTTTGTTGGCCTTTGGCGGGCTTCAGTGCTGAAGCCCTGGGGTGGACAGGATGTGAGGGAGGTGCCCAAAACTCCCGGTGCTTAGTCTGCTAGGAGACCTGAATGCACTCTGGAGTGATTGACCAGATGGCTGTCCAGCAAGGACAGCCAACCTGCTGTTTGAGTGACAGCCAGGCTGGAATGAATGGGGGAACCTGTTTAAAAGCAGGTCTCTGGGACTTGGAAAGCAGAGTCGACCACTGGAACGAAAGAACCAAAGACGAGCTGAAGGAAGAGGACTGCTGCAACTTCTGGACGACTGGTGAAACCCTGCTGCAGGTCCGAATTGCCTGAAACTCCATCAACAGAGAAGCCCTTCAGGGTTAACTTCTTCCCTTGAGTTTGGTTGGAACAACCAACTCGCAAGCCACCTGGACACCGGCCCCATCTGGACCATTGTCTTTGGCCTAGGCCTTTAGAGAAGAATTTCTGGTTGTATTTAACTGAAACCCTTTGCCCTGCCTATGAATGTGTTTGGGCTGTCTATTCTTATAACCTCGTCTTTTTACCCCTTTATTCAATATCTAAAGTGCCATTTTGCTCCCACTTCATTTGGAGCAAAACTTGTTTATTTACTTACCGGTTGTATTTTTGTGGTTTATTATTGTGTGATATTGAGCTGCTTATGCTAGTGTAATGTTTTCTAACTGACTGAGTAAATAAATGTGTATATTCTTATACCAAGAAACCTTGACTAAGCGTATATTTGAATAACTGTATTTGTTGGTCCTTTGTGTAACTTGTTCTACTGCTCACTTAAACTCTTGAGATAAGTCTGGCTGCTCATCCATCGCTACCACTTTACTGTATAGTACAGGCTTGTATCAAAGGTGAAATTGTGCTTACACTTGTAGTCCTAATTGCCTGTAGTGTTCCCAAAGGGTACTGCAGGTGATTCTGCCTAATAATATACATTAAA